>NC_064645.1:482674268-484164268 GCF_023864345.2 Schistocerca serialis cubense
CGGGACAAAACACAACATATGTACGTTGTGGGTGGACTATGTGAGGAAACTGTAACCTGCATCGTATTAATGCTACTGATTGAGAAGAAGTAAACATTGATAATTTACATAATCAGTATTAGAGTCTTACAGAATTGTGATAATAGTTATGATCTTTTGAAAATTATTTAGTTTTGGGACTGGAACAGAATCTAGTTGTTTAGTTATAACCCCTGAGAAAATTTCATTTTATGCCTCAGGGGTAATTACCCTCAGGCTGGGAACCAGTGGCCTTTAAGGACAGGTTTGATGCCTGCAGCAACTGTTGAAAAGTTCTAGCCGGTTACTTATTTCAGTCTGACCTTCTGTTTCATATTCAGGTACACAAACAATTTAACAAAAATGAAAAATATATATAAAATGAGCCAAGCTATCCTCTGATCTGATTAAATGCTGTAAAAGGGTTATCATTCGACATGTATCCACGCGTTGGTTACTAATGGTTTGGCGCAGTGTTAAGTTCCCCAAACAATAACTTCCCACCCCACAGGTAAGTACCACAACGGAGATGTCACGATTTGTGCCTAACTGCACTTAGCTGCGGTATGTGACGTCGATTGGACACAAATATTCTTCGTGTTGTCCTTCTCAGCCACTGTAAAACTGGCACACCCTCATTATGACTGGACGTACACACGAAGTGAAGTTATGGGACACCGATTAAAGGGAAACTGACTTTATGTTTAAATAAATAGCGATAACGCGGACGTCTGTTTACGAATCAATAGACAGCTACTGCTATTATAAACCGAACGAGGTGGCGCACTCGTTAGCACATTGGACGCGCATTCGTGAGAACGACTATTCAAATCCGTGTCCGGCCAACCTAATTTAGGTTCTCCGAGATTTGAATAAATCATTCTACGCAAATGCTGGGATGGTTCCTTTGAAAGGGCGCGGTCGATTTCCTTCCTTAACCTTGACACAATCAGAGCTTGTGCTCCATCTCTAATGACATCGAGACAGCGAAACGTTAAACACAATCTTCCTTCCTTTTTTTTCATTAATGTGCGTCAATGGTTGGACCAGTAATTTGCTGGACCTCGGATCGGTCGATACGACGCGGTGTAGTGGCACCCGTTTGACCAGGCATCACTCCAACGGTTTTCACGTGTGACGCTGAAGAATGCGCAATAGGTGACACAAACAATGTCACACATTCTTCAAAACGCTTATTAATAAAATCAATAAACACCGATCGTCTACTCCGACGAACTAACGAATCATAATTCAAAATTCACTAATGAGACATTCTACTCATGCCAACGTGCAATCGCGTAAGGAGCACGGAGATACGATAAGAGATATTAGGACCGCACGGGGGCACGACAGTCGTTTTTCCCTCGCCCTATTTGCGAGTGGAACAGGAAAGGAAATGAATAGTATTAGTACTGGGTACCCTTCGCTACGCGCCATGCGGTGGCTTACGGGGTATGCATGTAGATGTGGATGAAATTCACTGGCAGAAGACGATAGTTCAGAAACAAACAAGTTGAGTACATAAGTTAAAAGGTTAGGTCTCTTTGAGGCTATCTCGAAAAAAAGTTCACCTAAACGTTCACTTCTTCCGTCAATGCACGGAGTTAAAATTCCACAACATATTTTAAGTTTTTCCGGTTAGACACGGAGTCTACCGACCATGTATTATAAGAATAATTTGAGCCATGTTTTACGACATTCATAACCACGAAGACGGATCTATATGCGGTGTCGCGGCGACCCATTGCGTCGTCCGTAGCGGCGGCGGTGGAGAGGGTTGTACCGGCGTGGGCTGGATAACCGAACTGGAGCCCTGGCTCGGAGTCAGCTGCCGATGGAGCGCCGTGCTCCGGCCTAAGTACTGTATGGTGACAGGGTATTTGGAGATCTGTTTTGAGTCACGTGTGTTACAGAGACAACTACACTCATGCTCATAAATTAAGGATAATGCTGATACGCGGTGAAACAACGCTCTGGTGGACGGTTTGCGGGTTTAAATCACTTCGGGGTATGACCATGCGGCGCATTTGACCTGCGGTCGTCGCACGGTGGCACTGGCAGCAGTCCACATATGCTGAGGTGTGTTGGTGCATGTCAGAGTACGGTGCAGTGAGTAAGTGTGTAGACGTTTTCAGATGTGCTAATGGTGACTCTGTGTTGAAAATGGCTCAAAGAACACATATTGATGACGTTATGAGGGATAGAATACTAGGTTGACTGGAGACAGGTCAAACACAGCAGATCGTAGTACGGGCCCTCCGTGTGCTACACAGTGTGATCTCAAGATTATGGCAACGATTCCAGCAGACAGGAAACGTGTCCAGGCGCTACAGTACGGGACGTCCATAGTGTACAACACCACAAGAAGACCGATATCTCACCATCAGTGCCTCCAGATGGCCACGGAGTACTGCAGGTCACCTTGCTCGGGACCTTATCGCAGCCACTGGAACAGTTGTCTCCAGACACACAGTCTACAGCGACTGAACAGACATGGTTTATTCGCCCGGAGACCTGCAAGGTGTATTCCACTGACCCCTGGTCAGAAGAGCCCGTAAAGCCTGGTGTCAAAAACGCAGTACATGGTCATTGGAACAGTGGTCCCAGGTTATGTTCATGGACGAGTCCAGGTATAGTCTGAACAGTGATTCTCGCCGGGTTTTCATCTGGCGTGAACCAGGAACCAGAAACCAACCTATTGATAGCCTTGAAAGGGACCTGTATGGATGTCGTGGTTCGATGGTGTGGGATGGGATTATGATTGGTGCACGTACACCCCTGCATGTCTTTAACAGGGGAACTGTAACAGGTCAGGTGTATCGGGACGTCATTTTGCACCAGTATGTCCGCCTTTTCAGGTGTGCAGTAGGTCCCACCTTCCTCTTGATGGATGATAACGCACGGCCCCACCGAGATGCCATCGTGGAGGGGTACACTGAAACAGAAGATGTCAGGCGAATGGAGTGGCCTGCTTGTTCTCCAGACCTAAACTCCATCGAGCACGTCTGGGATGCTCTCGGTCGACGTATCGCTGCTCGTCTTCAAACCCCTAGGACACTTCAGGAGCTCCGACAGGCACTGGTGCAAGAGTGGGAGGCTATACCCCAGCAGCTGCTCGACCACCTGATGCAGAGTATGCCAACCCGTTGTGCAGCCTGTGTACGTGTGCATGGTGATCATACCCCATATTGATGTCGGGATACATGCGCAGGGAACAGTGGCGTTTTGTAGCACATGTGTTTCGGGACGGTTTACTCAACTTATCACCAATACTGTGGACTTATAGATCTGTGTCGTGTGTGTTTCCTATGTGGCTATGCTATTAGCGCCAGTTTCGTGTAGTGTCACGTTATGCAGCACCACATTCTGCAATTATCCTTAATTTATGAGCCTGGGTGTAGATACCCGCGACCTCTGCGGGTGCTGCCGGAGGCTCCTAATGGAAACCAGGGCAAGTGACTGCCTGGCAAGCTCACAGTCCTAGGCTATCGTATACTACCGTAAGTTAGCATAGGCTACAACAGTTTTCCTAGTAGTCTTGGTCAGTTAAGTCAGTTAAGATCGTAACCCGCGTTACCTGTATGTTAGGTGTGTTGCACGGCTATCGGGCGTTGTCTTGTTTCGATCACTTTCTTAAATATGCGATCCGTGTCTTTCTAGATTTTCCTAGAAACCAGAAGCTGTGAAACGTCTACAAACTGAGTTACGCTTATAGAAAGGGCCGCGTAACCTAAGGAACCTTTTTTCTACTATTTATCCTCCTGTGTTAAAAATAAATGGCATTTACAGCAATATTTAAATTTTCCATATTTAATTTAGGTTTTATTGGAAAATCATTGATTTTTACCGTGAAACATAGGGATGTTTTAGTAAAAATAAATGAAACGATACAGAATTATCGTATAGCGCTAGTAAAATTAATAAAAAAGCACAAAACAATAATATATGAAACATCGGTACAGTAGTACGTCGAGCTTATATAAAACATGTTTCTGTTATTCATGAACAACTTCTGCGCTTGTCAATAATCACAGGAAACTTTTGCCTTTGATGATGATGAAGCACATGTTAACGAGTACAAAATAATACAATGATTTTCTTTTTGTTTGTGGATGTAAACTTATTTGCATCAAAAGTAATTGCTTCGCTTATATAAAAGCGCAGAAGACGCACGATGAAGTAATCCTTATTGCGTGCAAAATGAAATTTGCATTTTCTAGGATATAAAATACATAATGGACTGAGACTGAAAGAAGTACGGTTCTAATTATGTGCAAAACTGACAAACAAAACACGAAGAGAAGTCGTCGGTAACCAGACTTCCTCTCACGCATTCATCTATGTTTCTTTTCCTACTAAGGCTACCAATGTTACCGGTGACACTAGCATTTACTACGTCATTAATGTACAGTACAAATCGACGTTTCGGTGGTTTTGGCAGAGCGCAATTCTAATGACATGTAATTCCTCAACAGATGTTGACAACAGAATAAAAAAATTCTGAGACATTACTCTTCAGCGCGCCCTCAGTCATCTATACCCTACGGGCCATCAAATGTTTTATGGTGAAGGGTAGCTCTTATACCTCCCCATTTTTCTTCTTTCGAACTCCAGTCACGACCAGTGCACCAGGAAGATGACTGACGGTAAACCTGGTTCATATTTCTCTGATTTTCTCGTTGTGGTAACTTCGTGAAATGGACGTGGGAGGAAGTAATATGATGCTAATCACTTCCCGAAACGTACGCTCTCGGAGCTTCACTAAGGAACCTGCACAAAGCCTCTGCCACTGGAAATGCTCTCGCACAGACTAAACGACTCCGTGACGAAAAGCGTCACTCTTCGTTGGGTCTGCTCTATTACTTCTGTTAAAACTACTTGGCAAGGGTCCCAGACTGAATAAAAATACTCAAGAATCTTTGGAACAAATGTTTTGTAAGCCGCTTCAAGTTTCATGGATGACCTAAATTTCCTTAAGAATCTTGATAAGAACCTGAAACTGGCATCTGCGCTGTCTGATCTTAGTTTTTTCTGGCCACTCCGCTCTGAATGCTCTAGATTGTTACTTCAGGCACCTTTTATTGTTTCCAGTCATTTGCTACCAATTGATCTGTTCGCCTACTTGTAGACAGCGCGTTCCATTTATTTACTTTCCTGGCCAACTGCCAAGTCTCCTCACCAGTCGCCGATCATCTGCAGCTCTTCCTACAGTCACTTCTGCCTTCTGGCAGTAGCGGCCCAAAAACTCGTCCTTTTTACGTATGTCGATGTGTTAAGCTCTATCTGTTATGAAGTCCTGAATCCCGTCGCACATCTGTTCATATTCTGGCTAAGTTCGTGCTTTTGTCGATCCAATTTAAGTCACACAAAACGATTACTCCTAAATTATCGAATCACTTCAGTGCCACACGAACTGCAAGTGAACAATCCGGCAAACTTCAGTATCTTTGCCTTCTTGAAGTGAGTGAGTAGGTATGTCCCTGGTGAATAACTATTGCGTTCGTTCATTGGTGTAAGAACTTTTCAAAACGATCTTCAGAATGTGAACAGTAGCTTATTTAAGATTTAGCTGTCTGATATGTAGGAAACGACCAATCCTCAATTGAAAAACCTACACTTCTATCCATACTCTGGAAAACACCGTTAAGTGAATGGCAGAGGGTACTTCCATTCTGCCATTTATCAGGGTTTCTTCCTGTTCCATTCACGTATGGAGCCCGAAAATAATGATTGATGCTGTAATTAATCTAATTTATCCTCAGGATCCCTGTGGGAGTAATAATTAGGAGCATGATGTATTTTCCTAGAGTCATCATTTAAAGCCGTTTCTTGAAACTTTGTTAGTACACTTTCTCGAGGTAGTTTCCGTCTATCTTCAAGAGTCCACCAGTTCAGTTTCTTCAACATCTCTGAGTCACACTTCCACGGGTCAGACAAGACTGTGACCATTCGTGCTGCCCTTCTCTCTATACGTTCAATATCCTATTTTGTACTATGAGGTACAGGTCCCACACATTTGAGCAGCATTCTAGGATGGGTTGCAAGAGTGATTTGTAAGCAATCTCCTTTGCAGACTGATTGCACTTCGCCAATAATACCAATAAACCGAAGTCTACCACCTGCGTTACCCACAACTGGAACTATGTGATCATTCCATTTCATATCCCTACAGTGTGTTACACCCAGGCATTTGTAAGAGTTGGCCGATTCGAACAGTGACTCATTAATACGATAGTCATAAGATAATACATTTTTGCATTTTGTAAAGTGCACAAGCTATACAATTTCGATCATTTAAAGCAAGTTACCAATCCTTGCAACACTTTGAAATCTTATCAAGGTTTGATTAAAGATCTTTGTGCAGCTTCTTTCACACAATATTGCATCATCTGCCAAATGTCTAAGACTACTATTAATACTTTCCACAAGTTTATTAATATAGAACACGAACAACGAGAATCGCAACACACTTCGCTGAGGCACACCCGAAGTTACTTCTACAACTATTGATGACTCTCCATCCAACACAACTTGCTGGCTCCTCCCTACCGAGAAATCCACAACCCGATCGAAAACTTCACTTGACACCATATAGGACAGTACTTCCGACAATAAACGCTGGCGTGGTGTTAGATGAAATTCTTCACAGAACAAATATTCCGTGATGAAATCCCTCAACTCGAACAATTCTTAACTGCTAATATTTCTCTTAACGTGATATTAATCCGATGACCCCATTAATTTGATGGTAAAATTTGTTTAATTGTACCACTCATACTGGAGTACCACCCCTCTGCCTCTAAAATTCCCTAGCAGTACCATTACCGCAGCTGAACTATTTCTCCAGTGGTACTATTTCTGTAGTGTCGCTATTCGTTTATTTATACTGTTGATTTGGCATCGTCTGGTGTTCCATTAACACTACTGCTCCATGCTTACGAAGTGTTATACCCATGTATTGCTTTTAAACGAGCCAAATAACTGGTAGAATACACCTCTCCAGAAGTACAAGTTCCCCAGTGGTATTACTTTTCCAGTGGCACCATATCTCTGTAGGACCATATCTTCGTTGGTACCATTAATTTTATGTCCTTTCTTTCTCGCTTCTGTCTTCTCGTGACACCATTCCTCAAGAAGAACTATATCTATGGCAGTGTAATTCCCTATAGTGATACCGTTTTGTAGTGATGCCATCTCTCGAACAGCAATCATCCAGTGGTACCATTTCTAAGGTATTACCATTTCTGCAAGGGCACAGCTTCTACAGTGGCACCATTTCTCCAGTGGTACCATTTCTCTTTTGCCACACTACTGGTCATTAAAATTGCTACACCAAGAACAACTGCAGATGATAAACGGGTATTCATTGGACAAATATATTATACTAGAACTGACATGTGATTGCATTTTCACGCAATTTGGGTGCATAGATCCTGAGAAATCAGTACCCACAACAACCACCTCTGGCCGTAATAAGGGCCTTGATACGCCTGGGCATTGAGTCAAACAGAGCTTGGATGGCGTGCACAGGTACAGCTGCCAACGCAGCTTCAACACGATACCACAGTTCATCAAGAGTAGTGACTGGCGTATTGTTACGAGGCAGTTACTTGACCACCATTGACCAGACGTTTTCAGTTGTGAGAGGTCTGGAGAATGTGCTGGCCAGGGCAGCGGTTGAACATTTTCTGTATCCAGAAAGGCCCGTACAGGACCTCCAACATGCGGTCGTGCATTATCCTGCTGAAATGTAGGGTTTCGCAGGGATCGAATGAAGAGTAGAGCCACGGGTCGTAAAACATCTGAAATGTAACGTCCACTCTTCAAAGTGCCGTCAATGCGAACAATAGGTGACCGAGACGTGTAACCAATGGCACCCCATACCATCACGCTGGGTGATACGCCAGTATGGCGATGACGAATACAATCTTCCAACGTGCGTTCAAAGCAATGTTGCCATATACAGATGCGACCATCATGATGCTGTAAACAGAACCTGGATTCATCCGAAAAAATGACGTTTTGCCATTCGTGCACCCAGGTTCGTCGTTTAGTACATCATCGCAGGCGCTCCTGTCTGTGATGCAGCGTCAAGGGTAACCGCAGCCATGGTCACCGAGCTGATAGTCCATGCTGCTGCAAACGTCGTCGATCTGTTGGTGCAAATGGTTGTTGTCTTGCAAACTTTCCCATCTGTTGACTCAGGGATCGAGACGTGACTGCACGATCCGTTACAGCCACGCGGATAAGATGCCTGTCATCTCGACTGCTAGTGATACGAGGCCGTTGGGATTCAGCACGGCGTTCCGTACCTTTATCAAAGTCGGAAACGTGATGGTACGCATTTCTACTCCTTACACGAGGAACCACAACATCGTTTCACCATGCAACGCCGGTCAACTGCTGTTTGTGTATGAGAAATCGGTTGGGAACTTTCCTCATGTGAGCACGTTGTAGGTGTCGCTGGTGCCAACCTTATGTGAATGCTATGAAAAGCTAATCATTTGCATATCACAGCATCTTCTTCCTCTCGCTTAAATTTTGCGTCTGTAGCACGTCATCTTCGTGGTGTAGCAATTTTAATGGCCAGTAGTGTATTTACTTAAGATAGTTCAGATGTTGTGGCACAAACTCTTCCATAACAGTCCGCGTTAGCCTCGCTGCTCCAGTGGTACCATGCCTTTGACAGAAACATTAAAGCAGCGTTTTCTTCTGATCGAGTCGTCCACTGCCTTTAAATTAGCCTCATCCCCGCTACAGTATAGCACCTTCTACTGCTCGCTCTCTGTGCCACTCTCTCAGCTGTCACGTGTCGGTTTCCCACTGTATGTTTGTTGTGACGTGTACAGAAGAAGGGAGCCACGCAGAAGGGCGACGGCTCGCAGACGCCCAAATCTTCGCGCCGCGGACCGGCACCCGAGGTGCCCGAGGTCACGTCTGCAGAGGACCTGCTGGAGGCCGAGGCGACGCTGCTGCGCGCCTTCCAGGGACGCACGGAGCGCCGCCTGCTCAGCTGCCGCGTCGCCACCGTGGACGCCCGCACCAGGCAGCCGTGAGTCGCCCCGCCAGCTCTAGCGCAGGGTAGCTTTCACAAGGTCTGAAGACTACCCGGGCCTCTACACTGGTCAGTTAGTAAGATCGCAATACTTGCATGCAGCTGTGTTTGTGACGGAGACCAACCACAAAGGCCTATTCAGTTGCAAGTAGAGCCCACTCAATGCTCCTCCTCTTTAGCAAATACGCTCTCTCTCTGTCCGGTACACCTGCCTAATATCGTGTAGGGCCCCCGCAAGCACGCAAAAGTGCCGCAACTCCACGTGGCAAGGACTCGACAAATGTCTGATGTAGTGTTCCTGGAGTCACTCTGTAGCAATTCTGGAAGTGTAGGGTGTCGCATTGTCCTGCTGGAATTTCCCAACTCCGTCTGAATGCACAATAGATATGAATGCTTACGTACGTGTCACCTGTCAGAGTCATATCTACACGTATCAGGGGCCCCATAACACTCCAGCTGAAAACGCCCCGCATATTACAGAGCCCCCACCAGCTTGGACAGTACCCTGCTGACATGCAGGTCCATGGATTCATGAGGGTGTCTCCTTAACTTAGACGTCCATCGATAGAATTTGAAACGAGACTCGTCCGACCAGGCAACATGTTTCCAGTCATCAGCAGTCCAATGTCGATGTTGACGGGCCCAGGCGAGACCTAACGCTTTATGCCGTGCGGTCATCAAGGGGACACGAGTGGGACTTCGGCTCCGATAGCCCATATCGATGATGTTTCGTTGGATGTTTTGCACGCTGACTCTTGCTGATGGCCCAGCCCAGTCGTTGGTCCCGTTCTTGCAGGATCTTTTTTCGGTCGCAGCGATGTCGAAGATTTGATGTTTTATGGGATTCCTGATATTCACGGCACACTCGTGAAATGGTCGTACGGGAATGTCCGTACTTCATTGATACCTCGGAAATTCCGTGTCCCATCGCCCGTGCGCCGACTATAACTCTACGTTCGAACTCACTTAAATCTTGATAACCCGCCATTGTAGCAGCAGTCACCGATCCAACAACTGCACCAGACACTTCCTGCTTGACCGGCCGCCGTGGACGAGCGGTTCTAGGCGCTTCAGTCCGCAACCGCGCTGCTGCTACGGTCGCAGGTTCGAATCCTGCCTCGGGAATGGCTGTATGTGATGTCCTTAGGTTAGTTAGGTTTAAATAGTTTCTAAGCCTAGGGGACTGATGCCCTCAGAAGTCCCATGGTGCTTCGACCCATTTGAACATTTCCTGCCTATATAGGCGTTGACGACCACAGCGCCGTATTCTGCCTGTTTACGCATCTGTGTATTTGAATACGCATATCTATGCCAGGGTGTTTCCTTCTTTTTTTTTTTTTTTTTTTTTTTTTTTTTTTACTTGTCGCTCTAACGAAGTAGGCGAGTGTCACCAATATGTCTCATGGTCTTATTGTGGCGTGTTTATCTTCTACCATTAGGTCAGACGATAGAAATGCCACTTGCACGCTTAGAGTAGCAGATTGACGGTGACCAACTTTATACAGAACTTGATTAATTTTCACACACATTTATTAAAATAATAACAAGCATAGAAGCATAGAAATTACTTAACTTGATTCTGGATGCTGTTTACAATTGACAATCTGAAGTTCCTTTGGTCTTGGTACGTTAATCTTATTCTCACATATCTCTGATACTTGACAAAGTGTCTATACATTTATCTTCATGGCTATGTACAGGAATATGATAACCTTATTAGGTGCAGACAATAGACTGGTACAGACAAATGCAGACTGGTGCAGACTGATGCAGACTAATGCAGACTGACTAATCGGAGGTCTGTACACTCATTATAATACCTCGTGCGTTCAGGTAACGCTCCACGGGTGTGAGGAGAAAAGGTTCTACGTTAGCAGCAATTTCATTGGCTGCGTTGCATACTAATACGCGGATTGGCGGAAGCAGAATTTGGTCCGTCTCTAAGACAGCGCCATGTCGTAGTGCGGAGACGGACGAGCGCTGAGCCTGCGCTGTTGTGCTTAGCGGGGTGCGCTCTAATGGGAAAGTTGTGTACGCGCTGACTACGCGGAACTATGTACACAACAATTATATATATATATATTCGTCAGGCGATTCCGACTCTCTATGACCCCGCCAACTAAGGCACTCCAGTTTCTTCTGTCCCGTACTGTCTCCCACAGATGTTACAATTTGGAACCCATTATTCCTATGATGCCATCGATCCAGCTCATCCTTTGCATTGACGTCTTTTGCAACGAATCATGACTTTCCTTGAAGCATCTAAAGTAGGTCATCTTTTTGTATCAGCAGCAGACATTTTAAGGAGCAATGTAGTTTTATTTGATGTAATACTGACTTATTCGCTCTTTTGTGGTCCATGAAACTCTAAGGAGTTTCCTCCATCACCACAATTCATAGTAGTTTACTCTACGCCGTTCAGCCTTTCTTGTGATCCTGGTCTCATATCCGTGCATCACAACCGGAAAGTCCGTATGTTAAAGTTACGTCTCTACTACTTAAAACATGGTCAGTTTTTCTGCTAAGTAACAAGTGTGTATTGATTTCATGGCTGCAGTCACCAACAGTAGAAATCTGGGAGCCCAGGTGATTCACTGTAGAAACTGACTCCACTGTTTCTCCTCCTGCACGACGTGAGGTGATTGTTGTAGTTGCCATAATTTTCATTTCTTGACATCCAGCATTAGGCCAGTCTTTGCACATTCTTCTGTCACCCTCAATGATTATTAACCAAGAGTTAGACAAGGGTGTTGACTATCACCTACCCTTTTTAATATTTGCTCTGACTTCATTGTTCGCAGATGCAAATGTAAAGTAAACAATGAAATTGAGATAAAGGAAGAGGAATACCTGAATGTACTTCTGTTTGCTGATGACATCGTTATTATTCAAAAGGAAGAAGATGACCTCCAAAGATCAGTATACAAGCTGAACGAAATTTGCAAGACGTACAGCTTTAAAATTTCTGACAACAAAACAAAAGTAATGGTATTCCAAGGAAAATATCCAGCCAGATCAAAAACTGTTTTGGATAATTCAATTTTTGAACAAGTGTCTCAGAACTCTTAGATTGTGCTATAAGTTTTGATTTGGATCCTGATCTTGGGAATAAAATACACAAATTCCACGCCGTCTGTGGTACCACTGGCAGAAAATTGGGCCATAAAGTACGAAAAGAAGCAATCATGAAATTCTATATTTGTGTTATCCTTTGGAAACAAAAGCTGGGCTCCTGCAAACAAAAACAAAATTAAAACAGCAGAGATGAGGTTCCTAAGAAAGACGAAAGGCTGCAGGAGAAGAGATGTGATTAGAAACGAAGATATCAGAACAAAATTAAATATTTTCAGTGTGACTGAAAAAATTCAAAAATATCGAGAAAATTGGAAACAACACCTCATCAAAATACCAGGTTACAGAATTCCTTAGAAGATTCGAAACAAGTCAAATGAGAAAAAAGACATTGGAAGAACTAGAAAAACATGGGAATGATTTTGTGTGAGAGTTCGAAACGGGCAACAGCCTAATACTAGAAAGGAAGATGATAATGTTGATGATGATCTTCATTAAGAGGATGTGCGTATCTGACAAGGGAACCTCCCCATCGCACCCCCCTCAGATTTAGTTATAAGTTGGCACAGTGGATAGGCCTTGAAAAACTGAACACAGATCAATCGAGAAAACGGGAAGAAGTTATGTGGAACTATGAAAAAAATAATCAAAATATACAAACTGAGTAGTCCATGCGCAAGATAGGCAACATCAAGGATACTGTGAGCTCAGGAGCGCTGTGGTCGCGTGGTTAACGTGAGCAGGTGCAGAACGAGAGGTCCTTGGTTCAAATCTTCCCTCGAGTGAAAAGTTTACTTTCTTTATTTTCGCAAAGTTATGATCTGCCCGTTCGTTCATTGACGTCTCTGTACACTGTAATGAGTTTAGTGTGTGTGTTTTGCGACCGCACCGCAAAACCGTGCGATTAGTAGACGAAAGGACGTGCCTCTCCAATTGGAACCGAAAACATTTGATCGCAAGGTCATAGGTCAACCGATTCCTCCACAGGAAAACACGTCTGATATATTCTATACGCCACTGGTGACGCCACGTGCGTCACATGACAGGAATATGTTGTCGACCCACCTAACTTGTACACTTGGCGAATGGGTAAAAAGATTCTTCTACCTTGCCCGATTTAGGTTTTCTTGTCTATGTGATAATCACTCCCAAAAAAGTGATGAAAACAGAGAGTTTGTGTGACAAACTGCAACAAATGAATGCGGAAGTTTCACAGTCGCACAGTTTTCCCTGTGCTCTGTCAAAACATATGTTTTTAACGTTTTCAAATTTTTCCGTGTGTAGACCGTCAAATCCTGCATATGTCCAAGCAAATCTGAACATGTCCTGGAATTTTGGAGAGCGAAGTTGATTACGTGTGAGTGCCTGAACTTTGATAATTGACACACGATCACGTAAACAATACTGCTCTGTGTACCTGTGCAGCTTTGCAAAATCATAGAATCTTTTCACAAAGTATTTCATTTGCCGAAAACCAAACACATCTCACGGTTGCACGAGAGGTGTACAACCTGGAGGAATGGTAATCACGTCTACTCCCACACTAAAATTGTACAATGCCTGATCCTTCTTCTATCCTGTATAGCTATCAAGGAGTACGGCAAAATCTTTGTCCGCGTAAGGAGCAATCACATGTTCATTAAAGTCTTTCACTAGTCTTTTCTCTATTTTTCCTGACGCACTGCAATTCACAATGACATTCGGCGTTTGCTCAAGTACCCTATTCACCTGTTGATGAACTTGCGGTCCAAATACACCATTTTTTTCCTGAAAACATAAATAAAATGTAGGTAAAAGAAGTCCTGCTTTGTCGAGAGCATATTACATGGTATAACTATGTGAAGTGGCATGCAGCTGGTCTACAGTACATTCCGTGTCGCCTTCTCCAACTAACGATAACGTACGGGTCGATTTCATTTCATAGTTAAAACCGGACTGATCTGTGTTGATAATATATGCGTCTTCATACTGTTGGAATCTGACGTTAGTTTCCGTAACAAACGTCTTGGAACACTCTTAAAGTTCTTTCAGTTTATTCGCGTAGTTCTTGCTTACATATTTCGTAATCTTCCTGCTCGTAATTTTGTATTTTCTTTTGAACGTGACAAGCCAATGAGATGGAGCCTTGAAGACCAGGCCGATTTGTTTAGCGTAATGCAATCCCCAATCTGTAGGTCTGTATCATGCACTTCACTTAATTCATTTCTGGCTTTAATAAATTGTTGGTATACATGGTTTTCTAGTTTACTGAACTTCTGTCTTCGGGTTCCACCTCGTTCCACGACTTCTTTGCAATATTTAATTCTGCTTTTTTCCTCCATCCCTTTAAATTTCTTAAATTTATTTGTTACTTCACTCCATAATCTATATTTGCGTCTTTTAATTGGTTTGGACAGTAACCTGTATTGGAGCATTTCCTTCATGTAACCCAAAGAAATACCATCAGATTGAAGTCACAGTATTTTCTCTTCGTGTTCTTCGTACGGATCGTCAACAATCTCATCATCTGGTACATACAGCCCCGCAGCAATCAGCAAGGTATCGTCATCATCACACGTACTGTTTATCAACAAATGTAGGAAATAATCATACAAAAGTTCGACAATCGTTCGATCCCTTAAGGAACTTTCCGATTCCTTACAGTTCGGAAAACATTCATTGACCTTTATCAGTAAACTCTTCCGGGCTAAGTTGCCGTGGTCGATCTGTAGAACTTCTTCTCCCTGACGTTTCGTTCTCAACTACGGAGAACATCTTCCGAGGTGAGTCGACGACGAAGATGTTCTCCGTAGTTGAGAACGAAACGTCAGGGAGAAGAAGTTCTACAGATCGACCACGGCAACTTAGCCCGGAAGAGTTTACTGATAAAGACGCCGGCCGTGAAAGCCTACATGGAATGATTCATTGACCTTGTTATTGAAGTCGCGAGCTATATTTGGCTCTGAGCACTATGGGACTCAACTGCTGAGGTCATTAGTCCCCTAGAACTTAGAACTACTTAAACCTAACTAACCTAAGGACATCACAAACATCCATGCCCGAGGCAGGATTCGAACCTGCGACCGTAGCGGTCCCGCGGTTCCAGACTGCAGCGCCTTTAACCGCACGGCCACTTCGGCCGGCGCGAGCTATATTTGCTGGATTCATATTGCCCACGGAATATATCACACGTATTTAATGCACTCTCGTCCAAAGTAGCGAACAGTCAACTGCCAGCCAGGGAACATCGTTAGCAGGCATACTCTCTCTTCCGTGCGCTGTAGTCGACTGACGTCGTGTGTTTCGATGTTTGTTTAGGTGTAGCGTCCCCATGCTACGGCGCAGCTACCTCGCATCGGACGGACGGACGGGCATATAATAATTGTCTGTAAATAAAAAACTAAACTTCTCACTCGAGGGAAGACTTGAACCAAGGACCCGTCGTTCCGCAACTGCACACGCTAACCACGGTACTACAGCGCTCCTGAGCTCAGATTATCCTTGATGTTGCCTATCTTGCGCATGGACTACTCAGTTTGTATATTTTGCTTATTTTTTTCATAGTTCCACACAACTTCTTCCTGTTTTCTCGATTGATCTGTGTTCAGTTTTTCAAGGCCTATCCACTGTGCCAACTTATAACTAAATCTGAGAGGGGGTGCGACGGGGAGGTTCCCTTGTGAGGTTACTGATATGTATCCCAGCTATTTAAAATATGGTTTCTTCCTTATCCAACCCAGCATTCCTCACAAAGTGATCCGTGTACAGATTGAATAAATAATGTCAATCTCACAGCCATGCCGTGCTTTTCTCTGAGTCTTGTCCGGGTTACTTGCTTCATATGTGGTTCTCATTGTGCTTCTTGGTCAGACTATAAAATACGTATGAGGTAAACGGTTTGATCTGCTGCTGCCATGTTTTTGAGTACTTCCCGTAACTTGGTACACAAAGCTGCCGCCTGTGGCAGCAGCAACAGTACTGGTCCGGCTGAGCGTCGAGTCGAGCTGAGCTCGATGACTCACAGGCACGTCACTCCACGCTGCCGCAACTCTACTTGCGGAGTTTTTCGGTATTAGTGGCTGCCGAGTGGTTGTGTGACGGTCTCTCGCCAACTCGAGACCAGATGTTATCAGCGGATCAGGCAGATCAGGCAGACATTAGAAGACCATCAGCACTGAGGTAGCTCAGGACGCCATGGGTAAAACTTTTTATTCCGTTAACTTGTTGAAAGATACTGACACAGATGGCTGAGAAAGGGCGCAGCCACCAGCCTTAACATCTTATAAATGTAATGACTGTTGTCCAAATTATTCATTATGTGAACCTGAGGTGACGTGTTGTATATGTATAGCCAGTGGCATTTCGTAACACATTAGGTGCTTGCACCGTTGACGATGACGAATGCAAGCTGAGAGTGTTGTGTTGCTGTTTCATTGCACTGCTTGACAGTTGCTATGAAACGGCTGACGCCTGCTAACAAACAACTCCAGTTTGCTGCATAACAACCGAAAATTTCAGCGAAACATCCGATTAATGCTAGTAAAAGGTAATGTAGAGGGCGGGACGTGTTAATGGCAGCGAAGCCTGCGCACGAAGGCTCAGTACGCATTCGACAGTGTTCACGCAGTGCGATGTGACGAAGGTTGTTGTGGAACCGATTAGTGCCACTTCCCGAGTGTTACGGCATGTCTGCAAGGTATCATTTGAGTGCTTTCGATCGTGGACGAGCAGTTGCACAGCACGAAGCCGGTAAAATTGTCACTATTGTGGGAACAGTAATGAGTGTATCCTAAAGGTCATCTAGAGATTAAAAAAGGGCGCTAAAGGTTGGAATGCTATGCGAAACCATGCCGGTGGTCGTAGGTAGACCGCCACACCGCAAGAGCATCGATACGTAGCACGAGTGGCCAATAGGAATAGATTTCTCTCTACTAGGCAGATTGTTGCAGACCTTACAACCGCTACCGATACACATGTTCCTGCGATAAAAATTTCATAGCGACTACGTCTGGCTGATATGTACTCTGGGAAGCCTGTTAAACGCAAGCCACTTCAACCATGCCATCGTCGAGAAAGAGTTCGTTGGTACAGGCAGCATGATGGTTGCGGTACTAACAGTGGTCCAGGGTTATATTCTCCAACGAATCCCGCTTCACTCTGGTAAGTGATTCCGGCTACCATCTAGGGTAGAGAGAGAAGGGAACGCGTTACACACTACAGAATGTTCATGACCGTCATCGTCATGGCCTAGGTGTTATGACATGAGCCGGCATTATGCACAATGGCCGAACATCGTTACTTATCTTTGAGTGAGGGACCATTACAGCACAGCGATGTTGCAGGGAGATTATTCTGTATCTTTCCCGTCTGTTTAGGGATGCAGTAGGTCCAGCTGAGTTGTCTGACACACTGGAACGTGAAGTTGTTGAACCTATGGAATGGCCTGCGTGCTCCCCAGACCTAAACCCTACTGAGCATGGCTGGGATGCTCTTGGAAGACATTTTTCTCATCTAACACCCTCTCCCCGAACCGTGCGAGAATTGAAAACAGCCTTGCGAGAGGAGAGGGAAAAATATGCCTCAAGGGCTCCTCAATAGTTTGGTAGCCAGCATGAATGACGGGTGAAAAATGTGCGTTAGTCAAGAGGAGAGCATATTGCTTACTGAGAGTCTGATATCGACCTTTACGTTCTGAGTCTGATGTGTATCAAACATGAACGTTATTCATGTCTGTTATCTTGCTGTCCCATGTGATGAAGCCTGCGCCACGTTTCGTTATAAATAAACCACTTCACTTCTATTAGATATCTACTGTCTTTCATGTCGCCCATCATTACCTGAGCTTATTGCTGTCCGACAGTGTCTCTGTTCCTTAGTAATTGTCAAGGAGTGTCTTAGTCTTACTATTGATTTTGATTTTACCATTTAATTTAGATGTGATGGAGCACGCAGGTCGTAATTACAGTGCTGTAGTATGGCCTTAGTCCAGAAAACGATATTAATGCACTGTGCCACTGGGGAAATTGTATAGTGGGTGACTCACTGAATGCGTGCAAGAAATATATGCGATATAGCGCAGGACCGCTGAATATTTTGAGACGCGGAAACTGGCGCCTAGTGAGGCAAATTAGGAACGTAGAGCTTGAATATGTCTTTCGAAAACGCTGTCTTGATGTAAAGCACGAAGCTTTGTCTCAGTCGAATTTTTTGTTCCTCGTGTGCTTCTTCTTCTCTTCCTTTGTTTTGCGTATTATCTACATTTCAGGAACCTGTAGCGCTGACTATTTAGTTACTTTTCTTGTTTATACGTTGGCATTCCCTTCTGCTATGTTTGGTTCTTATGATTTGTCTGCAAGATAATATGTCGTTCTGTTCGTCGTACGACAGAGCATTGGTGGCAGTCTACACATGATTCAGGTGCTTTACTGCAATATGCCCCGCCATCGGTGCAGTTTGCAGACATTCATTTTGTTTGTGTTGTTCAAGCAATGGTCTCACTACTGAAAGTCTTAGCAGTGAAGTATGTACAGACAGACATCACCTGTCAAGGCAGGAGGTTATATCATCACATATCATCACATGGCTCATTGCAATCTAGAAAAGAAGGATTTAGAAACAATAGGTTCTGCCACTCACGTGAATCGGACTACGAGATGCCGGTAGGTTTTGCAGATCATCACGTTGTGAGAACCAGACCCATATCACTGACTTGGATTTGCAGTAGGGTTTGGACACATACTTGTTGGAACATTATGAACTACCTCGAAGTAACGGTCTATTGACATATAGTCAGCGCGGATTCAGATAATATCCTTCTTGTGAGACTCAACTAGTTCTTTATTCTCACGAAGTATAGAGTGCTACCGACAGGGAATTTCAAATTGATTCCATATTTTTAGATTTCCAAAAGGTTATTGACACTGTTTCTTACAAGGTACATCAAATCAAACTGCGTGCCTAAGGAGTCTCGTCTCAGTTGTGCAACTGGATTCGTAATTTTATATCAGAAAGGCCACAGTTCGTAGTGACTGACGGAAAATCATCGAGTAAAGCAAAATGAATATCCGATGTTCCCCAAGAAAGTATTATGGGCCCTCTGCTGTTCCTAATCTACACAAACGATTTAGGAGAGAATCTGAGCAGCCCTCTAAGATTGTTTGTAGATGGTACTGCCATTTACCGTCCTGTAAAGTCATCCAATGTTCGAAACCAATAGCAAAATAATCAAAATATCCACGGGTGTGCTGCCGGTCTATAGTGTCCAACGGGCACAATATTTCGGTGATCATACATGTCGCCATCATCAGGTGAACTGACGGACTGAGCTCCTGTGAACGTGCCGGCACGGAGATCCGTACGCTATGGCTGCTCAGAGGGAACTGGGTTCGGTCGCGGCGGCAGCCGATTTAAATACCCTCCGCCCGCGGCGCGCTCCCTCCGCCGTCCGCGCCCCGCGCCACGGTCCCGCGGTGGAACAATTTGCGACGGCGTCTGAGATGACGTCGGTGTGATGGCTCTGTCCGCCTGGTCGACACAACTATACGTTTGCTCGATTTACTCTTGATTAACCCAATCGCTGGTTCCCAAGCCTTGCTAAGATTATAGCCACAGTCACGGTTTATGAGGTCGTCATTGGTGCGAATTTCGATGGCCTCTCTAACAACGCTGTCCCAGTATCTCGATGTCTCTATGTTAGAGAGGCCATCGAAATTCGTACCAATGACGACCTCATAAACCGTGACTGTGGCTATAATCTTAGCAAGGTTTGGGAACCAGCGATTGGGTTAATCAAGAGTAAATCGAGCAAACGTATAGTTGTGACGACCACGGTGGACAGAGCCATCACACCGACGTCATCTCAGACGCCGTCGCAAATTGTTCCACCGCGCGACCGTGGCGCGGGGCGCGGACGGCGGAGGGAGCGCGCCGCGGGCGGAGGGTATTTAAATCGGCCGCCGCCGCGACCGAACCCAGTTCCCTCTGAGCAGCCATAGCGTACGGATCTCCGTGCCGGCACGTTCACAGGAGCTCAGTCCGTCAGTTCACCTGATGATGGCGACATGTATGATCGCCGAAATATTGTGCCCGTTGGACACTATAGACCGGCAGCACACCCGTGGATATTTTGATTATCAAATACGCCGGGAGAAACTCAAGAATCAATAGCAAAATGATTCTGACAATACGTGAAGGGCTTATTTCAGTAGTGGTACAAGTCCATTACCTCCACTTTTCTGCCTATAATGCTTCTGAAATTAATGATCCAAACAAACAGAAAGAAAAGTTCATCTCTAGCAAGAAGCCATATGCTTGAATATTTCTGGTATCTCAACTGCAGATTTTTCAACGCTCATTTAACTTTAGGACTCTTTATCTCTCAATGAACAAAAATGGACTTGCACCACTATTGAAATAAGCCCTTCACATCTACATGGGGCGAAACGTGACAATTGGCTGTAAATAATGAAAGTTTGGAGTAATCCACATGAATACGAAAAGGAGTTCGCTAAATTTAGGTTGCACTATAAATGACGGAAATATAATTGGTGCAAATTCAACTACAAACAGAGGGATTACAGTTACGATTAAATAACAGCATAGAAATTGTTGTGGAGGATTGCGAACCAAAGACTGCGATTTATTAAAACACTTAGAAAATGCAACAGGGCTACTAAAGAGACTGACTACACTACGCTTGTTCGTCCTCTGCTAGAATATTGCTGTATAGTGTGGGATACTTACCGAATAGTATTGAAGGAGGACATCGAAGAAGCTCAAAGAAGGGGAGCTAGTTTGTATTTTAGTGAAATGAGAGAGGAGAGTGTCGCGAATATGATAAGCGAGTTGGGATGGGAATCATTAAAACAAAGACGTTTACATTAAAGGGAAAGCTTTCCATGAAATTTCAGTTAGCAGCTTTCTCCTATAAATATGAACATATTTTGCTGTCACCAACCTACATAAGGATAAATTATTATCATAAAATGAGAGGAATCAGATCTCACTCGGAAGGGTGCAGGTGTTCACTTTTACCACGCTCTGTTTGACAGTGAAACGGCAGAGAAATAGATTTAAGGTGGTTTAAAGAATCCTTTGCCATGCACTTACACTATGTGATCAAATGTATCCGGACCCCCCCCCCCCCCCCGAAAAGCCATGCGTTTTTCATACTGTGCTGCCACCTGCTGTCAGGTACTCCATATCAGCGACCTCAGTAGCCATTAGACATCGTGAGAGAGCAGAATGGGGCGTCCCGTGGAACTCACGGACTTCGAACGTGGTCAGGTGATTGGGTGTCACTTGTGTTATACGTGTGTACGCGAGATTTCCACACTCCTAAACATCCCTAGGTCCACTGTTCACGCTGTGATCGTGAAGCTGAAACGTGAAGGGACACGTACAGTACAAAAGCGTGCAGGCCGACCTCGTCTGTTGACTGACAGAGACCGCCGACGGTTGAAGAGGGTCCTAATGTGTAATAGGCAGACATCTATCCAGACCGTCACACAGAAATTCCAAACTGCATCAGGATCCACTGCATGTACTGAAAGTTAAGCGGGAGATGAGAAAACTTGGATTTCATGGTCGAGCGGCTGCTCATAAGCCACATATCACGCCGGTAAATGCCAAACGACGCCTCGCTTGGTGTAAAGAGCGTAAACATTGGACGTTTGAACAGTGGAGAAACGTTGTGTGGAGTGACGAATCACGGTACACAATGTGGCGATACGATGTCAGGACGTGGGTATGGCGAATGCCCGGTGAACATTATCTGCCAGCGTGTGTAGTGCCAACAGTAAAATTCAGAGTCGATGGTGTTATGGTGTGGTCGAGTTTTTCATGGAGGGGCTAGCACCCCTTGTTCTTTTGCGTGGCAGTATCACAGCATAGGCCTACATTGATTTCTTAAGAGCCGGGCGAGTTGGCCGAGCGGTTCTAGGCGCTACAGTCTGGAACCCTCGACCGCTACGGTCGCAGGTTCGAATCCTGCCTCGGGCATGGGTGTGTGTGATGTCCTTAGGTTAATCGGCTTTAAGTAGTTCTAAGTTCTAGGGGACTGATGACCTCAGAAGGTAAGTCCCATAATTATAACAGCCATTTTTTTGGTGTCTTAAGCACATTCCTGCTTTCCACTGTTGAAGAGCAATTAAGGGATGGCGATTGCATCTTTCAACACGATCGAGCACCTGTTCATAATGAACGGCCTGTGGCGGAGTGGTTACGCGACAATAACATCACTGTGAGGGACTGGCCTGCTCAGAGTCCTGACGTGAATCCTGTAGATCATCTTTGTGACGTTTTGGGACGCCGATTTCGAACCAGGCCTCACTGACCAACATTGATATCTCTTATCAGTGCAGAACTCCATGAAGGGCTGCAATTCCCCAAGAAACCTTCCAGCACCTGATTGAACGTATTCCTGCGAGAATGGAAGCTCTCATCAAGGCTAAGTACCAACACCATATTGAATTCCAGCATTACCGTTGGAGGGCGCCACGAACTTGTCATTTTCAGCCGCGTGCCCTGATAGTTTTGACCATATAGTGTATGTGTGAACTGCAGCGTAGTCATGTAGGTGTTGGAAGTCAGCAGAGCCGCCCCCGGCCTGAGATGAAGCAGAACCTGTTGGTGTGGCAGCCGTGTGGAGCGGCTGCGGCTGGAGCTGTGGTGCCCGGTGGCGCGGCCCGCCTTCCAGCTGATGGGCGCACCCGCGCTCGACTTCGGCGCCACCGCCGCGGGCACCTGCCGCCGCCTGCCGCTGCGCTTCAGGTCCCTGGACGCTCCGGAGGGCGACGCTGTGTGCGACGAGGGCGGCGGGGGCGGCGGAGGCGGCGTCGGCCTCTCCATCAGCCCGCCCTCCCCCACCTCGCCCTTCTGGCTGCCACACTGCACTCTGAAGGAGGTACTTTGAAATAGGACTTTTGATATACACTACTGGCCATTAAAATTGCTACACCACGAAGACGACGTGCTGCAGACGCGAAATTTAACCGACAGGAAGAAGACGCTGTGATATCAAATGATTAGCTTTTCAGAGCATTCACACAAGGTTGGTGCCGGTGACGACACCTACAGCGTGCTGACATGAGGAACGTTTCCAACAGCTTTCTCATACACGCACAGCAGTTGACCGGCGTTGCCTGGTGAAACGTTGTTGTGATGCCTCGTGTAACGAGGAGAAAAGCGTACCATTACGTTTCCGACTTTGATAAAGGTCGGATTGTAGCCTATCGCTAAGCGGTTATCGTATCGCGACATTGCTGCTCGCGTTGGTCGACATCCAATGACTGTTAGCAGAATATGGAATCGGTGGGTTCAGGTGGGTAATACGGAACGCCGTGCTGGATCCCAACGGCCTCGTATCAGTAGCAGTCGAGATGACAGGTATCTTATTCGCATGGCTGTAACGGTTCGTGCAGCCACGTCTCGATCCCTGAGTCAACAGCTCGGGACGTTTGCAAGACAACAACCATCTGCACGAACAGTTCGACGACGTTTGCAGCAGCATGGACTGTCAGCTCGGAGACCGTGGCTGCGGTTATCCCTGACGCTGCATTACAGACACGAGCGCCTGCGATGGTGTACTCAACGACGAACCTGGGTGCACGAATAGCAAAACGTCATTTTTTCGGATGAATCCAGGTTCTGTTTACAGCATCATGATGGTCGCATCCGTGTTTGGCGACATTGCGGTGAGCGCACATTGGAAGCGTGTATTCGTCATCGCCATACTGGCGTATCACCCGGCGTGATCGTATGGGGTGCCATTGGTTACACGTCTCAGTCAGCTCTTGTTCGCATTGACGGCACTTTGAACAGTGGACGTTACATTTCTGATGTGTTACGACCCGTGGCTCTACCCTTCATCCGATCCCTGCGAAACCCTACATTTCAGCAGGATAATGCACGACCGCATGTTGCAGGTCCTGTACGGGACTTTCTGGATACAGAAAATGCTCGACTGCTGCCCTGGCCAGGACATTCTCCAGATCTCTCACCAACTCAAAACGTCTAGTCAATGGTGGCCGAGCAACTGGCTCGTCACAATACGCCAGTCACTACTCTTGATGAACTGTGGTATCGTGTTGAAGCTGCATGGGCTGCTGTACCTGTACACGCCATCCAAGCTCTGTTTGACTCAATGCCCAGGCGTATCAAGGCCCTTATTACGGCCAGAGGTGGTTGTTGTGGGTACTGATTTCTCAGGATCTATGCACCCAAATTGCGTGAAAATGTAATCACATGTCAGTTGTAGTATAATATACTTGTCCAATGAATATCCGTTTATCATCTGCATTTCTTCTTGGTGTAGCAGTTTTAATGGCCAGTAGTGTAAATAGATATCTAAAAAATTTCATTATCAGCCCTCAACACATCTAGAAAAATTGTCGATACATCGATATGTCGACGGAAAAACTATCGTGGTGCCAGCCAAAAACAATATTGGCTGTAACATTGTAAATATACAGCCACTTTTAGAGCTGTATATTTAAGTATTGATTTATTATTAGATGCTCTGTACATCAAGAAACTACTAACTTGTTTGTACCTCTCAGAGTAAGATTTGAGCCGGCCGAAGTGGCCCAAGCGGTTCTAGGCACTACAGTCTGGAATCGCGCGACCGCTACTGTCGCAGGTTCGAATCCTGCCTCGGGCATGGATGTATGTGATGTCCTTAGGTCAGTTAGGTTTAAGTAGTTCTAAGTTTTAGGGGACTGATGACCTCAGAAGTTGAGTCACATAGTGCTCAGAGCCATTTTGAGACAGTAAGATTTGAATGGAGAACGAAGCAGTTTCACGCTTGGCGGTAACCAATTTGCTTTCAATGGTAGCTGCATGGAATTGGCGCAGTAAAAGGTGTCCGACAGGTCCATCGTTCGGTTTCGTCACATATCGGATTTGTCTGTATCGCTTCATGTCGACTTCCCCGTTTTCCCATTCCTGCCAACGCCAGCTACCTAGCAGTCGCAGTACCAAAATTGCGTGGTGAAGCTGGACGTTGCAGTTTCTGTTGGTAGCGCGGATTATGTCAGCATTTCCATTCACATGTCTACACGACCGCAAACACCGATCTTGTCATTTAGATTTTTGTTCATCTTTTACAGCAACTGTTTTTGAAGAATGACGATGGGAAGAAATAGCACACTAGTTGCGTTACAAATCAATTTTTAACGCAACTGGTGTGCTGCTTCTTCGCATCGGAAATCTAGTTAATCCATTCACACAGCCACCGCCCGGTGCAATCGGACTTCTACTTCGTGCTATCTGTACTTGCTTCACACAGTCAAAGAGAAAGACCGGACGTGATGAAAGTTCAAAAAGTGAAAGTAAAATCATGTTCTACTACAATTTAAAACAAAAGCTATCTCAAATATTTGTTTAAAATTGCGAAAAAATATAATAGGAAATAAAAAATATCGGCACTAGATATCGCCACTTCGGAATCGGAGGAAGAAATATATTGATATTTTTTAGGATAAATATCAATATATCGACATTTTATCAACAGCTATACTCTGAAACCGCATTGCTTTCTAACTCAGTTCATTATCTGCCCCCTGCGAGAATCCTGCTGTTTCGCAGTTTGCGGGAATTCTCGGACTAGTCATACAGTCTCGGCTTCAGGAGAGATTTCCCCGCTGCCGCACATCCTTTCAAGACGACATCAGTCTTCTTTTTACTGTTGGAACAGATACATTTTTCTTGTTCGTTTACACCAATTCTGCGTGAATTTGTGCTGATATTTTGAGCCAATTCCTCTTACTAATAGTTTAGATGAATTTGCCATCACTTTAGTTGTTATACCACTAAAGTGTCATCTTTTGGCAATGGAGGGTGTATCGTACTCTTTCTATAGACACGCCACATTGTTTCGCAATTTGCGAATAGGTAAATTTGCTTGTTTGAGTGCTACCATTACAGCACATTTGTCTATAGATATCTCCAGTCTTGGAGCCATAATGATTATGTACACACTGTCAGCTATCACTAAACGACTGAAGTACAGTAAACTCCCCATCGCATCCCCCCCCTCCCTCCCTCCCCTCAGATTTAGTGGTAAGATGTCCCAGTGGATAGCCCGCCAAAAGTTGAACACAGATCAAGCATGAAAACAGGAAGAAGGGTTTACTGAACTATCAAAAAAGACGCAAAATAGAAACCGTGAATTGTTCAAGCTCAAGATGTTCCACATTGAGAGAATTGGCAGACCCAAGGAGTCCTGTTTATGTGCTCACGGTGTTGGAGGGCGCCCGCAGCTCGTGGTCGTGCGGTAGCGTTCTCGCTTCCCGCGCACGGGTTCCCGGGTTCGATTCCCGTCGCGGTCAGGGATTTTCTCTGCCTCGTGATGCCTGGGTGTTGTGTGATGTCCTTAGGTTAGTTAGGTTTAAGAAGTTCTAAGTTCTAGGGGACTGATGACCATAGCTGTTAACTCCCATAGTGCTCAGAGCCATTTGAACCATTTTTTTTGTTGGAGGGCAAGGCGGGAGATCGATATTTAAATCTCCCTCCTGACCCATATTTTTTTCACAAAATTATGAAATCTCCTTCCGGTAGGAAGGGACCCATAATGACAGTTGTTTCCACACAACTACTCTGATAGTAGCCCCAAGGACGTGGCTTTCGAATGGGAACGGCAAACGTTAAATGACAAGGCGCCAAGTCAACCGAATCCTCCACCGGAAAGCGCGTCTGGTGTGTCATACACGGCATTAGTGGTATTGCGTGTGTCGTATGATAGGAATCTCTTATCGACGCACCTAACTTGTACGCTTGATGGGTGAGTGAGATACGTCTCATTGCGCGATTTAGGTGTTCGTGTGTATGTGAATGTGTTCACTCCCACAGAAACAATGAAAACATAATAGTTTGTCAGATAGGCTGTAACACATGACCGCAACAGTTTCACAATCACACAGTTTTCCCCGTGTCCATCAAAATACATGTTTTTAGCACTTCTGAAGTTTTTCACAAGTACACCATGAAATTCTTCATATGTCCAAGCAAACCTGAACATATCCTGGAATTTCGGAGAACAAAGTTGGTTATGTGTGAGAGCTTGGACTTTGGTAATAGACACACTGTGTATCTCTGCAGCTTTGCAAAATCGTAGAGTGTTTTCACAAAGTATTTGACTTCTCTAAAGCCAGACACATCTAACGGTTGCACAAGAGGTGTACAACCTGGAGGAATCGTAAACGCGTCTACTCCCACACCAAAATCATTGAATGTCCGATTCTTCTGTCCTGTGTAGCTGTCACGGATTAAAGAAAAATCTTTTTTCACGTAAGGAGAAATCACTCGTTCATTAAAACTTTCACTAGTCTTTTCGTCATTTTGTCTGACCCACTAAACTTCATAATAACTTTGGGTTTTTCGCAAGTACCGTATTCACCTGTCTCTGAACTTGCGGCTCAAATACACTTTTTTCCTGCAGACGCATTTAAAGTACAGGTGAAAGAAATCCTATTTTGTTAATGGCGTATTGTATGGTGTAACTGTGTGAAACGACCTGCAGCGGGTCTACACTACATTTAGTGTCGCCTCCTCCAACTAGCGATAATGTGCGGGTCTATTTCATTTCATAGTTAAAACCGGACTGATCTCTGTTGATGACATTTGCGTCTTCATACTGTTGGAATTTGACGTTAGTTGGTGCAACAAACTTCTTGGAACAGTCTACAAGTTCTTCCAGTTTATTGGCATAGTTTTTGCTTAAATATTTGATGCCGGCCGGAGTGGCCGAGCGGTTCTAGGCGCTACAGACTGGAACCGCTCGACCGCTACGGTCGCAGGTTCGAATCCTGCCTCGGGCATGGGTGTGTGTGATGTCGTTAGGCTAGTTAGGTTTAAGTAGTTCTAAGTTCTAGGGGACTGATGACCACAGCAGTTAAGTCCCATAGTGCTCAGAGCCATTTGAACCATTTTTCATGATCTTTCTGCTCGTATTTTTTTATTTCCTTTTGAAAGTGAATAACCGGTGAGGTGAAGCCTTGATGAAGTCAAAACCGACTCGTTAACATAATCCAAGCTCCATATTTCTGAGTCTGTATCATGTACTGCACTGAGTTCATTTCTGGCTTGAATGAACTATTGGCGTACACCGTTCTCTGATTCAATGAACGTGTGTCTTCGGGTTCCACTTTGTTCCACGACTTCTTTGGAGTATTTAACGGTGCTTTTTCCCTGTATTCCTTTAAACTCTTGAACTTATTTGTAACTTCACCCCATAATCTATTTTGCGTCTTTAAATTGGTTTGGACAGTACTCTATATTGGAGCATTTTCTTCACGTAACCCAACGAAATGCCGTCAGATTGACGTCGCAGCATCTAGTCTTCGTGTTCTTCGTACGGATCATCAACATTCTCATCATCTGGTACATACAGCCCTGCAGCAATCAGCAACGTGTCGTCATTACTACACTTACTGTTTATCAACTGATGTAGGAAATAATCTCACAAATATTGCAAAATCATCCGATTCGTTAGATATATTTGCTGGATTCATTCGCCCATAGAATACCACTCACGTCACTCCCACGTCCAGAGGCACAAACAAACCACTACCAGCCAGGCAACTTCCTCAACGGGAATCCTCTCTCCGCCGTGCGTTGTAGTCAACTGACGTCCGACGTGTTCCGTTTCGATGTTTGTTAGTTTAGCGTCCTCATACCGCAACGCTGTTATCTCACATCGGACTTACTGCTTATAGTGGGATCCGAAACACTAACAGGTTTGCATCCGAGGTCTTATGTGTTTTCACCGGTACTCGACACTGGTTTCCCGTGATTACAAGGTGACGAGCCTCCAGAGATACGTACTTACTATATGTTCTGCACAAGTACCACATATTATGACTCCTGCATTCCGTTTCGTTCGTTTTGATTTTTGAATTCCTTTGTTGTAATATAGTTCATACCAGCTTATTGGTTGTTTTCATTTCTGCATCAAGGCTGCTCTCACTATTCATCACATTTACTTGCGACGGTAATATTTTCGTACCACATGACTCACATTCTATAACCAATGCATATTATGACAACTGCCGAGACTACAGAAGGAGAACAGACACGTCAATGACGAGACGGACAGTTCATAAATTTTCTGACCCCCCCCCTCCCCCCCCCCCCAAAAAAAAGGGAAGGTTTGAACTCGGATTTCCTGCTTTGTAGTCCAACACCGTAACCACACATTTTGAGTTTGGACCCCTCACTGTTTTTATTTTCCTTCTTCTCTCACAATTCAGTACACGTCCTTCCTGTTTTGGTGCTTGATCTGAGTTCATTTTTTGACAGGCTATCCACTGGGACATCTTACCACTAAATCTGAGGACGCTGAGATGGGGAGTTTCGCTCGTAAGGGAAACAGCAAGCCAGTATGGAATAGGCGTTCATTCGTCACACGGGCAAACAAGCATACCAGTTCACGTAACTATTTTCTGTGGGTAGAACACTCCTTCGAATAATATTGTATGTAGATGAAAACAAACACATAAACCTGACATGTTTATCAATGTTGTACTATTCATTTGCTTACTCAACCGGTATATGGTGTCTGCAGGGAACTACATGTTAAATATTAATTTTATTGAAATTAATGAGCGGTAGTGTACGTTTATCAGAGAACGTAACTCTACGCATTTACCTAAGGCAAGCCTTAGAGGCTATAGGGTCATACTCCATTGTACATTCTGGAGTCACATCATTATGACCACTTTCTAGATGTTGTGGTAGTCCTGGTCACACCAAAATTTTACTTGCTTTTTTTTTAACTTAAGGAATAAATCGGTTTATAAGTTTTTGGGTTTGCAGCATAGTTGTCATTTGCTTCTTCACAGGACAATTTCATATAAACTGTACAGGGTCATTGACAAATAGCTCTGAGGTTTCAGTGGACGACTGTGTGAAAATTGCAAGAGATACGGGAGATAAACACGTAACGGTGCGTGTAGCAGCTCTCCAAGTTTTAAGCTCACGCTACATGTGCTCACTACAAGCACTGTTCGTAACGTGACACATGTCAATACTTGCATGCAATTCTTTGAAGTCTCTGCCTCTGCAACAACTTCTGAGTTCAACACGAGAGAATCATGCTGTATGCTTTCGTCATCTTCGTTTCTATTTATTAGAGACTACATCACATTTTTGGTCATAGCCCCGTACCCAAACACAGGCCACAGAGGTCGATAGCATGTATCGTTCCGCTCAGGTTGATCTCTCTCAAGAGCTGTGAAACTAGCCCTTGCTACGTCACAGTTACAGAAATGAAAGCGCTAGCTTCGTCATCCCACACCTAGGAGTAAACGACTGCTGCTTCCACTACAGATGTCACTGAGCCAGGTCGACCCTTAGAGAGTGGAATCCCCACTGCTGCGAACATGTCCTCACACGTGGCTCGTTTAGTAAATGATGCCTCCTTTTTAACGACTGTCGATGTACAGGCGATAAGCAAAATAATGTGAACACCTGTACTTACTTGGGAATGGTTTATTAATAAGGGATTGGACCTCCATTTGCCCATAATACAGCTGCGATTCTTCTTGGAATACTGGCGTATAATGATTATATAGTCCAGTGGAATGTTATGACACTCATCGATCAGAACCTCTTCTAACTCCTGTAGTGACGATGGAGGCGGAAATCTGCCCCGGAGTCTGCGCTCCAATACCGCCCACAAGGGTTCGATAATGTTCAAGTCCGGGGACTGTGCTGGCCAGGGAAGACGCTGCAGTTCAGTTGCGTGCTCCTCATACCACGAATGTACTGTCCTGGCTGTGTGAATGGGTGCATTTTCGCCCTGAAATATGGCATCATTGATGGGGAACAACATGTGATCATGGGGTGCACCTGAACACCTAAAATGTTAACATAATCGTTGGCTGTAACACGGCCTTTGAGAGTGATGTTGGGACCAGCAGAACACCATGATATGCCTGCCCACACCATCACACTTCCACCTCTTTGCTTAACCGTTGGCATCAAGCAGTCAGGATTGCAGGCTTCTGTTGGCGTTCTCCAGACGTAAACCCGGCCCGATGTTGGAAATAACGAAAACCTTGATTCGTCGGCCCATATGATGTGTTTCCACTGAGCAGCCGTCTAGGATTAATGCTCCTGACACCATGTTTTACGCTTCTTTGTAGCTGTTGTCGACAGAAATGGTTTCAGTATAGCAGTTCGCTCACGAATATTCGCATCATGGAGTTCTCAGCGAACAGTGTCGATAGATACTGGGTCTCGAAGATGGCTATTGAGCTCTACAGCCACTTTAGCCGCCGTAGTTTTGTGTTGTTATGATGCAATTTTTTCAGAGTACGACGACCTCTGTCATTTAGTTTTTATTTGCGTCCGCTATTACGTTTACACGATGATGTCTTTCCATGTTTTGTGGAGGCTGTTATGACTGTTGAAACAGTTGCTCATGAAACATTCAATAAGTTGGCTGTCTTGGTTTCTGTTGCTCCAGCTAATCGGGCCCCCACCATCTGCCTTCGTTGGAACTCTGTTAGGTCTTTCACTGCACGTCGACCTCGGCCTCTGAATGCAAATGCGAAGCGTGCCTACTCGTAAACAACCTGCATTGATGCGTAGTCCGCAATGAACACGCACAGTCCAGCTAGACATGTGTCTTACCTGTATTTTTGACCGTCAATCACAATCATCCCACTACTACCACTGTTCACATTATTTTGCCTAACCACTATGTTGGAAAACGTCCTTTTAGGTTCGAAATGGTTCAAATGGCTCTGAGCACTATGGGACTTCACTACTGTGGTCATCAGTCCCCTAGAACTTAGAACTACTTAAACCTAACTAACCTAAGGACATCACACACATCCATGCCCAAGGCAGGATTCGAACCTGCGACCGTAGTTGTCACGCGGTTCCAGACTGTAGCGCCCATAACCGCACGGCCACTCCGGCCGGCGTCCTTTTAGGTGATTCAGTTTTGACATTTCTTCTGTATGCATGCAAAGTTTCGAAGAATTCCGATGGATGGTACGCCAATAGAAAACCATCAAAATTACCCCATGCAAGCAATGTGCTGTAATAGAATTGTTGGTGTGGAAAAATAAGTCGTGGTGAACATTCATAAACGTCTGCTTGCAGTCTATCGTGATGATGCAGTTGACAGGAATACAACTGGGCCATGGTTAAAGAGGGCTATAGCGTCAGGAAGTGCAGAAACTGAGCTCCATGATGGCTCACATTCACGACGTCCTGTCACAGTCTTCGTTCCCGGTGTAGTGGATCGCGCGTTGCCTTTCTTCGTGCATATGGGCGCATCACAACTCAACCACTGGCTCTACAGATATAGCTGAACAATGGAACTGCGAGTACAACGAATACAACGACTGAGAATGTTGGATATTCGAAGCTCTGCTCAAGATGGGCTCGACGAATGTTCACAGCAGACTACAAAATTCGAAGAACAGCCTTCTCGTCTGAGCTGTCGGAACAGTCTGTCGCCAACGGAGAAACCTTTCTGTCACTGCCGAAACGTGGCTGCATCACTTTGAGCCGGGAACAAAAAGGCAGTAACTGGAGTGGTGTCACTTTCGTGGATGTTATGCCAAAATGGTCAACCATTAACTTTAAATGCGAACATTTTAGGTTAGGCTTTACCGTGACCGTTATCGACATTAAATGAAACAACAAATTTACTGTTCAAAAATGTTCAAATGTATGTGAATTCACACACACACACACACACACACACACACACACACACACACACACACACACACACCCATGGCCAAGGGGGGAGTCGAACCTCCGGCGGGAGGGGCCGCGCAATCCGTGACATGGCACCTCAATCCGCTCGGCCACTCCGCGCGTGATTTTACTGTTATCAGTCACTGTTTATTTATCTCCACGACACGTTTCAAAGGTTTAAACCTCCATCATCAGATGGATTTACATTTGTTAGTATGACATGTGCGTGTGTTGTGTTACGATTTTTATGCCGAGGTCTAGTGGGAGAAACAAAACACTGTTTCAGAACATGGTTTTCGGTTTCTTTTGACAAAAACTAAACGTATATTTAGCGGTGAAAATAAAATAAGTAAAATATAGTACTTCCAGAGGTCGCAGGTTCCTTTCACTGCCGTAACACATAAAAAATGGTTCAAATGGCTCTGAGCACTATGGGACTTAACTTCTGAGGTCATCAGTCCCCTAGAACTTAGAACTACTTAAACCTAACTAACCTAAGAACATCACACACATCCATGCCGGAGGCAGGATTCGAACCTGCGACCGTAGCGTCACGCGGTTCCAGACTGTAGCGCCTAGAACCGCCCGGGCTTAAGAGAAACATTATCACAAAGTATAAAGAATGTACATTTTAACAACATTATTACAGGATAAATACAACACACACACATGTCATACCAACAAATGTAAATCCACCTGGTGATGGAGGTTTAAACCCTTGAAACGTGACTGATAACAGTAAACTTGTAGTTTCATTTAAGGTCAACCATTATTCCAGAGACATGTACGAAGACGTTGAAGAAACTCAAGAATAGTTTCTAGTGTGTTCGATCTGACAAGAATCCAGACGAAATTTTTATACTACACTACAATGGACGACCACACGTAAGTTTGAAAACGTGGAAACACATGGCGAAATTGGCTTCAATATCGTTGGCTCATCCACGCTATAGCCCAGAGCTGGTGCCCTCAGACACCCATCTGTTTGGGCCATTTAAGGATTCTCTACATGATAGAAACTTTGAAGGTGATGAGAGCGTAATTCATTAAATGAAAACGGGGTACGAGCTCATGACAAGAGCTTTCATCAACTGGCAACACAATGATCAGCTAGAACGTTATGACCACCGACCTACTACCGATATAAACCCGTCCAGGCGATAGCAGTGTCATGTGGCGAGGAATGACTGCTAGTCAGACACATGCACAGATCATGTAGTATCAGTGAGCGTACTGCCCGTGTGTAGAATGAGAAAGGCAATAGTCTGGGGAACATTTATTTGGGCATCAATAGGTCAGTGGAGCTGATGCAAGGTACCCTGACGGCCAACGAGTGACGTACACTGGTTGCAGACCACATACACTCCTTCATGACGATCAAGTTCCCGACGACTGTGGCATTTTTCCAACAAGATAATGCGCCGTGTCAGAAGGCCAGGAGTGTGATGGAGTGGTTCGAGGAACACAAGGGCTAGTCCCAATTCATGTGCTGCCTCCCCCTCAGCTCAGAAGATCTGAAACCGATCGAACACAACGGGGATGTGACCGAACGTGGTTCATCGCCCCCTCCCGGAATCGACAGGAATTTGGTGACTTGTATGTGCAAATATTGTGCCAGCTACCTACCAAGGCCTCATTGCTTCCATGCCACGAGGAGGCGCCGCTCTTATCCCTGCCAAAGGTGGACTTACCGACTATTAGGTAGGTGGTTATAATGTTCTGGCTGATCAGTGCACATGCTCCTACACAGCGCAGGCGTAAGATCTTAGAACGTGATGGAAACTATGTAGAAAATTAGTTCGCACAAAACAAATGTTGATTGATATTGTCATTGAATAGTAACTCTTAGGAATATATACCTTGTGTTGTTGTGTTATCTTCAGTCCTGAGACTGGTTTGATGCAGCTCTCCATGCTACTCTATCCTGTGCAAGCTTCTTCATCTCCCAGTACTTACTGCAACCCACATCCTTCTGAATCTGCTTAGTGTATTCATCTCTTGGTCTCCCTCTACGATTTTTACCCTCCACGCTGCCCTCCAATGCTAAATTTGTGATCCCTTGATGCCTCAGAACATCTCCTACCAACCGGTCCCTTCTTCTTGTCAAGTTGTGCCACAAACTCCTCTTCTCCCCAATTCTATTCAATACCTCCTCATTAGTTATATGATCTACCCAGCTAATCTTCAGCGTTCTTCTGTAGCACCAGATTTCGAAAGCTTCTATTCTCTTCTTGTCCAAACCATATATCGTCCATGTTTCACTTCCATACATGGCTGCACTCCATACAAATGCTTTCCGAAACAACTTCCTGACACTTTAATCTATACTCGATGTTAACAAATTTCTCTTCTTCAGAAACGCTTTCCTCGCCATTGCCAGTCTACATTTTATATCCTCTCTACTTCGACCATCATCAGTTATTTTGCTCCCCAAATAGCAAAACTCCTTTACTACTTTAAGTGTCTCATTTCCTAATCTAATTCCCTCAGCATCGCCCGACTTAATTCGACTACATTCCATTATACTCGTTTTGCTTTTGTTAATGTTCATCTTATATCCTCCTTTCAAGACACTGTCCATTCCGTTCAACTGCTCTTCCAAGTCCTTTGCTGTCTCTGACATAATTACAATGTCATCGGCGAACATCAACGTTTTTATTTCTTCTCCATGGGCTTTAATACCTACTCCAAATTTTTCTTTTGTTTCCTTTACTGCTTGCTCAATATACAGATTGAATAACATCGGGGAGAGGCTACAACCCTGTCTCACTCGCTTCCCAACCGCTGCTTCCCTTTCATGCCCCTCGACTCTTATAACTGCCATCTGGTTTCTGTACAAATTGTAAATAGCTTTTCGCTCCCTGTATATATACCTCATCTCCTTAGAAAAAAATTGTGGGTCGTTGTTTATTGAACAGCCATCGTAGATTCAGTTATTATGTGACAAGTCAGAGCCTGTCGAAATGTCGCCGATTTGTAGTGTACGTTGCGAGGCAGCATTTCCTTATGTTATCTGGTCATTCGACACACCAGGAGTAGCACAAGTTTCCCATAAACCCCCCCCCCCTCCCCTTGATTTACCTCACACGAGGCTGTTGTGTGTTTACATAAAGCTGCTGGCAGGTGTCTCTGCCGGCGGGCGGAGAAGTGTCGCTGCCCGTGTGCTACCGGCCGCGGCCGGACGCCGGCGACGAGGCGGAGGCGGAGCCGGAGGACGAGAGCGACTGCGTGTCGGTGCGGGAGGCGGGCGGCGCCACGGCGCTGCGGGTGCGGCTGCGGGGGCGGCGAGTCGCGCCACGGCTCGTGCTCACCCCCAAGGGCGTCGCCGTCTGGCGCTCGGAGGCCGCCGCCGGCGCCGGCGTCGACTGCGCCAAGATAGACGTACGCCGGCTCGCCACACCTGCTCCTACTCCTACAGATCCCCGACAGCTCGTAGCGCTGTTGCCAGCTTTTAACCGTGAAGTGCTAACGCCTGCAGGCTAAAACAGTAGCCATTTACGGAGTCGTGACAACACCGAGATGTTACCATAGAGACGTTTACAAAATAGAGTTCCGTTATCGGTTGAGGTAGGCTCACGAAGCTGCCGCATCCAGCCAACACTGACTCAAAGGAAGGCTTCAGCGCTTGTTCGTGACGTCTCGTCAGCTAGGCACGGCGAACGCCAGGTGTGTTGCACGCATACTCATAATGGTGATGTCTCCCCCTCAGACACAGGAAAATGTGAAACTATTGGCGGTAGTTGACCAACACACATTGTTCTGAGAGATTTCTGCAATCAATTAATTGTGCAGTTCATTACACTTCTTAACAAATAGTGTACTCCTGAACTTAAATTTCCACCTGTTTTAAGGATTGACATACAAAAACAACTTCATGGTCCAGCAGCAACAGAATTCGTGCTTCTTTACCTTATTTGTAAATCTGAGGAAGTTACGTTTGTACTGGGTTGCTTTTGCAAGAAACTGTGAACATATTGGTGCTCTTCTTTAGGTATCTTGGTTGACTATGGGGTGAGGAGCACTGAATGTTAATGAAATATCTTGCGATTGTACACGTTGGGGGAGGGGGTGGGGGACAGAAGAAGAGGCAAAAGAAAGATACTTGTTTTATCAAATAAAATTTTTTTATCTTACAAAGTTTCTCCTTTCAGTTGAAAGAGGGGAATATTTATCTTTTCTAACGTGCATGTTTAAAAAAGTTTAAGCTCAGCAGCATTTTCGATGTTTGTAGCTATTTTGTTTCCTGTTTAGAATTCCTTTCGTTGAAAACGACTGTAATCTAATGACTGGCACTAGTTGGACATTTACACACGTAAATTAGTTCACATTTCCAGTGACGATGTCAAACGAAAATAAATAAATAAATAAAAGAAACGAGTTCATTGTAAGGGGGTTAGGGTAATTTTCTATAACAAAATGGATCAAGTAAATATAGTTACTTGAATGTAAAATTTCCGAAGCTTTCAATGGGGCAAAGCATCTTCTCATATTGATCTACGTTTGTTTCGACAGGATTCAGTAATACAGAACTATGATCTTCATTTGTAGCTTTACGATAGTAAGAAAATCTTTCATCTAAATAAAACTGCAGAATCCAAAACAATACCAAACATTTTGTCCAAAAATAAGAGATTTATAGTGATAAGCACGCCCAGGCGTTTCTGCCTACAACAGACCTGGCGTTCGCCGTGCCTAGCTGACGTGACGTCACCAACAAGTACTGAGGCCTTCCTTTGAGTCGGTGTTGATCCAGCTCACTGCAACTGTCAGGGATCAACTGATGCTGACTCAATTAAAGCAGCTTCTTGTGCAGTGTGCTTATGGTAGAAACATTCTATTGATTATGACCATTAAACTCCTGCCACGGTCGCTACTTTATACTAGAGAAAAGTATGGATTAGTGGATCTTATGGACTCGCGAAATCTCCCGTGAGCTGCCTGTTGTCGCAATCTGTGTCGTAGGTTTCTGCAATAAGAAAGATCGCTCCTCAGGATTCAATACTTAAGTAAAAGTTATGCAACGGATTTATTAACGCTGTGAATGACTTTTGGCCCTTAGCACTGCATTCAGAATGGGAATATTGACATATTTTCATTCTAAACCACTGGCTGAGAAAGAAAAAATGTGAACTATGTAAATCCAAAATTTATAATAAAATGTGATATGCAAAGTTAGAAGAACGAAATATCCCATGAAAATAACTGGGACACGATAAAGGACATTAATTGCAATGAAATTATGCTACACCAGACGATGACTGGCTAAGTTAGCGGATAGAGAAGTGGAATTTTGGTAACATCAGCTTCTTAGGATAACTGATTTAATGGTACATAATCACGACTCAGTAACAATGATTGTACGTCTTTCAGTGAGAATAATGAAGTTGCACATGCCACTATGCCGATCCTGGGAAGCCTTGTTGAAAAATAATGGTAACTTCCTGACACTGATTCATCGTAAAACCCCAATGCTGCAAGATACTCTCACCATATTTGTTAATAGTGGATCAACTGACGGCTGATGGCGTGGCTGGCTGGCACCAGGAGTGCAGCTAGGTCTGCTGCGCTGGAGATTCAAACACGGGACCCCTCAAAGTTGCCCCCTCCAGAGTCCAGTACCCGAGAGTGAGATATGCGTCGGCAGCAAGGGTGAGCTCCTGCAGAGTCCTAAATCAGTGTTTGCTGAAATCGCAGCCAAAGTACAGATAAATGAAGACTGCCCCTGCTCTCTCTCTCTCTCTCTCTCTCTCTCTCTCTCTCTCTCTCCCTCTCTTCTGTTCGTTCCGAGCAACTCTGTCCACCAGCCCGAAAAAGCTCTAGTAATTGGCAGACAAAGCCGCAGTTGTTCCCCCTTGCCCCCCTTCTTGCAACGATGTACCGTAGATCTCTAGAAGAGCGTAGGGTTCCAATAGATTGGAAAAGGGCACAAGTCATCCCCATTTTCAAGAAGGGACGTCGAACAGATGTGCAGAAGTATGGACCTATATTTCTAACGTCGTTCAGTTGTAGAATTTTGGAACACGTATTATGTTCGAGTATAATGACTTTTCTGGAGACTAGAAGTCTACTCTGTAGGAATCAGCATGGGTTTCCAAAAAGACGATCGTGTGAAACCCAGCTCGCGCTATTCGTCCACGAGAGTCAGAGGGCCGTAGACACGGGTTCCCAGGTAGATGCCGTGTTTCTTGACTTCCGCAAGGCGTTTGATACAGTTCCTCACAGTCGTTTAATGTAAAAAGTAAGAGCATATGGACTATCAGACCAATTGTGTGATTGGATTGAAGAGTTCCTAGATAACAGAACGCAGCATGTCATTCTCAATGGAGAGAAGTCTTCCGAAGTAAGAGTAATTTCAGGTGTGCCGCAGGGGAGTGTCGTAGGACCGTTGCTATTTACAATATATATAAATGACTTTGTGGATAACATTGGAAGTTCACCGAGGCTTTTTGCGGATGATGGTGTAGTATATCGAGAGGTTGTAACAATGGAAAATCGTACTGAAATGCAAGAAGATCTGCAACGAATTGACGAATGGTGCAGGGAATGGCAATTCAATCTCAATGTAGACAAGTGTAAAGTGCTGCGAATACATAGAAAGAAAGATCCTTCATCATTTAGCTACAACATAACAGGTAAGCAACTGGAAGCAGTTAATCCCATAAATTATCTGGGAGTAGGCATTAGGAGTGGTTTAAAATGTAATGACCATATAAAATTAATCGTCGGTAAAGCAGATGCCAGACTGAGATTCATTGGAAGAATCCTAAGGAAATGTAGTCTGAAAACAAAGGAAGTAGGTTACAGTACACTTGTTCGCCCACTGCTTGAATACTGGTTACCGGTGTGGGATACGTACGAGATGGGGTTGATAGAGGGGATAGAGAAGATCCAGCGGAGAGCAGCGTGCTTCGTTACAGGATCATTTAGTAATTTTGAAAGCGTTACGGAGATGATAGATAAACTCCAGTGGAAGACTCTGCAAGAGAGACGCTCAGTAGCTCGGTACGGGATTTTGTTGAAGTTTCGAGAACATACCTTCACCGAGGAGTCAAGCAGTACATTGCTCTCTCCTACGTATATCTCGCGAAGAGACGATGAGGATGAAATAAGAGAGATTAGAGTCCACACAGAGGCATGCCGACAATCTTTCTTTCCACGAACAATACGAGACTGGAATAGAAGGAAGAACCGATAGAGGTACTCAAAGTACCCTCCACCACACACCGTCAGGTGGCTTGTGGAGTGTGGATGTAGGTGTAGATGTTGTTCAGTTGTTGAGAATCTTCCACTAGAGGCTGAGCAAACGACAACTCCAATGAGCTGACCTACCGACCCCGTGTCTTAAAAATTGTGAACTCAAATACCACATCATTCTTGCCTCAGAAAACTTCTGTGTATTAGCGTTTCTTAGGGCGGCCAGCGTGGTTTTTCTCCTGCTGTGGAAAAGGGGAAAAATAGTTTCGTTCGCTGTCGTCGACCTGCCATCAAGTGAGAAAAATGTCAGGGACAGTTACGTGAATTTTAGGGTGGCGGGAAGATGTTCGTCTGCTGAATGTTACATTCTGATAAGAGTCCAGCTGCCGCCTCTCGTTCTGTATCCACATAGATACTCCGCAAGCCACCGTAAGGTGCATGGCGGAGGGTACCCATTACCACTACTAGTCATTCCCTCCCCTGTTCCACTCGCAATAGAGCGAGGGAAGAACGACTATCTATATGCCTTCGTATGAGCCCTAATTTCTGGTATCTTCGTGATCTTTTCGTGCACTGTATGTTGGCGGCAGTAGAATCGTTCAGCAGTCTGCTTCAAATGCCGTCACTTTCCTGAGAAAGCTCGCGTTTCTACGTTTCTCTGGCGGGCCGAAGACATAAAACTGGCAGTCGAGCCCGCAGGACGCCGCCTTTTTAAAGAATTTGCCAATTCGCCGTGATGTCTGCAGTGCCGCCGCTGGCCACGGCGTCAATCTGTCGCCGACGTGCCGCAGACAATCTGAACGGGTCGTTGGGCCTACCTGCCCCTAGGACAACGCCTAGTTGCCAGATATCCGTCTTTTCAATTCGCCGGGAGTCCTCCTGTTTGCGTGGAAACGTGTGTTTCGCTTCCCAAGATCGCCCGCAACTTAGCTCGAAAAGATCACACAGAGAAAATTATCAGTACTGCATACACCTAGCTAGATAACACTAAAGAGAGAAAAAAAACTGATATCGCCTCTACACTCACTGTTACTAATTTATTCTTCGCGTGAAAATTCAGTCATTTGGCCTCATGACTTTAACTGAAATTTTAGACTTGCCTATCAGCAGTCAATGAAAAGTGACAAGTCGAAACGGCTTGCAGCTTTTCAAAGTGTTTGTGGTTAGACATCATTTCTGAATAAATGATCATACTAATGTATAAAGAAAAGGATTTTCTATACGACACAAAAGATTGCAAGGTTCATGACTAAAAACCTTGAATGACGTGTGAGAGAGAATAATTATCACGAAACATACACCTTTTACTCGTCTTTCTCACTCCCAAGGATCCCTTGTACTACACAATGACCTCCACTTGGAAAACATGCATGCGTTTCCTCATCTTTGGAATAAATGATCAATAGCAGTTCATGTATGACTCTAAATACGACGTGCGTTCATAAAACAACCGAAATGTTTCTTTCTTGGAAGGATTTGCATTTGTTCTTCTAGGTCAATGTTATACCGTTAAAAATTGCGTCCATGAGATACCGTACACTTATGATAGCGCATTTTCCAATCTCTGGCATATTTAAGCAACTCAGTGTTTGGGAAGATTTTAGTTCTCTCAACGTTGCGTTTATAATCTTACCTCCAGTTGTGAAACGATTTAAGGATTTCTTGGTACAGAAGAAAGTCGTATGATCTGATATATGCCGAATATGGACGCTCGGGCATCATTACAGTATTGTTTTTGGCCAAAAAATTACGAACAAACAACGAGGTGTGAGCAGCTGCATTCTCGTGGTGCACAAGCCATCAACTGTTTCGCCACAAATATGGGCGTTTTTCTCTGACTGCTTCACGCAAACGGCGTTGAATTATAAGTAGTAGCCTACTCCTTATTGATCCACGAGCTTGTGAAAAGAAGTAACTGTGCACCAGGCCGTTAAAATAACCTTCACATTTGACTACACTTGTGTGCTTTTTCCGGTCTTGGGGACACGCACAGCTACCGCTGTGACACTTACTCTTAGTTCAGACGTCACATCCATAAACCCATGTCTCATCGTCTGTTATGACGCGTTTCAATAGTTCTGCATTTTTATCGACGCCACCTAGTAACCTCCGAGCAACTTGCATTCTTCACTGTTTTTGTTCAAAATTCAACAATTTTGGAACGAATTTGCTGCATAAATAACCTCCCCATCATCCGCGCATTGCTTCTCGCTAGAATGCATCATTCATTGGGCCAAACAGATGTATGTCGGAAGTATGAGATCTGGGCTGAGAGCAGATGAGGAAGAACAGTCTAATGAAGTTTTATGAGTCCTCTGGAGTGCACAGACTTGGGTGTGTCAGCAACAGAGACGTGCAGTTGAGCAGCGGGATGTTATATTGTGATCCGCCAATCACGTCGAATGAGAGTGTCCGCATGTTTCAACACTGCAGGAGTCACACCTGTGTGGGGCAGGCCGGCTCGCCGGAGATCGGGGAATTTTGCGCGACTTTGTTGAGATGATGACAGACACCTCGCCCTACGATTCACCGTGCTTTTGTTCACTGCCAGGTCTCCCTCGAGATTCCGCAAGCACCGACTAATATCTGCGATGCTCTGGTTTTCCGCCAAAAGAAACTCAATGACAGCTATCTACTCGGACCGCACCTATAGTTACAGATGTCATGTTTAGCGCCGCCACCTATATGAACTTCAGACGTCATGTATAGCGCCGCCACCTATATGAACTTCATGAAACTGTAGAGGCTGAAGCCGAATTATTTCACATTGACCTTCAACAAAATTCCCCAGTTTTTCAACCGAAACTGACCGATAAAAAATGTGTTGTATTTGTTATTGAACGCCCCTCGTAATATCAACGATGACGTGTTGGAACGTGTAAGACAAGAGTCTGAGCAACGTATTGCCGCATCACAGACGGTCCCGCCATTGAGATCGTGTTATGTAACTTAAAAACTTGAAGAGATGCTCTATCGACTGGTATGTCTACATCTACATCTACATAAATACTCCGCAATCCACCATACGGTGCGTGGCAGAGGGTACCTCGTACCACAACTAGCATATTCTCTCCCTATTCCACTCCCAAACAGAACGAGGAAAAAGTGACTGCCTATATGCCTCTGTACGAGCCCCAATCTCTCTTATCTTATCTTTGTGGTCTTTCCGCGAAATGTAAGTTGGCGGCAGTAAAATTGTACTGCAGTCAGCCTCAAATGCTGGTTCTCTAAATTTCCTCAGTAGCGATTCACGAAAAGAACGCCTCCTTTCCTCTAGAGACTCCCACCCGAATTCCTGAAGCATTTCCGTAACACTCGCGTGATGATCAAACCTACCAGTAACAAATCTAGCAGCCCGCCTCTGAATTGCTTCTATGTCCTCCCTCAATCCGACCTGATAGGGATCCCAAACGCTCGAGCAGTACTCAAGAATAGGTCGTATTAGTGTTTTATAAGCGGTCTCCTTTACAGATGAAACACATCTTCCCAAAATTCTACCAATGAACCGAAGACGACTATCCGCCTTCCCCACAGCTGTCATTACATGCTTGTCCCACTTCATATCGCTCTGCAATGTTACGCCCAAATATTTAATCGACGTGACTGTGTCAAGCGCTACACTACTAATGGAGTATTCAAACATTACGGGATTCTTTTTCCTATTCATTTGCATTAATTTACATTTATCTGTATTTAGAGTTAGCTGTCATTCTTTACACCAATCAAAAACCCTGTCCAAGTCATCTTGTGTCCTCCTACAGTCACTCAACGACGACACCTTCCCGTACACCACAGCATCATCAGCAGACAGCCGCACATTCTATCCACTCTATCCAAAAGATCATTTATGTAGATAGAAAACAACAGCGGGCCTACCACACTTCCCTGGGGCACTCCAGATGATACCCTCACCTCCGATGAACACTCACCATCGAGGACAACGTACTGGGTTCTATGTGTCTGTTTTTGGTATGTCTTGCAGTTTTCTCGCAGCCGTGTTCTGAAGCTCTGTAGGTAGTTACGAATTACCGCGCATATCGTAAACTGCAAGCTAACGGGAAGTGAGAGCAACAGGCGAGTTAGTGTGTGTGTGTGTCTGCCGGCAGGTGCGCAACGACTGCGAGGCGGACCTGGAGCTGGCGGTGGTGTTGGAGGCGGTGCTCAGCGCCCCCGACGTGCCGCCCCCGGAACACACTGAGTCCGCCCCCGCAGCCTCCACCGTAACCAGCACCAAGGGTAAGCCCGCGCGCCCTACTCCGCAGCACTAGCAGGTGCCACAAGGCCTAAGACTCGGCAGCGCGTTTTAGGGCTTTGCAGCCATATAAGACTGATAGATGAAATGCAGGAGGTCCAAAGGCGACCAGCACACAAGTTAGCTTAGCAGCGCGAAAGAGGCACGAAGATCTACAGCTACATCTACGTCTACATCCATACTCCGCAAGCCACCTGACAGTGCGTGGCGGAGGGTACCTTAAGTACCTTTATCGGTTCTCCCTTCTATTCCAGTCTCGTATTGTTCGTGGAAAGAAGGATTGTCGGTATGCCTCTGTGTGGGCTCTAATCTCTCTGATTTTATACTCATGGTCTCTTCGCGAGATATACGTAGGAAGGAGCAATATACTGCTTGACTCCTCGGTGAAGGTATGTTCTCGAAACTTCAACAAAAGCCCGTACCGAGCTACTGAGCGTCTCTCTTGCAGAGTCTTCCACTGGAGTTTATCTATCATCTCTGTAACGCTTTCGCGATTACTAAATGATCCTGTAACGAAGCGCGCTGCTCTCCGTTGGATCTTCTCTATCTCTTCTATCAACCCTATCTGGTACGGATCCCACACTGCTGAGCAGTATTCAAGCAGCGGGCGAACAAGCGTACTGTAACCTACTTCCTTTGTTTTCGGATTGCATTTCCTTAGGATTCTTCCAATGAATCTCGGTCTGGCATCTGCTTTACCGACGATCAACTTTATATGATCATTCCTTTTTAAATCACTCCTTATGCGTACTCCCAGATAATTTATGGAATTAACTGCTTCCAGTTGCTGACCTGCTATATTGTAGCTAAATGATAAGGGATCTTTCTTTCTATGTTATCGCAGCACATTACACTTGTCTACATTGAGATTCAATTGCCATTCCCTACACCATGCGTCAATTCGCTGCAGATCCTCCTGCATTCCAGTACAATTTTCCATTGTTACAAACTCTCGATATACCACAGCATCATCCGCAAAAAGCCTCAGTGAACTTCCGATGTTATCCACAAGGTCATTTACGTATTTTGTGAATAGCAACGGTCCTATGACGCTCCCCTCCGGCACACCTGAAATCACTCTTACTTCGGAAGACTTCTCTCCATTGAGAATGACATGCTGCGTTCTGTTATCTAGGAACTCTTCAATCCAATCACACAATTGGTCTGATAGTCCTTATGCTCTTACTTTGTTCATTAAACGACTGTAGGGAACGGGATCGAACGCCTTGCGGAAGTCAAGAAACACGGCATCTACCTGGGAACCCGTGTCTATGGCCCTCTGAGTCTCGTGGACGAATAGCGCGAGCTGGGTTTCACACGATCGTCTTTTTCGAAATCCATGCTGATTCCTACAGAGTAGATTTATAGTCTCCAGAAAAGTCATTATACTCGAACATAATACGTGTTCCAAAATTCTACAACTGATCGACTTTAGAGATATAGGTTTATAGTTCTGCACATCTGTTCGACGTCCCTTCTTAAAAACGGGGATGACCTGTGCCCTTTTCCAATCCTTTGGAACGCTACGTTCTTCTAGAGACCTACGGTACACCGCTGCAAGAAGGGGGGCAAGTTCCTTCGCGTACTCTGTATAAAATCGAACTGGTATCCCATCAGGTCCAGCGGTCTTTCCTCTTTTGATCGATTTTAACTGTTCCTTTATCCCTCAGTCGTGTATTTCGATATCTACCATGGTCATCGAACTCCAGTGGTAGATGCTACACGAGGATCATCGTACTTCTGATGTGGTTTATTGATAAAATTATGACAGCGTACTTTTCTGAGAGTCCCCCACTCTACTGCTCCTGATGTACCCTCGTACCGAGGAGTGATCGAAGACACTTCTAAAACAATAACTTTATTAATAAAACGAAACTCAATACTAATGTCCTTGGATGAATATCCACACAACTACATTCAACAGAAAATGTCTTTCCCGTGATGTTGTCTTTGATGTGTCTGCACGACAAACGCCAGAGTCATGGTTGGCGGCGCCGTGAAGACCTGGAACGTTACTGGGCCAACACTGGCGGTGTATGATGTTTGACGTACTGCTGGAGAAGACCTGGTAGAACTGGGCCGCTTTTGCCAGCGTGGAGCGCTGGGGCTGAACTGCTGGTACTGCTGACTTGAGGTATAGGGCGTAACAACGTCGCAACATCAGGCTGTGGCATAAATAGTCGGCTGCTGCGAGGGCATGTGACCTGACGTAGCAAAATAGTGCAGGCACGCTGCCTGTCGGTGAGGTTGGCGGCCCCAGACATTGTGGAGGCGATGTGCAGCTGCGTGGTAAACATCCCAGTCCGTATAAGAAAAATAACTCGTGTTCTGTTGAGAGCCGTTTACGCACGTCCTCCTAGCGGGGCCTGCCTGGTCTGGAGAGGAAATGGCTAGCAGTCGTACGCAGCAGTTTCTTTGTTTGTATATCTCGCGAAAACACCATGAAGGTTAAATAAGGATATTAGACCTTGCACGGAGCTTCCCGTGTACCTATCACGACTGCAAAATGAAAGGGAGATAACCGTCATACACAAAGTACCCTCTGGCACCATAAGATGACTTGCAGGACATAGATGTAAGATGTACGAGTGAGAGTCAAATGAAAACCTTAAATTTGTAATAACAAATCGCCGGCCGGGGTGGCCGAGCGGTTCTAGGCGCTACAGGCTGGAACCGCGCGACCGCTACGGTCGCAGGTTCGAATCCTGCCTCGGGCATGGATGTGTGTGATGTCCATAGGTTAGTTAGGTTTAAGTAGTTCTAAGTTTTAGGGGACTGATGACCTCAGAAGATAAACCCCATAGTGCTCAGAGCCATTAATAACAAATCGAAATTTCGCGCCGTTATCCTGTGAGTTGGTAAGCGTGCTACAAACAGCGCGCAGGATGGCCTGTAGGTGGCAGCATAGTGCAGATGCACACATACCGTCGCAGTATCAGTATAAAGACGGCCGCCCCAAATGCGACTTGCACCAGGGAAGAACAGCATTCTGTTATTCTGTTTTTGCGTAGTGAAGGTGAGAAACCTGTTGAAATTCATGACTGAAGGTTCAGTACGGTGATGCATGTTTGTCACAGCAGCAAGTCTACGAATACAGTAGGAAGTTCGCAAGTGGTGTGACTTCAGTGGAAGATGCTCCTCGTCCAGGTCGGGCACAACGAATTGTGACTCCACAGAACATTGCAGCAGTTGAAGCCACAGTGAAGGAAAACCGCCGAGTGAAACTGAATGACATTGCAGCATGTTTACAGATTAGTCATGGGTCAGCACATCACATTGTGCGTGATGTGCTCCAGTTTCACAAAGTGTCTGCAAGATGGGTGCCACGGCAGCTGACTCCTGAAATGAGAGAACGACGTGCTGATGCTTGTGAAGAACTTCTTCGGCGCTTTGAACGAGAAGGTGATGGCTTCCTTGCAAGAATCGTTACAGGGGAAGAAACCTGGGTTCACTTCCACCAACGGGAAACGAAGAGAGCGAGCAAGCAATGGTGCCATTCCTCATCACCAAAACCAAAGAAGTTTCGAACAGAACCATCAGCAGGGAAGGCTATGCTGACTCTCTTTTCAGACGAAAAAGGCGTCATTTTGGAGCATTACATGCCTAGAGGGACCACTGTCACCAGTGCATCATACACAGATCTCCTAAAAAATCATCTGCGGCCTGCAATCAAATCAAAGCGACGTAGATTGCTGTCAGCATGTGTCCTTTTACAACATGACAATGCAAGGCCCCACACTACCCGTACAACAGTTGCAACAGTCACAGGCCTGCATTTTGAGTGTCTTCCTCATCCACAATACTCACCAGACCTTGCCCCAAGTGATTTCCATATGTTTGGACCACTCAAAGACGCAATGGGAGGAAAGAAGTTACGTTCTGATGACGAGGTACGCACGCGGTGCATGAGTGGTTGCGCGGACTACCAAAAGAATTTTTTTCTAAAGGAATTTATGCATTTTGTAAGCGCTGGAGGACTTGCATTGAGCGTGGTGGAGATTATGTTGAAAAGTGATACACCTTTGTACCACTTCTGCGCAATAAATAATATTTAAGGTTTTAATTTTACTCACCCTCGTATATGTAAACGTAGTCTTCGTACGATAGATGTTAAAAATCATCGTGACATTAGTTGTACGAATATTAAGGAAATAAGATCCAGAGTTCCAGAGACAACGAACCAAGGTTATCACTCCATTCATTCACGCACTCACACGGTAACGCTCATTCTTTGTTAGCGTTCGTTATACGTTAACTTGAGCACTCAAGCTGTTTCAGGAGTGGGCTTCTTTAAGACGCGATATTGTGAACAGTGGCCCGTCAAAGAAAGAAAACATACAAAAGGTAACAACACATGTTCTGGTCTCCCATTGGTGGATAAAAATAGCAACAGAGTCATCGCGTTATCTTATAAGGAAGTATGAATTTTTCCTGGGTTCTGGTTGACTGGGTAAGAAAGAACGGAGGCTGCTATTAAGCTGAGGAAACACAAAGCACACACGAAATTTAGCGGTCATTGGTTATGGATTTGTTAGACTCGGTGGAGCGTCTGCAGATTAATGCAAGTAGGAGCATTCATATTTTGTGTAACAACACTGTACAGTATCCTGTGAACTTATCAGTTACTCGTGTGAAATAGGTCATCACGATGACTATGAATGGTTCATTCAGTTTACCAGATCTATGGGCTCCCGTCGCGCGCAGTAAAAAATATGTCTTACCATCCTTAATCGTTGGTTACAAATCATTCACAACTGCCACCTAGCCCCTGCTCTCGTAGCGGTCAACAAGGCGTTAGATCTCTGTGGTCAACTAAGTGGGGACGGGAGGCAAAAAAAACTGTCGTTTCGATGTGGCTGCTGATTAGAATTTTGCGATGGTATTCTCTTTTCGACCTGCGATCCGCTATGTGAAGTGTCGAAAAACTAGTCGCATTCTTATGGCCTTGAAAGCAATGTGATACGGTGTTATTTTAGAAAAAGTGTCGCAACAGGTCAAGTCCTTTAATTTCCCACTTGAAGGTGAACTTTGAGGCATGAGAAAATGCTCAAAGTGTACATTAAATGGCAGAAGCAGTCACTTTTGGTTACTTCTTTAAAGTATACTAACAACGAATTATCACTATCTACTCAAAGAGTGATAGTTATATATATATATATATATATATATATATATATATATATATATATGTGTGTGTGTGTGTGCGCGCGCGCGCTTGTGTTAGGGAAAAACAACTACTTTGAGAAGGCCATGTCTCATTCTCTTGTACACCCAGCCGATATTTTTATCTAATGGTTCAAATGGCTCTGAGCACTATGGGACTCAACTGCTGAGGTCATTAGTCCCCTAGAACTTAGAACTAGTTTAACCTAAGGACATCACAAACATCCATGCCCGAGGCAGGATTCGAACCTGCGACCGTAGCGGTCTTGCGGTTCCAGACTGCAGCGCCTTTAACCGCACGGCCACTTCGGCCGGCTTTTATCTAATACTTTAAACAAAGCACTATGGACTGTCTGAACGTAAAAAAAATCGAGATCTAATTAATACAAACATTACAACTACACAGTATTTACAGCTCACAACAAAATATTCTGAAAAATTGTCACGCTGGATAAGTGGTATCCTTTTACATTGTTTTCTTGTTATATGAGAATTTTAAGTTTCTTGACTGGTGAGTTTTGTACCGGAATATCAAAATCCATTCTGAACACTAGAGAGCGATGTATAGCTTATAGCGAAATAATTTTTTGTTGTAGGTTGTGATTTTTATTGCACAGTTCATCCTAAATTCACTCTCGGTATTAAACATAACTGCGTAAATGCATTGGTATGTGAGTGTAAGAATCCCTAGATCCATGAAGACGCCATCGGTTATCAGTTTTATATATTATGTTCTGTTCGTTGACTTCTGCAAGACGTTCTATACGCTTTCTCATTGCCGTTTATTAAAAAAATGATACGAGCTTACCGATTATTAGAACAGATTTGTGACTTAATTCACCGTCCGTGTCCAACAGAATTCTACACTTTGTTCTTCAGGAGACGGAAAAAGTTATTTCACTAGTACCACAAAAAAGTGTTGTACGGCCATTAGCGATCAATTTCCCAATAGAAACAAATTGATGGTTACGTCACAAGCTTGGAGTCAATATTCACTGCTGAAGCTGTTGCACTATAGAAATCCGCTACACCTATTCCAAGCCACGGAAGCTCTGCGTTGTATTCTACTAAAACAGTAAGAACGCAAATCGTGAGTAGCTTAAGTGTAGGCACGCCATCTGATCAAAAGGATCGTGACACCCCTGTGCAATGCGAAATCGAACACCAGATGTCATGGCACGCCACTAGGGTAAAAGGAAGCATGGAGTCTTGTGTTATCAATAGAGAAGCAAGAACAGCAGAATGAATTGGTCAGGAGAGCTCTGCGACTTCGAATGTGGACCAGTCATTGGATGTCACCTGAGCAACAAACCCATCAGGAACATCTCAACCCTTCTAAAGCTACCAAAGTCGACTGTTGGAGATGTGACTGTCAGGCGAAACTGTGGAGGAAGATCCACAGCTGATACAAGACCAGACAGACCTCATATATTGGGCCGGGGACCGTCGAGCATTATGGAGGGTGGTTCATCTACATCTACGTCTTGTCTTCCTTCAGAACAACGACATCGCTCGACTAGAGTAGCCAGCATGTTCTCCAGACATGAACCCTATCGAACATGCCTGGGACAGATTGAAAAGGGCTGTTTATGGACTATGTGACCTGCCAACGACTCTAAGGGATCTACGCCGAATCGCCGTTGAGGAGTGGGAAAATCTGGACCAACAGCGCCTTGATGAACTTGGGGATAGTATGCCACAATCAATACAGGCGTGCATCAATGCAAGAGGACGTGCTACTGGGTATTAGAGGTACCGGTGTGTACAGCAAGCTGGACCACCAGCTCTGAAGGTCTCGCTGTATGGCGGTACAACATGCACTATGTGGTTTTCATGAGCAATAAAAAGGGTGGAAATGATGTTTATGTTGATCTCTATTCCAGTTTTCTGTACAGTCTCCGGATCTCTCGGAAGCGAGGTGATGCAAAACTTTTTTTGATGTGTGTATTTCAGGAACAATAGAAGGCAAAAACCACTGATGATGCCACAACTGTTGTGAAATATGTATTAAACAAAACAAGAATTGTATTATTGCCAAAAGGCGGAACCTCTTGAATGCAGTCTTTTCGCTGTTGGGATGTAGCGCTATTCTATACTATTTCTTCTACATCTACATCTACATATTTCACTGCCTGGCAGGGGGTTTACCGAACCATCTTCATAATTCTCTATTATTATAATCTCGTATAGCGCGCGGGAAGAACGAACACCTATATTTTTCCTTACGAGCTTTGATTTCCCTTATTTTATCACGGTGATCGTTTCTCGCTATGTGGTTCGGTGTCAACAGAATATTTTCGCACTCGGAGGAGAAAGTTAGTGATTGGAATTTGGTATCAGTGATGTCCACCCCAAATCCTGTATCATTTCAGTGACGCTCTCCCCCATATTTCGCAATAATACAAGACGTGCTGCCCTTCTTTGAACTCTTTCGATGTACTCCGTTAATCCTATCTGATAAGTATCCCACACCGCGTAGCAGTATTCTAAAAGAGGACGGACAGGCGTAGTGTAGGCAGTCTCCTTAGTAGATCTGTTACATTTTCTAAGTGTAATGCCAATAAAACGCAGTCTTTGGTTAGCCTCCCCCACAATATTTTCTATGTGTTCCTTTCAATTTAAATTGTTCGTAATTGTAATTTCTTGGTATTTAGTTGAATTTACGGCCTTCAGATTAGACTGATTTATCGTATAACCGAAGTTTAACGTATTCGTTTTAGCACGCATGTGGATGACATCACACTTTTCGTTATTTAGGGTCAATTGCCAATTTTCGCACCATTCAGATATCTTTTCTAAATCGTTTTGCAATTTGTTTTGACCTTCTTATGACTTTATTAGTCGATAAATGACAGCATCATCTAAAAACAACCAAAGACATAAATAATCTTATGAAATCAGTGGAAGTAACCACTCCTCAGTTCGCAAGTACTATACGAAATCCAGGTAGCACAGTGACTGTGCGTATGAAGTTAAAATCAATGGGGCACAATGGTCATAAGTCACACATTTCTGTAGACAGTGTTAATCGACGCTTGAGACGGCGTAAAGAGCGACGTCTCTGGGCCGCGGATAACTGGGAAAGAGTGATTTGGATTGCTGGATCACTCTATACCCTGTGGCAGTCAGATGGGAGGGTTCGGGTTTGGCAAATTACTGGAGCATATTTCCTGCCATCATGTGCAGTGGTATCACTGAGGTACGAAGAAGATGGTGTTACGGAATGGGTGTTACGCAATTTCGTGGTTCAAGCGTGATCACCTCACTGCGGTGAAGAAAACACTAAATGCGGAAGGATACGAACACATCTTACAACACTGTGTACTGCATGCGGTAGATGGACTGTTTGGAGATGCTGACTGTTTGTACCAGCATGATACTCCACTCTGTCGTGAAGCAGCATCTGTGAGGCGATAGCTGTGAACTGTAGCATTCCTGAAATGGACTGCCCTGCCCAGAGTGCCTATCTGAACCCAATGGAACACGTCTGAGCTGAGTTAGAGACCCCAGTATCCTACATCACTACCTGCTCTGGTTTCGGCTCTCGAGAAGCAGTGGGCTGCGACACATCTGCAGGCATTCAGATACCTCATTGGAAGTGTTCACACAGGAGTTCGACCTATCGCAAAGGCGAAGGGTAGATTCACTCCATATTAGTGGCCACTAATAGATGTCCGGATACTTTTGGTCAGATATTTTCCTTACCGCGTCGCCACCACGCAGCATTCAGTTTCGTAATGAGCAGCGTTTATAGTGTTTTGGCTTATCGATGTGTACCATTCCGTCAAAACGACACGACTGCGTTTATTGCCCTGTGGCGATATCACTACCGACTCGTCTGTGGATACACTGAATACTGCTCCTGATTGTGATAAAAAATTCTTTCTGCCTGCAACAGATTCAGTACACCAACTTCTGACATCTGGGATATCCCAGGAAGAATGGTCCACAGTGAGGCATTTGACAGGAACGGTCCTTCGAAGCTAAAACGACTAGAAAACATGGGCTCAAAGATGGATGCCTTAAGACCTATGGGAACTCCTCCTGTGTATACGGGGTGATTTCGTCACGATGTTAAAACTTCCAGGGATGATCAAGAAGCGTAAATGTATTCCTTTGAGGTAAGGGACCCTGGATCGGAAACGACTGAATCGAAAGTTATAAGTGAAAATCATTCTGATACCTCTGACAGTGGAAAAACATGTACTGGTACTGTTGTTGCTAAGGTTGTAGGGCACGTAACTTCCAAAAGTGGTAGTATGGCCCAAAAAAGATAAAATACACTCCTGGAAATGGAAAAAAGAACACATTGACACCGGTGTGTCAGACCCACCATATTTGCTCCGGACACTGCGAGAGGGCTGTACAAGCAATGATCACACGCACGGCACAGCGGACACAGCAGAAACCGCGGTGTTGGCCGTCGAATGGCGCTAGCTGCGCAGCATTTGTGCACCGCCGCCGTCAGTGTCAGCCAGTTTGCCGTGGCATACGGAGCTCCATCGCAGTCTTTAACACTGGTAGCATGCCGCGACAGCGTGGACGTGAACCGTATGTGCAGTTGACGGACTTTGAGCAAGGGCGTATAGTGGGCATGCGGGAGGCCAGGTGGACGTACCGCCGAATTGCTCAACACGTGGGGCGTGAGGCCTCCACAGTACATCGATGTTGTCGCCAGTGGTCGGCGGAAGGTGCACGTGCCCGTCGACCTGGGACCGGACCGCACAGACGCACGGATGCATGCCAAGACCGTAGGATCCTACGCAGTGCCGTAGGGGACCGCACCGCCACTTCCCAGCAAATTAGGGACACTGTTGCTCCTGGGGTATCGGCGAGGACCATTCGCAACCGTCTCCATGAAGCTGGGCTACGGTCCCGCGCACCGTTAGGCCGTCTTCCGCTCACGCCCCAACATCGTGCAGCCCGCCTCCAGTGGTGTCGCGACAGGCGTGAATGGAGGGACGAATGGAGACGTGTCGTCTTCAGCGATGAGAGTCGCTTCTGCCTTGGTGCCAATGATGGTCGTATGCGTGTTTGGCGCCTTGCAGGTGAGCGCCACAATCAGGACTGCATACGACCGAGGCACACAGGGCCAACACCCGGCATCATGGTGTGGGGAGCGATCTCCTACACTGGCTGTACACCACTGGTGATCGTCGAGGGGACACTGAATAGTGCACGGTACATCCAAACCGTCATCGAACCCATCGTTCTACCATTCCTAGACCGGCAAGGTAACTTGCTGTTCCAACAGGACAATGCACGTCCGCATGTATCCCGTGCCACCCAACGTGCTCTAGAAGGTGTAAGTCAACTACCCTGGCCAGCAAGATCTCCGGATCTGTCCCCCATTGAGCATGTTTGGGACTGGATGAAGCGTCGTCTCACGCGGTCTGCACGTCCAGCACGAACGCTGGTCCAACTGAGGCGCCAGGTGGAAATGGCATGACAAGCCGTTCCACAGGACTACATCCAGCATCTCTACGATCGTCTCCATGGGAGAATAGCAGCCTGCATTGCTGCGAAAGGTGGATATACACTGTACTAGTGCCGACATTGTGCATGCTCTGTTGCCTGTGTCTATGTGCCTGTGGTTCTGTCAGTGTGATCATGTGATGTATCTGACCCCAGGAATGTGTCAATAAAGTTTCCCCTTCCTGGGACAATGAATTCACGGTGTTCTTATTTCAATTTCCAGGAGTGTATATAATAAATAGTGCTCTAAAATGCATATCTTAAGAGCCATGAGCACTTGTTCATCTTCCAAATGTTCAAATGTGTATTAATTCCTATGGGACCAAACTACTGAGGTCACCGGTCTCTAGACTTACACACAACTTAAACTAACTTACGCTAAGGACAACACGCGCACCCATTCCCGAGGGAGAACTCGAACCTCCGGCGGGAGAGGCCCCGCGATTCGTGACATGGCGCCTCTAACCGCGCGGCCCCACCGCGCGGCGTTCATCTTCCATACAGTGAAAAACATCGCTTCTAGTTCAGGCACTTTGTTTCCAAATTTTTGGAGCAGGTAGTATGGGCTAAAACATGAAAAAATATGTCGAGTAAACATGGACTTTAAAGTGTGTACCTTAAGAGCTATGAGCACTTGCTCAGTAGAAGAGGTGTGTTTCACAGTAACGAAGATGAACAGGTATTCGCAGGCTCTTAAGGTAAGTTTTTAAAGCTCATGTTTACTAATTATTTTTCCTTGCTTTGGTCGATATTATTACCTCCGAAAGTGGCCCATCCTACAATCTTAGCTACAGCAGTACCGGTACATGTATTGCACTATCAGAGGTAACAGAACGGTTTTCGCTTATGGTTTTCGGCTCATTCATTTTCTGGACCAGTGTCCGTAGCCTCAAATTGATACATTATATGTAAGTTGAAGGAGGGGGGGGGGGGGGGGGGGAGAGAAAGGAAAGGAAAGGAAAAGGATTGCAGTTGCGTCGGGAAATTATGCGGAATCTCTGAGATTCCCGCAGGAGAGCGGACGTACTTGTGCATCCGGTGGATCCATTGCCTTCTAGGCGAATCAGTTGTACGAATTTGTGGTGTCTGTTCGTTTGGACATTTCATATCCTCTCGCCCCATACAACCTGCACACTAAAGCATTAGCACAACATAATACATGTAATACTAAAAATGTGATCATCGCTCTCCTTCCATGTGTTAGGCCTCCTAACTTATTACGGTCTCGTCAAAAAGTTCTCCTGCCTTCCTTTCAGTGCCGGCCGGTGTGGCCGTGCGGTTCTAGGCGCTTCAGTCTGGAACCGCGTGACCGCTACGGTCGCAGGTCCGAATCCTGCCTCAGGCATGGATGTGTGTGATGTCCTTAGGTTAGTTAGGTTTAAGTAGTTCTAAGTTCTAGGGGACTGATTACCTCAGATGTTAAGTCCCATAGTGCTCAGAGCCATTTGAACCATTTGAACCTCTTTTCAGTCGTCGACCTAGCGACCTTACACTGTCGCTATGGTACTGTAGCACGTATTTGGAATTCTCTTTGTACTCATTCGTTGTAGATGTTTTCTCCTGTTGTTTTGGCACTTTTGAATATAAGGTGTGATGGATTCTTCCGTTTTTAAGTTCCTTCATCGCATCTTCATTCCTTTTGTGATCCCATTTGCGGTAACCAGCAGTTCGTCCAGGTTTCACTGCCGTACAACAGCACAGGTCTTTCTACGCTCTTATAACGGCCTATTCTTCAGTGCTTCTAGACTCGGGTTGGTTTCATTACATTCTTAAAGACGCCCATTGTTTTCGTGTGCCCGTTGGCTTTTTCAGCTAGCCTCATTTCTTCCAGAAAGGATAGTTTATAGCCTAAACACGTGAATGTGTTCGCACTTTCTACAACTTCATTTTGCGAACAGATCTTACTTTGTACTGAGCATTTTCCACAGAAGGCCATAGTTTTTGGTTTTTTGGTGTTGATATCCAGACTATATTTCTCGAACATAATAAATTGTGTACAGAACGCTGCAGGTGATCTATGAAGATGCTACAAAGGCTAAATCGCCGCGTAAAGTAATGCATCTAGCTTTGTGTTTCTGTTGATTTGATTGTAGGCGTGTGGCATTTGTATCCTTCTTAATATCAGTACAGCAGTTTTAGCGATAGTGATAATTTAAAAGTCATTCCATATTTAAAAAAAGGAAGCGAATTAAACAAATATTCGCAAAACAAGTAAGCTTACGTCTTTTTTGTAACGTAAGTGTACTAAGTTTCACTGGTTCATTTGGTTCATTTACTGCACAATAGAATGACGATATTTACCTTGATTTCCAGAAACATCACTCGTGGAATGACATACGTAGTTACATCTCATCAGGCAGGAAAATGATGAATTACTTCTCATCACCTTTTTAACTGATTTCATGTTGCAGATCGTTCGCAGCTTCAGCGAAATGTAACATAAAAAGAATGGACATAGTCAAAGTCAGTTGTAAATTGTCAAAAGAAGACAATATCAGGCAAGAGACACAATAGCTCAGATACACGCAATGAACAAATTATCATCAAAGTGCAATCAGTCCTTTGGTACGGAAATCCATTCTCATGTTAAACTTCAAACAAACTGATACTGATTGTTGATAGCTCTGCTTCATGAACACTGAAACTCGTCTGCATATTTGATTATTTCTTTGTTACTCAGTCCAAAACTGATAATCACCACAGTATTTACACAGTTCTTTAAGTTCACAGAGCAGCATGATAATACTGCTTATGGTTTATTGCTTGTAGTCTTCCTGGCATTCCCCATCAGTCACTGTTTGCCATTTTCTTGCTAAAATTCCTCACAGCGTTACCTTCTGTTGGAGTCTTCGTTATTCATTAGTCACATGAATTGTCAGCATTAGTTTGTTTTCCCGTATCGCTAGCTACACTCATATCACGTCATCCATGCCACCTCCCCCCCCCCCCCCCCCTCCCACACACCACACCCGCTCGCACACGCATGGCACATGGTTTGTCCGTCCATGCCACTATAACTCTGCAACGCACTCTCAAAGCCCCATTGCAGTTATATAGTATGGTAGCCCTCCAACCCCGTTTATGAAGAAGGTTTCATTTTGGAACTATAAGTGGCTGAGTTCAAAGATATGACAGTCAAAAGATGGCACTGCGCCAACAGAAGTCGATGAAGTAACTGCGAACCGAGTGCCGAAGTGGCAGAGACTGGCCAGAATGTTCCTTCTATAATAGTGGTTCCCAACCTCGGGGTAATTACCCCCGGAGAGGTAAAATGTAATTTCCTGAAGGGTAAAAACAAAACGATTGCATTGTATTTCGGTCACTAAATGAAAATATTTTTAAAATATCGACAGTTTCTTTTCTTTTCTTTTTGATGCAGCCCGCCACGAATTCCTCTTGTGTACCAACCTTTTCATCTCAGAGTAGCACTGGCAACCTACGTCCTCAATTCTTTGCTGGATGCATTTAAATCTTTTTGTCTTCCTCTACAGTTTTTATCCTCTACAACTCCCTCTGGTGCCACCGACGTCATTCCCTGATTTCTCGGCACATGTCCCATTATCTTGTCCCTTCTTCTTCTCGGTATTTCCCATAGTTTCCTTTCCTTGCCGATTCTGTTGAGAATCTCCTCATTTCTTCCCTTACCAGTCCACGTAATTTTCAATATTCTTCCGCAGCACCACATTTAGATTCTTCGATTCTCTTCCGGTTTTCCCCCGGTTTACGTTCCACTACCGTACAACGACGTGCTCCAAACGCACATTCTTAGTAATTTCTTCCTGAAGCTAAGGCGCATATTTGATATTAGTAGACTTCTCTTGGCCAGGAATGCCTTTTTGCCTGTGATAGTCTGCTTTTGACGTCCTACTTGCTCCGTCCGTTATCTGTTATTTTTCTGCCTCGCTAGAAGATTTCCTTAACTTTATCTACTTTGTGAGCCATAATTTTTATGTTAAGCTTCTCACTGTTCGCAGTTCTGCTACTTCTTATTACTTTCGTCTTCCTTCGATTTAATCTCAATCCATATTCTGTACTCGTTAGACTGTTCATTGCATTCAACATATACTGTAAATCTTCCTCATTTTCACTGAAAATAGCAATGTTTTCAGTGAATCTTATCACTGATATCCTTCCACCTTGAATTTTAATATCACTCTTGAGCCTTTGGCTTCAAATGGCTCTGAGCACTATGGGACTCAACTGCTGAGGTCATTAGTCCCCTAGAACTTAGAACTAGTTAAACCTAACTAACCTAAGGACATCACAAACATCCATGCCCGAGGCAGGATTCGAACCTGCGACCGTAGCGGTCTTGCGGTTCCAGACTGCAGCGCCTTTAACCGCACGGCCACTTCGGCCGGCCCTCTTGAGCCTTTCTTTTATTTTCGTCATTGCTTCTTCGTTGTACAGATTGGACATTATGGGCGAAAGACTGCATTCCCGTCTTAAATACTTTTTAGTCTGAACACTTCGTTCTCAGTCTTTCACTATTATTATTGCTTCTTGGCACTTGTACATGCTGTATGTTAGCTGTCTTTCCTATAGCTTACCCCTGTTTTTCTCAGAGTTTCGAACATCTTGCACCAATACACATTGTTGAACGCTTTTTCCGGGTCGACAAATCCTATTAACGTGTCTTGATTTTTCTTCAGTCTTGCTTCCATTGTCAACCGCAACGTCATAACTGCCTCTCTGGTGCCTTTACCTTCCCTAAAGCAAAACCGATCTTCTCCTAACAGATCCACTGATATATTATCCTTGTCAGCTATTTGGATGCAAGAGCTGTTAAGCTGATTGTGCGATAATTCTCGCACTTGTCGGCTCTTCCAGTCTTCACAATTGCGTGAATGATGTTTTTCAGAAAGACTGCTGACGTTTCGCCACTCTCATACATTCTACACACTAAAGTGGTAGTCGTTTTGTTGCCACTTCCCCCAATGACTTTAGAAATACCTATGGAACAACACCTGTCCATTCTACTTTACTTGATCTTAAAGTCTTCCAAAGCTCTCTTGACTTCTGATTGTAATACTGCATCTCCTATTTCTTCCCTGTCGACTACTGTTTTTTTCTTCTATCACGGTATCAGACGAGTCCTTCCCCTCGTAGAGAGCTTCATCGTACTCTTTCCACCTATCCGATCTCCCCCTTGCATTTAACAGTGGAATTGCCTCTGCACTCTTAATGTTACCGCCCTTGCTTTTAATTTCACCGAAGGCTGTTTTGACTTTCCATGTGCCAACTATGTCCTTCTGACACTCATTCCTTTACCTATTTCTTCACATTCTTCATGGAGCCATTTCGTCTCAGCTTCTCTTCATTTCCTATTTACTTCATTCCTGATGGGTTTTATTTCTGTATTCCTTAATTTGCCTGATGATTTTTTTTACTTTTTTCTTTCGTCGATCGTTAGCATTATCACAATACTGTAAAAATGATTGGTTTCAAAAACAAGCATAAATGCAAGACAACATTTTGTTGGGGTTACAGCTTGTGAAACGAATGTGTGAATGTGATCTTCATACAGTCCACCAGCTACAAAGATACGTTGTACTTTTTATATTCATCTGTTGTTGTTGTTGTTGTTGTGGTCTTCAGTCCTGAGACTGGTTTCATGCAGCTCTCCATGCTACTCTACCCTGTGCAAGCTTCTTCATTTCTGAGTAACTACTGCAGCCTACATCCTTCTGAATCTGCTTAGTGTATTCATCTCTTGGTCTCCCTCTACGATTTTAACCCTCCACGCTTCCCTCCAGTACTAAATTGATGATCCCTTGATGCCTCAGAACATGTCCTACCAACCGATCTCTTCTTCTAGTCAAGTTGTGCACAACTTTCTTTTTTCCCCAATTCTATTCAGTATCTCCTCATTAGTTATGTGATCTACCCATCTAATCTTCAGCATTCTTCTGTAGCACCACATTTCGAAAGCTTCTATTCTCTTCTTGTCCAAACTATTTATCGTCCATGTTTCACTTCCATACAAATATTTTCAGAAACGACTTCCTGACACTTAAATCTATACTCGATGTTAACAAATTTCTCTTCTTCAGAAACGCTTTCCTTGCCATTGCCAGTCTCCATTTTATATCCTCTCCACTTCGACCATCATCAGTTATTTTGCTCCCCAAATAGCAAAACTCCTTTACTGTTTTAAACGTCTCATTTCCTAATCTAATTCCCGCAACATCACCCGATTTAATTCGACTACATTCCATTATCCTCGTTTTGCTTTTGTTGATGTTCATCTTATATCCTCCTTTCAAGACACTGTCCATTCCGTTCAACTGTTCTTCCAAGTCCTTTGCTATCTCTGACAGAATTACAATGTCATCGGCGAACATCAAAGTTTTTATTTCTTCTCCTTGGATTTTAGATATCCATCTATGACAATTAAATTAGTAGATAAACATCATATATGTTTAAATATCGCATGAAGATGTTTTCTCCGGGCTGTGGGTAGTTGCCACGGTAAATCAAATTGCTTCGTTATTTATTTTGCAACAATAAACGATCTGTTTTCAGCACAAAAGTACGTCATGAAATGATAATGAAATCAAGACCTTAAGCTGTCGACAGGCGTTGATATACATCAATGGGGACAGCTGAAAATGTGTGCCCCGACCGGGACTCAAATCCGGGATCTCCTGCTTATATGGCAGACGCTCTATCGATCTGAGCCACCGAGGGCACAGAGGATGGTGCGACTGCAGGGATTTATCCCTTGCACGCTCCCCGTAAGACCCACATTCCCAACTTAATGTCCACACACTACATTCGTAGTGCTCCTGCCCATTACACTCATTACTCGCGGCAGACAATCTTACCGAGTCCAGTGAAAGTTCAGGCAATGCGTGTGCATCTAGCACAGAAGAGAAAGGTCAATGGCCGGTTAGCCTTTACTATATGAAGATGGTATCTGTTCTCTCGGTCAGATAATGGCTACTGCAGTGCTGTGTAACCTACACTGTATAATTATTATGATTACTATCTGACAAACTCGGCACGGCCCGATTTTAATTTGGCTATTTCCTGTTAGAAACGAAAACAAAACAAAAAGAACTGTGTTACTAGAGTAATATCGAAAACATTTCATTTGTATGTACGAGTTCACGAAACCCCTTTGAAATTGTGAAACAGTCATACAAAGAAATATCCGTAATGTACAAATGTAGAAGTACAGAACACCTACTGTTTCTGCACGCTGGGCGCAGCTGCTTCGCGTGTCTACAACGAGATTTTGTGATCGTCTCTACGGCTACAACTCTTCATAACTCAGTAGACAGCTACTGTTTCCGCCTACAGCCGTTTGCACTTCACAGTTAAAAGCTGTCAAAAGCGCTGCCAGGTGTCAGGGATTTTCGTGAGTTGACTCGACTGTACGAGTGTCAAAGTAGTAAATAATGAATGTATTAAAACTTCATGCATGATGCGGCGTTTTTTACTCATCTCAGCATTTATGACGTCATGTATCTTGAATTGTGTGTTGTACATTAATATATTTGTTACATTCACTGGCATATGAGAATACTGTTTGCGAAATATGCTGCGAATAGAATTAGTAGCAAAGAAGTAGAGATTTAAACGTCGTACGTGATGTGACAGTTTTCACGCATCTCACTGTTTACATCATATCTCCTGATCTGTGAGTTATACAATGATATAAATTTGTAGGTACATTCAGCTGAATATGTGGATGCTATCTGCTAAATGTTTTGCGAACAGAGTTAGTTGCAAAGAAGTAATAACTTTAAAACTCATGCATAATGCGGTAGCTTTTCACGTATCTCAGCGTTTATGATGTCATATCTCATAAACTATGTGTGATACATGCTATAGTTTTGTAGGTGCATTTTGCGGCATATGTGGCTACTGCGTACGAGATTTATTGCGAATCGCGTTACTGGCACGGAAGTAACTGTCATGCATCATGCGGCAGTATTTCACGCATCTCATTAATATTTATGACACCATATCTCCTGAACTATGATTTGTATGTTGTTCTTACCCCAATAGCTTTTGTTCCCTGACAGTAAGGGATGTGTGTTTGGTTGAAATCGGTCAGAAGATGAGGAATTATTACTATTATTATTATTTCTTTCTTGTCTCAGACGTTATGTCTGGTTAAAAATGGAAGGTGACGCGGACCTTGATCAAGCGTGACTTCCTTTTAACTGTACGGTATATGTTACATTGCATTTAGGAACTTTCGGGTAATTGAACAAGTGTCAATAATTATAGATTTCTGTAGTTGTATATATAAGTTTGGATGTAGCTGTATTGCATTGATGTACTGGTGGATATTGTGTGGTATGACTCCTGTAGTTGATAGTATAATTGGTATAATGTCAACTTTATCCTGATGCCACATGTCCTTGACTTCCTCAGCCAGTTGGATGTATTTTTCAATTTTTTCTCCTGTTTTCTTTTGTATATTTGTTGTATTGGGTATGGATATTTCGATTAGTTGTGTTAATTTCTTCTTTTTATTGGTGAGTATGATGTCAGGTTTGTTATGTGGTGTTGTTTTATCTGTTATAATGGTTCTGTTCCAGTATAATTTGTATTCATCGTTCTCCAGTACATTTTGTGGTGCATACTTGTAAGTGGGAACATGTTGTTTTATAAGTTTATGTTGTAAGGCAAGCTGTTGATGTATTATTTTTGCTACATTGTCATGTCTTCTGGGGTATTCTGTATTTGCTAGTATTGTACATCCACTTGTAATGTGATCTACTGTTTCTATTTGTTGTTTGCAAAGTCTGCATTTATCTGTTGTGGTATTGGGATCTTTAATAAAATGCTTGCTGTAATATCTGGTGTTTATTGTTTGATCCTGTATTGAAATCATGAATCCTTCCATCTCACTGTATATATTGCCTTTTCTTAGCCACGTGTTGGATGCGTCTTGATCGATGTGTGGCTGTGTTAGATGATACGGGTGCTTGCCATGTAGTGTTTTCTTTTTCCAATTTACTTTCTTCGTATCTGTTGATGTTATGTGATCTAAAGGGTTGTAGAGGTGGTTATGAAATTGCAGTGGTGTAGCCAATGTATTTATATGAGTGATTGTTTTGTGTATTTTGCTAGTTTCTGCTCGTTCTGTAAAGAATTTTATTAAATTGTCTACCTGTCCATAATGTAGGTTTTTTATGTCGATAAATCCCCTTCCTCCTTCCTTTCTGCTTAATGTGAATCTTTCAGTTGCTGAATGTATGTGATGTATTCTATATTTGTGGCATTGTGATCGTGTAAGTGTATTGAGTGCTTCTAGGTCTGTGTTACTCCATTTCACTACTCCAAATGAGTAGGTCAATATTGGTATAGCATAAGTATTTATAGCTTTTGTCTTGTTTCTTGCTGTCAATTCTGTTTTCAGTATTTTTGTTAGTCTTTGTCTATATTTTTATTTTAGTCCTTTAATATTCATATTATATATTCCTATTTTTTGTCTGTATCCTAGATATTTATAGGCATCTGTTTTTTTCATCGCTTCTATGCAGTCGCTGTGGTTATCCAATATGTAATCTTCTTGTTTAGTGTGTTTTCCCTTGACTATGCTATTTTTCTTACATTTGTCTGTTCCAAAAGCCATATTTATATCATTGCTGAATACTTCTGTTATCTATAGTAATTGGTTGAGTTGTTGATTTGTTGCTGCCAGTAGTTTTAGATCATCCATGTATAGTAGATGTGTGATTTTGTGTGGGTATGTTCCAGTAATATTGTATCCCTAATTTGTATTATTTAGGATGTTGGATTGTGGGTTTAGAGGAAGGCAGAACCAGAAAGGACTTAATGAGTCTCCTTGGTATATTCCACGCTTAATCTGTATTGGCTGTGATGTGATATTGTTTGAATTTGTTTGGATATTAAGTGTGGTTTCCAATTTTTCATTACTATGTTTAGGAACTGTATCAATTTAGGATCTACTTTGTATATTTCCAATATTTGTAGTAACCATGAGTGGGGTACACCATCAAAAGCTTTTTGGTAATCAATGTATGCATAGTGTAGCAACCTTTGTTTAGTTTTAGCTTGATATGTCACCTCTGCATCTATTATCAGTTGCACTTTACATCCTCATGCTCCTTTGCAACAGCCTTTTTGTTCTTCATTTATAATTCTGTTCTGTGTTGTATGTGTCATTAATTTCTGTGTAATGACTGAAGTTAATAGTTTGTATATTGTTGGTAGGCATGTTATGGGGCGATATTTAGCTGGGTTTGCTGTGTCTGCTTGATCTTAAGGTTTCAGGTAAGTTATTCCATGTGTAAGTGTATCAGGGAATGGGTATGGGTCTGCAGTGTAACTGTTAAATAATTTAATTAGATGTGAATGTGTTGAGGTGAATTTCTTTAGCCAGAAATTTGCTATTTTATCTTTTTCAGGGGCTTTCCAATTGTGAGTAGAATTAATTGCTTGGGTGACTTCATGTTGCGAAATTATCACTTCAGGTATTTGTGGTATCATCTTGTACGTATCTGTTTCTGCTTGTATCCACCGTGCATGCCTGTTATGTTGTACCGGGTTTGACCATATATTGCTCCAGAAGTGTTCCATGTCTGTTATGTCTATTTTAATGTGTGTGTTATCTATTGTCTGGTAAAATTTCTTTTGGTTTGTGTTGAATGTTTGGTTTTGTTTCCTTCTATTTTCACTTTTTTTTGTATCATCTAAGTCGTTTGGCCAATGCTTGTAATTTCTGCTTCTTTTCATCTAATTGCTCTATCACTTCTTGTTGTGAGATTTTACCTAACCTTTTTCGTTTTTTTTCTGACATTTCATTTCTTATAAATTGTGTTAGCTGTCCGATGTCTTTTCTCAGTTCTTCTATTCTGATCTGTAGCCTGTGTTGCCATTCTGGTTTTGTGGGTTTCTTCTGTGTGTTGGTTGGTTCTGATCTCTGCCTAGTGTGTATATTTAGTGTAGTGAGTGCTCCTGTATAAATCAGTAGTTGTAACTCTTCCATAGTTGTGTTTTCATTTCTTTTGTTGTGTATGATTGTGTTGATAGTTTTTATTGTTGTTTCGACTTGTGGGTTATTTGGCGGTCTATGCAAGAATGGTCTAATGTCTGTATTTGTGTCTTTGTATTCTATATATGTCAGCTGAAATTTTTCTTCTATATCTAACATGTGTGTCACTTCGTGTTCTATTTGTGCTTGTTCTGGTGGGTGTCTTAAGATTTCGTTTTCCTCTGACTGTTTAATTGATGCATGTTGTTCTTTGTTTGTTTGCTCTGGGGTGTTTGAGTCCATTACTGTATTTTCTTCTTCTTCTTCTGATTGCACATTATTTTGTTCCAGTATTTGTTGTACTTGTTGTTTGATGTTTTCTATTTCTGACTGGGGTATCCTGTTATTTTTGATTATTACACGGATCTGATCAGCTAGTCGTTGTTCTGTTAAAAATTTTAATTCTGGGTATCTGGTAATAAATGTTGTGTATACTTGTGATCTGTATCCAGTTGTGTTGGTTCCTAGGTTTGTTGCTTGGTAATAACAGAACATGAGGTGTCGATTAACTTCATCTGACCATCTCATCCTTTGTCTTTGTTTTCCTTCTAGGGTGGTTGCAGGAAGCATATCCTGCAAAACACCTCTATTTGGATTTGAATCATTTTCCAGTTGGCTAGCAGTGTTGTTACCATTGTGGGCGGGCGTAGGGTTCAAGCGTCGTCCCCGACCATGACGGCACTTGTCCAAGGCTTCTTTAGTTCTGTCCTGAACCAACTAATCACACTAAAAGGGGGGTTAGCCCTATTAGTGGTTTGTTCTTTTCGTCGCCTATTACGACTGGCAGAACATACCGGAGGCCTATTCTTTTCCCGGGCCTCCATGGGAATTATTATTATTATTATTATTATTATTATTATCATTATTAGTGGCAGTGGACAGATACAAAGCATTGTCAGTCTGAAGTCTTCCAATCAGTGCCAGTTCAGACGAAGGAGTCCAGAAATCAAGTCGATTATAAACAGTAGGTGTAAGTATAGTGCACACCTTTTAATTTTGTTAATGTTAAATTGTGATACAGGGTGTAGGAGAAGGTAGTGTTTTAGGGAGAGGCATGATGCAAAGGAAGTATGCTTTGTACCAAACCTCTACCCTCAATATGGATAGCTGCATTTCTTTCCTATGAAGTAGCTTTAGGTAGCAATCCCAATACACTGAGAAGTCCTTCATCATTATACGAGGGTTGGAACTTAAATAGTGGCAAACATTTATTCACAACCGATACAAAAGAGTTACATATTTACACCTGTTACTGTCATTCAAAGTAGTCACTAGCGTTGTGTAGAACCCGTTGCCAGCGATGTGGAAGGCGTAGTATACCGTTAGCAGAGCTTGTTCTGTTGATGGTGTGAATGGAGCGGTCTACTGCTAGTCGGATCTCTGGAACATTTCTGAAGCGAATGCCACAAAGTGGTTTCTTCATGTTCGGAATCAAATCAAAGTCACAAGGACTTAAGTCCTCGAAGTATGGTGGATGGTACAGTACTTCCCAGTCCCAAAAAAATGGTTCAAATGGCTCTGAGCACTATGGGACTTAACTGCCGAAGTCATCAGTCCCCTAGAACTTGGAACTACTTAAACCTAACTAACCTAAGGACATCACACTCATCCATGCCCGAGGCAGGATTCGAACCTGCGACCGTAGCGGTCGCGCGGTTCCCGACTGTAGCGCCTAGAACCGCTCGGCCACTCTGGCCGGCTTCCCAGTCCCATCGACCGAACAGTGCAGCGACAGCTTGCGCTGTATGCGCCCGCGCACTGTCGTGCAAAATGATTGGTGGGTTGCGCAGAAAGTGTCGCCGCTTCTTTCGCAAAGATGGTCGCAAATGATGCTCCAAAAACGGACAGTAGTATGTGAATTGACGGTCTGCCGTGGAGGAACGTAATGCGTTAGAATAACACCGTCACAGTCGTACACGAGAATCACCATAGCTTTAGACCGCTCCATTCACACCATCAACAGAAAGGGGTTCGGCTAACGGTATATTACGCCTTCCACATCGCTAGCAACGGCTTCTATACAACGCTGAAGACTACTTTGAAGGACAGTAATAGGTGCAAACATGTAACTCTTTTGTATCGGCTGAGAATAAATAGTTGCCACTATTTAAATTCCAACCCCCATATAAAACAGGGTTACTAGAAATAAGCCGTACTAATTCTCTTGCTGACTTATTAGTTTGTGGTTTAATAAAACACCTACAAAAACTAAATTCATTTATATTTTGTGATTTTAAAATGAAATTGTTCAATGATAATTCTTTTCTTTCTAAAGTTTAGTTAGTTGCTAATATTGATGGTGGAGGAAGGGGGTACTACGTGATTCCTGAGTGCACTCACTGGTAATGGTATCAGAAAAGGTGGGAACCACTGTTCTAGAACGTTGGAGAATGTTGTACAATGTTCCTAAATGTAATAGAATCTTCCAGGATGTTCGAGAATGCTTCCGAATATTCTATTTTCCTGTAGTGGTTCGGGTACATTCCGACTCATTACGGTTTATAGCCACGGGGGATTAGCCGAGCGGTCTAAGGCGCTGCAGTCATGGACTGTGTGGCTGGTCCCAGCGGAAGTCCGACTCCTCCCTAGGGCATGGGTGTGTGTGTTTGTCCTTAGGATAATTCAGGTTAAATAGTGTGTAAGCTTAGGGACTGATGACCTTAGCAGCTAAGTCCCATAAGATTTCACACACATTTGAACATTTTTTGAACGGTTTATATTGTGATTGCAAGATACATGCATCACTACACATTTGCAACTCGATTAGAGCATATCAAAGAAAAGCGACAGTGATAGAAAGTAAAATAAATGGAAGTGAAAGGGAGTTGCTTAGGGAAGTCAACAGTGTATTAGGTGCAATTTTAGAGTGTATTTAAAAAATTTTAAGGTATACCAGGACGCCGAAACATGAAAGCGGATGAGATATTCCGAGTTATGAATTGAAAAGAAGGATATAAACAAAAAGAATGGAAAGAACAGCGAAGAAATGAAGCAGTTCAGTAGTGAGTAGTATGTTTAGCGTCCATCGAAAGAGAATCAATACACTAATAGAAAACAGATGAAAAATTCGATGAAATTAGAGAAGACAATAAAGTGAGACATCCAACACCTAGTTATAGAGAAACTGGAGAAGAAACAAGATTACTAAATGAAATAAGTGGAATTACAATGAATGAAAATCGTGAAGGTGAACGATCGCAATCGAATGAACGAATCGTTAGTGTACGAGAAATACAAAGCGGAAGGATTAGAGGTTTCAGTTTTGCAGGTGAAGTGTTCCGTTATGATCCCACTAAAGAGTACAACAAATGCAAATACGTTGTTACTGGTAGAATGGATAAAGTGTGTCAGTGAGCAACATCAGTTCAGTCCTGTGTATCCGATAAAACTTTTACAGTTTTCAGGGGCAGCAGCTGTAATTATCAGTTCTAAGAAAATTCTGAACGCCGCGTGTTCCTTACGGGAAGCGCATAAATTTTCCACAGCGAGTGTTTCTACCGGACTAGAAGAGAATTGCTCCGCCAGAGCGCGTCACGCGAGCCCGGTTGCCGACCTAGGTAGGGGCGGCTTTGACCTTGACTCAAGGGCTCGTGCCCCATCTTCCTCTTCCTGAGCAACTCTAGCCTTAACTGTTGGCACGCGAGCTCCGCCTGTGTCGATAAGCGCCGTGAAAAGCATTCCTCTACAGTTGCCAGATTTTGTAGAATAAAAAAAGGAGTGATGAGTCGTTACTTCTTTACAACAATATTTTCTAAATTTGAATACACATAAGTATTATCTTACACAAAATTTATGTAGATCTTGCCTGTATTTAATTCACTGCACAGAATATTAATAGGACAGAAGTACACATCTAAAGAACACAAAAAGTACATATTTATCATTCCAAGGATTATCATTTACATTCAGAATGATTGTAATTGTATTCCACTGAACTTTTGGCACTTTTTAATAACTGCCTGTTACTCTTTGCAAATTTAAAAAATTCCGAATGGGACACGTTTTCATAATTCACTGTCACTTGGAGTTTTGCCTTGATTAAATCTGTTAACCTAATGTTTCTAGTGTCACATGGCTTATTCTTCAGGAATGAAAATATTCGCTTCACAAAGACACAGGAGCCAGGGATACTGAACAAAATACTATCACTTTGGAAACGTGTGGTAAGCCTTACTGTGGTACTGAAGAAAAGAATTTAAGCCAGTTTGCAACATAATCACCATCTTTGTTCACACTGCTGCCAAGCTAATCTCTTTCATTGCAGAACTCCTCATACGTCATCTAGACTATGCAAAATTTTCACGTAGATGAGGCAGTTCCACAACCCTTTTAAAATCTTTGAACTCAGTCCCTTTCTACAGACAAAATGCTGAAAGGGATGATTTAATTGGTTCCCAGTCAAGAATCAGAATGGAAATGAATAATGTTAATGAGAGGCATGTAGTTGGAACATGCCTCAAAATTTCAGTCCATTCCAATTCACAAATTGAAAGAATGATTCTAGTTCTTCTTTTTGCTGAGACAGGGAAGTGATTATACATATTTAAGAATACATTTTAAACATCAATATCTAATATGGCAACTGCAAACTTAATTGTATTATTTATGACACTATTAGAACAGTTAGCTTTCAGCAAGTTATACGGAATACGTTTTTTTCCAAATTTCACATTGTCATTGTCTGCACAGTAAGGCAGATAATTCACATCCAAATCATGTTTTTCTAAGCCCTGCTGTACCATATGAGCAATTGTTATAGATGTTTTCTCAGCACTTTCAACAAAATCTAGAAGTACCTGCACTCCCTTTAAAGCGTGGAAATACCGGATGCAACCTGGAAACATTTTTCCATTGCTTTTGTTTCATGCATCGGATGTCAAAGAGAAAAGTCTTTTCTGGACACCTTAAAATAGACACAAAGACAGTAACACAATTACGAACAGGAACGTTCTTTACAATCATTTCCGATTTAGTGCAGCCACATGAAAGTTTGGAAACAATTGCAGTATAATTAAGAGAAAGGGACACAAATTTGTTTCCACAATCCAGACTTGAATAACTTTGGGTACGTTTCAGTGCATGATACACTAAACAAACTTCACACGCAAATCTTTTATCACACTCTACTTTACTGTTTATGTTAACCAAGTGGCTCGACATTTAATTTGAACTTCCAAATTGCACTTTTCATTAATTTGATGTCCCCTGTATTGCAGATCAGTTCGTCCACCGTGCAAAATTCTGTCATGCTTCTTACAGAAAGTACAAAATGCTCGACTCTCAGCTGGTTCTAGCTTAACCCACGAACATATGTCTCCCTATTTCTCTCGATATACACTCCTGGAAATTGAAATAAGAACACCGTGAATTCATTGTCCCAGGAAGGGGAAACTTTATTGACACATTCCTGGGGTCAGATACATCACATGATCACACTGACAGAACCACAGGCACATAGACACAGGCAACAGAGCATGCACAATGTCGGCACTAGTACAGTGTATATCCACCTTTCGCAGCAATGCAGGCTGCTATTCTCCCATGGAGACGATCGTAGAGATGCTGGATGTAGTCCTGTGGAACGGCTTGCCATGCCATTTCCACCTGGCGCCTCAGTTGGACCAGCGTTCGTGCTGGACGTGCAGACCGCGTGAGACGACGCTTCATCCAGTCCCAAACATGCTCAATGGGGGACAGATCCGGAGATCTTGCTGGCCAGGGTAGTGGACTTACACCTTCTAGAGCACGTTGGGTGGCACGGGATACATGCCGACGTGCATTGTCCTGTTGGAACAGCAAGTTCCCTTGCCGGTCTAGGAATGGTAGAACGATGAGTTCGATGACGGTTTGGATGTACCGTGCACTATTCAGTGTCCCCTCGACGATCACCAGTGGTGTACAGCCAGTGTAGGAGATCGCTCCCCACACCATGATGCCGGGTGTTGGCCCTGTGTGCCTCGGTCGTATTTAGTCCTGATTGTGGCGCTCACCTGCACGGCGCCAAACACGCATACGACCATCATTGGCACCAAGGCAGAAGCGACTCTCATCGCTGAAGACGACACGTCTCCATTCGTCCCTCCATTCACGCCTGTCGCGACACCACTGGAGGCGGGCTGCACGATGTTGGGGCGTGAGCGGAAGACGGCCTAACGGTGTGCGGGACCGTAGCCCAGCTTCATGGAGACGGTTGCGAATGGTCCTCGCCGATACCCCAGGAGCAACAGTGTCCCTAATTTGCTGGGAAGTGGCGGTGCGGTCCCCTACGGCACTGCGTAGGATCCTACGGTCTTGGCGTGCATCCGTGCGTCGCTGCGGTCCGGTCCCAGGTCGACGGGCACGTGCACCTTCCGCCGACCACTGGCGACAACATCGATGTACTGTGGAGACCTCACGCCCCACGTGTTGAGCAATTCGGCGGTACGTCCACCCGGCCTCCCGCATGCCCACTATACGCCCTCGCTCAAAGTCCGTCAACTGCACATACGGTTCACGTCCACGCTGTCGCGGCATGCTACCAGTGTTAAAGACTGCGATGGAGCTCCGTATGCCACGGCAAACTGGCTGACACTGACGGCGGCGGTGCACAAATGCTGCGCAGCTAGCACCATTCGACGGCCAACACCGCGGTTCCTGGTGTGTCCGCTGTGCCGTGCGTGTGATCATTGCTTGTACAGCCCTCTCGCAGTGTCCGGAGCAAGTATGGTGGGTCTGACACACCGGTGTCAATGTGTTCTTTTTTCCATTTCCAGGAGTGTATTTTATAAATAGAACATTGCTCTCTTTCTATCATGCAGATGATGTATTTAAACCACCTGTATACAAACCAGTATGAATAAAATATCTATGAATTTCAGTTAGAGAGCTAGAAACGTTTGAAGTTTTAAGTGTAGTTGCAACGTGCTGTAATTAAATGGATGTATACAAACCTCATTTGTTTGCGCATTCCGACTTCTCGTGTATAAGTCACTTCTGGTGGCTCTCGCTATCTGGATATTCCTTGACTAGTTGGTAGTCGTTACTCGTCATTAACACTAGTTTCTTTCTGATCTTAATGCGAGGTAATTGTTAATTTCCTTTTTGAGAAGACGCCGCAGTTTACTGTCTTCAAAATTAGTTTTAAAACAGGGTTCATAGTGGAACTAAATATTTCCTAGTATCTTCCTCTCTTTAAGGTTGGTGAATCAGTCAATGAATAAAGACGATAATCTTTGAGCAAGCCTTCCAAATTAATTTTACACTTTTACTAGTAAGTTAAATTACGTCCAAAAGTTATTTTTGCGAGTTAATATAAAGTCAGTGTTCATGAATGATGGCAGTCAAAGATCTTATGCCTACGTCAACTTCCGTTCGATCTGATGAAAAAACGACGTTTGCTGAGTCACGCTGCGTAATGTAGTGATGAAAAATAATTTAATTTCTCACAGTTTCAGCTTTGAATTAATTATTGTCCGCTCAAACTACTTATATCATTTCCGTGAATCCACTAAAAGGAATTAATCGGCAGTTCTTTTTAATAATAAAACTTTTCCCTCTCACAAAGATAATTACTTTCAGATAAAGTGGAAGGTACTTCCGAAATTAAAATTTTGAATACTTTCAACTGTGTATTTTCACAATCTAATCTACATCTACATCCATACTCCGCAAGCCACCTGACGGTGTGTGGCGGGGGGTACTTTGAGTACCTCTATCGGTTCTTCCTTCTATTCCAGTCTCGTATTGTTCGTAGAAAGAAAGATTGTCGGTATGCCTCTGTGTGGGCTCTAATCTCTCTGATTTTATCCTCATGGTCTCTCCGCGAGATATACGTAGGAGGAAGCAATATACTGCTTGACTCCTCGGCGAAGGTACGTCCTCGAAACTTCAACAAAAGCCCGTACCGAGCTACTGAGCGTCTCTCTCGCAGAGTCTTCCACTGGAGTTTATCTATCATCTCCGTAACGCTTTCACAATTACTAAATGATCCTGTAACGAAGCACGCTGCTCTCCGCTGGATCTTCTCTATCCCCTTTATCAACCCCATCTCGTACGGATCCCACACCGGTAACCAGTATTCAAGCAGTGGGCGAACAAGTGTACTGTAACCTACTTCCTTTGTTTTCAGACTGCATTTCCTTAGGATTCTTCCAATGAATCTCAGTCTGGCATCTGCTTTACCGACGATTAATTTTATATGGTCATTACATTTTAAATCACTCCTAATGCCTACTCCCAGATAATTTATGGAATTAACTGCTTCCAGTTGCTGACGTGCTATATTGTAGCTAAATGATAAAGGATCTTTCTTTCTATGTATTCGCAGCACATTACACTTAAGCGCTCACAGGAGCTAACACAATAAAGAAAACGTGAGGCAAGATGAGCTGAGACAAAAGGACAAAATGGGAGCGAGACACTATTGTTTCGACTGTTTATAGACTTATACAAAACAAGAGTTGACGTAACTGTAACTTCTCAGGCCTAGAAGTTCTTAGTATACTTCTTATTCTTTTGAAATGGTTATTCTTAAATAATTCACAAGCGTACAAAAATATTAACTAAATTGTTTAAAATCTAGGATTTTGGCCGTATATGAATGGCTTCACACTGCAAGGATGCATGGGTTGGCGTGAAGTGACCGTACCCCCTGGTATTGAGTGAGGTGGCGCTCCGTCTTGCTACAACTATGTGCGTCCTGTGAACCCCCTTTCCTCAAGTTGCGGCCGTAACTATATTTGTAATGTGCGTAAATAATTTGCGCCATTCGCAGTCCCTTCAGAAAAGTACGGTCCAAACAGATGTTGTGATGTCATCGCTGGCCATATCATTACGTAAGGCCGATTCCTTTCAAACTCGACTGTGTAATGAGGCTGTTCTTTGCCCAAACGACAGTATTTCTAGCACGTGAGCTGCGATAAATGGCACATTCGTCTGAAAACGTAAAGCTGGCACGGTTCACTGGAAATTTGGAAAATGAGTAAACAAACCATGGCATGATGAAACACACTGATTCGGTGTGTACCCTGTAAGTCGTTTACGAACTTCGGTCGAAAAGGTGTGGACCTTAAGGCCTTTTTTTTCATTTGTTCTCGCACTGTTATCCTCGGCATACCGAATTCCGAAGCACGTTTGCGTGTCGACTTGATAGAAGACTGTTCAATCGAAGCATAGACTCCGGCACAAGTTTCATCCCGTGTCTTTTTCCTTGCACCCCGTTGCCCATCTTTAACACTGCAGAAAGCAAAGCACGTCTTTTGCAGTCGAGAAGTGTTGACTTTCGCCGTGTAGCCTTACTAAATTTTTGCTGGGATGCTCCCGCAATATGTCTCGTTGTCTGCCGTGTGTGTTGCCGTTCGTGGACCCACACGCTCGTCACTAAGTGACCCTCAACAGTGTAACTATGAACGCCCACATATCTCATGGGTAAAAATCAAAACTCGACTGCGAAAACATGTGAACATGAATTCCAACTGATTCCAACAATTGAGAAGAAGCGACACAGGTAATAACCTGCATAACAACATTTGATACTAAACAAGAGTTACAGGGGTCCGGGGATTTCTCATCCACACTGTACAATATAACCGGAAATTACTTCAAACAGCAGATGTACGCAGCATGCCGCTCCGTGACACTAGCAACTTTATATGTCGTTCGCGAGTCGTTTAGAGGGCGCATTAAGTTGTGCATTCAGGAAAATGATCCCTTGTTTGAACACCTCACGTGAACAAACCGCCATCGTAACAGCCATCTGATCACTGTGACATATGCACAGTACGTCGCATCCATCCTTAATGCCTTGAACCCTTCTAGCTCCCTAACTTAAATTTATAGAATTTTGATTTAAAATGATTTTTACACAGTTAGTTTCGATCATCAGTTACATTATAGAAAAAATGATATTCTCTTTAGACAATTATAACGCCACCCAACTCAGCTGTCTTCTACAGTTCTTGCAGTCCCAGACAGCGTAAATGAAAGCAGCTTGCCCCAATTTTGCTGACACTGTAACTATTAACAGACCGCCGGGATTTACAGTTGATCTCTTACCTAGCGTCCAGTCGTATAAGGCATCGTCAACGCCGCTACCTGCAGGAGCTCCCAGATTTGCTAGGGTACTGCGAAAGATGGGAGTAATAAAAAACAGATATATCCTGAAATCAGAATAGAGCAGAAAGCAATATTAAGCCAAGGGCAGACTTCACTGTTGTTACACAATTATAAACAACGCAGATTATATGTTCTGAAACCACAGCTGGGTACACGCAAGTGCGATCAAACTGGAGAGACAAGGGTGAACCAAGAGAAGCAGATCAAAGTGACAGAAGGGGATGCTTTGGTGAATCTTACCTCACGGCTGGCCCAGTTGGTATGCAGCAGCCATAATGCGACATACTCGCACTCACCGAGTTAACGACACAGCGCCCGTATCCCGAGGGCATTTCAATGCTTTGTTCAAAGTAATGAATAGCTAAACTGCTATCATTGCGTGCCAGTAAATGGCTATCGCAAGACGCAGTCGCGAATGGTGACGATGACTGCAGCTGTTGGTTCACATCGAAGTTCAAACGACGATTTAACTCGTTGCTGTGACTCTCTGGAAAATATCTAAATAAACTGTTTGCAAGAAAATGGCCGCATCAGTTACATGTTCACAATTTCTCCAAAAACAGTAACGACTCTCGTGTTTACCTTTTACAATAATTATTCCTTTCACAATTATTCTGAAATTTGCAGAGAAAAATTGCATTACTGAATTTCTGTCTCAATGTGCCATTAGAAAAAATTGTAACATGGTGTACATGTGTAATGTTCTGCAGTATATAAACAGTAGTTACTGTTAAATATACACACATCAAAAAAAGTTTTGCATCACCCCGGTTCCCAGAACTCCTGGAGATAGACGTTGACTGTGGATATTGTATCACAGACACAGTCCCTTAGACTGTTCAGAGATGTCACTAAACCCGCCCAAAGATGTAAACAACCATGCATGAGCAGCGCCTATTAGACGGAGGGGGTCCGACAGCCGGTCAGTTCCAGTCATTCCACCAGGAAGGAGGTACATGGCTCGTGTAGTTCATCCATGCTTAGACGGTCAATACCGCGGTTCAATCGCGACCGCATTGTTGCTTTGTGCCAGGAAAGGCTCTCAACAAGGGAAGTGTCCAGGCGTCTCGGAGTGAACAGAAGCGATGTTGTTCGGAGGTGGAGGAGATACAGAGAGACAGGAATCGTCGATGACATGCCTCGCTCAGGCCATCCAAGGACTACTACTGTAGTTGATGACATGCCTCGGAGGAACCCTAACAGCAATACTACCATGGTTTTCGTGCAGCAACAGGACGTCGTGTTACGGCTCAAACTGTGCGCAATAGTCTGCATGATGCGCAACTTCACTCCCGACGTCTATGGCGAGGTCCATCTTTGCAACCACGACACCATGTAGCACGGTACAGATAGGCCCCAACAACATGCCGAATGGACCGCTCAGGATTGGCATCGCTTTCTCTTCATCGATGAGTGACAAATATGCCCTCAACCAGGAAATCGTCGGAGACGTGTTTCGAGGCAACCCAATCAGGTTGAACACCTTGGACACACTTTCCAGCGAGTGCAGCAAGGTGGAGGTTCCTTGATGTTTTGGGGTGGCATTATCGGAGGCCGACGTACGCCGCCGGTGGTCATGGATTGCGCCGCATCGGCTCTACGATACGTGAATGTCAACCTCCGACCAATAGTGGAACCATATCGGCAGCATATTGGCGAGGCATTCGTCTTCATGGACGACAATTCGCACTCACATCTTGCACATCCTGTGAATTACTTCCTTCAGGATAACACATCGTTCGACTACAGTGGCCAGCATGTTCTAAAGACGTGAACCCTATCGAACATGCCTGGGATAGATTGAAAAGGGCTATTTATGGACGACTTGACCCACCAACCACTCTGAGGGATCTACGCCGAATCGCCGCTAAGGAGTGGAACAATCAGGACCAACAGTGCCTTGATGAACCTATGGATAGTATGCCACGACGAATACAGGCATGCATCATTGCAAGAGGAAGTGCTACTGGGTATTAGAGGTACTGGTGTGTACAGCAGTGTGGACCACCACCTCTGAAGGTCTCGCTGTATGGTGGGACAACATGCAATGTGTGGCTTTCATGAGCAGTAAAAAGGGTGGAAGTGATGTCTATGTTGATCTCTATTCCAATTTTCTGTAGAGGTTCCGGAACTCTCGAAACCGAGGTGATGCAAAACGTTTTTTGATGTGTGTATATAATCTCAGTGACCGACGCAGAATTGTTTATTTCCTTTCGTTACACAATGAACTAATTTCTAACTAGCGACACACGTGTTTCTTACAGAATGGGTTTTCTTCATTAAATGTGTCACTGTTGTACAGTGTCTGCCTAAAATGGAACGCAAGGATGCGGAAGTAATTCGCACTGATACCTTAACGAAGAATAATCTTATATTTTGTACATAGATCTCGCTTTTAGAAGTCGACAGGGAATAACTATTTGCTAATCATGGATTTGCCATATAGTGTGCTTGGGTGCCCTCTGCGGCCACAGTAACTCTTAAACGAAAGCCACAGGGGTGAGGTGGTGGGGATGGAGAACAAGAAAAAGCCGTTCGTGCGCGGAATCTGCATAAGTGTCGTAATTTATATTCGGCGTGTTTCCGTCTTCTGAGAGCTCACGTGCCGGGTGTCTGGGACCGAAATGGGAAACCGACACGACAGCAGTGGGGGCCTTGCCTGCTCGCCAAGGCCGGCACCGATTGCCGCTAATCCGCCGGCTTATTCGATCAGTCCTGGTCGATTTCCCCGTCTTACAAGCTGCTGCCCTGCACGTTGCTGGGATATCTGGCAAAGCTGACGCTGCCAGGGTCGCATAATGCGGGCTTTGTCAAAAAACCTTCTGTGTCTTAAGAGTGTGCCTTCTGTAGGGAGTGTTCAGTAAGTAACGCAACACTTTTTTCTCGGTCAATTTCAGTAGGAAAAAAGCGGAATTTGTTGTGCGACATCGTGGAATATTCGCACCTCGGCCCCTATAGTTCCATGAAATTCAGACATATGTAGCCTTCAAAATTGCCTCTTTAGTGGAGATGTGTTCCAAGCAGAGAGTTGCCATTTAGTTTCTTTTGGCGGAAAACTAGAGCATCGTAGATATTCATAGAGGCTTGCAGGTTATCCGAGGAGACCTGCCAGTGAACAAAAGCACGGCGAATCTTTGGGCGAAGCGTCTATCACCATCGCAACAAGGTCGCGCGAATTTCTCCGATCTCCGCAGACAGCGGTGACTTATGCTGTGTTGGAACGTGCGGACACTCTCATTGTAGGTGATCATCTTTGTTGGTAGTGTTGACATACTTGCCCACCAGTTGGGGTACTCAAAAGCTTGTAACTACAATGAAATGAACACCATTAGCTGCTTATAGGTGTTGACATACGTCAACGGGGACAGATGAAAATGTGTTGCCCGACCGGGACTTGAACCCGGGATCTCCTGCTCACATGGCAGACACTCTATCCATCTGAGCCACCGAGGATACAGAGGATAGCGCGACTGCAGGGATTTATCTCTGGCAGGCCTCCCGCGAAACCCACATTCTCAACGTATTGTCCCGCACTACATTCGTAGTGCCCCTGCCCATTATACACATTACTCGCGGCGCGTTTCCGATTCCCGTAAGAGTTCGGGCACAGTTTGTGCATTCGCACAGAAGAAGAAGATAGTCAAGTGATCGGTGAGCCTTTACTATATATATACTAAGATAGTATCTGTCCTTTCGGTCATGTCAGAAAAAACAGATACCATCGCTGACCATGCAGCTCGTTAGAATGAAATTACAATGAAATGGACACCATTAGCTGCTTACAGGCGATGACATACGTCAACGGGGAAAGATGAAAATGTGTGCCTCGACCGGGACTCGTACCCGGGATCTCCTACTTACATGGCAGACGCTTTATCCATCTTTTTTTTTTCCTTAAGGAAGCCCCTTAGGAAAATGGAACTAGAAAAAAAAACAACTTGTGTGCGACCGCCACTTTTCATCCTATAACAAAAAAATCTGATCCACTTCAGGCGTTGGCTCCTGACTAAACATACCCCAGAGAGCTGCCTATATACAAGGGGAAATATGGGAAATCAAGGTTGTTTTTGTTGTTTTTTTGGTTAGTTTTGTTGTGTAATTGATCAGAGGCCTTCTGCGCCCCGCTAGTAATATGTTGAGTCACGTCTTCTCGAAATTGATGTGTTCCGTTCAATTGTTCAGAAATGTTCATTGATTCAAACAGGAAACCTTCTCTCTTGGCTTAACACATTCCAGCTGCAAGGCGAGTCGTGGAAAGCACTCCCAAGGAAGTTCGAGAAACATTGTCTGTATTTTGGGTGACGGACAACGACATAATAACGTCCATTGAGGTATGTCCAAAAATCGAGTACAGAGTCTACAGTTTGTCCAAATATGTAGTGAATGGCATGTCCGCGAATCCAATTCACAGCATTGGTCTTTGTCCGAGGAAAATAGACACGTTCCGGAAATAATAATGAAAGGGGAGTAATCCGATCCGGAATGTCCCGCGTTAGAAAAGCGACAATACGACGAATCAAGTGCCAAACCTCTGCTGCCGGTCCGCAAATAAACCGATGTTCGTCATTGTCTGGCACTCCACACGTGGAACATAGAGGTGATTGGGCGAGGTGGAAACGATGAAGGCGAAATTGGTTGATTTGCTTACCATTGACAGTTAAGTACCAGACAGATTGAACATTCGTGTCAAGGTAACAGACGAACATCGCGCGCCATACATGACGCCAGTCAACCTGGGGGAACTTTTGTTCAATCGGGTTAGGTGGACGACCCAATTGGAGGACATTGGATACTGCCTTGAGTAAAAGCTGTCTTGGTAAGGTGAGGCGTAGATAACTGAGTTCAAGAAAGAAGTATCGTATATAATGGAACTGGGCCAGAACATCCGAGATCATTGCTGGGGCTGACAGTGAGACCGGCGTATATGCCGACAGGAGGAGACCAGTGAGGCTCGTTGGGCAACGTGTCCATACCATCATCTGGGAGCTGACAAATAGGGCGCGAGCTCTATCCGGCACGTGAAACAGACCTATCGCACCTCGTTCACGGGGAATAGTAAGGGTTGCATAGTTAACTTTGAACAACAGCCCAGAGCTGACAAAAGATGCCATCGCTGCCAACATGCGACGTGTCACAGTAAGAGGGGAAAGGTAGAACTTGTGCTACATGGGGAACTCGGGATGCGTTATATATATTGACATATCGAGCTCGTTGGAGAATATCTAGGGATCGAAGGCGATGGTCCATAAGACCTTCTCTGATCATTAAAAAGAGGCATCGGCAGTTGATGGTGGCTGAACGCCGAAGATCAGATGAAAAATCTATTCCCAGACAGCGAATGGTATCAACGGTGTAACGCACTCCACGGGAAGTCCCGTGCCAATGAACATAACTTGTAACTTACGTACGTTTAAAGAGCTACCCAACGCCACACCATAAGTCGCTACCCACGTCAAAACAACTCGAACCTCGTCGGCATGAAGTAAACACACGACTACATCGTCAGCATAGGCCGTGCAACAGAATCGGTAGCGATCTATGGACAACCCTACCAAACGTTGTCTTAGTCCACATAACAAGGAATCCAAGGAAAAGGCGTACAAAATCGCTGATAGAGGGCAACCTCTTTTTATCGGAGGAGTGAGTCTGGCATTGTGCATAATCCTGGATGAGGCACCCCACAGAAGGCGCATCACTACCGCGATAACGGCGACTGGGAAACCCATATTGTAGAGAACGGCCGTAAGGAACAAATGGTCAACCCTATCAAAAGCTTGACTAAAGTCCAAAGACGCAAGTGCCCCAGAGAGGCGTTGTGCCTGGGTAACGGCGATCATATCCCTGTAGCGGCACAAAGCCGTGCGGATATTATTATCCCCTCCCAAAGATGCTTGGTCTGGCGACACAACATATCGGGCAACGTTTTTAAGTCGTGCCGCCAAAAGGCGAGTGAATATTTTCATATCACTGTTAAGGAGGGTGATGGGCCGATAATCACTGATATTGTTGCCACCATGCGGTTTATGTACAGGCATAATAATTCCTTCCATGAAAGCGTCCGGCACAGGTACTTCCGGAGACATCAGTTCCCGACAGATGGAGGTGAAGGTGGACTCTAACAAATCACGGAAGGTGCGATAAAATTCGAGGGGAAGACCGTCGGGTCGTGGGGAGCGATTGATGGTTCCTGCCCGGATCGCATCGCGGACTTCATCATGAGTCACCTCTGACATCAAGTCAATCGCCGCATCTCCTGGGATACCACCGAAGTTGAGCTGTGAGACTTCCTCGATCAACTCTGGGGAATGTGGAATTGCGGCGTAGAGCTGCTGGTAGTGGGCGTGAAGCACATTCCCTATTGCAGATTGGGTTACGTAGCGACGCCCTTCTTGGTCTGTTAGGACGTGAATCAATTTTCGGCGTCGATTTTGGCGTTCTTGGATGATATGGTACATCGACGGATGTTCATGAGGCATGCGATCAGCAGTACGAGATAGTACTATCGCTCCTTCCAAATGCCTTCGCGTGAGATTGGAGATTTGGTCCTTAGCATGGTTCATACTTGTACGGCGCTCAGGGGAGGCTGGCATCGTGGAGCATTCTCGTAGCATCCTGTAGTGAAAGTCCATAGTGCTCTTCCTCCAGGCGACAACATCTTTGCCATACCGGATCAAAGTTTTTCGAAGAGCAGGTTTTGCACACTGGATCCACCAGGATATGGTAGACGGATACGTGGTACGGCGTCTATTACATGTGATCCAAGTGCCTTCTATTAAAAGTCGACAGTCAGGTGAATTAAGAAGTGCCGTGTTCAGTTTCCATAAACCACGTCCGTGCCATACTGCCTGTCTTGTGAGAACAACATCACAGAAGTAAGCCTCATGATCTGAGAAAGCAACAGGCCAGTTTTCAGCCTCTCGAGTGTGTTGAATTAGGGATCGCGAGATTTAGATGCGATCCAGTCGGCTAGAGGAGTGCGCAGTGTAGCACGTAAAGCCCAAAAGATCACCGTGAACATGTCTCCACGTGTCGACAAATTGTAGCCGCGTGACGACTGTTTCCAGAGCTGCGCATGGTGAGTGACGCGGCAATTGATCCTGAGGTCGCTGGGTGCAGTTGAAGTCTCCACCCATGACTCAGTCATCTTGTGGTCCCATAAAAATGGGTGTAACTTCATTTGCGAAGAAGGAATTGCGTTCACGACGGTAGCTGGAGCCCGACGGCGCATAAATGTTGACGATGCGTACACCATAGAGAGTAAGAGCCATACCTCTGCCGTTGGGGAGGTATAGGACATCTTCGGCAGGAAGACCTTCTCGTAAGATGATGGCAACACGTCTCCCGGTGTCCGAAGCGGGAGAAAGGTGCGCCGTGAAGCCATGTGGTGGTGGAAAGTCGGCGACATGCACTTCCTGAAAAAGCGCAATATCTATGTCCGCATCATAAACCATATCGCGGAGCAGCGCTAGTTTGTGAGGCGCACGAATGGTCGCGAGGTTAATCGTTGCGACACGATAATGCTGGTGTTGGAGTCCCACAGGCACAGGTGGGGCTCCTTCTTCAGGATCGTGAAGCCGTCGATCTTGCCGGTCCGCTGAAGAGGCTGCTATTGTGGACAGTTTGCGATCGCGGGCACAACCGATGGGGGCGCCCCATCATCAGCACCGTCCACCCCAGTCCCTTAGATCTCCACGTCGTCTGCCCAGGAGACTGGTACTGCGTTAGGGCATCGGCTGTGCACATCATCCACGTGGAGAGGAGACGTAGTTTTCGGCTCAGCGGATAGTCTCTCTTCAACGTCGACCTGTGGGGGCGACGGCGCCAGTAAGGAGGGGTGCCAGTGGTCGCCTGTGACGGGTTGTTCGCATCAGACTTTTGGTCATCAAAGAGCGGTTTGTCGTCCATCTTTGGATCTGCATCCCTGGTATCCATCCGTAGAATGGATTCATCAGGGGCTGTACGGCTACGTTTCTTTCTCTTTCGTGTCGATCTTTGTTTTCGAACATGTCGTTCAGAGTCCGATGGCGGGTGGCTTTCGTCTGACTCCGGACCAGTCTGAAGGAAAGCAGAAGTAGGCACCACTCCCGGATCAACGTCCATCTCAGAAGCATTTTCAGTCACCGTGCTGCGAAGATTCGGCAGGTCAGGATCTGGCTTCTGTGGCACCTCAGAAGGAATCTCAGTAGCGGTTGCATCTACCTGATCAGACGACGTCAACGAAGCAGGAAGACCCTGTGTAGAGGTGCTACCTTCCTGAGCAACCTTGGCACATGTGACAGGGATCTGAGTGATCACCGCTGGGGACGCTTCCTCGCCGACCGGCGTCTGGATCAGGCGGCGTCGCATGCAGGCGGATCTGACGTGGCCTTCTTGTTCACAACCCGCACATGATCGGGGTTGGCCGTCGTACATGACAATGGCTCGCACCCCGCCAATTGTCAGGTATGGTGGTATATGTTTTTTCAGTTCAATTATGACCTGACACACATCATTAAGGACATGGTAGGTCGTGAAGGTTTGCCATTTTTCCTCTACGTAACCGATGACGTTACCGTATGGTTGTAACGCAGAGACAACTTCGTCGTTCGGCACTTCAAAAGGTAGTTCAAACACCCTAATCGTGCGTTGACCGTACTCTGCGAGTTCAAGTGTTACAGCTTCGACGTTGCCATCAGAGTATTTGAACTTAAGTCCATTGGCATGGCGGCGAATAACACACCTCGGTGTTTGTCATTTTAATATAAACGACACTACTCGTGATCGAAAAATGCATTCCGAGAACGTGGTTAGGATCTAAACGAACTTCTTCACGTAGGAACGTTTCAACTTCATGTGCGCATGTTCAGCTGGGAAGGAAACTTTAAGGGTCGCACGGCGGTAAGCGCTCGACATGTAGTTCGCGGTCGACGGACACAAGCCATAAAGCTACGACGCGGAAGTAAAGAACGCCTGCAGCGGAGCACTGGCCGGCGCGCGGGGCCATCCGCACGCTGCCACGGCTGAGAGCCGACTGTCCATCTGAGCCACTGAGGACACAGAGGATAGCGCGACTGCAGGGATTTATCTCTGGCACGCCTCCCGCGAAACCCACATTCTCAACGTATTGTCCCGCACTACATTCGTAGTGCCCCTGCCCATTATACTCATTACTCGCGGCGCGTTGCCGATTCCCGTAAGGACAGATACCATCTTAGTATATATATATCACAAGTTTGTGCCCGCCGGGTTCCTCACCGCCTAACGGAAGACCATAGACAGCAACAAATGGCTCAAATGGCTCTGAGCACTATGGGACTTAACATCTATGGTCATCAGTCCCCTAGAACTTAGAACTACTTAAACCTAACTAACCTAAGGACAGCACACAACACCCAGTCATCGACAGCAACAAAGGACCATCTGTGCACAATTGCTCGCACATCACGAATGAGGTTACTGATGCCGCAAGACGTTGTTTCCGACATCGACCAGTAGAGTGGTACCATGCGGGTATACAGTCCCTCCCTGTACGATGGTGTAAAGCCGTCGCATTGAACGTAGATTACGTTGAAAAATACTGCTTTGTAGCCAAAATAGTGTGGAATAATTTGAGGTATTGGAATTCTGTATGAAACAGCGTGTCTTCAGGAAAAAAAAGTGTTGCATTACTTGTAGAACTCCCTTCGTACAAAGCTGGGGTACGTTTTAACTGCCGAGCGGTGGCCGAGCTGTTCTAGGCGCTTCGGTTCGGAACCGCGCTGCTGCTACGGTCGCAGGTTCGAATCCTGCCTCGGGCATGGATGTGTGTGATGTCCTTAGTTTAGTTAGGTTTAAGTAGTTCTAAGTCTAGGGGACCGATGACCTCAGATATTAAGTCCTATAGTGCTTAGAGCCATTTGAACCATTTGAACGTTTTAACTTAAGCGTAGGGCTACAAAGCTTTTTATTTTAAAGAGAGCCATCCAAATTTCATAGGCGTGTATCTTTTACATTCGTGAACATACAACCTTGCGGTACTTTCTACAATAAATTACGACCTGGACTACTTCTGCGAGCACGTCTCGAGTTACTGCATTCGCTGCTGCTACTACTCGGCGTTACAGTGCAATCAAAATTGTTGGAAGTGGAAGCACACAAACAGAGGTAACATGGGAGGCCGACGAAACAACGCGACACCCATACGTCACTAATGGCAGATTCACCGTTTAGGCAGCTCCTAGTTACAGCTAGCTCTTACATGGAGGTGCCGGTAGTTTTGCTCTATCCTGTCGAAAAATGGAATTGTGGAACGAGTTTTCGCAATTATGGAAAAAGTCAGAGCTCTAACATATCCAAATATGGTATTCCGGTAACCGTCTTTTCCGCAGTAAACAATGACCCGTAGATGTTTTCTCGGGAAACTACGAAAATGTCTCTCTCGCCCTCGCGTATGTCGATACCGTGTTCCCCGTAATCTTACGTTGTGACTTTTTATTTTTCCGGCTAAGTGAAACGTTGCCTCATCCCTGAACACTAAACGTGATAGGAAATTGTTACGTTCTATCTCAACGTCCAAAATGAATTCACAAAATTACACGTTGCTGTTTCTCATTGAGGAGAAGGGCGTATGGCAATTGAGCCCTCTACGTTTTGAAACACAAACATCGCCGTAAAACAGGTAGACAGAAGCGTGAGTCATGACTAACTCTCTTTTGTTGACTGTGTACAAACGTGTTTTGAAAACCCCTTATGTTGCTATGTTGTTGCCAAGGCGGACCGACGCATAATCGTTAATGAACGTGCGACCGAGCGAGAGAACCAGCCGGCTAGCTGCACCACATGAATCGACGACTCCTCACTGGCGTCAGTGTCAACTTCTAGTTCCGATTCTAAGTTAAAATTTGCCATCTTCAATATTGTAAAATCGAATGAATCGAATTACTGCAGGCAGCAGATAGACAGCAAGACTAGTGGATGATGGGGCGTGCCCGTAACCGGTCGTGTCAATGACTTGTCCTCTTGAACAGTAAAGTAGCCTCCAAACGGTCGCAATCCTGCTGAAGGTCATTATATCGTACAGACTTCGATTAATGGCCTTCGAGTGCGTATAACTTGTCGTGGAGGTTGAACTATCACTTCCACTGAGCGAGTGGAGACGTGATGATATGTAGATTTCACGCTTTCATTTGAAATGCGACTGCAAGATATAGTTCAGGCTAAATAACAATACGTCATGAGCGGCTGAACACACACTTCTTTATGTACTAATGAAACTCTTCTACCGGTTACCAGATTCAAAAACGTCAGACCTACTGAAAGACTGCCTAAACATGGGAGCACGGGAGTGCCCCGAAAGTATGATAGTAGTGGGTAGTGATTTAGCTTACTTATTATCGGCCGGAAAAACACGCGCGTTAACGACGGTAAAGACACTATTACGAAGTAACACTGACTGTACTGACAACTGTCTCAAACAAGTAATCCAGCTCCCCACCCGCGGAAGATATACGAGTATTTTAGACCTCCTGTCTACAAACAGCTCCGATCTTGTCGAGAATGTCATCAATGAAGGAGCGATTAACGACCGTGATTCTGTTACAGAAACGCTGGTTACCAAAGGCAGGAAGTTCATTGAGATACTCAGGAGAGTGTTTCTGTTCAGTCGAACTAGTTGACCTTATTTGTCAACTTAACTGAGGGACGAACTGCCAATATTTAGTTCCTATCCCGTAAACACAGATCAGTAGTGGTTAGAGCTGAAAGACATTATAAAAGGCGATTCAGATAAATGCGTAGTAATTAGTCAAATAAAATATGGCAAAGACCCAACATAGTTCAGTGGTACTATTCGCAGAATGCTTCGAACATAAAGATTACGGTATTGTCCTACAAAAATAGAGTAGACCAGCTGATAGAGGAACTTTACTGACAACTCATGAGGTACGTAAGGAGGACTGCAATTCTCAAACCTAGATTATGGCGAAAATCCTAGGAAGTGCAGGTCATAAGAAAAATCAAAGAACGAACCTCAACTTTCTATCGCATTCTGCTCTACTGGCCATTAAAATTGCTACACCAAGAAGAAATGCAGATGATAAACGGGTATTCATTGGACAAATATATTATACTAGAACTGACATGTGATTACATTTTCACGCAATGTGGGTGCATAGATCCTGAGAAATCAGTACCCAGAACAACCACCTCTGGCCATAATAACGGCCTTAATACGCCTCGACATTGAGTCAAACAGATGGTGTGTACAGGTACAGCTGCCCATGCAGCTTCAACACGATACCACAGTTCATCAAGAGTAGTGACTGGCGTATTGTGACGAGCCAGTTGCTCGGCCACAATTGACCAGACGTTTTCAGTTGGTGAGAGATCTGGAGAATGTGCTGGCCAGGGCAGCAGTCGAACATTTTCTGTATCCAGAAAGGCCCCTACAGGACCTGCAACACGCTGTCGTGCATTATCCTGCTGAAATGTAGGGTTTCGCAGGGATCAAATGAAGGGTAGAGCCACGGGTCGTAAAATATCTTAAATTTAACGTCCACTTTTCAAAGTGCCGTCAATGCGAACAAGAGGTGACCGAGACGTGTAACCAGTGGCACCCCATACCATCACGCCGGGTGATACGCCAGTATGGCGATGACGAATACACGCTTCCAATGTGCGTTCACCGCGATGTCGCCAAACACGGATGCGACCATCATGATGCTATAAACAGAACCCGGATTCATCCGAAAAAATGATGTTGTACCATTCGTGCATCTAGGTTCGTCGTTGAGTACACCATCGCAGGTGCTCCTGTCTGTGATGCAGCGTCAAGGATAACCGCAGCCACGGTCTCCGAGCTGATAGTCCGCGCTGCTGCAAACGTCGTCGAACTGTTCGTGCGGTTGGTTGTTGTCTTGGAAACGTCCCATCTGTTGACTCAGGGATCGAGATGTGACTGCACGATCCGTTACAGCCTTGCGGATAAGATGCTTGTCATCTCGACCTCTAGTGATACGAGGCCGTAGGGATCCAGCACGGCGTTCCGTATTACCCTCCTGAACCCACCGATTCCATATTCTGCCAACAGTCATTGGATCTCGCCCAACGCGAGCAATGTCGCGATACGATAAACCGCAATCGCGATAGGCTACAATCCGACCTTTATCAAAGTCGGAAACGTGATGGTACGCGTTTCTCCTCCTTACACGAGGCATGACAACAACGTTTCACTAGGCAACGCCGGTCGACTGCTGTTTGCGTATGAGAAATCGGTTGGAAACTTTCCTCATGTAAGCACGTTGTAGGTGTTGCCACCGGCACCAACCTTGTGTGAAAGCTATGAAAAGCTATTCATTTGCATATCACAGCATCTTCTTCCTGTCGTTTAAATTTCGCGTCTTTAGCACGTCATCTTCGTGGTGTAGGAATTTTAATGGCCAGTAAATGTATTTGTGGACGGAGCTGGTTAGAATACACCGTGTAGTTAAATTCAGTTAGTACCTCTCGCTGAGTGGTTACGACATACGTACAAGGGCTGTACAAAAATACGGAAACACCGCTAGAAATGCGTCAGTTGAAGTAAATGCAGATGATAGCCAAAAATAGCAGGTTGCACTGTTGTATTCCACCATGAACGTGAGCTGTGCAGCGTCTGAATACGTTGCAACTGTCAGTCGTGATCAGACATGTGTTCTGTGTGGTTGTGACCGCATTATGTCGGAGCCAAGTGAATTTACCCAAATTGTTGGGGATCTTATGGGACTGCTTCAGTAATCACGGTGGCCAATTAGTTCGCTGCTTCAAGAGGATCAGATACAACAGTTGTGGACCAGCTTCCCTCGTTGAAAGGTTCGAGAGCTTTATGAAACACATTCCAAGCACGCATCTAGGCCAGAGGGGGTCCAACGTCAGTTTGATAAGTGGGCTCATATTGCCAAGTTATGTATTAATTTGAGTTGATTTTGTAACAACTGAAATAACATCACATACCTTCCCAAATCGTGAAATTTTATTTCGTCCCTCCCCCCCCCCTCCCCCCTTCTGGGTGCTAGAGGCAGCGTATACATGCGCGAAGGATACAAGAACCCATCCGCCACACCTTAGCAAAATTTCTGGCAGAGAACCGGAGGAAATTCAGGTCGTATGTAAAATCGCTGAGCGGGTCCAAGGCTACCATTTAGTCCCTTGTTGACCGGTCTGGTGTGGCAGTTGAAGATACCAAAACGAAAGCCGAATTTTTAAATTTCACGTACAAGAAATCGTTCACACAGGAGAACCGTACAAACATACCGTCATTTGACCATCGGACAGACTGCCTTGTGGACGAGGTAGTAATAAGTATCCCTGGCAATGAGAAACAACTGAAAGATTTGAAAACAATAAAGTACGAGACCCAGATGGAAGTCAGTTCGATTTCACAAAGTGTACTCCACAGCACTGGCCCCTTACCTACCCTGCATTTATCGTGAATCTCTCGCTCAGCACAGAGTCGCAAGTGACTGGAAAAAAAGTGCAGGTGACTCCAGTATATAATAAAGGTAAAAGAACGGTCGCGCAGAATCAAAGACCAATATCCCTAACTTCTGTTTTCTGCAGAATCCTTTAACATATTCTCAGTTCAAATATAATAAACTTTCTTGAGACTGAGAAGCTTGTGTCCGTGAATCAGCGTGGTTCTAGAAAGCATTACTTGTGCGGAACCCAGACTGCTCTTTTCTCACATGATAGGATGAAGGGCAACAGCCAGAGTCCAGATTTCTAGATTCCCCGACAGCTTTTCACAGCTGTGCCCCATTGCAGGCTGTTAACGAAGCTACGAGCATACGGAATAAGTTCACAGGTATGTGAGTGGCTCGAAGACTTCTTCCATAATGTAACCCAGTATATTGTCATCGACGGCGAGTTTTCATCAGAGAAAAGGGTGTCGTCAGGAGTGCCTCAGGGTAGTGTGATAGGACTACTGTTGTTCTTTGTATACACAAATTATTTGGCTAACGGAGGGTAATAATTTGCGGTTGTTTGCTGATGATGCCGTGGTGTACGGTAAGGTGTCGAAGTTCTACATCTACATCTACATTTATACTCCGCAAGCCACCCAACGGTGTGTGGCGGAGGGCACTTTACGTGCCACTGTCATTACCTCCCTTTCTTGTTCCAGTCGCGTATGGTTCGCGGGAAGAACGACTGTCTGAAAGCCTCCGTGCGCGCTCTAATCTCTCTAATTTTACATTCGTGATCTCCTCGGGAGGTATAAGTAAGAGGAGCAATATATTCGATACCTCATCCAGAAACGCACCCTCTCGAAACCTGGTGAGAAAGCTATACCGCGATGCAGAGCGCCTCTCTTGCAGAGTCTGCCACTTGAGTTTATTAAACATCTCCGTAACGCTATCACGGTTACCAAATAACCCTGTGACGAAACACGCCGCTCTTCTTTGGATCTTCTCTATCTCCTCCGTCAGACCGATCTGGTACGGATCCCACACTGATGAGCAATACTCAAGTATAGGTCGAACGAGTGTTTTGTAAGCCACCTCCTTTGTTGATGGACTACATTTTCTAAGCACTCTCCCAAGGAATCTCAACCTGGTACCCGCCTTACCAACAATTAATTTTATATGATCATTCCACTTCAAATCGTTCCGCACGCATACTCCCAGATATTTTACAGAAGTAACTGCTACCAGTGTTTGTTCCGCTATCATATAATCATACAATAAAGGATCCTTCTTTCTACGTATTCGCAATACATTACATTTGTCTATGTTAAGGGTCAGTTGCCACTCCCTGCACCAAGTGCCTATCCGCTGCAGATCTTCCTGCATTTCGCTACAATTTTCTAATGCTGCAACTTCTCTGTATACTACAGCATCATCCGCGAAAAGCCGCATGGGACTTCCGACACTATCTACTAGGTCATTTATATATATTGTGAAAAGCAATGGTCCCATAACACTCCCCTGTGGCACGCCAGAGGTTACTTTAACGTCTGTAGACGTCTCTCCATTGATAACAACATGCTGTGTTCTGTTTGCTAAAAACTCTTCAATCCAGCCACACAGCTGGTCTGATATTCCGTAGGCTCTTACTTTGTTTATCAGGCGACAGTGCGGAACTGTATCGAACGCCTTCCGGAAGTCAAGAAAAATAGCATCTACCTGGGAGCCTGTATCTAATATTTTCTGGGTCTCATGAACAAATAAAGCGAGTTGGGTCTCACACGATCGCTGTTTCCGGAATCCATGTTGATTCCTACATAGTAGATTCTGGGTTTCCAAAAACGACATGATACTCGAGCAAAAAACATGTTCTAAAATTCTACAACAGATCGACGTCAGAGATATAGGTCTATAGTTTTGCGCATCTGCTCGACGACCCTTCTCGAAGACTGGGACTATCTGTGCTCTTTTCCAATCGTTTGGAACCCTCCGTTCCTCTAGAGACTTGCGGTACACGGCTGTTAGAAGGGGGGCAAGTTCTTTCGCGTACTCTGTGTAGAATCGAATTGGTATCCCGTCAGGTCCAGTGGACTTTCCTCTATTGAGTGATTCCAGTTGCTTTTCTATTCCTTGGACACTTATTTCGATGTCAGCCATTTTTTCGTTTGTGCGAGGATTTAGAGAAGGAACTGCAGTGCGGCCTTCCTCTGTGAAACAGCTTTGGAAAAAGGTGTTTAGTATTTCAGCTTTACGCGTGTCATCCTCTGTTTCAATGCCATCATCATCCCGTAGTGTCACAGTTTTACTCGGCACGTACCTGTCTAAAACGCATTTTACGATTGCCTTGAACTTTTTCCATAAACACTCAACATTGTCAGTGTCGGAACAGAAATTTTCGTTTTGATCTGTTAGGTAGTCTGAAATCTGCCTTCTATTACTCTTGCTAAACAGATAAACCTTCCTCCCTTTTTTTATATTCCTACTAACTTCCATATTCAGGGATGCTGCAACGGCCTTATGATCACTGATTCCCTGTTCTGTACATACAGAGTCGAAAAGTTCGGGTCTGCTTGTTATCAGTAGGTCCAAGATGTTATCTCCACGAGTCGGTTCTCTGTTTAATTGCTCGAGGTAATTTTCGGATAGTGCACTCAGTATAATGTCATTCGATGCTCTGTCCCTACCACCCGTCCTAAACATCTGAGTGTCCCAGTCTATATCTGGTAAATTGAAATCTCCACCTAAGACTATAACATGCTGAGAAAATTTATGTGAAAGTTGAGTGACTTTAGGAAGATACAAGACAACTTAAACAAAATTTCTAGTTAGTGTGCTGCATGGCAGCTAGCCCTAAATGTGGAAAAACGTAAGTTAAGGCATATGAGTAGGAAGAACAGACCTGTAATATTCAGATACAGTATTAATAGTGTCCAGCTTGAGACAGTCAAGTCGTTTAAACATCTAGGCTAACGTTGCAAAGTGATATGAGGTGAAAGGAGCATGTGAAAAGTGTGGTAGGGAAGGCGAATGGTCGACTTCGGTTCATTGGGAGAATTTTAGGAAAGTATGGTTCACCTGTAAAGGAGACCGCATATAGGACTCTGATGCGACCTGTTGTTGAGTACTGCTCGAGTGTTTGGCATGCATAAAAGGTTGGATTAAACGAAGACTTCGAAGCAGTTCAGAGGCGGGCTCCTAGATTTGTTACCGGTCGGTTCGAACAACACGCAAGTATTACGGAAATGCTTCGGGAACTCAAATGGGATCCTTGGAGGGAAGCCGACGTTCTGTTCGAGAAACACTATTGAGAAAATTTAGAGAACGGTCATTTGAAGCTGACTTCCGAACGATTCTGCTGCCACCGACATACATCGCACTTAAGGACCACGAAGATAAGATATGAGAAATTAGGGCTCATAGGAAGGCCTACAGTCATTTTTCCCTCGCTCTATTTGCGAGTAAAACAGGAGAGGAAGTCACAAGTAGTAGTACACGATACCCTCCACCACGCACCGTATGGTGTCGTGCGGAGTATCTATGTGGATGTAGATGTTTTTAGTACCTTTAATTGTTTGTGTATTGGAATCTAATCAATATGGAATTTTTGCTTTACCTCCATGTCTTGCCAAATTAAATTTAGAAAATCTAGATCTTAAAATGCTATGAAAACCACAACATGCTTCCTTTTCTACAAGAAATTTTCCATTTTTCGTTTCTCCTTCGCAATCTATAAAATCAGTTTTTGAACTACCATAATATTATCGTAAAATGGTTCTGTAATAGATTTAAATTCTTCTAATTTTTGTTCTCCATTTGTGTATATTATATCTCCAATATTTGTAACAAAATTATTATTATTCAAATTTTCAGTTAAGTAACTATAAGCCAAATCTTTCGTTGGTGGGTTTTACTTTATTTCCCAAAAATTCTGTTGTAGAATATTTATTATTTTTTGTAGTAGACATTTCATTTTCAACTCCCATTTATAGAAGAAAAAATTTATTAGGTTTGCGAAAAAGTAGTTAGAATTAAAGATGCAAAAATTATTAATAAAAGAGGTAAAATGTAATTGTTTTCAAAAAGTAGTTGAAATTGGGTAGTTGAAAGCATAGAGATGTGATCTTCTTACCTATGTGAGGTAGGAAGTGAGCCAGAACCTTCCCAATGAATCTACTTGTCGACATTGTGAGTTAAACACAGGATGGGGAAACAGCGATTTGTTGCTTTAGTTATGGACACCAGTGAACAACTGAAATAAATGAGCTTCTACAGATTAAATACGGAAAGTTATCGTTGTGGTTTTCAACCCCATACTGGTTTCATGCAGCTGTCAATTGTAGGCTATGGTGTGCAAGCCTTTTCATCTATGGATAACCTCTGTAACCTACATCCTTCTGAATCTAATGGTTTCCCTTGACAATTTTTACACCCTAAGGCTTGGTTCCATTATCATAATGACGATTCTCTCATGCTTCAGAATGTGTCCTGTCAACCGAACTGTTCTTTTACTCAATTTACGTCATAAATTACTTTTTTCGACGATTCTGTTCAGTACCTCATTTATCATACGACTTCCCTCTCCAATCTTCAGTATTCTTGTGAAGCACTATATTTTAACAGCTGCTCTTCTCGTCAGAACAATTTATCGTCCGCGTTTCACTTTTTTACAAACCAGCAGTTCAGACAAATCCCTTCGGAAAATGCCTCTTAAACTTATCCCGTCAGTCAAAAATTTTTCGAGATGAATTAATAAAAAGACAGAGTAAAGTTGAAATGGTGGTTTAAATGCTTTGGGTATTCTATATAGTTTGTCCCTCTTGAGTACAACGTACGGGACGTTCGCACAACCATGTGGAACTATCAGAAAAGTACTTTTTTGGGAAGTCGTTCAACTCGCGGGAATCACATCGGCTCGAGTATCAGGCATGTCGTCAATAGGTTGAGCCGTCAGGTGAATTTCGGCACTTTGTCGTTTTGTGGTAGCCTCGCACTGATAACCTCTAGAATCTTCGACTGTGGTGAATTTTTGCAGAAACGAACTGTCCGCGTTTTGTATTTCAGTCAAGGAGAGGCAGGTGTCCACGTGTCGTTGATTTTGTTCGGGAGTCAATATGTGTGAGGGAAAACTTTTTCACACACTTTTCTGTTCTTCAGAACATTGTAGAGAACGTCCCGCACAGTTGATTTAGGGATGATGTCCCACTGCGATTTGTGACACAACAACGTTCACACACCACGACCGCACGTGCTCTATTCAACGCAGTCTGCTCACAACTGACTGACGGAATGCATATCTATTGTACACAAATTGTTAGATCAAGCTGCCACCGTACTTACTGCACTGATGTCGTTTATACTCCGTGAATAAAATCAGTCTTGTCGGAACATTCTGGACGGACGGTGTAGCTTCATATTCACCGTTAACGAATTTCTGCTGTATAGAAATTATTTGCTTACTGTAGTCAGTCTGTATTTTATATCCCGTCTACTTTAACCATCATCAGTTATTTACTGATCAAATGGCAGACCTTATCTATTACTTTTAATGTCTCCTTTCCTAATCCCTTCGCTTCCGGATCACCTGATTTAGTTCGACTACATCTCATTACCCTCGTGTTACGTTTGTTGATGTTCGTCTTAAACCCTCTTTTCGAGACAATGTCCGTACCATTCAACTGATCTTCCATGTTCTTTGCCCTCTCTGACAGAATTTCAACGTCATCAAGACATTTTTTATCCAAAATAAAAGTATGCAAAAACAATGGCTTTGTGCGCTAGAACTGGCAGTTTGTGTGCGCAGATAGCAAGAAGAGCAAAAGCAAGCCGGCGAAGGCGCAGAAGCCGAAGCAGTCGGCCCAGCTGCTGGAGGAAGAGCTCCTGGAGCTGGAGGGCGCCTACCAGCCGGTCCCGGAGGGGCAGGAGGATCTGCTCTTCTACACAGTGCCGGATCCGGCGGGCTTCGAACTCAAGCCCGGCGGCAAGGCGAGCTTCAAGGTGAGCACTTCGAGCACGGGGCGTTAGCGACTACGTCAGTGAGGGAGGGAGCACGCCGAGACAGGACAAGGACGCGGCAGGAAGTCTGTTGTGTCCTTTCCAAAGGGACCGTCCAGGAATACGTCTTGATCATCTCAGAAAAGCTATAAATTCCTAGATTACACGACCAGTGTCAATCAAATAAAATCTTTTGAGTATCACTCCACGTCATTATCAAACACAAAAAAAATCTTAAACGCAGATGTTTCGACCCACTTTCCAGCGGTCTTCTTCAGGGCCATTAATTGCTGGATTCTCCTATATGCTGTCTTATTTTGGTTGTTACATGGCTGGCAATGGACAATTAGACGTAAAGGTTGTTGTACAGGGTGAACGTTAACAACGTCAACAAACTATTCTATGGGCATACATCCACATATGCATCGTTGCCACGGTAGATGGCGCTGACGAACGAAAGTTCCTATGACCACCTTGCACTCATTGCAGTTGATTTGGTCAGTAGCGGTTGTCAAGCAGGATACACGTAATCGTACTTTGGCTTACACCATGTTGGCAGACCACTTGCCTGGAGATTTTACTAGGATTTGTCTCATTATACTGTAGAACCGATTCCTCCAAATCTGGTGTACACGCAGTCCGCCGGCTCCCTCCACGTTAGTCTGCCTGAAAGGACCCATGATCACAAAAACGCCCAAAAAGGGCTTGAAATGGTGTGTGAGGTAGTTGGTGTCTCTGGGGGGACTTCTTTTGGTATAACCGTGGTGCCTCTCGACTGTTTCCATCTGCTTTTCCATATGCAAACACCATCTCGGCTTGTTCCCGACACGAATACCGGACCATTCTGCTGCTTACAGTACGCTGCGTCAGCCACACAGCCTACGGCACACAAGGAACACATGGCAAGTCGTCAAAGGAATTTTCATTCGTGAGCGCCGTATACCGTGCCAACGACGCATTTCCGGACGCATGTTCATAGGACCTTTTTTCCTCCATTTCTTGTCACGAATCCGTCCCTGCAGTTTGTCCGTTTTATTATTGCTCACCATGTATAGGTGTAGTTCTATGGCAGGCTATTGCCTTTGAGACTGAGCCATGTCACCGGTAGGGAATGAGGAATCAGCAGCTTGTACCCAGGGCTAGTGTTTTCCTGTAGCGAGACCTTGATGCCCCACGGCAGTTCTCTGGTGGCCGCTTGTTTATCCTGTTCAAACCGGATCTTGTGGAGCTTCTGGCTGGCGAACACACATTGCGCTATGTACTGGGATCGCTGGCAGACAGTGCACAGGGGGAGACCGTCACGAAAATGCAGCCTGAGGATATGGATACGTAACTCTAATAAAATCCAGTATGTTATGGTGGACGGCGAATGTTGTCGATAGACAAAAGCAGTGTCAGGTTGTAATGGTACTTGAATTACGTAACCATTATGGTACCTCACCTGAACCTATCGAAACCAGTAATATTCTACTGTATTTCTGTTAACTACTTAACATATTTCTGAGACAACATTCAGATTTGATTTCACTTTTGATACATCGATATGTTTATATTGCAATGATATTATTCTTATGTGTATGCTTTCTTTTGTCACTATGATCTTTGACGTACTGGTAACTGATTTTTGGGCGCGTAAGCGATAGTTAATTGTTGAGTTGTTAAGAGAGTCGGACCTTGAGACGGTCTAACAGTGACTGTGAGGAAGATGTTTTCAAGTATGTTTTGTATTGTGAAGTGATGTTTTGTGTTTACGTGATATTGCAATAAAAGCAATTAAAAGGAAGTGTAACTTAGATTCGGAGTGCTGATTGCTTTTTTTACATCACCATTGTCCTGCAAAAGTGTAATCTTCAAGAATGATTTGTGAAGCGCATCTACAAAACTTTTGAATATAGCAGGATAAAACCTAGGCCTCTTTGCATCCGAGCTTGGAATCATAACCACCTAGATTTTCAACGATTGAGCCATGATTTTACGACGAGACCAGTGTGGGAAACACAAAAAGATGAGTGCCTAGTTTTTTTCATTATTACATGAAATGACTATTAACTGTGCTCTAATGACACCTGCCACATAATATGACTGTTGTTGCCCGATAATGCAGTATTTAGCAGCGTGAGCAACACCACAATCGTTATTAAATTTTGACCTTTGTTGTGGTAGGGTTGTTAGAAGGTGTACCCCAGGAAAATGTGATGGGACAACTTGTACGTGAACGATCTGTTACATGGGTGAGCTGAAATCTGAGATTGATTGCTGATGACGCTTTTGGATCTTAGAGGGGAATCTTGGGAGGGAAGAAGATAATGTTTTCGCGACACGCTGTTTCGGAATTTGAGAGAACTAGCATTCTAGATAGACTACAGAATGAGTCTATTACTTCTAACCTTCACTTCGCGTAAGAATAGAAGGGCAAAATAAAGGAGATGAAGACCCGTGCAGAGCCGCACAGGCAGTCATTTTACCTTCAGTCTACTTGGCGAGTGGAACAGGAAGGGAATAACTAGTAACTGCACGAAGTACTCGCTCCCAATGCCCTGTACAGCGGCTTGCGGGGTCGGAATGAAGGTGCGGAGAGTAGCAATTCATACTAGTTACTTACTATAAATGACCCATTGTACAGGACGTCCTTCACTAATCACCTGTTTCCAGACTGGCACAGTTCATCGTTGGCAGTGGTTGGAGGGAGACAGCACATACGTCACTCCCTTCTGGACTGTCCGCCATTTCACTAGCAATGGAACTGTGTACAACAGGGCATCACGCCCTTGCGTGCAACGCTTTTGTCTGAAACGCTGTGTCTGTCGCTGCAACACGGCAGATTTCAATCGCACTGCTCCAAGTCGAAACTAGGTCCTACGACGGATTACAGCTTTTAGAATAACAGTAAACATCCTTAAGAAGATGCCGTCAGGTGTTGATAAAAAAGCGAGGACCCCGATAACATCTCCATTATGAGAGAGGCTATCATCAGGAGTCAGAGACCATTCGCACGTCAACATGAGCACTACCTGCAGGTGATATGTGAGTCTGTGAGTGCAGATCTTACTTTTCTATTCAAAATTTCATCCGTATAAAATGCTGGGGGGGTTGAGGAGACAAAGTTAGATAGTCCCAACAGAGACCAGACTTTAGGAAATATGATGGTTCAAACCCGCGTCCGACCATTTAGATTTAGGTTTCCCGTGATTTCCCTAAACTGCTTAGCGCAAATGCCGGGATGGTTCCTATGAAACGGAATGGCTGATTTGCTTCCTCATCCTTCCCTATCTCAGCTTGTGCCCCATCTCCAATGACCTTGCTGTTGAAGGGGCATTAAACGTTAATATTCTTTCACGTTCCAAGAACGAAAAGAGTCGCTATGCATGTGCAGATGATCTTTGAAAACGATACAGGAACAACAGACTTTATGAGACATTATGCATATCTGGACTGAAACGGGTCAGTTAACAAACAGAGCTGCGTTGTATGGATCTATGGAAAGCTTTGCGATATGCATGAAAGACTCTTCATTCTCACAACTGACAGTCTCATGGGCCGCAGCTGCTGTCGGTGTAATCAGACCTTGTTGTCAGGAATAGTGAACTCCAAACGCTACTACACCTGATAAACACGTTCTTCATGCCGTGGGTGCAGAGGTGACAGACCAAGGTCACCAGAGATGTCCGCTTGTGACTTTACCCTGTGGGTCTATTTGAGAGAATGTGCCCGTCTTAACAAACCTTGTAGTTAATGAATTTTGACTACCATTGCGGAAGAGTTCGGTGTGATTGACAACAACAGCTGTTGCTCCGGGATATGAATGACGTTTGGCAGAGTGTTGCAAACTGCATTCGAGAGAGTGGCCGCCTCCTCGATGACGTAATTTTTCGTAACTGACTATGTAAATCAAATGGAAGATGTTAGCCTTTGATTTTGTATTTAGAGAAGTACTTCAGCAAAAAAAATCAACATACTATACTTCATTTTAAAACCGTCCATTTTCCACGGGTGACACTGCACTATATCCACTTCTAATCATAGAATGCCATTGGTTTTTAATCAAGAAAGGAACCACTTAGGTTTGTAAGTGAAAATGTCATTGAGTACTACTCCATTGCCGGCCGCGGTGGTCTCGCGGTTCTAGGCGCGCAGTCCGGAACCGTGCGACTGCTACGGTCGCAGGTTCGAATCCTGCCTCGGGCATGGATGTGTGTGTTGTCCTTAGGTTAGTTAGGTTTAAGTAGTTCTAAGTTCTAGGGGACTGATGACCACAGCAGTTGAGTCCCATAGTGCTCAGAGCCATTTGAACCAACTACTCCATTATCATTCAGATGTGCGCCTGGGGCAGCAATATTTCTTCTTCCAATATTTGGGATGTTAACCATACAGCCAAGGCGTGACTAAATTGAAAGCACGGGACACAATGATATGCTGTGGATTAAATGCACGTAAGAACGTCTAAGAATGAAACATAGCAATGATTGAGTCAGCAAATCCAGAGTTCTTAAAAATTTTATGGTTGATTATTAAAATGGCTGTCACGTGTTGGAGTGGCAGGCATCGAAGACACTGTTATGTCCGCACTATAACACAACAAATATTCCCTGATAACCAAATTTATTTGACCTTCTGTCACTCAAAACACAACTTTGGTTCGACCACACAACACTTCGCTGGCTGTAGCGCCAAGGAGAAATCAGAGTCACTAGTAGAGAATACAAGTCCAGACCACTGCCAGCCAGTCGATACCGACGCGTCGCAAGTTTCCAGCCAGGGAGGCCACGGTACGGTTCGGTCGTCGTGAATCCAGCAACCGGGTAGTAACACAGTCATCGGCGAAGATTGAACTGGTTAAACGGGCTCAGGGAGCTCGCTTAAATCCGCAGGTCCGGCCAATCAGAGTGTTGGTAGATGGCGCCCTTATACGGTTGCTCACTCTGGTGGCAAGGGCAGCGCCGCCAGGGTAATCCGTATCGATAGTGGTGTGCACGCTGCCGCTAACCCCGCGACGACGCGTTCACTTGCGCCAGTTGTGACATCGTGTGCGGCGCCAGCGGTACTCGCTGCGTGCCGCGCGTCATATAGCACGCCGCGCCGAGTTGACGGCTGCTGTGCGCCGGCCGATACGACAGACACAGAGCAATATTTTCTCTGAGAGAGCACATGTGAAATAATTCGTTTCCACAACTGGTCGAGCTAGAAACCGCATCTCAATTGAGGAGACTGTCTGCCAGTTGTATTTCGTCCGGTTCTTTTACTGCTCACTAAAGTCCAAAAGTGTGGGGCTGTGAGTAATACCTTGACTTTCCCGTAATCCGCGGAATGGCCAGCGAAAATTTGATGTTCAGCCACTGTAGATTTCTTCAGCTGTGGAATGTGAGTGTGTCGATGTTGTTCAGAGAGCAGATGGTAACAATAAACGCCTCTTTTGCAGGTACGGTTCACAGCTCCGGAACCCCCGAAGGGACCGGAGACAGAAGGCTCTGTGAAGAAGGACAAGGACACAGGCAAGGAGAAGGGCAAGCAGAAGGGCCAATCCACCGAGAGCACGCTAGCCTCACTGCCCACCCACCCCACCGAAGTAACCGGGTTGGAGACGCAGGAGTCACAGGTCAGTGGGCTTCATCGTCAGCACATGTGGTGTGGAACGTGCCAAATGGTTTCCTGGAGTAACACGTTTTCCGGAGAACGTGCTGCTACAGGATGACCACTTACACGAATCTCTAGCCTTACTTACCTTGCACGCAATCTATGTTTAAAATGTGTAATGAGCTCATCAGTCACCCTCCCACCCTAAACGAGCGCACTGGTCGCTTTGAAACACTGTACATTATAAAACAGGTATAGGGCGGTCATGTCGCCTTCCACTGCTGACGTAAGCCATGGCAGTGAACTCGTTTGCATGTGTCAGGTGGTTGTATGGAATGAGGGCAGTAAGATGGGATGACGTCGAAATGTAACATATAACACTACCGTCTGCTACTAATATACCATAACCTCAAAGCTGAAGGCAGTTCGTATAATGAAACTATTCTTATTCAAGTAATTATCGTATGAAGAAGCGGAGCAGTGTTACCCTCCGAGAGGATTTTTGTTGTGTTGTCCGTGTTGTACACAACGGAGGTGGCTTATCGGAAGTGAAAGTCAGAATTATGTAAATATTCAGACAGTAACAAATAATATTTTACCTAGCGACACTGTTTAAAGAATAAAGAAAACGGTCGCAAGCCTAATTAGGCAAGAGAATGATTAACATTCTTGTTTAAGAACACAGGTATGAGTAACTTTAACGGACAAACACAACCTATACCTTGCCACACGCGAGTGCAATGAACTCTGGCACCTGAATAGAGTGTGTTCAGATTAAGGTTGGAGTTAGCAGATCAGAACAAACTACTGGCATAAATATAACAGATAAAAATACACACTATAACTTTCATGGATTATTCAAACTGAATGGTCTTTATAACATTACTATTAATATTCACTGTAGATTCATAAATTGGACACAGGTTCAATATTATGTTCCAAACATTTTCCTAGCGGACATAAAATTGTAAATGTAGTTCATTGCAAAATTATGAACTGGCCACAGGTTAAGTCTCCCGCAGCTAAATACTTTTCTATTTAGAATGAAAGTTAAATGGAATTCACTAACAGGTTACTCCTCACTGTTTTTTTTTAATAAAGAAATTATTGTTTTCGTAAATAGTGGTCCTTCTATTAATCGTTATTTATCATGAGCATAAAGGATAACCTGTGGATCTTATTACACTATCAATACACTTTCAATACCCAAAAGAAACAAGTGCTTAGCAAGCATGAGTATATAACTTTCCACAACCGCAGTTTTCCACTTTTACTACAATGAGACACAAAATTAACATATTTGTGAGATACTGACTCACCTTCTGAGATTTACAACAGGCATCAATGTAATCATTTACTAAGCAAAACTTTATAAGCCTCAGTCTTAAGAACTTTTGATTTTGAAGTTGGCAACAACATATTAATAAGCAGTTTTAATTGGAAAAACTCACTCTCTTGCCACATTAACTTTAAATTTCTTTTTACTGTGTTCAAGAGGCATTAACTTGCAAAACACTGGGCTTTAATGTTCTTTCAGTAAGGACACTAGGTAATCACTTTAGTTCAAACGGAGAGGAACCTCAGAGGTGTTACGATAAGGAAAAGAATCAAGGTAGGTACATAAATTCAGATATAAATTACCTTATATTTGAGCACACTAACACATCCAATAAGATGATCGTTCACTGTACATTATTATAGTGTTCCATTACAGTGATTGCATGTTAGTAGGTGTATTTGCAGGTAGTATCGCTGGACTGTCATTTCTTGGTGGCGATGATAGATACCAGTTTCAGAAAAATTCCAGCTCTTCATCCATCCATTCGAGACACTGTAAAGCGTCAGGAAAAGCCTCTCTCGGAACCAGCACAATATACAACTTTTACATGGGCAGTTCACAGTGTGGTAGCGCGTTCCTGACTGACTCTTGGTTCCACCTTTTCTACCTAGGCCAACCAACCACAATATGCGCGCGCTACACAGTTCCGTTCCCTAGGGGAACCACAACACCTTTTACATATGACATAACTAAGAACCCTAAGTGAAGGTCAGCAGTTTACATAACAGAGAACAAACATTTTAAATAAAACAGAACCTTTGCACATATTAACATTTCTATAAAAATTATTTAACCCAAATTACAATTATATAAAGTAAGTTTTGTCTCACTCCAAATGAGACAAAGAATTTAAATGATAGGTACACTACATTGCATAGAATCAAACCATGACATCAAAGTTTTTTACACATAAAAGAATAAACACTCTCATGATATCGATTCAATCCAATACCATTTACAGATACTCAACGTTATAACATTAAACCAAAACAAAAGCAAAATATATCCGTACAGCATTAGAGCTATGGTGTTACAAACAGAATGGCAGAAAAGGGGCTATCGTGTTCGGACGTAGTCAAGACTGTGAATGAAATTGCTCCGCGGACCATGCAACACGTCTAGGAGTTGTCTTCCACTCGCAGCCCCGTCACACGGCGTAAGAACAGGGCGCGCAAAACGGTCCTAACTGACCGATGTAAGGACACTGTAGCCGATACCCTTACTAAGTAATTTCGCCAACGGGCGGGGAGTCCCCCAATTAGATCGCGGACGCTTGTCAAGAGGCGGGAGAAGTAGTTCCGTCTGTGACGAGGACTCAGGGCCGGAACGGTTATGCTAATATGAAGAAACATCCACTTGATTAAGATTTTGAGGAGTTCAGTGAACGGAAGAGATAATTCCGTAATTGTGGAAGAAGTCTTGTCAATTTAATCGCAAGAAATCGAATACTACGTGTGTTGGCGTCATTAATGTCACGTGGGTGTTTCCACATTAACGGGATGACTGTTGATACTATCGAATCTTGGAAGAAATTATATTGTGTCAGAAGCCAGTTTAAGCCTTCAGAACGTAATTTGCAAGTTAATTTTTACGTTGCGTCTAGATGGAGTGACTGCTGTGAAGTTGTGTATAGGACACATTAAGGGGCCATTTACTTGTCTCAATAATTATTAAACTGTGTTTCCACGGACTGACTTATTTCATGAATATCGTAAATGTATATCCTTATAATGTTAGGAAGCAATGGGTAGGCTGGTTTCAGACACACAGTAAATTCAGCAACCGCCTCTGCACCTGGATGTAATCGCTAATCCTCTTCTCTCACTTGTCCGATAGCTTAGAGAACTATTAAATTAAAAAGGGGTGATTACACAGGAACCAAAATTGAGTTTCACGCCTTGTGAGTCAGAATCGGTGTCGAACCGGACAGGAATTGCTGATGTCAGGGTATGCACGTCGAATTTAAGCAGTTTCTCAGCTAACATTACAAAGGGAACTGCATGTAGCGGGCGTTTGGAGTTTGGTACCACACAATAGACCGTTGCTCACAGTGGCACATTAAAAGCTGCACGAGTTGCGTGGGCCAGACAACACGAAAACGAAAAATACACTGGTTGACTATAGGCGTCAGACTGGTCCAACGAGTTGCAGTGGAGGGTGCAGTTTAGCCCTGAAGCGGTTCTGTTATGCTTTCAGGCTGAACAGAACCAGGACGTTTATTTCCCCATACTCAGTGTCAAAGTGTTGCATTTTTCTAAATTTTCGTGATGAGTATGCTGTGGACACTCCTGGTTTCCAGTACGCTCACACTGTGTTCACGGGCCTCCACGTATATGTTCCTTATGTGACAAACACGCATGCACGCCGTAGCACCACGTCTAGCCCGATATATTTCCAGCTCTAGTCCCATAGAAATATTCGAGAGTATTTGGAACCGCAAGTAAATCACAACAATCAACATATCCGTAATTTGGTGGCTCTACAGGATCTAATCATCAACGAGTGACTTCAGCTGTGTATCATACAGGCGGAAAAAAAACCTTGTTGACTCTCTTCCTCGCTAAACAGAGGTCATTACCAGTGCTAGAAGTTGTGTTACGTGGTGCTAGTGTGATTTATCATGGGCGTTACTGTATGTTTTGCAGTGTTCTTAACAACAAATATAGACAGACACATACATACACACTCGAACAAGGACACATCTGTCCCAAAATAAGGTACATAATCTGCCTCAATTTCGATTTCAAAAGACTATCCACGGGACTTGCCATTTTTCAATTCGTGAACCAAGTTATGCAAAATGTAAATGACAAAACGCTGCCAACTGGTATTTTCTGTGACTTGTCAAACGCTTTGGAATGCGCAGTTCATTCTTTCTCCTCGAGAAGCTCAAGTATTGTGTTATCAGACATCTTACCGTAAACTTTCAGCCTAAATAACTAAATGGTGGCAGAGTTTTGCACTAAGAACCCAAGCGGTGCACACAACGAAACAGTATCTTTGCAGAGCGAAATAATCAAAAATGGCTCTGAGCACTATGGGACTTAACATCTATGGTCATCAGTCCACTAGAACTTAGAACTACTTAAACCTAACTAACCTAAGGACAGCACACAACACCCAGCCATCACGAGGCAGAGAAAAACCCTGACCCCGCCGGGAATCGAACCCGGGAACCCGGGCGTGGGAAGCGAGAACGCTACCGCACGACCACGAGATGCGGGCGCGAAATAATCACCACGAGTGCACCACACGGGCTGATATTGAGACTGCCCTTATTCTTATTTTATATTAATAATCTGCCACCATATATCCAAGATTTAAAAATAATTCTCTTTGCTGACAATAAATTATAAAGCCCCTGTAAATAGAATATCAGTGAACATGGGTAAAATACTGTAGATAGAGTTATGTGATACACAAGGCTTTACGACAATATTAAAAATAATGCATGTGGATAAAACAGTTCATGAAACACGATATTAAAACTTCTAAGGTGTTCGTATTGATAAGTGCCTCAACTGGGTGTCACATATCATAGATATTCTTAAATTTTTAAACTCCGGGAGTTTTGCAACAGATAACAGCAGATTTTGATAATGAAAGTATCAGAAGTTGACTTAGGTTTCTTCTTTATACTCATTAGTGGCTTGTGACACCATCAACAGGCCTAAGTCTCACTCAGTAAAAAAGAGTTTACTTCTCACAAAGGAGTATTAACAATAATGTCTCATGTTCTCTCTAGAACCTCTTGTACATAACTTTTTAAACCGTTGGTTTTAGTGACAATAGCCTCTCATTTTCTTCTTTGTAAAGTTTGTTGTGAGCAATTATTCACATTTCGAAAACAACATAACATTCACAAATACAGAAGTAGAAGGAGAAATAATTTACATAATCCTTCATTCTACCTTAGTGCGTCACAGAAAGTAGGGATGGGAAAAATCGACTCCTTAAAACCCTTTACCGGTATTTGAGTTCTGAATAATTGTTTTTTCCCGTATTTGTTCGACCTCAATTATAAAAGGTGTTTTTTTTTTGTTTTTTGCTAATAATCAAGTGAAAACCCGAAATATAAATTGGCAGCAATTCTGAAATTTTTCCTTTTTAAATAAATCTTTAAAAAAAATTAGTAATTTTTATTCGGAAAATTTACATTGGTTTGAAATATTGAGGTATTAAAGAAAAGCAGTCAGTGCTATTTTGATGACAATGGCGACATAAACGAGCAATCAACATATGGCAGAACAGTTGGTACAGCACTGTTGAGACATCGATGTCCCTCCTGCGACCCGCCCCCACATGGTCTGTACGGTATTGTCTCTCTGTAGTCGCCGTACATCCGCTGTATTGCACAATGGCACCAACACTGGTCAGGAAACATTTTTACGAAGTCACGTAGCAATGAGGTACACTGCTTCATTAGCCTTTAAAGATTAAAGATTTGTCTGCCATTTCTATGAAATAATGAAAAGGAAAGGAAATTATGGTGACAGTAATAAATTAAAAACGTAGCAGCAGTTCATTCATAGCATACAATAAAAATATAAAGTAGTTGTTCTGCTGCCTGTGTCTACGTGATATACCTTTAGCTGCTTGTAGCCCTTGAAAACGGACTAATTAATGTGAAAAACAGAGTTCTTCTTCCTCAGTTTTCACCTTTAAGCACTGACCATTCGTAATGCCCAAATAGTGTATGATCCCCACTTTGAACATGATTTTGAGCAGATGTTTCAAAAAATTAGAACCAGTAAGAGAATACTGGTATTGTTTGTGGTATTCATCCCTTTACCTCTTTTAGAGAAAAGCAGTGAACGGTGGACGGACGAAGTTTGCTTTTATTCGCCTATTAAATTTCATATTTTGATTCGATGCATTTTGAAAACTGACAGAACCCAAATTTTTCAATCTTTGATAAATTTCTACGTTTATAACAGGAAATAAGAGGAATAAAAAAATCCAAAATTTCAGAGACTGGTTATTTTGAGCGGTTTTAACAATCAAGTTAAACTGCCGTGGAAAAAAATGGTATAACCGAAAGCCGGTTGTTTAAGCGACAACCGCCATCCTTAACAAAAATGAGTCACGTATTCAGCCGCAAAGAGTTTTGACCACCTACCCAGCGATGTAAAGAATATAACAGACAGTGAAACGTCGAAAACAAACCGATATCATTTTTGTCTCACAACACATTAGCTATGGATTATAATTGCAATCTCTCGTTATGATGAGCAACAAGTAAGTTTCGCAATTATAACACACTTTTTGTTAGTGAAAAATGTGGCAACCTGCTGACTACCTACAAGACTGTTTTAAGCTCTCTCTCTCTCTCTCTCTCTCTCTCTCTCTCTCTCTCTCTCTCTCTCTCTCACACACACACACACACACACACACATACAGAGAGAGAGAGAGAGAGATTAACATAATAGAAATGAATAGATATTACTTTTCAGCATATAATTCGTTAGGTTTGCAACATGTACGTAAACAAACCAAACAGGACGAGACTTAAAGTGAACTTCCAGTAGTTAGGACTGCAAATCACAGTTTTCGATCAAATATCTAGAACTAGCGATATAAGACTAGCAGTGCTCTACAGAAATAAAAGCAAGCAATATGAAAATAGAGAAGAAAAAAGTTCGAAACATGAAAACGTGCTTCTGTTTCGTAAGTGACTTATAGTGTGACCTCCAGTATGTGACCAGATGAAAGAAAAACTGATGCCAACCAAAAACGCGAAGAACTGTAACGACTTATTTACGTAAAAAACGAGATGTGAACTGTTTTATAATTTACAAATATCACATATCAAAACAAAACTGTATCGTTCTAGATCCCACTGAAGATGCTTTAAAGTAAGAGGCGAAACACATCTGGAAGAAATAAAATACATTGCAGCAATAAAACGTGGTTTTTATTTACGAAATGAATATTTATGTGCTTGCTACGGAAGATTGCCAAGTAAACTTGTTAAAAACTGAACACCCGTCACAACTGGACCATGGAATGCCTCCAGTCAAAACTGATGACCAAACACATTTAGACATTTACCCCACTGGGAGACGAGACGATCAGTTCCTGTTTTGCAGAACTCCGTCGGCCGCTGACGGATCCACAACTGCACCCGCTCTTGCACATCCTCGACCAGCTGAAGTCGATGTCCTTCTTCAGGTCACCAAAGACGTGAAAATTACACAGTGAAAGATTTGGACTGTAGGGAGGATATTGCAGCATATCGCTCAAGTGTAGCCTTCGTCCCATTTGCACAGTATAGGGGTCGATGGTACTGTGCAAATGGATGGTTTGTCTGACAGCATTCTGACAGGCCGTGGCCCAGTGGCAAAGCCAACAGTGGAAACATCCCACATCACCCAGCCAAGAAAACCCAAAACTTTTGACACAAGTTCCAGTAAGGTAATTACGACCTCCTTCTTCGACTCCAGGGGCCCTCTGCTCGTCGAATTCCTCAAGTGTGGAAACACAATCAATGCGTAGCGCTATGAAGACACTTTGCAGAAAATGCGCCATAAGGTCAAAACACCCAGGAATGCTGTCGGACAGTCATCCCGTTGCACGGTAACGCCTGTCCCCACACTGCAAACCGGACGAAGGGTACACTTCAGTCATTTGGTTGCGAAACACTGCAACATCCTCCTTAAAGGCCGTATCTTTCACCGGGGTGAGTTTCGCATCTTTGACGACCTGAAGAAAGACACTCGTGGACCAAGGTTTCAGTCAGACGAGGAAGCGCAAGAGCGGGCGCAGTTGTGGATCCGTTAGCGGCTGACCGTGTTCTACGAAACAGGAACAAATCGTCTCGACTCTCAATGGGATAAACGTCTTAAAGGATGTGGTAATTACTTTTTAATGGCACCATCCAAGGTCCAGATGCGGCTTTTCATTTGACTGTCCCTTATAAATATCGCGATTTTGACAAATTGTTGCCTAACACAGTATCAAGTCTGTCGAAACAAAAATTTTGTTCCATACATCTACCTACTGGGGATCTTCCATCAAAGATGCCTTGAGGTGGCAATTTCCACCACAACTTTAACTGGGACAGCGTATCCTTCGTACTGCATGGAAACAAGTGCTACGTGCTGAAAGGCTACAGAGAAATGTGCTGAGTTATCTAATGGACTCAGCATCGCCAGTAACATTCCTCCATCAGAGACATCGACACAGTATCTGGTAGTGTAAGTGATTTCCTGACATGTTAATGACAAAACTCGGGCAGCTATAAGGTTCACTCAAATGAGAAAGAGACAGTTGGAAAAAAAGGAAGTAAATTATTTATTATTTGCGCACTAATTCCCGTAACTGTTAGTATATTTATCCCAGTGAGAGACAAGTCGGTCAATACCTTCATGAGAAAAGCAGTTCCATATGCAGCTGTAGCCAGGATGCACCTCATTGTCAGAAGCAAATCGACAGCCACGAATGTCTTTCTTCGGGGCTCCAGAAATATGGAAATCACATAGAGAGAGAGTAGTGTAAGGGTTTTCTGCAGCGTAATCCAAAAGGCTAGGAATATTGACGGATGGCTTTATTCTGTTGCAGGATATGCCCGCCGACATGGTGATACGGTTGATTCGACTGCAATGCAAAAGTTTCGCTGGAGAGTCTTACATGTCTTCCGTACAGTCGCGATCTCTCCCCGTGCGATTTTCATGTATTTTTAATCCTGAAGAGAGACGTTTGTGGCCGTAAATTTGGTTGAGATGAAGAGGTGCACGGCTGGGTAGAATCATGGTTCCGAAGCTTTTCTAGGAGCCTTTCTAGGAGCTCTTTGCGGTGTGGGGGAGTAGCCATGTATGTGAAAAACGGCATCCCATTTGAGTCAATTGATGTTTCAAAGTACTGCACTGAAAAGGTGTTTGAATGTTGTGCAGGTATGGTTAAATTTAGTGGAGCGAAACTTCTAACTGTTGTTATTTATAGATCCCCATACTCCGATTTCACAACGTTTTTGCTAAAGCTAGAAGAGGTTCTTGGTTCACTTTATAGGAAATACAAAAAGTTAGTTATATGTGGTGACTTCAATATTAATTGTATAAGTGATTGTGCAAGGAAAAGGATGCTGGTAGACCTCCTTAATTCAAATCATCTTATGCAAAACGTATTCTTTCCAACGAGAGTGCAAGGGAACAGTACAACAACCATAGACAACATTTTTGTTCATTCCTCATTACTAGAAGGGCATTCTGCTAGCAAAAAGGTGAATGGCCTGTCAGATCATGATGCACAAATTTTAACTCTAAAAGATTTTTGTGCTGCAACACATGTTAAATATAGTTATCAACTGTTTAGGAAAGCTGATCCAGTTACTGTAGAGACTTTGTAAACCTTATCAAGGAACAAGAGTGGCAAGATGTTTATAGTGCTGATACAGTAGACAATAAATATAATGCTTTCCTCAAGACTTTTCTCGTGCTCTTTGAAAGTTGCTTTCCGTTAGAACGTTCAAAACAGGGTACTAGCACAAACAGGCAGCCTGGGTGGCTGACTAGAAGGATAAGAGTATCTTGTAGAACAAAGTGGCAATTGTATCACAACGTTAGAAACAGTCACAATCTAAATGCAGCAGCCCATTACAAACAGTATTGTAAGGTGCTTAAAAATGTTATTAGGAAGGCAAAAAGTATGTGGTATGCAGATAGAATAGCTAAGTCTCAGGATAAAATTAAAACCATATGGTCAGTCGTAAAGGAAGTGGCCTGTCTGCAGAGACAGGTCGAGGATATAGAATCAGTGCGTAGTGGGTATGTCCGTGTTACTGATAAGTCGTATATATGTATAGTATTTAATAATCACTTTCTGAATATAGCAGGTGAACTAAATAGAAACCTAGTTCCAACAGGGAATCATATAGCGCTCTTAGAAAAAAATGTTCCGAGACTGTTACCTGAAATGCTCCTCCATGATACTGACAAGAGGGAGATTGAGTTAATAATTAAATCACTAAAGATCAAGAACTCTCATGGATATGACGGGGTATCTAGCAGAATACTGAAGTATTGTTCTATGTATGTTAGCCCAGTACTTAGCCATATCTGTAACTTTTCCTTTAGGAGTGGTCGATTTCCTGACCGATTAAAACACTCGGGTAGTGAAGCCACTTTATAAAAAAGGAGACAGGGATAATGTTGACAATTTTAGACCTATTTCTATGCCATCGGTGTTTGCTGAAGTTATCGAGAAGGTTGTATATACAAGGTTACTGGAGCATTTAAATTCACATAATTTGCTGTCACTGTCAAATGTACAGTTTGGTTTTAGAAATGGTTTAACAACTGAAAATGCTATATTCTCTTTTCTCTGTGAGGTTTTGGACGGATTAAATAAAAGGTTGCGAACGCTAGGTGTTTTCTTTGATTTAACGAAGCCTTTTGACTGTGTTGACCACAAAATATTACTGCAGAAGTTGGACCATTATGGAGTGAGGGGAGTAGCTTACAACTGGTTCGCCTCTTACTTTAAGAACAGAAAGCAGAAGGTAATTCTCCGCAATATTGAGAGTGGTAGTGATGTTCAGTCCCAAGGGCGCACTGTTAAGTGGGGCGTTACCCAAGGGTCGGTGCTGGGGCCACTGCTGTTTCTTATTTATGTAAATGATATGCCTTCTAGTATTACAGGCGATTCAAAAATATTTCTGTTTGCTGATGGCACCAGCTTGGTAGTGAAGGCTCTTGTATGTAATATTGAAACAATATCAAATAATGTAGTTCATGAAATAAGTTCGTGGCTCGTGGAAAATAATTTGATGCTAAATCACAGTAAGACTCAGTTTTTACAGTTTCTAACTCACAATTCAAGAGGAACCGATATTTTGATCAGACAGAATGGGCATATTATAAGCGAGGCGGAACAGTTCAAGTTCCTAGGCGTTCGGATAGATAGTAAGCTGTTGTGGAAAGCTCATGTTCAGGATCTTGTTCAGAAACTAAATGCTGCTTTATTAACCATTAGAACAGTATCTGAAATAAGTGACAGTTCAACACGAAAAGTAGTCTACTTCGCATATTTTCATACGCTTATGTCGTATGGTATCATTTTTTGGGGTAATTCTTCTGATTCAAAAAGCGTATTTTTAGCTCAAAAACGGGCTCTTCGAGCTATTTGTGGTGTAAGTTAGAGAACCTCTTGTCGACCCCTATTCAATAGTCTGGGAATTCTGACATTGCCCACACAGTATATATTTTCTTTGATGTCGTTTGTTGTTAGCAATATTAGCTTATTCCCAAGAGTTAGCAGCTTTCACTCAGTTAATACTAGGCAGAAATCAAATCTGCATGTGGAATGCACTTCCTTGACTCTTGTGCAGAAAGGAGTACAGTATTCTGCTGCATCCATTTTCAATAAGCTACCACAAGAACTCAAAAATCTTAGCAGTAGCCCAAACACTTTTAAGTCTAAACTGAAGAGTTTCCTCATGGCTCACTCCTTCTATTCTGTCGAGTAGCTCCTGGAAGAGCTGAAAAATTAAGCAAATTCCAGTGTTACACTGTTGATTTTCTTTATTTAAACTTACCACTTGTCGCCTGAATATGTTTCTTATATTTCATTTTATCTGTTTCTACTATCGTGCTATAATTTCATGTATTGACTCGTTCCATGACCATGGAGACTTCTCCTTAATTTAGTCCCACGGAACAATAAATAAATAAATAAATAAAAAAGCCAACTGCAAACATCATTCAGTGAAGGCGCTGACTGTCTTCTCTCGCAGTGGGATAAATGTTTTAACAGTTATTGCGATTACTGAGCAAATGATAAACAGTTTTCTTCCTTTTTTTCAACTGTCTCCTTTTCATTTGACTGCTCCTTTGTATACAATAGCGCTGCACTGCCTATTAGTAGTACCCAGCGGATAAAGTAATTCAGAATATCCAGGTTGCCCTCCTCCAGCTGCAACGACTGGGGAAGGAGATGTCTTAATTTTGGGTACCAGGGCACTGCGGGGAACGAAGGGGCGGATCCAGCAGCCAAGGGGAAGTGTCTTCATCCTCAGTTCTTTCAGTGTGGCATCCCCCTGCACGCTATCACCTCACTGTTGATGTACAAAGTCTCGCGTCAACGGGAAGACGTGTGGCTGGAAGTGACCGACAATAAGCTCCATGCAATTAAGCCCACAACTCGGCCGTGGCGTACCTCTTTCCAATCACGTCGACGGGACGAACTCCTTCTTATTCTCCTCACAGGCTACAGTCCTATGACGCATGGCTTCTTACTCGGGCGAGAAGACCTTCCAATGTGAGGTGCTTTTGGCGTACAGACAACTGCGCACCACATTTGATTGGACTGTGTTTTATTTTTCGATCCGCGGCCCGGTCCATCCTGACGATGGCAGCAGAGATAGACGTTGAAATCTTGAGTTAAACAAAACTGACAAGAAAACTGGGAAACGTCTAGCCAAGAACAGCACCGCAAAAAGCCACGTCCACTTAGTTCATCTCTAAGAACATTACAGAGCAAGGTAGACCAGCGGTAAGGTGTTAGGCTAGTGTATGGGATGGTACTTGTTCACATCCACCCTCTTGCAATCCAGATTTCGGTTTTCCGTGGCGCGAATTTCGCGTTGATTCCTTTGAAAGGTAACGGCCGATTTCTTTCGCCATCTGACCCTAATCTGAACATGCGCTCCATGTCTGATGACGTCGTCTTAGACGGGACGTTGTAATGTTGTTGCATTATTTTATTCTGCAAGCGGTGCTGCTATTCAAGACCATAAAAGTGGGTGACGTTGTAATGTTGTTGCATTATTTTATTCTGCAAGCGGTGCTGCTATTCAAGACCATAAAAGTGGGTTAAAAGCTGTGAGCTATCTGAGGAAGTTAACCTTGCATTACTGAGCAACTGTTTCACCAGGTATCCAGTCTAGCTTACCAAATTCCCAACCAGACTAACATTAATTATAATCTTTTAATAGTCATACGACAATCGGTATATATATATATATATATATATATATATATATATATATATATATATATATACAGGGTGTTTCAAAAACGACCGGTATATTTGAAACGGCAATAAAAACTAAACGAGTAGCGATAGAAATACACCGTTTGTTGCAATATGCTTGGGACAACAGTACATTTTCAGGCAGACAAACTTTCGAAATTACAGTAGTTACAATTTTCAACAACAGATGGCGCTGCAAGTGATGTGAAAGATATAGAAGACAACGCATTCTGTGGGTGCGCCATTCTGTACGTTGTCTTTCTGCTGTAAGCGTGTGCTGTTCACAACGTGCAAGTGTGCTGTAGACAACATGGTTTATTCCTTAGAGGATTTTTCTGTTGTTGAAATTCCACCGCCTAGAACACAATGTTGTTGCAACAAGACGAAGTTTTCAACGGAGGTTTAATGTAACCAAAGGACCAAAAAGCGATACAATAAAGGATCTGTTTGAAAAATTTCAACGGACTGGTAACGTGACGGATGAACGTGCTGGAAAGGTAGGGCGACCGCGTACGGCAACCACAGAGGGCAACGCGCAGCTAGTGCAGCAGGTGATCCAGCAGCGGCCTAGGGTTTCCGTTCGCCGTGTTGCAGCTGTGGTCCAAATGACGCCAACGTCCACGTATCGTCTCATGCGCCAGAGTTTACACCTCTATCCGTACAAAATTCAAATGCGGCAACCCCTCAGCGCCGCTACCATTGCTGCACGAGAGACATTCGCTAACGATATAGTGCACAGGATTGATGACGGCGATATGCATGTGGGCAGCATTTGGTTTACTGACGAAGCTTATTTTTACCTGGACGGCTTCGTCAATAACCAGAACTGGCGCATATGGGGAACCGAAAAGCCCCATGTTGCAGTCCCATCGTCCCTGCATCCTCAAAAAGTACTGGTCTGGGCCGCCATTTCTTCCAAAGGAATCATTGGCCCATTTTTCAGATCCGAAACGATTACTGCATCACGCTATCTGGACATTCTTCGTGAATTTGTGGCGGTCCAAACTGCCTTAGACGACACTGCGAACACCTCGTGGTTTATGCAAGATGGTGCCCGGCCACATCGCATGGCCGACGTCTTTAATTTCCTGAATGAATATTTCGATGATCGTGTGATTGCTTTGGGCTATCCGAAACACACAGGAGTCGGCGTGGATTGGCCTCCCTATTCGCCAGACATGAACCCCTGTGACGTCTTTCTGTGGGGACACTTGAAAGACCAGATGTACCGCCAGAATCCAGAAACAATTGAACAGCTGAAGCAGTACATCTCATCTGCATGTGAAGCCATTCCGCCAGACACGTTGTCAAAGGTTTCGGGTAATTTCATTCAGAGACTACGCCATATTATTGCTATGCATGGTGGATATGTGGAAAATATCGTACTATAGAGTTTCCCAGACCGCAGCGCCATCTGTTGTTGAAAATTGTAACTACTGTAATTTCGAAAGTTTGTCTGCCTGAAAATGTACTGTTGTCCCAAGCATACTGCAACAAACGGTGTATTTCTATCGCTGCTCGTTTAGTTTTTATTGCCGTTTCAAATATACTGGTCATTTTTGAAACACCATTATATATATATATATATATATATATATATATATATATATATATATATATATATATATATAATAAGCACAATAAGAGAATTTAAATAAAAAGAAATAAATGAGTTTATATTTGGAAACTTATTTTAACATTGATCATTGAAATTTCAGCATAGTAAACTTGATTCATAACTAAACTGGTGCCTTATTTAGGATTGTGGAAATGTGAGTTTGTAATCTTATGGAACACATCAAATATGGAGCCAAGATTGCGAGACTGCATACAACACTGCATTCATAAAATAACACACGAAGAACGTTGAAACATATGCAAAAGGAAATTAACCACCACCAGTCAATTCAATTTTCACCCAAAGAAGTTACATTCGTAGCGCAATCCTGCCCGTCATGTAATTACCACATACTGGTATACTAAATTCATACTAACTCTCTGTGAAATCTTCCCAAAAAGAATAGCTGAGGGCTACTTTGATGATTACACCACATGCTTCACGTGGTCAACTTAGTTTACACAAAGAGTGTAACTCCACAATAACTTTGATAATTAAAATAAATTAGATCGAAAAGCAATTTACAAAAGAAAAACCTAGAACTGGTTACTATCGTCTTACTATTAACCTGATGGGTCAAACAATTGTATAAGCACGTGGTACTGGTCTCACAAAGTACACCCCACGTGGGTTGAACATAAAGAAAAGTTGCTATATTGAAAAATATTGTCAAGACGAGACATTATAATCTCACGCACATTCGCATTTAAGATTGATGATCTTAGTTAGAGTTACTGATCAACACGTGGTTCCACTTTACTCACAAAGTAGTGATAAAGCAACTACCGGAAGATATTCTGAACTTCACACTCGAATTACACTGCGTTGCAATTTAAGATAACATTAGATATTTTAGAGCTAAACCTGAAATGAAGGTGATTAAATTTTCAGTTAGGCTGAACTTAAGAAATCCATTGTCCTACGGACTTAGCAGAGACGCGCTTAGCCGGAGATCTTACCACTTCAGACGCTCGCCGCGGACAGACTGCCGTGGGTCCATCCTGAGGGGTGCCACACAAATACAAACGGAAGTGGCCAGAGAGGCAGCTTCCTATACCAACATGACAAGGGATGGACAGGACCATACTAAGAATAGAAACCTCTTTGCTTCTAGAAAGCGTAGCTACCTGTTCCGACGTTGGTCCTACTGTTCTCTAGCAGACAGGCTTGTCTGCTACCATCAAGCATGCAACTAGAAATACATTTGCTCATTCATCCTCTCACACAGAAGGGAAGGCGGATGACAGTATCTTATCATATACAGTATATAAAAGAAATCGGATGTAGGTTCCGTATGAGACTGTGTGACATGAATTACATATAAACTGTGTTTTAAAGTGTAGTAGTGTGACAGATCGTTCTTGTTTATGTGTAAAAGTAGCACGTTTCATTGCTCAGTCTCCTCCCAGATAGTCAGTACCACCACAGTAAATATTAGAAGTGCAATGTATGCCGTAAATGACAACAGATTTAAGAAATTAACATGAAAGGAACCCAACAGAGACCTTTCAACGTTAAGACCTAATCCTCTCACTCTCCTTCCTTCTTTCCTTCCAACAGATTTCAGACAAATTTTTGCAAAAATCTCAACGTATCATCGTTCTCCCAGGCTCTTGAAACGACGCTGGCCGCAGAGGAACCCATTGACCCGCCAGTTGCAGGTCTTTGCGGCGACTTGTGTGCTGGCCGCCACCGTGCAGCACCCGGCACGTGACTTATATTTTTCAAGGATGACGGGTGTAGATCGCCGATACGTTGAGTTGCGAATTGCAGAGGCGCGTAACTTCCTCCTCGCGTGTGTTCCGTCAGCATATCTCCAGGAAACTCCAAGTTTCGCGGTCAACTGGTCGCACAAACTTGCTAGTCCCATAACAGAGTCCTCACAGTGGTTTGTAACGTGTAAGGTTCCATTCCCGCTCGCTCTATTTCGCTGCTTTTTAGTGGTCGCAAATTTGTTTTTTCGAGGGTGAAGATCTCACGCACATGTACACAAGGGAATGTTAAGGCGTGTTTACATGCAGCTCGTACCGATACAAAGCCCCTCTTTCGATTCTAATACAGCTTGATAATGTTAGGATAATGGTAGGATGCAAATAGTTTAAGTGTAAACATTCTGATGAACGACCCTTGTAAGTATAGTCCCTGTTCACTAGACAATAATTTCAAGCAGGCAGTACATCAGTCGGCACTCATCCTTGCCATTACCTTTGCAACACTATTTCAGTCAGGTTACTGCAATTCTGGAAATTTCTCCACGCAAACTGCTGAAGTTTAGATGAAATCTCATACAGGATGTTTACTGATTCTCATCATGCACACGCAACTGTTGTTCTTAAACATTTGACCCACTTAACTCCTTACATTTCTTATTATTTTTCCCACCGAAGATTTTAATCATTGTTTTTCGTGTTATCGTACTTAAACTTCTTAGGTCCCGTCCACACTTAGCTGTGCTCAGTGTAACTTTAGAGTACTTTATTCTGCCTATCTCACTTCACAGTGCGATCTATTGCCCCTCTTTGTATCTTACTTTACTCTGACTTGTAAAACGCACGTGTGCTCAACTCGAAAAGTCGCTTGTCAGCACGACAAATGTGTACCTCCGAAAGAAGCTGACCTCTTGTAGATATGGTATGGCTAAAAACCTCATATCATTCGTCCATTACCTACACAATAATTCTTCACAAAGTCTCTCGCACTCTTGAGCACATTCGCTCCCGCGCAAGTAAGTCCTTCGTCATCTGTAGTGACTCCTGAAGCAGCTTAAAAGCTCTCGACCAGTGCTTCCCTCGCCATCCTTTGGTAACAAATATCGATGAGTCTCTTTATGCCCTCTGTCAACAGTGGATGTTCAGTGTCCTTCATTTGGACCCCAGGACATGTCGGGATCCCGGGCAGTACTTTGCTGACAGGGTGGCTAAACGGGCTACGAGCCTAGAGATCGGCACACCGGACACTTATCTCCGATCGATCTTACGCCATAAAGTTTTTGGAATCTGGGATACTAAAAGGCGCACCCTCAGTACACAAAATAAACTACGTGTTATCAAGGAGACGCAGAGACGCCGTTGTCCTTTGCCGGCTCTGCATCGGCTGACTCACGGTCACCTCCTACGTCGCGAGGACCAACGTGGTTCCCACTTGAATCTGGTGCACTTCTTGTTGGACTGTCCAGTTTTAGCCACCCTGAGGTGAACTCCTAATCTTCCCGCCACATTGCCTACGGTGTTGGAGACAAAGCCTCAACGGCTGATCTAGTTTTAGGTTTCTTCGAGGGGGAGGCTTTTATAACTCAATCTGAGGGTGGGCGCTGACCTTCTCTCCCAGGTCTTCGCCCTCCCTCTTTTTTAACTCTTCCTCGCTCTTTCTTCGCTGTTTGTTCACCTTGATGTTCGTCTTTTCGGCCGGATATTTTAGTGTGTTGCAGAGTGGCTGGCTCATCCCTTTTTATTCTTGTGATCAGCCAGCCCAGGTCATCTGCTACATTATTTTAATACTTTCCACCACTCTTTCTCCGTTTAGTGCACGTTTCCCATTTTGATTTGCTTCTTTCGTTTTCTGTTTCAGTTTTATTCCCGGCTAGTTTTCCGTCTTTTTGCTTTCCTCGACTCCTTTTGGGAATGGTGTTAACCGGTTTGCGTGAAGAAAAAGGGGCTGATGACCCTATAGTTTGGATTCTTTACCCTCCAAACCAGCCAACCAACTATAATACTCGGAACATGGAAAGTACCCGCTGTCGTGTATATACAGTGGCCTGTGTAGGATGGATGTAGTGTAAATTACGAATTCTGATAAAGAATAAAAGCAATGTCCAAAACAAAATCGATCTTTCCCTCTCTCTGTGTGTGGTTTATTTAACAAATTAAAACCTAGAGGTAATTCAAAACACAACTTACTTATGTAAAAGGATCGAAATGTATATATATGGTACATAAAGATTATCGTCTGTTAACGCAGTTCTGGGTGTTGTAGGTGGAGCAGCAGCGCCTGAAGTATGCTGCCAGGATGGCTGTGATGGTGGGGGGCGTGGTGCGGACCCACCAGCTGTGGTTCCTGTGCACCACCAAAGCAGCCACCGGCAAGGACAAGAAGAAGAAGAAGTAGCACGAGGAACTGGACGACTGACTGTGTATAGCGATTGTTTGTGGTCTACTCCACAACTGATGAATATGTGTGTTTTGTGATTACAATATAGTTTACACATTTCTTCAACGAATTTCTGTTTCATTATTGTAAAGCAAAATTTAATTCTTACGCTGCATTCATCTACAAAGCAGCAATAAATGCGTCTCTTAACACTTACATCGTCTTCTTCTTCTTTAGCACTGTTTTCCATGGACTGTAGTCAGAAAATATTAGTGGCGGGAACATGTCGCTTGTACAGCATTTACAAGGCGTATGGCTCCATACCTATCAATTATAAATATTTATTTCATTAGTTAATAATGAGAACTTTTCCTTGGTACGGAGGTATGATAAAGAATGTCTTAAGACATATTTGTGTTGCCTAAGAAAGATGGTATTCGTATAAAATTACTACACATAATAACTGTATGATGGTCAGTACTTAAGCACTAGAAGGCGAAACATTTAGAACTGCCCATAGACACACAAAAAAGTATTACACTTTAGACCAGATTTTGGGACTGTTTGGTTCTTTTTAGCTAGGATTAGGTTAGGTAAGGTCACAAGCCCCAGAGATGAAGGGGTCCATCTTTTGTGATAAAGCACACACAGAACTGTCAAAATAACGTCCAACGTAATTGTGACTATGGAGCTCGATAGAAGTCGATAAATGAAGATCTTTCGAGACACAATTTTAGATTTTGTCTTACTTCGTCGTTTTTGTAGTATAACATACGTGTTATGACAGTATGCCGACTGAAGGCAACTATACATCGAAGATTTATCATAAACATGTCACACCTCGTACAATTTGTTATGATTAAATGTCAGTCAATTACACGTTATTAGTACAAGCCTTCAGGAAATCCCAAAATGAACAACAATGTTGTTGAAAGTTGTGTGTGTTCCTTGTGGTGAATTGGTTAGGGAGGCAGAGAGATGGAGAGGAAAAATGCAGGTTCCGGTCTGGGTATATTCTAATCTTTTTTTATCTCTATGTTTGTAACACATTCCGGGACTTCCTTCTTACTGTAATAGAAGTATGTTCTGCAATATTCAGTATTATTTACATACAACAGTACTCTCTCCAGGAGGGAGTTTGCTCTATTTTGTGCTTTATTTTGATCAAAACACAAAAGATTAAACTGCTGTGAGTGAAATGAGCAGCAAGGACGCAGTCACAAGTATTTGATGTTTATTTCCGAATATGCCGCAATTTCGGATGGTGTCGAATCTAAGAGAACAGCTTAAATTCCTGTGAGGAAAAGAAATAGCAGTGACATTTATATCCTTCCTTGTCGCAAATGTTTAGCTGTTTTTTCGAATATGTTCCGATTTCCGAGGATCCAGTCACCCATAGCACACTGCGTCGACTGCTGTCAAGTTTCGAGGTCGCACTGAGCGATGCGTCATTTTGACATCACTTAGCAGTACGCCAGAAACAAAATCAATTTCTTCCACAGGTAGGTTCCTACTGTTACGAGAGAGGATATCACGCTGAATGGCTTAGCAGAAAACCTGGGACTGGTTCCCAAAATAAACCTTCCACTGTGTGACAGACTACGTTCGATTGTGGAAGTCACTCTAGACTACAACTGTTTGTAAGATTAAAACACAGATGAAATAAATTTAAATTATTTTCTCAGCAAGTAATAACTAAAAATTGACAAAGCAACTGCGGACAAATAGCAGCGTGTTTTGTGGTTCATGGTAGATATGCTGACTCAGGTCTCTCAGCGACATCTTCCTATTACATCTTTAGAATTGCAGGTATTTAGAGGTTATGCGTAAATTTTGCTCTTTGGTTCAAAATACTTCAGGAACGAACAAAATAATTTATAAAAATCCTTGGAAGGGCCAAATAGAAAAAATGATAGGTTTCAACAAAAGGTAACTGCTAAAGGTCTCATATACAAAAACATCTGCTTGTAAATCGCAAGTAGGACTCTTCAGCATTGTCTTACAAGTAACTAATAGACCTGCAATACCTGTCAACAAAGTAAATTAGACGCTCTAAAATTATTCAGTACAAAACTCAAATGATTTCTACTGAAAAAATCAAAAATGTAACTGCAAAATAGAAAAAAAACTTTAGAACTGACATATCACCACGTCATAAATAAATAAGTTATACATTTGCCATCGATCAACATGAGAATAAACTGTAATAATTTAGAAAAAGTCAGAAGCAAGGTAAATGTTTTCATAGAATAGAAGTTCATGTGATAGGCACCACACGGCTCTTACTACAAAACATTATAGTTTTCTTACAACCAGGAAGTCATCAACTAATAGCGTAAGTTTCTTGCCACTAATAGATCTACATTTCGTATCAGCTGACTCCAAGATACATGTCATCCATCCATACACCCCTTTTAGAAACACAAATAAACTTGAACACACATATACAAGAAATTGTGAAATGCGTTCTAGTTACACCACAGACAACCCAAGAGAAGGTTTAACTGTGTAAATCCTCATCATTTACCAAAAATACAGTGACGGCTAAACGTTCACAACGCAAAAAAATAATTAATGTAGAGTAATGAAATTTCGGGAATGCATTTGTCTAGGTAACATTAACACTGCAAGATCACAGATTAATGTAAGTGTGAAATAAGCAATTGCAAATGTGAAAAGCTGGGACATTGATAACTGATGTAACTGTCACGCTAACTGCAAGCATGCAAATGTACACTCGACAGCAAAAAAAGTGGGTCACGCCTGAATTCCAACGTGTAGGCTGCACCTGAATGTATGCAACCAACATAGCATATCTCTGTTGCACATCGTCACAACCCTCCACAATATAGTCGTTGTAAGATACACAATGGGTACCGCTAGAGACTACTAGAGAACACCGGTCTTTATGACAGTCCGTCCAGATGTAAAGTAACAACACGATAGTACAGAAGAGATCAGACAGCCCCTAGCGTTTGTAAACTAAACTTAATTACAATAAGTGACATTTCAAACGTTATGGGACAACTAATTTTGTCACATAGATCGTTCAGTAATCCTTTGGCAGAATTTAATATTTGAGACAGTATATGGATTTATAAAGTTGTATGGCAATTGGAAACAAGTTCTTTGCTGTCTAAAAGGTTTACCCAACACATGCTGAACGTCGTTCAATGTTCAACGAGGAGTGGTTTCGCATCAACTTTATGTAATACTAAGCAGTTAAAAGAAAACGTGATTAATGGCGGCAAGCACTCTACGTAAATCCCAACATTAACAGCGAATCACAAGTAATATCATTGTTCACATTATTCAACAACAGTTACTTGTACACAAAGCTGTACTTTAAATGACATGACCAACGTCTTCGTTCTGGATCCGGATGCAAACCCAGAACGTAAAGCCATTGTTAACCAATCAAAGCTTTGTGCCTTATCGAGACTTGATCACTAGGCAGAAAGAGACATCAAATATTGACGTTTGCACCAGTATCAGTTATCAATTCTCAACTTAAACGTAAATGACGATAATGTTTGTACGAAGCCAGGAACCCTAACATGACAATTACCTGCTCGGTAATTAACCTCTAAAGACGTTCTATATTGTTGCATTGTCAAAGAACTAAGGATGCACATGTTTAAAATTGAAATGCCATCATGTGATGCTGGTGACAAGGATGCGAACCCAGCACCTAATCGGATTGTTGAACAAGTACGTAAAATCAGAATGTAGATATCACAGTTTGTCACCAGTAGTGGGGTTGGAACCTTAAATGACGACTGAAGTTGTATTGCCTGACCGGGATTCGAACCCGGAGCCTACCGCCGTCGTTGTCCGACCAGGAACAGACGAGAAATGTCCAATGTTGGTCCACCATCAGCGAGATGTGCACACGTTTAACTAGAAATAAGGTGACGAAAACGTCTATGCTGACTGAGAGTCGAATGCCGCACACACGGTTATGAAGACACGTTAATAATCAACTTCATATTCAGTAGTAGCTAGGAGTAGCATGTTTAGTTGCAAACCGTAAGGCCTTTCTCATCCCTAGTTATGTGTTGCCTAATATCTGCGATATCACGGTGTTAATTTACAAGTGAATTGACTGATGTAAAGAGCAATGTTGTCTAGTAGTCGTGTATCATTGAGATGTAAATGAAGTGCCTCAGCAGAAAGTAATTTCCGTTGTGCAGCACGAATTGTTTCAGAGACACTGAGTACATGTTATAAGTGCACAAAACGTGTATTATATACTAAGTATATACTATTATTTGCCGGCCGCGGTGGCTGTGCGGTTCTAGGCGCTCCAGTCCGGAGCCGCGCTGCTGCTACGATCGCAGGTTCGAATCCTGCTTCGGGCATGGGTGTATGTGATGTCCTTAGGTTAGTTAGGTTTAAGTAGTTCTATGTTCTAGGGGACTGATGACCACAGCAGTTGAGTCCCATAGTGCTCAGAGCCATTTGAACCATTTTTTTATGCTATTATTTGGAGAAGCTGCCGCCAAACCTGTTTACTTTTACATTCCGCTTAGTTGTCGTGGTTGAATACAGGTTTTCTTAAGGCTACATATAATGCACAGCGCTTACAAGAAAGTAAAGTTTCCTGCGTCATGCTATTGCTAGCTAGGTGAAATATTTTGTGGTAGCTGTGTGTAAAATGAATGTATTTTTGAAAGTATTGTTCGTCAAATATTTGAATAAATCGTCAACTGTAGGTGTGCCTGCACATGTTATAGCATAATAGCTGTAGCTGCGTTAGTTTGTACTACAGACTTGGGTGGGTTAGGTGTAAGTTTTGATCCTTCAAGAGGTGATCGTGGCCATGCGGCCCGGGGCTGTACTAGTCGCGGCTCGCGAGCTACGGGCCAGCCAGGCTGGCCGAGGCGAGACGGAAGTGAGCGAGCTGGCGGTGGCGTTGGTGGGCCAACAGCCCAGGACGAGCCAGCACGGCTGCGCCGCATGCCTCCACCTCTGCCGCTCCGTTTGACGTAAGTATTTTTACCTCCTCTCCTGGCATCAATACAAGAGCGGCAAGCAGAAATACACATCAAGCTGTCTGCCTTAATGGCTCACTGGGAGATGTCTATTCGGGATAGAGTCGTCGCTCTCATTGAAGAAGGAGGATGTTCCATCAGAGAAGTTGGCAGACGATATGGCGTACCACATACCACTGCAACGAGATGGTGGAGGATCTGCCTTGAAAGAGGCACCACCAACAGGTCTCCTGGCTCAGGCAGGAAGAGAGTGAGCTCACAGCAGGAAGACAGGGACCTAGTGTCTAGGAGCAGAGAATATCCCTTTCTGAACGCGAAGCAGTTGCGGCGGGAGACCAACTTCCCCGGCTCCAGTGACACAATTCGCCGAAGGCTGAGGGACGCTGAACTGCATGCACGACGATCCGCCTTGAAACAAGAGCTCAGCGAAGACAACGTTTTATACCGGCTAGCATTTGCGGAGCTCCATCTGAGGGCGTCGTGGGACAACGTCATTTTCACTGATGAGAAGGTGTTTTCCACCAGTAACGACGGTCCACGAATCGTTTACAGGCCGCAAGGGACTCGCCATCGACGCGAATATGTAACCACGACGAGAAGAAGTGGCCGGCTGATAGTTACCTGCTGGGGTTGGATTTCTGCGAGAGGGGCGGGAGTTCTTCACAGGATAGAAGAAACTCTGGACAGTGTGCAGTATGCTCACATATTGGAAAATGTGATGTTTCCGTCAGTGCGAATGCTGTACGCAGAAGGGGACGTCGCAAGATGACCATTCTCCCATTCACAAGTCTGCATTTGTTCAGCAGCGGCTCTTCACGATTGTGCCGGCCGGAGTGGCCGAGCGGTTAAAGGCGCTACAGTCTGGAACCGCACGACCGCTACGGTCGCAGGTTCGAATCCTGCCTCGGGCATGGATGTGTGTGATGTCCTTAGGTTAGTTAGGTTTAAGTAGTTCTAAGTTCTAGGGGACTTATGACCACAGCAGTTGAGTCCCATAGTGCTCAGAGCCATTTGAACCATTTCTTCACGATTGTCATCAACGTCATGGACTGGCCGCCACGGGCGGCTGATATGAACCCCATGGAAAACATGTGGGCTGAGGTCGCCAGAACATTAACAGAGAACTGGCCACGAAACCAACCAACTACTGCGGACGCTCTTTGGGACTGCGTCGTGGAAGCCTGGGAGGAAGTTGCTTCTTCAGGCTGTTACGTCCGACGCTTATACGTTCTATGCCAAAACGCATGATAGGAGTACAAAATAATGAAGGATTCTGGATAAAATATTAGAATCCTTAAAATGTTTTGTTATGTCTTCTTTTTCGTCATTTTCCCTCATTGGGAGCTAGTGGAAGATCGCGTGGCAACAGAAAAGATAAAATATGGGTTAGTTTTCCTTTGAGTTGCCTTTCCAATTCAAGTGGGTTTCTTTTGAATATCCAGTTTGTTAAATAAACTATTTTGATTTCATTTATACCCTGTCTAGATACTTACAAACTAATCATAGTAGATGGACTCTGTCACAGTAGTTTTTGTTATTTCAAATACATCTCTCTCTTCCCCTCCATCTATGAACACACCCTCCGTCCTCCACACAATACGCAAACGATTTCATATTAAGTTTACTCGTTGTTAATGTCTCTTCTATTCTCTCTCTCTCTCTCTCTCTCTCTCTCTCTCTCTCTCTCTCTCACACACACACACACACACACACACACACACACTCTCTCTCTCTCTCTCTGACACTATCGCTGCAAGTGCCCTTCTATTTCACTCCCCCAAAACTTTATAAACAATTCTAGCGCTTTCCATTGATGCTACATTTTCTCTTTTAATTTCTGCTGTCTTTACTCTCCATCATTCCTCTCAACACCTATGAAACCGTGTTCTTTGATCTCCCCTTCCCTATAACCCATTCTTCGTTCTGAAAAATGCCCTTCCTTATCTCTCGGTCCTAAAATAAAACGAACTGTGGCACACATCTAAATAAGCAATACTTTGCAAGCATTTCACGCTTATGTTTTGCACTTCTGCATTTATATCCATTCCCAGATCCCGCTCTCCTTCCTGTTACCCGTCCCTTGACATCTGCATCTACATCTAAATGAATACTCTGCAATTCATAATTATGTGCTTGGCAGGGGGTTCTGTGGTCTGATGGATTAATCTTGTACTGATATGTAAAACGTGTAGGTTCACATCTCACGTCAGGCGTAGATTTTTAACACACACAAGAAACTCGCCTTCACTCCTAGTAACGCCAAGTGCAGAACGTCAGTAAGCTCCGTAGTTCAATATCCGCAGTAAAGGTAACATCCCTTCGCTGCCGACTGGGGCAGAGCGGCATTCGTTTCAGCTGTGACGGATGGAGAAACCCCGGAAGGCAGAGACTCTGTCACCAGCAAGCCGTCGTAAACTAGAAAACGTATTTCATTTAATGAACCAATGGCCATATAAGTTCACAACGCTCTTACTTCATTTGAAACTGAAACGTTGAAAATTGTGGGGCTGGACTGGGATTCGAATCGGATTTCACTGTGTTCCCCAAGTTTGCAAACTCTTCTAGGCCTCCTCGAAAGGCACCTATCTGGTTTCGTATCCTGATCAGCACAAAATATTCATTATTTCATGTCAAGCCCTAGCATGTGAACTCTGAACTATTAGTAAAAAATAGTTGCATTTTCAACGTCTCTTGGTGCGTTGTCAGCTGTGACATGTTCGTTTCAACTCACAGCCACATGATGAGCTTTTTATCACAACATTACAAAATCAAACGTTTCCTTACATCTTTTCAAGTTCAAACATTCCTCTCCATCCTACTGGTGAAAACGGATTTGGGTTTGACGTTGTGTTCGTTGTGATCACCAACGACGATATGTTGAGGATTCAACTTCTAGCCAGCAGAGTATTTTCCATCACATCATTGAAAGTACAAACATGCCACTCCAAGCAATTATTGGAAAAGAATTTTATAGTTAAAATGTCTTCATAACCACAGGTGCGGGGTTTGAATTCCATTCAGCATAGAACTTTTCGTCACCTGATGTCTAGATAAACATGCGCACATCTCGCTACTGGTGAACCAACAATAGCTATTTATCGTCTGTTCCTGGCTAGAAAACGACGGCGCTAGATGCTGGGTTCGAATCCCAGTCAGGCAAAAACAATTCTATCGTCTGAATTTTGAGTTTCTCCCGGCGTATTTGATAATCAAAATATCCACGGGTGTGCTGCCGGTCTATAGTGTCCAACGGGCACAATATTTCGGCGATCATAAATGTCCCCATCATCAGGTGAACTGACGGACTGAGCTCCTGTGAACGTGCCGGCACGGAGATCCGTACGCTATGGCTACTCAGAGGGAACTGGGTTCGGTCGCGGCGGCGGCCGATTTAAATACCCTACGCCCGCGGCGCGCTCCCTCCGCCGTCCGCGCCACGGTCGCGCGGTGGAACAGATTACGACGGCGTCTGAGATGACGTCGGTGTGATGGCTCTGTCCGCCGTGGTCGTCACAACTATAAGTTTGCTCGATTTGCTCTTGATTAGCCCAATCGCTGGTTCCCAAGCTTTGCTAAGATTATAGCCACAGTCACGGTTTATGAGGTCGTCATTGGTGCGAATTTCGATGGCCTCTCTAACAACGCTGTCCCAGTATCTCGACGTCTGTACCAGAATTCTCGTGCGGTCATACTCCATGGCGTGATTTTCCGACAAACGATGTTCAGCGACCGCCGACCTGCTCGGATACATCAGTCGAGTGTGCCTCTGGTGTTCATGGCATCGATCCTCGACGGTATGCATCGTCTGACCAATATACGACTTGCCACATTGACACGGAATCTGGTACACGCCGGCCTTCCTCAAACCGAGCTCATCTTTGGCGCTCCCCACCAGTGCACGAGTTTTATTTGGAGGACAAAACACAGTTCCGACCCGGTGTTTCTTCAGAATGCGGGCGATTTTCCCCGAGAGTGCGCCTGTGTATGGAAAAAATGCGGTGCCTACCTCCTCCCTCGTGACTTCATCCATCTCAACAGGTTGTGCTGCAGTGGTTGGGCGGAGAGCACGTTGAATCTGCCACTCTGAGTACCCATTTTTTCGAAATACAGTTCTCAGATGTTCCAATTCTTGGGGTAGACTCTCTGCGTCAGAGATAGTGCGCGCCCTATGTACTAGAGTTTTAAGTACCCCATTCCTCTGTGAAGGGTGGTGGCAGCTGTCTGCGTGCAAATACAGATCAGTGTGCGTTGTCTTCCGATACACCCCATGACCTAGGGTGCCGTCAGCCCTTCTCTTGACCAAGACGTCAAGGAAAGGTAATTTACCCTCCGTTTCAGTCTCCATAGTGAATTTGATGTTGGGGTGTATGGAGTTTAGATGTGTAAGGAAGTCAAGGAGTTTGTCCATACCATGTGGCCAGATGACGAACGTGTCGTCCACGTAACGGAAAAAGCAAGTAGGTTTCCATACGGATGACGACAGGGCTTCCTCCTCGAAGTTCTCCATGTACAAATTCGCTTCCACCGGTGAGAGTGGGCTACCCATGGCGACTCCCTCCGTTTGTTCGTAGTATTCTCCATTAAAAATAAAATACGTGGAAGTCAAGACATGCCTAAAAAGTTCAGTGGTCTTCTCGTCAAACTTTTGACTAATCAATTCTAATGACTCTGGCAGGGGTACCCTCGTAAACAAGGAAACGACGTCAAAACTCACCATGATATCTGACTCATCCAACCTGAAGCTATCAAGGCGTTTAACAAAATCCACGGAATTACGGATGTGATGAGGACATTTACCCACATAAGGACTTAATATTCCCGTCAGGTATTTGGCCAACAAATATGTAGGTGCCCTGATGTTGCTGACAATGGGGCGTAATGATACCCCCTCTTTGTGAACCTTCGGGAGTCCATATAGTCTAGGCGGTACCGGACCTTGGGGTAACAATTTCTTAGCGTCACCCTCCGGTAAATCTGCGTCCTTGAGAAGCGCCCTCGTCTTGTTCTCCACCTTCTTTGTAGGGTCAACGCTGATCTACCGGTAGGAATCGTCATTTAGCAGGCTCTGCATCTTATCAGTGTAGTCCTTATGGGAGACAACAACTGTAGCATTGCCTTTGTCAGCCGGTAAGACAACAATTTCAGAGCGCTCCGTCAGATCACGAATGGCCGTCCTCTCTTTACTGCTGATATTTGACTTCATCGGCTTGGATTTCGTCAACGCACGACAAGTTTCACGACGTATTTCCTCGGCTGATTCTGGCGGAAGTCGAGCTGCAACCTGTTCAACAGCACTAACAATTTCTGCGACCGGAGTGAACTTGGGGGTGGGAGCGAAGTTGAGACCTTTCTGCAAAACCGAGACCGCATCATCACTCAACACCATGCCACTCAAATTGATGACAGTCTTGCACGGAACCTGCCGCCACCGCGATCGAACCCAGTTCCCTCTGAGCAGCCATAGCGTACGGATCTCCGTGCCGGCACGTTCACAGGAGCTCAGTCCGTCAGTTCACTGATGATGGCGACATGTATGATCGCCGAAATATTGTGCCCGTTGGACACTATAGACCGGCAGCGCACCCGTGAATATTTTGATTATCAAATACGCCGGGAGAAACTCTTACGTCTCCTTGACAAACCATCTCTGCAGGTTCCGTGCAAGACTGTCATCAATTTGAGTGGCATGGTGTTGAGTGATGATGCGGTCTCGGTTTTGCAGAAAGGTCTCAACTTCACTCCCACCCCCAAGTTCACTCCGGTCGCAGAAATTGTTAGTGCTGTTGAACAGGTTGCAGCTCGACTTCCGCCAGAATCAGCCGAGGAAATACGTCGTGAAACTTGTCGTGCGTTGACGAAATCCAAGCCGATGAAGTCAAATATCAGCAGTAAAGAGAGGACGGCCATTCGTGATCTGACGGAGCGCTCTGAAATTGTTGTCTTACCGGCTGACAAAGGCAATGCTACAGTTGTTGTCTCCCATAAGGACTACACTGATAAGATGCAGAGCCTGCTAAATGACGATTCCTACCGGTAGATCAGCGTTGACCCTACAAAGAAGGTGGAGAACAAGACGAGGGCGCTTCTCAAGGACGCAGATTTACCGGAGGGTGACGCTAAGAAATTGTTACCCCAAGGTCCGGTACCGCCTAGACTATATGGACTCCCGAAGGTTCACAAAGAGGGGGTACCATTACGCCCCATTGTCAGCAACATCAGGGCACCTACATATTTGTTGGCCAAATACCTGACGGGAATATTAAGTCCTTATGTGGGTAAACGTCCTCATCACATCCGTAATTCCGTGGATTTTGTTAAACGCCTTGATAGCTTCAGGTTGGATGAGTCAGATATCATGGTGAGTTTTGACGTCGTTTCCTTGTTTACGAGGGTACCCCTGCCAGAGTCATTAGAATTGATTAGTCAGAAGTTTGACGAGAAGACCACTGAACTTTTTAGGCATGTCTTGACTTCCACGTATTTTATTTTTAATGGAGAATACTACGAACAAACGGAGGGAGTCGCCATGGGTAGCCCACTCTCACCGGTGGAAGCGAATTTGTACATGGAGAACTTCGAGGAGGAAGCCCTGTCGTCATCCGTATGGAAACCTACTTGCTTTTTCCGTTACGTGGACGACACGTTCGTCATCTGGCCACATGGTATGGACAAACTCCTTGACTTCCTTACACATCTAAACTCCATACACCCCAACATCAAATTCACTATGGAGACTGAAACGGAGGGTAAATTACCTTTCCTTGACGTCTTGGTCAAGAGAAGGGCTGACGGCACCCTAGGTCATGGGGTGTATCGGAAGACAACGCACACTGATCTGTATTTGCACGCAGACAGCTGCCACCACCCTTCACAGAGGAATGGGGTACTTAAAACTCTAGTACATAGGGCGCGCACTATCTCTGACGCAGAGAGTCTACCCCAAGAATTGGAACATCTGAGAACTGTATTTCGAAAAAATGGGTACTCAGAGTGGCAGATTCAACGTGCTCTCCGCCCAACCACTGCAGCACAACCTGTTGAGATGGATGAAGTCACGAGGGAGGAGGTAGGCACCGCATTTTTTCCATACACAGGCGCACTCTCGGGGAAAATCGCCCGCATTCTGAAGAAACACCGGGTCGGAACTGTGTTTTGTCCTCCAAATAAAACTCGTGCACTGGTGGGGAGCGCCAAAGATGAGCTCGGTTTGAGGAAGGCCGGCGTGTACCAGATTCCGTGTCAATGTGGCAAGTCGTATATTGGTCAGACGATGCATACCGTCGAGGATCGATGCCATGAACACCAGAGGCACACTCGACTGATGTATCCGAGCAAGTCGGCGGTCGCTGAACATCGTTTGTCGGAAAATCACGCCATGGAGTATGACCGCACGAGAATTCTGGTACAGACGTCGAGATACTGGGACAGCGTTGTTAGAGAGGCCATCGAAATTCGCACCAATGACGACCTCATAAACCGTGACTGTGGCTATAATCTTAGCAAAGCTTGGGAACCAGCGATTGGGCTAATCAAGAGCAAATCGAGCAAACTTATAGTTGTGACGACCACGGCGGACAGAGCCATCACACCGACGTCATCTCAGACGCCGTCGTAATCTGTTCCACCGCGCGACCGTGGCGCGGACGGCGGAGGGAGCGCGCCGCGGGCGTAGGGTATTTAAATCGGCCGCCGCCGCGACCGAACCCAGTTCCCTCTGAGCAGCCATAGCGTACGGATCTCCGTGCCGGCACGTTCACAGGAGCTCAGTGCGTCAGTTCACCTGATGATGGGGACATGTATGATCGCCGAAATATTGTGCCCGTTGGACACTATGGACCGGCAGCACACCCGTGAATATTTTGAATTCTATCGTCATTTAAGGTTCCAACATCTCGCTATTGGTGAAAACATTTTATATTTAACTTCTCATTTTACATACTTCGTTAACAATCCGATTAGGTGATGGATTCGCATCCCTGTCACAAGTTTTACATTATGGCATTTCAATTTTAAAAATGAGCATACCTTGTTCCTTGTGAATGACACCATATTAAACGTCGCTGGGGGTAGTTCCCAGGAAGGTAACTGTTATGACAGGATTCCCAGTTCAGTAGAAACATTTTCGTCATTTATTTTCAGGATCTGAAATGATAACTGATACTGGTGCAAACGTCTATACTTCACGTCTCTTTATGCCAAGTGATCGGGTCTTAATAAGGCGCAAACAAAGCTTAGCTTAGTTAGCAAAGGCTATAGGTGCTGGGTTTGAATCCGGGTCCAGAACGACGACGTTGGTCATATGGTTTAAAGTTCAAATTTGTGTACATGTAGCTGTCGATTTGTTACGAGAACAATGATATTACTGGTGATTCGCTGTTAATGTTGAGATTTCCTTAGAGTGCTTGTTGCCGTTAATAGCGTTTTTTTACTGGTTCGTCCAATATCCTGTTTCCAGAGCTACTCGCCGTTTAGCGACGTTCAGCACGTGGATGGAAAACCTTTTCGAGAGCGAAAAACTTTTTTCAAATATCTGTAGAGCTTTGTAACTCCATATATTGTCTCAAGTATTTAATTTTGACTAAGGATTACTGTACGATATATGTAAAATAATCCGTTTTGTCAGAACTTTTGGAATGTCACTTGTTGTAATTAAGGTTAGTTTATCAGTGTTATGGGGTGTCCCATTGCTAAGAACATGTTTTCTAATATGTTTCGTATGACGATATTCGTTGACGCTTAGATTGCCTGCCAAAAAGAGCTTTGGTCTCTAGTAGTCTCTTGCGGTACTCATTCTGTGTAGTCAAACGACTGTACCCCACAGGGTTTTGGTGTTTAGAGGACCTGCAACACAGCTACGTTATGTTGGTTGTATTCGGCGGTGACCCACTTTTCTTGCTGTCAAGTGTCCATACATTGTGTTGTACATGTGATCGGTATCAGTTTGTGGGATGGAGTTTCATGCCTGTTGCACTTTGTTGGTCAATTCAGGGGCAGTTGATGCTGTTTGTGGATGATGCTGGAGTTGTCGTCCTATCATGTCCCAGTGTCCTCGATTAGAGACAGATCTGGTGATCGAATGAGCCAAGGCAACATGTCGACATTCTATAAAGCATATTGGGTTACAACAGTGATATATGGGCGAGCGTTATCCGTTGGAAAGCAATCTCTGCAAGTCTGTTCACGAATGGCAGCATAACAGGTGGAATCGCCAGACTGATGTATGAATTTGCAGTCAGGATACGAGAGGGCTCCTACTGTCGTATGAAATTGCACACCAGGCGTTAACCCCAGATGTAGGTCCAGTGTGTCCAGCACGCAGACAGGTTGTTTGCAGGACCTCAGCTGACCTCCTGCTGACACACTGTATTCAGTTAGAACTTCTGCAAAAAAATATATGGACGACAAGAGGTATGAGAAACTCTTCTGAATGTCTTATGTATTTGGTATCCATGGAAAATAGAAACAGTGACTTAATTTTTTGCAAAATAAATAAAATAAAATAAAAAATAAAAAAATACTAGAAAATTTACAGAGAGGTACTGTTAGTTGCAAAAAAGCTTTCAAACAACAAAATGTTATTGAAGGCAGAATACAAGAACAAAACAGCCTAGAACATTATCAAGCAGGATACAACACTGTCGAGGGTATACTCCTGAATGATGAGAAAGAACAAATGATAAACAAAAAATATTCGTGAATAAGTCCATTTACTTATGTACAAACGAATAAATATTTTATTCAGCCTTCTGTAGACTACGTTTTGTTGAAAAAATCGCTCATTCGTTACGCACGATAGTAGAAGAACGCCAACACTCAAGTTGGGTCACATACACAATAATGGCAGTTTAACGTGAATCAATAATACCACCAGTGACTCCGATTAGACTATTCCAAACACAAAGACAATAAAAGAAAATACGTTGCAGCAAAAAGTTTCAGAATAGATAAAATAAAATTCTCTCTGGCCATTTTGAACCATCGTGAGTACTAATCCGTCGTAATTCCGGCTGTGAATGCTCCCAGGGAGAAGCAGAAAGCGAGTAATTAACACACACTTTATTACTAAACATGGAAATACAGAGAAATGTGTGTGCACGAGGCAACTGAATACAACAAACTGAGAGAGTCAAAGATGTTCTCCCTGTGGAGGAAAATCTCGCTGCCAAAGAGTGTTTTTTTTTTAACATTTTGTATCATCGATGGTTAGGTCCCCACAGAGCTCCCCCCCCCCCCCCTCCCCTCGCTTCCCTCCACCCAGAGTGTGGAGGGAGATCGCCGAATATCGCAATTACTGACGCCATCTTCGCGCAGTTGTGCATGACCAGCCAGGTGGCGTAGCTGGCTACAATGCAAAAAAATGGTTCAAATGGCTCTGAGCACTATGGGACTTAACTGCTGAGGTCATCAGTCCCCTAGAACTTAGAACTACTTAAACCTAACTTACCGAAGGACATCACACACATCCATGCCCGAGGCAGGATTCGAACCTGCGACCGTAGCGCTTGCGCGGTTCCAGACTGTAGCGCCTAGAACCTCTCGGCCACCCCTGCCGTCGGCTACAATGGAGTCCACGACTGAACAGTCTCATCGAGAAGAAAAAATATATAGTGCCGGTGTCCCTCTCTCCTTCTTAGTAAATCTGTAATGGCTGAGGTACGGATGGGGAGGGAAATGAATGTCGTCGAGGACGACGGTAGTGGGATTCTTGGTCGGCTTTGAGATTATCAAGTTGTGGTGGCGGAGTTTCCGGCTGTGGGAGTGACTGGAGAGGAGGTGCAGTATCGCCTGTCTCTGTCTGTGTGTTCGCTGGCAGCCGTTTTCCTCTAGAAACAGTGATCATTAGGAAACTACTGGCTGATAGCCGTGATGTTATCGCTGCAGGTTGAAGTCCGTTGGATAGTTTATAGCGGTGAGTGAACTGTGTGGAACGAGAAGTGTTTTTACCTGCTATTTCTCATGCTGTCCTTCATGCTCAATGGAGTTATCTACCAGTTTCAAATCATGTCGCTGGAATTGTTGCACATCAGAACTCACCTTGAACGCATTGTCAGTAGGCTCAGTGTCTGATGTTTTATCGGCAGCAGTTTTAGCTGATTGTAGTCTGTCTGGTGCCAATCTGCCCTGTTTGTGGCAGACTGACGAACCTGGTGTATTATTAATTTATGTCTGGGGAATTTGCGGGGGGGGGGGGGGGGGGGGAGGGGGAGGGAGGGAGGATGGATGAAAGGAAATTGTGGGAGAAGTATTTGTGATGAGTCATGCACCGCAGTAAGCCCCAAACGTATGTGCACGTCATCCTCTTTCATCACGGCAAGTGCTGTCTCGTTCACATTGGGGGTTTGAAGACCATGATTCTGTTCCTGTTTTTAGTGGTATCCAGTTCACTTCCTAATGAAATATATATATATATATATATATATATATATATATATATATATATATATATTTTTTTTTTTTTTTGCAATTCGACATTTTCTTCAAGTACATTGAGATTCTCCTTTTTCACTGCTTTACAAGTCGTTGTCACTTTCTGTAGTTCCTGTTCTATTGCCTGACAATCATCAAGCAGTTGCAAACGTGTGTTGTGTCTAGAGATTGAGAGGGGTGATCTTGGAATAGTTTTTGCGATCAGCCAGAAACAAATCGAGAACATACTGACTATAGTTTCCAGTCTGCAAGTCAACTTTCTTGTCTTACCCACTGAAAGAAATGTTTCTATTCTCTATTTACTCAGCGGGATCAGGATCTATGATTATAAATAAAAATTTTGAGTCCTAATTGACAAATATATTTGATAACTTTCACATGCACAACATAGTAATATTCCTGATGATAATAAGAGTAATGTTGTCTCTATCATAAACAGCACCATGAGCAGTACAGAAGCGACCTCTATGGCAAGTTCCCAACAAATGATTTTTCGCCCTGACTTCTAACAATCTAAGTTAATTGCTCACCACAAAAGTGGAAAGTAATCTCACCACTTGGCACGCAGTTTTGGTATCATTACAGGTGGCACACAAACAGTTACTTCCATGAAATCGAATGATCCAGGACAGTGTCCAGTCCTCTCGAGTTCACTTCCTATTTGTACCGAAAACATGAGTTAAGTTGCAGTCTGGTTGTGACGTCACCCGAGGCAGCATGTAAGCTGGAGAAATCACTGCCTCTCAGGCCGTATTTATATTTGGGCGCAGCGGACGGCCGAGGGAACACCTACCGTCATCCAGTCTATGCCCCGGTAGTAGCCTCTAAATGGCCGCTTTCTCGGACACACAATATTTTATAACACTGTTGTGTACTGATTTAGAATTTTCGTAATTTCTGTATGAATGTAATTAAGTTGGCTATAATCACAGAAAAATATTTAGCTCGACTGCATTTTAACTTTGCCGTCTACAATTTTTAGAACAGAGCAGACAGTAGAACATGACCTCTGAACCACAACTTTAAGATACCTTGTATTGATTGTTTTAATAACAATCAATACAAGGTTCTTAAAGTTCAGAGGGCATGTTCAAGGTCTTGAAACTTGTTATAGTTCTATTATTTCATGGGTCCTGCTTCTTCCATACCCAAATGAACTGTGCCATGCGCGTCCATAGGCTGCAGCATGCTCTTTGCTTCCACAGATGCTACTTCGGCGAACCGCAACCTAGCCCTACTTACTATGCCTTTCAAAAGTCTTGTTCACAAAAATCGGACCATAACTGACCAGGAAAGTCTGTAAATCGCCAGGAAGATATTCCAGAGCGACGGCTACAGTGACACACAAAATAAGAAGGCAATGTGAACAATGTGCAGCGCCGAAATAACACAAGAAGAGGGTGGCAAATGGCGTTTCTTCCAAATGTAGGGCCAAAGACAGCCAAAATCGCAAGGATTCTAACGAAATATGACTTAAAAACACTCTTTCGACCACTACAAAAGATTAGACATGATGTTGGCTCTGCCACAAGCTTGGGGCATAGTAGATTAAGCATGAAACACTGCTACTTGGATCACACCAGATACGTTCATCTCAGGCAGCAAGGTAAATCACACAACAACATATGATGACCTTGAAAACTAAAAAAATGTCTACCATCTGAGCTCTACATAAGAACCCATTACTGGCCATGATACTCTGGAGCACTTCAAACTGAGAGACATCCATACTACATCTGAGGTGCAACCTGCAGGAGGACATTAGTGTTTATTGTCCCATCGATGATGAGGTCATTAGACACAGACCACAAGCTAGGATTGGGGAAAGATGGAGAAGGAAATCGGCTGTGTTCTTTAAAAGAAATAATCCCGGATGGCTCAACGCATGTTTGAACCATCATCCTCCTGAATGTGAGTGCAGTATGCTAACCACTCCGCCACCTTACTTGGTGGTGGAGACTGACTCAACATGCAAGCACTCGATTTCTTTTCCTATCCCCTACTGTAACTTCTTGCGGCATCGGGAAAAGGTTCAACCCACTATGGCATAGTCTATGTAAAGACAACTCAATGCTGTTTTGATACTTCATCAGAAACACAATAAGAGCCTCGTGTAGCTGTAGATGTGTGGGAACATGCAGCAGTCCTCAGCAGTTCTAGGGCCTAGATCAGTTGTAAAGTCTAACAGAAAGAAGAATGTTCAGCTGCTATGTAGTTTGCACAATAGAGGTGTGGGCCAGAAGTTGCATGAAATGTTGGGGAGTGAGTACCAGGTCACCAGAATTGCGAAGCCTAGTGCAGGGTTGGCTCGGGTGACTGATAGCATAGGGGAGTTATGTAGGAATTTTACGAAGGAGTGTCAGATAGTGATAGTGGGTAGAACGGAGAACACTCTTGATAGGGACAGGGAATAGCATATGGTGGTGACCTGGTGCATTTCGTGCAACTGTTTCAGCATCATGATCAGCCTCATCTTAATGCAGCTGTTAGGTGCTTTTACACAGGGCTGGAGAGGGTGCTGGTGGCAGAGGGAATGGTCACATTTCAGTGATGCCAGCTGGGTCTATCAGTAGATTGGGTTTCACTAGGCATGGTCTGCACCTCAGAAGGTATGGGAAGGGGAGGCTGTTAAAACTTATAGCTGACAGTGTAGTGGGTGATGGTGGGATCACTCATGGAAAAATTCCTGTAGTAGTCGGTGTTAGAGCTGCACCTTTTTAGACTGAAGTCAGCTGATAGGTATACTTGCATAAAGGAAGTCCCTCTAACTAAGGACTCACCTTCAGAGGACATCATGTTTCCAAGTAGAGAAGAAATTGGCATGTTTCACCAAAATATAAGGAGTGTTAGAGGTAAAGTTAATGAACTTCATATATTTTGACTCTGAACTTATTGGTATATCAGAGCACCACTTAAATAATTTGACAATTCAGAGACTTCCTTTACCATAATACAGATTAGTTGGCTGTTTTTCAAGGAGTTCCTTGCAGGGTGGGGGAGTTGCTATGTACGTAAAAAGCAGTATTCCATTTGAGTCCATAGATGTATCACAGCACTGCTCTGAACAGGTATTTGAATGTTGTGCTGGAGCAGTTGAACTCAGTGAAACTAAACTTCTAATTGTTGTTGTTTATAGGTCCCCTTATTCTGAGTTCAGAGCGTTTCTGCTCAAGCTAGAGGGGATTCTAGATTCACTTAGTAGGAAATACCAGAAATTAGTTATATGCGGTGACTTCTGTATAAGTGTTGTATATGAAGGTGCAAGAAAAAGGTTGTTGGTAGACCTCCTAAATTCATATGATATGGTGCAAACAGTGTTTTTTCCCACTAGAGTGTAGGGGAACAGTAGCCCAGTCACAGACAATCTTTTTATTCATTCTTCATTACTAGATGGGCATTCAGTTAGTAAAAGGGTGAATGGCCTTTCAGACCATGATGCACAAATTTTAACACTAAAAGGATTTTGTACTCAAACAAATGACACATATAACTACAAACTATGTAGGAAACTTAATCCAACAGCAATAGCGAGTTTTTAAACCTTGTCAAGGAAGAAGAGTGGCAGGATGTTTATAGTGCCGATAACATAGATGATAAATATAATGCTTTCTTTAACACATTTCTCATGCTCTCTGGGAGTGGCTTTCCATTAGAACGTGCTAAACGGGGTACTAGCAGTAATTGGCAGCCCGGGTGGCTGACCAGTGGGATAAGGATATCATGTAGAACAAAGCAAGAATTATATCAAAATGTTAGAAGTAGTCACAATCAATCTACAGTAGCCCATTACAAACAGTATTGCAAGGTGCTTAAAAATGTTATTAGGAAGGCAAAGAGTATGTGGTACGCAAATAGAATAGCTAATTCAAAGGATAAAATTAAAACCATCTGGTCAGTTGTGAAGGAAGTGTCTGGTCAGCAGCACAAGGTCATAGTAAAAATATTTCTGTTACTGATAAATCAGATATATGTACAGTATTTATCAATCATTTTCCGAGCATTGCTGGTAAAATATATATAAAATTTAGTTTCTACAGGAAATTATATAACTTTCTTGCCAAATGCCTTTTGTGAGATTGATGTTTGAAATACTCCTCTGTGATACAGACAAGGGGGAGATTGAGTCAATAATTAAATCACTGAAGACTAAGGACTATCATGAACATGATGACATGCCTAGCAGAATATTCAAGTACTGTGCTGCGTATGTTAGCCCTGTATTTAGCCATATTTGTAATTTTTCCTTTAGGAATGGTCAGTTTCCTGAACGATTAAAGTAAACAGCAGTAAAGCCACTTTATAAAAAGGAGGAAAAGGATAATGTAGACGATTTTAGTGTTTGCTAAAGTTATTGAAAAGGCTGTGTATGTAAGGATAATCGATCATTTTATATCACATGATTTGCTATCAAATGTACAGTTCGGCTTTAGAAGTCGTTTAATAACTGAAAATGCTGTGTTCTCTTTTCTCTGTGAGGTACTGGATGGGTTGAACAAAACGTTTCGAACGCTAGGCATATTTTTTGATTTACCTAAGTCATTTGAGTGTGTTGACCACAAAATATTGCTCCAGAAGTTGGACCATTACGGAATACAGGGAGTAGCTCACAATTGGTTCACCTCTTACTTTAGCAACAGACAGCAAAAGGTCATTATTCACAATGTTGAGAATGGCTGCAATGTAGGGTCTGAGTGGGATACAGTCAAGGGGAGGCAGTGCCCCAGGGATTAGTGTTGGGGCCACTCCTGTTCTTAGTAATATAAATGATATGGCCTCTAGTATTAAGGGTAACTCTAAAATATATCTGTTTGGTGACGACACTAGTGTGGTAGTAAAGGATGTTGTGTGCGACACTGTCTCAGTTTCAAATAGTGCAGTTCATGACCTAAGCTCATGGCTTGTAGAAAATAAACTAACTCTAAACCACAGTAAGACTCAGTTTTTACAGTTTCTAACACACAATTCAACAAAACCTGACTTCTTAATTTCACAGAATGGGCATATGATTCAAACTGAACAGTTCAAATTTCTAAGTGTTCAGGTAGATAGCAAACTGTCGTGGGAAGCCCATCTTCAGGATCTTGTTTAAAGACTTAATGCTGCCATTTTTACTATTTGAACAGTATGTGAAGTGAGTGATCGTTTGACGCTAAAATTAGTCTACTTTCCTTATTTTCACTCACTTATGTCTTATGGTACAATATTTTGGGTTATCTCTTACCATTCTAAAAGGATATTTTTTGCTCAGAAACGGGAGGGTCGGACAATAAGTGGTGTAAGTTCACGAACCTCTTGTAGACCCCTCAGCTTATTCCCAAGAATAAGCAGCTTTCACTCAGTTAATGTCGTGTGACGAGGGCCTCCCATCGGGTAGACCGCTCGCCTGGTGCAAGTCTTTCGATATGACGCCACTTCAGCAACTTTCCGAAATGACGATGATTAAGGCAACACAACACCCAGTCCCTGAGCGGAGAAAATCTCTGACCCAGCCGGGAATCGAACCCTGGCCCTTAGGATTGACAGTATGTCGTGCTGACCACTCAGCTAATACTTGGTGGAGTTCAAACCTGTGTTTGTATCGGACTTCCTTAGCTCTTTTGCAGAGAGCTGTGCAGTATACTTCTGCATCCTTTTTCAATAAGCTGTCGCTCGAATTCAAAAATCTTAGCTGTAATCCACGCACTTTCAAATCGAAACTGAAGTTTCCTCATGGGTTACTCCTTCTATTCTGTCAAGGAATTCCTTGAAAAATTAAGCTGATTCTTGTTGTATTGTTGATTGCGTTTGCTTAAACTTATGGATTTACTTTTTTTGGGTTCATAAACATTCTATTTTTATCTGTTATTACTTTTATGTTGTAATTTCATGTACTGACATGTTCCATAACCTTGGAGATTTGCTTCTCAATTTGGTCCTACGGAACTTGACGTGTAAATGAAATAAAATAAAAGGGACAGTCACCCAAATGGTGCTCCATTTGAATGACGTAATCCAGCTAACAATATTGTGAAAAGGAAAGTTGTTTCCTATCATATAGTAGAGACGGTGAGTCGCAGATAGGAACAACGAAAAACTGTCACAAATATACAAGGGTTGAATGAAAAGTAATGCCTTCACCTTTGTTAACTGGGTTTGTCTGGGAATATTTTAATAATCAAACGCAGAAATAATCCTTGGAATGTGACCTGTAATTGCCAATATTCACTTTTCCATATAATCACCACCCAGTTGGATACATTTCTGCCAACTATGAACAAGTTTTCTGAAGCCATCAGGAAAAAGTCGACACTGTTTCCGTAACCACAATCTCACAGTTGTCTCAACGTCTTCATCAGAAGCATAACGATGTCCCTGCAGATCGTCTTTCATTGTAAGGAACAGACGGAAGGCAGACGGTGCTAAATATGGACTGTACAGAGATGTCGTATGGTGGTGAGATTCAGCCTCTGAAGTTATGCTGCGGTGTCACGTGAAGTGTGTGGTTTGGCACTGTCATGCTACAGGAAAACATTTCCCTTTTCCTTTCAGGCCCTTGTTAGCCATCGTTTCAGAGTTCGCAGCATTGTGATGTAATGCCCTGAATTTATTGTTATTCCACGATCAAGGAAATTAACATGGATAACACCATCTACGTCCCAGAACACTGTGGTCATAATTTTTCCAGCTGAGGGCTGCCTCTTGAATTTCTTTTTCTGGGGCTAGTCTTTGTGTCGATATTCCAGACTGACTTTTCGTCTCCAGGTCATAATGATGCACCCACGATTTGTCTCCTGTCACAATAGAATGGAGAAAGGCGTCACTTTCATTCAAGTAACCCGAAAGGAGTTCCTGGCAAATTTCAGGTCTGTGCGCTTTCAATTCAGTAGTCAGTATCCGCGGTACCCATCGTGCACCGATTTCTGATAGCCAAGAAAAGCAATAATGTGGCCCACACGTTCCTGTGAAATGCCAGTTGTGCTTGCAATTTCTGTCTGAGTGATACGACGATCTTCCTGAATCAATCTGTCAACATGTTGCTTGTGAAACTCGGTGGTTGATGTCACAGGACGTCCAACTCTTTATTTGTCACGCAGTTCAGATGTTCCCGCCTCAACATCTTTAAACGTACTCGCCCAACGATGCACAGTACTCAAATCAACATAATCACCATAAACTGCTTTCATTCTCTGATGAATCTCCTTTGAGGTATTACCTTCTGCTGTCAAGAATTCAATGACTGCACGTTGCTTAAATCATATTGACCGACCGTCTTCTCAGGGTTCCATACTTCGCACTGTAACAACATAACCGTTCAATGCTAAGGCTTCCCGCCAACTGGAGCTGTAGAGAAGAGGCTATGGAACAAGACAGTACCTGCCACATACCAATGCTGCCAACTGTTGAAGAGTTACGAAGGTGGAGGCATTACGCATTACTTTTCAGTCAATCCTCGTAGCTTGCAGCCAGTAAGGCCTTCGTCAAAATTAAATGACACACACGCACACACACACACACACACACACACACACACACACACAGTCTCTGACAGCTGTAGCCAGATTTCGAGCACAAGTGCGTAATGGGAGAGGCAACTGGGTGATGGGAATGCTCCTCTGTGGCTGGATGGTGGGACTTTGGGAGATGGTGGGAGACTGGAAAGATAATGCACGGGAGATTTGTTTTTATACTAGGTTGGGTAGTTAATCATGATTAGTAAAGGCTACAGTGAGACCCTCAGTATGTTTCGAGATGGATCGATCGTCACTGCAGGTACGATGACCACAGGTGGCTAGGTTGTGTGGATGGGACTCCCTGGTATAGAACAGGTGGCAGCTGTCAAAGTGGAGGTATTGATGGTGGTTCGTGGTTTTGATATGGATGGAGGTACTGATGTAGCCATCTTTGTGGTGAAGGTCAACATCTAGGTAGGTGGCTTGTTGGGTTGAGTAGGACCAGGTGAAGCAAATGGGGAAGAAGTTGTTAAGGTTCTGGAGGAATATGGATAGGGTGTCCTCACACTTGATCCAAATTGCAAAGATGTCATCAATAATCTGGCATTGGGCATCGGGCATTGAGAAAGGTAGTGTTCAGTAGTGGTAAGGCCATGGGCATTAGGGATGTTAGTGTAAAGGGAGGTAGCATCAACAGTGACGATCAGAGCACTGCATGGTAAAGGGACAGGATGAGTGAAGCGTCGGAGGAGGAAATGGTTGGTATCTTTTATGTAGGTGGGTAGGTTCCAGGTAATAGATTGAAGATGTTGGTCTACAAGAATAGAGATTCTCCCAGTGTTGGCACAGTAACTGAACGCAATGGGTCGTCTTGGGTGGTTGGGTTTATGGACTTGCATGGAGAAGATAGAAGTGTTGGCAGTGGTAGGGGTGAGCAGAGAGATGGACTCCAGAAAGAGTGTCTGGGATGGGCTAAGGATTTGAGGAGTGACTGGAGATCCTGCTGGAGTTCTGGAATGGGGTCACTGTAACAACATTTGTAGGTTGATGCATCTGAGAGCTGGCGGAGCTCTTCTGCGATTCAAAACAACAGAGGTGGAGCTAATCATAGCGTGTAGGCTTTCACGGCCGGCGTCTTCAGTAATTAAAACTTCCAGGCTAAGAGGCCGGAGTCCAATAGTAGAAATACTTCTCCCTGACGTTTCGTTGCCAGCTGCGGGCAACATCATTTGAGGTGAGTCTACGACTGGCTGCTAGGCCGTGGAGGTCCTGTTTATATAGAGCGCGTAGAGGGCGCCACCACTCGTCACGTGTTGTCAACAGTAAAACTATCTCTCGCTGGCGTCATTACTCTCGATCGAAAGTAATCGATTGTCACATCTTTGGTACAAAGTCGATCGCCATATCTTATCTAACTTCAAGCCTTCTTCTTTCCTGTTAAAATTATTGTGGTGATTAAAAATCTCTACAGCCTCTCTATACATACATGCATAATAATGCGATGTCTTAGCTAGCACACTCGTCTCACTAAATTTTATTTCATGGTCACCCGTTTCAAAAACATGTTCCGCTACAGCCGATTTGTCCGTGTGTCCCAGTCGACAGTTCCTTTTTTGTTCAGTTAGGCGAGTATTGATACTTCTTTTTGTGGTTCCAATGTAAACCTTCCCACAACTACACAGAATTTTATACACGCCAGGAGTAGCTAAAGGGCGTCGTGCATTTTTCGACGATCTTAAGCATTCACTAATCTTCTTGGTGGGTCTTAAGATTGTTTCAACTCTGAACTTGGCCAGCACTTTCCTGATGCGGTCCGTAATATTGTGGATGAATGGAAGAAAAACTTTCCCCACCGATGGTTGTTATTGTTGCACGTTTTCGGACCTTTTTCTTCTGGGATCGAGTGCTCGATCTATCTCCTTGCCAGCGTACCCATTTTTCTGGAAAGCAGTTCACAAGTGGTTTAGTTCCTCTTGCTCAAATGGCTCTGAGCACTATGGGAGTTAACATCTATGGTAATCAGCCCCTTAGTTCCTCTTGCAAATATGCTGGCTCACAGATTTTATTAGCCCTGTCCACCAATGTCTTGATAATACCTTTCTTCTGCCTGGGATGATGGTTCGAATCCTTATGAAGATAACGATCAGTATGCGTATCTTTTCTGTAGAATTTGTGACCCAGAGTCCCATCTGCTCGTTTAATTACTGAGACGTCCAAAAAATTTATCTGTCCATTACTCTCTGTCTCCATAGTGAACTGTATTTTTGAATTGATGCTATTCAAATGCTTCAAAAAACGGTTCAGTTCTTCTTCACCGTGATTCCATATGAAAAAATGTCGTCCACATACCGATACCACTTCAAAGGCCTTTTTCTGGCTGACTGCAGTGCTTGCTGTTCAAAAAATTCCATAAAAATATTGGCAATGGCTGGACTTAGAGGGCTACCCATTGCCACTCCATTAATTTGTTCATAGAACTCATTATTGTACTGAAAATAAGTAGTGGAAAGGCAATGTCTAAACAAAGCTACTATATCAGTAGGAAATATGTCAGGTATGCAAGCAAGAGCTTCGTTGACAGGAACGATGGTGAACAGAGACACCACATCAAACCTGACAAGAATATTACTGGGGCTGACGATAATCTCCTTTAATTTTTCGATGAAGTGCATAGAGCTTTTAATATGATGATCTGTTTTTCCAATAACGGTTGTAACAAGGTGGCAATATGTCTAGCCAGCTCTTGAGTAGGGGATCCAATAGCACTTACTATCGGTCTCAGTGGGACATTAGGTTTATGCACCTTAGGTAGCCCATATGATCTAGGAGGATAAGCTTCCATTTTGCAAAGATCTTTTTTATCCTTTGAAGGAATAGAAGACTTTTTTATTAATTGATTGGTAACTGTCAACACTTTCGTTGTAGGATCCTTTTCCAACTTTTTATAAGTGGTAAGATCCAAAAGGTCACTGATCTTCTGGTGGTAGTCTTCACTCTTCATCAGCACGGTAGCATTTCCCTTGTCAGCAGAAAATACAATAATACTCTTGTCCGCATTTATCTCCTATAATGCTTTCTTTTCTCCTTGAGACAGATTACTGCTAGGTGGCTTAGCTTTACGCAGTATCCTGGCTGTTTCCATCCTAACTTCATCAGCAGTGTGTGATGGTAACAGCTGAATCCCCGCCTCTATATTAGCTACAATATCCTCCGTTGGAATCCTTCAGTGGAGTAATTACAAAATTTCCTCCTTTCGAGAGAACAGAAGTTTCTTCCCTGGATTATTCTTTTCCGGACAAATTTATAACCGTTCGAGAATTGTCTACAACCGGTGTTTCCTGTCTGCTCTTCTGTAGATTATCAAACTTCTTCTTCTGCCTATTAGAAGACTCTTTTGCACTATGTTCCATGGATCTAAATGTTAGCCCATCCACCTTATTCCAATCGCAAACCTGCATTGTATTGCTAATAAATAGATGGAGATTGCATGTTACCGCCAGTCCTCGACGTGTTTGATGGATCCGTTCTCGTAGCATTGCCAGTTCCATGCGTGAATAGATACGGCTAGCTTGCGCTGAATGAAACAATCTTCTCACCTTCAAAAACTTCGAAACTGTACCGGTGTCACGACAACGTAGCAGGAAAGTGAGCGAACGAAGCTGCTGGGCCTTCTTCTTGCGTAGGCTCTCCAATCGTCGTACCATAACCGACATATCCTCCCCGTAGAGGCGTCTAATCATAGCGTGTAGGCTTTCACGGCCGGCGTCTTCAGTAATTAAAACTTCCGGGCTAAGAGGCTGTGTCCAATAGTAGAAATACTTCTCCCTGACGTTTCGTTGCCAGCTGCAGGCAACATCATCTGAGGTGAGTCTACGACTGGCTGCTAAGCCGTGGAGGTCCTGTTTATATAGAGCGCGAAAAGGGCGCCACCACTCGTTATGTGTTGTCAACAGTTAAACTATCTCTGGCTGGCGTTATTACTCTCTATCGAAGGTAATCGATTGTCACATCTTTGGTACAAAGTCGATCGCCATACCTTATCTAACTTCAAGCCTTCTTCTTTCCTGTTAAAATTATTGTGGTGTTTAAAAATCTCTGCAGCCTCTCTATACATACATGCATAATAATGCGATGTCTTAGCTAGCACGCTCGTCTCACTAAATTTTATTTCATGGTCACCCGTTTCAAAAACATGTTCCGCTACAGCCGATTTGTCCATGTGACCCAGTCGACAATTCCTTTTTTGTTCAGTTAGGCGAGTATCGATACTTCTTTTTGTGGTTCCAATGTAAACATTCCCACAACTACACAGAATTTTATACACACCAGGAGTAGCTAAAGGGTGTCGTGCATCTTTCGCCGATCTTAAGCATTCACTAATCTTCTTGGTGGGTCTTAAGATTGTTTCAACTCTGAACTTGGCCAGCACTTTCCTGATGCGGTCCGTAATATTGCGGATGAATGGAAGAAAAACTTTCCCCACCGATGGTTGTTATTGTTGCACGTTTTCGGACATTTTTCTTCTGGGATGGAGTGCTCGATCTATCTCCTTGCCAGCGTACCCATTTTTCTGGCAATCGGTTCGCAAGTGGTTTGGTTCCTGGCGTTTTCCTTCCATTCATCCACAATATTACGGACCGTATCGGGAAAGTGCTGGCCAAGTTCAGAGTTGAAACAATCTTAAGACCCACCAAGAAGATTAGCGAATGCTTGAGATCGGCGAAAGATGCAACGACACCCTTTAGCTACTCCTGGTGTGTGTAAAATTCTGTGTAGTTGTGGGAAGGTTTACATTGGAACCACAAAAAGAAGTATCAATACTCGCCTAACTGAACAAAAAGGAACTATCGACTGGGACACATGGAAAAATCGGCTGTAGCAGAACATGTTTTTGAAACGGGTGACCATGAAATAAAATTTAGTGAGACGAGCGTTCTAGCTAAGACATTGCATTATTGTGCACGTATGTATAGAGAGGCTGCAGAGATTTTTAACAGGAAAGAAGAAGGCTTGAAGTTAGATAAGATATGGCGATCGACTATGTACCAAAGATGTGACAATCGATTACCTTCGATCGAGAGTAATGACGCCAGCCAGAGATAGCTTTACTGTTGACAACACGTGACGAGTGGTGACGCCCACTACGCGCTCTATATAAACAGGACCTCCACGGCCTAGCAGCCAGTCGTAGACTCACCTCAGATGATGTTGCCTGCAGCTGGCAACGAAACGTCAGGGAGAAGTATTTCTACTATTGGACCACAGCCTCTTAGCCCGAAAATTTTAATTACTGAAGATGCCGTCCGTGAAAGCCTACACGCTATGATTAGACGCCTCTACGGGGAGGATATGTCGGTTATGGTACGACGATTGGAGAGCCTACGCAAGAAGAAGGCCCAGCAGCTTTGTTTGCTCACTTTCTGCTACGTTGTCGTGACACCGGTACAGTTTCGAAGTTTTTGAAGGTGAGAAGATTGTTTCATTTAGCGGAAGCTAGCCGTATCTATTCACGCATGGAACTGGCAATGCTACGAGAACGGATCCATCAAACACGTCGAGGACTGGCGGTAACATGCAGTCAACTATTAAATCTCCATCTATCTATTAGCAATACAATGCAGGTTTGCGATTGGAATAAGGTGGATGGGCTAACATTTAGATCCATGGAACATAGTGCAAAAGAGTCTTCTAATAGGCAGAAGAAGAAGTTTGATAATCTACAGAAGAGCAGACAGGAAACACTGGTTATAGACAATTCTCTAACGGTTATAAAATTGTCCAGAAAAGAATTATCCAGGGAAGAAACTTCTGTTCTCTCGAAAGGAGGAAATTTTGTAATTACTCCACTGAAGGATTCCAACGGAGGATATTGTAGCTAATATAGAGGCAGGGATTCAGCTGTTGCCATCACACACTGCTGATGAAGTTAGGATGGAAACAGCCAGGATACTGCGTAAAGCTAAGCCACCTAGCAGTAATCTGTCTCAAGGAGAAAAGAAAGCATTATGGTAGATTAATGCGGACAAGAGTATTATTGTATTTTCTGCTGACAGGGGAAATGCTACTGTGGTGATGAAGAGTGAAGACTACCACCAGAAGATCAGTGACCTTTTGGATCTTACCACTTATAAAAAGTTGGAAAAGGATCCTACAACGAAAGTGTTGACAGTTACCAATCAATTAATAAAAAAGTCTTCTATTCCTTCAAAGGATAAAAAAGATCTTTGCAAAATGGAAGCTTATCCTCCTAGATTATATGGGCTACCTAAGGTGCATAAACCTAATGTCCCACTGAGACCGATAGTAAGTGCTATTGGATCCCCTACTCAAGAGCTGGCTAGACATATTGCCACCTTGTTACAACCGTTATTGGAAAAACAGATCATCATATTAAAAGCTCTATGCACTTCATCGAAAAATTGAAGGAGATTACCGTCAGCCCCAGTAATATTCTTGTCAGGTTTGATGTGGTGTCTCTGTTGTGTCTCTGTTCACCATCGTTCCTGTCAACGAAGCTCTTGCTTGCATACCTGACATATTTCCTACTGATATAGTAGCTCTGTTTAGACATTGCCTTTCCACTACTTATTTTCAGTACAATAATGAGTTCTATGAACAAATTAATGGAGTGGCAATGGGTAGCCCTCTAAGTCCAGTCGTTGCTAATATTTTTATGGAATTTTTTGAACAGCAAGCACTGCAGTCAGCCAGAAAAAGGCCTTTGAAGTGGTATCGGTATGTGGACGACACTTTTTCGTATGGAATCACGGTGAAGAAGAACTGAACCGTTTTTTGAAGCATTTGAATAGCATCAGTTCAAAAATACAATTCACTATGGAGACAGAGAGTAATGGACAGATAAATTTTTTGGATGTCACAGTAATTAAACGAGCAGATGGGACTCTGGGTCACAAAGTCTACAGAAAAGATACGCATTTTGATCGTTATCTTCATAAGGATTCGAACCATCATCCCAGGCAGAAGAAAGGTATTATCAAGACATTGGTGGACAGGGCTAATAAAATCTGTGAGCCAGCTTATTTGCATGAGGAACTAAACCACTTGCGAACCGCTTTCCAGAAAAATGGGTACGCTGGGAAGGAGACAGATCGAGCACTCCATCCCAGAAGAAAAATGTCCGAAAACGTGCAACAACAACAACCATCGGTGGGGAAAGTTTTTCTTCCATTCATCCACAATATTACGGACCGCATCAGGAAAGTGCTGGCCAAGTTCAGAGTTGAAACCATCTTAAGACCCACCAAGAAGATTAGTGAATGCTTGAGATCGGCGAAAGATGCACGACACCCTTTAGCTACTCCTGGTGTGTATAAAATTCTGTGTAGTTGTGGGAATGTTTACATTGGAACCACAAAAAGAAGTATCAATACTCGCCTAACTGAACACAAAAGGAACTGTCGACTGGGACACACGGACAAATCGGCTGTAGCGGAACATGTTTTTGAAACGGGTGAAATAAAATTTAGTGAGACGAGCATGCTAGCTAAGATATCGCATTATTATGCATGTATGTATAGAGAGGCTGCAGAGATTTTTAAACACCACAGTAATTTTAACAGGAAAGAAGAAGGCTTGAAGTTAGATAAGATATGGCGATCGACTTTGTACCAAAGATGTGACAATCGATTACTTTCGATCGAGAGTAATGACGCCAGCCAGAGATAGTTTTACTGTTGACAACTCGTGACGAGTGGTGGTGCCCTCTACGCACTCTATATAAACAGGGCCTCCAAGGCCTAGCAGCCAGTCATAGACTCACCTCAGATGATGTTGCCTGCAGCTGGCAACGAAACTTCAGGGAGAAGTATTTCTACTATTGGACGCCGGCCTCTTAGCCCGGATGTTTTAATTACTGGAGTGGTGGAGCTGGTATCCGCAGGTAGAGTTATAAGATTGGGAACAGTTCTTATAGCTTGGACTGCTTATCATTCTGTGGATGTAAGTTTAGTTTGGATCTTGAGGGATTTGGGAATGATGGTGATTCAAGATTCAAGGTTAAGAAATTCTGGAAAATTAACATGGGGTGATTTGGGGGCAATGAGGATGGATCACAGTTGGATGGGGGAGTAAACTGAGTTAGGTAGGGTTGAATATTGCTCTTTGGTAGAGTCTGATTGGTAGTGTTGGTGGCGAAAAAGTGTCTCCACTGTAGTGACTGGGAGAAGGAGAGAAGGTCTTTAACAAGTCCTGTGTGATAGAATTTGCGAGTGGAGCAAGTAATCCAGCTGGAACCTTGAGAACTTTATATTAGTAAAGGAAACTTTGCAGTTTCTATAGAAGACAATTTGCAATTTATCTGGATCTTTCCAATGCATCTGACTGCATACCACTTCCAGATACTCATAAATTAAGTAACTACAACATAAGTAGTAAATAGCTGGTGTTCTAAAATCGTACATAGAAAACAAAAAGCTTAATAGGTAGATGAAGCATAATACCAGCAATACAGACACAAATGGGTACAGTAATATCATGCTAGCAAAATACAGTGCTCCACTGGAATCAGTTCTGAGGATATTCCTATTCCTACCAAATGTAAATGCTTATATTTCACCAGTTACTGTCACTGTAATTAGGGTATTGTGGTGAAAGAGGTTCCTTTTGAATGTAAAACTTTGTAGTTGTACACCTACATACATATTCTGCAAGGCACCTCATGGTGTATGGTGGAGGGTACCTTGTACCACTACCATGCATATCGTTTTCTCCTCCACTCACAGACAGAACAAGGGAGAAACGACTGTCTATATGCATCTGTACAAGCCCTAATTTCTTATCTCATCTTCTTAGTCCTTATACAAAACGTACATTCTCAGCAGGAGAATCGTTCTGCAGTCAGCTATAAATGCTGGTTCTCTAAATTTTCACAATAGAGTTTCACAAACACAACATTGTCTTGCCTCCAAGGATTCCCATTTGAGTTCGCAAAGAATCTCCATAATACCTGTGTCCTGATAGAACCTACTGGTAACAAAGCTAGCGGATCACCTCTGAATTGTGTCAATGTGTTCCTTTGACCTGAGTTGGTAGAGATCCTAAATGCTTGGGAACTATGCAAGAATGGGTTGCACTAGTGCTCTATACTCAGTCTTCTTTATAGATGAGTTACATTTTCCTAAAATTCTCCCAATAAACAGAAGTTTATCAAACACCTTGTCTGTTACCACCTATATACGCTGTTTTGATTTTGTATCGGTTTTCAACATTGCACCTAGACATATGTGACTGTGTCAAGCAGCATACCATCAATGCTGTATTCGAAAATAATATTTTTTCTAGTCTTAATTAACTTATATTTTTCTACTTTTAGAGGAAGATGCCATTCATCACACTAACTACAAATTTTGTCTAATATAATATGGTGTTTTCACTTTGTGTTGTCCCAGCACCACCACATCTTCATCTGATATCTGATACAATCTGACTGTATGACCATAATTTCGTGAATATTTCTAGGTTCATCTCATTTAAAGATGATTATGGTAAACAAATTAAACTCCTTTTCTATTATCAGTTTCATAAATTGTAAAATTCAGTTATTGAGTTTCTCCATTGTCCAGAGACCAGCAACGCTGTTTAAACATGTACTCAAACAAATCAGTGAATTGTTCATTTCTCTAATGTACACTTGAACATAATTATTTTCAGTCTTAATCCTCATGCCTGTGTACCTGAGTATGAAGTGCGCCAGTCACAAATAACTTCGTCTTGTGCCTTTCCATTGTCGTTTTACTATTGTGATCACATACCTTTTCCTTCATTATTGCCTCAGTTAGCACAATAATATGCTGTGTCATCACATGTGCAGTTGAGTAACAGTAATATAAAATAAACAGCAAGCTAGGTGAGAAAAAATTTGTTATCTGTGCAAGAAAATGATTCATATTTCGAACTTACAGCACAATCCCACTATGAGGCAATGATAAGCAGTTGGCAGGGTTCTGATACAACTGTGCTGCTTAATGCTTCTAGTGGGACATTATTGTGGGGTAACACTTGTATGCAGCAGTAGAGTGATATAATGAAAGGCTTATTTTATTATTGTTTTATTAAACAATGATTTATAATGTAAGTTTATTTTACCATTGTTTGATTAAATGAAAAGTAAACTGTGATTTTGCTCATACATGTTTTCCTTGGTAACATAAAGACAGCTATTCTTTACATGTGTACAAAGTGCGCCATGTGGCTGCATGTGTTATGAAAAACGGCGTCTACTCGAGTGTTAATATAGTGGAGGATTATTTCCCATGTAATTGGATTGTGTACTTTTCATCAACATACAGTTTGTAGCTTTTTCCTGTCCTTGAAACACCAAAATATTGTTTTGTAAATTTATGATGTCAGAGTATTATAAAATCAGAGCTGTACTTCTAACTCTTAGTGCTTCCCGAAATCAAATAACATTTTCAACTGTGCATAACCAGTTAATTAAAATTTCATGACAGTCACTACTGAAATATTATTCTTTGATTATGAGGTAGTCGGTATCATTCAGTGAACATTATCTATTTTTCATCAAACATTTTCAGATGATTCATTTCCACCAATGATATACAAGGGTAGGCCATGTAATAAAATGTCTTCACTTGTTCCATAAAATGACCTCGATTCAACAGTGGCCAAGACGAGACTGAATGCAATATAAAAGGAGATAAAACAGACTTCAGGTTTCCTCTTGAGGTGGACAGACATCAAACACTTGTGTGCTGTACCCAGTGATGTGAGAAAGTATAGCCATGATTGCTTGCTAAATCACTGTGATGTGTACATGCAACAAGTAAAAACAAACCAACGAGTAAACATAGGCAAAACATTTTGTAGTTTAAATTAAACAAAACTATTATTATTACAAATTTATTAGGTTAAATGTAATCAGTACCAACCATTATGTAGTTGTCAAATTTCACTGTGACACTGTACAGCTTCTGTATCACTACAGTATGCAAATGACAGTTGTCTCATATAAAATACTGATTCAAGCAAAGAACTGCAAGAGAGAGTTTTTCAAAATATAAGCCACACAAAACATTTTTTCAGTCAAAATAATCCATTTACAAATGCTATGAAAACTACACAAATGCAGTGCATTTTGAGTCATTACATACAGATGTGGCTAGGCATTGAGGCATTACAGGCAGGCAATGCTAGATGCGTATAATCCGTTTTGGCAGGTAATAGGGCACAACATGCATATGTTCTGACACAAATGAGTGTCACTCAGAGGAGGAAGGGACCAGAGACATCTGCTTCACATAATGGACAACACTTTCTCTCTCTACAATTGGTGTAAATGAGAGACCACAAAGTAAGTTGGCTGAGAGAAGGACAGCAAGTAGCCTGTAGCATTAGTAACAGAGGGGAAAACCCATGTGGTTGACAGTTGCAGAATCTCAATGTGATGAAGAGCCGACATTGTGTGGATTCAGAGCCCGAAATCCCATTTCACAGCTACAAAATACACAAAATTCCATGTATTATAATTACAGGAATTATTAGCACATTATGGCAAACTATCTCACCAATTAAAATGAAAATAACAAGAAAAAATTAAGGACCACAGCTAAAATCTAAGGACAGCACAGAAATGCTAGTGAGATTCTGATTGTGACCAATATGTAATATGCACAGTAAGAATAATTTGAATGTAAATTTGGGGAATTCTCAACAGATCTCGTTTGTATAAAGTTGGTGACAGTTCAATTTGAGAGTTGACCAAGGTCAGATATACGAATGAATGTGAGGCATGTCAGTTATAGTTTTAAGTGACAAAACTTTCGTGAAATTGTAAAATTTTATGTAGGTGTTGTGAAAACTTAGAGAAGTTCTGATAGTTGGTTGTAGCTGTAAGTGTGAATACTTATGACTTGGCCTTGCAAATACTTTGGTTGCTAATCTTATGAATTTTAATTTTTATACAGAATAACATTGGCACCTTTAATGTTTTAGATGTTAGTGTCTTGGACTGCAGCTGTGAGATGAATCATTTGGATTTCTAAAATGTTTATATCAGGTAGTTGATGAATTTGTAAAATATTTTGAAGTTAGTTTCCAGAACATTAACACTGAACAGTAACTAGGCATGCCGACTTCAGTATTTTTGTAATTATGAGGGACTCCATCTCTCATTGTGTTAATTATACAATCTTCAATGATTAACAAACATATTTTATTTCTAATCATGAGCCATTTGGTTTTTGGAATATTACTATTTTTCACCACTGACCACATCTTGCCTGTAGTTATTAATTATAAAGAAGTTCACATAACTCTTTATTGGGAACTGTGATAGGTGTGCGACCAATCTCCTAGTCATTACAGTATCCAACAAACATTAAGTAGAAGGGAACATCTTTATCAAAGGGAGGTGTGTTCACATTAGTTGTTTCATTAACCGAACATAACTGCAGTTAATCTGGTACTGAATGGCGATAATGAGTTTATGAGATGCTAGTTCAAGATAAAAAAATCTGAGAATTACATCAGAATTAAGGCTGGTAGACATTACATATGAATGAAATGGAACAGAATGTCAGGTGATGTCAGCATCCAGTGGTGGATTGTTCACACTAGACAGAATGTCAACATGCCAGTTTTCTTAGCCTAATTTCAAAAGGCGAAAGTAAGGTTGTGTGATATCATCCACGATACAAAAAGTCAGAGAATACTGTCAGAATCAATGAAAAAGTTTGTTAATGGTCCAATCAACTTCATAACACATGTGATTGACCAATTTTGTGTAGTACCTGTAAACTGCTGAGAAATGAAACAACATTTCAAAACATCAACAGTTGTTTGCTAACGAAAATATATACTACAGCAGGGTGGGTTACAAAAATCGTTTGGCGTACTGTTCAAAATAAACGTCCACCTACCTCAGTATGGCTTCTGCTCGATGTCCCTTCACTCTGCAAGCATAGATACTTACTAGATGGCAAAAAAGCAGCATTGAAGAAAACGCCATCTAATATCTGTCCTGCAAAGTTCGCGTAAACTCTAGTAGTATTTCAGTTCCTGCAATCCCACATATATCAAGATTTCTGGTAGTGATATGATGCATTTTTTCTCACTGTAAATGTTCAAAAAATTTGTAGATAAGCCTTTTTATTGCTTCTAGCACACAAGAAAATGGACTATCAAGTCTGCTTGTACCTAAATAACGTATCTATTGTTCTCTGTTCACAGTTCATACAACCAATTTCACACTCAAAGCAGCCAGAAATTTATACAAGTGTGACCCAACTGATGACGCGATCTCACAGTCTCAGATCCGCTATTATAAATGAGTTTCACATTCGGTCCTTCTCAGTGGGTTTCTTTAAAAGAAACTGCTCGCCAAATACTCCATACCTGAATACAGAATACGCCACACGGAATTTTCATAAAGGCCGAAAGATCACACGTGACTAACTTTCCAACATACACTCCCGAAACTCCAAGCTTTCATCAAACTGTTCGTAACTACATCAGCGTTAGTCACAACACGTACTAAACGTGAGGAACTCAATATTCCTTCGTTTTACACATTTAACATGTTCTTTTGCGTCCGAAGCTGGTGAGTGACTCTCTCGATGCTGCCTCACTCACAGCATATCTAACTAGCTGTGAGCGGGAATTACGTAATTCTGATTGGCTGATCAGTCTGATGGACCAATCAGAATGATTCTTTGAGATCATTCTCATGGCAAAACCCGCCTAAGTCAATCACTGTTCAGAAAGTAATTTATGTTATCCCAAAATGCAAATACTAACACAATGTTGAATAAAACAAAACGAAATAAAATTAATCTTGACAATAATATAGAAAACGATTGCACTTTAAACTGATATTCTGGCTGCCATCTTACAAAAGTAATCACCCCTAGACATACATCATCATCAATGTGGGTAAATTACATCTTTACCACATTCCAATAATGTAATGTTGTACATAATATAATATTGATTTTTTTCGTTTGAGCCACATACACCATCTCACTCATTCTCATTTATTCACACAACAACACATTAAACAGACACTATTTTTTCTGAATTTTTATACTACAGGATGAAGAATAATTAAAGTTTTGGAAATAAAAATCCAAACTAATTGATTTGGTATATTGAGAACTGTGATTTCAAATGGTAACAAAAGACAAACTGTAATCGTTCCTAACTGAATTTTTCACCCTGAGTGATGGTTTGGTGGATTTTAGGTAATTTTCTGAACCTTCAAAACTATAATATGTACAGCTTTGAAATTTGGAGATCTTCTGAATTAAAAAATTAGTATACCATGTTTGAAAATGTTTTATTTAGATCCGTGGGGGGTATGAATATATGGTCATTCTAAGTGTCACAGAAGCCCGTTCTCATACTGGCTAGTAGCGACATATGTGCTATGAGTCATGGCTAAGACACAAGTTTTCAGCCTCCTGTACGTTCGCCGGGCTCCACGTCTACGTATCTTATTGCAATAAATGTTATCCTATAATAACTTGCGATGTCACAACATCAAGCACAATTTGTGAGGGAATATGTAGAGCCTATTTACATTATGTTTTATTTTTCATATATAGCAAATAACGTCATAAACAACTGTATTTTGTCCTTCAATAAACTGACTTTTTCACTCAATAAAAGTTTATTTAATGAAAACTGCTTCATCAATTTATGTTGTCATATATACACAATGTAGGCATCAGCTCTGTTCAGATATTGTAAAACGTAAATAATTTTTTGCTTTCATTATCTAGTCTCTATTATGGAAAAACATTCAACGGAGAAAATGTTCATGTAGTCATGAAACATTGACAATTGGTCACCAAAACAAAGCAAATTAATAAAGCAAAGGCTAAGAAGAAAAAAAGTGCGATATCTACTATTATAATATTAGTGTGCATGGCGAAAATAAATTAAATTCAGATGTCAGCAAACGACGACACAGTCCCCACACAAATATCAGTGTCTGACCTTTCTTTCCCAGATATCGTGACCTTGGTGTTCCATTGAATCCCTTCCCTTTCTGTTCTGTTAACGGCTTGTGTGAGTACCTCACTGTGGAATATTGAGATGTTCCATTCCATCCTGTTCCATTCTTTCAAAGGGGAATTGACCTTTAAGGAACTAGCAATGGTAGTAGCCTTTATTAACGGAAAAGTCCAAATTTATAAACGAAGTTCTTGACAAAGGTGGTATAGTGAACTTTCCACACTACTGAGAATCAAAAAAATACGAAAGTATCGTCCAATCATCAAAAAACGTCAAATTTATTTTTTTCGAAAAAATACACGTCATACATGTCAATACATCGAACAATATTTATATGTTGGTTTGTTTTCGTGAGAAATTGCAAGTGTTTCATGATGACTTGAATATCTTGCCATTGAGTGTTCTTCTGTAAGAGAGGCCTCATACTGACAGTGAAATATGATTTAGATTTTACAATACCTGTGCAGAACTGATGCCCACACTTCGTATAAATGCGAATATAAGTTGATGAAACGGTTTTCATTAAATAGCCATTTATTAAGTGAAAAAATCAGCTCTGTTGAAGGAGAAAAATACTGTTGGTTATGACGCTGTTTGCTTCGTATGGAAAATCAAACATAATTATAAGGTAAAAGGTTCTACGTATTCCCCTACAAAATTTTGTTATGTGTGTTTATGTATACAGTATATAGTTTCGCTAACGAATAAATGTCGATGTTTTGAAATGTTGTTTCACTTCTATGCAATTTACAGGTGCCATACAAAATTGAGCAGCCACATCAGTTATGAAGTTTTATTTGATCATCAACAAATTTTATCGTTTTGTATCACAGATGGTATCTTATAATTTCAATTTCGCCCTTCGGTACTGGGGCTAAGCAAATTGACATCGTGTACACGTTCCATCTAGTGTGAACCAACGTCTTACAGTTGAGCCGGCAAAGTTGATCTCTGGGAGCCAGCTTTCAAAGACCAAGTGCAAATGGTAAAGAGTGAAGACAGTGGCCGTCTGTAGAGCCCCGGCAACACTGAGGCGTGATCGTAGAGACATTAACAAAACTGTGTAACATGATTGGTTGCAGTAGGTACGCGGAGCTGCTGCGCCCAGACCACTGCAGCTTTTTACTGCAACAAACACACGTATATATATATATATATATATATATATATATATATATATATATATGTATATATGCATTCCTTTTTGGTCTGAACCGTCCATCATTTCACGGACGGTAAAGTCTGTTGATAACGAGTGTTGAATCGTCCTTTATGCACAGTGTATGATTTTTTGTTGCTTGGCTGTTATAAAAAGTAAATAATTTTTCGATCTAGACGGTTGACCTCTTTATGGAATAACACTCGTAGGGAAAAAAATGAAAGTCCTCCTACAGCCTTGGCAATGTGTCCCGAGCGCAATTACCTTTGGCACACTGTGCGTGCGTTATCTTTGCAACACTTGACCTAGTAACTTTGATGAGACCTTATCAAGATTAAGCCAAAGATATAGTTGTACCATGTAAATATGTCATGTGCCTAAACGTGTAATAAACATTAAAGTATTTGCCGATATGAGTGATGGCGTTCATCAAATAAGAAAAGCCTTTTTTGCCCCCTAACCTGCCTGTATATTATTCTCCACTTTCTGCGCCTAATTACGTGTACCAAGCAAATAAAGTACACTTAATGTTGCCCAACATGACAGCGTATTGTTTAAAGGTTTCGGCGGTTACCAGGAAACGTTATAATGCTAGCGAAGCAAGTAGTCAGTTGCAGATTGGTGACGTACGTACAGGAAGTCAGAAACACTCTGGCTTTACGACTCTGTGGTAACAATGCCTATACAGGTCTTTCCGTAATTAAACGCCGTAGCACCGAACTTGTGAAACACGTCAGGGATCACGAAATGCTCTTACCGGTGCCTACCGTTACCTATAGATTGACGTTTGTGTAAAGGTGATGAACTAGTAAAAATGTCGTTGCGAATTAGTTGGAATGAACTGTTCCCCACGAAATGGAGCGTAGTGATATTCATCGCGTACATGGTGTTGTTTATAAATCAAGGTTGGTGGTAAAATCAATATGAAATATGCTTTACCTGCAGATAAATCATTCTGGAATAAGCTGGCAGTCATTTATGCGTGAGGTGTGCGTGCTTGTGTGAATGAAGGCTGTTTGTTTCTCTTGTTCTAACGAAGGCTGTGGCCGAAGGCTTATGTGTAAATGTCTTTTAATTGTGCCTGTCTGCAACTTAACGTGTCATCTTTTGTTAAAATCCATCTTATTACTACTTTTTCAAGACTGTATACATTCTATTGAACTGCTCTTCTTAATTTCTTTGTTGTCTCTGGCAGATTTACAATGTCACAAGCAAACCGTAAGCTTTTTATTTCTTATCCGTGAACTTTTAATTCCTGCTCCAAATTTTTCTTTAGTTTGCTACTTTGCTTGCTCAATGTCCAGATTGATTAACGTTGCGTCACTCCCATCTCAACCACTGTTTCCCTTTCATGTCCAGCCACTCTTGAACTGCAGTCTGGTTCCTGCACAAGTTATAAATAACAATTTGCTCCCTGTGTTTTATTCATCCTGTTTGTTGTTGTGGTCTTCAGTCCAGAGACTGGTTTGATGCAGCTCTCCATGCTACTCTATCCTGTGCAAGCCTCTTCATCTCGCAGTACCTACTGCAACCTACATCCTTCTGAAACTGTTTAGTGTATTCATCTCTTGGTCTCCTCTACGATTTTTACCCTCCATGCTGCCTTCCAATACTAAATTGGTGATCCCTTGATACGTCAGAATGTGTCCTACCAACCGATCCCTTCTTCTACTCGTTTTGCTTTTGTTGATGTTCATCTTATATCCTCCTTTTAAGACATTGTCCATTCCGTTCAACTGCCCGTCCAAGCCCTTTGCTGTCTTTGACAGAATTACAATGTCATCGGCGAACCTCAAAGTTTTTATTTCTTCTCCATGGATTTTAATTCTTACTCCTAATTTTTCTTTTGTTTCCTTCACTGCTTGCTCAGTATACAGATTGAATAACATCGGGGAGAGGCTACAACCCTGTCTCACTCCCTTCCCAACCAATGCTTCCCTTTCATGTACTCGACTCTTATAACTGCCATCTGGTTTCTGTACGAATTGTAAATAGCCGTTTGCTCCCTGCATTTTAGCACTGCCACCTTTAGAATTTGAAAGTGAGTCTTCCAGTCAACATTGTCAAAAGCTTTCTCTATGTCTACAAATGCTAGAAACGTAGGTTTGCCTTTCCTTAATGTTTCTTCTAAGATAAGTCATAAGGTTAATATTGCCTCACGTGTTTCAACATTTCTACGGAATCCAAACTGATCTTCTCCGAGGTCAGCCTCTACCAGTTTTTCCATTTGTCTGTAAAGATTTCGTGTTAGTATTTTGCAGCCGTGCCTTATTAAACTGATAGATTGGTAATTTTCGCATCTGTGAACCCCTGCTTTCTTTGGGATTGGAATTATTATATTATTTTTGAAGTCTGAGGGCATTTCACCTGTCTCATACCTCTTGCTCACCAGATGGTAGAGTTGTGTCAGGGCTGGCTCTCCCAAGGCTATCAGTAGTTCTAATAGAATGCTGTCTACTCCCGGGGCCTTGTTTCGACTTAGGTCTTTCAGTGCTCTGTCAAACTCTTCACGCAGTATCATATCTCGCATTTCATCTTCATCTACATCCTCTTCCATTTCCATAATATTGTCCTCAAGAACATCGCCCTTGTATAGACCCTCTATATACTCCTTCCACTTTCCTGCTTTCCCTTCTTTGCTTAGAACTATGTTTCCATCTGAGCTCTTGATATTCATGCAAGTGGTTCTATTTTCTCCAAACGTCTCTTTAATTTTCCTTTAGGCGGTATCTATCTTACCACCTAGTGATATAAGCCTCTAGATCCTTACATTTATCCTCTAGCCACCCCTGCTTAGCCATTTTGGGACTAGTGTAGCAGGGGATACAACCCGTCGGCTTTGGACAATGACGTCACAAGTCGCCAATCGAGAAGCGATTCTTCTTAGTGTTGTAGCTCCCTTCAGTGGCTGATGAGTGTTTTTTGGCTTTTTTAAAAAAAAAAATCTCACGAGATAGAATAAATAGATCCACTTTATTAAGCAATCAGTAAAAAAACGTAACTGAAACATAACAGCAAAAGCGAAAATGGTAAACTGCTCTCTGGCGACTTGTGACGTCATTGTCCAAAGGCGACGGGTTGTATCCCCTGCTGCACTAGACCCGCCATTTTGCACTTCCTGTCTATCTCATTTTTCAGACATTTGTATTCATTTACTGCATTTTTGTATTTTTTCCTTTCATCTGTTAAATTCAGTATCTCTTCTGTTACACAAGGAATTCTGTTAGCCCTCGTCTTTTTCCCTACTTGATCCTCTGCTGCCTTCACTATTTCATCTCTCAAAGCTACCCATTTTTCTTCTACTGTATTTCTTTCACCCATTCTTGTCAATCGTTCTCTAATGCCCTCCCTGAAACTCTCTACAACCTCTAGTTCTGTCAGTTTATCCAGGTCCCATCTCCTTACATTCCCAATTTTTTGCAGTTTCTCTAGTTTTAATCTACAGTTCATAACCAATAGATTGTGGTCAGAGTCCACATCTGCCCCTGCAAATGTCTTACAATTTAAAACCTGGTTCCTGAATCTCTGCCAGACCATTATATAATCTATCTGAAACCTGTCAGTATCTCCGGGCTTCTTCCATGTATACAACCTTCTTTTATGATTCTTGAGCCAAGTGTTAGCTATGATTGAGTTATGCTCTGTGCAAAATTCTACCAGGCGACTTCCTCTTTGATTCCTCACCCCCATTCCATATTCACCTACTATGTTTCCTTATCTTCCTTTTCCTACTATCGAATTCCAGTCACCCATGACTATTAAATTTTTGACTCCCTTCACTATCTGAGTAATTTCTTTTATCTCATCATACATTTCATCAATCTCTTCATCATCTGTGGAGCTAGTCAGCTTATATAGACTTGTACTATTGTGGTAGGCGTGTGTTTCGTATCTATCTTGCTACCTTCAGAATTTCAGTGATTGTATTCCAATCAATGCCGTGAAAATATTCTGTTTCGTCTGTGGCGTACGTCTTACAAGGATATCGACAGTTTTGAGGGTCATTGTCTTCTTCAGGTGCGTTGTGTCAACTTGGGTATTTCAATGCTGTATCAGATTCCTCACACAGTATTCTATCTCCCATATCATCATCGTCATCTACTTCCTCGTCCCTTTCTGTAACATTTGTCTTCAAGTTATAGTTTCCTTTGTATATGCCTATATTCTTTTCCGTCCTCCTTTCAGCCATCCCTTCTTTGTGTACTACATGCTTGCTATCTGAGCTCTTGACGTATATATAGCTGGTTCTCTTTCTTCCAAATGCCTTTTGTTTTCCCATAGATAGCCCCTTTTTTCCTGTAGTCATGCATGCTTCTATAGTCTTGCATTTGTCCTCTGCCCATACTGTTTAGCAATTTTGCTCTTTCTGCCAATAAAATTTTTAAGCTTCTGTACCCTATTTCCATTAGCGTGCTGCATTTTTGTATTTTCTCCTTTTGTCTGTTAAATTTGGTTTCTTGTGTGTTACCCAAAGATTTCTCCTGGGCCTTGTCTTTTGGCCTATTTCATCTTCTGACTTCAGCATTTCTCCAGTTTCAATCAGATGTTGTCTATGCTCCTTTTGAAACGCTCACAATCAATGACTCTTCCAGTTTGTCCAGGTCCTATCTGCTTACTTCTAGGTATTTGTGATTGTTACCATTTCTGGTGACTTTAATACCTATAATGTATTTGAACACATAGGTATCTCTATCTAATTTACATACAATAATGTTCCATTTATTTACATTCAGTGCCAGTCTCTACATTGATCATGTGCAGATCATCCTCCATTTTGATATAGTGTTTTGCCATTGCAACTTCCCTGTTGACAACAGCATTATCTGCATGCAGCCTCACAGAGCTTCTGACATTATTCAGTAGATCATTTAAGCAGATTCTAAACATCAATGGTTGGGGGGGGGGGGGGGGGTTTCTGTCTGTTGATTTTGTCCTGTTAAGAATGCTATGTTGTGTTTAATATTCTGTGAAATTCTGAATCCAATCACAAATTATGACCAATACTTGGTAAGGTCATACTCTGTCCATTAAACAACAGTGCAGACTTGTATGGAGTGGCTACCAAAGTCAAAGTGCATGGCTTCAACTTGGGCAAGAGCATTTATGGTTCTTTGAATTCCTCTGGCCAACAAATGATCTTAATGATTTTTCTTTTACAATTCTGTGGTAACACCCCACAATCAATTTGGTGCAATCCCTGCCTGGACTTGATTTGTGATTTTGACCTTGTTTTCTAGTTTCACTCCCAGCACTATCTCCATCTTCTATTAATGATTGCAGGGTGCCCATTGTTGGGTCTGACATACCATCTTTTTCAAATTTTACAGAAGTACCTGTCTGCTGGGAAGGTTGCCCACTGTGGTGTACATTCCGCCTCTGTGCACTTCGTGCCTGACACCTTTCCTTCACCATGCTGTAGACTCAAAATGCAGCACAGTAGCCATCTTGCTGTGGGTGGGGGTGGGGGGATCGTCAAGTCAAGTCAAGTCAAGTACCTGGATGGCGGTAGCCCTCTGACCCTGAAGGAATCGCAGTTTAGGTGCCTGCACTGCGTACTCCTCATATATGGAGTATGTGTCTGTCATGACAGACATGGGGACTCCCAGCAATGATTTGCCTGCCAGGTAGCCATTGCTGTGGCTGGGTGGTGCCCTTTGGGGAGAGCCCTCATTTTGGGGTGTGTGGGGCGACAGGTTAATAATAATTCATATTTCATAAGTAATAGAAAAAATTAGAATATTGTTCGCCTTCTTTTATGAGAGCCTGATAACTATTTTTGTGATCAGCTAGAAAGTGATGGAGAACATACTGGCCATAATTTCCATGCTGCAAGTCCACATTCTTGTCGAGCCCACTGAAAGAAATGTTTCTCTTCTCTGTTTACTCAGCAGGATTAGGAACTATGATTATAAATGAATATTTTGAGTTCTAATTGGTAGATATATTTGATCACCTTTCACATGCACAGCATCGTAATATTCTTGATGTTAATACTAATAATAAATCTCTCTAATCTAAACAGCACTATGAGCAGTTCAGAGGTGACCTCTACAGCAAGTTCCCATTAAATGGTCTCTCACCCTGACCTTCGATAATCAAAATAATTGCTTGCCACAAAAGTGGAAAATAAGTATCGCCACATGCCCCGTGGATTTGTTAATATTGAAGGTGGCACACTAACAGTTACTTTTGTGAAATCTAAGTGATCCAGGGCGGTGTACAGTCGTCTCGTCACGAGTTCAGTTCGTATTTGTAACGAAAACATGAGTCTAGTTGTGGTCTGGCTGAGACGTCATCCACGGCATCACGTTTTCCACCGTTTGACTGACGTGGATTGTATTTTAGCTGGGTGCGAAGTGAAGTCTTTTTCCAGAAATCTAAATGATCCAGGACAGTGTACAGTCCTTGTGAGTTCACTTCCTATTTGAACTCCCTCTGCCAGGCACTTAAATGTGATATGCAGAGTATCGATGTAGAACTGCACAGGCCTGCATTAGCAACCTCGGCTACGGAGATGGGTGAAGCATCAAGTGATGGTTCGTCTTACAGGGAACCCTACCTTTGATCGAGTCCTACCAGTGATGTTTCCTGACTAGTTAGTGGTTGGAAAGGTGCATTCGTAAGAGTGGTATGAACCACTTGGCAGGGAAAGTGACCTGGACAATAGTGCAGGGACTGTTAATTAAAGATACTGTAGCAGCTGTGCTGGTATCGAAGAAGTTCTTATGGTTGTCTGAGGAGATGTGCGAGTTGGATGCCTCTAATTTCATAGACTAGATTTAGGCAATTGTAGCATTACAGGCCAGAACAGCTCTTTAACGTTATGACACATAGTATAAAAAAACACACGTTACTAGTATTAAAAGTATGCAGCCAACTAACGGAAAATGGTTTCAGTTTCATATACTAACGAGAAAAACTGTTATGAAGACTATCTAAAGTTCGCTGGAACTTGTTCTTTATAGATTTTCTGTTAGATTTTACTGGCTCAAGAATCTAGGATTTTGTTGGTGTCTAGCACTGGATACATTCTACAGCTAAATTGAGGGGCATATGTTGAGCGCTTATCAGACCCCATTATCTTCACAGATTTTTTTTTTTTTAAAGAAAGTTATACTTTATTTGATCATAGTAGTTACCTAGGCCTACTTCAGATTGCAACATTCCGACTCTTAATGATATTACTTGGAAAACACTTGATTCTGCATTAAACTGGCTTTTAACCAATATACATGTTTGTAATTCAGACAAAAGAGCCCAAAAACTTTGTCTAAGCACACAAAATACATGATTTACAAGTAAAGATAACAACTCACCAAACAGTGTGCGGTAGTGTCCCCCCACCCCCCATAAAACATGCAAGTTGAGAAATGTGTTTTGTAGTAATTATCTTCATTTGCATGAATCTGGATGCTTTCTAAACACTGTGAAGTTCATGGTGGAGGGTACAGGGTACATCCCACTGTACCAGTTATTAGGTCTTTTCCCCTGTTCCATTCACATATTCAGTGCATAGAAAAATGATTATTCAAATGCCTCTTGTAAGTAGTCTAATCATATGCTTACAATTACTGTGGCAGCTTTATGTAGAGGGTTGCAGTGTATTCCTAGAGTCATCATTTAAAGCGAGTTCTCAAAACTTTGTCTGTAGACTTTCTTGGGATATTTTCAGTCTATCTTGAGGAGCCTGTAGTTCCATTCTTTCAACATCTCAGTACACTCTCCTGTGGGTCAAACAAACATGTAACCATTCATGCTACCCTCCTCTGTGGAAGTTCAATATCCTCCTGCTAGTCCTATTTGGTACGTATCACACACTCTTGAGCAATATTCTAGGATAGGTTGCACAAGTGATTTACAAGGGTTGGAACTTAAATAGAGGCAACTATTTATTCACAAAAAATGGTTCAAATGGCTCTGAGCACTATGGGACTTAACATCTGCGGTCATCAGTCCCCTAGAACTTAGAACTACTTAAACCTAACTAGCCTAAGGACATCACACACATCCATGCCCGAGGCAGGATTCGAACCTGCGACCGTAGCGGTCACGCGGTTCCAGACTGAAGCGCCTAGAACCGCACGGCCACACCGGCCAGCATTTATTCACAACCGATACAAAAGAGTTACATGTTTGCACCTGTTACTGTCCTTCAAAGTATCACCAGCGTTGTGTAGAACCCATTGCCAGCAGTGTGGAAGGCGTAGTATACTGTTAGCAGAGCCTGTTCTGTTGATCGTGCGAATGGAGTGGTCTACTGCCTGTCAGATCTCTGGAACAGTTCTGAAGCGAATGCCACAAAGTGGTTCCTTCACCTTCAGAATCAAATCAAAGTCGCAAGGACTTAAGTCCGGGGTGGATGGTACAGTACTTCCCAGTCCCATCGACTGAACAGAGCAGCCACAGCTTGCGCTGTATGTGCCCACTCATTGTTGTGCAAAATGATGGGTGGGTTGCGCAGAAAGTGTCGCCGCTTCTTCTGCAAACCTGGTCACAGGTGATTCTCCAAAAATGAACAGTAATACTGTGCACTGACAGTCTGCCGTGGAGGAACATAAAGCGTTAGGATAACACCATCACAATCGTACACAAGAACCACCATAACTTTAGACCACTCCATTCGCACCATCAACAGAACAGGCTCTGCTAACGGTATTCTATGCTTTGCACATCGCTGGCAATGGGTTCTACACAACGCTGGTGACTACTTTGAAGGACAGAACAGGTGCAAACGTGTAACTCCTTTGTATTGGTTGTGAATAAATAGTAGCCACTATTTAAGTTCCAACCCTTGTATAAGCAAACTACTTCGTAAAATGATTGTGTTTCTGTAGTTTCCTCCAATAAACTAAAGTCTGATACTTGCTTTACCCATGACTGAGCCTCTGTGATCATTCCACTTCATGTCCCTACTAAGTGTTACACCCAAGTATTTCTATGAGTTTACAGATTCCAGTTGTGACTCACTAATATTGTATTCATAGTATACTATGTTTTTTTGTTTTGTGAAGTGCACAATTTTACGTTTTTGAACATTTAAAGCAAGCTGCCAATCATAGCACCACTTTGAAATCTTATCGAGGTCAGAGTGGATATTTGTACTGTTTCATTTAGATTGTGCTTCATTGTAGGTAACTGAATCATCTGAGTAAAGTCTTAAGTCACTATTAATATTGTCTGCGAGGTCATTAATGTACAACTAGAATATAAAGAGAAGCAACACACTTCCCTAGGGTACAGCCGAAGTTACTTCTACATCTGTCAAAGACTCTCCATTCGAGACAACATGCTGCATCCTCCCTACCAAGAAATCCTCAGTTGTGGCACATATTTCTTCTGATACCCCATATGATGATAATTTTAATAATAAGTGTAGGGGTAGTACTGAATCAAATACTTTCCAGAACTCCAAAAATATTGCGTCTACCTGACTGCCTTGATTCGTAGCTTTCAGGATGTCCCATAAGAAAAGTCCAAGTTGGGTATCACAGGATCTATGTTTTTGAAATCCATGCTGGTTGGCATGGAGGGGGTCATTATGTTCAAGACACCTCATTGTATTTGAGCTCAGAATATGTTCTAGGTCTCTACAACAAATGAATGTTGAGGCTTTGTTCAATTTTAATGGTTTCAGCTGTTCCTCAATGACACTGGCACTAACATTTATTTCACTCATCTTTTCAGTGGTATGAGAATTAAATTGCGGTAATACACCTGGGTTTTCCTTTGTAAAGGAACATTTGGAAACAGATAAGCATTTCTGCCTTTGCTTTGCTACTCTCCGTTTTAGTTCCTGTCTCATCTATGAGTGCCTGTTTGGTGTCATTAACAGCCTTTACATATGACCAAAATTTCTTTGGCTCTTGTAAGAAGAGAACACCACTTGATAACTGACACAAAAAGTTTTATTAAGTCTTAAAAATAAAGAACAGTTTATTATAATGGGTATGCTAGCCACAAAGTGGCTCACAATAACAATCTGATTACACATATGGGTAGAGGTAAACATGTAACTGAGTTAGAGCTGGCTGGGCCCGTCTATAAAAGGCATAGTCCATATCAATTCAGGCAGAGACTGCCACGCATTGATTTACAAGCAGCCTCTCCTCTGTGCACTCTACTGTCCGGCTGACAGTTTTAGGCATAATCCATATCACATCAGTCAGGGGAGTTACCTTCATAGTCTCAGATGTTATTGAATTTAGCCTATGTTAAAATGAAGGTCTAAGTAAGGAACACGTATATTTTTGTTTTCTCCAAAACAATTTCTGCTCCGAGCTAAAGCCTGCCAAAGATGACACTGTGCATACCATTTCGAAGATGCGAATTTTGGAAAAAATTTTAAAATCCTGTATGTCTGGAATAGTGGCTCTTCTTTCTTTTTTTAAGACAATTGCTTTGTGATCACAAACAAATCCTCCACGTGGACTTATCTGTCAAAGTTCTTTTACTATAGTGTTCTGAACTTTTTTTACAATTTATGAAAATTTTTTTTTTCAAAAATGCCAATCCTTAAAATTTTGATTTTTTATTAGCATCATACAGTTCTACATTTCCTGAAAAGGAGAGCTTCCACCTTTAGGTTGGACAGGTTTTATAAACAATTGAAATTTTTACCATTCATAGAACCTGTTTTATTACCACATTATCACATAACAGGCTCATAAAAATCAATACCTAGCCTTATTTAACATAATTTTAGTTTTGAAAGATGAGGAAGGGACTCATTTTTCAAGCATTTTAAATGGTTCCAAAATGTAAGTGAAAAACCCAAATACTGAAATGTTTCAATTTATACAACTTCCATGCACTCCGCTTTGTACTGAAATTAGCCAGTAAACTAACTAAAAATGTGTTCTACTGCTTCAGTATCTTCCTTTGATATAGGATGAGGAACTGGAGCACTTACAATCTTCAAAACATTGTGAACAGGAAGTGAGCACTGATGGTGTTGCTGTCCTTCAGCTGGAAACCTATATCCAGCAGCTGGTCCATGTGGTAGCATAAAGTTCACTACAATTTCGTTTAACTCATAACTGGTGTCTATAATCTCTGCAATTCAGCAGTCACAGTCATACACACATGCTATAAACATCCCCCTTCTCAGGTTGTGAATCTGAATATTATCCTGCTGTTTCTGAGGTGTTGGCTGAAAGAACGAAATTTCTTCTTTCTTGCTCTTTGAAGTGCGTGCAATATGAGTAAGCCCATCACTTTGAGTCCAAAAATGTGTTTTCTGAATTCCTTTCACAGGAGTAGTTTGTTTGGACCATTCTTCTTTTTTCTGCTCGTAGAATTCTTCAATTTCCTCTTTGGACAAAAGAATGAGTGCTGTGGATGTGTAGGATTTCACGACTCTAGTAAAATCCTCAGCATTTCGAATCACAGCTGTATTTGGTCTGAAAAGATGTAGCATGGGGCTTCAGCAGGCCTCCTACACCATCACAAGGCCCCTTCCCATGACCAGTAGCATTGTATACCCAGTCATTTGACACAAGTGACTTACTCAATTCAAACAGCTGGTAATGATTTTTAAAATGACTAGGAGCACAATCAGAAATAATGATCATCTTCTTTGCCCCTGTTTGCAGTTGAAGAAGTTTGCGCATTGCTAGCGAAGCATTTGCTAAGTCATGTCCTGCGCCATCACTTATACCTGCAACACTTGTGGTCTTGTTTTGAAAATATGTTACTCCTGTAAAAACTGAAATTACAGACCATTTGTCAGCAAAATCACAGTGAAGCACTAAACATAGTTCTTCATCCTGTACACACACTTTCACTTCTGCAATGTGTTGTTGTTGCAATTTCTTCAGATGCTGGTGTGTTACAGCTTTCACTGACCATTTACCAAATTCATCAATGAAACTGTCAAAGGCAACAGTTTTCTTGATTAGTTTATTTTCCACTCACGTCACGTATGTAATTTCTGCAGAGTTATCTGCTACGTCTTCCAGGCCAAGTGTCTGCAAAGACAGTCCTCCCTTTCCAGGGCAGTCACCACATTCTTGAAACAAATACGACTCTCGCTTTGCACCACAGACTACTAATGACTTCACATGCCCAACCATGGTGTCATATGTCACATGCTCCAGTAAATTCTCAAAGTTACCACACAAAGTTCAAAATTCGTGCAGTACACACATAAATAGATATCTCTAGGTGGGTGTAGAACTACCCGCTTAGGTCACAGTGCATAAAATTTTGATCTTCCAATATGTGAAGTTGTATAGTTGCTCTCATAAATTGCAAAAGTTTCTTTAATTCTGCAAGACATACACCTCTTCACTTTCACAACTTTTTGACCTTCATCTGTTACAGTTAATAGTGTCTTTATTGCTGGCATTGTGGTGAGAACAGTCCCATTTATCTTCCAGATAAAATGACTGCACTGTTTGAACTTGAGCTGCTTCTACAGGATGATCATAATAGGGATCTGGTCATCCAAAGACTCCTTTTACAGACCTCACACTTCTTGATTTGTCTATCCTGTGCTTTGATACTGATGGGACGTGGTTAAAAATTGTTTTCCTTGAAAATGTCTTTGGAATAATAGTTGAAACTTGTACCTTTTCACAGTAGGGTGCACAATATTCAAAGGCTGATTGATATTTGTGAAAAATTCCTGACAAGAGGTGCAAGACTGCATTGGTTCATTTTCTTCTGAAGGTGGAATTTCTACTTTGAAGAGTGTGGTCAGTTTTGCGGTTGTGTATTCATCCATAGCTTTAGTAATTTATCTGCGCTTTCTTGATCATAGAGTGTATGTCTTGACTTCACTGACCACTGTTTCTTAATAGGACTAACACCTACCTCTGTAGTTGACTGATTCAGGGTATTTAATTCTTCCTCTATTGATGCAAATGGGAGGCTTCACCTTGTTCAGATACTTTCATTATTGTTATTCTGTCAAAACATTTAGAACACAAAAAGTCGTCACTGGAAACATCTTCAGTTTGAAACAGTCTTCAAATGAGAACACTTATCCCCAACCTGAGCAAAGTCTGTTTTTTTGTTTGTCTTATGTATCTCTCTTTTATGGATATGCAAGTAGTCAGTTCACCTCACTCTCCTGTGGCCCCAGTCAGAAGACATTTCAAACAGTCCTTTTCATGAAACACAATGCAACTATGTCAACTTGCAAATGCCTCATCAAAACACAGAGCTCACTGGATGGTCTCAGATTTCTTAGAAGCCTCTTCAGTAGACAAATTAGCACTGAACAACTACAATACAGAAACCTGAAATGAACAACCACGACATAGAAATGACAAGAAACTACAACAAAGTGTAAGAAATAACTGCAACAAAGAAAGTGATAAGAAATAACTGCAACAAAGACAATAGAAATAAACATTGTAACAAAGAAATTAGTTAGAAACAACTCCAGTGAAGACACACATTACCCTTGAAAGTTAAATTAAAATTAAACCTGTCCAACTTAAAAGTGGAAGCTCTCCTTTACAGAGACTATAGTACTACATGGTTCTAATCAACAGAAAAAAATCTAACTTTTCTGGATTGGCATTTTTGAAAAATTTTTTTTGTCTAAATTATAAAAAAAAAAAATTCAAAAGGTGTCAGTAAAAGAACTTTGATAGGTGTGTGCAAACAGATACCAATGCTATCATAAAACAATTATCTTTCAAATATAAACAAACTCAAACAAAATATCTAAAACAGTTGCATAGATACAGCACGTAAAATTTTTTTCCGAAATTCGCCTCTTCAAAATGGTGTTCACAGTGTCATCTTTGGAGGCCTGTATCTCGGAGCAGGAAAGTTTTTGGAGAAAACAAAAGAAATGTGTTTCTTACTTACTCTTGAATTTTAACATATGCTAAATTCAATAACATCCGAGACTATGAAGGTAACCCCCCTGCCTGAAGTGATACGGGTTATGCAAAAAGCTGTCAGCCGGCCAGTAGAGTGCACAGAGGAGAGGCTGCTTGTAAATCCATGAGTGGTGGCCTGTGATGATTGTCGAACTTCTAGCTGCGTCTACCAACTTCTGTGGCACACCTTTCAACTGCGTGCCACAATTTCGGGTGCGAATCTGTGTGATTAGACTATATAAACCCTACAAAGAGTCACAACCAAAATGCTCAGATATGACTAAAGAGATTACAAAAATCATATGGATGCTAAGAAATTATAATTCTTCAGACTATTTCTTGACAGATTGAAATATTCAGTACTGATATCTGTAAAAAGTTGATAATTGAGTTATTTATAACCATCAAATATGTGTGAAAAATTGATGGTGTCAGCCATAACCATCTTATCAGATAACAGTAGTCTTTGAAGCCTTTCTCTTTCTTTAGCAGCTATGCTGTTAGTTAGTTACTCTTATGCACTATAGATCATTTGCATGATAAATCATAATGATATATGGAACAAGTTATTTTACATTCAAATAACAAAAAATAACAAATTAATTTTTTAGATATCACTCCTTGCTGACCATTGTCTCTAAATATACAGATGTAACTTAGTAATTTCTACCCACCATCATCTACATGTTACAGTAATAGAAATTCTTCTAAGGAATAGAAGGAGCTGTCAAGGAAAACGCTCTCTCTGTTTGTTTTCAAAGTCTACATTGCTATCTGTCAAGACACCTTACATGAGTAGAGTGCAAAAATTTTGGTTGCAGCATTGTGCACTCCTTTTCATGCTAAGATCAACCTTAATGTGGAGTAATGAGTGTCTTTTTTCTTCTGGTATCATAACTATGTGCATTATTATTCTTTTGAACTGCAGTGGATTACTTACAGTAAACTTCATGATGGAATACATATGCTGTGAAGCAGTGGTCAAAATGCCTGTCTCCTTAAACAGATGTCCACAAGCTGATTGTGGGTGAGCACCACATATTATATTCCTATTTAGCAATGACCAGCTCAGGTGACCAAGTCTTCACTCAACAGCAGGTACTACTTCTTGTTGAGCTTTTGCATTCTCTGTATGTGATAGTTGAGATATGAGCACTTGAAGCTAGTTCTTGATTCCCCTTAACGGGTGTTTTCTGGTCCTTAGCAAATATTTTTTTCATTGTCCACACATATTAATGTTTATTTGAACCTCACCTCTTATTTATGCAATTGACGTGATGTATGCCAGTCAATAAATATAAAAAGCTTAGCGGTCATTCGAATGATTTGATAGCGTTTTACTAATTCTGGAGTAGTAGTAAAGAATTTGCTTTGGTATAACCAAACCATTAAGGAAGATCCCAAATGGTGCAATATATCTAATGAAACAATATAAGAATATGTAGCAAAAATTGAAACTTGTCAAAAATTTTGGGAAATGTTATTTCTTGAAAGGTTCTGAAAAAATAAAAGCATATGATGTAAACTTTTCTCAGAATCACTGGTGATAACACACACACACACACACACACACACACACACACACACACACACACACACGCGCACGCACACGTGCGGGAAGGAGGGTGGGAGGGGGAGAGAGAGAGAGAGAGAGAGAGAGAGAGAGAGAGAGAGAGAGAGAGAGAGAGAGAGACACTATGCAGATGCTAATATGTGTCCACAGCACATGATCCCATTCATAATACCTCCCCTCCCCTGTATGATGGCTTTATGTTTCTCTGTACATTAATTGCATATTTATAATTTACCTCTACCTGTGACTGTAAAAGTGGCTCAATAGTTAAGACGCTTTACTCGTACACAGAAATAGTGCGGTGTAATTCCTTCTCAGGCCATATCAATTTAGGTGTTTTGTGGTTTCCTGAAGCAAGGCTGTTGCTGATTTATTTCCCCACCCTTGTCTAGTTTGAGCTTGGGCCTTGACTCTGATGCTTGTATTATTAACTGTAATTGTCTCTACTTCCTTACTTCTTTATCTTGTACTCTTTTCTTATAATAACCAATGTATGACTTTTGCTTCTAATACTTAAGATATAATTTTATATATTTATTGTTTACATTGGATTCCATTATACTTTTCAACTGTTGGTGAAGACATGTGGTTAAGTATTTAACCCACTGGTAATTTTAACTTACATAAAAATTTGTTTTTTGTGTCAGTGATAAATTTGTAAGCAGTTTTTTTTGTTCTGCATAAAACTTGAAACATCATGTGTCTGTCTCACATAATTATAAAATATGATCCAACAGTATTATGAAAAGGGTAGTTGTCGCTCACCTTCTAGCAGAGATGCTGAATTACAGATAGGCACAACGGAAATACTCTCAGAAAATGAGCTTTCGGCCATAAAGCATGTGCATGTGCCCCCCCCCCCCCCCTCACACACACACACACACACACACACACACACACACACACACACACACACACACACATATATATATATATATATATATATATACACACACACACACACACACACACGCGCACAAAAAACAGCTCACATGCATGACCGTACTCTCTGGCTGCTGAGGCCACACTTGAGGCAGCAGCGCATAATGGGGATGCAGCCGGGTGGTGGGGGTAGGGAGGTGGCTGGAGAGGGAGGGAGGAAGAATAGAGGGACAAGGGTGGGGGATGGTTAAGTGCTGCTGTGGGAGCATACAGGGATGACGTGAACAGAGGGTAGTGCAGCTAGGGACAGTCAGGGAGTTAGACAGAGGGCAGGGGAGGCTTAGTGCAAAAGGAGAGAGGTGGAAAGACTATGGGTGCATATGTGGAATAGAGGATTGCGTAGTGCTCGAATGGGAACAGGGATGGTGCTAGAGGGTAAGGATAAAGACTAACAAAGGTTGAGACCAGGAGGGTTAGGGGAACAGAGGTTATATTCCAGGGAGCAATTCTGAAAAGCTGCTGTTGGTGGGAAGGATCTGGCACAGGGTGTGAAGCAGTCATTGAAATGAAGAACATTGTGTTGGCCGGTGTGCTCAGCAATGGGGTGGTCCAGTTGCTTCTTGGCCACAGTTTGTTGGTGGCCATTCATGAGGGCATAGAGCTTATTGGTTGTCATTCGAACATAAAATGCAGCACAGTGGTTGCAGCTGAGCTTATGGATCACATGACTGGTTTCACCGGTAGCCCTTCTTTTGATGGGATAGGTGACACTTTTGACTGTACTGGAGTAGGTGGTGGTGCAAGGATATATGTGACAGGTCTTGCATCTAGTTCTGTTACAGGGATATAGACCATAAGGCAGGAGGTTGGGAGCAGGAGCAGTGTAGGGATGGACGAGGATATTTTGTAGGTTTGGTGGGCAGCAGAATACCACTGTGGGAGAGGTGAGAAGCATAGTGAGTAGGACATTCCTCATTTTAGGGCATGGGGAGAGGTAGTCGAAACCCTAACAGAGAATGTGATTCAGTTGCTCCAGTCCTGGATGGTACTGAGTCGTGAGAGGAATGCTCTTCCACGGCCGGACAGTGGGACTTTGGGAGGTGGTGGGTGACTAGAGAGATATGGCATGGAAGATTTGTTTTTGTTCAAGGTTGGGAGGGTAATTACGGTGAGTGAAGGCCTCAGTGAGATCCTCGGTGTATTTGGAGAGGGACCGCTTGTCACTACTGATGTGACAGTCACGGGTTGCTAGGCTGTATGGAAGGCACTTCTTGGTATGGAATGGGTAGCTGTTGTCGAAGTTGAGCTATTGCTGGTGGTTGGTAGGTTTGATATGGACAGAGGTACTGATGTAGCCACCTGTTAGGTGGTGGGTAACATTTAGGAAGGTGGATTTTTGGGTTGAATGGGACCAGGTGAGGCCAATGGGAGAGAAGGTGTTAAGGTTCTGGAGGAATGTGGTTAGGGTGTCTTCACCTCTGATCCAGATAGCAGAGATGTCACCACTGAATCTGAACCAGGTGAGGGGTTTGAGATTTTGGGTGTTTAGGAAGGATTCCTCCAGAGGGCCCATGAATAAGTTCACATAGGACGGTGCAGTGCGAATCCCCACAGCTGTACTCAAGATTTGTTTGTAGGTAATGCCTTCAAAGGAGAAGTAATTGTGGGTGAGGATATAGTTGGTCATGGCTCTTAGGAACGAGGTTGTAGGTTCAGTATTCATCGGTTGTTGGGAAAGGTAGCGTTAAATAGTGATATAGCCTTGAGCATTAGGGATCTTAGTGCAAAGGGAGGTGGCATCAATAGTGATGAGCAGGGTACTGTGTTGTAAAGATACAAAAACTGTCAAGAGTCAGTGAAGGATATGTATGATGTCTTTTACATAGGATGGTAGGTTGTGGGTAATCAGCTGAAGGTGTTGGTCTATGAGAGCAGAGATTCTCTCAGTGTGGGCACAGTAACCAGCCACAATGGTGTGTCCTGGGTGGTTCGGTTTATGGATTTCAGGAAGCATGTAGAGGGTAGGAGCGCGGGAAGTGGGGGTGAGCAGAGAGATGGACTCTGGGGAGAAGTTCTGGGATGGGACTAAGGATTTGAGGAGGGATTGATCCTGCTGGATTTCTGGAATGGCATCACTGTGACAGAGTTTGTAGGTGTATGAAGCCGACAGTTTTCAGAGTCCTTCCACCAGGTAATTCTTGCGGTTCAAAACAAAAGTGGTGGAGCCTTTGTCAGCAGGCAGGATTTTAATGTTTGAATCAGTTTTAGTTGGTGGATTGGGTTCTTTCTGTGAATGTAAGGTTAGTTTGCATATTGAGGGATTTGGGGAATGATGGTGAGGCAAGGTTTGAGGTTAAGAGGATTCTGAAACTGTTAGTGGAGGTGGGGGGGGGGGGTGTATTTTGGCGCAGTGGGAGTGGATTAGGGTGGATGGAGGAGTGAACTGAGTCATGCTGGGTCCAACATTGGTCTTTGGTTGAATTTGAGTGGCAGGGCTGGTGGCGAAAAAGTATTTCCACTGTAGGGACTGGAAGGAGGAGAGAAGGTCTTTACCAAATTCTGCATGATTTAATTTGGGAGTGGGCCAAAAGGTGAGGAATTTGGAAAGGACGGAGACTTTTGCAAGGCTAAGGCTTTTGGAGGAAACCTCTCCCTGTCCCTACAGTGGAAACACTTTATCGACACCAACCCTTCCAATCATATTCAACCAAAGATAAATGTTGAACCCTGCCTGACTCAGTTCACTCCTCTGTTCACCCTGATCCACCCCCACTTCCCCCAAATCACGTCCCCCCCCCCCCCCCCCCCCTCCTCACTAACAGTTTCAGAATCTTCTTAACCTCAAACCGTGCCCTGCCATCATTTCCCAAACCCCTCAACATGCGAACTAACCTTACATCCACGGAAAGAACTGCAATCCACCACCTAAAAGCTGATCCAATCTTTTAATCCTACCTGCTGACAAAGCACCACCACTGTGGTCTTCAACCACAAGTTTTACCTGGCAGAAGGGCCCTGCCCACTGTAAGATTCATACAGCTACAAGCCCTGCCAAAGCTACCCCATTCCAGAAACCCAACAGGATCTCCAGTCTCTCTGCAAATCCTTAGGCCCATTCCGAAACCTCTCCCTGGATTGTCTCTCTCTCCTCACCCCAAACACTTCTTGCACTCCTGCTTTCTGCTTGCTTCCTAAAGTCCATAAACCTAACCACCCAGGATACCGCATCATGGCTGGTTACTGTGCCCCCACTGAGAGAGTCTCTGCTGTCATAGACCAACACCCTGAGCCTATTACCTGCTACCTATCCTCCTATGTAAAAGATACCAATGATTTCCTCCACCAACTCTCCACAGTTCTTGTTACTTCACCATGTGGTGCCCTGCTCACCACTATTGATGCCACCTCTCTTCACACTAACATTCCTAATGCCCATGGCTGTATTGCTATTTACCACTACCTTTCCCAATGCCCGACGTATACTGAACCTACAACCTCATTTCTAATCACCATGACCGACTATATCCTCACCCACAATTACTTCTCCTTTGAAGGCATTACCTACAAACAAATCTGGGGTACGGCTGTGGGCTCTCTTGAAGGAATCATTCATAAACACCCAAAATCTGAAACAACTTACCTGATTCAGATTCATTGGCGACATCTTCACGATCTGGATTGAGGGTGAGGACACCCTCTCCTTATTCCTGCAGGACCTCAACACCTCTCCCATTCGCCTCACCTGGTCCTACTCAACTAAAAAAGCCACCTTCCTCAATGGTGCCCTCCACCTAAAAAATGGCTATATCAGTACCTCTGTCCATATCAAATCTATTAGCCATCAGCAATAGCTCCACCTCGACAACAGCCACCCATTCCGTACCAAGAAGTACCTCCCATACAACCCAGCAAACCATGGCCATCACATTTGTAGTGATGAGCGGTCTCTCTACAAATACACTCATGATCTCATTGAGGCCCTCACAGACCATAATGGAGCATTCCCTTCGTGACTCAGTACCAGCCACATTGGGATCAACTGGACCACATTCTGCCCAAGGGTTTCAATTACCTGTCGTTGTGCCATGAAGTGAGGAATGTTGTAGCCACTATCCTTCCCACCCCTCCCACTGTTGTATTCCACCACTCACCGATCCTACAAAATATCCTCATCCATCCCTACACAGCTCCTGCTCCCAACCTCCTGCCTTATGGTTCATATCCCTGTAACCTACCTCCAGGACAGTCACAAGTGTCACCTATACCTTCAAAAGAAGGGCTGCATGTGAAACCAGTCATGTAATCTACAAACTCAGCTGGATTCACTGTGCTGCATTCTATGTTGGCATGACAACCAATAAGCTGTCTGTTCACATGAATGACTTTGGCAATCTGTGGCCAAGAAACAAGTGGACTACCCCATTGCGGAGCACGCTTCCCAACACAGTGTTCTTCATTTCAATGACTGCTTCACATGCTGTGCCAGATTCTTCCCACCAATAGCAGCTTTTCTGAATTGTTCCCTGCAATATATCCTATGTTCTCTTAACCTTCCTGGCCTCAACTTTTGTCAATTTTTGTCTTTATGCTCTAGCCCTTTCCCTGTTCCCGTTTGAGCACTACACGGTCCTCTGTTCCACCAATGCAACAACAGTCTTTTTATCCCTCTCCTTTTGTGCTAAGCCTTCCCCACGCTCTGTCTAACCTTCCGACTGCCCCTTGCTGCCCTACCCTCTGTCCACCTTGTCTTTGTATGCTACCATGGCAGCACTTTACCGTCCCCCACCCCTACCCCACTATCCCTCCCCTCCCCTCCCCAGCCTCCCCTCCACCCAGTTGTGCCTCCCATTATGTAGTGCTGCTTGCAATGTGGCATCAGCAGCCAGAGACTGCGGCCATGTTTGTGTGAGTTGCATTTGCGTGTGTGGTTTTTTAAATCTCTGAAGAAGGCCTTGTTCGCTGAAAGCTCATTTTCTGACAGTCTTTTTGTTGTGCCTATCTGAAACTCAGCATCTCCGCTATATAGTGAGTAGCAGTCATCCCTTTCATAATATTGTTGTGTTCCATCTGGGATTTTCTGTTATAAAATATGATCTATGGACAAAAATAAAGTAAATAAAATTAATGCTCTACTAGAATGCTCAACAACTGATAACAGTCTAATGTTCCTGGCATGGAATTATTCTACTTCTTCCCAGCTACGACATTGTAGTTGTCCCCGTATCTCCCAGATTTAGACTCACATTCTGGAGGCTTGTGGTCAAACCCTCATCCAGCCATCTAATGTTGGATTTTCAGTGGCTTTCCTAATGCATGTAAGGGAAATGCTGGGATCATTCCTCTGAAAAATGACAATGCTAATTTCCTTCCCCATCTTTTTGTAGTCTGAAGCTAAACCTGTCTATATTATGACCTTGTCAGTGATTGGGTGTAAAGCCCTAATCTTCCCTTCTCCTGAAAAGCTGCATTAAATTTCGTGTCCCAACATGACTCAGTTTTAGCTTGGCTTCATGTGTAATTTTTTCTTATTTACAGTATCCTGTTTCTCTTGTTCCTGATGAATAAATCACTGAATCGCCTCAAAAGTCTTTCCTTTGTTATTTGTCTGTTGTCAAACCTGTTTCATTTTTGTTTCGCTTTCACTGTATGTTAAGTAGATACTTGTCTCCTATCTCAAATTGTAGTATTTTCCATATGAACAACATCTGCTGTCCTGTAGTCCAGAATAGTTTCCTGTCCTGCGATAAGATTTTCAGAACACTGATAGTCAACATAAGGCAGTAAAGTGGCAGCTCACATATCTCCAATAATCTGTCAAATATTGATCACAATATACTTTTTCATAAATTGCTGATTTCATATCATCTGCAAATAAAAGAAAAAAAAAAACATTTATGCACATTGGTAGGGTAACAGCTAAAATATAAATTTAATCACATAAAATTTATGTGTTTTTCAACCAACTTGTCCTTGTGCAGAAGTCTATGCCAATGCATTATGGCTGTCCAATGGTCTTTGTAATACTATATTGTATACATGAAAATTGTCCTTTAGTTGTCAGGTGACTTTAACATTTGGCTTCTCTTGATATATTGTTCTTTTTACCTTAATATGAAACTGTTCCTGATAGCAACTTTATCTTTGTTGTAGGGATACTTGTCACAGCATCACAAAGTTCAACTAGTACATACAGCTATAACACAGTGACTGTTGTGCTGCTCACAGAGGTGGTAAAGTTGGTGGTCTCTGTCTCCATTTACTGCAAAGAGTAAGTTATACATGTATTGGGTTGCTTAACTTCCATTGGCACTTCTGTGCTCTGATGAAATAATTTTAAGAGCATAATGGGCATGACACGCATGTTCATGACCTCTCTCCTTAACCGATTGTTTCTAACCCTAACATAGTGTAGATTTCCTGTTGCAGTGGCATGTCAAAATATGAAAACTTAAGTGCAATGCAGCATAAAGTAGTTACCCCTTGCCAAATAAATCTTCTCCAACTATAGACTTTTAAAGAAAATGACAGTCCTGTATTTAGTTGCTCTGATACTTGTATCAAATATTTGATTGTGAATGACTAAAAGATGTTAAATTATATGATACTAGTCACTGCTGGACCTTCTCGTGACTAATTTATCAAATAATTGGAAAATCTAATATATTGCATATGGGCCTAATTGAAGACTGTAGTGTACAGAGAAATATGGAATGGGTCTTCATGCAGTAGTCTCAGCTCTGTGATGCCTGCTGAGGAGCTACTTGAGTGCGAAGTAGCGGCTACAAGGTCTAGAAAGCTGACAGTGACGAGGAGTGCAGTGTGCTGACCCCACACCTCTCTGTACCGCTTCAGTGACGCCATTGGCAGAGGATGAACTGCAGTCAGTCAGTTCTGGATGGCCCACATGGACTAGAATGTGGAGCTTTGCTTCTATGAAGCAGTGACAGTCAAATGGCTAATGTTGGGGCTATGTAGATTTACTGAACATTCCAGCAGGCCACTGTCCATAGTGACAAAAAATTCAAGGTAAACATTCATTGTTGGAATCTTTGAACAGGAAGCAGATGATGGTTGGAGCCACCCCTACTATCACAAAAGTCTTTGCTTCTGTCAAAAATTGACAAGGTTAAATAAGAAAGAATACATGATAAAGTAGGAATACTAACTTCAGTTTTTCATTCAGGACAAAAGACAAGAAAATAATTCTTGATAGTACTGATTACATTCATGTGCTTCATCTTCATACGAAATCGCAGAAGCAGGGTTCTAGACCCACTTTTGTCTTATTTTTGTTAGTAACAAACATGCTATGAACACCTAACTCATAAATCCACCATTTTTACAGATACTACTATTGGTGTGATTGAGTAATGAATGATGCAATGAGAATTTTGAAGAGAATGTAAGCAGTGTTCTTACTGAGGTGGTAAAATTATTTAGTTTCAGCTAATTTTCACTAAACTTCTGTAAAACATTGTGTTCATTTTCATACAAATGTCTAAAATGGGAAACTGATAAATAGGGACTATAAAATGTTGAATTGCTAAAAAAAACTCTGTGTACAATTCTACACATCTCTACAAGTGATCTGCTTGCAGACAACGAGGATGATGCTACTATGAGGGCAAATCAATTGAAAACTCAATGTGTTTGATAATAATAATAATAATAATAATGGTGTTAGTTGCCTTTAAGTCAGTATGCGTGTTCGTAATTGTGTGCCATATGTTTACTAAGTGTCAGCATCATACAAATGCACAAACACCATCACAGGAGCAGTGCGTAGATGGCTTGCCCACTGGTACTAGAGAGGAAGTGTGTGCTGTCTAGGTGCTTCCAACTGCACCTAGCTGCTGTACCCTCTCCCCAGCTCATTCCTGTATGCTCGCACAAGCAGCAGTTTACCGTCCTCCATCCTCACCCTGCTATCCCTCCCCCTCCCTGCCCCAATCCCCCCCATACCACCACCACCTCGTTTGCTTCTACTGCTACTTGCAGTCTGGCTTTGGGAGCCAGAGACTGTTTGTGTGTGTGTGTGTGTGTGTGTGTGTGTGTGTGTGTGTGTGTGTGTGTGTTGGCATCTCCGCTATATGGTGAGTAGCGTCTATCCTTTTCACAATGTTGTCATTAATGTAAATAAATGTGTGGATGATGCCTTTCGAATCAACATGCCTGAATTCCTCTCCTACCCCACCTAATTTGAGCTCGTGATCCCTCTCTAATGACCATGTCTCCTTCCTTCCAAATTCTTTGGCAGAGCTCTTTTTCCAGTACTGTTGATGTGTTCTTAAATTAGTCAGTAAAATCCTTGTTGTAATTGTGCTGAAGATGTATAATATCACAATTTTAAACCAAGCTGCTGACAATTTTATCTGTATATTCCTTGCCCAAGTTCTGTTTAAATATTTGATGTTACTAATGTTATACTTCTATTTTATTTTAAATATGTGTTTATCTTTGTGCAGTGCATGGATTGAACAAGATGATATAAACACCCACCTAATAGGACACAGGACCAGTGTTATTAATCAAAATAGCACAATCTCTCATAACGTTCAAAGCATTTAAATTTTTAAGCCATTGGTGGGATGTGATACGCTCATTTATTAATAAACTGTTAAAATTCATTGAGAGATGCTAAAAGGGGCAAGGAAGGAGGGGGCCAAGGATCCTTAATTGTTGTTCCATTATCTCCACTGGTTGACAATCCAGGATTTATGGACTTGACACCATCTCCCTCTCTGTAATAACTCTGTAATAAAACAAGGATTTGTCCAAAAGCTGGTGAGGTTCTGTCTTCTTTATGTGCATTTTGAGAAGTTCTGTTCAGTGAGCTGTTACCCAAAATTAAATATAAAATATAGGTTGAGAATGAATGTAAAAATATGTAACAGGAACATAGACCTATGTTATGCATTTTCTGTTGGATCTCATAATAAGTAAATAATGCAGTTTTGCAACTTAAAATAACCCAAAAATCTGAAGGAAAAGTAAATATCTGTTGGGATGAAAATAAAAAGGCTCTTCATTAATATTACTTCAACAATAGGTAGTAATGTGAACAATTTCTGGCATTAACATTTAGGAATAACGACAGTATTAGGAAAAGGATAGATTTATACTAGTGTAACAATCGATGACAACTCCAGGTTGAAATATCAATATTAGGAAAGGAATAGATTACTACTCACTGTAAAGATGGGATGTTGAGTTGCAGTCAGCCACAATGAAAAGGCCGTTACACATTCCGGTCTGTGTTGCCAGTGATTTTGTGTGTGTGTGTGTGTGTGTGTGTGTGTGTGTGTGTGTTTTTTTCCTTTTCTGAAGGAGGCTTTGGCTGAAATAACAGTCTTTTCGTTGTGCTTGTCGGCAACTCAACTAGTCATCTTTATGGTGAGTAGCAAGTATTCCTTTCCTAATATTATTGATATTCCAACATGGAGTTTCCATAGTTTGACATTTAAGAATAATCTTTGCATATTCTTGATCTTTTTAATAGTGGATTATGTTTTGTTTTCTAGCAATGCAGTGTCTTCCCTGCTTCATGAGACAAAGTTACACATTAGAGGTAAGTGAAATCACCTAATCAGGATGAAAAAGCAATAGTTGTTGTGAAAAATCAGAAAAGGACGGTCAAAACTGATAGTTCATACCATAAGCATCCGCAGATGGTAAACACATTGCATATAGAGGGTGTTTGTTTTATCTTGGAAAAACTAAATATTAAAAAAAAAAAAAAAAAACATATTGTATGATATATTTTCAAGGGAGACTTCTATATTTGCTAAAACTGTTCCATCCCACCCACTGTTCATGGGTAATCAGCTTATTATTTTTGGCTGGGAATCCCCAAGTTTGGTCACAAATTCAGATTATATGCCAAAAATACCTTTAGTTTACCATAAGCATTTTTTTTTCTTTAGTGGTAGATGATGCCGTAACTGACAAAGTTCAATTTTTTGCGGTTTTTGCAGTTAAGAACTGAGTCATTTGATATGACATTACATTTTCAGTAAAAATGTAAACTTTTTTGTACTAAATAGTTGATATTATCGTTAAAATTTTAATTTAGTTCTAAAAATTTGATTGCAAGAAAACTTCTATGTTTAGGCATTTAAAAGTCTGGCAAATAAGCTTCTTTTAAACATACTGTACAGTTCCCTTTGGGGCTGATTTGGGTGAGTCTATACACCACCAGGTTGCTTGATTTCAGTGAGTTCCCTTAAATCTAACCATAAGGGCGACTGATTTTGGTGTGTTCTTCCGTTCAACTGCCATAACTCTCACGCTGATTGCAGTGCAGTCTGCCACAAATGGAAAAAAAATTGTTTCAGATAAACTGTAGATATTTTTTGGTGTATAATTCGAATCTGCAATAAAAAGAAGGAAAGTTGCCATGTGAAAATAAGAAGTTGACCCTCCCTTGGGGTGGATTAGGGAGAGGCCAGTTTCAGCATAGTCAGAAGTCTCCTATGAAAATATTAAATCTTTGTCTGGAACATTATTTTTGTGCAATGCATATTTTTTGAGATGTTTAATTGTTCCAATTTAAAACAAACACCTTGTACCTACAAAACGTGATGAAATCACAAGCTTTCACAATCAGAGCTTCTTTTTCATTTAGTTATAGAAAGGAGCTGTTGACTGTGGTGGAGGACTTGAAATGTTCCTTCTGTCTCTCACTTGAAGCTTCAGTGCTTGTGTGACACAGTGTGAAGTCCCCTGTTGTCAGAGTCTGCACACTCTTAATAATGTGTGGGACAGTAGATAGATTACCTGATGCTTTGTTTTGCAGATTTATTCAAAAACATTTATTGATGGACCCAGATTAATCATCTCCATTACTAAATCAATGTAGATAAGGGTCACCACCTGTGTTTTGACTTGGGAGGAGACAGGACTGAAATTGTCACTACTTCCAAACCAGTGATAGAAGACCTTGCAGCAATCTACCTACTTTCAGAAAGATTCTGAGAGCTGATCACTAAACTAGAAAATGTACACTGCTGACAATTTATACACTGTTTCCAGATGGTTTCCAGCAACTGCTAGTGATAATTGCCTTCAAAAGCAACACAGCATAATAGTTCAACACCAAAATGGGAAAAGACAGGCAAAATCATTACATTTCAAGTTGCCACCAGAATAAAAGGACTGGATTGGCTTTAACTGCACCTCACTAAGCCCTCCTTGTTCACTGAACACTGGCATCCTGCCAGCTGGTGACTCCACCCATTGCTGTGAAGCCTCTTCGTACCAAGTTGAACACTGTCACCAAACCGCAGCACTTACCAAACCGGAATATAGGGCAGAATTCTATGTTGCACATGGGAATGCACTTGTGAACTCTTACTGGCAGAACAACTTTATTGCTCACTGACGGTCATTCATTTCTGATTTCATACATGCAATAGAGGTCTGCAAATAGGGCATTTTACTCACTCCAGCCAATTGTATGTGACTTCCCAAAGTACATATGGTTGAAGCAGATGGGCTGTGATTGAAGCAGATGGGCTGTGGAAAGGGTAGAGGTTGCCTGGTCCAGTGCATTCTCTATGCTGCTGTTGTGAGTGTTTTAGTCATAACTCTGTGTGTCTGTAGGCTGGTGCTGACATACTCCCACCAGCTGATGGAACTACTGTCAGATCAGTTTGGTTATGCTGCTGATGTAAATTCATAGATGGTAGTGCCTAATCGTGACATCAATGTGATCCACAAGAGAAAATAGCCTGATTTATCAAATAACAAAAATTTGGAAACGGTTTGAATTTCACAGAAAAACTATGTAACTACCAACTTTTGTAATGATGGTCACTCTTGCAATGAAAAAATCACATTGGTGTTTTAAAAAACACCATCTGCATTATTGATTCAAGTGTACATACCTGATCTTGACAGTCTAAGAAATTAGAAATCTAACAGGAACAAAATTGTCTCAAAATTATTCCCTGTTGGTGTAATTACACTGAATTGGATTGTCTGGATCAAGTTTGCTTCATACATCCAATATAAGGTTCCCTGCTGTACTGAAATTTCTTTTACTGGAAATCAAAACATTCCTTTTTCCAAATTTGATAGCTTGGGGAAGAGACTATGGTTGTGCTTTCACCTCTCAAGCAGATCAGCAGTATCCATTCAGGTTAAATACAAGTCAACATCATTGATAGATTGAGTATGACATAGGCCACAGTCTAGTTATTCTGAAAAAGAGACTTCATCTTTTTGGATGCTGAGTGCAGCTGGCATTCTCTCAATGACTCTAAATAAATGTTTACATATATCACATAAACAAAGTTAGATGCTGCGGCCATGTTATAATTTTGTTCTATTTCATCACATATTTAATGACTGTATTTAATGTATAATCTCTATTAGAACCAGACATCAGTTCCAATAATTGGAAGGGCAACCACAGAAGAGCAACATCCGAATTTTAACTTTCTCACCTGTGAGACACAGACAGCAATTTTTTCGTTATTGGATGATAATATGACAGTTGTACTGTACTGCCAAAATAACAGTCCCACTGAATCTGATATTTTGCAGTTGAGTGCAGTCTTTGTCGCTGGTCACACAGCATGTATTAAACCAGAAAACTTGATCTACATTAAATTAAACATACCCCTGTGTCTTCAATCCCTGTGCCCTGTATTACAATGAGTTTTTAGTTTGTGCACATATAATAATAATAATAATAATAATAAACACTACATGGCAAGCACCTGTATCATCTAACAGCCACACATCGATCAAGACACATCCAACACATGGCTAAGAAGAGGCAATACATACAGTGAGATGGAAGGATTCATGATTGCAATACAGGATCAAACAATAAACACCAGATATTACAGCAAGCATATTATTAAAGATCCCAATACCACAACAGATAAATGCAGACTTTGCAAACAACAAATAGAAACAGTAGATCACATCACAAGTGGATGTACAATACTAGCAAATACAAAATACCCCAGAAGACATGACAATGTAGCAAAAATAATACATCAACAGCTTGCCTTACAACTAAACTTATAAACCAACACGTTCCCACATACAAGTACGCACCACAAAATGTACTGGAGAATGATGAATACAAATTATACTGGAACAGAACCATTATAACAGATAAAACAACACCACATAACAAACCTGACATCATACTCACCAATAAAAAGAAGAAATTAACACAACTAATCGAAATATCCATACCAAATACAACAAATATACAGAAGAAAACAGGAGAAAAAATTGAAAAATACATCCAGCTGGCTGAGGAAGCCAAGGAAGGACATGTGGCATCAGGATAAAGTTGACATTATACCAATTATACTATCAACCACAGGAGTCATACCACACAATATCCACCAGTACAACACAATACAGCTATATCCAAACGTATATATACAACTACAGAAATCTGTAATTATTGATACATTTTCAGTTACCTCAAAGTTCCTAAATGCAATGTAACATTTACGGTACAGTTAAAAGGAAGTCATGCTTGATCAAAGTCCACGTCACTTTCCATTTTTAACCAGACATAACGTCTGAGAAAGGAAAGAAATAATAATAATAATAATAATAATAATAATAATAATAATAATAATGAACTGTTGGGAACTTCTCGCCTTCCAGCACTCCTCATTGTAACTTTCAGTGGCTCTAAAAATGCCATGAGTTATTTTGCAGTGTATTTATCAAATAATCATTATTAAACATGCATTTCAGGACTGTGTTCAAAATGTGTGTAATGCATGTATAATGCTGAAAGGATTGCAATGCCTTGCATATATTAGCATCTTGGTCAGTGACAATGAAACCTCACAGAAGTGCTGGTGATTTATTCCTAGCACTGTGAATAATGTTTCCCCAATGTAGATCAAAATAGATTCTCCAGATTTTTCTTTTCTCATAAAAGTGAATTGTCACCAGTACAGTATTTCACAGTGCCTAATTTTGAAAAATGAAATTCCCAGTAATAGATAAATAACACATTTTCCAATACGTATCAGTCCGTATATCTGCTATACATCCACATGCATTCACACCCATGACCTGGATAAAGCTGTGTATCATACTTGCCTGTATTTCATCAGCTTGTCTTTCAGTGTTTCTTGCTACTGTTGTAGCATGAGGACAAGTGTTAGAGATGTCGGTATGTCCCAATTCTGGACTGATGCTTACAAGCTTCTGAAATAAAGCACAAAATCCTACACCTAATATTACTGTAAATGGACATTTCTGCACACCTTTTTAGTTACTTCAGCTTTCACTCAAACTAGTAATGCTTCAGAACTTACACTTTGTCGTGTTCTGCACACATGTGCCTTCAGGTGTGCGGTGGAAGATCTGTGAGGCAAGAGAGCAGAGTACCGGGTGATCAAAAAGTCAGTATAAATTTGAAAACTTAATAAACCACAGAATAATGTAGATAAAGAGGTAAAAATTGACACACATGCTTGGAATGACATGGGATTCTATCAGAAAAAAAAAAAACCGTTATTGGGCCTTTTTTCTTTGCGGAAATGCGTGATTCTGGTTTTGTAACTGCTACCATGACGGGTGAGAGGTACACTGATATGTTAAGAATCGCACATCCCCAGCCTGGCTGATAAACACCTGCTGGAACATACAATGTTTATGTAGGATGGAGCTCCATCCCATATTGCTAGACGTGTGAAAGATCTCTTGCGCACTTCGTTTGGTGATGATCGTGTGCTCAGCTGCCACTTTTGTCATGTTAGGCCTCCCAGGTCCCCAGACCTCAGTCTGTGCAATTATTGGCTTTGGGGTTACCTGAGTTCGCAAGTGTATCGTGATCGACCGACATCTCAAGGGATGCTGAAAGACAACATCTGACGCCAATGCCTCACCATAACTCCGGACATGCTTTACAGTGCTGTTCACAACATTATTCCTCGACTACAGCTATTGTTGAGGAATGATGGTGACATCTTGAGCATTTCCTGTAAAGAACATCATCTTTGCTTTGTGTTACTTTCTTATGCTAATTATTGCTATTCTGATCAGATGAAGCACCATTCGTTAGACATTTTTTGAACTTTTGTATTTTTTTGGTTCTAATAAAACCCCATGTCATTCCAAGCATGTGAGTCAATTTGTACCTCTCTATCTACATTATTCCATGATTTATTCAGTTTTCAAATTTATACTGACTTTTTGATCACCTGGTATTTGCCATAGTGCATGTAGCCAACATCCTTATCGGTAACTAATAAAAAGCTCTCCCAACCATTGTTACAATCATTGTCTTTTGCACTGAAGTGTTACTTTCACAATCTGCTTCATCTCATGTTCATGCGCCATGATCCTACAGCGGGTAGCTTGCAGCGCTTGGGTAACTGTAGCAGACATCTGGACAATTTGAGCATGAAATGAAGTCACAGCCAATGGCCAAAGTGGCTATATTGACATCTGCCAGACTTAAGCAGAACTACAGGCACAGGGCAATTCGAGCAAGCATAAATTTCAGATGCAGGCCTCTAATGAAGAACTCTCTTAAAACATAACCTCCACCCATAAGGCCCATGAATTGCCTCCTACACCAGCATGGGCTGCTGGCCGGCCCCAGGTTTTGTGAGCTCCAGACTGACATGTCAACATCAGTCAGCTTTAGAAAGCAACACTACCATGAAACTCAGCTTGCCCTTTTGTCACATGATATACTGCAAAGCATGGATGAAGGGCAACAGACAGTTCCGTATTTCTACATTTCTGAAAATCATTTGACATGATGCCCAACTGCAGACTGGTAACAGAGGTATGAGGATACGGAATAGGGTCCCAGATATGTGAGTGGCTTGAAGACTTCTTAAGAAATAGAACCCAGTATGTTGTCTTCAATGGTGAGTGTTAATGAGAGGCAAGAATATCATCAGGAGTTCCCCAGGGAAATATGATAGGACTGATGTTATTGTCTAAATACACTCACGTTCAGAAAAAAACCGAACACCTTGAGTGACTATAAATGGGACTTTCATATTTACAAGACATGGACATTAGTATGTTCTGTGGAAATGATTAGCATTTGAACCAAGTGAGCCCATGAGTTCAAGGTCAACATAGATATCGTGGTGCAGCACCAGCTACTGGTAAAATGTGCATGCAGCTCTCTTTGTCACTGCAAACCAAAGGTAATCAATTAGTGTGACTTGAGCAGACGCGCAGGATGCCTCGTAGATGTATGTGCGAACTGTACTGGCAAATCAGTGAGTTTGAGGGAGGGCACATTATTGGCACGAGAGAATGTGATGCATCCATCTGGGAAATTGCCGCTCATGTGGGATGAAGTGATCGGGCAGTGCAGTGAATGTGTGCAGAATGCTTCGCGGTAGGCCATAGTACATGATGAGATGGGTCAGGTTGCACCATCCAGACCACCACCCGAGAAGATTGACACCTCATCTGAAGGACACTGCAGGACAGATCTGCATCCTCCTTGACTGTGGTGTAATAATGGAACAATGTAACACATCGTACACTATCATGGGTGACAGTCCGTCGCCATTTATTTTGGCATGGGTTGTGTGTGCATCATCCACTTCTCTGCCTATGTTTGACAAATGTGAGAAATATGCCAGGCAGCAATGGTGTATGGAACGACATCACTGGGGTCAGGAATGGGATCAAATAGTGTTTTTGGATGAATGCAGGTTCTGTTTCTTTGAAAATGGTGCCTGCCTTTTGGATTGTTGCAGGCAGAAGGAACAGCATCACAGTGACTGCATTCACACAAGACATACAGCACCAGCTCAACGCCTTAGGTGTGGGGTGCTATTGGGTACAGCCATAAATCACAGCTGGTGTTTGTTCAGGACAGTGTGACCAGTCTGACCTATGTGAATGATGTTCTGCGACCTGTAGCCATATCCTTTCTGCACAACACTCCAGACACCAATTTTCAGCAAGACAATGCACAACTACAAGTTGCTGCATGGACATGTTCCTCTTGGTATCACAGGATGTCAGCCTTTTGCCCTAGCCTGCCAGAACACCAGACTTGTTGCCTATTGAGAATATGTGGGATATGGTGAAATGACAGGTGCAGCACAGTGACCCAGTGCCAACAATCACAGATGAACTTTGAACCAGGTGAATGCAGTTGGTAGCTATAACACAGGACACCATTCAGGCCTTATATGCTTTGATGCCAACATGTATGGACCAAGTTATCAGAGCCCATGGCAGACCCTGTGCCTACTAGGCAACAGGACACATTCTGAACCAAGGTGACTGAAATGCTAATCATTTGTGCAGAACATGCTAATATAAATGTCCTGTGAATATTGTACATATCCTGCAAATATGAACATCCTATCTCTAATCATTCAAGGTGTTCTGTTTTATTCTGAACATGAATGTACATTAGTGATTTGGTAGATAGAATGGGCTGCAATCTGCAGTTGTTTGCTGATGATGCTGCGGTGAATGGGAAGATGTAGAACTTGAGTGACTGTAGGTGGATACAGGATGGTGAAGGCAAATTTTGTAGTTGGTGTGATGGTGGTGGTGGTGGTTAATGTTTAACGTCCCGTCGACAACGAGGTCATTAGAGACGGAGCGCAAGCTCGGGTTAGGGAAGGATTGGGAAGGAAATCGGCCGTGCCCTTTCAAAGGAACCATCCCGGCATTTGCCTGAAACGATTTAGGGAAATCACGGAAAACCTAAATCTGGATGGCCGGAGACGGGATTGAACCGTCGTCCTCCCGAATGCGAGTCCAGTGTGCTAACCACTGCGCCACCTCGCTCGGTTAGTTGGTGTGATGAATGGCAGCTAGCTCTGAATACAGAAAATAATAAGTTAATGAAGATGAGAGGAAAAACTAATCTGCAATGTTTGGATACAGTGTCCTGTGTGACACAGTCACGTTGTGACGATGTTCTATGCTTTATTTCTTTGTTTGTAGTCCTCACTGTTGGTGTACTGGCTGAAAAAATAGGGGGTGGGAGTGCAGTAATGTCTACTGTAAATGATGTAGCTGACAGGTACACATTTGCATTTCACAGTTGTTTACTTTCACTTTTTTCAACCCCCCCCCCAAATACACATTTGATATGGCCAGTGCACTATTGTTTAACTTTCTATAAGCCTCATTAACAGGTTGCAGGCAAACATCCACATACTGCTACAATAGTTTACTGTTGAACATCTATGTGCAGTAAAAACATAACCACAAAGTTCACAGTTATTGAAGAATAGAAAGGTACGTATAGAGCAGACACTGTCATTGTTTAAACAAATGGCGTAACTGAGTAACACTTATTTCACAGTTAAGTTGAAGCATTGTTGTTGTTCTAACCAACACAGGTTTCTCATCTGAAACTTGGCCGTGGACTGACTGTCTCGGGACTAAAATTGGGCCCTTGTATATCCTCACAATAATAGGTGCTGAAAGTTCACATTGTTCGAAGTTTAATTTACAGAAATTACAATTAAAACTTAACTCATTAAATAAACTGAATGCATTGAAAGATTGGTTCTTTTTAACAGTTTCTTCTATTACAAGAGTTAGGCCAGATTATTTGCTTGAATCATGAAATTAACAAATATCGTTACACAAACAATACCTTTGACAAAACTGTTAATTACTTTGGAATTAATTAAGGGCCGGCTTTGCTAACATGTTTTCGAATAGATCCAAATAAATCCTGTAGAAATACTATTAGTTGTTCCTCCAAATGTGTTAATTTGTTTATATGTCAACAATAGAATTTAAGTTATGAAGCAATTACTGATTTCACATCAAAACAAAAGATACTAACTAGGAATAGTTGAAATGAAGTAGAAAATCAGTTACATACATAAAACTAAGCACAAAATTAGATCTTCTGTTATATTCCTTAAAACTGAAGGCCAACCTTTCTCTTTCATGAAAATTCAGATTACACTCACATATGTTAATGGTAATTAGTTAAAAGTGAAAAAAAAAATGAATTGAAGGAGGCAGATGGTAAATCAAGAGGGGAAGTAAAAATATCCTTGCTTGCTTCGGCACAAAGTCATTTAAATGTCTGGACGTAATGTTTCAAAGAGATATGAAATGGAATGTGAGGATTGTGGGGGGAAAGCAAATGGTCAACTTCGATATATTGGGAGCATGTAGGAAAGTGTGGTTGATCTGTAAAGGAGACAGCATATAGGATGCTAGTGTGACCTGTTCTTGAGTACTGCTCAAGTGTTTGGTATTTGGTATCCACACCAGATTGGGTTAAGGGAAGACATCAAAGCAATTCAGAGGTGTAGTGCTAGATTTGTTACCGTAGGTTTGAACAGCATGTAAGTATTACGGGGATGCTTCGGAAACTGAAATGGAAATCCATGGAGGGAAGGCAATGTTCTTTTCAAGGAGCATTATTGAAAAAATTGTATAAGCAGCATTTGAAACTGACTGCAGAACGATGCTACTGCCAACACACATTTTGTGTGAGGATGACAAAGATAAGATACTAAAAATTAGGGCTCATAAAGAGGCATACAGGCAGTCGTTTTTCCCATGCTATATTTGAGATTGGAGCAGGAAAGGAAATGACTAGTAGTGGTGTGGGGTACCATCTGGCATGCACTATATGATGGCTTGAGGAGTATAGATGTAGATGTAGATGTAAATGTAGATTTAACATTTAGCTCTTTTCACCAATTAATCTCAGGAACAAAATGCAGGCATTTTCATTGGCAATTTCCTGTTTCTGTTAGTAGTGTTCCTCAACAGAATGTGGCTTCCTGCCCAGACTTTTCAAAAGAAAAATGCCTTCCATCAAGGAAAGCCCATAGCCCTTGAGCTAGGATAGTAGGTCCTAATGACAACCCATTTAGAAGTGCTACACAGGAATCAGGCTATCCTTTCAAGAGTGAACAAAGCCCCCTTCTTCCAGATATCAGAAGCTGGATCTGGCATCCACAACAGCCAGAGGACAAGGCCATGTACACAGCCAGGAATGATATATTACAGACTGATGTACCCTGATTCCTGTTGAATTTTTGTACTCATATGCCACCTGCCAGATGCATCCATATGAAGCTGTAATTTTTATTACTCTGTCAACTGCATGATTCACTTAAACTATATACAGTGTGGAAAATTAAACTTTATTTAAAATAATAATGGGAGCATTGATGGTGAAGCTCTATTTCAGAAATATTTTGTGCAAGTAACATTAAATAAATATATGTCATTAGCAGCTTACCGCTGTATATTTATGTGAAAAAAACAGGTGAGGTCAAAACATCTGCTCTGAGAGCTCAAAATTTTACCATATTTGTTATGTCATTTCTACAAACACACTGAGCATGTTCTGAACATCAGTTGTTCATGTGTCATATTTAATATACAAATTATATTCTATAGAATTGTCCTCAAAGCCAAGTGGTCACCTTTGCTGCCTTTGGTGCAGAAGGATCAGTTTGATTCCCTGTTGCTCCTCAGATTTTTTTCTGAGCTAGGGAGGTCTTGAATGGGATCCACTCAGCCTTGAGAGACCAAATGAGGAGCTGCTTGAATAAAGAAACAATTCCATTGGAATTGGTGACATACGGATCGTGTGTCCGTAATCTTAGATCGTAGACCATTCCTTGTACTGCCTTGTAGGGAGCAGTTGGACAATCGGAACCGACGTAAGGCATAATCTGTAAGGGGTGTGTATGTTTACTTTAGAACTATCTCTTTTCTGATTATCTTGATTACATTGGGCAGACTCCTGTTGTAGTAAGTAATTGACCACTTGGTAATGGCCTTGGGGCCTAGATTGGTCGTGAGACTGAATATATTTTTATGCAACTGTGGCTACTATCAAATAAAATTGATAATGACAGTTTCAGATGCCCAGGGTTGGAGGTGAAGAACATGTTGGGCAAAATAATAAAATAATTCAGCTGAGTATAAATTCATGCTCCAGGTAGTTGATCTTTTTCTCAGATTTTAATTTATGAAATATTAGAAAATATGTTCTTGCTGATTGGCAGCAAATAAATAAAAAAGCAGCATTTTAGTAGAGCTATTTACATAACCTTTTGCAACTAGAAGCTCCTCCACCTGGCAAAATGGATGAAAGGCTTTGTAAAAATGAGACCAAATAGGGATTAAATAGAAAACAAATACACTTTTTTATGCATATGTCTGTTGTGCATGTTGCTGTTGCTGCCATTGGCAGATAGAAATTTTCTCCTTTTATGTGGTTCAAGTTTCATATGGGAGGTAATTTTCTGTACAGTGATTTTCATTTATGCATAGGATATTCAAAAGTAGCAAGATCCGTTCCACTAAATGGTTGTCCCACATAATTTTGTGTTTATCCATTAACAAAAAAATAGTGTGTTTTATCTTATCACAATTTACTACAAGGCATGTCTGGCATCCAAAAAGTTTCCATATTTCTTTTCTTTACTATAACTGTCAAACAACGGAAAATTCAGGATGGAATGTAATAATATTATGAAAAGGAAAGTTGCTTCTCACCATATAGCAGAGATGCCGAGCCACAGATAGGCACAACAAAAAGACTGTTACAAATCAGCTTTGAGCCAACAGGGCCTTTGTAAAAAATAGACAACACACACACACACACACAAAATGACAAGTGTGTGTGTGTGTGTGTGTGTGTGTGTGTGTGTGTGTGTTGTGTGTGTGTGTGTGTGTGTGTGTGTTTTGTCTATTTTTGACAAAGGCCCTGTTGGCTGAAAGCTTATTTGTGACAATCTTCTTGTTGTGCCTATCTGTGACTCATCAGCTAATATGGTGAGTAGGAACTTACTTTTTCATAACATTGTTACAAAATATAAATTGTGGTGTTCTGTGTCAGATCAACATTTTTTACTGGAAGCAAGAGGACTTCACTGAAAAGCATTGGGACAAAAAATGCTAATTATTCATGTTGTATGGTAATGATTTTCAAAATTTCAACAGATAATGCCAAGGAAAGGATGCACCAATAACTCATTTGTTAATTTCATTTTTTTTAATGGGCTCATTGTCCTCCCAAAAATGTTAGCGTGGAACTGGAATCTGCCATTTACTTCTCCTACAGTCAGATGTATGTGCTCATTTAGCTCATGTACCCTCAACAATAAACCCTAGACATTTCATTTATGTGACTGAATCTTTGACATCTGATTGAATTCATATGTTAGGTAATCTCCTTGGTGCAGTGTTATAATGTTCAACTAATGCTTTCACCATTCAGTGCCAACCACAGTGATCCAGTGTTCTGTTTCTGATGTCTCGGTTGTTTACAGAATACTAACCCCAAACAACAGCATGTTTGCAATCTGCTATAGTGCTGACATGGTTTCCACATGCTTTTCTTTTGTGTACACTGTCTCTATTGTGGTCTAATGTCTGACAGACAAATCAGTTGCTTCAGATAACTAAACATCAATTGTATACTCTAAAGTAAGTCTACAAATTCACTTGAAAAAATTCATTATTGTTAAGCATGTGATGGGATACTCACCAGAGTTATCGAAACTGTTTCTAAAATAATAACAGAACTCTTGTTGACAATTATAAGAATATTGTGTTAAGTTAATAGCTGAACATCTTGCAGAAGCTTCTTCAGGAACCTAAAGATTCTTACACCTATATGCAAATATGCCAATAAATGTGCTCCGTAATAGTATTTGTGGTTAATAACAAGAGTGAATTCAGTTAGTTACATGTTACATAGATAATTCGAACAATTCTTTTATCAAGATGATGACTTCAGCAGTTGACAACAACAGTACTAGAAGTGGAAATAAATATGTAAAGAAAGTCCTGGCAGAATGCAAATATTTTCTCACCAATTGGGAGAAGTGTTGAGTCCTCAACAGGAGGGAGAAGCATTGAGCCATTGACAGGTACACACAAAAGAAAGTGAAAACTTTGCTAGTTATTGGACTGCTTGGGGCATGCATTGGGTGGGAGAGAGGCAGGAAGCAGGAGGAAAGGTTGGGGACAAATAACTAATGGCTGAGACTGAGACAACAGGTTGCTGGATAGGAATAAGTGGGAGTGGGGTGGCAGGTGCACGGGCTTGGCATGTGACATACCAGTACTGGAGCCAGTGAGCAGTGAAGCCTGATGAAGATGACGGGGAGGTGTGGACAGAGATGGGGTCACAGGACAGAAAAAGGGGAAACTGTACAGTAGCTCTCTAGAAGAGCATAGCGTTCCAAAGGACTGGAAAAGGTCACAGGTCATCCCCGTTTTCAAGAAGGGGCTTCAAACAGATGTGCAGAACTATAGACCTATATCTCTAACATCAATCAGTTGCAGAATTTAGGAACACGTATTATGTTAGAGTATAATGACTTTTCTGGAGACTAGAAATCTACTCTGTAGGAATCAGCATGGGTTTCGAAAAAGACAATCGTGTGAAACCCAGCTCGCGATATTCGTCCACGAGACTCAGAGGGCCATAGACACGGGTTTCCAGGTAGATGCCGTGTTTCTTGACTTCTGCAAGGCGTTTGATACAGTTCCCTAACAGTCGTTCAATGAACAAAATAAGAGCATGTGGACTATGAGACCAATTGTGTGGTTGGATTGAAGAGTTCCTAGACAACAGAGAGAAGTCTTCCGAAGTAAGAGTGATTTCAGGTGTGCCGCAGGGGAGTGTCATAGCACCGTTGCTATTCACAATATACATAAATGACCTTGTGGATAACATCGGAAGTTCACTGAGGCTTTTTGCGGATGATGCTGTAGTATATCGAGAGGTTGTAACAATGGAAAATTGTACTGAAATGCAGGAGGATCTGCAACGAATTGGTGCATGGTGCAGGGAATGGCAATTGAATCTCAATGTAGACAAGTGTAATGTGCTGCAAATACATAGAAAGAAAGATCCTTTATCATTTAGCTACAATATAGCAGGTCAGCAACTGGAAGCAGTTAATTCCATAAATTATCTGGGAGTAGGCATTAGGAGTTATTTAAAATGGAATGACCATATAAAATTAATCGTCGGTAAAGCAGATGCCAGACTGAGATTCATTGGGAGAATCCTAAGGAAATGCAATCCAAAAACAAAGGAAGTATGTTACAGTACACTTGTGCGCCCACTGCTTGAATACTGCTCACCGGTGTGGGATCTGTACCAGATAGGGTTGATAGAAGAGATAGAGAAGATCCAATGGAGAGCAGCACACTTCTTTACAGGATCATTTAGTAATCGTGAAAGCGTTACGGAGATGATGGATAAACTGCAGTGGAAGACTCTGCAAGAGAGATGCTTAGTAGCTCGGTGCGGGCTTTTGTTGAAGTTTCGAGAACATACCTTCAGCGAGGAGTCAAGCAGTATATTGCTCCCTCCTACGTATATCTTGCAAAGAGACCATGAGGATAAAATCAGAGAGATTAGAGCCTACACAGAGGCATACCAACAATCTTTCTTTCCACGAACAATATGAGACTGGGATAGAAGGGAGAACCGATAGAGGTATTCAAAGTACCCTCCGCCACACACCGTCAGGTGGCTTGCGGAGCATGTATGTAGTTGTAGATGTAGATGAGGGTGTGGGTTAGTAGAGAATGAGTGATCTGGATTATGGGAGCAAATGATGTGTCAGTGATAACGCCTATCTGCAGGGTGTTACAAAAAGGTACAGCCAAACTTTCAGGAAACATTCCTCACATACAAAGAAAGAAAATATGTTATGTGGACATGTGTCCGGAAACACTTACTTTCCATGTTATAGCTCATTTTATTACTTCTCTTCAAATCACATTAATCATGGAATGGAAACACACAGCAACAGAACGTACCAGCGTGACTTCAAACACTTTGTTACAGGAAATGTTCAAAATGTCCTCCATTAGCGAGGATACATGCATCCACTCTCCGTTAGATGGAATCCCTGATGCCCTGATGCAGTCCTGGAGAATGGCGTATTGTGTCACAGCCGTCCCCAATACGAGCACGAAGAGTCTCTACATTTGGTACCGGGGTTGTGTAGACAAGAGCTTTCAAATGCCCCCATAAATGAAAGTCAAGAGGGTTGAGGTCAGGAGAGCGTGGAGGCCATGGAATTGGTCCGCCTCTACCAATCCATCGGTCACCGAATCTGTTGTTGAGAAGCGTACGAACACTTCGACTGAAATGTGCAGGAGCTCCATCGTGCATGAATCACATGCTGTGTTGTACTTGTAAAGGCACATGTTCTAGCAGCACAGGTAGAGTATCCCGTATGAAATCATGGCGGTGAATCGAGGAAGTACAGTACATACTGACGAAACTAAAATGAGCTCTAACATGGAAATTAAGCGTTTCCGGACACATGTCCACATAACATCTTTTCTTTATTTGTGTGTGAGGAATGTTCCCTGAAAGTTTGACCGTATCTTTTTGTAACACCCTGTATGTACACTGAGGTGACAAAAGTCTTGTGATAACAATATTCACTTATACAGGTGGTAGTAGTATTGCTTTGACATGGTGTAAAAGGGAAGCGTATTGGTGGAGCTATCATTTGTACTCAGGTAATTCATGTGAAAAGATTTTTGACATGATTACAGCTGACGATGGGAATTAACTGACTTTGAATGCGGAATGGTAGTTGGAGCTAGATACATGGGACATACCATTTCAGAAATCTTTAGGGAATCCAGTATTCTATGATACACAGTGTCAAGAGCATGCCAAGAATACCAGACTTCAGACATTATCCCTCACCATGGACAATGCAGTGGCCGACGGCCTTCACTTGACTGAGACTTGTCAGTGCTAACAGACAAGCAACACTGTATGAAATAATGACAGAAGTCGATGTTGACGTATGCAATGATATCCATTACGACAGTGGGTTGAAATGTGACATTAGTGGACTGTGGCAGCAGATGAACAACACAAGTGCCTTCGCTAACAGCACATCATCACCTGCAGTGCCCCTCCTGGGCTTGGGACCATATTGGCTGGACTCTAAATGACTGGAAAACTGTGACGTGATGAGTACTGATTTCAGTTGTTCAGATCTGATGGTAGGGTTCAGGTGTGGTGCAGACCCCATGAAGCTGTGAACCTAAGTTGACAACAAGGCACTATGGAAGCCGATTGCGCCTCAAAATAGTCTGGGCTGTGTTTACATAGAATGGACTGAGTCCTCTGGGTCAACTGAACTGATCATGATTGGCAGTGGTTATGTTTGGCTGCATAGAGACCATTTGCAGACATTCATGGACTTCGTATTCCCGGGGAATTTTTATGGATGGCAATGTGCCTTGTCACCAGGCCACAGTATGTCGTGATTTGTTTGAAGAACATATTAGGCGATTTGAGTGAATGATTTGGCCACCACATTGCCTAGACACAGTCTCATTATGTACTTTAGATCAGCGCAGGATTTCTTCCAAAAGCTAGTGAAGTTTTCATTCTCTCTTGTGTCTGGCTGTTGATGAATCAAGTGCTATCAGTGAGTGGTGGTCTTCTCCACCCCTACATTATTTAGAAGTTGAAATAATTTCCTCATAGATTATGCATGCCTCTCTAGGTTTCAGAATGATGTTTTATATTCTGGTGCAAAAGTCTATAAACAGTTGCCAGTAGACATCTGGCAGGAAATTGAAAATCCCCAAAAATTTAAACATAGTGGGAAAGAATATTTCATTTGTCACTCCTACAATTTATCTGAAGACTCAGACTCAAGAATGTAAATAGTGCCTAACTCTAATACTTACTTACTTACTCACTGGTCATACTGGACTCGAGAGTCCATTACCGCAGCAACGTATTTTCGCCAACTGTCCCTGTCTTGAGCTATTTCCTCCCATTCACCTTCAATACCTATGCTCCTCAAATCAGCCTTCACATTGTCCTCCCATCTATGCCTCGGTCTCCCCACAGGACGTTTTCCCTCTAGGTGCCCTACCAGTACTCTGCGCGCTGCCCTGCCCTCATCCATTCGAGCTACGTGACCCGCCCATCACAGCCTACGTGATTTAATAATAATGATTATGTCAGGACTTGAATAGAGTTCTTGAACCTCTTTGTTATGTAGTTTTCGCCACTCTCTGCTAATGTCATCCCTTTTTTCTCCGAAAATTTTCCTCAAAATTTTGTTTTCAAATACTCGAAACAGCTTTTCATTTTGCACAGTGAGAGACCAAGTCTCACACCCATACAGCATAACTGGTAGAATAATAGTTTTGTATATTCTAATCTTTAAATTCCTAGACAATATCTGTCATGAAAGTAATCTATTCAGTGAGAAGTAGCACGCATTTCCCGCCCGTAATCTCTTCTTCAGTTCGGATTCAATCTCATTTCTCGAAGTGATGTCCACGCCTAGATACTTAGATGTGTTCACTTTTTCAAACTGCATGTCTCCAACTCTTAACATTTCCTGATCTACTGCTGTTGGCATTCTAGTAGTAACCAGGTATTTAGTTTTGTCTTCACTTATCCTTATACCTACATCTTCACTAGCCTTGATTAATGCATTCACATTTGCTGTTACAGATTCTTTCCTATTGCTAATGATGTTTAGATCATCTGCATACCCTAAAAATCTTAATATTTCCATTTAACTCCACACCCTCTGAATTATCTGCTGCCATTCGTACAATATATTCTAGGACTAAATTAAAAAGTAGCGGAGACAGGGCATCTCCCTCCTTAAGTCCGTTTTTTATTACAAATTCTTCTGACTCCAATTTCCCCATGCGTAATCTACCTTTTGTGTTTTTCAAACTCGCTTCTATAAGTCTAACATACTTCTTTGGTATTACAAGTTCCAAAAGAATTCTGTACAATTTTGACTGCAATACTGAATCATATACTTTTGTAAAATCTATGAAAAGATTATGAACTGGTTTATTGTATTCCCATTTCTTTTCCAAAATTTGACGTAGGGTGAATATTTGGTCTACAGTTGATCTGTTCCTCCAAAAGCTGGCTTGGTAATCCCCCACAATTTCATCTGCATATGGTGTAAGCCTGCTTAGCAGAATATTCGAGAAAATTTTGGAACATACTGGTAATAACGATATCCCTCTATAATTACTACAATCCATTTTGTTGCCTTTCTTAAAAACTGGGATCAGAATAATCGACTCCTGCCACTCTTCAGGTATCATCTCTGAGTTCCATGCTTTAGTTATCACTTTGTTAACTACTTCCACCAATTTCTGTCCCCCATTTTAAACTAATTCTGCAGTTATGCAATTTGATCCTGGTGCTTTATGGTTTTTAAGTTTGTTGATTGCTTCTCTTACTTCCTTTAACGTTGGCTTAGGTATCTGGGGTTCTGCTGTATGTATTTCGTACGCCTGCTCATTTCCTCCTTCCTGGTGTACATTTAATAGATTCTCAAAATACACCCTCCATTTACTTAATATAGCACTGGGGTCTGTCAGTATTCCCCCAGCATCCCCTCGAAGTGCGTTTGTCCTAGCTAATTTATGTCTAGGTAAAGTTCCCTAATGTTTTTTGTTTTACTGTTTGTTTCCTAACTCTAATATTTGTATAAAATATATTCTGATTTTGGTGTTATATAGACAGCTAATAATGGTCCATGTGAAGTTGAAATACTTTGTTTGAAGTATTAGAGAGTAACAGCAGCCGAGTAGTGAAGGGTTAGCGTAAATGAGTCATAAGGTTCCAAAGCACTTTTTATTGGCAAATGTGTGATGTACATGGAGAGTTGATGCATGGAAAGATTGATTCGCCAAATTTAAAAAGCCCGCCTTGTGGCGTGACTCACGTGCACGCTATCTAACAGGCCTGTGAAGGCACTCTGAGACGGCAGCAATGCAGGAGAAAAGTTTCTGTGTGTTACAATATGGGAAGTGTTAGTCCATTATGGGCATACGTGTGCATTTGTATGCAAATACAGATAATCTGCACCTGGCTGCTAGAGCGTTTTGTGTTGGTTTCGCCAGTTTAGTGGTACTGTTTGTCTGTGTAAACAGAAAATCATGGGGTGACCACATGTCTCAGAGGAAAACTTGGAGCATGTGAGACAGAGCTATGTGCGTAGGCCACAAAATTCAGCCATTTGTGCTAACTGTGGACTGGGCATTCTGTATAAAACGACATGTAATGTTTTGCAGTGGCATTTGCATTTTAAATCCTACAATTTGTAACTGTTAAAACACCTGACTCCAGATGATTACACCCACTGGTTGTAGTTTTGTACCAAAATGCAGCAGGTTGTGGACGTGATTATGATTTTGTGAGAACATTGATATTCAGCGATGAAGTGGTTTTTGATCTATCGGGAAATATGAATCATTACTGTGAGAGAGTGTGGGGTATGTCCGTATGGAAAGTGGTTCACAAAAAGTGAATGTCTTCTGCGTCACATCCAAGACAAAGATGTATGGCTCCTCTTTCATCATCAGGCAGATGGTGATATGTTCCATGTACATAGATATGTTGCAGTTGTGAGTCTTGCTGACTCCTTGACTTTCATCTTTCAATAGGATGGTGCTCCACCTCACTGTAGTACAATTGTCTACACCTTTCTCAACATGTGATGAAGAAGCCTGGGATATTTTTACTTCCCCTCTTGTTTTGCCATCTGCCTCCTTAAAATTCATTTTTTCAGTTTTAACTAATTACCATTAACATATGTGAATATAATCTGCATTTTCATAAGAGAGATAGGTTGGCCCTTAGTTTTAAAGACTTTAACACCAGATCTAATTTTGTGCTTAGTTTTATGTATGTAATTGATTTTCTAATTTATTTTGGCTATTCCTATCGATAGATAGGTTGCACTGCTCTGGGTGATGTTCCTCTGTTGCCATAGTCTATCAGGTCACTAGACCTAATGCCATGCGGTTTCTTCCTGTGAAAATATGTTAAAGACTATGTGTATGTGCCCCCAAAGCCAACAACACTGCAAAAACTGTAGGAATGCAATAGAGGTGCTGTTATGGATGTTGGTGGAAATGTGCTAGTGAAATGAACTGGATTACTGTTTGGATGTGTGCCAGGCGACCAATGGCGCACACATTGAGTATTTGTAGAATGTACCAGAAACTTAGTGGGTGCATCTATCTTTTCATGTATCAGCTGTCCTCGTGGGTCATGTACTTGTAAGTAAACAATGGTTTGAAACCTGATAAATCATTTAGGCTAACCCTGTAGGAGCAGCAGCTACTTTTAAATGTAATTGTTTTTCTTATAACATGTATAAAGTAATGCAGAATTTAGCCACAGGAGTTCCATTTCCGACCCTGTTAAAAACCAATGTAATACCTACTTTAAAATCATTTTCTTGCAAGGAAACACCTAACTACACTATATTTTTTTTCCTTTCTCTGAGAGCTGGGAGGTGGGGCTCTCTGTCATGGTGGGATTGACAGAGCACTCAATGTGGGACTGAATGTAAGAGAGAGAGAGAGAGAGAGAGAGAGAGAGGTGTGTGTGTGTGTGTGTGTGTGTGTGTGTGTGTGTGTGTGTGTGTGTATCAGTGACTAGTTTCACAATCTCTTACCTGTTCATATGCAGGTCACCGCTTTATTATATCCTTAAAGAAAGAAAATAAACAATTCAAGTTTGAAGCACACTTTTACAAGGGGTTGAAGAGAGGACAGGCAACAAAACTAGTTACCAGATTTCTCTGCTATTTATGCAGTGCCATGATTTTTTGGAAGAACTCTTGTCTTCTCTTTAACAACTGCAGTCAAATATGTTTTAAGAATTAACATTTGCTTCTTTTATTTTTACAGTAATGCTGTTATATTTTGTACCGGCCTTTTTATACTGCTTGTATAACAATTTGGCCTTCATAAACCTGTCAGCCTTTGACCCTACAACATATTACCTCCTGCTACAGTTCAGAGTTGTAGTGACAGGTATTGCCTTTCAGGTTAGTATATTTTAATTTATCTTTTCCGATTACTAGTTGAGAAGAATGTTTATTCCATACATGTTGTAGAAGACAGGATATGAAGTTGCTGACAAGTGAAACTGGAAGCAACCCAACTACTAAATGAACAAAAAAGACCGATATTAAGTAGGCTCAATTTAGGAATAAATTAGTACTTGAATCCTTTTAATGAAATTTAGTGTATGTTGATAAATTATTACATTATTTAAAAAAGTGCATCTTCAGTTGTTGCTATTATCATATGAAACATTTATATATTGTTGCTAATTGGATCCTGAGACTTTGAGGATAAAGAGTAAATCACTATTTAGAATAGCACATCACATCAGTGATTTTATTTAGCTCATATTTGGAATAAAATTCATCAGATTAGCTCATACAGAACTGTATTGAGTTGATAAAATTCTCTGTGTTGCTACATGTTAATTTTTGGCACACGGTGAAAAGACTAATTTTCTAAATTATGAAATTTGCTTACTTTGTTCAGAAGTTCATGTTTCTGTCATTTATATCTCTCAAACCATTATGTGAGACAAAGTAAAATCCAAATCTACATATATTATATGAATAAGTGTTTATTTGGAAATGCCTAGCCTATCATAAAAAGCATCACATATTGGTATATGACCCTATCCATTAAAGCTATAATGATTTTAGAGGTATGTTCACTAATTTAAGATAATAAATGTAAATGTTTTTATCTTGAAAGTATAATTGTGAACTAGATAAAAGTGTCAAGTTCATGATGTACATACAATCTGTGCCATCTGAAATGATTAATGAGGAATATGTGCCATAATTTATTACATGCTCTCACTCTTAGAGTGACATATTATGTCCACTAACTCATGATGGTTAAATATTACTTCCATACTAGTAAGTCTGTCTGCATCAAAAAGGAGTTGCTGTCAGTGAAGGAAACACTGTGCATGTACCTTATTATACCATCAAAATGTATTTTAGAAGTGGTAAGTATTACCTGCACTTCGAAAAAAGGAAGGAAGGAAGACTGAGTTAATTATTATCCCATCGACATCGTTAGAGACAAGAGCACAAGCTTGGATTATGTTGAAGATTGGAAGGAAATCATCTGTGCCCTTTCAGAGTAACTATGCTTTGGCAATTGCCTGGAGTGATGAAGGAAAATAACGGAAAATGTAAATCTGGATGACCAGACATGGGTTTTGAACCATCATCCTGCCAAATGCGAGTCCAGTGTGCTAAGCACTGCACACCGTCTCACTCGGTCTCCATTGAAACTTGTTTATTGTGACTGACTCCTCATTCAGTACCAATTATTGTGGTACACATTATGATTAACAGAACAGCAATCAGTGGTGGTTGGTTTGTAAGGCCTGGTTAAGAAGTCTTGCATTGGTGATTGAATTGATGGTAACTTTTCAGTTTGTAAGAGATGTGAGTGTGAACACACAGTGAACAAATGAAAACTGAATAGACTAGACACATCAGAAAGGAGAATTGTTTGAAACAAAATCGCTTGGTTACAGACAACATGTGGGTGGGCAATGAGAACTAATGACATGCAGGAAATCTTGCAGATAAAGATAAAGAACAAGATGATAATCTTTTGAATACCTTTGTACTGTAGCATCCTCTCCCTCAAATGTGCTAACAAGGGCTACAATGTAGTCAACGTACATGCCCAAACCAACCAGGACAACAGACACGATCCATACAGAACTGACAAATTCTGGGAAGACTTAGAAGATGTTCTCTCTAAAGTTCCAGAGACACACATTGTCAAACTGCTTTGTGACTTCAGTGCCCAACTGGGAAGAAAGAAAAAGAGCAGAAATATCATTGGCAGCTATCCAGCACATATGAGAACCATTCGCAATGGGGAACGATTGGTGGATCTGTGTAGGACTTATGGGTTGGTCATGAAGTCTTCAGCCTTCGAACACCTGCCAAGGAAGCAGACAGGGTGTATATGCCCCAGGACAATCGGGATAAACCTGGGAATTTTTTCATCTGGGAGAAAACTGGGAAAAACCTGGGAACAATTTACAATTCCAGGAATTTTTCATGGTCTTAGTTTTCAGTTAAATTTTTGTAATTTTGACTGGTAAGAACAGATATTCTAATAAAGAATTCTACTGTATCCCATTACTGCAGAATAATACTGCAGCAATAAAACATGAATGTGAGAGAGAAACCAAAATAAAATGTAAGTTGCAAAGGAAAAGTGCCATTTACAACAACAAAAAACAGTGCATACACAAGCATCTGTGAACAACAGCATGTGTCAAAGTCTTCAGTATGAAGACTGTGCAATACTTCATAACAACAAACTGCTTACAATGAGTGTGACATCACAACTATTTACATTAGGTTCTTTTGAGTGGTTGCTAGTATGCTCATGCACTTGAGCAGTTGAGTTGCGTATGAGCAGTTCCTTTTCCTGCTTGTTGCTGCTTGAAGTGGGGCTGTTCGCTGTATCTGCAGTAGCAACAAGCTGCCAGATGCTGCCCAGAAAAATTTTTCTTGACCACCCAATCTTCCCCACATGACCCATGTTTATGTTTCATCTTCTGACACACACATGCCATTACGCCAAACATGAGATAATACAGTACTGGTACACCAATAAAATTTGCAGCCTGAAAACCGCACTGAAAAGCTTAGTATCAGGTTGGGACTTTCATTTGGCTGAAACAACCAACCAACACACTCGCTCATGTACTTAATAGCGGCCCAAATAAATGGAGCGCTTCTGGTAATTCAGAAGTTAGCCTCTGCGTAGTGCCATGTACATAGGGTCAGAGGAGCCCAAAACAAATGGAAGTTGAGTGATGGGCAATGTGGGGGTTCTTTTGCACTTTATTGAAATCCTATTAAAGAAAAATATTTAGTTAAATGTGAATATTTATTTTGCTGTTTTATTTACCTCAGATCTTCAAACTTGATTTTTTTCTGAAAAAGGAAATGTAAGAAAATGAACATACTCATTTTTCTCTTAATTTTCTATGTATTTTGTATTAAAATTTTAGATAAATGTGAATTATTGTAACTGTGCAAATTTACTGTAATGATTTACCTCCATGTACCTTTTTCATTTTCTCTTAATTTTATACAAATGTTGTAATAAAATTTATGTTTTTCATAATTTTTGTATGAGGAAAAGTGAGCTAGAAATTAAAATTTGGGCTAGTAGAAGGAAATTTTAGGTACATGCTGATTTTCTTAAAAGTAAGCTCTATGAATCAGGACATACAAATTTGCATTTTAAGCCAAATTAGGCATTTTAGTATAGTTTGCGAAATTCTGATGCTCTTGGAGTATCTTTTGATGTCCTGTTTCTTTTGTGACATAATATAAGATCTCTTAATGCTATATATGTACAAACATATGGGCTTCCTGCATTATCGTAGCTGCACACGTGCAATATCTGGCACTCTCTGGCAACTGCTGAAATGAACCTATTTCTAACAGGTTGCTGGAAAATATTGTTAATGGTGGTTGGAAAAGCATTACTTTCAAAGTGATTTTCCTTTTACGTAAGATAAATTGTATTACGTGTATGAATGTGCAATCAATTTCTTGAATCACAGAGAGTTTGACTGTCACTTAAAACTTAACACTTCAAGGATCAGCTACTTACAGGAACTTTGTGCCCAGAAGACCAAACATTTCTGTCGTTATTTAAAATTTTACTGGAACATTTGTGTGATGTGTCTTAAAGTGTAACACACACAACAAAAGAAAAAAAATATTACATGTGAAAGCTTAGCCTTTCGTGTAGCTACACTGTGTATATTAATCTAAACCATTAACTTTTCCTCTTTGTGTGTTCGTGCTACTTAACAGTGGTGTTGCTGTTGGCTGACTACATCATCTGTGCAATGCTCTGAATATCTGCTGTCATTGGCTGTCGAGATCACGTGACATGAGCTGCGATTGACATACAAAACGCATCGCAATCTCGATTTCAGTGCTTTGGAAACTAACGTGCTGAGTGTGGTGGGATTTGACTGTGTACTTTCATAATACAAAGATATGCAGTGTACATGTTGCTGCACATCAAAGATCTTTACAAAATGCTTTTTTTGGGCAGGGGGGGAGGGGCTTATTAATTTTGTAAAGTGCCGGGAAGCTCTACGCCGGTATGTAAAACCTGAGCCTCTCGCGGTTCTAGGCGCGCAGTCAGGAACCATGCGACTGCTACGGTCGCAGGTTCGAATCCTGCCTCAGGCATGGATGTGTGTGATGTCCTTAGGTTAGTTAGGTTTGAGTAGTTCTAAGTTCTAGGGGACTGATGACCACAGCAGTTGAGTCCCATAGTGCTCAGAGCCATTTTTGAAAACCTGAACCATTGAAATGAAATGATTGATAAGATTTACAGTTCCAAGGGAAGGTATACTGTCACTTAACATGGAAAATGTGTATGTTAACCCAGGAAAAGTGTTTTTAACCGGGAAATTTAGGAATTTTTTTTTCCTTGTATACACGCTGAGCAGAAGACTTGGATTTCACCTAACACCAACTTGGGTGAATTTCAGATAGATCATGTGGCCATTTCAAGAAAATCTCAAAAGGAAATACAAAACATGAAGGTATTAAGAAGTGCCAATCTGGACTCAGACCACTACCTCTCGAAGGTCAGATTGAGACTCCAGCCTAGAAACACTAGTGTACACAGAACCTCCAGATGATAAGATTTGATTTAGAGCACCTTAAGAACAGAAAAGAAGTAAGCCAGAGACTGAACAGTACAGATTTCAATAGCTGGGACCAACTGAAGGAGACTCCTGTGGAGACGGCCAATGACCTCGCCCCGCTCATGAGAAGAAGGAAGTGTCTGTGGTGGAATGAAGACTGTGACAATGCAGTAGCCCAAAGACAGACACTCTGGGGGAAGTGGAATTGTAAGAAAAACCAAGAAAAATTGGGAGAACTTTTTTGGAACAAAGAAGGCTTACAGCTAAGATAATAAGGACAACTGCCACCTAGTAGCTCAGTACTTTAAAAACCTACTCAATTGTGATCGATCTAGTGAAGATTTCAACTACAAACAAACCATGAGCTCACTACCTCCTTCACTGGAAGAAGTCAGACAAAGCATTCAACTTCTAAAGAATAATAAGGCACCTGGAGAGGACTCTATCGTTGCTGAAATCTGGAAATGTGCTGGAAGCAATGCTGTGGGCAAGCTCACTTAGATGATCCAGGACATCTGGGAAAGAGAGAAATTACGCCTAATTGGAACTTGGCTCTGATCCATCCACTTCCCAAAAAGGGAGATTTAACTTATCGGAACAACTGCCATGGAATTTCTCTCATCCCAATAACATATAAGATTCTCTCCAAGGCATTAGTAACAAGGGCAGAAGATAAACTGGATAGTCAACTGGGAGAATATCAGGGAGGCTTCAGGAAGACCTGATCCTGTGCTGAACAGATCCTCGACCTGAAAACTGTACTGGCATACTCCAAGATGAGGAACCACAAGGTGGTTGTCACCTTTGTTGATTTCAGGAAGGCCTACAACTCTGTTGATTTAGAAATGCTTAACAAAATACTCCAGGAACTAGGACTAGACAACAAAACCCGCAGACTCATTCTAGAAACCTTTACCAACACCCATTCGAAGGTCAAATTTAGAGGTGAGACCTCAGAAAGCTTCAATATAAAAACTGGAGTGAGAAAAGGGAATGGACTGTCTCCAATTCTCTTCAATTGTGTCCTTGAAAAGGTTGAGAGAGAATGGTGCAAGGAACTGACCAATGTGGTTGTTCAGAGTGTTGTCTACCTGGGCCATAAGAACGAACAACTGATTGTAGATTGTCTGGCTTTTGCAGGTGTCATGGCACTGATTGCTGATTGTCTTGAAATGGCAACAATGAAAGTAAACTGCCTCAGGAAACAGCCAAAGTGGGTCTCAAAGTGTCACTGGAGAAAAGACAGTTCTTCCCCGACATCAAAGAAGCTAACAGAGAGATGTTACTAGACTAGGGTAACATCAGAAGGACTGAAAAGTTTGAGTATCTTGGTGAATGGATTTGAACTCATCTTATCAGGTAAAACATCATTATCCATGAGAGTCAACAATTTAGAACTAGCCTATCGACTGACTATGAAGACCTACAACAAAAAATGCCTGTCACGTAATCGGAAACTTAAGACTACACATCAGTCATACGACCAAAACCCTTGCATGCCATGGAATGTCTTTCCGTGAACCGGAGAGGTCTGATGGAGAACTTGGAAGTCAGAGAGAGGAGAAGCCTTAGGAAGATCCTAGGCCTGGTAGAAGAAGATGGGAAGTTCAGAAGGCGACATAACTCGGAGCTCTACGAACATACTGAGAGGCCCCCTGACTGGGCAAGAAAAAGAAGGGTAGCTTTCTATAGCGATGTTGCAAGATTGCCCCCAAACAGATTGACCAACTGTCTGTTCACCTTCTGGCAAAACAAGAAGGTTCACACCACTTGGCTGACAGATACTGAGAAAGACATTAAAGAACTGGGAATAATTGATATCCAGAACAGTCAGTCTGTGATGCATATCCTGAAGGAAGTCCGAGGATTTCAGGAAAAGCCATGAAGGAAAGGTACCCGCTGGACAGAAGAAAGGAAGGAGTTGCATCGGCGGTAGATGCGACAGTACTGGGCAACGATCAAAGCCCATCAGTTTAACAAACATGGTCCAAAGTAGGCCCATTCAAAACAAGAAGAAGAAGAAGAAGAATGGGGATGGTTTTCAGGAAAATAAACTCCAGCTTGAATCACAGTCTCTGCTACAAAAACCCACTGAACTCTATCACTATCTGGGCCACTTGTGAAATAACAAAGTCTGCTGAAAAAGTTTATTGTTCCACTTGCTGTAATTCAAATGCCTACTCTGTTTGTAGCACTTCAGCTATGAAGGGGTCTGGCTGACTTAAAGCTTGTGTGCAGTCCTCCTTATCCATGGCTAAGTGAATTACTACATCATGAATTAAAATTTCAGCATATTATTTACCGTATTCACACTTGAATTTACATTTTCCACCCAACCCCTGGCATTCTGTAATCCACGCTGCATAGCTTACAGTGTGTCACTTGCGGTGTTGTAAGAATTATACCCTTACTCCTACCATGTGTATCTTGTTTGAAAAGTGGTTGGACAATAAAAGTAAATGTGGCTGTGTGCTTTTTGTCCATGTAAGAGGGATGCCATTGATGCCATAACATTTCAGTGAGCACAGGAGTATTTTGTGGTCCACACAGTCGAAAGCTTTGAGAAGACCCTAAAGTATGCAAACAAAATCTTTTTCTTGTTTATCTCTGCTCTGACATCAGTTTTTAGGTCTTGCATGGTATTGTCTGTGGAGTATCTGTAACGAAAGCCAAACTGAGTAGTAGTTAACATGTTCTGCTCAGAAAAATGAGCCAATATTTTATCTTAGGCCACCACCTCAGACACCTTTGAGAAGACTGGAAGTAATAAAATGGGTCTCAAATAAGAACTTGGTGGTTTATATCTAATTTTATAAATGAGTCACTAGACCATATCTAACTTGGTGGTTTATATCTAATTTTATAAATGAGTCACTAGACCATATCTAAGTCTCTCAAGAAGTATGTCCTGAATGATTAACTGCTTACAGATAAATTTGTTTTTGAATGGAGTCTGCCTCCAGCAAAACACAATTGTTCTTCCTTGATTGAGATATGTTTCAATGAAGTTAAAGCATTGTCAGTGGGTTTTTATTTTCTTTCTATTAAACACAAGGAGAAATTTTCTTTACTAACTGTGTGTATACAAATTTGAGCTTTTAAGGAATTATTCTCAAATTTGAAAACAGACATGATTTTTTTGTGTATACCTTGTTACTAAATACTATGTTTTTTGTGGTCTTTTATGTTTTGCATTACAGTTGTTTATCTTCCACAGTTTGTCATCTGCAACCACATAGAGCTGAAAATAAAAAAAAACATCATTAACATCATTTATGACTGGTAATGTTCTGGTTAGGCTTAATATTCATTAATTTTATGTGGAAGTGTGTGTGCATGCATGCATTTGTGGTTCACTTTTTTTTTTGTTTTCCCCATTATCTTCACTGTGAGAAAGTGCACTTCTTAAACTTTCAGTGTCACTGTTTACAGAAGTGCAAAAACAAAATGATGGGCAGCTGAACAGTTGAATTTGTTCGAGATGGGAATTTTAAATCTTTGTATGGTTTATCTATCACTGTACAAAAAATGATGTCTGTTTTACAATTTGTGAATACTTTCATAAAAACTTGAATTAATATATGTATAGGTAGTAAAGTACATTTTTCTTGTTGTTTAATAGAAAGAAAATAACTGTAACTTCAGCTAAACATGTCTGAGTAAAAGAGGAAAAAGTGTGTTTTACTCGAGCCACATCCAACCCAAAAACAAATTTATTTGTGAGCAGGTTTGGACACAAGAGCTTCAACATCAAGAGGAACTGCTTACAATGATAGATCATGGCTAGGCCTGTAAACTGTGCATACATTTTCAATGTTTTTCTAGAAAAATCATTATGGTGACCTAATTAATTTTGTAATCTTCATAGAGTTTGTATGTTTGAAACTAGTGTCTTGGAAGCATTGAGTCGGAGATAGGCACAATGAAAATACTGCTAAACATTTACATTTTCCACCAAAAGGCCTTTTTTTGGAAATAAAAAACACACACACACACACACACACACACACACACACACACACACACACACACACACACACACACGCGCGCGCGCACCATCTCTGGCAACTGTGGACTGCTGTGTATGTGTGATATGTAGCCATGTGTTGTGCACGTACAAGACTGTTGATAGAGTGTGGCTTGGAAGTCTGAGCATGTGAGGTTTGGAAGTCAACAGTAAAACACAAGAAAGACGAGAATGAAAAGGACGGACACTGAATAAAGCATGAGTTAGATGCTAGTAACAAAGAAAAACAGCATTAGGATGTGGGATGGAAGAAAAACCGTTAGGCAAAATCAACGGTGGAAAGTCGAGGATAATATTGTTTTTATTCCATCTTCCACTATGCATTTTTTGAAACTAATGTCTTTCAGTGTGCATGCTTTGTCTGCCAAAGCAAATCTAATAATCTTTATTTGGTTGTTAATAGTAGGTGCAGTGTTCACTGCCACTGCAACAAGTAATCAATGAATTTAGTGGTGATCAGATTTTTGTGCCTCATCATTACTGCCACATCTCTTTCTGGGAAGTAAGTTTCATTCACATCAGTATTTTTGTTATTGCCTGTTTACTAATGTTCCAGACTGTTTATGCTGTATTCTTCGAATGTTTTAATGTTTGTGAATAGTGGATGTGTTTTTCTTCTTTGATAATAGACTGAAGAATTTTACAGTACTGGTGGTAACAGGGTTCCAAATCTTGGCTGCAGCTTGTCCTCTGAGTAAGATAGTACAAGGTACTTTAATCCAGAAGTTATGAATGTCCCATATCTGATTTTATTTAAGTTTTGCCATGTTTATTTTAGTGGTAAATAAGACTCAAAGTGCTGTAGGAATATGTTTTTCACAATGTTAATTTCTTTTATGTTCACATTGGTGTGTACCTGCAGTTGCTCCCTCCTTGAAGCTGTGTCTGTGTCAACAAAGACCAACACACTTACTTGTTGGTGGTAGACATGAGATAAGTTATAATAGGATATTTTCTTTGTCAAAAAGTTATTTCTATAACCATGGAATTTTCTTGGTTTCAGTTATGGTCTACAGTTTCCTTGAATTCTTGCTACCAATACCATCACCATCTTTCTGTTTGGCTGTCCAGTTTCTTTCATCCTCTCAACAATCTTCCTCTAAAAATTCTACTAGAGTTCATTCATTCATTCATTCATTCTTCTTCTTCTTCTTCTTCTTCTTCTTCTTCTCTTCTTTCTTTTTTTAAAAGAAAAAATGCTTAAGAGTATCTCTAGTCAGATATACATAAGGTTCTAAATTGGTGGTAAATAACTGCACAGTAGTTAGCATTTTTGCTGGAAGCCACACATTTGTCAGTTGTGTAATTTGCTGTACCATTTTTTTTATTTATTTATTTTATTTTATTTTTTTTCCAAGTGCTGTACCGCATCAGAGTTCATTAAGATTTCTTTTGCATGTATAGTCCATATGTTGTGGTTCTCTATGAACTAAAAATGACACAATTGATAATGGAACTGGTTATTTCTGATTTTTTCAGGTGCTATTTAAGAAGAAATTAAGTGGCAAACAGTGGTTGTCACTGGTTCTGCTTACAGTTGGTTGTATGATGAAAGAGACTGATATGAGCAGTGATAAGAAAAATTCATTTACTTCTACCAGTACACCAACTGCCTCCCAGGCTGGCTTCCATTTCAGTTTCAACGCTTTGCTTATTGTAATTCAGGTAGGTTATGTTTCTCACAAAAAATTGTGATGTCAAAACAAAGCAGTAAGTATTCTTACATTATATTTGGCTCACCTCTGCATTAATGAATGTCATGGCGCAGGTCAAGAGCATTATTCTGAAAATTTTTGAATGAGTGACTACAATCCATTGTTATACTCCCAAGAAATGAATGAATTTGTCACATTCACTCTACGAAAAACAGAGTGTCTCTTAATTGCTTTTAGATGTTTCTAAAAGAGAGACGGTGGAAGTAGTATTGCATATACACCCATATGTTCAAATCACAGTGAAGTGTGTGGCAGAGAGTAATTCCCATTGTACTATGTATTAGGGTTTCTTCCTGTTCCATTTGCCTATGGAGTAGGGGAAGAACATTTGTGTGTGCACACTGTAATTAGTAAAATATTGTCTTTACAATTTCTACAAAAGTGATACATACTGGTTCTCGAAAATCTATGAGTCTTTACAGTGTAGTAGACATCTGTCTCCAAGAGTCTGCCAGTCCAGGTTTTTCACTTTTCCATGATGCTTTCTCATGAGTCAAACAAACATACTACCATTCATTATGTCCTTATTAGTATACTTTCAATAACCCCAGTGGTGGATATCCCACACAGTAAGCAATATACTTTATAGACTGAATTTTCTAGTGTCCTACCAGTTAAAACTGAAGTCTCCCAACTGCTTTACGAATGATTGAGTCTCTACTTCCATTTCATCTCCACAAATTGTTACATGTAGGTATTTGTATGAGTTCACTGATCCCAATTTTGACTGATTTATATTGTAGCTCAAAGGATGGTACTCTGTATTTGAATTTGTTAAGTGTAAAATTTACATTTCTGAACATAAAAAGAAAGTTGCCAATCTCTGCAACATTTTGATACTTTATCTAGATCTGACTGGATATTTGTTCACCTTTTTTCATTATAAATAACTGCATTAAGTGTCAGGTCATTACTTTCACTTTGAACAGTAAGAATTATAATAGATTTACGTGAGGGAATGTTCGAGTTAACTCCAGATTTGTCAAAAACTCTCCATGCAAGATAACATGCTGTGTCCTGCATCCTGAAAAATCATCAATTCAGGCACAAATTTGGTTAGAAAGACATGCCCAGAAATGATAAATTTGCATGTTACAGATATAAACACAATCAACTTTCTTCTTTATTCTCACTCTAAATATTGATTCTCTAAGTGTAGTTAAGTACAGAAACTGCTTGACATCATGACCACTGTATTCAAATCCAAGTATTATCTTCATGAGTAAAGTGTGATACACTTAGTCAGGAATATGTATTGTACAATGAATTACTTGTGCATTGTCCCTAACCCATGTAGTGTGATTCATCTGTTATTGCACAGGGATGATGAAACAATGACTCCTTGTGTAGACAAGAAAAAGTCCAAACCAAGGGCCTCATTGGCTGAGAATGAGGACTATCTCGTCATACTCACTTTTATCTGAATGTTACAATGAACTGGTCTGTGTGGGAACTAGAATGTAACATACTGATGTGCCATTCTGTTGAAAATACGATTTCAATCATATTTTCTCATGATTGTTTACTGCTGGCATATCTTCAGACAACTTTATGAACACTTGTTACAAGGAAAATCTGCCATGTTATATGGGGAGAACTGAATGAAGTCACAATCATTAATACCTGTCTCTCTGGTAATCATATTTTGTATGCGCTCACTGTGGGTAGCCAGTTACACAGGAATATTATATGAGGAACTTCAGTAGCAGAATGAGAGTTAAAAACCTGAGTCAATGTTGCTTTCATTGCAAGACAAAAATTGATCCTTGCAGGATATGCCTCTGTGTAAAATTAATTCATTAAGTCCCTAGGAGAATGTAAAGCCTAGTTTATGATGGTATGAATACAAGCAAAGGCGCATAAGTGAGCAAAGCTTACTCTGGGGTGAGAAACGGCATTTGGTGGCATTCAGTTTATAATTGCGAGTGCTTGCTTGTGTTCTGCTGGTTGTCAGTCTTTCAGAGAAAGGTCAAAGGAATTTCACCTGCTTTCTGCTTTGAGACTGTGCTTAATGTGATCATCACTGAGATGATTTGCTTTCACAATCCATTATTTCTCACGTGTGAACTGTTGTAATTATGTCACATTATTGCTATTATTTTAGGAGCAAGTTATTTGTATATTTTTACATTACAATAATAGTACTCCTGGACATTATCTTCCTTACCCTTACCTTGGTATAATGCTTGAGGGCTTTGTATTTGGCACTGCAGATATTGGAAACTATCTATAGTATAGCAGTTGTTGAAACGCAAAACAAGTTCATAAGACAAGCATAACTGTATCCAGTTACTAAGAGGTGTATGCAAGTTCTAACCTTTATTCATCTAAGAGCATTCGTTGCTATTTAGTATCCTGCTTTGCAGCTTTCTGCTCAATTGTAGTGAGCAGCCACTAGAACTCATGTATCAATGTACTTACAAAGTTTTGTAGCTAGGCTAAGAAAGGCTAGAGCTGGAGATCAGTGGTAAGAGAACTACCACCACATATTTAACCCTTGTGTAAAAATTCAGACAGCCATATGTATTGTTTCCTATGATGATTTGCTGACTTAATTGTCAATTCATTCCTGTACAAAATAATCCTGTCTGGAGATCACAGATAACAATAAACAGCGTTCTGACAAATGAAACCTGGGCACTTGTCAGCATTCACTTGGTTCAAAGCTCATTCTCTTGTTTTTTCATTCTCTCCTTTATAAATGCTTGTTTGCGGATTAAAGTGATTAGTAATGAGCACTAGTGAATTGTTCTGTCCAGGCTAGGCTCACTTCTGTTCACTTCATTGTAAATTAGATATAACAGTAATTTATACAACATAGGCAATGATAAAAAGTAGCAAAAGAGTGTCTTTCGTAATAATCTCCTCATGATGTACAATTGTCGTCAACAACAGTGGCATTTCATTCCATGATTTTGTGCAGTTTTATATTGCTTTGAATTACTTCTTGGTACAGAGGTATAGTGGATACCAAAGACAATAAAGACCCTTGTGGTCTGAGAACGAGTGAAGGTGATGCCCACTGCACATGCTCACACATTCAGTGCATTCTTGTCATTGAGTTAGTGGCTCTATCTGCCTGATACCGTGATGCCTGAAAAGAATGTTTTCATGTGTTGATGATTTGCATGTTGTGGATACCATGCGTGCCGAATGAGAGACATAATGTTCAACATCTGGTGTTTTCTGTCAGCTGCTTTTGGTAACTTGTAGAATTCTTGGGTGTCCGGCCAGGCCACATCATAATTTCTGCAAGGTGTTTCGGCAAACAGACTTTTTGCCATCTTCAGATGGTTCCTGATGACTGTCACTCTGCTCTTGTCAGTGTCCTATATATTTTGCCAGTAACCTCTCCATCACTCCACTCCTGTCACTGCCCATGCAGCCACCATGGCCGTGGCAGGAGTGTTGCCCAGTTCTGAACTCTGACCTCAAGTGTCTGCATTATTGCTGTTGGGTACAGACCTCACTGTATGGGAATGCTTCTCTTTTTCTAAGCTCAGTGCAGACTTCTGTGCCTGACTCAGTTGTAGGCTACAATTTTTGTTAATTAGACCATCCTGACCCCTAATTTCAATGCACTCTTTTAATCACTCAATCCTAGAAGTAGGATGATTGCCAAAGTATTTTGGTGTTGTTATAGTCTGTAGTATGGCCATATTTTATACCATGGTCAGCCATGGCTGTTTTGGTGGTCTGGCATTATTCATTGTGGCATCAGAGTTCAAGCCACCTCTCTTCTACCAAGCATATACAGGGTGTTTCAAAAATGACCGGTATATTTGAAACGGCAATAAAAACTAAACGAGCAGCGATAGAAATACACCGTTTGTTGCAATATGCTTGGGACAACAGTACATTTTCAGGCAGACAAACTTTCGAAATTACAGTAGTTACAATTTTCAACAACAGATGGCTCTGCGGTATGGGAAACTCTATAGTACGATATTTTCCACATATCCACCATGCGTAGCAATAATATGGCGTAGTCTCTGAATGAAATTACCCGAAACCTTTGACAACGTGTCTGGCGGAATGGCTTCACATGCAGATGAGATGTACTGCTTCAGCTGTTCAATTGTTTCTGGATTCTGGCGGTACACCTGGTCTTTCAAGTGTCCCCACAGAAAGAAGTCACAGGGGTTCATGTCTGGCGAATAGGGAGGCCAATCCACGCCGCCTCCTGTATGTTTCGGATAGCCCAAAGCAATCACACGATCATAGAAATATTCATTCAGGAAATTAAAGACGTCGGCCGTGCGATGTGGCCGGGCACCATCTTGCATAAACCACGAGGTGTTCGCAGTGTCGTCTAAGGCAGTTTGTACCACCACAAATTCACGAAGAATGTCCAGATAGCGTGATGCAGTAATCGTTTCGGATCTGAAAAATGGGCCAATGATTCCTTTGGAAGGAATGGCGGCCCAGACCAGTACTTTTTGAGGATGCAGGGACGATGGGACTGCAACATGGGGCTTTTCGGTTCCCCATATGCGCCAGTTCTGTTTATTGACGAAGCCATCCAGGTAAAAATAAGCTTCGTCAGTAAACCAAATGCTGCCCACATGCATATCGCCGTCATCAATCCTGTGCACTATATCGTTAGCGAATGTCTCTCGTGCAGCAATGGTAGCGGCGCTGAGGGGTTGCCGCGTTTGAATTTTGTATGGATAGAGGTGTAAACTCTGGTGCATGAGACGATACGTGGACGTTGGCATCATTTGGACCGCAGCTGCAACACGGCGAACGGAAACCCGAGGCCGCTGTTGGATCACCTGCTGCACTAGCTGCGCGGTGCCCTCTGTGGTTGCCGTACGCGGTCGCCCTACCTTTCCAGCACGTTCATCCGTCACGTTCCCAGTCCGTTGAAATTTTTCAAACAGATCCTTTATTGTATCGCTTTTTGTTCCTTTGGTTACATTAAACCTCCATTGAAAACTTCGTCTTGTTGCAACAACACTGTGTTCTAGGCGGTGGAATTCCAACACCAGAAAAATCCTCTGTTCTAAGGAATAAACCATGTTGTCTACAGCACACTTGCACATTGTGAACAGCACATGCTTACAGCAGAAAGGTGACATACAGAATGGCGCACCCACAGACTGCGTTGTCTTCTATATCTTTCACATCACTTGCAGCGCCATCTGTTGTTGAAAATTGTAACTACTGTAATTTCGAAAGTTTGTCCGCCTGAAAGTGTACTGTTGTCCCAAGCATATTGCAACAAACGGTGTATTTCTATCGCTGCTCGTTTAGTTTTTATTGCCGTTTCAAATATACCGGTCATTTTTGAAACACCCTGTAGTTTCCTCACTGTTGGCTTTGCCACATTGGCAGGGGATTTCATGGACCCCTGATTTGCAAAGGTCTGGGTCATCCTTTACAGAACCTAGTAATGTCAAGGTTTTTTGGGGCGGATGAAAGTAGGATTTAACATGGTGTTGCTCCAAGATTATGTTGACTTTTCTGGACAAGCAGGATACACACTATTGATTTGTTCTCTTCAAATTCCTTCTGATGTTTTCTAGATATAGTCTATTTAAATGAACTCCTTATCTGCTTGCTGCTGTACCCATTTCTTTGGAATGGCATCTCCGGGTGATTCAGCTCAGTTGGTTGCAGGTGGATTGTACCCTGTGAACAAGCATGTGTAAAATGTCTTCACACTGTGAGTTGGGGTGACTACTGCAGACATGTAGATACAAATCAGTGTTTGTAGGTTTTCTTTACACACTGTGGCCCAGCTTGCCATCTGGTTTTCATTTCACCAGGACATCAAGGAATGGAAGATGGCATCCTGTTTACTTGTGTGGTAAACGAGGTGTGTTGGAGTGAAGCAAGTTATGATGGAGACATTCACCTAAATTATCCCTGCCCATGTGGCAAAATAATGATTGTATTATCCACGTACCTGTGGAAAGAAACTAGTTATAGCTTTGCTTGCTCCAGGACTTTCTCTTTGAAATTTTCCACAAACAAATTCACTGCAACCAGTGATACAGCATACTATGTGGCGATGCCATCCATCTGTTGCTAATAGTTTCCGTTGAACAGGAAGTATATTGAAGTGAACACAAACTTGAAGAGTCTCATCAGGATGATGTTGAATTTGTTGTTTGACAATTCTATGGAGTCCTTCAGTGGTACCCTGGTGAAGAGGCACATTACATCGAAACTCACCAAAAGGTCACTATTATTGAGGCGAAGTTCTTGTAGATGGTGTATAAAGTGAATGGAATTGCCGATGCGACGTACGCATTTCCATACAATCAGGAGAGTAGTCAGGTGTAGGGCCACGTGATATATTGCTGCTCCTGTAATGCTATTTATGGGGTGAGTTGGAATGCCCTCTTTGTGGACCTATGGCAGCCCCTACAGTCATGGTGGTGCAGCTGCTTGTGAATGAAGTTTCTTAATAATTTTCACATCAAAACTACCATAACGAAGTACAGTGGTTTTTCTCTGGAGGCAACTTGTTAAATCTCCTTCTTTCTTCCTGTATGCTGCATCATCAAGATCGCCATTTTCTGTTTATATTTTGTGTGCAGGAGCAACACAGTAGCACTCCGTTTGCCAGTGGGCAGGATGACCAGCTCTGGATCATAATGTAACTCATGGGTAGCCAATCTTTCTACCTAAAATGTTGCTCTTCAGTGATGTGGCCCTGGTGAACATGTTACATGTTTCGTGGTGTATTTCTCCAGCCTTGTTGACACTGGAAGCCAGAGATCAGAGGAAGGTGCTGCCCCCGCCGCCACCACCACCACAATCATCCACTGTGGCAGCCACTTGGACAGCAATAGCAGCAGAGTGGTGAAGGGGATAATGGCCAACACATATAGGATGCTGACAAGAGTGAAGCAGCAGTCATCAGGAATCACTGGAAGATGGAAACTAGTCTGTTTCTGTTTGCCAAAACATCATGGAGAAATTATGATGTGACTCGGTCTGATACCTGAGCTTTCTGGAAATTAATAATACACTGGTAAAACATCAGGTCACCTAGCTTTTCGATAAGATTTCTTTTGGCAATTAAAATTTGTATTCAGCATTGTAACTGTTGAAAAGGGGTGGCTTTATTGTAACTTCCTGTAAAGTTAAATTTGTATGAATGACTGGGACATAAATTCACTTCCCCCTAAGCTCAGAAAATCAAATCTGCATATTTCTTGCACTATGTAAGTGCTGTAGTGCGAGCAAACATTATTTGTGGTCATAGTACTTTATAGAGCAACACGTAAGTACAGGTTGTGTGTGATCACATAGCTGGACAACAGTAATTCAGGTTACAAAATAGGACAAGCACTCGTTTGTGATTACTTAAATACTACTATTTCTTTGGTGGCTCAACAGAGCACATCAGGGGGCTGATCCAGATGGCCTCTATAAACACATCTGTGAACTGTATAGATGCACAATCTTGGAAAATTGCATGCATCATGAGTGAGGGTATATCAGTGTTTGTCTGCTTTCTTGCTAGAAAACTCTCCCACCATTTAAGAGGTAATTGACAATAGGAACTGGAAGACAAATTATCTGCAATTCTCCTATCACAATGAAACCTCAGCTAATTATTGAAAATCAGTGGACCTATTCTGTACCAAAAAATGAGAGCCCACACATATAAAGAATCATCATCAGTACACAAAATACCTATTGGCCACATGGTTGCAGCTTACTCACTGGGCGTGTACAACATTAACGATAAATCGGAAATTCCAAAATGTTTGCACAAACAGTCATTACATGCACAGAATACACACCAATAAGAAGAGTTTGAATCATTTGGGAACAAAAAGAATGCCTATCACCTGTGCTGTAAGGTCATACTTGGTCTCTCTAGCCAGTAGCAGATAAAGTGGAGATGAGCAGTATTTTTGTATGAGATTTTTTTATGAAGCTCACAATCTGCAGTGTTGATCATAAAACAAACTAAAAATTTCTGGCTTTTAGCTGTGTGTGAAGTCTGAGCTAAAGACTTCAGTGATTTTGTGACATCCCAAATTGTATTTTGTCAGTAACTTGGGTGCGTGAGCTCAGGACGTCACAGATCTTTAATTTGTAGTCTCTTCCTCATTGACAACTCCTGATATCCTCTACGCTGAAAGTTCACATTGGTGCAGAATGATGTTTGTTCAGTAGTGTATATGACACTAACATTCTAGCTGACATTAAAATGCATTTTATTCATTGCAGCTATTGATTAATAATAATGGTGACCAGTACATTTATTATGAATGATAATTAGCGTGAGGTTACATGTCAGCACTCACAATTTCACAATTTTGATGGTGAATTTGATGCTTCAATTGTGGCACAAAATAATCTGTTCACTTTTGCATAAAATCACAGTTCACAAATTGTTAAAACTCTGCTATAGTAGTTTGTTAAAGAAGATCACACCATAGTAGTTCAGTTAAGTCCATCCTTTATCAAATTCATCATGTTCAACAATCAGTAATTTCAGTGAGAATAACCAAATACACTTTTCATAATCGCAACACTGGTTACATAGAATACTCATTAGTTTTACACACTGAATTCACCCAAAGGTTTACTTGTTTGCAGAATATACGTACTTGTATTGTGAGTCAAACAACAGGAGCAGACTGATAACAGATGTTACTCATTGTATTTCAGACTGTGTAAGAATAAACAGCTTTTTTGAAAACTGCATTAGTCTTTAAAATTCAGCTAGGTTGAAATTTACTGTTTTTTATTACTGTTTACAAAATTAAAAAAAAAAAGAATGAACACTGTTTTTCTTCTGCAGTTTGGATCCCCTCGTTTACATGAATGTACCTTATATTGACTGGAACACTCTCTTTCAAATTCTGAAGGCGGCAGGGGTAAAATACAGGGAGTGAAAGGCTATTTACAATTTGTACACAAACCAAATGGCAGTTATAAGAGTCAAGGGGCACGAAAGGGAAGCAGTTATTGAGAAAGGAGTGAGACAGGGTTGTAGCTTATCTCCAATGTTATTCAATCTGTATATTGAGCAAGCAGTAAATGAAACAAAAGAAAAATTTGGAGTAGGAAATAAAATCCATGGAGAAGAAATAAAAATTTTGAGGTTTGCCAATAACATTGTCATTCCTCAGAGACAGCAAAGGCTTGGAAGAGCAGCTGAATGGAATAGTCAGTGTCTTGAAAGGAGGTTATAAGATGAACATCAACAAAAGCAAAACGAGGATAATGGAATGTGGTCTAATTAAATCAGGTGATGCTGAGAAGGAATTATATTAAGAAATGATGCATTTAAAGTAGTAAATGAGTTTTGCTATTTGGGGAGCAAAATAACTGATGATGGTCGAAGTAGAGAGGATATAAAATGTAGACTGGCAATGGCAAGGAAAGCGTTTCCGAAGAAGAGAAATTTATTAACATCGAGTATAGATTTAAGTGTCAGGAAGTCGTTTCTGAAAGTATTTGTATGGAGTGTAGCCATGTATGGAAGTGAAACGTGGACAATAAATAGTTTAGACAAGAAGAGAATAGAAGCTTTCGAAATGTGGTGCTACAGAAGAATGTTGAAGATTAGATAGGTAGATCACATAACTAATGAGGAGGTACTGATTAGAATTGGGGAGAAGAGGAATCTGCAGTACAACTTGACCAGAAGTTCTGAGGCCTCAAGGGGTGACCAATTTAATATTGGAGGGGATTGTGGAGGGTAAAAATTGTAGGAGGAGACCAAGAGGTGAATACACTAAGCAGGTTCAGAAGGGTGTAGGTTGCAGTAGTTATTTGAAGATGAAGAGGCTTGCACAGGATAGAGTGGCATGGAGAGCTGCATCAAACTGTTCTCTGGACTCAAGACAACAACAACAACAACAACAACAATCGCATCTTGCAAATAATACTTAATTACATGAAATTATTATGTAGTACATTAATTAATGAGTGTTGTACAGCAAGCGGTACAGAAAAAAATGAGTTAACAAAAGTTGTAGTTGAGTTCAGAATCTAATAGTGATTGTTACAAAATCTATTGTGGAAAATGCTAATGGTTCAGAACTTCAAGTTAAATTATTGCAGAAGATAATTAGTTTTAGATAATTTAAAATTCTTCCCTGTAAAGTTGGAATGCTTAACTTTCAATTGGTGTAGGTCACTTCATGGAATTTTACTGATTAGGTTATAGGTTTTTGCAGGTAGCAAACTGTAATACAATACAAACTTTAGCTAATTACAACATTTAATTAACAGTGCCCTAACATAAAGTTATTATCAAATTGAATCAGAACACTTGAAACAGTAATTTGATCATAAATTTCAGTGAAATCCAGTTGAAATAAGTTGTTATATAAGGGCTAATGTCTCGAGGTAAATGTATTGAAAGTAAGACCAAAATTTGTTGAAACTTCTTGTTATTGATGGGAAGAGGAAAACAGAACCGATGGAAAGACTTCAGCTGCTTTGTCACAAGCTGTTAAGCTGATTGTGTAAAAGTTCTCAATTTTATGTACCTCTGATATATTTGAGAGTGGGCAGATGATATTCTTCTGCCTTATGGTATGTCTACATAGACATCTACAATCTATAAACCACTGTGAAGTGCTTGGCAAAATCTACTTCTTGTTGTACCATGTATAAAGGTTTCTTCCCATTCCATAGTGTGTGGGAAGAATGAGTGTTTAATGCCTCAGTGTGCATTGTTATGAGTCTAATCCTCTCTCTCTCTCTCTCTCTCTCTCTCTCTCTCTCTCTCTCTCTCTCTGTGTCCATCTCCTACGTTTATATCTACATCTACATAGATACTCCGCAAGCTGCCGTACTGTGTGTGACAGATGATACCCTGTACCAATACTAGTCATTTCCTTTCTTGTTCCACTAGCAAATTGATTGTGGAAAAAATGACTGTCTAAATACCTCTGTATGAGCCCTAATTTCTGGTGTCTTACCTTCATAGTCCTTACGTGCAGTGTCTGTTGGCAGCAATAGAATTGTTCAGCAGTCAGCTTCAAATGCTAGTTCTCTAAATTTTCGCAATAGTGTTCCTGGAAAAGCACGTCGCATTCCCTCCAGGCATTCCCATTTGAATTCCTGAAGCATCTTTGTTCAAACTTACTGGTAACAAATCTAGCAGCCTGTCTGTGAAATGCTTTGATGTCCTCTTTCAATCCAACCCATAGATTGCACTTATACGCAGTCTCCTTTGCTGATGAACCACACTGTCCCAACAGTCACCAATAAACTGAATTCAACTGTTTGCTTTCCCTACCACAGTCCTCACGTGCTTGTTCCAATTCATTTTGCTTTGCAACATCATGCCCAGATATTTAAACAACATGACTGTGTGAGGCAGTACATTACTAATGCTGTATCCAACCATTACAGGCTTGTTTTTCCTACTTACCTGCATTAACTTACATTTTTCCACACTTAGAGATAGCTCCCATTCATTACACCAACTAGAAATTTTGTTATAAGTCATCGTATACCCTTCTACAATCACTCAACTTCAACATCTTGCCATATACCATGACATCATCAGCAAATAACTGCAGATTACTGCCCACTCCATCTGCCAAACCACTCATATATATAGAGAACAACAGCCAGTGGTCCTATCACACATCCCTGGGGCATTCCTGACAATACCCTTGTCTCTGATGAACACTCGCCGTCAAGGACAACATACTGGGTTCTATTACTTAAGAAATCTTTGAGCCACTCACATATCTGTGATCTTATATGCTCATACTTTCATTAACAGCCTGCAATGGGGCACCATGTCAAATGCTTTCCTGAAATCTAGAAATATCGAATCTACCTGTTGCCCTTCCTCCATAGTTTGCAGTATATCACGTGAGAAAAGGGCAAGCTGAGTTCCACAGAAACAATGCTTTCTGAATCCATGCTGATTCATGGACATAAGCTTTTCAGTCTCAAGAAAATTTGTTATATTTGAAATGAGAGTATGTTCGAAGATTTTGCAGCAAACCGATGTTAGGGGTGTTGATATGTAATTTTTCAGGTTTGTTCTTTTGCCCTTCTTGTATAATGGAGTCACCTGCACTTTTTTCCAGTTGCTTGGGGCTGTGTGCTGGCTGAGAGTTTTGTGATAAATGCAAGCTAGGTAAGAGGCCAGTGCCGTAGTGTACTCTTTGTAAAACCAAATTTGGAGTCCATCTGAACCTGGTGAATTATTTATTTTCAAGTCCTTCAGTTGTTTCTCTACACCAGGGATGCTTATTACTATGTTGTCTATGCAGGAGTTTGTCCAATTGTCAAATGATGGTGTGTTTGTACAATTCTCCTGTGTGAACAGTTTATTGAACACAAAATTTAAAACTTCAGCTTTCATTTTGCTATCTTCAAAAGTCACAACAGAATGGTCAACAGGGGACTGAATGGAAGCCTGAGAGCCACTTAGCAATTTTCCATAGGATCAGAATTTTCTTGGATTCTGTGCCGGATCTTTTGCTAAGGTATGACGGTGGTAGTTTTTGTATGCCTTGTGCGCAGATCTTTTCACAGACGCACAAATCTCTACTAAACTTTGCTTTTCGTCATTTGTGCATTCCCTTTTGAACCGATACTGCAACAGCCTCTGCTTTCTCAGCTTCCTCTGAATCTCTTTATTAAACCATAGTGGGTCTTTTCCATCCTTTATCAACTTTCTTGGCTCATAACTCTCCAGACCACGATTTACAATCTGCCTGAAATTTGCTCATAATCCTTCTATGTCCATCTTACTGGAACTAAGTGACATCAGTTCACTCTCTAACAACTGCTTGTTTGCTCTTTCTAGCAGGAACACCTCCTAGCCTTCTTGACTGATTTACTAAGTTTCATAACCATAGTTGCTATAATGACATCATGCTCACTAATCCCCATTTGTATACTGACATTGTCAAGAAGATTAAAAAGGATTACAATTCAAATATCTGTATCCACATTTAGATTTTCCATGGTTTCCCTAAATTGTCAAAGCAAATGTTGGCATGATCCCTTTGAATGGACATAGTCAATGTCCTTCCCCATCCTTCTTTAATCTGAGCTTGTTCTTCATCTCTCAGCCCCCATTGTCAGCAGGATGTTTAATATTAATCTTCTGTTTTTAATATTTAAAGTAAGTTGCCAATCTTCACACTTCTCTCGTAGCTTGCCAAAATCTGGCTGAATATTTGTGCAACTTTTTTCAGACAGTACTTCATTGTATATAACTGCATCATTATCTGTGAAGAAATTGAGATTACTCCTAACTGTCTGCAAGGTCATTAATATACAACAGAAACAGCAAGAGTCCTAGTGCTCTTTCTGGAGCATGTGTGAAGTAACTCCCACTACACCTGAAAATGGTAGTAAAGTCCTGAAATGTATTATGCTATGTGGAAAAAAAAAAAAAAAAAAACTGTAACTGGTGCAGTACCTTATTATTTAGATCATTGCGTTGTTGTCTGTGTAACAAAACAGGATATTACTGTCAGTAATTAATTATAAATTATAAGAGACAACTGTACTGATCCCCAGAACATCTGCCATATACTACTGACATCTCTATGTTACAGAATCTGAGAACATATTCTAATGTGACAAATTATGACTTGCTTTGAATCAAATAGGGATCTGAACACCATTGATTTGAAATCCAGCTTGTTGTGTTATTTTCAAATCTTTGAGTTGAGGTAACTACATTGGAAAGATTTTGATCTTTTGTGGTCTTAACACCTAATGAAGTCTATACATACATATGGGATACATTGCCAGGTTCATGTCTGAAATGAAAATTTCCTTAGCCCTAAATGGCAAGTTATTTTAGACACAGTAAAAATGTCAGGGATCCCCAGTCAAGTGCAATAGGAGCAAAACTACTCATATTACTACAGACTGGAAAAAAGTGAAATGAAATGATTATATGACATTGATGACTTGGCCTAGGGAAGTTTGGGTGCCATGTTGCAAGTCTTTCCAGTTGATGCCATACTGAGTGACTGCGTGTCAATGGTGATGAAATGATGGTGAAGACAACACAACTCCCAGTCCCATAGTGAGGACAAAACAGCTCCCAGTCACCAAGCAGAGAAAAGCTCCAACCTGGACAGGAATTGAATCCGGGCCAGCTGCACGGCAGTCAGACTTGCTGATCTTTCAACTAAGGGGGGCAAACCATAAATTGAAAATTAATAGTCAAAGCCAAAGAATTTGATACATTTACAAGAAAAGAAAAAGAAAATTTGTAATTCCCAATTTTTGAGTTTTGCAACGTAGTTAATGTTATCAACAATGGAAAATCCGGGATGGAATGTAACAATATTAGAGAAGGAAAGTTCTACTCACCATATAGCGGAGATGCTGAGTCGCGATAGGCACAACAAAAAGATTCACACAATTATAGCTTTCTGCCATTAAGGCTTTTGTCAGCAATAGACACACACACACACACACACACACACACACACACACACACAAAACTTGCACACACCTCTGCAGTCTCAGATAACTGAAACCACACTGCGAGCAGCAGCATCAGTGCATGATGAGAGTGGCGACTGGGTGGGGGTAAGGAGGAGGCTTGGGAGGGGAGGGGAGGAATAGTATGGTGGGGGTGGTGGAGAGTGAAGTGCTGCAGTTTAGACTGAGGGCAGGAGAGGGAAAGACGAAAGGAAGTGGGTTTTAAGGGAGTGTGTAAGGAGTCATTCCAATCCCAGGAGCGGAAAGACTTACCTTAGGGGGAAAAAAGGACGGGTATACACTCGCGCGCACACACACACACACACACACACACACACACACACACACACACACACACACACACACATATATCCATATGTGTGGATGGATATGTGTGCGTGTGCGCGAGTGTATACCTGTCCTTTTTTCCCCCTAAGGTAAGTCTTTCCGCTCCCGGGATTGGAATGACTCCTTACCCTCTCCCTTAAAACCCACTTCCTTTCGTCTTTCCCTCTCCTTCCCTCTTTCCTGATGAGGCAACAGTTTGTTGCGAAAGCTTGAATTTTGTGTGTATGTTTGTGTTTGTTTGTGTGTCTATCGACGTGCCAGCGCTTTCGTTTGGTAAGTCACATCATCTTTGTTTTTACTTAATGTTATTTTATACAATGTTTTGACAGCTTTTCTTGATATCTGCTTTAGGTGTGTTTAGTGTAGTTCTTGGTTGATCATTGCATGGACTGCATCCAAACTGTGTTAAGGACAAGCTGTGCACAAATTTTTGTACGTGTGTTTGTTTCCCAATGCAAACAACACAGGTAGTCCCTTGCTGGTCTGGTTGAATGAATTATTTGCTAAAACATGTCCTGTCTGTAGTCCGGTTGGTAACTCATTGCTAAGGGTGGACACACATTAAGGAGACAACTAAGGAAATATGTTTAAAGTTTGAGTAAAATTACAGTATTAACTTGTTTAAAAACTTGAAAATATGGAAATTACCGCAGAAATGCTGAAAAATATGGACTACCATGCTCAAAGGAAGAGCCATCTTAACTAATAAAAAAAACTACTTTAAAAATGTAAAGATCTTGTTTCTAGAAGAAATGCAAGAGCAATAAATAACCACAACAACAGTGCTCTTGCAGTTGATCAGAGACTTGACTAATGGCAGTTCACATGAACAAACATAAGCAGTCTTCTCAGGCTTCAGCCGTGAATGGAGCGATAAGTAATCTTGATATAGTGTGCAATTAAAGCTTTCTCCACCACATACCTCTGTGATTTATGGAACACAGGTGAAGGTGTTCTTACAACATTAACAATGAGATGTCTTCTTTTTATTTAGGAACTCAGTAATGATAATGGCTTTGTAATTTTTTGTGCTCATTATTATTATTTTTTGTTTCAGACCGTGTGTTCCTCATTTGCTGGTGTTTACAATGAATACCTTCTGAAGGCAGATGGTGCAGATGTCAATGTGTTTGTACAGAATGTGTTCATGTATGTGGATTCAATTATATGCAACGGAGGTATACTTCTGGTGCAAGGACAACTTTATAGTGCTTTCACATGGGAAGCACTTTCATCGGTGTTTACATTTAAAGTAATGATTATAATGTTCAACAACGCAGCTATTGGTATTATTACTAGCTTCTTTTTGAAGAACTTAAATTCTATTCTGAAAACATTTGCAAGTGCGCTTGAATTAATGTTTACAGCAGTACTCTGTTGGCTAATATTTGGAATACCAATATATGTGAACACTGTTATTGCCATCTCCATTGTGTCATATGCTGTTATACTCTATTCTCAAAATCCAGTTGTAAATCAGTCACAGAAAGAAGACAAGCAAACAGAGGAAGAGGAAGATCTGTTAGATGTTTCTTCTGCCTAACTTATTAATATTTGCAGAAATGGTCCAAATGAATTTAAAAGGCTGCATCTTTGTACTTGCAGAATGTACCAAGGAGTTCTGTTGGTTAACTTGCGTTGGCAACTGGCTTTTTATTTCTGAATTGAAGTCATAATTATAGCCTGTGATATTTACATAGATTTAACTTTTGTTATTTATTGATATTATAGGAAATGGTCCACATAAATTTAGAAACCTGTATCTTTATACTCATGAATTTTATGAAGGATTGCTGTAAGTTAACTTGTGACCGTAATCAATGGCACATAATATACAGTTGTTATGGTGAACGTAAATGTGGAACATTTTATATGCTGAAACAATACAAGTGCAAGGAACAATGAGAGCAGAAGAATTTCCGTACTTTTCATATTTTCCAACCATTTCTTGTGGTGTACTCTATTCTGTTAAACAAAAACATTAAAACATTATCTTTCAAATTGGTCAATGTTAGCAGCTAATGTCAAGATTTGTATAGTCATCATTTCACCAGAATATTTACTGGTTTATATGCTACCAAGCAGACAAGTATAAGCTTTTAAATACGTTAGGACGTGAAATGATGGAACATTTCCATGAACTTGCCCAAAGATTGATAAGCATTTAGCTTCTGTTGTACTTGATCTTTTTATTTATGGTGGTTATAATGTGTTTAAAGATTATCATTTCAAGATAATTTTGCATTGATATAAGGCTCAGTGTGTTCATTTGCTGTGTACTGAATAGTTACGTAACTTACACTGATGCATTTTTTAATTCATTAATTTTCTTGAGCTATATTCCAAAAACTTCAAATAACTTGAAATTGTAATTATAATAGTAACAATATCAGAGAACTAATGAATATTTGTGGCCTTGGTGAAGTGAAGTTATGAAAGGTGCTGGATACTGCCTCAGCATATACTTGTTTCTCGAGCAGAAATGTCAGTGGACTAGCTAATAGAAGAGCTATGTTTTTTCTTTGAACCCTTGTGCTGCGAAATAAATATAATGGCCTAAAGTTTGTAACATCAGAATAACCTACAAAATATGAAGCCATAACGTAAAGATATCAGTTTCAAACCACTTTTTGGCGAGTATTTTTACAGTACAGAATCGTCATTTAATGTTGTACTCCAGAAGTATGTTTACATTTAATGTTTTTCAGTTTTTGGGAGACTCTTCCCAATATTGGTCACATGTATTATTTGTTTTGATCAAAAGAACAAAATGTTTCACTTTTGATAAGGGTTTCTTTGAAATTTCTTCTCTTTGTCTGATTTTACAAGAATTTATTCTATGATTTTCATAAAATAAAATAAACTAAATAATATGCTGAAAGTGCTGCCTTGTGAACCACAGCATAATGCAGCAGATTAAAAATAATATTTTCAGATTGTTCTTGACATGTGTATAATCTGATTCCTGCTGAATCCTAGTTGCATAGATTTGCACAGGAACAATCTTTTACTTTGTGCCAAGAGGTGGTAACACTAAAAAGAATCACTAAGAAGTGTACTTGGCTGACATGCTTAACTTTATTTGTGGATCTGCACCTTATGATAATCTCAGATAAAAATTTAATTATTTATTTTAAATTTCATATTTGGTCAGTCTTGCCATTCATTATCCGTATTGTAACAACAATCAGGAAGCTTTAGAAGATTCTGTTGCTGTAGTAATTTCTATAGCTATGCTACTTAAATGTATTTTACCATTGAAGTATATGTTTGGTGCTTAAATGAAAGAGTATTCTTGTTTTGATGTGTTGGCTTCATGAATATCTGACTTTTTTTCTAATTTTAGCAGTTTTTGAAAATTTTATGTGTGCTGTGATTGCTATAGTTTTTGTGCTATATGTCTCTCTGCTTCCAGAGCACTTAAATCATCTGTAAATGTAAGAGTAACTTACGAGTAAATTAATGTTAATTTTTATTTATATGTGATGTATTTGTATATGCATTTTCCTACCATCTGATATACTTCTAAAACAACCAAATTATCATTTAAAGAATTCTTGTATAAAATGAAAAATTCAATTCAGAAAATTAGTAAAATTACAAAGAGACATGAAGACTACTCGGTGTACACCTTCAAGATAGGCAAAGCCCAGTACTGCCTACAGATGCATGTTCCTAGCATTAGGAAAATAGGTTCCTTTTTGAGCGACATAAGTTTCAAGAGAAAAAGAAAGACAAAGACGATGAAAATGTAACTATAAAGTGTAAGAGGTAGAACTGTGCTACCTTCAGCTCAGAGATTATAGGCATGATAGAGTGAGTAGTATGGCCAGAGGAAGAAAAAAAGGAATGGAAAACAAAATGTGGCCAGAGTAATGCAGTTAGTAGGGGGGGGGGGGGGGGGGATGGCAGTGGTGTGATGCATCTGTTATAGATGGCAGAGGCAGGGCGAAGGGGGGGGAGGGGGGTGAAAGTGTGAAAAATTTTAAGACATAATAGCACTGAAAGTAAAATTCACCTGAGAAGACTATAGAATTACGAGACATAATGGCTGCTTGGTAGTCACTTTTATGAGGCAAAATTATTAGTGCTGCTGACACATATAAAAGCACAAGAAACTATCCTAGCATTTGTAATGGTTAGTTTATTCTTTGAGAAGGTAAGATGGATAAGATGGGGAAAGAGAGAAAGGAAGGGCAAGTCACTCAGGTGCTAGGATGACAGGGACCACCTGTTCATTCTCCCTGTGGAAGGAATTAATAGTTTCAAAAGCTAGGATAGTTTCTTGTACTTTTGTAGGTGTCGGTCAGCACTGTTATTGAGATAAGTTCTGGCCAATCATTCTGTCTTGTAATTTTAAGTAAATAATAGGTAGGATAGAACTTTAAAAATCATTAATACATGCAAGGGGTGTTAGCCTAGGAGGGCATCAGGATGAGGATATCTTAAAGAGTGACTTCCTGTCTCTGGATGTGGCAAACTGGTGCTGGGTAGAGGGATCCAAATGGGGTATAGCAGGCACTCTGGTCCTCTGAGAGAGACTTAGTAATTGGGTACTTGACATTCACAACACAGATAGTTTTTTGTGTCCATTTACGCCCTCTACCATTTTGGTGTTCATCATCCCAATATAGAAAGCCATGGCAGAACATAATTAGTTAGGAGTCTGGGAGGATGATAGTGAGTGGGTGCAAAGAACAGATTAAGCAACATAATCAGTAGTAGGAGCTGGAACCTTGAGGTGGTATTGGTGGTCTGGGAATGATGAATGTTCTGATAAGAATCTTGTAAAGGTTAGGAGGGTGACAAAAGGTGACAAGTGGATTGTGTAGAAAGGATATTTCTGAGAGATGATTATATTTCAGTGCCTGATGTGAGAAATTAATGTACTGAGGTATTCAAGTCCTGGCTGGTACTAGGTAACCAGAATAGTAAGAACAGCAGTCAGAGCTGTGCTGTTTGGAGGGATGGGGAAAGGGGGGGAGGGGTGACTGTCTGGGAGATTTGACCACGAAACAGTTCAGGGGTGCGTGTGCCTCCTGAAACAACATTCTTGCCAGCCTTTCTGTCTCCCTGTAATTTTAACAATAAGTGCTGTGTGTCTGTGATTGTATATTTGAAACTGTTATGTACTATTTTCTCTGTGATGTTACAACTGTGATATTTTTTTCATGTTTCTTTTCATTATGGGATGTAAACAGATGTGAAATTATATGCTCTCTGTAACCATATTGTAATTTTATAATTAGTTGTTCTGAATGTAAGACTAAATCAAATTTTCTTCAGTCACTCAGCAATGTTGAATCCTCTTCATCTTCACAGAGATATTCTGGTTGTCTCTTGTCTCACAGTTGTATCTTGCTCTAATCAGTGCTGCCTTTAAAAATGTGCTCCATGTTTAATTTATAAAGCTGGCACACAGTCACAGTGAAAATATAATCTGGAGACATAAGTTCCTTGTTTTGTAAAGAAACATTCAGACTGTTTGTTCTTAGTGACAGAAATGGCTGTTCATCACAGTCATAAATTTCTGCGAAACATTTATTTTGTAATAGTATAAGACAATGTATAGAGTTGCTGCCAAATGTTTTTGTACGGGAATCTCTCTTTGCTGTATGATATGTATTTATTTTGCCAGTGTTGCTCCTTATTATAGGCTTTTAATTGATCATCAGCTCTGTCTAGACTTAGCTTGTTAAGTAATCACATTATGTGTACTGCAGGTACTGCTAAGTTTTAAGATGATCTTTTCATGAACATTATGAATTTGATATAAGGCCAGTATGATCTGAAACACTTCTAATTAGACTGATTGCTACCACTGTTTCCAACTAGTAGCCGTAAACAGTGAAAGATAAAGCAGTGCTAGTAAACTACCAACTACTCGTATTGCTGTTGACTTGCCAAATGACATTAATAACATTCAGAAATAATGCCCCAAACATATAGGGAACTTCCTTGCATTGTTTTCTTCATATAAATTTTTATAAGCTACAGACCCACACCTCTTTGTCTTTTTCTTACATCAAGGTATGTTAATTGTTTGCTCTGTGGTACAAATAAAAGTGTGCCAGCAGGTGCAACTAATGAATGATATCATTTCCTTTGTTGTGTAAGGTTCTGTTCTGTTACAGTCTTTCATGACAGGCAGAGTTGCAGCAATAAACCCTGTCTGGCCACACTCCTCTGAAGTGCACAATCACTGATGTAAATTCCTAGATTAAACAATGTAACAAATTCTCAAAGTTATTCTCATCAGTGGATAAGAGATATCTCATCATTTCTTACATTGGAGTGATTTTGGCTTTAAGTAACAGTGATTGGCATTGAAGCTGTGATCTGTTGGACATCTCTTAAGTTCATTAGTTTATTAGTGGTTTTACTTTTGATAGTGTAGCAGTACATCTTGCATTTAAATCACCTTCATCATTTTCCTTTTCTATTTTGCATGATTTACTATAGTGAGTTACATTTTATGAGACATGTTGTAGTTAGTCCATTCTTGTTAAAGCACATTTCTTGCAAAACTTGCTGCTTTAAAATAACGCTGCAAACAATAGAGTTGCACATATATTTTGTGTCTTCTGATGAGCCTGTAGCTTCGGCCTTACCGTTATAACTTAGTGGTGTTACTTCTTATGTGATTCACTCATAATCAGTTACAGACATATTCAGGTCTAAATGTATGTGAAACTACATGAAGGTTCCTGGTTAATGATGGCCATCCATGTGTTGGTCTTTCGTATCCAGATCTTTCCAATTTCCTTGTAAGCAGCTTAAGCACATGGGGCCACTAGAAAAAAAGCGTGCCATGTATTTCGTATTATTTAGTGTCATATCACAAATTCCCTTCATGAAAAAGAAGGGACCACAAACTGTTTATAGAACAAAAAGTGTGTATTGCTTTTCATTTGGCACCTGTGTGCTGCAATGTCTACTATTCATTCTGTATTCTAGTCTTGACAGAAAATACCTTACTCAGTTTGATCAAGAGCAGAAAAGATCAAAAATCAAATACATATATTGAATAGATTTGCACAGCTATTTGTTGTTTGCTTTTGAATTTTCTCTTTTTTTTGTGCATTCGGACTAGTCACTGCAAAAGGTTAATTCTCAATAGGTGTAATTTACCATCTAATTAATTATTATCCAAATCACTAACATAACTTCTGTGACAAAATAAGTAACCAAGTAAAATATTAAATAAATGGAAACTACATAGCACTTTATTCTCAAAGTCACAGGTAACTATAAGTCTTAAATTTCTTTTAGCTCTACTACCAGCAAAAATCATTGCAGTTCACAATTTTTTTTTATGTTACTGATTACTGGATTTCTGTGTTTCTGTACTGCAGACAACACGTGGCATCTCCTCTTGTAAAGAATAGTATTGAAAAGTTCTGAAATGTTATCTACAGAAATGTTGTACATACACAACAGCTATTAAATTGTTAAAAGTAAAGACATGGGTATGTGCCACAGCTGAAATAAAATCTATCATTCACAGCCCAGATTGTTCAATTTTTTTTTCCCCTTCATGTAGAATTTTTTCTTGTGTGCAACAGTTAAAACATTTTTTCTACCTTTTGACCACTTTAATTTCACTAAATTGTTAAAACCAAAACTATGTAATGGATGCATTGTCCAGAACTTGGGGCTGTATTTCTGCAAAAAAAAAAAAAAAAAAAAAAAAAAAAAACCCACCACCACCTTGCCTTTTAGTTAGCTAATGACTTGGGTATGAGAATTGGATCAATGCAGAAAATGTGTTATATGATCTACTTTACTGTGAAGCTTTTTGCTTCATTTTTCAAACCTGTAAATACAAGAAAAAAAGCTGAGGAAATAATTTGTCTATTTACAGTTTCCTATTTGTGTTTAAAATCTTGTCAATTAACAGCTGTTTCCTAGTCAACATGTAACATTTTGTAATAATTACTTTTGAAAGATGATTTTATATGAACACATTGTTGTTACCAGATAACTATGTACAAAGTTTGTATGTATGTAAATACTATTTTGAAATATTTATTCATCAAAAAATTGGAACCAATAAAGAATGGGCATAAAATTTGTGCTGAAAATTCTCTTCCTTGTAATTTTTCAGTAATGTTCCATAATTACTCTCTGCTAAAATCAGCTTGCTTTAACAAAAATTAATTCTAAAATTAAGTGGAATGCATATTCCTCAGCTATGTTTCATCACAAACAGTTGTGACTGTAATACTATGCAGTAATAATTGTGAAATTTGCTATGGCAAGAAGGGATATATATATATATATATATATACTTGAAATAAAGAAATCTTGTGTTAAATTGTCACAGTCCACATTATTACAAAGTGTCGTATTCATGATCTATGGATCAAGTATTAATCGAACCAGAGGTTATCTATGTGACAGAACAAAAGTTATTACAGAATTGTACGTAATCTCCAACTCTGAGAATTCACTACGGTGTGGAGACCCCTTATGATATAATAAGAACCTTTAAATGTTGTGACACGGAATCAAGGCGCCCTTCTCTCACTTCTTAAGTGTCTATGGGTGATTCAGCTACTGCTTGGTTAAATAAATACATAGCTAGCTATTAAAATACTTGTCTTATGAACCAGTTTCCAGCTTACTGGGCTGCCATCAGATGGTAATTGACTATTGACTTCAAAGATGATTGCAAACGTGTGAGGAAGTATGAGAAATATTACATGTGATACGTGTGTAGCAAATCTCAGAGTTATAGTGCAATTGTGACATAGCAGAAAACTTGAAAATTGAAAATAAATGAATGAATGAAGAAGTGGAAGTGTTGCATTATGTGGAGACAAACCAAGTTACAATCAAATCAAAATTTGTGACAAAGTAGTTACCTAAATCCATTGCCCAGTATGCTGAAGGTCTCACAAAGATGTTGTTCACCAATAGTCATTAACCCCCCCCCCCCTCCCCCCTCCTCCCAAATGTAGTCCACAGACAGATCTGCTGTGTCATATCCACACACACACACACACACACACACACACACACACACACACACACACACACACAGAACCCAATTTCAAAGGAGCACCTCCCCATCACCCAGTACCATCAGACTGGAACAACTGCCACTGAATCATATCCATCATCTGGGCTTCCACCCTTCCAAACCCTTCTACCACACCTACACTCAACTTCTTGCCAAGTGGGTCATTCCCCTGTGGAAGTCCCAGCTGCAACACCTGTTCTGTGCCCCCACCCACCAAATCCTATTTCCATCCCACCATTGTTTTATCCTATCCTCTAAGGGGTAGGGCCATCTGTGAAAATGCTTCCATTGTATACCTGCTCTGTTCTAATTTCTACATGGCATTTTATGTGGGCATGACCACCCATCCACCCGAATAAGTGCCCACTGCCACAGTGCAAAGAGCAGAGTTGGACACTGAATGGCAGAATGCACTGCTGAGCACAACATACTCAGTCTCAGTGGCTGTTTCACAATCCATGCCATCTACATCTACATGATTACTCTGCAATTCATAATTGAGTGCCTGGCAGAGAGTCCATTAAACCACCTTCAAGCTGTTTGTCTACTGATCTACCCTCTAACAGTGCGCAGGAAAAACAAACACTTAAATCTTTTTCTGCAAGCTGTGATATCTCGTATTTCATTATGATGATCATTCCTCCCTATGTAGGTGGGTGCCGGCAAAATATTTTCACACTCGGAGGAGAAGTTTGAGATTGAACTTTCATGAGAAGACCCTGCTGCAGTGAAAAACTATTTTGTTTCCATGATTGCCATGCCAATTTTCATATCATATCCTTGACATTCCCTTCCTTATTTCACAATAGAAAAATTGAGCTGCCTTTTTTTTTTTTTTTTTTTTTTTTCAATATCCTCCATCAGTCCCATCTGATGAGCATTATTCTGAAAGGGGTCAGACAAATGTAGTGTAAGCAGTCTCTTTAGTAGTCCTGTTCCATTTTCTAAATGTTGTGCCAGTAAATCAGTCTTTGGTTTGCTTTACCCACAACATTATCTACATATTGTTCCAATTCAAGTTATTCATAATTGTGATTCCTAAGTGTTTAGCTGAATTTACAGCCTTAGATTTGTGTGTCTTATCCTGTAACCAAAATTTAGTGGATTCCTTTAATACTCATGTGCACAGTTTCACACCTTTCATTATTTAGAGTCAATTGCCACCTTTTGCACCATACAGGTATCTTGTCTAAATCATTTTGCAATTGGTTTTGATCACGTGATGGCTTTATAAGACAGTAAATGACAGAATCATCTGCAATCTGATATGGGTGCTCAGATTGTCTAGTAAAACTTTTATATAGATCAGGAACAGCAGAGGGCCTGTAACACTTAACAGGGGATGCGATTGGAATAACATTTACACGGGCAGAGCTTGTGTAGTACACATTTCTGCTGCTAGGCTTGTACAGCGCAACTTATTGCCAGTTCAGTGCTGCCTGTGTTGTTGACCTGACTTGTTATTTTCATCAGCTCTGATTGTTTCTGCTACCACTGTTTTGCTTTTGTTTCATTTTTATCATGGCAAATTTAAGTGAACAATGTGCAGATGTGCAATTTTGTTTTCTGTTCGGTAAAAATGGTGCTGAAACTGTTTTAATGTTGAAAATGGTTCACCAAGATGACACTATGGGAAAAACTCAAGTGTACGAATGGTTTACTCGATTTAAAAATGGCAACATGTTGATTGATGACAAACCTCATTCTGGATGCCCATCAACTGCCTGAATTGATGAAAATGTTGAAAAAATTTGAGAGCTTGTGCTCACAGACAATTGATCAACTGTCAGAGATTAGTGGGTTATCTTGGAGCTCATTTCAGCAAATGTTAATGGAAGATTTGGGAATGCAAAAGGTTGCTGCCAAGTTTGTTCCTTGTGTTCTCACTGACAGTCAAAAGAAATGAAACTTCCTGGCAGATTAAAACTGCGTGCTGGACTGAGACTCGAACCGAGTTCGAGTCTCGGTCCGGCACGCAGTTTTAATCTGCCAGGAAGTTTCATATCAGCACACACTCCACTGTAGAGTGAAAATCTTTCAGGAATCAAAAGGAATGTTGAGCTGAAACGGTCATACTTTGAAACAACAGCTTGAAACTGATTCAGATTTTCTGTTAAAGGTCATTACTGGTGATGAGTCATGGTGCTATGGGTACAACACAGAAACAAAGCAACAGTCAAGCCAGTGGTAGACGTCATTGTTACCCCATTCAGAAAACTGTCATCAAGTCCAATCAACCACCAAAACAACACTGATTTGCTTTTTGGTTGCTACGGGCATAGTTCATTTGGAGTTTTTTCCCCCATGTCAGACTGTCAATCAAACCTTCTATTTGTAACAACGGTAACAATTAATTTTTGACAATGTAATGGATGTGGATAGATGAAAAATTATCTATTCAGCAAGTGGTGGCAGAAAACACACATAAAAGAAAGTTATAATTAGGCAAGTTTTGGAGCCAGTGGCTCCTTCCTCAGGCAGAAGAGTTGAAGGGGAAGGAAGAGGGGTGAATGAGAAGCAAAGGTGTGGTTTAGGAAAGGGGGTAGAGATCAGAAAAGTCACCCAGAATCTCAGCTGTGGAAAGACTTACTGGACAGGATGAGAAGGAAAGACTGATTGCTGGGGACTGCACCGGATGGGATTTGTAAACCTGATAGCTTAAAGGCGGAATAATAATATGCAAGGCAGATTAATAATAGGAAAGACAGAGATACTGCTAAAATGTCATGTACGAGTTAGTAAGAGTGGAAAGCTAAGTGCATTATATGTAACAGAGGTGTGAGGGTGACAGCAAAAAATAGACAGGTAAGAAAATGAAAGATGTAGAAAAGTAAACTAGAGTGGAGAAAAAATGAGTAATTACTGTGAAGAAATGTTGAGATGGAAGAAATTAATGTAAATTAAGGTTGGAGGAGAGGCGAGAAACGAGGACATCCTTTAGAGCCAGTTCTCACCTGTGGAGTTATGAGAAACTGGTGCCTAGGGCATCAAAACGGCATGTGTAGTGAAACACAAACTAAAATCACAATTGTCATGTTGTAGAGCTTGCTATGCAACAGGATATTGTGTGTTGCCAGTATACATCCTCTGCCTATGCCCATTCATTCTAACTGATAATTTGGTGGTAGTCATGCTGATGTAAAAGGCTGAACAGTGTCTACATAACAGCTGGTATATGACGTGTTGTTTCGCAGGTGGCTCTCCCATGGATAGTATAAGTTTTGACAGTTACAGGGATGGTATGGGCAGTGGTAGAAGGGTGCATAGGCAAGTCTTGCAGCAGGGATGGTCACAGGGGTAGGAGCCATTGGGATGGGAGATGGGTGCAGAAGGAGCATAGGGTCTGACAAGAATGCTGTAGAGATTGGGAGGGTGACAAAAAGCTGACTTCAAAGCACCCACTGGACGTATCTCTACCTTAGTTGATCAGCACCTGCAACTCATAAAACAAAGACCCTCCCTGTTATATAAAAAATATCAATAGTTTCCTAGATCGTCTGAAGTCTGTGTCCATCCCACTCCCACCACACTATTGTCACTATTGATGCCACCTCCCTCTACACCAACATCCCCTACGCACATCGTCTGTCTGTTGCTGAACATTTTGTCAGTCAGTGCCCACCTGATTCCAAACCTGTGACGTCCTGAATCAGCTTTATTCTTACCAACAACTACTTCAGCTTTGAGGAGAAGACATACAAACAGATCAGGGGTATGACCAGGGGAACGAGGATGGCTCCTTCCTATGACAACCTTTTCATGGGTCACTTGGAGGGGGCTTTCCTGGGATCCAGGTCTTCAGCCCCCGGTTTGGTTTACATACATTGATGATATCTTTAACATATGGACTCATGGTGACACTGACCTGTTAAAATTCCAGGTATCTCTGAAGACCTTCTCCTAATTAAATTGCACATGGTCCTATTCCGAATCCCATGCCACTTTCCTCAATATTGATCTCATCTTCACCGAAGGCCAGCTACACACTTCTGTCCACATTAAACCTACTAACATACAACAGCACTTACATTTTGACAGTTTCCATGCTTACCATGTCAAATGTTCCCTCCCACACAGCCTTGGCATTTGAGGCAAATGTATTGGTTCAGATGCAGACTCTTTACTGCAATACACCACCATTCACACCTCAGCCTTCACTGGACATAATTACCCCATCAGCCTAGTTCAAAAGCAGATTTACCAGGCCATCACATCTAATCCTGGTACTGCTGATCCCTCCAAAAAACAACTCCAGAGCAGACCATTGGTCACTCAGTGTTATCTTGGTCTAGAATGTGTTAATCAGCTATTTCAACAGGGCCATGAGTTCCTCAAATCATGCCCTGAAATGAGATCCATTCTGTCTGAGATTTTGCCCACCAGACCTAGAATAGCTTTTTGTCACCCTCCTAATCTCCAAAATATTCTTGTCAGATCCTATGCTCCTTCTGCACCCATCTCCATTGATGGAAAGTCATTGAGTAAAACAGGAGTGATTTCTGGCGTTCCCCAAGGTAGTGTTATAGGCCCTTTGCTGTTCCTTCTCTATATAAATGATTTGGGAGACAATCTGAGCACCTTTCTTCGGTTGTTTGCAGATGACACCGTCATTTATTGACTAATAAAGTTATCAGAAGATCAAAACAAACTGCAAAACGATTTAGAAGAAATACCGGAATGGTGCAAAAAGTGGCAGTTGACCTTAAATAACAGAAAGTGTGAGGTCATCCACATGAATGCTAAAAGGAACTCAAACTTCAGTTACATGATAAATCAGTCTAATCTAAAAGCTGTAAATTCAACTAAATACCTAGCTAATACAATTATGAACAACTTAAATTGGAAGGAACACACAGAAAATGTTGTGGGGAAGGCTAACCAAAGACTGTGTTTTATTGGCAGGACACTTAAAAAATGTAACAGACCTACTAAGGAGACTGCTGACACTACGATTGTCCGTCCTCTTTCAGAATACTGCTGCGTGGTGTGGGATCCTTACCAGATGCAGTACATTGAAAAAGTTCAAAGAAAGACAGCACGTTTTGTATTATCGCAAAATATGAGAGAGAGTGTCACAGAAATGATATAGGATTTGGAATGGACATCATTAAAAGCAAGGTGTTTTTCGTTGCGACGGAATCTTCTCTTGAAATTCCAATCACCTCTCTGACAGGAAATCACAAATCCAGTCACATAACTGAGATGATATTCCATAAGCATACAATTTCATTTCAAGCTGCTTGTGTGGTACAGTGTCAAAAGCCTTCCAGAAATCCAGAAATACGGAATCAATCTGAAATACCTTGTCAATAGCACTCAGCACTTCATATGAATAAAGAGCTAGTTGTGTTTCACAAGAACGATGTTTTATAAACCCATGTTGACTTTGTGTCAATAGACCATTTTCTTTGAGGCAATTCATAATGTTCGAACACAATATATGTTCCAAAATCCTGCTGCATATTGACGTTAACGATATGGGCCTGTAAGTTAGTGGATTACTCCTACTACCTTTCTTGAATAGTGGTGTGACCTGTGCAGCTTTCCAGTCTTTGGGTATGGATCTTTCGTCGAGCGAACAGTTGTATATGATTGTTAAGTATGGAGCTAATGCATCAGCATACTCTGAAAGGAACCTAATTGGTATACAGTCTGGACCAGAAGACTTACTTTTATTAAGTGATTTAAGTTGCTTCACTACTCCGAGGATATTTACTTCTACGTTACTCATGTTGGCAGCTGTTTTGGATCGAATTCTGGAATATTTACTTCGTTTTCTTTTGTGAAGGCATCCCATCTGGTAAATTTCTCATGACCTGCAGTTCTGGGCGACTTTTCCAAACTCTACCTCTCCTGTCCTTTTCCTTCACCCCTCTTCCTTCCCCATCAACCCTTCTGCCTGAAGAAGGAGCCACTGGCTCCAAAAGCTTGCAAAAGTATAACCTTCTTTTATATGTGTTTTTGCCACCTTTTTGAACTTTTTACTTGGAACTTTTAAGAAGATTGCACAACAGGGTTCATCAAAAGGCCCAAATTGTGGCAGACAGGGACTGGCTCTTCCACCATGGCAGTGCACCTGCATACACAGCCATGTCTGTTAGACAGTTTTTGGCAAAAATGGCATGGTCCCACTGTCTCATGCACCTTACTCAGCTTACCTGGTTTTGTGTGACTCTCTTTCATTCCCACATATGAAAAGGAGCATGAAAGGACACTGATTTGATAACATTGAAAAAAAAAATAAAGAAGAAAAAGAAACTAGGGAGGAGCAGTCAGCCGTTTCTAAAGCTGACTACAAAGAATGTTTCAAACAGTGGAATCACCGGTGGGGTGAATCTATTATTTGTAATTGAGAGTACTTTGAAGGGGAAAGGTTGTTTTGTAAACAGTTCGAAAATATATAGCATTTAAAAAATAAATTTGGTTTTCTTTGGGTAGCCCCTCATGTTACTTCTGTTTTACTTGATGAACTTCAGTCAGTTACTATGAGCTGTGATGTTTCTGACAAGAAATCACAAATTCAGTCGCACTACTGAGACGATACTCCATGGGCAAGCAATTTGATTAGAAGTTACTTATGAGGGACAGTGAGAAAAGTGTTCTGAAAGTCTAAAAACATGGGATCAATTTGACATCCCTTGTCAATAGCACTCATTACTTTCTTTGGTAACTTTCTTGTGTAGCTTTCCAATCTGAAGGTACAGATCTTTTGATGAGTGGGTGGTTGTATGTGATTGCTAAATACAGAGCTACTGTATCAGTATACTCTGAAAGGATTGTGAACTGGTGTATAGTCTAGACTGGAGGCCGTGTCTGTATTAAGTGATTTAAGCTGCTTTGCTACACCGAGTTCTAAGTTATTCATTTTGGCAGTTGTTATTGATTTGAGTTCTGGAATATTTACTTCATCATCTTTGGTGAAGGAGTTTAAGAGAACCGTAATGAGTAACTCTGCTTTACTGGCACAGTCATCAGTAACATCGTCATTGCTATCATGCAGTGAAGGTTTGATTGTGTCTTTCTGCTGGTGTACTTCACACATGACCAGAGTCTCTTTGAATTTTCTGGCAGGTTTCGAGAGATGTCATTATGGAAACTATTAAAAGTATCTTGCATTGTAGTTCACACTAAATTTCAAGCTTCTGTAAAACTTTGCCAATGTTGGGGGTTTTGTGTGCTTTTAAATTTTTAATGCTTTTTTCATTGCTTCTGCAACAGTGTTCTTGACCTGTTTTGTGGACCATGGGAAATCAATGTCATCTCTTATTGGTTTATATGGTATGTCTCTCTCAGTTGCCATGGATACTACTGCTTTGAATTTCAATAACATCTGGTCTACATTTATGTAGTCAGATTTGAAGAGTGGGGACTGTCTCTTAGGAAGGCACCAAGTGAATTTGCATTTATTTTGGTGGGTCTGGATGTTATGGTACTCAGTCTCATTACAACAACCTACTGATCACTAATCACAGTATTCACCATGATGCTCACTATTTGCTCAAGATTATTTGTTCCTAAGAGGTTAAGTATGTTTTAACAATCTTTCACACTTTGAGTTGGCTCCTGAACTAATTGCTCAAAATAATTTTCTGAGAATGCGTTCAGAATGATTTTGATCCTTTCCCATGACACCACCTCCTCTGAATTATGAAAGGGAGCTATCCATGCAGCATATCCATTGAGCCCATAATCCACCTGGTCTCTGCTAGCCCAGGTCCACATCCACCTCCACCACCAGCCCTGTGACTCTTAATTTCACTCATCCTGCACCAACATCATTTTCTCCACAAACTCCATCTTCCTGTTTTCTATCCCAACCATTCCCATTCCATCCCTCCACATCATGCCACAGGCTACTGCCCATACCCCATGCCAGTGACGAGGACAAACTTACTAGTGGCACATTCCTATCCCATGCACCTACTTCCTCTCACTTGTAGCTGTCAGCTATTCTTCCCTAAGCCTTCCTTCTTTCTCCTCTTCTCTATCCAGATGACACAACCCCTCACCCTTGTCAAGGTGCAGTGCCAGCAGCAGAAAATTAAGCAATTTGGAACTACTGAAGACTGCAATAAAATAAATGCAAATATGTTCTTGAAAGTATCTGAACACAATTTTTATGTAAGTCATCAAAGCATAAGTAGTTGTTAGTGGAAGGTTGTGACAAATAAGTTTACAATATTTCAGACATGTTTAATGTGCAACACCTGCAGGTGAACATGCAGCCTAAGGAAATAGTGGACCTCTCATTAATCAAGAAGATTTGCATCTTCATTTCCAACTGTGGCTTGGTGTTGTCCTAAACCAATACAGGTGACATAGGCATGCTATGCTGAACCAATCCAGACTGCCAGTTTAGTAAAGAAACATAAGTGTGTGATACATATGCAACCATCTCTATAGTACAGGATGAAGTAGGACTTGTCTGTCATACTCATATTTTGCTATTTAAGACAGAAAATATAGCATTCATTTGTCTATTATTGCCTGAGACCTTTGTCACTCCTCAAGCCAGCACTGTGGATGAAGTTGTACAGTCTGTTTTGACCAACTGATTGTCCTGTGCTGTGGTCACATAGACTGGTCCAGGTCTCACTCCACACTTCACAAACTTCTACCCACTGGTTCGATGTGCATCTTTTTCCCAGTTGTGTGCCCTATGCAATTCAATCAGTCATGGTACAGCAGACTCATTTCCTGGAGACCAAATGTTTTACCTTGTTTCAATAGGCTGAGAATCTCTTACAAAGTTTAATGATGTTGGTGAGCATCCCTTTACTTGTTTTCACACTGCAACTTCATTTTGTGGATCTTCACTGACTGAGCTTGGCATAATACTGATCTTCCCAGTCATGCATGAGAGGAGATACTTCTTGGACTATAAGTATGCCATTTCTCATCAATTTGATGATTTATTGCTAGAATACTGTGTTACACATCCTCTGAGTTTAGATACATTTGGGCCATTTTTCCTAGAAGATATGATACCCACAAGTGTCAGTTTATTTCTCATATAGCATTAGTAGGAATAGTATAGATATGATGCCTGTAGAAAGTGCGGCTCAGGTTGGTGCTGTGTTTCTTGATTTTCACAAAGCCTTCAGTACAATTGCTTGGGAAATGAAATATGTGCATATGGAACAGACATGTGATTGGACTGAAGACTTCTTGACAAACAAAACTCATTGTGCTATTCTTAATGGAAGGACATTGTCAGAAGCAAAATACCTCAAGGTGATGTGAGAGGGCCTCTGTTGTTCATGAGTCTGTAACTAACCTGACTGCTAACTCCTGTAGCTCTGAGGCTGCTCAGAGGTGATTCAGTTCCATACAGGGAGGGGACATTGTTAGAAACCTGTTAGGAAATTCAGAGGCTTGCACATGATCAACGCCTGATGCAATGATTGGCAGTTGACTGTAAATATAAATAAATGTAAGTGAAGTGTGTAAACAGATAACAATATGAGCTATTGTTTTTGGTGATTAGTCTCTCAAATCAGCTACAACATTGTTAAGGACTCTAGGAGTTTCTGTCCAGAGCTATTTGAGGTGGAATGACAGCATAAATATATCCATGGAAAAAGCAGATGTGAGGCTCAAATTTACTAGCCAATTGCTCACGAAGTGAATTTGGTAGAATAGAGGTCACTTGTGAACCCATAATTTGATTATTTTTTTAATTTTTTTTTGTCTGTTTGGGACTGTTACCAAGCTGGATTAAAGTGCAGGAAAGTTCCTTAATTTATTGAAATAAATAACATCACTGTGTATGAAGGTTCCTTACTTTATTCAACTAAATAAAACATGAAGTTACAAACACATAAAGGACAGGCCCGCACAGGGCTGGAGTAACATAAACGGCCTCAGGTTCAAAATGTAAATCAGTCACTCACACACGATGTGAATGTACTATCCAGGAGCAGTGTGGTAGAAACAACTGAGCTGGAGAAATTGTTGCCTCATCCCAGTGTTCACTGCACAATATCCACACTTACGATCTCTGCACTTACACATGTGAAGCAAAATTTATAGTCTGCACAAGAGTGTGAAGCAAAAACACTATATCCTCAGTGATTGCTTGCCAAGCAAAAGACAGTGTGGTGTGGGCATCTTTCAGCATTGCAATAGCACCAGCATCATGTGCGTCACCACATGGGCAGTTCCTCATGGTGTAGGTGCAGAGCATCAATCAAAGTGTATGCTACAATGGACGGACAAAGACTGATGAAGCTCTGTTGGTGAAAGCCTCGTTAGGGGCAGCTATTGTTTCTTACAGCAACCATAGTGGTGAAATGTCCTGTCATATGGAAAGATCAACAGCCGTGGATGGAAGTACTGCGCGAGGGGTGAAACTAACTGCCTTAGCAGATGGCCATAGCGAGTTGTGAGCATACAGAACTGATGAGAAAGCTTGCTGCAAAGGCTGCTACACAGTTCCCTGTTCCCACTCCTGTCGCCCCCTCCACCTCACCCTCCGTCACCCTCAAGATTGGAGCTGTAGTGTTGAGTCAGGGGGAGATGGTGTAGGCTGATACTGGTGGAGGGTTGTGTTGTGCCAGCAGTGAGGCCGAGGGTGGTGGCATTGACAGTACGGGTGTTGGCTCTGCGGTGGGTGTGGGTGCCTAAAGTAAAGGCAGCAGGTACATGGAGGGCATGACAGCCAGCTGTCAGTAGTGCTAGTTTGCTGGGTGACAGCATGCAGTAGCGCACGGGGTGGGCGTGCTGTACCAGTGTGGTCTGAGCCTGTGTTTGATGCTGTGCTTGCAAGTGTGGGCACGTGCAGGACACAGTTGCCAGTGTGAGACTGCAAAGGAAAGGGTGCAGTGACCTTTTTGGGTGGCTGCGAGGTGGTGTTGAGAGGGTGGCTGCATTTTACAGCTGAAAGTGCATGCACCTGGCACCATGTGCATGGGTCACCTGTGCCTCCAGTGTCAGGACAGGTGGTGGCAGGTTGGGGGCATGGCACTGGGAGCACACAAAATAATGCTGTTGTACAAATGTCAGGAGCTGCAATGTGGTGTTGGGGGCATACTCAGCAACTGACAGTGGTGGAGGTGAAATCTCTGCTCAGTCATAGGCTGTGGAAGAGGTAGAGAAGTAGGGATGTGAGCATCCTGTGTGCCTGTGTTGGTGGCTGGCGGTGGGCGAGGTGTGGCGCCGGCATAGCGTGGCAAGTTTTCCATGGTGTTTTGGCTATAGTGCTGTGGATGGGTGTCTCATGGGCTTTGGTGGTGGGGGTGGTTGATGTGATATCGTCGGCATTGTCAAACGACCTAACATCGGTGGCAGCGTGCATCTGTGGGTTGTTGATGTAGATGGTAGTCAAGCTTGGCGGCGTGGGGTTGAGCAGTGTATAGGCAGGATTCAGCCTACTGATCGAAATGCTGGTCAGTGTGCTTTGCAGATGCAAGGTAAATCTCATGGAGTCATGTTTCAGGACCTTCTGGAGGCCCAAGTAGTGTGGTCGGAGGGGAGGCTGATGAGCATTGATGTGCAGCATAACGTGTGCATGACACAGGCTTACTGTGAATGAAATTTCTGCATTTGTTGTTGCACTGGGAAGGGGTGTGTTACAAGTGAGCCACGCAGTCCTGCAAGATAGTGACGAACTGAGGAATGGCGTCATCTGTGGGCAGTTTGGAGGGCTCCAGAAAGTCACCTGGCGGTGTGGGGTCGAGCAGTGTATAGATGGGTTTCAGCTTATCAATCGAAATGCTGGTCGGTGTGCCACGCAAATGCAAGGTAAATGTCTTGGAGTCCAATTTCAGGACATGGTGGGAGCCAAAGTAGTGTGGTCAGGGAGGGGACTGGTGACCATTGATGTGCAGCATAATATGGGTGCGTGATACAAGGTCACTCTGAATGAAATTCTGCATTTAATGTGGCGCTGGAGAGGGGTGGGTGACAGGTAGCCCATGCAGTCCTACAAGTAACATACTCAGCAACGACGTCATCCGCGGGCAGTTTGGTGGGCTCCAGGAAGTCACCTGGAATGGCAAGTGCCTGGTTCAGAAACAAGTTTGGTACCTGATATCTCAAGGTCAACCTCGTGAGCGATACAGAGACTGGGAAGTACCAGCGACAATACAGCAGTCCACCTATTCTTGTGGCAGGCGAGGGCGGCCTTCAGCGTGCAATGTAGCCATTCCACCATGCCGTTGGCGGCTGGGTGGTTGCTTTATGTCAGGTGCATGCCTCACACAGAGCTCTCAGCGCACAAAAAGTAACAATGTAATATGGTGCCCGCAGTCTGCAGTGGTGCGGCATGGGCAGCCGAAATGGACAATTCACTTGGAGGTGAAGGCAGCTCCCACCATGGTGGCAGTAATGTCGAGCACTGGTGTTGCTCCAGGCCAGCGAGGGGACCGGTCCACCATGGTAAGAAGGTAGCGGCAGCCGTCAGGTGAAGGTAAGGGGCCAACAATGTCCATATTTATGTGGCCAAAGCAATGCCTGATGTCTGGGAAAACCGTGATGGGGGCGCCAACCTTGGCACACTGATAGGCCAAGCAGGTGCTGGCCCAGGTCCTGCTGTCCCCCTGAATACCTGGCCACACAAAGTGCTGTCTTACTAGAGCAGCAGACACACTCCAGAGTGGGCCAGGTTGTGTGGTCGGTCAAATGCGGCCTTGTGGAAGCCAGTGGCTGGGATGGAGCATGGTGAGCCAATGGATACGTTGCACCAGATACTGCCGTCATAGTCAGGAGCCAGCATGAGTTGAAGGTGGAGGCCAGAGGTGCCATCCTGGTGGAGTCAGGCAAGTTCTAGGTCGTACTCCTGGGCAGCGCTAAGTGCCTCGCAATCCAGTGACGAAGCGATGGTACAAGTGCATCTGTGACGGTCAGCGAGAATGTTGTCAATTCCAGCCATGTGATGTATGTTAGTAGTAAATTCTGAGATGAACGACAGCCGCCAGAATTGAGGTGGGGAGCACTGGTCAATGTATTTTGTAAGGGCAAACCTTATGGATTTGTCGTCAGTGAAGATCGTGAAGTGATGGGCTTCCACTGATGGCCGAAAATATTTGATAGCCTTGCAGATGGTGAGGAGCTCTCTATCGTACGTGCTCAGCACCGTTGAGGGAGAGAAAGTTTCCTGGAGAAGAAAGCGAGTGGTTGCCATGTGTTGCGCACGTGCTGCTGCAGGACAGCATCAATGGTTGGCGTCAACCACCACGGCAAGCAAAGTGGTGGGGTGGGAGTGGGTGAACAAGGAGGCGTTTGCTAAGTCGTGCTTGGTGGGCAAGAAGCTGCCTTCCATTTGGGGTATCCACAGCACTGGGTTGTTGCCCTTTTGTTTTGATACTGCAAAGGGCAGCGGTGAGCGGCTCCTGAATGACAGCAGCATTCCTTAAATGGCAGTGGAAAACGTTTAACATGCCGAGGAAGCGTTGGAGGTCGTTCAATGTCTTTGGGCGCAGGGAATCGAGTATAACTTGTACCTTGTTGGGCAAGGGACATGAGCTGGCGGCGGAGATGGTGTTGCGCATGAATTCCACCTCGCTGGCGCTGAGCACTCATTCTTGCTATGCTGATGATGATACTGGCGTCCTGGAGACGTTCAGAAATACTGCAAGAAGGACTGCCATGTTTGGGCAGGCCAAAGTTCATAAAGGTGCTCTTGTGGAGTCCGAATGGCGTGATGATGGCTGTCTTCTGGATGTCCTCAGGTGCAACTGGAACCTAGGTAAAAGCCTTGGTGCAGTCGATCATGCTGAAGATTGTAGCCCCAGCCAGTGCATTGTTGTATCTGCATAGGATGGCATTGGGCACCTGTCAGGGATTGTGCGGGCGTTTAGCTTCCAGTAATCCCAGCATGGGCACAAGGAGCCATCCTTCTTCTTGATGAGGTGAAGGATGGATGCCCACAGGCTCATAGAAGGCTGCAGTACACTGGCAGCAAGCAGCCCATCAAACTGGGCCTTGGCGATCATCAGTTTATGAGGTGCCAGGGGGCATGGCAAGTAAAAGATAGGTGGTCCAGGGACAGCACTGATGTAGTGCACAGTTGCATGACAGACTTCCCAAGGCACGCTTGATAGTCGTATGAGACCAGAGAATTGTGGCAGGAGGTCAACGTATGGCCCAGAATACGGCACCTTCTTCACATCAAAGAGAACAGCAAAATAAGTAGTGCACTTTGTTGATCTCCCAGTGTCATTGTCAATGAGGGGCCAGCCGGCAACATTAGGGAGCAGGCGGTGGTGTCTGATGAAGTCCGCTCCAATAATGGGGTCAGTGATGTCGGCGACAGTGAAGGTCCAGGGAAGATCCTGTTGGAGGCTGGGACTGAGGACACTATGATGAATGCCGTATGTAGCAATGGTGGAATTAGTCACTGATGTCAGGAGAATGACTGAGGCAGAACCAAAATTCTGTAAGACCCGCTGCAGGAACATAGACAACTTGGAGCCATTGTCTAAGAGGAATGGCGTGGTGTAATGGGTGTCACAGACGAACAGGCACTGGTAGACCAAGCAGCAGCTGAGTGTGCCTAACCCCGTGGTCATTGGCGTTTGGGTGCCAAGGACAAGGTTCTCTGCAGTTGGTGGTGTCTGGACTGAAGCACTCGTGATAAAATAGTGGCTGTCCATCCCACGAGGGGCATCGGCAGGGCAGGTGGAGCTGTGACATCAGTAGCAGCTGTTGTGCCAGCGGCTGGGGCTGCGCGGACTGTGGCAGTCAGAGCTGAGTCAGGCCACGGTCGCTTGCAAAGTTGCCATGTTCTTGTTAAGGTGGGCAGGCTGCCGAGCACTGTGCTGTGGGGCAGTTGGGAGGTGTATGGACGGTGACTTGATTAATGGCACGTCGGGCAGCAAGGGTGAACATGTGGCAGGATGGCTGACAAGGTGACAGCCAGCTGGGTGTGCCAGACAGGGGTGAGGTTGGCGCATGATGGTGGCAGTTGTAGGCAGGGGAACCTGCGTCTCATGCACCATTTCGCCACCACTGGAAATGTCAATGACAGAGAGGTCAGGATACAACGCCACTGCTGTCTGTATTGGGGCCAGGAGCCGAGACAACCAAATTTTATAAGGAAATCCATCAGAGACCATGTGTGGCTGCATGAGACTTCGAAGGTGGTGCAGGAATTGAGTGGGTTGTTGGTCCTCACACTGTTCGAGGGAAAGGTAAATCCAGATGTGCTGCATTTTGGAAGGGGTGAGTTGTGTCATGAGGCGGTGCCATAGTGTCTCGTGGTGGTAGGTGGTTGGGGGCGACGAGATGACATTGTGGACTTTCATTGCATATGTCAGCTCGAGCTGGCTGATCACCACGGTGAACTTTGTGGAGTCTTGGGTGACGCAGCAGCTGGCGAAGACGATGTACGGCAAAGCAAACTGAATGCGTGGATCCTGTAGGTTGAAGGGAAGCAGATGAGCCATGGCACAGCTGGATGGAGTGGTGGCAGTGTGTGGCGAATCAGACGGTGGCACTTCGAAGACCGGAGGAGCGGTGGTGGAGGCGACAGAATCCAGGGTTGGTGCTGGCAGAGGTGTGGACTCTGAAATCTGGGGCTGGGCCACTGGCAGTCACGCTACTGCGAGTTGGTGCACGGATCAGCATTGCAGCGTTCCAGTTCCGCGGGGCGCGTGGTCAGCTCAGCTGTAATGTCATGTGGCATTGGCATGGCAGCTGCGTGCAGTGGGGTGTCAGTTTGGGGTGTAAGCAGTAGGCATTTGTTGCTAGGTTGTACACGATGTGGCAAAACACACGTAAAGGAATGAGATCATGGCGCCAAGCTCACTAGGGTCCATAGCACGAAAACAGAAGTTGCTGAGTTAATTGTTGTCACCAGTGTAGAAAATTTCCTTGCTTTATCAAAATAAATAACATGGTGTTGGAAGGTTCGTTACTTTCACAACAAGAGACCTCCTAGGAATATCGATGACCTGAGCGCCCGACGGACGGTAATGTCAACTGCATTGTTGTTATTCGTAATGACGTTCATCTGATAACTAATACGTTAGTCCAACTCAGTCACCATGATAAGAGAAGATTAATTCCTGCATTTATCTTCAAGTTGTCGGATTACTCCTTTAGTAGGACTGCTGACTTATGGATAACTAAGGAGTATCTATTGGGAGTCTTTCGACTTTTACTGAATGCAGAAGCGTTTGACAGCCGCGGACTCAAGCAGTTGGCGACCGCTTTGAGAAGAACGCTGCTACGGGGAACGAGGTTCGAACAGCAAAATAAATAAATACGTGATGTCGGAATTACCGTCGCATTAACGTCAGCCGCCAGACGCAACAAGAAGAAACAGCCAAGACTTTGACATCAACCAGTCACTACTGCCAAGAAAACGAATAATCACAAGAAGAAATGCGGAAAAACTAATAATAATAAGATGTTTGCACCCCGTAATTACGAGCAGTGAAGCGGAAATGTAGTACCTAAAGTGTGCGGCTTTAAAACACAGGATTGTGACACCATTATTAGAACATCACGACAGTGACATAAAATTCTTTCAACAAAACATTTGACCAATAAAAAAAGTTTTTAGGAGACTATACCTGAAAAAACACAGCTCGGCAACGCATTAAGCGATAGGTTGCTAAGCAGTTAAACATCAAGAAATGGAAACCACGGTGAAAATCCAATGAAGATTGTCCCTAGTATGCTCATCGATCGCGTCTTATCGCTCTTTACAGTTTTGAGCGCACGGTGAGCGCGTAAAGATGGCCAGAAATCTTTCGCCAAGTACGACAGAGAGATTTCGCCTAATGCCATATAGCCCACATAACGTTAAGTGTCATACGGTTCCCTCTTATTGACAGTTCTCGGCCGCGCTCTGCAGGTGCAATGAAGATGCTCCTGCACCGTTTTCGATGGGAAGTCGTTTCACCACCCACAATACAGCCAATAATTGGCTCCCTCTGAGTTTCATCTCTGAAATTGTAGATCAGTGTAAAGCTCTGTGGAAAACACAGGTGGCTGCCTCCTATGGCGAGGGTATTGGAAAGATGGTACAACGCTACGACAAATGTCAGAGCGGTGAGTATGTAGAGAAGTGGCTGGAAGGTGTAGCGCAAAAGAGAGAGAGAGAGAGAGAGAGAGAGAGAGAGAGAGAGAGAGAGAGAGAGGAGAGAAAAATAATAATAATATTTTGATTTTCAAAGTGGTTTACATTTCGCGATCAGTTGGAACTTACTTAAAAAAAAAAAGTCCTCGTAAATATAATATATTGAGCTACACTCTTATATGTATGCACCACTCATCGCCCAAAAACTAACCAGCGAGCTAACAAAGTCGACTACTGCATCAGGCGTCCAGAGCATGTCGACGCGGACAGTCTTTCGGCGGGTGTGGAGTACGGTATATCACTAAGAAGGGGAGGCCACGACATTGGAAAGCGGATTTACAGCAAACTTCGTACACTCGTAGTACTCCATGAGGACAACAAACTGTGTAAGCAGTAGGGCGTACTTCTCAATCACTACTGAGAAATTCGCAAGATAATTTCGGTCGTCAAATATATATACTTGTGCGTGGCCATTTTTAGCATGAAGCGGCGGCCACTGAGTGGCTGCTGACACGGTAGCTCAGCGTGATCGGTCAGAGGATTAGCTGCTCTCTGTAATGAAAAAGTGAGGCAACGGCTCAACACTGAACTTGAACGGGTGTCATGGGACATCCGCAACGAACAAAATCGAACAAAATGAGAACAATTAAAAAAATTGTGGTTCGTTCAAGCCCTGTAATCGCTGGATGGAGTCCCGTGCGTCAGTTTTTTTATTTATAACACAGTCATTTTCTTTACTATTTATATTACAATTGATGTAATGAGAAAAATACGTGTAATCGTGTCAACTTCTATTAAATTTACAATGTTATTTGGCAGTCTACAAATTTTTACTATCACAAATAATATAATATTCATAGCTATCGGCTAGTAAACGACCTAACGCATAAAGTGGTACTGAAAATGTATGCTTGTCCGTGTCTTCAAAATTGTTCGTATTTAATCGAAAGAGAACGAGAAATTGGTTCGCGTGAAGACGCTATTAAAATACACTGGATACCCCCCCCCATGAACCATGGACCTTGCCGTTGGTGGGGAGGCTTGCGTGCCTCAGCGATACAGATAGCCGTACCGTAGGTGCAACCACAACGGAGGGGTATCTGTTGAGAGGCCAGACAAACGTGTGGTTCCTGAAGAGGGGCAGCAGCCTTTTCAGTAGTTGCAAGGGCAACAGTCTGGATGATTGACTGATCTGGCCTTGTAACAATAACCAAAACGGCCTTGCTGTGCTGGTACTGCGAACGGCTGAAAGCAAGGGGAAACTACAGCCGTAATTTTTCCCGAGGGCATGCAGCTTTACTGTATGATTACATGATGATGGCGTCCTCTTGGGTAAAATATTCCGGAGGTAAAATAGTCCCCCATTCGGATCTCCGGGCGGGGACTACTCAAGAGGATGTCGTTATCAGGAGAAAGAAAACTGGCGTTCTACGGATCGGAGCGTGGAATGTCAGATCCCTTAATCGGGCAGGTAGGTTAGAAAATTTAAAAAGGGAAATGGATAGGTTAAAGTTAGATATAGTGGGAATTAGTGAAGTTGGGTGGCAGGAGGAACAAGACTTCTGGTCAGGTGACTACAGGGTTATAAACACAAAATCAAATAGGGGTAATGCAGGAGTAGGTTTAATAATGAATAGGAAAGTAGGAATGCGGGTAAGCTACTACAAACAGCATAGTGAACGCATTATTGTGGCCAAGATAGATACGAAGCCCACACCTACTACAGTAGTACAAGTTTATATGCCAACTAGCTCTGCAGATGACGAAGAAATTGAAGAAATGTATGATGAAATAAAAGAAATTATTCAGATTGTGAAGGGAGACGAAAATTTAATTGTCATGGGTGACTGGAATTCGAGTGTAGGAAAAGGGAGAGAAGGAAACATAGTAGGTGAATATGGATTGGGGGACAGAAATGAAAGAGGAAGCCGCCTGGTAGAATTTTGCACAGAGCACAACGTAATCATAACTACCACTTGGTTTAAGAATCATGAAAGAAGGTTGTATACATGGAAGAACCCTGGAGATACTAAAAGGTATCAGATAGATTATATAATGGTAAGACAGAGATTTAGGAACCAGGTTTTAAATTGTAAGACATTTCCAGGGGCAGATGTGGACTCTGACCACAATCTATTGGTTATGACCTGTAGATTAAAACTGAAGAAACTGCAAAAAGGTGGGAATTTAAGGAGATGGGACCTGGATAAACTAAAAGAACCAGAGGTTGTACAGAGATTCAGGGAGAGCACAAGGGAGCAATTGACAGGAATGGGGGAAATAAATACAGTAGAAGAAGAATGGGTAGCTTTTAGGGATGAAGTAGCGAAGGCAGCGGAGGATCAAGTAGGTAAAAAGACGAGGGCTTGTAGAAATCCTTGGGTAACAGAAGAAATATTGAATTTAATTGATGAAAGGAGAAAATATAAAAATGCAGTAAGTGAAACAGGCAAAAAGGAATACAAACGTCTCAAAAATGAGATCGACAGGAAGTGCAAAATGGCTAAGCAGGGATGGCTAGAGGACAAATGTAAGGATGTAGAGGCCTATCTCACTAGGGGTAAGATAGATAACGCCTACAGGAAAATTAAAGAGACCTTTGGAGATAAGAGAACGACTTGTATGAATATCAAGAGCTCAGATGGAAACCCAGTTCTAAGCAAAGAAGGGAAAGCAGAAAGGTGGAAGGAGTATATAGAGGGTCTATACAAGGGCGATGTATTTGAGGACAATATTATGGAAATGGAAGAGGATGTAGATGAAGATGAAATGGGAGATATGATACTGCGTGAAGAGTTTGACAGAGTACTGAAAGACATGAGTCGAAACAAGGCCCCCGGAGTAGACAATATTCCATTGGAACTACTGACGGCCGTGGGAGAGCCAGTCCTGACAAAACTCTACCATCTGGTGAGCAAGATGTATGAAACAGGCGAAATACCCTCAGACTTCAAGAAGAATATAATAATTCCAATCCCAAAGAAAGCAGGCGTTGACAGATGTGAAAATTACCGAACTATCAGCTTAATAAGTCACAGCTGCAAAATACTAACACGAATTCTTTACAGACGAATGGAAAAACTAGTAGAAGCCAACCTAGGGGAAGATCAGTTTGGATTCCGTAGAAACACTGGAACACGTGAGGCAATACTGACCTTACGACTGCCCGCATCTCGTGGTCGTGCGGTAGCGTTCTCGCTTCCCACGCCCGGGTTCCCGGGTTCGATTCCCGGCGGGGTCAGAGATTTTCTCTGCCTCGTGATGGCTGGGTGTTGTGTGATGTCCTTAGGTTAGTTAGGTTTAAGTAGTTCTAAGTTCTAGGGGACTGATGACCATAGATGTTAAGTCCCATAGTGCTCAGAGCCATTTGAACCATTTGACCTTACGACTTATCTTAGAAAATAGATTAAGGAAAGGCAAACCTACGTTTCTAGCATTTGTAGACTTAGAGAAAGCTTTTGACAATGTTGACTGGAATACTCTCTTTCAAATTCTAAAGGTGGCAGGGGTAAAATACAGGGAGCGAAAGGCTATTTACAATTTGTACAGAAACCAGATGGCAGTTATAAGAGTCGAGGGACATGAAAGGGAAGCAGTGGTTGGGAAGGGAGTAAGACAGGGTTGTAGCCTCTCCCCGATGTTGTTCAATCTGTATATTGAGCAAGCAGTAAAGGAAACAAAAGAGAAATTCGGAGTAGGTATTAAAATTCATGGAGAAGAAATAAAAACTTTGAGGTTCGCCGATGACATTGTAATTCTGTCAGAGACAGCAAAGGACTTGGAAGAGCAGTTGAATGGAATGGACAGTGTCTTGAAAGGAGGATATAAGATGAACATCAACAAAAGCAAAACAAGGATAATGGAATGCAGTCTAATTAAGTCGGGTGATGCTGAGGGAATTAGATTAGGTAATGAGGCACTTAAAGTAGTAAAGGAGTTTTGCTATTTGGGGAGCAAAATAACTGATGATGGTCGAAGTAGAGAGGATATAAAATGTAGGCTGGCAATGGCAAGGAAAGCGTTTCTGAAGAAGAGAAATTTGTTAACATCCAGTATTGATTTAAGTGTTAGGAAGTCATTTCTGAAAGTATTCGTATGGAGTGTAGCCATGTATGGCAGTGAAACATGGACGATAAATAGTTTGGACAAGAAGTGAATAGAAGCTTTCGAAATGTGGTGCTACAGAAGAATGCTGAAGATTAGTTGGGTAGATCACATAACTAATGAGGAAGTATTGAATAGGATTGGGGAGAAGAGAAGTTTGTGGCACAACTTGACCAGAAGAAGGGATCGGTTGGTAGGACATGTTCTGAGGCATCAAGGGATCACAAATTTAGTATTGGAGGGCAGCGTGGAGGGTAAAAATCGTAGAGGGAGACCAAGAGATGAATACACTAAGCAGATTCAGAAGGATGTAGGTTGCAGTAGGTACTGGGAGATGAAAAAGCTTGCACAGGATAGAGTAGCATGGAGAGCTGCATCAAACCAGTCTCAGGACTGAAGACCACAACAACAAAAACAACAAACTGCATTACCAATTATCAGCGCCGATATTTAAGAAAATGCTGCGTTATGCATGGTTTGCTTCCAAATTATTGGCTGAAAGAGAGATTTTTGAAAATGTTAACGGTGTTTGTTTTTGCACGGAAAACCTCAAAAGACCTTGCGTATGGGGAAACATAGCATTCATTCAATGCACGTGGTACCATTTAACTTTATGTTTTCCATGTTTTTACGAAAAATACCACCCTGCGACTGGTACTCGTAATGTAGAAAGCGACGATTAATTGTACATCTTTCGAAAGCTGTCGGTGCCGGTCAAAACTTGCAGGTAACAAGTAGTTTCGGGCTCTTTTCAGGTATAAGGGATTTCTCAAATCACGGACAAGCATACATTTTCAGTATCACTTTATGCGTTTGGTCGTTTACTAGTCGATAGTTATGAATATTATATTATTTGCGATAGTAAAAATTTGTAGACTGCCAAATAACATTGTAAATTTAATAAAAGTTCATCCGATTACATGTATTTTTCCCATTATATCAGCTGTAATATGAATAGCAAAGAAAATGACTGTGTTCGAAAAAAAAACAAAAAAAACAAAAAAAAGACGAACGGGAGGGGACTCGATACAGCGACTCATGGATTACGGGGCTTGAACGTTAACCACTTTTTATATATATATATATATATATATATATATATATATATATATATATATATATATATGCCAGCTCGTCCAAACGTGTCTTCTCATTGCGTAGGCGTGGGTTCTGGGTAGCAGATCTATTCAGTTCGGTTCGGTTAATACAGTTTTCAGCTTCTCAGGGCTTGGACGTTCCAGCTACGAGGTGGGTCATCGAAGGTGCTCCGTAAGAAATTGGAAAAATATTGCTTATAGCGGGGGATGCATATCAGGACGCAGTGTCGTTCGTTGAGATAAGTCCAATATCCTAGCGTAGACTTGTCGCCAGAAGTAAAAAGATAGCGGATCGTGTGGCCACAGATCCAATTCACAGAGTGAGTTTTGGCGGAGGGGTAGAAAGTCTTATCGGGGTACAAAAGCATGTGGACGTCGATCTGAGCTGGTGTCTGTCGAGTAAGAAACGCCAAAATTCGCCGCGCAAGTGTCCAGACGTCGAACGCTGTGTCACAGTGGAACCGGTGGACATTCGTGACATCCACTCCACAGTAGGTGCAGAGGGATGAATCGGCGAGATGGATGCGGTGCAGACGATCTCGGTTAACTTGTTTGCCAGTCACGGTGATGTACCACGCTGATTGAAGGTCTGATTCGAGAAAACGCGCATGGATCGCCTTTCATATGTGTCGCCACACGTACTGTGGATACTTACGTTCGATGGGGTTGGACGAGCGGCACTGTTGTAACAACTCAAGGACCGGTAGAAATAACTGAACTCCACGAAAAATCGTTGGATGTAATAAAAGGGGGTTGGAATGGTCGATACCAGTACTGGGGCGGACAAGGAGGCCGGCGCAAAGTTGTGAAGCCAGAGGCTAGTAAGGCTCTGCGGGCAACGATGCCAAAGTTTTAGTTGGGAGCTGACGTAAAGTGCCTTGACACGAGTCGGCACGTGGATGAGTCCTGCCCCGCCACGATCTCGTGGCAGTGCAAGGGATTCATATTGCACCTTGAATAACATCCCCGAGCTGACGAAAGAGCCGAAAGCCATCAACAGTCGTCGGGCCAGGAGATTTGGGACTGGTAGTACTTGAGCCACGTGTGGTATACGGGAAGCATGATACATGTTCACGTATTGCGCGCGTTGGATAACGTCGAGAGCTCGTAGCCGGTGATCGGCGAGAGTTGCTTTGATTGTCTGTAGCAAGCGTCTACCATTGATAGTCGCTGAGCGGCGCACATCTGCTGCGAAATCAGGTCCAAGACATCGTATGTTGGCGGCGACACTAAGGGGGGCAACGCATCTCTCCGGCAAGCCCTCACCAATGAGCAGGACCTTGGATTTTGACACGTTGAGGCAGCTCCCCAACGCTTCGCCGTAAGTCGCCACCCATGTCAGTGCTGCTCGTACTTCATCTTCACTGCGCAGATATAGTACTATGCCGTCTGCGTAGGCTGTACAACAAAAACGGTGGCCGTGCACCCCTGGAGCAGGGGTTCCAAGGCGCAAGCATACAAAATCGTGGAAAGAGGGCAGTCTTGTCGTACTGATCTTGCGATGACCAAGGGCGTTGTGAGGCGACCATTGTACATGATTTTAGAGGTTGCACTACTCAACAGGCGCATAACCACTGTGACAATACTGCCAGGAAAACCCATATGCTGAAGAACTGTCCGCAAATAGAAGTGGTCAACACGGTCGAAAGCCTGGCTAAAGTCCAGTGAAGCCAAGGCGCCAGGGAGACGTTGATAATGCGCTAATGCTATCATGTCTCTGTAACGGCAAAGGGCCGTACGGATGTTGTTGTCGCCTCCTGGGGAAGTCTGGTCGCAGGATGTGACGTAACGTGCGACCTTCTTGAGTCGTGATGCCAGTAGCCGTGTGAATATTTTCATGTCGCTGTTGAGCAAAGTAATTGGTCGATAGTCCTGCACCTTCGATAGCCCGTGCGGTTTTTGTACGGGGATAATAATGCCATCTAGAAAGGCGCTCGGGACCACTGTCATCGGTGACATCAGCTCTTGTGCAATTGACGTCCACGTGGAAGCTAACAAATAGTGAAAACTTTTATAAAATTCGATGGGTATACCGTCAGGTCCAGGAGATCTGTTATCGGAACCCGCCTTGATAGCATCTACCACTTCATCTGTGGTTACGTCGTCTTGGAGGTCATGCACTGCATCCTCCGGAAGAGTGTTCGTAGTAAGCTGAGCGACTTCTGTGACCAGTGCTGCAGAATGCGGTACGCCTGCGTAGAGCCCGGCAAAATGAGCATGGAGAGCACGACCGATGCTTTGTTGGGTGTCGTGCCGGCGCCCTTCCACATCAGTGAGGACTTGGATCAGAGCTCGTCGTCGTCGTCGTCTTTCCTGAAGGAGGTGGTACATCGACGGACGTTCTTGAGGGATACGATTAGAAGCACGAGAACAGACTACAGTTCCTTCCAAGTGACGCCGCATGATCAAGGAAATCTGCGCCTTCGTGTGATGGACCATCGACTGCCGGGCTGGCGAGAAAGGCATCGTCGCACAGTCACGTAGAATGGTGTAGTAGAAGTGCAGGGTATTAGTGACATCACAGAGGTACGCACGATGGTCTGAAAAGGCCAAGGGCCAGACTTTCGCATGACGTGTGCCATCAGCAAGGGAGCGGGTAACGTAGATGCGATCTATGCGGCTTGACGAGTGGGAGGTGTAGAATGTATAGCCCGGTTGAATTCCGTGGAGCTTCCCATAACTCATCAGTGTCTTCCCGAGGGTCGGCTTCGCACAGGAGAGCCACCATGATTAGGTGGAGTCATAGGCTCCTCGTCGCACAGTCACGTAGTATGATGTAGTAGAAGTGCAGGGTATTAGTGGAGCTTCTTCCAAGTGTCAACAAGTCGTAGACGGTCGATGACCACTGAGAGAGATGTACAAGGTGAATGTTGCGGGAGTTGGTCCGCGGGCTCTTGTGTCGACTTAAAATCCCCACCGAGTACCAAATCGTCCTGCGGACCAGTGAAGAGGGGTGTGACGCTTTCGGCAAAAAAAGTTTGTCGGTCATGACGGCGGCCAGTGCCGGACGGAGCGCAGATATTAATAATACGCTCGCCGAACAGTGTGAGGGCCACACCTCGCGCAGTGGGGAGGTAGATGACGTCCTCTGCAGGGAATCTGTCGCGTAGCAGGATGGCGACGCCGCTACCGGTGTCGGATGCGGGGGAAACATGGGCGTTGTATCCGGTGGGAACTAGGAAGTCAGCCACAAACACCTCTTGTAAGAGTGCTATATCCACATCCGCAGAGTAAATAGTGTCTCGGAACATGGCCAGTTTATGGGGGGCACGAATGGTGGCAAGATTCATCGTGGCGATACGATATTGCTGTGTACGGCCATCTTCAGTATTTGCAGAACGTGCGGTAGAAGTAGCCGGCGGGTGGAGACTCGCCGGTGGTGCCGCAGTAGTGATAATTACTGGCGGGGCGTCAGCCCAAGTGTCGCCGTGGTGGACTCCTGTGCAGACACGCTGGCAGTCTGTTCCACTTCTTCTTCAACGTCATTGGCCCAGGAAGCTGACGACGTGGACATGTGACGGTCACGTACTTCCGGAACGGGTTTTGTGGATTCCGCAACATGAGTGGCAGGGGAACCGCCGTCATCATTCGTTGACAACGGCGAGGACACGTCCCAGGCTGGGAGAGGAGGCGTCACAGGAGGGGCGCCTGTTGCTGCCACATCGCGTGACTAGATGCAATGAGGGAGATCACCGTCAGACATCAGGTCGACAACTCGCGGAGCCGTCTGAGAAAGGGCGTCATCGGAAGGCGTTCGTCGTAGTTTCCTGTGTTTGCGAGGCGACCACTGTTTTCTGATGTGGCCTTCTGAATCAGAATGAGGTCGCCCGTCGTCTGACGCCGAACCTGTCTGGACAAAGGCAGACGTCGGCACGACACCGAGGTCGACGTCCATGGTTCCAACAGGAACATCGATTTCGGTCTGCAACCCGGACGGTCCGGAAGCGAGCACTGGAGGCGACGCCGTGCTTGTGTCGTCGGCGCGTTGTGCTGCGGCGGGTGGGGTTGACGATGCTGCTGGCGCAATCGGGAATGTCACGACGGGGTCTTGTTCAACCTTGGCGTAGGTGATGGGTAAGGACGTGACCGTCGAAGCCTGGGTCTCTTCACGTAACGGTGTCTGTATTAAACGATGGTGTAAGCATTCGGAACGTACATGTCCCTTCTGGCCACATCCTGCGCACGTTCGTGGCTGTCCATCGTACATGACGATGGCCCTCACACCGCCAATCAGCAGGTACGATGGGACATGTTTCGTCAGCCGGACGCCATTTAATACGGGGTAGGTCGTAAATGTTTGCCATTTCTCTGCGACGTGACCCAAGGCGGTGCCATATGGTTGGAAAGCGGCAATGACCACATCCTGGGGCACCTCGAACGGGAGCTCAAACACCCGCAATGTCCGGAGACCGAATCCAGCATGGGCGACTGTCACAGCACCCATATGTCCATCAGAGTGTTTAAATCTCAGTCCGGTGGCATGACGGTGAATTATGTCATTGCAAATTTCCTCCGTCGACATCTTGATGTAGACAACACTTCCAGTGATGGAAAAATGTATGCCGATTACGTCCTGGGGGTTCAAACGTAGATCCTCACGTATGAACTGTTCGACTTCGAAAGCTCTGGGTCGTGGATGTTCGGCCTGAAACGTTACTTTGATCGTTGCACGGCGGTACGAGTGCGCCATGGAGTACGTTAGTACTGGACTCGATAGACGCAAACACCGAGGGCGAAGCGTCGGACGGTGCGCGGAGCAGCTCCGCACGCTAACACGGCTGTGAGCCGACTGACCACTCGGCTGCCGCTGCTTCATGGTAAGACTGGCCACTCACAGGTACATACTTCACGACGGAAATTATCTTGCGATTTTCTCAATAACGCTTGAGAAGTACGTGCTACTGCTTACACATTTTGTTGTCCTCATGGAGTACTACGAGTGTGCGAAATTTTTGCAATAAATCCGCGTTCCAAATGTCGTGGCCTCCCCTTGTAAGAGATGGCAGGAGAAGTAACAGACAGCCTCTCTACAGACAGCGCTAGCCGCGCTTCACGTTGGCAGCGGCAGCCACACACACACACACACACACGCCGCGACTTAAATCTGGCGGGTGCATTTTTATATGCAGTGTGCAGTGGTTTCTGAACGAAAATGCATTTGTGATACATACAAGAAGTTTCATTAAGTCAATACAACAGTTTTAACCACAATTTGATTTCAAGACCTAGATGAAATTTAGTCACAGATGATATGTACCAAGTAACGTAAATAGTCACCTACGGATTTCAGATTTACCTGCATATTTAAATAGCGTGGCAAGGCTTTCGTAGAGGATAATATGAACATGGAAGGGTTTATGCAGTCGGTATTAGCCCAGTTTTCTCACATGAATAAGGATTGACGCAAATAGACAACAGTTTTGCAACGATTGAGAGCATTTAGATTTTAGATACCGTGACCAGTCAACTACAGGCCTCCACTTCCCTAACTTAATGGTAGAAGGGAGAGGACAAAAATTCAATTAGATCTAGGATTCAGTCATGTTGCAGAAATAGGTAAACGACTAGAAATTGTTTAGGAAAAGCCAGACTGTAAAACAGAACATGTACATACGGTAAAATTTGAACAACACAATTTAATTATAAGAGTTCGGATTTTAGAGATGTATGAATCCCAGTCTCACACAAATTTTCAACTGTCACTACATATTCGTTACCCTGCAAGTGCAGCACACGTGAACGGTATGCTCTGACATAATTTCCGTCGTTGCATCCGCATCGATCCATTAATTTCAGTTAATGCATTTCATTCATTTCAAACATTCGACTTCCCCCGTTTCAAGCTCGCACTCTCGCTGTTGTCCCCTACTGTCCTTGGCTGTCGCTGCTCGAGCCATGGCTATTCTCCGTGTTGCACTGCCCCTGTTAATACACATAACCAGACAGAATATCACGCATGACTAGTATGAAACTACTCCATCGAATCCACTCATAATAATCCACTTAAAAATCATGTAATAGATAACGATGTACGAGGTGTTTTACGGAAGTAATTGAACTGATTTCTGTGTAGCCGTGACCTTTATGCGTTTTACACATCAAAGTTATCCTTCGAAGATAGCGTCCTTCGGCAGTCACTCACTGACGGAGGCTTTGTTTCCATGGTTCATAGCAATTCTGGACGCATTCAACAGTTTCCTTTCCAGTGGGCCCGCAGCTTGCATGAGACTGAAGAAAGACATTTTATTTTAAGTACACATTTTTTGCTGCACTATTTATTTGTTTACTCGTGGTGGCACATGCTACACGACGAACTCGTTTCGGAAGTTTTCCATTATCAAGTGTGCCTGTGAATATGATATGACAGATATAATACTGTTCCTTACGTCTTTGTTAGTCTATGTCTATAGATGGCATCTTATGCTTACGTCTTAGTTGGTGCGCCATGATCCACATGGCATCTTTGAGCGTAAATGTCAGTTGTCTTTTTGTTATGATACGATAATGTTATTTATATATTTAATCTTTACTTGCGCGATCTTATAAAGTTATTCTTTGGTAACTTTTTGGGGGTATGACTCGTTTCACAGCACTTCTTGGGGAAGTGCCGTCATACTGACGTCACGCACAATTTCGACGACCGCGTGATCGCCTATTGACTTTGTGACAAGATACAATATGAATGATATAGCTCCTCGATTCACTCGCAGCAATTTAAGCTGTCCTCCTAGTTTCATTCCTAGCCATATACTCGGAAGTCGCCACGTATTGGGAAATAAAGAGCCAACCAAATATTTGTGAGAAGAAAGAATATTAATTTTATTGCAGCTTGTTTTAGTCGCAGCATTCAAAGCCACCCTCTTACATTCCTGAATAACCACACACAGGGAAATCACCACATATTCGGAAATAAAGAGTCAAGTATTTGTGAAAAGACAGAATATGAATTTTATAGCTGCTCGTTTCATTAGCAGCAATTAAAGCTGTCCTTTTAGGTTCCTGCCTAACCACACACTCGGAAATGGCTAAATATTTATTTCATCCTTCGTTCTCAAATAAGACGGAATGTAAATAACATCGAATATTGCTGAACATACTTATATTACAATCATAAGGAAGTCGCAGAACATGTTAACAACGCTAAGACGAGAAAGAAGAATTGCGTATGTACCAACTTTCAACTCCAGAAAACACGGCGTTACGGTATTCATTACGCTAGCACTTAACCATGTGATGTTTAACTCCGGTCTTAGTTATCATATTCTATCTTGAAGGCTTGCATAGTTGGTGCGTTATTAAGTGACATTTAATGTTAATGATGTCGGTTTGTGATAAATTTTCAGTGCTCTGTTACGTCAAATGGCATACTGCATATTACGAAACAAGCGTGTTTCATGCTTAATTTGTAAATTATTGACGATAACAACTCATTCCTCAGACAGAACCATTATGCGAAGGTATTAACAATTGTAGCGATAACTGTAATAAATTATTCCAAGAATGACGTTGTTTTGCAAATCTTCTGTACGCGCCCATGAAGTCTTATGAAAGGTTCGTATCGAATGCTAACGAAAATCGATAGCCATCATGCGATCGTCGAAATTGCGTGTGACGTCGGCATGACGTCACGTTTCCGGGAAGTGTTGTGAACCGAGTATTACGCACTTTTTTGACAGCTGCGACTCCAGCGACGCTATATGTTTGGAATGGAATTTCCATAAAGGTAAAAAAGGAACAGAGTTATCATTACATCACAAACTTGAAGCCAACGTCCGCTGTCTTACGAGTTGTTGTTGTTCTGGTCTTCAGTCCTGAGACTGGTTTGATGCAGCTCTCCATGCTACTCTATCCTGTGCAAGCTTTTTCATCTCCCAGTACCTACTGCAACCTACATCCTTCTGAATCTGCTTAGTGTATTCATCTCTTGGTCTCCCTCTACGATTTTTACCCTCCACGCTGCCCTCCAATACTAAATTGGTGATACCTTGATGCCTCAGAACATGTTCTACCAACCGATCCCTTCTTCTTGTCAAGTTGTGCCACAAATTTCTCTTCTCCCCAATCCTATTCAATACTTCCTCATTAGTTATGTGATCTACCCATCTAATCTTCAGCATTCTTCTGTAGCACCACATTTCGAAAGCTTCTATTCTCTTCTTGTCCAAACTATTTATCGTCCATGTTTCACTTCCATACATGGCTACACTCCATACGAATACTTTCAGAAATGTCTTCCTGACACTTAAATCAATACTGGATGTTAACAAATTTCTCTTCTTCAGAAACGCTTTCCTTGCCATTTCCAGCCTACATTTTATATCCTCTCTACTTCGACCATCATCAGTTATTTTGCTCCCCAAATAGCAAAACTCCTTTACTACTTTAAGTGTCTCATTTCCTAATCTAATTCCCTCAGCATCACCCGACTTAATTAGACTACATTCCATTATCCTTGTTTTGCTTTTGTTGATGTTCATCTTATATCCTCCTTTCAAGACACTGTCCATTCCATTCAACTGCTCTTCCAAGTCCTTTGCTGTCTCTGACAGAATTACAATGTCATCGGCGAACCTCAAAGTTTTTATTTCTTCTCCATGGTTTTTAACACCTACTCCGAACTTGTCATTTGTTTCCTTTACTGCTTGGTCAATATACAGCTTGAATAGCATCGGGGAGAGGATACAACCCTGTCTCACTCCCTTCCCAACCACTGCTTCCCTTTCATGTCCCTCGACTCTTATAACTGCCATCTGGTTTCTGCACAAATTGTACACAGCCTTTCGCTGCCTGTATTGTACCCCTGCCACCTTCAGAATTTGAAAGAGAGTATTTCAGTCAACATTGTCAAAAGCTTTCTCTAAGTCTACAAATGCTAGAAACGTAGGTTTGCCTTTCCTTAATCTTTCTTCTAAGATAAGTCGTAAGGTCAGTATTGCCTCACGTGTTCCAGTGTTTCTACGGAATCCAAACTGATCTTCCCCGAGGTTGGCTTCTACTAGTTTTTCCATTCGTCTGTAAAGAATTCGCGTTAGTATTTTGCAGCTGTGACTTATTAAACTGATAGTTCGGTAATTTTCACATCTGTCAGCACCTGCTTTCTTTGGAATTGGAATTATTATATTCTTCTTGAAGTCTGAGGGTATTTCGCCTGTTTCATACATCTTGCTCACCAGATAGTAGAGTTTTGTCAGGACTGGCTCTCCCAAGGCCGTCAGTAGTTCCAATGGAATGTTGTCTACTCCGGGGGCCTTGTTTCGACTCAGGTCTTTCAGTGCTCTGTCAAACTCTTCACGCAGTATCATATCTCCCATTTCATCTTCATCTACATCCTCTTCCATTTCCATAATATTGTCCTCAAGTAAATCGCCCTTGTATAGACCCTCTATATACTCCTTCCACCTTTCTGCTTTCCCTTCTTTGCTTAGAACTGGGTATCCATCTGAGCTCTTGATATCTTACGAGTACATAGCCCAAAAAAATTAGATTCACGGCATTTATATTTCCACGCCCAGTTTCCACCATTGTACATATCCATCGATTTTTGCGGCCGCATCCCAAGTAGCATCTGGTGCTTTGATTGTATGGAGATGTAGTTGTTTCATCAAAAATGCCAGCTTTCATAGTTTACGGGTGTACTAATCGATCCGATCGCAGCCTAAAGGAATTAGGCCTACACTTCATTCTCAAGTGGAGCCGATCAAGAAATATTTTCTTTTGTGTACCTAATTTCTGCTTGCGCTGGTTACTTTTATTCTTTCCTGTATTTTTCATTGCCTTCTAAAACTCAGCGCTCCGACGTGCTCAACGGTCTCGTCCCCACACGACACACGGCTACATGACCGTGCGGATTGATGGTGCAGCACCTCATGCCATAAATTCCTCCCGTCGATAATAATTCATTGTTCATATTTCCTCCCTCTTTAAAAAAGATTCTGGCTAGAACAGCTGGAGACAGCGGTCATGTGTATTTGTGAGTTTTTGGGCGTATGAATCTGTCTGTTTGTGCGTGTGTTTTGCTTCCTTTCTGAAGAAGGCTTTGGCCGAAAACTTACGGCTGCTCGGCGTGTGAATAGTAACCTATCCGCTTCACAGTACAGTTGTTCCTCTCGAAGTTCGTTGTAAGCAATTCATTGCACTTCAGCAGGAACAATTGTGTATAAAATTACAATACTAGAAGAAAAAATGACATTCATTACGCCACGTTAAGGATGTCTGTAGCTCAAACAGGGGTTCATAATGCTGCAACCAAAAGTTTTGATCATTTACTCACTGATTTAAAACGCCTGACAGAAGGAAAATTAATATTTCAAACTACACTGAAAACGGATTTCTCTGACTACTCTTCCTATGCCACAGAAGGCTGTCTGTTATTATAAGGTACGAATAGAGATCATAAAGAAATACCTCATACACAACAGAAAAGTATCTGTCATTGAAACGCATGAAATAATAAAACTGTTGCAGTTTACATTATCTCAAATCTACTTTTAATTTGAAAATAAAATTCTTACACAATCAGATGGATTGGCTATGGGAAACTGTATTGCAGGTACCATAGCAGACTTATTTATTAATACGTTGGAAGAGAAATTCTTCGATTCAAACTGGTCAATACTAAACAAAATTATCTATTAGCTCAGATTGTTGATGACACGCCAGTACTAGTAGATGGAGAGGACCGTGCTGCAAAAAAGTTTGTGGAGGACAGCTTGCTACACCATAAACATGTGGTAGCATACATACCAAACCACAGAGCACATCGGCAGGGGGTTATTACAAATGAATAAGCGGAATTAACAGAGTTAGAGCTGAAAGACGCCATTCAATCTACAATTACAGTCACTCATGTACGCAGAATGATCAACAGAATAAGTAATTTGGAAACGACGAACTACGAACCCCGACAAACGTGTGTAGTCACGTTCGCATCGCATTTTCTACCAGAATATGTGACAAATAGATGGCATGAAGTGTAATATTAGACCGTACATACCCCTAGTGCGCCAGTGTTTTAGATGCATACGATACGGCCATCTTAGTAACCAATGTCAGTCACAGCCTCGATGTAATCATTTTGGAGACAGCTCAGTGCACATGTGTGCTGCCTCCACTGTAAAGGAAATCGTACATCGAGAGATAAGCATTGCCCCATATATCTCAAACGATAAAAGATTAATAACGCGTCATCTATATACAAGACATCCTTTAAGTAAGCTGAAAAACAAGTAAAGCAAACAGCTTATGCCACTGTGGCAGGGAATCTTGGTAGGAGTAAATCGGAATCGGAGGAAGAATTCCGCCCCCCCCCCCCCCTGCCCCCTCCCAATAAACTCCAGAGCCACAATAGGCAGTTATATCAAGAGGAGAGGATAAGAATACGGAGATAATTGAACAGCTGTTGGCTGGAATAACAAAACTAATAACGCAGCTTACCTTATTAAACAAAGAATCGGTACTATAAGAAAAAGGATCAGGACAGAAATAGGCCATACTTAACGCTCAACTCACATACACGGAATAACGGATATTACAGTTCTCCAGTGAAATGCCAGACCTTTATATACTAATAGAGAATGGTTCGTGTGCGAACTTTATACTAATGACTACTCTGTTGCCATTACAAGAGAAACCTGGATTAAACCAGACATGTCTGTTAGATGTCGAGGATACCAAATAATAAGATCGGACCGAGAGAATGAGAAAGGTGGAGTAGTCGTATTGATTAGTACAAAACTCAACTATAAACCAATTTGCTATGCCACTACCTAACCTTGACCTTCAAACAATAGCAGTAGAAGCATGTTGTTGTTGTGGCCTTTAGTCCTGAGACTGGTTTGATGCAACTCTCCATGCTACTCTATCCTGTGCAAGCTTCTTCATCTCCCAGTACCTACTGCAGCCTACATGCTTCTAAATATGCTTAGTGTATTCCTCTCTTGGTCTCCCTCTGCGATTTTTACCCTCCACGCTGCCCTCTAGTACTAAATTGGTGATCCCTTGATGCCTCAGAACATGTCCTACCAACCGATCCCTTCTTCTAGTCAAGTTGTTCCACAAATTTCTCTTCTCCCCAATTCTATTCAATACCTCCTCATTAGTTATGTGATCTACCCATCTAATCTTCAGCATTCTTCTGTAGCACTACATTTCGAAAACTTCTATTCTCCTCTTGTCTAAACTACTTATCGTCCATGTTTCACTTCCATACATGGCTACACTCCATACAAATACATTCAGAAACGACTTCCTAACACTTAAATCAATACTCGATGTTAACAAATTTCTATTCTTCAGAAACGCTTTCCTTGCCATTGCCAGTCTACATTTTATATCCTCTCTACTTCGACCACCATCAGTTATTTTGCTCCCTAAATAGCAAAACTCCTTTACTACTTTAAGCGTCTCATTTCCTAATCTAATTCCCTCAGCATCACCCGACTTAATTCGGCTACATTCCATTATCCTCGTTTTGCTTTTGTTGATGTTCATCTTAAACCCTCCTTTCAAGACACTGTCCATTCCGTTCAACTGCTCTTTCAAGTCCTTTGCTGTCTCTGACAGAATTACAATGTCATCGGCAAACCTCAAAGCTTTTATTTCTTCTCCATGGATTTTAATACCCACTCCGAACTTTTCTTTTGTTTTCTTTACTGCTTGCTCAATATACAGATTGAATAACATCTGGGAGAGGCTACAACCTTGTCTCACTCCCTTCCCAACCACTGCTTCCCTTTCATGTCCCTCGACTCTTATAACTGTCATCTGCTTTCTGTACAAATTGTAAATAGCATTTCGCTCCCTGTATTTTACCCCTGCCACCTTCAGAATTTGAAGCATGTAATAACAAATTCCGATTCTCCATTGCTTCAGTAAATCGTTCTCCAACTTGTAAGAATTTCGAACAACATATGTACACATTGTTGCAACACACACCGAAAACCCTTCTTAATCTGTGGGGACTTCAAAGACCACCACGCAGCATGCGGATGTCATATGAATGATATGGCAGGGGAGTACATAACGTCTCGCACTGATGATTATAACATGACCATATAAAATGATGGATCTGTAACATTAAACCAAGGACCATGGATGAGATCAACTGCAGTGAATATGACATTAGCTTCTCCCTGTATGAACAAAATTACTGCATGGTCGGTTCCGCAGGATACCATGGGATCAGATCATTTCCCTATAACTATGATATACAGTGCAAGAAAAATAACCGAACACATATTGCCAGTAAACTGACTTGCAACATGAACAAAGCGGATTGGTATAAATATCGCCAAATTCTTGAATTAGAGGTAAATTCGGTGAAATCAGTAGAAAAGGAACTACCTCCCTATATGGCCTCTATGCAATTACAGAACAGCATATAGCACGCAGCAAATGAATCCATCCCAAAACTACCTTTTTCAATGAAAGGAGAACGACTGGGTAATCCATGGTGGAATGAAGACTGCAGTAAAGCAATACAAGACAGAAGAGGAGCATTATGTGAATATGTTAAACAACCTAACGCGAACAGCTTTTTGCTCTGTAAATGAACGAAAGCTAGAACCAAGAAAATACTGAAATCCATCAATAAGAGTAGTTGGATAAAATATTGTAATAGTCTGACCAAGAATACTAGCTCGTAAGAGATGTGGCAGAATATTAACAGATTTAGGAATATGGCCCTTGTAGTCAATAATATAAATCATATGAGTGGATAGAAGAACTCCGTGATTTTTCTGCCCCACCAAGTGTTCGCAATAAGTTATTCAGGAGACAGAAGGAAACTCCTGCAAGTCAACATGCGCTAAGTACACAGTTCAGTATTGACGGGTTGACATCAGTCATCAAAGAGATCTGTAACACTGCCTCAGGAATAGATCAGATCACATATTCCATGATACAAAACGTGCCTGACAATGTTGTAAAATTACATCTTCGAATCTATAATGAAATTTGGATGAATCAAGAATTAGTTCCAGAATAGAAGACACGGACCATAGTCCCCATACATAAAAAAAGGGAAAGATTCATTATTTGCCACTTCTTACAGACAGTTTGCACTGTCATCATGTTTTGTAAAACATTGGAAAAACTACTGAAAAGGCATCTGGAATGGTAGGTAGAATCTTCATCCTTACTCGCTGGATCGCAATGCAGGTTTCGTTGAGGTAGAAATTGCATGGGCAACATTTCAGTATTATTTCTTCCATGTTAGCTGGCTTTGATGAGAGCAAATATAAAGAAGAATTATTTTAGGATATAGCAAAAGCATACGATAATATTCAGACAAATATGCTATTAGATAAGTTACTATTTTTAGGAGCTAGACCGCAGTTTATTGAAGGTATGTCGTCGTTAATAAGTGAAAGAACTGAGTATATTGGAAAGGATACTGGATTCAAGGGCCCACAAGGATCGGTATTCAGTCCATTACTATATGCAGTATATATCTATGATACGGAAAGGACAATAACTCAACCAGTTTGAATTAATACAATTTTCAGATGACATATGTGTGTTTATTTCCGTTTAGTAGTACAGGAGGTGATGAACACCCTTATCAATAAAGAACTTGAGTGAGTGGCTTCATGGGAGTCGCCTGATAATGCCACTGGAGAAATCATCTATAATAATATTCACTAGGAATTGTTATATACGAAGAAATTTTTCAGTACATGTAGATGATAAAATAAGACACTTCAAAAGACTTATTGGGTTCTTAGGAATGACACAGGACAGCAACCTTACTTGGACGGAATATATTAATACCGTAATTGAAGCCAGTAAGCAAATGCTTAACATTATTCGATCATTTACTACAGCGTGGTGGTAACTGTATCCTTCAGTGCTGCTGCTTCTATATTAATCCCTCATTAGATTCAGAATAGATTATGGTTGTGTATATTACAAATATCAGAATTGCAAAATGTTAGAGAAGCTGGGTAGATTGCAACACCGCTATATACGCACTTGCTTAGGAGGAGTGAAATCAATACCAAAAAATGCGCTCCTGGTGAAAGCGCAAGAGCTGCCCCTTCATATAAAGGGGAAGATGCTCAAGGAATGATACGTGGTAGAGAAATTATCATGTTCACAGCATCCAATTCATCAGATCCTGTGACTGTACTCGCCTTCTTCGTATAATTGGGGTAGAAAGCCTTTTGATTTCGTTTCAGCATATAATGATTTCGCAGATAAGTGAAAAGATACTGCTACAAGTACACAGTGGCCTGTTTATCAATATGACTATTCCATCATCAGCTATCGCATCTCATTCCAAACGATAGGCGGTAAATTTGATTTCTTGGAGACAATTGCAGCACTGCAAAAACAAATGGAGGAAACAAGACAAGTAAACCACATATATGCAGATGGATCAAAGACAGCAGGAGAGGTCAACACAGGATGTGCTGTATTTAGTCCAGGGCTGCAGGCATCCCAAAAATATAGATTACCAGCAAGTACTTCTACCTGTCTGGCCGAAAGAGTAGCAGTATTAAAGACGATACAATGGTGTACAAATGAAAAATACACGTCCTATGCAATATTATTAGACTCGAAATGTGTACTTAAAGCAATATCAAATATAAAAGTCTCAAGAGCCACCAATAAGTATCTACTCCAAGCTCGTTATTGGTGTTACGAACGTCTCAGAAGGCGGAAACAAATTTGCTTTATGTGGGCGGTAGCCCATTGTCGAATCCCTGGCAATGAAAAAGCAGATCAACTGGAAAAGTAGGCTACGAGCAACGGGACACCACTAGACATAAAGCTTCCCTATACGGAATACGGAAAACTTATTCGGAAAAGAGCATTCGAATGGCCGCAGAGCTCACGAGACAAAGAAGCGACTATGCGCAAATGCAACCAGGAATTCCGAAACGACCTTGGTCTGAGTACGTTTATGGCCCCCAACAAGCAACATCCACATTAAGTAGAATAAGACTCAATCATTGGACTGTTCCAGAGCATTTATACGGACTGCATGTAAACCAAGCACCAGCCTGCGATTGTGATGATACTACTCAGGAGATACGGATCGTATATTATTTCAGTGCAGAACATATAGTGAGGCGAGGAACAAGTTTTCAGCAGTTGTTGTCAAGAACAAAATTCAGCAATCAATGTCAGTTGAGTACTTGCTATCTGAACCCAACATTAATACCTACAAGAATGTAATCGATTTTATACGTAATGGACAGATAATGATATAAAGTTTAATAATAAACTATAAGGAACAGGAAAAGCGAAGCTACACTGAAAGAAGCGGATACTGAGACAACAAAGATATTATTGTTACGCAGCAGTGACTGAAAGGTGTCGAACCGACGTCAAAAAGACGTCAAAAAACAAATCAAACAAAAATGTAGCATCGCTGGAGCCGAAGCTGTCAGAGAATAACTTTACAAGACCATGCAAGTAAAGTTATAAGCAACGTGATCGTCTCATAACTAAGAACACAATCGATGTTTTCGCTCCAAGATGCCATATGGACCACGTCACACCGGCTAAGACGTAAGCATAGAGTGCTATTTGTGGACACAGACAAACGTAGACGTAAGGAACGATATTATACCTGTTATAACATCTTCACAGATAGACTTGATAATGGCAAATTGCCGAAACGAGGTAGTCGTGTAACTTACGCCACTACGAGTAAATAAATAACTAGTGCAGCAACAACCTTGTACTTTTGAGTTCGCAGTTACGCTCTTTTGAATTATCCGGAGTACCAAACATGCCCTTTCAAGTGGTTTTTGAGCTGTAGGAATAAAAAGATGCCACATGCTGAGAACGGGTGAATTGGGGGGGAGGGGGGGAGGGGAGGGTGCTAATAAACCAATAGGAGTGCCATTTCTAGCAAAAAATTCACTGATTAAGATTGTTATGTTGCAGAGTGATTTGTCGTCGTGCAGCACCCAAGGGTGTGGAGTGCCTGTTGGCAGAAGTGCTGAGTCTTTCCCAGAGTCTTTCGAGGACTTCCTGATAGAACACCTCATTGACACTTTTCCCTAAAGGCACAGATTTTTTGTGGACGATCCTCCGGCGATCATTCAATGAGCATCTATTTGGTTTTAGATTTGCTCGTTCTCAGTTTCAGAGAGTTTTCATTATGCCACCCTCGACTTCGGTGATTTATTTTGGGCCATATTAGAAAATTAGTCGGAAGCCATAAAATGACGGAAGAACTCTTGCTGCTTCTGAAGACGATCCAAAAGAGAATCTTTGGGTTGAAGCTAAATCAGACTAGAGGGATTTCGCTAAAACTGGTTGGTAGTGGGGATGAAAGATGGATCTTACTAATGTGAGAACTTTTAGTTGTGTGTGCCGCGTTCTCACTGAGGATCACAAAACGAAGAAAGCCTAAAAATCAATCAGAGACTGGGCCTTCGTTTGATATTCTCGAAATGGAAAGACTGTAACGTTATCGAGATAATTCGCTTGCAAAGTTTAACATAGGCAGTGGCCTTTATTGGCTTTAATGATATTTAATCATATGAACAATATTTATTTTTTGTATTTCGAGGGAGGTATCGGCGTCAGCCACAATTGAACACTGAAATAATTGAATGAGAATGTTGAAAGTTTGTGTCGGAATAGTACTCGAACCTTATTTCCTGCTTTGCACGAGCGGTTGACTTAACAGCTTTTTTTTTGTGTGTGTGCATGTGCTCAATATGGCTGCATGCCAGCATGTATTTACTTTAAGTAAATGCCTCGGATGGAAGCAAATAACTGAAAGAAAATGTTGTGAATATAAAGGGTGTTAAAAAAAGTGTCGAATACTTTGAGAGGTGCTAGTACTCATTGCAACAAGAAATATAAGCCCAATAAACATGGGTCCGGAAATGCATAATCTCTAAGATAAGTCCAATAATCATGGATCCGGAAATACGTAATTTCTGCGATAAACACTTGTTTACAGGATGTGTTCGACGTGGCGTCCATTCATGACAATGCACCCCCCTGGTGTAAGGAATGATGTACATTCATGACAATGCACCCCTCTGGTGTAAGGAATGATGTACCCTTTGAAGTATACCCTGTTGTTGTATAGCTGCTGGCAGCCACTGAACATGTGGCCCTGTATTGTCCGCACATCGTTGATTGGCGTGGCGTACACCAATTCCTTCAAGTGTCCCCATAACAAAAGTCTAGGGCACTGGAGTCTGCGGAACGAGCAGGCTAAGGTGTACCCTCCACCACCCCGCCAACCAATCCAGCGGTCCAGAAAAGCCGGCCGAAGTGATCGTGCGGTTAAAGGCGCTGCAGTATGGAACCGCAAGACCGCTACGGTCGCAGGTTCGAATCCTGCCTCGGGCATGGATGTTTGTGATGTCCTTAGGTTAGTTAGGTTTAACTAGTTCTAAGTTCTAGGGGACTAATGACCTCAGCAGTTGAGTCCCATAGTGCTCAGAGCCATTTGAACAGCGGTCCAGAAATTTCTGTGTCAGATGTTCGCGCACACTGTGACGTAAGTGTGCTGGTGCACCATTATTCATGAACCACATCTGTATTCGTTGCCGCAGTGGCACAGCCTCCAGCAAGGTAGGCAATACGTTAATGGGAGAGTCTAGATAACGCCGCCCAATTAACCTTTGTGGCAGCACGTACTATTAATCCATCGCCAAGTATGCCTGCCCACACGTCGATTGAGAATTGCTTGGGGATTTGCAGCTGCCTACACTTACTGGTTATCGAAATTCACAACACCATCTCTTGTGAACCCCGCCTCATCGCTAAATAAAACCTTGGTTGTGAACAATGGATCTGCGGCACACTTCTGCAACAGCCACTGACAGAACCGCCGTCCTCCATGATGATCGTGTGCCCTTAGGGCCAGAACGCGCTGTAGGTCATTTGGATTCAGCAATTGTTGATGATTCACCCCCCCCCCCCTCCTCGGACCAGAGAGCGATATACGCCTCCTGCTGCTGCTAATCGTCGCACACTGATCCCATGGGTTTCTTTCACCGAACGTAGCACACGCTCTTCCATGTCAGGTGTGCGGACTGTGCGAAGCCTTCCACTGTCAGTCTTCCAAGGTGCAAGGATACCTGTATCCTTCAAACGCTGGAAGAGTCTGCCGAACAACTTGTCTGAGGACACTGTGCACTGTGGATATTTTTCATCGTAGAGGGCACGGGCCTGAAGGCTACGTCCATGTGCTAAACTATAGCAGAATATCATATCCGCCATTTCATTTGTCGACTAGTAGGTTTCCGTTGCTAACAAGTGGTGAAAGAGAGAAAATGTAAATGTGCTACACTATTTGTACATACAAACAGCGCAATAACAATAAACACGTAAGTGAATCCGCGTTTGGAAGAAGGTAAAACATCATGATACGTACCCAGGGTTGACAGTACTGTAGAATAAGGCACACGATCTCGGCGGAAAATGACTCGAACCACACGACTGACTGAAGACAGGTAGAATACTGTAAATGAGACATTATAATAACCTGCCGACACATTATACGGAGCGCCAAAGCAACGACTATGCTAATATCTGCAATCAACCGTCGCACAGCCCTTCCTATAAACACGTGTTTATCTCGACAAGGCCGGCCGTTGTAGCCGAGCGGTTCTAGGCGCTTCAGTGTGGAACCGCGGGACCGCTACGGTCGCAGGTTCGAATCCTGCCTCGGGCATGGATGTGTGTGATGTCCTTAGGTTAGTTAGGTTTAAGTAGTTCTAAGTTCTAGGGGACTGATGACCTCAGATGTTAAGTCCCATAGTGCTCCGAGCCATCTCGACAAGTATGCGTTTCCGGACCTACGTTTATTGTACATATTTTTCTTGTTTCGATGAGTACTACCGCCTCTCAAAGTATTTGACACTTTTTTCAACACCCTGTGTATGCATAATGGCAGATTAAAAACCGGACCGAGACTCGAACTCGGCAAGTCCGCTGCCGACCTTTTTCACTCATTTTTTTAAAATTTATATATTATTTTATTAGCAAGAAACGAAGAGGAACAATAGGGAAATGTATTTATAGTATAATGTAGTTTATAAGGGAAGGGAGGGGAGAAGAGAAACATTCTGGACTACGCATCCATCCATTGGCAGAGCGCGAGGGCAGGGAGGCCAGGGGTCGTAATTGAGGCCACCGTCGGATGCGTAGGAGGGGAGTGCATGTGGTAATTAGGTTAGGTTGAGGGATTATTTATTTTATTTATTTAATCCCAGTTCATGTGACTTGAGAGAAGAGAGTGAAGTGTCATGATGCTGCCTTATGTGGGCTGCCTTGTCCCGCGAAAGATGCGCTCGCCTTTGTGACGTCCTCAGAAGGTGGGCACGTGACAGGCAAATGTAGCAAGAGCGGCAGTAGAAGAAGTCTTAGGCGGGGGAAGAGGGGGGGGGGGGGGCAAGTGGGGATAAGGGGCATTAAGCCCCTTCAGGGCGGGAGCGACATGAATACACCACGCAAGAAGTTGGCACTCAAGCTCCGATAACTGGGTCTTCGCTCCAAATCGGCGTGGGCATTCTGTGACCTGCACCAGAAGGCGAGGTCTGATTCGTCGCCGTCGCTGGAGGAAACTGAGCGGTCAACCTTTTCTCCAGAGTGTGACATTGGTTTTGGCTGGGGAATTATGTGTACTCAGGAAAAGTGTATGTCTTAGGTTCAACCATGGTCGGAGGAATGTAGAGGAAGATGTGAAGGATTGATTCGCGTTTGGAGCAGTGGATGTCCTCGTCGAGGTAATGACAGGCAGCACACAATGGGGTGTCAGCTAGACCAATTGCATGTAACTTCTGTCATGTCCTAATTTTGCCATTGGTAACTGATGTGGCTTACCAACACAAGTACAAGGATAGCGTACCAATAGGGACAAGAAAGGAGGCATGAAGGGCACCAAAAACAGAAATAACAATTATCCATTTATTGCACCATTACACACGCACATCATGATATATGAGACATTACAATTGGCATACTCAAATCTATTATGACAAACAATATGTATCACGAAGGACACACACAATGGAGTTCAAGAAATTACGATGGCACATCAACTCCGCTATGACAGTGTGCATAATGAAGGCCGCACAATTTTACCAATGTAAGAAATTAAAATAATACTAGCATAAAATTAACTAAAATGCCTTGAAGGAAATTTTTATGAGAAGAACACGACGGGGCCGCAAGGGAGGAGCCAACACAGTACTTAACTCAGGTGCACCAAAACAAACAACAGACACCAGGCCGCGCCAACAACGGACACGTAAGGCACGCAACTACTCTCTCCGTTGCGGTTCCGCGCGTTCTACCCAAGAAATAGCTACCTGAAACATTTTAATACTTAGAACAGTACACCAGTGATCAGCAAATTAAAAAAAAAAACAATAACATGACATAAAAATACAATAATTTAAGAAAATCACATCATATGACTATGAGCTTAAGGTCTTTCGGTAATTAACAGATTACGAAACAGGTAAAGGGGCATCTGCCACTATTAAATCTTCCGTAATTACACTACTAAATTTCTCAGTGCCCAAGTTGGAATTAACGCAACAAGAATTAAATCATTTAAGTGATAGTGTTACTTTAAAACAATAATAAAATCATTTCATACAGCAGAGGACCAAGAATGGCCCGATCAGTACTCCCCAGTGAAGCAGTTCATACAAATGGTACTCCACGGCTCCGAGCACACAGCCCAATACACAGCTACCCGGCGTACTACCAGAACCACCAGGCAGTAAACCAAAATCGTACTAAGCCAAAAGAAGGACCGACTTTTAAAATAACGAGATCTAGCCGGGGCCGGACAACAGACCAAATGCCGGGAAATCCGTAAGAAACCTCAGCCAACTTAATACCAAAACAACAATTTATGAACAATATGCAAAACACCTCTCAGTCCAAACGCTTCCGTTTAGTCGCGAGGGTAGCTCCGACGCGCCTGCTGAGGTGCCAAGCGTCGTACGGAGTGCCGAATCAAGCTTAACCTTTGTTAACAGAAAGCGGAAGCACCACAAAACAAAATAAACTCCAATCTAACTGCTTAAAGCAAACTCTAAGGAGTGCCACTCGTAGACTATGCACTTGAAGATCAAACATAAAGCACCTAGACTAACGTGCCGCTGAACGACGCACTTCCATCACCAGCGTCTAGTAGAGTACAGAGAGCAGCGTACCCCATCGATATACATCCATGGGACGGTAAACGAGGATTGCAACCCCAGCGACGGAGCGACAGGAGGACGAAATGACATCCCGTCGCACATAGAAGGTATTTCAAAGTCAGGCTCGACAAACTACAACAGGCGAGATTTTGCTCCCCTTGCGAATCAAGTTAAACGGCACACCACGCCGCTGTCCACACTATTAACCGTAAAATCACAGTTCGGTCTTCCCATCGGGCCCCACTCGGCGTCCAGACGCAAACAACCCCAGCCGAGCCGAACTGTCTCCACCCCAAGGCAGCCACCTCTTTTCTCCTCACACGCCTCCAGCTAAGCTGGGGCCAGCGATCAGACACGGAAACAACCGCCTATCGCCAAAGCGCCGTCTGAGTGAAAACTCAGCACTAAGATCGATACGGACTTGGAAATAAGCGAGCACCGTAACAGTAACCAAGTACCATGTTGCTCGAACATATGTGGGGAGGTAAACTTGGTGGAAGAGAAGCCATACAGTTGACCAGCAGATCGCAGGGTACTTCTGTTCGGCAATGTTGCACAACACTCGACGTGGCAGGGTGAGATAGATGTCCTTGGTAGTAGGCTCACACGTTATCAGGAGTGCGGGATTCACGTAACTATTGGCCACAATAAAGGTTGCAACATGTGACAATAAGGTATGAATGTGACTATCCGGCACTAGCGGAAGGATGGATGCTGCATGAGGACGTCCACCAAATTGCGTGTAATGGATGCTCCCGATCCAGTCCATTGTTTCTGCATTTTCATGTACAGGGGATCAGCCCTGTGCTGTACGCTGAGTAGACTTAGTCTTCCCTGACGCAAGGGGTGGGTAAGCTTTTCATACTGGACCTTAAAGATAGTTCACGCAGTCATATAGTAGCCGAAACCTGCTTGCAAACGAGGTCCAGTCATGTGCGGTAAGGGTAGGACTTCTGTAACTTGCGCCAGTTTCGAAGCAATATGGCGACTGAAGTCGATCACCCGCTGAAGAGGATCGAGACGGCCCAGTAGATTGTTTTAGATCTCGGCGCGAACGCTCTGCGATGCGCGCCGAAAATTAGTGGCCGTCGTCCAGGATATATTGGGGCCGAAGACAATGCTCAGGTACTTGATGGTCTGCACCCGTGGGAAGGGACCTAGTTCGGCATCGGGGAGGCCGCGTCCTATTGGCACCACTGCTGATACATTCACGCTCATGAGCTGCCTGCCGCTGCGCCGTATGTTATGATTGCTTCAGTGGTCTGTCGTGTCCCAAAAAAACCAAAGGAGCAGATCGTCGGCGTGTGCTCGGCAATGGAAGGTGTCCTGTTGTAGCGTGAACCCTGTCAGTGTAGATTTGATGTCCCCAATGGGGGGTTCCAGCACGAAGTCGTATAGCCGAGTCGATAGTGGATAGCCTTCTAAGATAGACCGCTGTATCAGAACTCGACTTGTTAAGCGAACGTTGACTTGTATGTGGGAGCTACTGCTGTCATAAATGCCTTGTATGACGTTGAGGAAGGGGTTGGAAACCCATCCAAGCCATCATAGAGAATAGGAAACTGTGATGTACTTTGTCATATGCGCTACCGAACTCGATTGTGACCGTAGCAGCCCAAAGCCGGCACTTCGCAGCCAGTGCTGTCACATCGCGACATTCTCCAGCTCCTGTCTGCATAGTCTCCTGACCATTTGCCGTCGTATGTTCCGGTGAAAGTATGCTGGGAATAAAGGGATGAAGGTACGTCACCGAAACGTGGGCAAAGACTTTGTAATCACATTAAGGAGGGTAAGTGGACAGTAGTCGCTGATGGCTGCACACGGCATGGTTTATATGTAGGAGTGATGTGGCCCATGACAAAGCTGGGAGGGGATAATATGGCCGGCCGTGAAAAGTTCTTGAAACATGGTGATACTTCTCAGGACCATTAATGTCCGGAAGGCACAACAGAACTTTACAGGCAGACCATTCATACCGGGAGATTTGTTATTGGCACTCTTGTCAGTGGTAGTCTGTACTTCTCACCGGCGATTTGTTGAAACCAAATGGGTATTCTCTCTGCCAGGGGCGGTGCGGGTGATATAAGACAAGACCTGTCCAGTGGCTGTTGCGTCGGTCGGCAATCCCGGCGCCATGGATGTTCCAGTGGCGATCAACAAAAGCGATGACTCTTTCAGATTGTTGAGTGAGGGTCTGTGCCTATGGTGTGACAAGTTTGGTTATGAATTGTCATTGTCGTCCTCGGTCGTGATGTGTGATGTAGTTTAGGTGACGTCGGGCTATCGTTAACTACGCGCACCTTAATCCGCTGCCGCTCCCTCGGGATGGTCAGGTCGTGTCTTTGGGATGTAACAAAAGTAGCTAATTGTTTGTCGACGCCATTCCGCCATGTCCTTCCCGTATCGCGTCAGAGTTTGCCGTAACAAGGGCTTAGCACATCGTAACCACCATTTTAAAGTCGTTCTACGAGGGCAGTTCAATAAGTAATGCAACACATTTTTTTTTCTGAAACCGGAGTTGTTTTATTCAGCATTGAAATACACCAGGTTATTCCCCAATCTTTTAGCTACACAACACTATTTTTCAACGTAATCTCCATTCAATGCTACGGCCTTACGCCACCTTGAAATGAGGGCCTCTATGCCTGCACGGTACCATTCCACTGGTCGATGTCGGAGCCAACGTCGTACTGCATCAATAACTTCATCATCGGCGTAGTGCCTCCCACGGATTGCGTCCTTCATTGAGCCAAACATATGGAAATCCGACGGTGCGAGATCGGGGCTGTAGGGTGCATGAGGAAGAACAGTCCACTGAAGTTTTGTGAGCTCCTCTCGGGTGCGAAGACTTGTGTGAGGTCTTGCGTTGTCATGAAGAAGGAGAAGTTCGTTCAGATTTTTGTGCCTACGAACACGCTGAAATCGTTTCTTCAATTTCTGAAGAGTAGCACAATACACTTCAGAGTTGATCGTTTGACCATGGGGAAGGACATCGAACAGAATAACCCCTTCAGCGTCCCAGAAGACTGTAACCATGACTTTACCGGCTGAGGGTATGGCTTTAAACTATTTCTTGGTAGGGGAGTGAGTGTGGCGCCACTCCATTGATTGCCGTTTTGTTTCAGGTTCGAAGTGATGAACCCATGTTTCATCGCCTGTAACAATCTTTGACAAGAAATTGTCACCCTCAGCCACATGACGAGCAAGCAATTCCGCACAGATGGTTCTCCTTTGCTCTTTATGGTGTTCGGCTAGACAACGAGGGACCCAGCGGGAACAAACCTTTGAATATCCCAACTGGTGAACAATTGTGACAGCACTACCAACAGAGATGTCAAGTTGAGCACTGAGTTGTTTGATGGTGATCCGTCGATCATCTCGAACGAGTGTGTTCGCACGCTCCGCCATTGCAGGAGTCACAGCTGTGCACGGCCGGCCCGCACGCGGGAGATCAGACAGTCTTGTTTGACCTTGCGGCGATGATGACACACGCTTTGCCCAACGACTCACCGTGCTTTTGTCCACTGCCAGATCACCGTAGACATTCTGCAAGCGCCTATGAATATCTGAGATGCCCTGGTTTTCTGCCAAAAGAAACTCGATCACTGCCCGTTGTTTGCAACGCACATCCGTTACAGACGCCATTTTAACAGCTCCGTTAAGCGCTGCCACCTGTCGGAAGTCAATGAAACTATACGAGACGAAGCGGGAATGTTTGAAAATATTCCACAAGAAATTTCCGGTTTCTTCAACCAAAATTGGCCGAGAAAAAAAATGTGTTGTATTACTTATTGAACTGCCCTCGTATAAATGGGTGGTCTTCATTCACAAGTCGTCCAAATCTCTGTTATGCGTGCTTTACATTCCGGCTCCAGGAGATGTGTGACGTTCGTTTTCCACAGTGTACAACTGTACAACTAGGTCTGACTGGTTGCTATTTGAGGAGAATCGTGCAGATATAAGCACTGTGGTCTGAGAAAGTCAGCGGCCTCAGTTCAGCGCCTTGGACATCAGATACTAGCTCAGGGGAGATGTAAATTCTATTAAGTCGACTTCTGGACTTCTGAATGGCTTGTTTGATACCTGCGGACACTGACATTGCCACACTTCTCCTTCCAAGTGTCGCTGACCCAGAGGTCTCGGACGATCATGCGGAGTTCTTGACAGGAGTTTAAGTGGGGCGCCTGACTTTTCTGTTACAAGACTCAGTTGATGTCGCCTCGAAATATGCAACTAGCATAACGCCCTAAAAACAACAGGGCAATGTCTTCGGAGTAGACTGCCGCTCTGTCCTGTCAGCGGGTGGAACCAGGCGGGGTGTAGATTCAGGATCGAGGCGGCAGTGTGAAGCCATCGTATAGGAGAGTGTGAGCCATCGTATAGGAGACTGTAATATACGTCGGTTGTGGTGCGGGCGTCACGTCAGAGGCAGACAGTTGATGATGGGACGCTGGAGACGTTCTCATCCAACGTGCCCTTGCTTGTCGCATCCTGAACAAGTCCGCGTTTGGCCGTCGTAAATGACGACTGCGCTGCAGCCGCGTACCTTGAGGTAAGATGGCACATGACGACGGAGGTTTGTGGTTATCTGGCGGACTCCATTGAGGTCCGGGTATGTTCGAAATTGTGCCTGCCGGTCGTCTACAAGGTTGTGAACGTTGCCATAAAGTCGGAAGGCGTCCTTGACGTCGGCCGCTGGGAGCTCTAACGGCAGTTCAAAGACCCGAATCGTTCGCATGCCTAATCCTGCCAGTTCGACCGTCTGACGTTTCCGTCGTCGTGGCAGAAACGGGGCCTCCGCTGATTGTACCGAAGGATTTTATCGCAAGTCTCGTCATTGGTGGCTTTAACATAGTTCAGTATTGATACACTACTGGCCATTAAAACTGCTATACCAAGAAGAAATGCAGATGATAAACGGGTATTCGTTGGACAAAGGTACTAGAACTGACATGTGATTACATTTTCACGCAATTTGGGTGCATAGATCCTGAGAAATCAGTACCCAGAACAACCATCTCTTGCCCTAATAACGGCCTTCATACGCCTGGGCATTGAGTCAAACAGAGCTTGGATGGCGTGTACAGGTACAGCTGCCCATGCAGCTTCAACACGATACCACAGCTCATCAAGAGTAGTGACTGAAGTATTGTGACGAGCCAGTTGCTCGGCCACCATTGACAAGACGTTTTCAATTGGTGACAGATCTGGAGAATGTGCTGGCCAGGGCAGCAGTCGAACATTTTCTGTATCCAGAAAGGCCCGTATAGGACTGCAACACGCGGTCGTGCATTATCCTTCTGAAATGTAGGGTTTCGCAGAGATCGAATGCAGGATAGAGCCACGGGTCGTAACACATCTGAAATGTAACGTCCACTGTTCAAAGTCCCGTCAATGCGAACAAGAGGTGACCGAGACGTGTATCCAATGGCACCACATACCATCACAACGGGTGATACGCCAGTATGGCGATGACGAATACAGCTTCCAATGTGCATTCACAGCGATGTCGCCAAACACGGATGCGACCATCATGATGCTGTAAACAGAACCTGGATTCATCCGAAAAAATGACGTTTTGCCATTCGTGCACCCAGGTTCGTCGTTGAGTACACCATCGCAGGCACTCCTGTCTGTGATGCAGCGTCGAGAGTAAACGCAGCCATGATCTCCGAGCTGATAGTCCATGCTGCTGCAAACGTCGTCGAACTGTTCGTGCAGATGGTTGTTGTCTTGCAAACGTCCTCATCTGTTGACTCAGGGATCGAGAAGTGGATGCACGATCTGTTACAGCCATGCGGATAAGATGACTGTCATCTCGACTGCTAGTGATACGAGGCCGTTGGGATCCAGCACGGCGTTCCGTATTACCCTCCTGAACCCACCGATTCCATATTCTGCTAACAGTCTTCGGATCTCGCCCAACGCGAGCAGCAATGTCACGATACGATAAACCGCAATCGCGATAGGCTACAATCCGACCTTTATCAAAGTCGGAAACGTGATGGTACGCATTTCTCCTCGTTACACGAGGCACCACACCAACGTTTCACCAGGCAACTCCGGTCAACTGCTGTTTGTGTATGAGAAATCGGTTGGAAACTCTCCTCATGTCATCACGTTGTAGGTGTCGCCACCGGCGCCAAACTTGTGTGAATGCTCTGAAAAGCTAATCATTCGCATATCACAGCATCTTCTTCCTGTCGGTTAAATTTCACGTCTGTAGCACGTTATCTTCGTGGTGTAGCAATTTTAATGGCCGCTAGTGTAAATGTATGCGATTATGTCGTCTGCCGGGATTTTGACTACACCACGAAGAGAGCGCTCTACCTCGAGCGCCTTTGATCTAGGATAGCCATTGCAGAACGTGAAGCGGAGAGCTGATTGACGGAGTATGTGCGCCATTGCTCTGGAGTACTAGACGGCGCACGAGTAACGACAGTAGAAGGTAAACATAACTAGCACGCGCGCTCCGCAGTCGGAAATACGCCAACGTCGGCACTGCTCGGCCGCTAAGGCCAGACTGCTGGGCTATCCGAACACGCTTTCCATCCGACCCAAACTCTCAGCATATACACTGGTGTCCAAAATTAGAGCAACAAACCACTGTTTCCCCGTCCGTATCTAATTTGCGATACAATCATATAAACTGTTAACCAGATGTCTGTACTGTCGTGTTCTGCACGGAAGATGGCATTCCGGTCAACTGACAACCACACCAACGATGACGTCAGGCATCTATGAAACGAAGTACTGTTTGAAACGTAGCCCCACATCCACAACCGCTGTGTACACAGCCACAGACGGTGCAGTATGGCACAGAGAAGGTGCCTATCAGACTCTCTGCAGTGGACAGCCCAGAGAAAGAAAGGAAGCACCACAGTCGCAAACTGATGTGGCCTGACGCCTTAGCGTTTTTCGAATGTGGTGACGGTGTATACAGACCGAAACTCTATACCGAAGACCAGGGCAGAGCCGACCACGTGTGATGTCAGAAGAGAGGACCATTATTTGACTGTAAGGGCGCGATGGTACCGTCTTAGTACTGCGTGGCAACTGGCATGTGATCTCGCAGCATCCACTGAACGTGTTGTATTGAGGCAGATGGCTTCGGCAGTGTGGCCTTTATTGTCGGAGACGTGCTGTCTGTCTACCTCTGACGCGTTTTCACAGAATCGAACATCTACAGTGGAGTCATCAACATGTCACCTCGGCGGTCCAACAGTGGGCCAATGTAGTTTTAACACGCAAGTCGCGATTTAGTCTGGAGAGTGATTCTCAATGGATTCGCATCTGGAGGCAACGTAGAACACGATTTCGGGACCCGAACATAGTGGTACAAAAGGTACAAATGTCTCTGAGCACTATGGGACTTAACATCTGAGGTCATCAGTCCCCTAGAACTTAGAACAAACCTAACTAACCTAAGGACATCACACACATCCATGCCCAAGGCAGGATTAGAACCTGCAACGTAGCGGACTGAAGTGCCTAGAACCGCTCGGCCACCACGGCCGGCAAACATAGTGGATATCGAGGAGGATCTGAAATGGTGTGGGCAGGGATTTCGCTGACCACTCGAATCCCTCTTCTTGGAATTGTACGACAGAATCGGCAAGGTGTAATTGTTGTCAGGTATCGTGACGAGATATTCGGACCTCATGTGCTGTTCTTGCGAGGTGCTGTGGACCCAGACTTCGTATTAATATACGATAATTGTCGACCTCATAGAGGTTGATGTTTTCTTGGAAAAGAAAGATACTGTATGCATGGCGTGGCCCACTCGCTCTCCCGATTCGAATCCAATAGATCATGTCTGGGATGCACTAGGGAGACGGCTTGCATAACGTCAGCATCCACCAACCACTCTCCAATACTTGTTAGCAGGTATGCAGGAAGAATTGGTGTTATTGCCTCAAAATGACACTGATGACATCATTCACAGCATGCCCCGTCGTCGCTAGCCCTGTATTAATGCCAGAGGTGGTCACATCCTGTACGGAGCACATTAACCGGTTGTAGGAGTGTGTGTGCAAATCCGTTAAGTTGGAAAAAACGAAGAACATTTTTGTCTACCGTTTTGTATGTTGCAGTTGTTTACATTATATATTCTTTACATGGTTTCTCCTTTACTACCGCCTGTTTATACTGTTTTATGGGAAAATAAACATAACCTTTAGAATTTCCGTTTGTTGCTTCAATTTTTGACAACAGCGTACTACGGAGTAGCGTACCTGTCCATTTAACTCATTTGCCCTCAAGGTTTCCTGTATTCCAGCAACAGGTTCGGACCCCACTGTGCATCCGCATTGAGGATATCATAGCACTCAAGCATACAGATATACACTCCTGGAAATGGAAAAAAGAACACATTGACACCGGTGTGTCAGACCCACCATACTTGCTCCGGACACTGCGAGAGGGCTGTACAAGCAATGATCACACGCACGGCACAGCGGACACACCAGGAACCGCGGTGTTGGCCGTCGAATGGCGCTAGCTGCGCAGCATTTGTGCACCGCCGCCGTCAGTGTCAGCCAGTTTGCCGTGGCATACGGAGCTCCATCGCAGTCTTTAACACTGGTAGCATGCCGCGACAGCGTGGACGTGAACCGTATGTGCAGTTGACGGACTTTGAGCGAGGGCGTATAGTGGGCATGCGGGAGGCCGGGTGGACGTACCGCCGAATTGCTCAACACGTGGGGCGTGAGGTCTCCACAGTACATCGACGTTGTCGCCAGTGGTCGGCGGAAGGTGCACGTGCCCGTCGACCTGGGACCGGACCGCAGCGACGCACGGATGCACGCCAAGACCGTAGGATCCTACGCAGTGCCGTAGGGGACCGCACCGCCACTTCCCAGCAAATTAGGGACACTGTTGCTCCTGGGGTATCGGCGAGGACCATTCGCAACCGTCTCCATGAAGCCGGGCTACGGTCCCGCACACCGTTAGGCCGTCTTCCGCTCACGCCCCAACATCGTGCAGCCCGCCTCCAGTGGTGTCGCGACAGGCGTGAATGGAGGGACGAATGGAGACGTGTCGTCTTCAGCGATGAGAGTCGCTTCTGCCTTGCTGCCAATGATGGTCGTATGCGTGTTTGGCGCCGTGCAGGTGAGCGCCACAATCAGGACTGCATACGACCGAGGCACACAGGGCCAACACCCGGCATCATGGTGTGGGGAGCGATCTCCTACACTGGCCGTACACCACTGGTGATCGTCGAGGGGACACTGAATAGTGCACGGTACATCCAAACCGTCATCGAACCCATCGTTCTACCATTCCTAGACCGGCAAGGGAACTTGCTGTTCCAACAGGACAATGCACGTCCGCATGTATCCCGTGCCACCCAACGTGCTCTAGAAGGTGTAACTCAACTACCCTGGCCAGCAATATCTCCGGATCTGTCCCCCATTGAGCATGTTTGGGACTGGATGAAGCGTCGTCTCACGCGGTCTGCACGTCCAGCACGAACGCTGGTCCAACTGAGGCGCCAGGTGGAAATGGCATGGCAAGCCGTTCCACAGGACTACATCCAGCATCTGTACGATCGTCTCCATGGGAGAATAGCAGCCTGCAATGCTGCGAAAGGTGGATATACACTGTACTAGTGCCGACATTGTGCATGCTCTGTTGCCTGTGTCTATGTGCCTGTGGTTCTGTCAGTGTGATCATGTGATGTATCTGACCCCAGGAATGTGTCAATAAAGTTTCCCCTTCCTGGGACAATGAATTCACGGTGTTCTTATTTCAATTTCCGGGAGTGTACTACACTGTAGCGTCACAGAAACTGGTACGGGCATGCATATTCAAACACAGAGATATGTAAACAGGCAGAATACGGCGCTGCAATCGGCAACGCCTGTATAACACAAGTATCTGGCGCATTTGTTAGACCGGTTACTGCTGCTACAATGGCAGGTTTTCAAGATTTAAGTGAGTTTGAACGTGGTGTTATAATTGGCACACGAGCGATGGAACAACAATTTTACGAGTGCACCGTGAATATCAGGAATCCCGTAAACCTTAAACGAAAGATCCTGCAAGAACTGGACCAAGGACGACTGAAAAGAATCGTTCAACATGTCAGACGTGCAGCCGTTCCGCCGGAAATTACTGCAGATGTCAGTGCCGGGCCGTCAAGTGTCAGAGTGCGAACCATTCAATGAAACATCATCTATATGGACTTTCGGAGCCGAAGGCCCACTCGTGTACCCTTGATGACTGTACGACACAAAGCTTTACCCCACACCCGTGCCCATCAACACCGAAATTGGACTGCTGATAACTGGAAACATGTTGCCTGGTCGGACGTGCCTAGCTTCAAATTGTATCGAGCGGATGGACCTGTACGGGTATGGAGACAACCTCATGAATCCATGGACCCTGCATGTTAACGGGGAACTGTTCAAGCTGGTGGAGGGTCTGTAATGGTGGGTGGCGTGTGCAGTTGGAGTGATATGGGACCCCTAATAAGCCTAGAAACGACTCTGGCAGGTGACACGTATGTAAGCATCCTGTCTGATCACCTGTATCCATTCATGTCCGTTGTGCATTCCGACAGACTGGGGCGATTCCAGCAAGACAATTCGACACCCCACAAGTGCAATATTGCTGCAGAGTGGCTCCAGGAACACTCTTCTGAGTTTAAACACTTCCGCTGATCACCAAACTCCCCAGATATGAACATTATGTATATGTGTGTGGTGTCTGTTCTGTATTGCAGCGACAAACTAAGAGGGGCTGTAGAGGGTGTCTTGAGAAACAAAATGAGGATGGGAACTCGTGTCAGAAACGTCACCCGACGACGCTACAGAGCGTCGAAGTTACAGGCGCCACCGGCAGTATACCTCTTCTCCAGCAAGCTTCATCCTTTCCTCATCGTTGGAGAAGGTTGTATGTTCCAAAAAAAGACAAAAATGTAGAGTAAACATGGGCTCTAAGAAGCATATCTTAAGGGCTATGAGCACTTGTTCAGTAGAGGGTATGTGTTTGTTGGTAGCGAAGATGAACAATTGCTCATAGTTTCTCAGGTTTGCATTTTAAAGCCTATGTTTACAGGACATTTTTTTCTTGTTTTGGTCCAAAAGTACCACCTCTGAAAGTTGCCTACCCTATAATCTCAGCAGTAACAATACTAGTACATATATTCACTGTCAAGAGGTATCAAATTGATTTCAGTTATGCCTTTCGACGTGGGTACCGTACCTCAAATTGATAAATCTACCCCTCTGCACGGTACATTTACAGGCGCCGACCCCTGTAACTTGGAGGCTCTGTAGTGTCGTCGGGTGACGTTTCTGGACACGGGTTCCCATCCTCTTTTGTTCCTTAAGCACCTTCTACGTTCCCTTAAATTTTGTAGATGTAATTTTGAAACACCCAGTGTAGTGTAATATCTGACAAACTTTGCTTTGTCCGAGTATTCATTTGGACAGTTTTCCATTAGAACGGAATCAAAAGTGATTAGCGATGTAAATGGATGCTGTCTGCAAAATGTGTTGCGAATAGAGTTAGTAGCTAAGAAGTAACAGATTTAAACGTAATGTATGCTGCGGGAGTTTGTCACGCATCTCACTGTTTGTGACATATCTCCTAAACTATGATAGGTGAATGGTTCTTATCCTCACAGTGATTGTTGCCTGACAGTAAGGGATATGTGTACCAAGTTTGGTTGAATTTGGTCCTGTGGTTTAGGAGGTGTGAAACATACATACAAACACACATACATTTTTATGACATGTGTGGATATTTTTGTTAACTTAAGTATTTCATATTGTATGCAAATTGCTTAACAATAACTAACTGACAGATCAAAGAGGACTTATTACAATGTTACCTTCCAATTGTTCTTCTGCTCAGTCGAGAAGTTTTCTTAAGTAGTATTTGTGCAGATTATCTGCATCTACTTATCCTGTGAAGATCTGGTATGATGCTGGATGCTCCACAACTTGTACGTATTCGATAAAGGAAATTTTGATGACTGGTAGTCGGGCATACAGCCCAACATTTGTGGCATACACTATGCGGGTCTACATCAAACTACCTGTCTATCGGAACGTCCGTCATTTTTTTCACGCTTCTCAGTGTTTATTACATCATATCTCAACAACTATGGGTCGCACAATGATGTATTTGTGTGGGTACATTCAGTGGCATATGTCGATGTGCACAGTATATTTCACTAGCGATGGGCTGTATGCCTGTATTAAGGTCTGGAAAATAAATACTTTTGAAGTGCAGATCACGGATTACATCAAGGTGTCAATATCCTTGTTTAAAATTTGGCAGACGCTAACCATGTTCATGTTTAACTTACTTGTTCTTCATTAGCATCTACAGTAGACGTTCAAAGATGAAAAAAACCTTACTCTTTCCACATTGTCAACCATTCTTGAGGTTGAAGGTCTTAGCACACAAGCTTCGTTTTCCTCTTCTTCTTGGCCTGCCATCTGAACTCTTGTGATCTGGACAAATAATGTTTTCATGAAACCACTTGCAACAGGGGTTTCGATGAGCTATGCACAGAAATGGATGGAACAACGTTGCTATTGCTTTTGTCGGTCCATGTTCGTAACACACTTGACAAACGAAACGTGACTTCAGGTGTTCTCAGTAATCGTGTATCAACTGCACCAAGTCAAGCTGATACTAAGACAAGAGCATGATTCAGCGTAACTGCCGTGCGAAAGAGAAAGCAACAGAATTGTCGATTCTCGTACAATATTATCAGTTTCACTATTTCTGTATCGCACCTCTCATGATGATGCTGCTGCTGATGAGTATTATCAGACCTGTTAAGTATCTTAGTAAATGAACTATAGCTGGTACAGCTCGTAACTGACTTGTATGTTCAATACTTGAGAATGTACGACCTCTGGTGGTCTAACTTGCGACATGTATACCGAAAACAGTAAAATGCCCCCTCCCCCAGATACTGAACTCTGGACATTCCAGAGAAAAATCTCAATAGTTGTAACTAATGAGGCTTCCAAATAAGTGACAAGTTTGTTTGAGTGGTCATCATCCGCAGCAAGCTCAGAAATATTCGTTTTGTAAATAATAGCAGCCTTTTCTTGCTGCACTGTATTCTGTTTCTTCCAGACGCGTTTCGCCTTTTACTTTAAGGTATCTTCAGTGGAATCTAGTACGACACAGTTTTGTTTTGATATACGGTATTTGTAGGTTATCTACATCTACATCTATACTCCGCGAGCCACCTTACGGTGTGTGGCGGAGGGTACTTATTGTACCACTATCTTATCCCCCCTTCCCTGTTCCATTCACGAATTGTGCGTGGGAAGAACGACTGCTTGTAAGTCTCCGTATTTGCTCTAATTTCTCGGATCTTTTCGTTGTGATCATTACGCGAGATATATGTGGGCGGTAGTAATATGTTGCCCATCTCTTCCCGGAATGTGCTCTCTCGTAATTTCGATAATAAACCTCTCCGTATTGCGTAACGCCTTTCTTGAAGTGTCCGCCACTGGAGCTTGTTCAGCATCTCCGTAACGCTCTCGCGCTGACTAAATGTCCCCATGACGAATCGCGCTGCTTTTCGCTGGATCATGTCTATCTCTTCTATTAATCCAACCTGGTAAGGGTCCCATACTGATGAGCAATACTCAAGAATCGGACGAACAAGCGTTTTGTAAGCTACTTCTTTCGTCGATGAGTCACATTTTCTTAGAATTCTTCCTATGAATCTCAACCTGGCGCCTGCTTTTCCCACTATTTGTTTTATGTGATCATTCCACTTCAGATCGCTCCGGATAGTAACTCCTAAGTATTTTACGGTCGTTACCGCTTCCAATGATTTACCACCTATGGCATAATCGTACTGGAATGGATTTCTGCCCCTATGTATGCGCATTATATTACATTTATCTACGTTTAGGGAAAGCTGCCAGCTGTCGCACCATGCATTAATCCTCTGCAGGTCCTCCTGGAGTACGTACGAGTCTTCTGATGTTGCTACTTTCTTGTAGACAACCGTGTCATCTGCAAATAGCCTCACGGAGCTACCGATGTTGTCAACTAAGTCATTTATGTATATTGTAAACAATAAAGGTCCTATCACGCTTCCCTGCGGTACTCCCGAAATTACCTCTACATCTGCAGATTTTGAACCGTTAAGAATGACATGTTGTGTTCTTTCTTCTAGGAAATCCTGAATCCAATCACAAACCTGGTCCGATATTCCGTAAGCTCGTATTTTTTTCACTAAACGTAAGTGCGGAACCGTATCAAATGCCTTCCTGAAGTCTAGGAATACGGCATCAATCTGCTCGCCAGTGTCTACGGCACTGTGAATTTCTTGGGCAAATAGGGCGAGCTGAGTTTCACATGATCTCTGTTTGCGGAATCCATGTTGGTTATGATGAAGGAGATTTGTATTATCTAAGAACGTCATAATACGAGAACACAAAACATGTTCCATTATTCTACAACAGATTGACGTAAGCGAAATAGGCCTATAATTATTCGCATCTAATTTATGACCCTTCTTGGAAATGGGAACGACCTGCGCTTTCTTCCAGTCGCTAGGTACTTTACGTTCTTCCAGCGATCTACGATAAATTGCTGATAGAAAGGGGGCAAGTTCTTTAGCATAATCACTGTAGAATCTTAAGGGTATCTCGTCTGGTCCGGATGCTTTTCCGCTACTAAGTGATAGCAGTTGTTTTTCAATTCCGATATCGTTTATTTCAATATTTTCCATTTTGGCGTCCGTGCGACGGCTGAAGTCAGGGACCGTGTTACGATTTTCCGCAGTGAAACAGTTTCGGAACACTGAATTCAGTATTTCTGCCTTTCTTCGGTCGTCCTCTGTTTCGGTGCCATCGTGGTCAACGAGTGACTGAATAGGGGGTTTAGATCCGCTTACCGATTTTACATATGACCAAAACTTTTTAGGGTTCTTGTTTAGATTGTTTGCCAATGTTTTATGTTCGAATTCGTTGAATGCTTCTCTCATTGCTCTCTTTACGCTCTTTTTCGCTTCGTTCAGCTTTTCCTTATCAGCTATGATTCGACTACTCTTAAACCTATGATGAAGCTTTCTTTGTTTCCGTAGTACCTTTCGTACATGATTGTTATACCACGGTGGATCTTTCCCCTCGCTTTGGACCTTAGTCGGTACGAACTTATCTAAGGCGTACTGGACGATGTTTCTGAATTTTTTCCATTTTTGTTCCACATCCTCTTCCTCAGAAATGAACGTTTGATGGTGGTCACTCAGATATTCTGCGATTTGTGCCCTATCACTCTTGTTAAGCAAATATATTTTCCTTCCTTTCTTGGCATTTCTTATTACACTTGTAGTCATTGATGCAACCACTGACTTATGATCACTGATACCCTCTTCTACATTCACGGAGTCGAAAAGTTCCGGTCTATTTGTTGCTATGAGGTCTAAAACGTTAGCTTCACGAGTTGCTTCTCTAACTATCTGCTCGAAGTAATTCTCGGACAAGGCAGTCAGGATAATGTCACAAGAGTCTCTGTCCCTGGCTCCAGTTCTGATTGTGTGACTATCCCATTCTATACCTGGTAGATTGAAGTCTCCCCCTATTACAATAGTATGATCACGAAACTTCTTCACGACGTTCTGCAGGTTCTCTCTGAGGCGCTCAACTACTACGGTTGCTGATGCAGGTGGTCTATAGAAGCATCCGACTATCATATCTGACCCACCTTTGATACTTAACTTAACCCAGATTATTTCACATTCGCATTCGCTAATAACTTCACTGGATATTATTGAATTCTTTACTGCTATAAATACTCCTCCACCATTGGCGTTTATCCTATCCTTGCGGTATATATTCCATTCTGTGTCTAGGATTTCGTTACTGTTCACTTCCGGTTTTAACCAACTTTCCGTTCCTAATACTATATGCGCACTATTTCCTTCAATAAGAGATACTAATTCAGGAACCTTGCCCTGGATACTCCTGCAGTTTACCAATATTACGTTAACTTTTCCTGTTTTTGGTCTCTGAGGACGGACGTTCTTTATCAACGATGATAATGTCCTCTCTGGTAAGCCGTCAGGTATTTTATCGTTTCGCCCAAGGGGGGTCCCTCTAACCTAAAAAACCCCCGTGTGCACGCCACACGTACTGTGCTACCCTAGTAGCTGCTTCCGGTGTGTAGTGCACGCCTGACCTGTCTAGGGGGGCCCTGCAGTTCTCCACCCAATAACGGAGGTCGATGAATTTGCAACCATTATAGTCGCAGAGTCGTCTGAGCCTCTGGTTTAGACCCTCCACACGGCTCCAAACCAGAGGACCGCGATCGACTCTGGGCACTATGCTGCAGATATTAAGCTCAGCTTGCACTCCGCGTGCGATGATGGTTGTCTTCACCAAATCAGCCAGCCGCCGGAAGGAACCAAGGATGGCCTCAGAACCCAAGCGGCAGGCGTCATTCGTTCCGACATGTGCTACTATCTGCAGCCGGTCACACCCAGTGTGTTCAATAGCTGCCGGAAGGGCCTCCTCCACATTATAAAACAGTACACGTCTTGTTTTTGACTTATATAAGTGATTACTTACAGTTCATCCCGTCTTTGGTTGGCATCTAAATTTCCTCTCATCTGGTCACATGCTGGAGATCGCGCTATAGCCCCACTTACGATACGTAAGCACGCTTTCATGTTATGAACTTTCTCTTCACAATTTTCGTGTTGTTTGCGCCACTTTCTGTGGAGCATTATTAGTTTTCTGTTACTAGTTGTAAAGTTTTACCGAAAACTGTGACTTAAAGTCGTAACTACTGTGTGTTAAATTTATGTCTCTTGCTGTTGGTCTGTTTACGTTCACGTTGCCAACCTAACGAAGTATATGCTGGAAACTAAAGTCTATTTATTTCTGTTCTTTTTCTATAAATATTTGTGTGTGTAAGAGAGAGAGGAAAAGAGTGTATATATTTATGGGTTATTATTTGTGTTTGTGTGTGTAAGATAGAAGGAAGAGAGAGTATGTATTAGCATTTTGTATGTACACTATCTCCCCCCCCCCCGCACATATATGCACCACACACACACACACACACACACACACACACACACACACACACACACACACACACACACACTCACATAAACAGAGCAGAAATAAATAGACGTTAGTTTTCAGTATATACTTCGTTAGCTTGGCAACGTATACGTAAACAAACCAAACAGGAAGGGACATAAGGTGAACACACAATAGTTACAACTTTTAAATCACAGTTTACGGTACACTGCCTGTAACTAGTGACAAATGGTTAATAGTGCTCCGCACCAAGTGGCGCAAACAATATGATAAGTGTGAACCAAAAGTTTGTAAGAATAACACTAATTGCATTCTTCCCAATGGTCTTAAAGAGACATCAAGTGTCTCCTTCCTGGAAATCGTGACGTCCTGTTGTCAACATACGTCTCAGAAACGTTAAACGTTTTCCCCGCTAAAAGCCTTCATCATGTCTGTGCACACTTGTGAAAACACCGTTAATCTTGTGAACGAATGGAGTATTATGATTGGCTCTTATTGAAATTACCCGCCAAATTACTGATGCCTCAGGTGTGTAAGCACTGTCCGCCGTTTCTTTCTATCTGCAGACGAGAATTTCAGCGACAAAGAAACTATTTTGTACAGATTACCATATTGCACCTACAATTAAACCCTGCAAAGTGGCCTACAGATCGTCAAATATGGAAAGACTCTTACTCAATTACACCAATCTGCCACTGAGGGCAGAAGCTAGAATATTACAGCATGAAACCCATATCCAACCCGGCAATATATATCACCGTGTACCGTGTCGATGTAGTAAACATACAATTCATGTCCTGCATCATAAAAAATCGCCCCTTTTACATCATTCATGTAGCTAACAACCACCAAACACTCGTACATATACTATGAAGACAGACACCACCGTACGTAGTCCTCGCAGCACTAGATATTTTCCTGCAACCGATGGTCACAAGTCATCCACTTCTGATGCGTGACCAGAGCGCCCTCAGTGGACCGAAGTCAATCTCAGAACTGTTCTATAACTTCAGGGTTGGCTCCCCTCGGCACAAACGCGTTACTGTTTCTGGAACCGACTTGCTTGCTTCCTTGCTTTTCTACACACATCTCCAGACTCTGGAATTACAAGAACACATGTATTTTCACATTGTTTGCCATAATATTATACCATTTACGCGATACTTCTCGATATCAAGTACATAGCAGTATTCTACCAATCGCTCGTGCAACATAATTCCGAAGATATAGAGTGTGAGTTATTTCTCTACAAACCTGAAACTTTAGCCAGGTGGAGTGTACTGTAAACCACTGAGTAACTAGAAACTTATCCCGTCTGCGAAGACCTTTATGTGAGAACTCGAAACAAATGGAGGAAACTGATATTTCCAATCGCGAATCCCGATGTCGGTGATGTAACAGATTCCAAATCATCCCTATAATTTACAAAGTCAACTAAGGTGTTTCTCATGTTTAGAGAACACACAGACGTGTCTTCACCGGCCGCAGTGGCCGAGCGGTTCTAGGCTCTTCAGTCCGGAACCACGCGGCTGCTACGGTCGCAAATTCGAATCCTGCCTCGGGCATGAATGGGTGTGCTGTCCTTAGGTTAATTATTTTTACATAGTTCTAAGTCTAGGAGACTGATGAGATCAGATGTTAAGTCCCATAGTGCTTACAGCTATTTGAACCATTTGAAACGTGTCTTCCAGCTGTCTTTCACCTGCTAGATGTACGGATCACAAGCGATGTTTCCTCTACTAAATAAAGGCGTGAAATATGCAGAATCAGTCAACCGACCAAATTGCATGGAAGCGAATAATGGTCCAACGCAAACACATGTCCATATTGAATTTTCTCAAATTTCCATGCGATCACGAAAGCTATCCAACACATACTAAGTATTAGATCGCTATTCGCCCGTCTAGAGAACGACACGGTTAAGTCATCTACATCCTACACCTTTCGACGGGTGTGGCTCTGGAAATAGAAATATCTGCACCATTCTTATGACTTGACACACTCTTCCCTTTGCTATCTCAATGTTCCACATCAAATCTATACCATCCTTACGACTGGACATAGTCATCTCCTTTGCACACGTCGGAACACACACACATACTTTATAAGCCTGATGCTCATGGCGAACCTATCAGGTACCCCGTACTACCAAGTATAATACTTCGTCAATAACAGATTGCCGGCGATACGATCTAATACTGACCGAAATTCAATGATGGGTGGACATGCGTCATAAGTTTTCTTGTGAGTGGTACCACTGTGTCTTAGAAAGAGAGTCGTGGAGTCTTACAAACCGCCAGATGTTAAAAAACACAACCATATTACCATCACAAGCGGTCTTGGTTCTACAGGTGCATACAAGTATCCATGTTAAAAGCTATACTGGATTTATAAATCTATGTATGGCATTATCTCTGAATGAAGTGGTTTTTTCCAGACAAATGCAGTGATACTGAATATAGACGGTGATCGCCGGAGTGTATAGCATCAAACCAACAGTGCGGTTACACGTCGCTGATGGTGCAACCTCGTCATAAAATTAACGAATTTTGAAAGTGATTCGGCTAAGGAGAATGGTGTGAAACTGGTATTTGCAACTCCCTCATGCCGCCGCTACATATTTCTCCAGTATTTGTAACGCATTCTGTATCATTGCCGTGTCAGAGGTTTGGTGATATATCGACTGGTTTATAGGCGATGGTTGATTGAGAAGGATCACAAACAGTAGTAGATGGTGTGCTAATTGAGGTCGTAGGAAATGTACACTGCTTTTCAGATCTCTAGTGCTACGCTTTGTGTCTGGGATTTGGAATCAAGTCTTTCCATTCAACCACATACCTGCGTTGCATCCTATGGAGAAGTCCTTTAATGATTACAGCCACTAGTGAATCCTATTTCTGGAACTCTCATATCTCGAAGCGAGTGCCTATCTGCTACAGTAAAATTCCAACGTGGTCTTAGGTAGTCCCTATGCATCTTGCAACTGCCCCTCAGACTCTGCACTACGATCCCTCCAGCTTTGCTCATGTGATCGTTCCAACGTATGTCGGAACTGAGTAGAAGTCGGAGATAGCTATGTCTACCACCTTCTGCAACCCATGTAGAAACAGGCTAAGCTGAGTTACTGTGACAGGACTGGGCTTTGACCATTTGACGGAAACGGGAACTGGGAGAAGAACTAGGATTTTGTTACGGCACTGCGGTGCGTCCTCAAACTACATACAAGTACGACAGATCCTGAATTTGTAGAACAGTCTGAGATTGACTTCGGTCCACTGAGGGCGCTCTGGTCACGCTTCGGCTGCGGGAAAATATCTAGTGCTGGAAAGTGTATATACGGTGCTGTCTGTCTTTGTGGTATATGTACAAGTGTGGTGGTCGATAGCTGTACAAATGATGTAAAAGGGGCGATTTTGTATGGTGCAGGATAAGAATTGTATGTTTACTACATCGACACGGTACACGGTGAATATATTGCCGGGTTGGAGATGGGTTTCACGCTGTAATATTCTAGCTTTTGCCCTCAGTGGCAGAGTGGTGTAATTGAGTAAGAGTCTTTCCATATTTGACGATCTGTAGGCCCTTTGCAGGGTTTAATTGTAGGTGCAATATGGTAATCTGTAGAAAATAGTTTTTACTAACGGTGTTTTCGCGAGTGTGCACAGACATGACGAAGGCTTTTGGCAGTGAAAACGTTTAATGTTTCTGAAATGTATGTTGATAGCAGGCCGTCACAACTTCCAGGAAGGGAACACATGATGTCTTGGTAGGACTATTGGGAAGAATGCGATCGGTGTTATTCTGGGCTATTTTCGTAAACAGGTCCTGGTCGCTGCACAAACGTTTTGCGGTGATGCGTCAGCCACGCCGGGCAGGTAAACACACATGCACCGCTAGACGCAGCTCGCATGTCCCCGTAGGAACGCTAGGAACAAAGCAGCCTGTGCTATTCTGGGAAGCCATGGAACCGATTTGTGCAGCGTCTGTGAGGGTGAGTCGCTAGGCCATTAGGCCTTCGCTAGACCGCAGGTATAGAGAGGCATCACGCCAGCAATAGTGAACATGTGCACATGGTCCAGAGGGTGACTTGGCGCTTATTTAAATAGACATATGACGTCAGTATAACTCGAGGAGCTCTAACTGTAGACGCGACTTCCACCTGCCGATGGCAGCGTTGTGACAGCACTCGCTTGTGTCTGGGTGGCCCAGCATAGCATGTGCGAGCATTGGAACAATTCACTGATATGTTGCGTTTCATACGTGCACTGAGAAGTCTGTGCACTACATTATTTTCGGATGTTTAAGGGTTTGAGCGTTTTTGATTAGCGTTGCACATACATTATTTTTTGACAAGTTACGAGCTGTTTGTGTGTCTGTTGCATTATTTTGCGAGCAGGTCTGTAGGCTGTGAAATACATGATTTCGACAGTTGACGATTAGCAAGTGTGTCTGCAGAGCATTTTATATGCATTATTTTGACTATTTAGGAGTTGTTTGCGTCTCTGCACGACAATGTACTGCGTTATTTCAGTGATATACGAGTAGTTTGCAGGTCTGTAGACTATTTACTGCGGCCTCAAGCACGTGAGTGTGAGTGTTTTGTACCAGTGTAATAAATAAACTACTTGAAATCCATCCGTAAATAAATTGTATGCATTATTTCGATAATTTATAATTAGTGAACGTGTCTGCACATCAGTGTACTGCATTACTTCAGTAATTTACGACCTGTTTGCGTGTCTGTATGTTGTGTATTGTGACCCCCAGCACGTCAGGCCGAGTATTTTGTATCAGTGTAGTAAATATACTATGTCAAATCTGTCTCTAAATAAAGTACACTAACCCCTCTCTCCAGCAGCCTGGCACAGGTTGAGTCATTTTCCAACCATTTTTCCCCTCCAGACTGCCATGGGATGAAAGCGCACTCTGGTGACAGTACTGTGTACTAGGTCAGTTGGACTCCACACCTCATGGTGGACACAGTGGATGGAGCTACTGCCTCAAATTCTTTAAATAAAGACTGCCTGCAAAATAGAGACTTACGTCCATCCTATCCAGCAGCCCAGTACAGGCTGAGTCCTTTACCAGCCATTTTCCACCTCCAGACCGCCATCTTGGATTACATCATGGAAAGGACAACAGCGGCGTCTGATGGTGGTACTGTGTACTAGGTCAGTTGGACTCCGCACCTTGTGGTGAACACACTGGATAGAGGTATTGCCTCTAATTGTTTAAATAAAGACTGCATTCAAAATTAAAGACTTACGTCCATCCTATCCAGCACAGGGTGAGTCGTTTTTTCGTGAGTTCGTAGGAAGAGGTGGTAGTCGGATGACTTAGGTTAGTGGAGGTAGCCCAGGTGCCCTTTTTTCCCGCCATTTTCTTAGGTCAGTGGAGGTAGCCATGGTGTGTTGCATTGTTCTGCTGGAATTAGAACTCCCTGCCATTTTCTGTGGGACGAGGAGAGGGGAAGGGGTTCAGGTTAGTGGAGGTAGCCCAGTTGACCTATCATCCTGCCAGAATAGGAACTTCCCACCATGTTGTCATTGTGACATTGCCATATCTATTACCGCCATCTTGAATAAATTTGGCAACAACCACCCTGTTCCGCTATTAATATTAGGCAGAATGCAATCTGCATTGGATCGCACTTCCTTGACTCTTGTGCAGAAAGGCGTACAGTATACTGCTGCATCCATTTTCAGTAAGCTACCACAAGAATTCAGACATCTTAGCAGTAATCCACACGCCTTCAAATCAAAACTGAAGTTTCCTCACGGGTCACTCCTCCTATTCTGTCGGGGAGTTCCTTGAAAAATTAAGCTGATTCTTGTGTTATATTGTAGATAGAGTTTACGTGAACATATGGCTTGTCTTTTTTTGGGTTCATAAACATTTTATTTTATCTGTTATTACTTTTATGTTGTAATTTCATGTACTGACACGTTCCATGACTTTGGAGATTTGCTCGTCAGTTTGGTGCTACGGAAGTAGACGTGCTAAAATAAATATATAAATAAAATAGTTTTTATATTTTGCGTTCCATGCATTAGTAAATTATTAAGAGACATAAACTATCGTGAAAGAAATGTGAAAGCAGCCAAATTTCACTGATTCAATGATATAAGCTGCAACTTACTCACAAAGAAATACTTCGAGTATCTGTATAGGTGCAGCTTACTCCACTCCAAGCAAGATTATATAAAGACGTATTTTATGCTTTAGAAGCGTATTTTTCTGTTGTTGTCTGTTCTTATTATGACAAGGACTTTCCTTGAGTCGTGAAAATTTTTTATGGAGGTTCATGATTCGCCCATTATTAGGCTTCATTCGACTTTCTAATACACGAATATTTTTATAAATGTAATTACATTTTATTCAAAAGCGAATATGTTGAAGATTCTTGCCGTTAGTTGTTCCGATGTAGCAACTATTGTGGGATTGACTTCTCCTGTGTTGGGAAACAGTTTCATTTCCGTCGACGTTTTGTTATCACTTCTGTGTGATTTTTCCTTCAGCTACAGTTGTGGTGGCTTGTTTGGTACTTCAAATAATGTAGGTATTGCATTGCGGGCAGGTTTCCTGCATTCGACACTCTCTGATTTGTGTGAAAGTTTAGCGAACACAACTTCATTTTCTAGGGCAGGTATACGACGCCTTCCTGCGAAACGTCAGATCTTCTGATGTTTACCAGCATTTTTTTTGTTATTAAAGGGGAACGACATTCTTCAGTAAATATCTGTACGTTAAAAGAGAATCGAAAATGAACTGTCCTGTAAGGTAACGTTTCATACCTCCCAGGGTTCATAAAAAACTAAACAGTGACAAATATGCTGTCAATATTTAGTTATTTCGATTTTTATTGCACTAAATACCCTTCCTATGATATAAACTATGTTGCAGAACAATGTAAACATAAGTATTCATACTCATTCGATACAAAATTCGGAAATGTTGCTTGCTGGCCGCATATCTCATTGAATCAGTGTGATATAGCTGTTTTTACATTTTTTACAATAATTCATATCCCTTGCTAATTTTATAATGTGTGTAATGCTAGATGTACTAACTGTTGTTGTTGTGGTATTCAGTCCAGAGACTGCTTTGATGCAGCTCTCCATGCTACTCTATCCTGTGCAAACTTCTTCATCTCCTAGTAACTGCGGCAACCTACATCCTTCTGAATCTATTTAGTGTATTCATTCCTTGGTCTCCCTCTACGATTTTTACACTCTGTGCTTCCCACTATCACTAAATTGATGATCCCTTGATGCCTTAGAAGGTGACCTACCATCCGATCCCTTCTTATAGTCTAAGCGCCTCATTTTCTAATGTAATATTCTCAGCATCACCTGATTTAATTCGACTACATTCCATTATCCTCGTTTTGCTTTTGTTGATGTTCATCTTATATCCTTCTTTCAAGACACTGTCCATCCTATTCAATTTCTCTTCCATGTCCCTTGCTGTCTCTGACAGAATTACAATGTCGTCGGGAAACCTCAAAGTTTTTATTTATTCTCCATGGATTTTAATTCCTACTCCAAATTTTTCTTTTGTTTTTTTTACTGCTTGCTCAATATACAGACTGAATAACATCGGAGATAGGCTACAAACCTGTCTCATTCCCTCCTCAACCACTGCTTCCCTTTCATGAGCCTCGGCTCTTTATAACTGTCATCTGGTATCTGTACAAATTGTAAATAGCCTTTCACTCCCTGTGTTTTACCCCTACTACCTTCAGAATTTGAAAGAGAGTCTTCCTCTCAACATTGTCAAAAGCTTTCTCTAAGTATACAAATTCTAGAAACGTAGGTTTGCTTTTCCTTAATCTATCTTCTAAGATACACTATGTGATCAAAAGTATCCGGACACCTGGCTGAAAATGACTTACAAGTTCTTGGCGTCCCCCATGGGTAATGCTAGAATTCAATATGGTGTTGGCCCACTCTCAGACTTGATGAGAGCTTCCACTCTCACAGGCATACGTTCAATCAGCTGCTGGAAGGTTTCTTGGGGAATGGCAGTCCATTCTTCACGCAGTGTTGCACTGAGGAGAGGTATCGATGTCGGTCGGTGAGTCCTGGCACGAAGTCGGCGTTCCAAAACATCCCAAAGGTGTTCTATAGGATTCATGTCGGGACTCTGTGCAGGGCAGTCCATTAAAGGGATGTTACTGTGTTATAACCACTCCGCCAGATGCCGTGCATTATGAACAGATGCTCGATTGTACTGAAAAACGCAGTCGCCATCTCCGAATTGCTCTTCAACAGTGGGAAGCAAGAAGGTGCTTAAAACATCAATGTAGGTTTGTGCTGTGATAGTGGCACGCAAAACAACAAATGCTGCAAGCCCCCTCCATAAAAAACGCGACCACATCATAAAACCACCGCCTCCGAATTTTACTGTTGGCACTACACACGCTGGCATATGACGTTCACCGGGCATTCGCCATACCCACACCCTGCCGTCAGATCGCCACATTGTGTACCGTGACTCGCCACTCCACACAACGTTTTTCCACTGTTCAATCGTCCAATGTTTACGCTCCTTACAACAACCGAGGCGTCGTTTTGCATTTACCAGCGTGATGTGTGGCGTATGAGCAGCCGCTCCACCACGGAATCTAAGTTTTCTCGCCTCGCACCTAACTGTCACAGTACTTGCACTGGATCCTGATGCAGTTTGGAATTCTTGTGTGATGGTCTGGACTGTCTGCCTATTACACATTACGACCCTCTTCAACTGTCAGCGGTCTCTGTCAGTCACCACACAAGGCTGGCCTGTACGCTTTTGTGCTGTACGTGACTCTTCACGTTTCCAGTTCACTATCACATCGGAAACAGTGGAGCTAGGGATGTTTAGGAGTGTGGAAATCTCGCGTACAGACGTATGACACAAGTGACTCCCAATCACCCGGCCACGTTCGAAGTTCGTGAGTCCCGCAGAGCGCCCCATTCTGCTCTTTCATGATGTCTAATGACTACTGAGGTCGCTGATATAGAGTACCTGGCAGTAGGTGGCAGCACAATACACCTAATATGAAAAACGTGTGTTTTTGGGAGGTGTCTGCATACTTTTGATCACATAGTGTAAATTGTAGGATCAGTATTGCCTCACGTGTTCCAATATTTCTTCAGAATCCAATCTGATTTTAGTATTTCATTAAATAAGTAGAAAAGGAATTAACAATAAACATTCTCCTAACGACGCTGCTTTCTCGCCGCTTGGAGCGCTAGTGTAGCTCCAGCTGTCAAACGGTAACAACTTTTGCAGCTGATACTGTTGTGACTGTGGTGGAGAATTGTTCAATTTGCATCAGTCTGTTCGCGGTGTTGCCTCTCTGTGACATTCCGTCTCTTTTAACCACATCTATGCGATAACGCCGTCCCTGGAAGGGTCGAAAAATGTGAATTGCCGGCTCCTGCGCCAGTGCCATCTGTCGGGGCCCGCGGGAACCGCGTGGCGCGGCGGCGAGACGCGGTGCGCTCCGGCAGGCGGCGTGGCGCCGGCGCCGCCCACGTAAAGGCGGAGAGCGGCGCGCGCGACGGCACAGTGTCTGCGGCGCCGGCGTGCCGAGCGGACGACGCGGAGTCTGCGCCTGCGAGGCCCAGCTGCGACCAGCGCACGCCGCGATGCGCGCCCCGCCGCTGCCGCCCCCGCCGCTGCTGCTGCTGCTCCTGCTGCTGCTGCTGGCGCGCTGCTGCGTCCTCTCCGGTGAGTTGTAGCCGGACGTGGTCCAGCGTAGGTCACCATTCATTTAGTTACTCGTCTGCAACTGGCAGTTTATGAAACACTTGCTAGCAGCTATCCTGAGATGCTTTGTCGTTACAGCATGCCATCACATTATTTCCACGTTTTATAAAATGATAGTCCATAAGACTATTTGAATCAGTTCCAAATTATAAGCGTCCATCTGCTAACAGCTTACTAAAAACTTGAGTGATGAATAAGTTAATGGTTGAAATCTATAAGTGACATTAATATTTGCGACAGCTGTCATTAAATAGAATTATCTATGATATGTCCTCCGTTGGTGACCAAAGTCGTATAGCATTTTATGACAGAAATTTCCGCCACTTGACTGTTAATTGTTTAGTTATATTACACAGTCATGAGTTCGGCGTTGTAGCCCTTCTCAAGCGCAAGTTGAACTGATAATAATAAAGCATACTTTTCATACGGTTCAAGGCATAGAAATAAGCCGCTTTTACTTATTTGGAAACATTACTTACACGTTAAAATATGACTGAGCTGCCTGTGATATGTCATCCTCGAAAAATCATATTTATGACCTTTTAGACCAGCTGTCGTATTACAGAGTACGAGCACATACCCTACATACATAATATGAATGACATCACGCACAATGAAAAACCATTAACATACGTTATCGCGTATTTAACGGATAATATATTTCTGTGACCTGCATTCAACGCTTTTCTTAATCAACTGACGTTGACATAGGTCAAAACGGTGGCAGAGATCGTAAAAAAGCGGCATCACTGTGTGAACAAAAAAGAAAAAAAGATAATCTTTACACTGGTTCGCCAACAAGAGAAGGTAATACACCGAATGTTTTTCAGTACATGGTAGCTACCTCATCACTGGAGAGATAACACCTTGCATAGACTGTCTTCTTGTATTATAATCCTGCTCGAATTGCCCCCATGTTTGGCACGTGCCCGAATCTGGCAGCGGACAAGTTATGAAACTTTTTGAAACCAAGAGCCCGGTTCTGGATTGTTCGCAACAAATTTGAGCATTTCCTTGCTTCAGCTTAGTGACAGTGGGATGTTATCAACAGTTATCAACAGCCAACGAAATTTAACATTCACATCATCCATTAAATTTCAAAATGCCGCTTTCTTCTCGTAGAGAATATACGAGGGATATTCGAAAAGTGAGGAACGATCGGTTGCGAAGTGGAAACGACAGTGGAAATCCAATGAAACTTTTCACAGATGTGTTGGGCAATGTCTCTAGTATGCCTGTCAATTGCGCCACGTTGCTCTTTTCAGTTCTGAACACACAGTAATCGCGTAAAGATACCTACAACAATAGTGTCTCCCGCCAGGTGTGGATAATTGCTGAGAAATTTCGCCTGATTTCATGCAACCCCACATAACATAACTGCCATCACCACAGATGTCCCCCTCAAACTACAGGAGCAATGAGAATGCTCGTGTAGCGTTTTCGACAGGAAGTGTTTGATCACACACCATTCTACCCGGACATGGCTCTCTTTATTTTGCATCTATGCTCAAATGAACCACTGGCTATGAAGACACATTTTTTAGACAGACAGCAAGCAGCAGTCCAGCGTAGAGAATTGTCGGAAAGTGCAGGAGGCTGCCTTCTATGATGTGGGTATTGGTATGTTGGTACAACATTACGACCAATGTCTAAGTCAGAGCGGCGACTATTTAGAGAAGTAGCTGGAATATGTAGTTAATTGCTGCAATTAAAACCGGTTTTAATTTTCAGTATTGCTTCCATTTTGCGACTGACTGTTCCCTACTTTCTGAATAGCCCCAGTATGTAGCTACTTCTGCAATTAACTGCTTTTTCCTTCGACACTGGAATATCGTTTTGAAATCCCTGTTTGTATATTACATAATAATGTTAACTGTGTCAGTTATACAATTTTCAGTACTGCCCACGACGAGTTTCCTCGTTCTGCACCATCAGCGCTACCTACATTAACCAGAAATTAAAATCAAATCCGGACCATTAGCTGCTTACAGGCGTTGATGAATATCAACGAGGACGGTTGAAAATGTATGCCCCGACCGGGACTCGAACCTGGGATCTCCTACTTACACGGCAGACGCTCTATCCGACTGAGCCACCAAGAACACAGAGGATAGTGCGACTGCAGGGACGTATCTCTCGCACGCTCCCCGTGAGACCCACACTTCCAACTAACTGTTCACACACTACATTTGTAGTGCCCCTCTCCACTATACTCACTACTCGCGGCAGTCAATCTACCGACGCCCATAAGAGATTGAGCAATGTGAGTGCATCCGCACTGTAGAAGATCATTGGCCAGTAAGCCTTATTCGAGCCACACATTTTCAACTGTCCCCGTTGATATTTATCAACCCCTGTAAGTAGCTAATGGTCTGGATTTCATTGTAATGTCATTCTTCGAGAGCTGCAATATCACCAATGCTATCTGTTCTTTTGGACATGTCCGAAAGAACAGATACCATCTTCATATATATTAACCACGTTTCTGTGCTGTATTCTCACCATGCAGTCAATCGTCTGCTTAATACTTCTGTTAGCTATAAAACAGTTTATGTCACATCTTACCCAATTTTTATGCCACTGAGAACAATGATAAAATTGCTCACGCTCTAGTATATAGTTTGATGCTGGTTTTTGATCTATGGCATTTGAGCCATGCCAACGTAATAACTAATGTCTAGTTCAGAGTAAATATAATACAGATCAGTTGCTGCATCCAAAGAAATTAGGTATTTACTACGTCGTCTGCCATATGCTGAAAAAGAAAAGAAAAGCTACATACCTGCCTGAAGAAGACGAGACCCCTCGGATCGCAACGTGGACGGTATAGTAGATTGCCTGACTGGCGAAGATGACTGGTTTACTTCACATTGTGGCTGCAGTATCCCTGATAACCCATTATTCATAAAAATGTAAATTATTTCACACTATTGTACAACTACATTGTTACTTGTGCTTAGTCTAAGTTAAAACCTTAGAAATAAAGAAAAACCTGGCAGTAAGTTGGACTGCTGCGACCCATAGTCGATAGCTTTTAAAGCGTGGTCACTGAAGGAACAGCACTCGCCAATTGAACCATTGTTTGGTTTCAGGCAGCAGATTTAATGCCATTGGTATCTACTGATGCTATATTGCTGAATTCGCATTTGCGAAGTATTAAATGAAAGTTAATAGGGACGATGAATTAGCATTTTGAGGGTCTTGATATATTCAGCTTAATGATATGGAACTATTTCTGTAAATATTACTAAGAAAACTTATTTTATGCTTCATAACGGCAAATAATATTAGATTTCCTAGCGAAGAATGTGTTTCAGACTGAGTAGCAAAATGCAGTGAATGAAGTTTATTCACCTCAGGTTTTTCCTAGAAGAAAACACATGTAGGCTGTTGTGGTTCATCAAATTACTTTTCTGATTGATCAACAGAAGGAATTCATCTTGTAACAATAGACAAGCGAATGAAGTTCTTGATGTGACGGATTAATCTCACAGAGAATACGCTAAAGGATATTATAGTGCTCTCTTTTGTTACCGAGCACTCAAAATATATGTTTTTTACAAGCATTGAATAATTATATTTATTAATGGTCATGATCATATAAATCTTTATCGCAAGATATTTTACTGCTGTAACCATTCGACATTTCCCGCGAAATAACGAAATAATAGTTACTTTGTAGTGCACAAATGAAATGAGTCTCGTGCTGGCATATGAAGACAGTGAGCTGAGTGAAATGGTCGTAAACGTTGTTATTGTACAGCAGACGATATTACTAGTTTTGTTAATACCATCAATTGTTATTTCTATTCAACTCAGGAAAAGTGCACTGGAGGGGAGGATACTTTTATGCTCCTGAAAATGCCGTTACTAAAATAATCCATTCCTTTCATCCCTTCCCGAATATCGCCCAGAGAGCTGCAGCATACCATGGATTCTTCATTCCATACTTTTTCTTGTAAATTCCTAGCATAGTTGGGTTCCTTTATTTTGTATCTGTAGAATCTTCACACCGTAAATGAACAAGGAGACGACTCTGAGTTGTCGTTTTGGCCATTGACATTCAATACCACCTGTCAGTGAAGAAGTATCCATTCAGTGAGTCGAGCCGTGTCTCGCTCTACCTACAAATTAAATGTGATAATAGAGTTCCACATTTGCACACATTAACATTTCAAGATAATCCTCGTTGCTGATCCTGCTGGTCTTTCTTTTAGTGACGTGGATAAAGGCGTTTGCTTATTTAGGTATTTCACATCTCATTGCCTTACGTGTCTGCGCTTTCAGAACCAGCTGCCAGTTCCTTCGCGCGGGTGCAGTGCTATCACATTCATTCATGAGGCTGAAATGCTGTGAAGTTCAGACTATATAATCCAATACCTTCTTCTAACAGCGTGTCGCAGTCAACAAGATCTCCTTTCCAAAGTCTCTCAAGTACACCAATGTTTTTCGAAAATTAGGAATATCAGAATCTAGATGCTTGCAATGATCGAAAAAGCTATTGGTTATATTCGATGAACAATTTATAACAGAACAGAGAAAACATCTTATAACAAAAGTGTCCTAGGTTTGCGGAACAGTCAGATATTGGCAATTCAGGACTGTACTTCAACGCATCATTTCTTCTCACCTATGAAGAGGGGTAGTAGATGATGCGTCTTCGTTTACGCGAGTCGTGACGGTGAATGATCTGTTAAAGAAGCCGGAGGGTTGAAACCAAATCACTTTCTTTGGCGTCAAATTAGTCCTGAATGCCTAAAATTCACTTCTTTCGCGTAGACAAATATTCCGAAAACTGTTTGCATAGATTAGTTGTAGAATCGAGCGAATTATTGCTATGTAAGTCGCTACATGTCGGTATAAGTGCGATACAGACAGCCTAAGTTGCTCCAGACCCAACCAGCAGCACCTAGTGTCATCACCAATGACAAACGCTTGTAGAGAATATGCAAGTAGATGACATGTATCAGTGAAACCTCCTACAGTGTTTTTAGTGTTGCCTTCTGCTCCTCATTCAGTTGTGCAGTCAGAAATCGGAGACAAATCTTTCGCCGTCCAATTTTTTGTTAACTAAGACGTATCTCGGTCTCACAGACTGTCACTGGTCTTGTGCTGGCAGCTGTTGCACCTGATTGGTGTCGTCCGCAGTTGTGGTTATTAACGGTCGACCCGAAAGTGGTCCACCATCCGGAGTAACACTTCCGGCCTGGAAAGCATTTGGACCCCTGACGAGTAGCTTTCCTGTTCTGTTCTGTGCAGATGCACCATGTCATATGCTTATGCATACCTTTCTTTTGCAAAATGAAAAAAAAGAAAGAAAGAAAAGAAGAAAAACGTTTGCTTATGCTTTGCTCGCAAACTCCATGCCACGAGTCTTCGCAAAGACTTCGTGTGCTACAGCAGCCAAATCTGCAGCAGCTCCGTGTCTCCCACACTATGTGCCCCTTTCAGCCCTTTCTCTACATCTAAATCTACATCTACATCTACGTGGATACTCTGCAAATCACAGTTAAGTGCCTGGCTGAGGGTTCATCGAACCACCTACACAATTCTCTATTATTCCAATCTCGTATCGCGCTCGGAAGAAACGAACACCTGTATCTTTCCGTACGAGCTCTGATTTCCCTTATTTTATCGTGGCGATCGTTCCTCCCTATGAAGGTCGGCGTCAACAAATTATTTCCGAATTCGGAGGAGAAAGTTGGTAATTGGAATTTCGTGAAAAGATACCTTCGCAACGAGAAACGCCTTTCTTTAAATGATGCCCAGCCCAAATTTTGTATCATTTCAGTGACACTCTCTACCATATTTCGCGATAATACAAAACGCGCCGCCCTTCTTGAGCTTTTTAGATGTAATCCGTCAGTCCTATCTGGTAAGGATCCCACACCACGCAGCAGTATTCTAAAAGAGGACGGACAAGCGTAGTGTAGGCAGTCTACTTAGTAGATCTGTTACATTTTCCAAGTGTCCTCCCAATAAAACGCAGTCTTTGGTTAGCCTTCCCAAAAACATTTTCTGTGTGTTCCTTCCAATTTAAGTTGTTAGTAGTTGTAATTCAAAGGTATTTAACTGAATTTACGGCCATTAGATTGACTGATTCATCGTGCAACTGAAGTTTAACGGATGCTTTTTTGCACTCATGTGGATGACGTCATATTTTTCCTTATTTACGGGCTGTTACCAATTTTCGCACCATACAGATATCTTATCTAAATCGTTTTGCAGTTGGTTTTGATCTTCTGATGACTTTACTAGTCGATAAACGACAGCGTAATTTGCAAACAACCTAAGACGGCGGCTCAGATTGTCTCCCAAATCGTTTGTATATATATACACTCCTGGAAATGGAAAAAAGAACACATTGACACCGGTGTGTCAGACCCACCATACTTGCTCCGGACACTGCGAGAGGGCTGTACAAGCAATGATCACACGCACGGCACAGCGGACACACCAGGAACCGCGGTGTTGGCCGTCGAATGGCGCTAGCTGCGCAGCATTTGTGCACCGCCGCCGTCAGTGTCAGCCAATTTGCCGTGGCATACGGAGCTCCATCGCAGTCTTTAACACTGGTAGCATGCCGCGACAGCGTGGACGTGAACCGTATGTGCAGTTGACGGACTTTGAGCGAGGGCGTATAGTGGGCATGCGGGAGGCCGGGTGGACGTACCGCCTAGTTGCTCAACACGTGGGGCGTGAGGTCTCCACAGTACATCGATGTTGTCGCCAGTGGTCGGCGGAAGGTGCACGTGCCCGTCGACCTGGGACCGGACCGCAGCGACGCACGGATGCACGCCAAGACCGTAGGATCCTACGCAGTGCCGTAGGGGACCGCACCGCCACTTCCCAGCAAATTAGGGACACTGTTGCTCCTGGGGTATCGGCGAGGACCATTCGCAACCGTCTCCATGAACCGTAGTCCCGCACACCGTTAGGCCGTCTTCCGCTCACGCCCCAACATCGTGCAGCCCGCCTCCAGTGGTGTCGCGACAGGCGTGAATGGAGGGACGAATGGAGACGTGTCGTCTTCAGCGATGAGAGTCGCTTCTGCCTTGCTGCCAATGATGGTCGTATGCGTGTTTGGCGCCGTGCAGGTGAGCGCCACAATCAGGACTGCATACGACCGAGGCACACAGGGCCAACACCCGGCATCATGGTGTGGGGAGCGATCTCCTACACTGGCCGTACACCACTGGTGATCGTCGAGGGGACACTGAATAGTGCACGGTACATCCAAACCGTCATCGAACCCATCGTTCTACCATTCCTAGACCGGCAAGGGAACTTGCTGTTCCAACAGGACAATGCACGTCCGCATGTATCCCGTGCCACCCAACGTGCTCTAGAAGGTGTAAGTCAACTACCCTGGCCAGCAAGATCTCCGGATCTGTCCCCCATTGAGCATGCTTGGGACTGGATGAAGCGTCGTCTCACGCGGTCTGCACGTCCAGCACGAACGCTGGTCCAACTGAGGCGCCAGGTGGAAATGGCATGGCAAGCCGTTCCACAGGACTATATCCAGCATCTCTACGATCGTCTCCATGGGAGAATAGCAGCCTGCATTGCTGTGAAAGGTGGATATACACTGTACTAGTGCCGACATTGTGCATGCTCTGTTGCCTGTGTCTATGTGCCTGTGGTTCTGTCAGTGTGATCATGTGATGTATCTGACCCCAGGCATGTGTCAATAAAGTTTCCCCTTCCTGGGACAATGAATTCATGGTGTTCTTATTTCAATTTCCAGGAGTGTATATAGGGAACAGAAAAGGGCCTATAACACTACCTTGAGGAAGGCCAGTAACCACTTCAGTTTTACTCGATGAACTTCCATCTATTACTACGAACAGTGCCCGCTCTGTCAGGAAATAACGAACCCTGGCACATAACCGAGACGATATTCCATAAGCACGCAACTTAACTACAAGCCGTTTGTGTGGTACAGTGTCAAAAGCCTTCCGGAAACCGATAAATACGGAATAAATTTGAAATCCCTTGTCAACAGCACTCAACACTTTGTGTGAGTAAAGAACTAGTTTTTTTTCTCTGTGCGCATTCACAGATTTTTTAATACACGTCGCCTTTCACATACTGGTCCATACACTGTTTACTTTTACTAACGTTTCATGTTTTTGATGCCATCATTTTGGACAACTTCTCTTTAATTCTGTTTCATGTTTCGTTTGCCTATTTCGGAAAGCGATTGGTCCATTCGTTTCGACGTCTCTTTGTTGCTAAATAAACTCGCCTGATAAAATACATACTAATACTATAAATGCGAAAGTAACTCTGTCTGTTACCCTTTCACGACTAAACCGCTGAACAGATTTTGATTAAATTTGGTAGGGAGATAGACTGAACACTGAGGCATAACACAGACTGTTTTAGAAAATACATAATACAGCATATTTATTCATTTGAAGAATATAACGCGAAATATGGAAAAAGCTGTTTACTCTTTGACTTCTGAAATTTATGATAGTTGCGAAAGTGCTGCTGTTGCTTGATATGTTCTACATAACATAATTCAATGTACTGAAGGCAGTGCTTACACAGTTCTCAACTTGTTTCTTCCGTTTCATCCGTACTTCCATGTTGCTGTTGTTTTTGTTGTTGTTGTGATCATCAGTCCGAAGACTGGTTTGATGCAACTCTCCATGCTACTCTATTCTGTGCAAGTCTCACCATCTCCGAGTAACTACTGTAACCTACATTCCTCTCAATCTGCTTACTGTATTCATCTCTTGCTCTTCCTCTACGTTTTGTACCCCACATGCTTCCGTCCAGTACTAAATTGGTGATCCTTTGATGCCTCAGAACGTGTCCTACCAACCGATCCCTTCTTTTGGTCAGGTTGTGCCACAAATTCTTCTTCTCCTCAGTTCTATTCAGTATCTTCTCATTTGTTACGTGACCTACCCATCTAATCTTCAGCATTCTTTTGTAGCACCACATTGTCTACTTATTGCCCATTTTCAGTTCCATACATCCATACAATCCAATAAATACTTCCATAAATGACTCGCTGACACTTAAATCTATACTCGACGTAAAAGAATTTCTCTTCTTGAGAAACGTTTTTCTTGTCATTACCAGTCTGCATTTCATATCCTTCCTACTTTGACCATCATCAGTTATTTTGCTTCCGAAATAGCAAAACTCATTTATTACTTTAAGTTCCTCATTTTCTAATCTAATTTTCTCAGCGTCACCTGACTACATTCCATTGTCTTCGTTTTGCTTTTGTCGATGTTCATCTTATAGCCTCCTTTCAATGCACTGTCCATTCTGTTAAACTGCTCTTCCAGGTCCTTTGCAGTCTCTGACAGAATTACAATGTCATCGGCAAAACCTTATGGTTTTTATTTCTTCTCGCTGGACTTTAATTCCTACTCTGAATTTTTCTTTTGTTTCCTTTACCTCTTGATCAATATACAGATGGAATATCATAGGGGAAAGGCTACAACCCGTCTCACTCCCTTTCCAACCACTTCTTCGCTTTCGTGTCCCTCGACTCTTACAACTGCCATTTGGTTTCTGTACAAATTGTAAATAGCATTTCGCTCCCTGTATTTTACCCCTGCCACCTTCAGAATTTGAAAGAGAGTATTCCAGTCAACATTGTCAGAAGTTAAGTTTACAAATGCTAGAAACGTAGGTTTGCCTTTCCTTAATCTATCTTCTGAGATAAGTCGTAGGGTCAGTATTGCCTCACGTGTTCCGACATTTCTACGGAATCCAAACTGATCTTCCCTGAGGTCGGCTTCTACCAGTTTTTCCATTCATCTGTAAAGAATTCGTGTTAGTATTTTGCAGCTGTGGCTTGTTAAACTGATAGTTCGGTAATTTTCACATCTGTCAACACCTGCTTTCTTTGGGATTGGAATTATTATACTCTTCTTGAAGTCTGAGGGTATTTCGCCTGTCTTATACATCTTGCTCACCAGATGGTAGAGTTTTGTTGTGGCTGGCTCTCGCAAGGCCGTTAGTAGTTCCAATGGAATGTTGTCTACTCCCGGGGCCTTGTTTCGACTTAGGTCTTTAGTGCTCTGTCAAACTCTTCACGCAGTATCATATCTCCCATTTCATCTTCATCTACATCCTCTTCCATTTCCATAATATTGTCCTCAAGTACATCGCCCTGATACAGACCCTCTATGTACTCCCTCCACCTTTCTGCTTTCCCTTCTTTGCTTAGAACTGGGTTTCCATCTGAGCTCTTGATATTCATACAAGTGGTTCTCTTTTCTCCAAAGGTCTCTTTAATTTTCCTGTAGGCAGTATCTATGTTACCCCTAGTGATATGCGCCTCTACATCCTTACATTTGTCCTCTATCCATCCATGCTTAGCCATTTTGCACTTCCTGTGGATCTCATTTTTGAGACGTTTGTATTCCTTTTTGCCTGCTTTATTTACTGCATTTTTATATTTTCTCCTTTCATCAGTTAAATTCAATGTATTTTCTGTTACCCAAGGATTTCTACTAGCCCTCGTCGTTTTACCTACAACCACGAAAAACATCACCGTACCGTAACACCACCTACTCCATAGATCACTGTCGGCACTACACATGAAGGCAGGTAACGTTCTCCAGTGATTGCGAAACGGTATGGCTTGACTCATCACTCCCAGTAACTCGTTTCAAGTCATCCAGTGTCCGTTGCCGTAGCTCTTTATTCCACCTCAAGCGTCGCTGAGCACTTGCCGCAAAAACCTGTGGCCTATGAGGACCTGCTCGATCATTGTATCCCATTCTTTGTAATTCCCTACGCACAGTCACTGTGTTAGCTGGACTGGTGGTGGCACTTTGGAACTCACAAGCCATTATTCCCGCTGATTTCGCTCAATTTTTTACAACCGCCCTTCACAATGCTCGATGGTCCCAAGCCGTCAGTACATGATACGTGCCTGATGTTGGTTCTGCTTTGGTTGTTCCTTTGTGTTTGCACTCCACAATGACGTCAAAAACAGTGGACTTAGGCCGCTTTACCGAGCGAGGTGGCGCAGTGGTTAGCACACTGGACTCGCATTCGGGAGGACGACGGTTCAATCCCGTCTCCAGCCATCCTGATTTAGGTTTTCCGTGATTTCCCTAAATCGTTTCAGGCAAATGCCGGGATGGTTCCTTTGAAACGGCACGGCCGATTTCCTTCCCCATCCTTCCCTAACCCGAGCTTGCGCTCCGTCTCTAATGACCTCGTTGTCGACGGGACGTTAAAAAACACTAACCTAACCTAGGCCGCTTTATAAGGGTTTAAACGTCCTTGATGGATATGTTACTCAGATCACGTCCAAAGACTGGTACACGTTCGACGTCACAGAGCTCTCCTGGCTGACCCATGCTGCTGTTACTCCTTACCCAGGGCCCAGTATTGCTGCCTCGTCTTCTTTTGGCTCCTGAGAAATAATGGGCTCCTATTCCTCCATACACACTCAGACACGTCGTTGATAGAGCAGTGCAGTTGCACAGTTCAGGCTGTCACAAAGCTGAAGGATGGATACAGCCCACGTTAATGTCCATTAATAGGTGGACCAATACTTCTGATTAGATGGTGTTAAGTCGGATAGGAAGCTTGTGACCATTGTATGAGTAGTTAGCACGTCTTGTCACTACTTTTCGCCGCTATTACACAAGAGTCCACTTGTAGTCAGAACATTAATTATTTACGCATTTCGTGCATTGCCCATCATCAGAATATCACATAAAAAACTTAATATACAATATCGTATGAAATGATTTCAGTCTTAATACTCATCTCCAGCCTTTTATCTGATGTTCTGATGGTACCCCGTTCCCGAAACGTATAAGTAAATAATTTTTTTATTAGCTGCCAAGAGATGGTTGGTGATGATGTTCCCAGTACCTGATAAGGATTCAAACACAGCAACAATTAGAAATGGTTGCCCTAGCGCCTTCTGTGCGATTTCGTTCAGAAATTTTCTAACACGTTAGGGCCTTAATTCGCCTTCCCTAACATTGATTTTACGTGATATTCCCATTTCACACGACTTCTTGGTTTTACGCTAAAGTGTTTTTAGATCTGATTTTCTCAAGATGCTCGCTGCTAATCTCAATCAGGTGCTATAGTTCTTCGTCTTTTTTATAGGCAGTATCTTAGTTTATGCGCAGTTAATGGGAGATGTCATTCATTAGACCACGTGTAACTTTTTTCCGTGCTTGCTGCATTTCCTCGAGATCTTTCTACTACAATACTTACCGGTTAAAAGCAGCATCGTGAGCGAACAATCGTATCAGACATGGACGGGGAAGACTAGTCTTAGGACTGAAGAAAACTACAATAAGAACAACAACAACCTGACAAACCTGTTTGGGGTATGCTGATTTCTGTAGATACATTAAATCTCTGTCTTTCTCTACATATTACGACAACCAAATTTTAATCCAGGACGTAAACCACATCGATACAGAACAGAATCAAATTGCATACTTTCAGAGCTGGTCGACATGAATCAAGAACTTCCTTCGAATGGGCAAACACTCTTCACTACAATGAGTAAGTAAATTTATAAATTGTTTGTGGAATTAGTGGTAAAAGATGAGATTAAGTTTGTATGTGCGAGTATTTGTAGGTGTTTGCTTACATTTATTTAAAATCTATTTGTTGACCCCAGAGGCCTTTGTTTTTATTTCTCAGAAGTTGTAGCAACCCTTCAGAGGATAGGCAGCATAGTAAATTTGGACTGGCTGTATTCTGTACCCAAACACCAACAAATAAATTAAAAATACAAAAAACAGCATTATGTACGTCAAAAATTCATGACTATAGTCGAATGTAACGTAAATAATAGCAGCAGCTGCGTTCTGTTTGGTGGCGCCCTGCACTTTGGACCTAAAGGCGACAGGTTCGATGGTTAAAGAGTGGAACTCGTATTCTGAAGGAACTGATCTCAGATCCATGTTGGGTCATGCTGCTGTGGGTATCCATTGGTTTCATGCATCGTTTAATGTGGACTGTCGCCTGGCTTCTTCAACATATTTGTGCCAACTTCATTCTCATGTCATTTGTTACGAGGGGCGTTCAGTAAGTAATGCAAAACATGTTTCTTGTTCTGAAAGCAGGTTATACTATGTGAACAAAAGTATTCCGACACCCTCAAAAACATCCGTTTTTCGTATTAGGTGCATTGTGCTGCCACCTGCTGCCAGGTACTCTATAGCAGCAACCTCAGTAGTCATTAGACATCGTGAGAGTGCAGAATGGGTCAGCTGATTGGATGTCACTTGCGTCATACGTCTGTACGCTAGATTTCCACACTCCTAAACATCCATAGGTCCACTATTTCCGATGTGATAGTGAAGTGGAAACGTGAAGGGAAACGTACAGCACAAAAGCGTACAGTCCGACCTCGTTTGTTGACTGACACAGACCACAGACAGTTGAAGAGGGTCGTAATGTTTAATGGACAGACATCTATCCAGACCATCACACAGAAATTCCAAACGGCATCAGGATCCTCTGCAAGTACAATGACAGTTAGGCGGGAGGTGAGAAAACTAGGATTCGACGGTCGAGCCGCTGCACATAAACCACACATCACGCCGGTAAATGCCATACAACGCCTCGCTTGTAACGAGATAAACATTGGACGATTGAACAATGGAGAAACGTTGTGTAGAGTGACGAGTCACAGTACACAATGTGGATATCCGATGCCCGGTGAACGACATCTACCAGCGTGTGTAGTGCCAACAGTAAAATTCGGACGCGGTGGTGTTATGGTGTGGCCGTGTTTTTCATGGAGGGGGATTGCACCTCATGTTGTTTTGCGTGGCACTATCACAGCACAGACCTACATTGATGTTTTAAACATCTTTTTGCTTCACACTCTGGAAGAGCGATTCGGGGTTGGCGATTGCATCTTTCAATACGATCGAGCACCTGTTCATAATGCACGGCCTGTGGCGGAGTGGTTACACGACAATAACATTCCTGTAATGGACGGGCCTGTACAGAGTCCTGACCTGAATCCTCTGGAACATCTTTGTTATGTTTTGGAACGCCGACTTCGTGCCAGGCCTCATCGACCGACATCGATACCTCTGCTCAGTGCAGCACTCCGTGAAGAATGGGCTGTCATACCCCAAGAAACCTTCCAGCACCTGATTGAACATATGCCTATGAGAGCGGAAGCTGTCATCAAGGCTAAGGGTGGGCCAACACCGTATTGAATTCTAGCATTACCTATGGGGGGGGGGGGGGGGAGGGGGTCACGAACTTGAACGCCATTTTCAGCCAGGTGTCCAGATACTTTTGATGACGTAGTCTACATTTATTCAATACTTTTGATGACATAGTGCAGATTTATTCAGTATTACATTACACCAAATTATTTCCCGTCTTTTGGCAACAAAACCTTATTTTTTAAGATAATCTCCATAAAATGCAACGGCCTTATGCCGCCTTACTGGGAGAGCCTCTATTCCCGCCTGGTACCACTCCACTGCTGGACGCCGGAGTCAAGGTCTTTGCTGCATGAGTAACCTCCCCATCATCCACTTACTGCTCCCGCGGAATACATCCTTCATTTGGCCAGACAGACGGCAGTCGGACGGTGCGATATGCAGGATGCAGGGTGGATGAGGAAGAACAGTCCAACGAAGTTCGCCGGCCGAAGTGGCCGCGCGGTTCTGGCGCTGCAGTCTGGAACCGCGAGACCGCTACTGTCGCAGGTTCGAATCCTGCCTCGGGCATGGATGTGTGTGATGTCCTTAGGTTAGTTAGGTTTAACTAGTTCTAAGTTCTAGGGGATTAATGACCTCAGCAGTTGAGTCCCATAGTGCTCAGAGCCATTTTTGAACCAACGAAGTTCTGTGAGGTCCTCTCGACTGCGCAGGCCTGTGTGAGTCCTTGCGTTGTCATAGGGAAGGAGAAGTTGGTTTACATTTTCGTGGCGACGATACCGATCCACTAATTTCGTTACTTTCCTGAGGGTAACACAAAACACTTCAGCATTAATCGTTGCATCATGAGAGACAACATCAAACAGAATAACGCCTTCAGAGTCCCAGAAGACTGTCACCATAGCTTCACTGGCTGAGAGTGCGGTTTTGGACTTCTTCTTCTGGGGATTGCTGTTCGATTCGAAAAGGCGAATCCATGTTTCATCACCTGTGACGATGTTCGACAGTTAATTGTCACGATCAGCCTCGTAACGCGCAAGCAACACAGCACAGATGGTCCTTCGTTGCTCATCATGGTCTTCTGTAAGCTGTCGAGAAACCTAGCGGGAACACACATCTGAGAACCTCAACTGGTGAAGGATGCTGTCAGCACTGCCAACAGACACGCCCAATAGTGCAGCAAGGTGTTTTATAGTGATCTGTAGATCACCTCGAATGAGAGTGTCCACACGTTCCAACATTACAGGAGTCACAGCTGTGAGCGGCTGGTCGGCACACGGGCGATCAGACGGGTTTGCACAGCCCTGTTGTGAATATGACAGACATCTCGCCCTACGACTCACCGTGCTTTTGTTCACCGTCAGGTGTCCGTAGACACTCTGCAGGCTCCTATGAACACCTGCGATGCTCTGATTTTCCGCCAAAAGAAACTCAATGGCAACTCACCTCTTCGAACGCACCTCCGTTACAGACGCCATTGTGAAGGCTACGTATAGTGCCGCCACCCGTAGGAACTTCATGAAACTATAGGGACTGAAACGGGAATATTCCATTATGTCTCATAACAGATTCCGCATTTTTTCGAAAATGGTTCAAATGGCTCTGAGCACTACGCGACTTAACTTCTGAGGTCATCAGTCGCCTAGAACTTAGAACTAATTAAACCTAACTAACCTAAGGACATCACACACATCCATGCCCGAGGCAGGATTCGAACCTACGACCGTAGCGGTCACGCGGTTCCAGACTGAAGCGCCTAGAACCGCAAGGCCACACCGGCCGGCCGCATTTTTTCAACTAGAACTGTCAGAGAAAAAAAATGTGGTGTGTTATGTATCGAACACCACTCGTAATATGTGTATTAATGTTTGGTGACAACAGTCTTGACTGGACGTTTCACTTGAATGTATCTTGCTTTTTTTCAATTACTGGAACAGCCACCCCCTCATTGTCACGGCAGCATCTTTCAGTAATTCTCTTGTAGAGAGCACGCGGCAGTGGTATATTTCGCCGGCGGTGTCTGGGACCGCCGCTAGGCGACGTCCACATCTGTCGGCCTTGTTTTCATCTAATTTCGCGAACGGGTCGGCCACCGGCGCTGCGGAGGCGACCGGAAAAGTTGTAGCTTGTTACAAGTTGAACGGACGACGGCAGTACTCCCAGAGCGGCCACTACGCGAGTAGGACAGTCAGTGAAGCCTTATCTCTGCCCTGCTCTTCCCTCCCCGCAGCAGACGAAAGTAACAAAACGCCGGGCTCCGCAACGACCCTCTCTTTTCTTGTACTAATTTGTCTTCCCGACCGCTACGGTCGCAGGTTCGAATCCTGCCTCGGGCATGGATGTTTGTGATGTCCTTAGGTTAGTTAGGTTTAACTAGTTCTAAGTTCTAGGGGACTAATGACCGCAGCAGTTGAGTCCCATAGTGCTCAGAGCCATTTGAACCATTTTGTCTTCCCGAAAAGGTGACTGAACGTAGTAATTTAGGCTCTAGAGACATCTCGTCATATTTTGCTTGTATAAGTGTATTTTAAATTATATAAACTCCAAAAATTCCGGAAATTTAAAGAATGTTATTTTGAGAACACCATAAGCTAATATGTAAGAATCCGTTTGTGGTTATATCTAGTCTCGATCTGTACTGATCGTCGTCTAATCAACCTAAGCTCAAGAGAAAAACCGTCCTAGGAGTCAGACGTTTATATGAGCGAAAAAGTGGTTTCAAGAAAGAATTGCTAAAGTAACCTCGTGACAGCCAGGTTAAAGTCACGAAAGATCACAGCTCATCAAACATACATAATTATGAAAAAAGAGGGGTGCACTTAAAACAGAATTTGAGACATTCAGTTAACTTCCACATAAAAATTCTTGCGCTCTTATTACACAGATGAAACTTCCTGGCAGATTAAAACTGTGTGCCGGACGGACACTCGAACTTGGGACCTTTGCCTTTCGCGGGCAAGTGCTCTACCATTTTCTTTTTTTTTTACTCATTTTGTTCGATATAGTTCGTTGCGTTTGGTCTGGGCGGGCGTCGCAAGACATCCGTTCATACGTTCAAATTGATCGTTGGTTCCTTGACTCAGTTTTTTTATTACAGAGAGCACGCAGCCCTCTGACCGAACATGCTCAGCTACCGCGCCGGCGGCCCATCTGAGCTACCCAAGCATGACTCACACCACGTCCTCACAGCTTTACTTCTGCCAGTACCTCGTCTCCTACCTTCCAAACTTTACAGAAGCTCTCCTGCGAACCTTGCAGAACTAGCACTCCCGAAAGAAAGGATATTGCGGAGACATGGCTTAGCCACAGCCTGAGGGATGCTTCCAGAAATGATATTTTCACCTGCAGCAGTGTGTGCGCTGATATGAAACTTCCTGGCACATTAAAAACTGTGTGCTGGACCGAGACTCGAACTCGGGACCTTTGCCTCTCATTCTGTTATTACACAGATTTTCGCCATAAGTTACAGGTATACCAACCTATCTATCTGTATCTAGCTATCCATCTAGCATCTTCAAGTACTGAACCTAGGCATGTCTGCAGCATCTTCCGTTAGGAAACTGTCGTGGACGTCATTCAGCCAGCTGACTCTGGCCACCTTCCGGAGGTCCTTGTCCCACCAGTCTGGTGGAAGAAGATCTTCTTTCAAGTGCACACTGAGTTGTTGACACAAGTGTGAATGAAGATCAACTTAGAAAATTTAGTAAAAAAACTAGAAATTAACATCAGCTGATAAGGAAGTTAAAATTCAATATGATCTAGACATGACAGAGTATTCCAAACTGTGTTAAATCTTGAGAAGAGAAAGAAAGACAAATTCAAAGAAAAAACAATGAGGCCATCCTAAGATCCAGTTCAGAGAACAAAAGGAGTTTAAAGAAAGATACACGAAAGCAGATGATTCCAGTAGATGGAGACAACGGTAGCTTTACCAATAAAAAGGAAATTTTAAAATTCATCAGGAATTTTTTTTAGAGTCACCAACACGCAAAACAAAAGCTGATTACAACATTCTCTTCGATGCACCTACAGTTCCGGAAATACTTACTTTGGAAGTCAAATATGGTATTGATACTTTGGAAAAGGGCCCTGGTCGTAGTTACGATGAGTTGTCTGTTGAAATTTAGGATGTTTCGTGGCAAGAAAACTTACGAGCACACGTTTAAAATTTCTGCTTCGTCTATTGACCGAGCATCAGTCCCAGACTCATGGAACAAAGCAATCACAATACCGTACAATATTATATCATTCTACGACAGATAGTTCAGGAGATACGACGTCAAAAACTGTGAGATACTTGAAAACTGACGCTTCGTAAATGACGTTTAAATTTATTACTTTGTTGCAACTAACTCCATTCACAACACATTTTTCACACTATGTCAACATATACCACTGAACGTACCTACAAAATTATACCGTTGTATGCGCTTAGTTCAGGAGATAAGACGTCGTAAACATTAAGCACAAGGCCACACCTGCATGATGCGGGCGTGGACGCATATTTATAAATAAGTACCTGGGAAAAATTGGGTTTGTGGGAAAATGTTGTGGGGGTAATACACATCTACCATCCCACGGGGTAAGAGTGGGTACGAGAAACTGTGACATGTAAAAATGTCTGCCAACGACCGACGTTACTATCGAGTCCATAGTTTTCAGGTTCTTTAGGCTCATTAGCGACTAGTGTGATGTCTAGTTTCGCGAAAAAGGGTTTAATTGCTTGAAATTACTCAGAGGTATTATGAAAAATTTAATTAGTGATTTGAGGGAAAAATTTTGTTCCGTTTTACACAACAAAGCGAAGAGTGGGAAATGGATGAAAGGAGTATCAATTGGACCAGCGCGAGGTCTAGATTTGCAGAAAATATTTAATTGCTTGAAAGTAATCACGATAAATAAGAAAAGATTAAATACTGATTTGAGGGAAAATTGAAATGTTTCACGAACAGTTGCTGCTAGGTGTGTAAATAAAATGTCAAGAAGTTCATATCTTCAATGCCTAGTTGTGGTTCACACGTGATACGATGTGGTCTGTAGTGAAAGGATGGTGTGTTCGTTCGCAAGTTATACTGTATGTGGACTGTTTCAGATGTGGCTTCACATGTGGATTGATAATTTAATTTGTAAGCCACATCGTGTGCGACAGAGAGCATACCTTTAATGTATATGTGTTTGTTAATGAAATGGTAGTCGAAGTGACCAATCGCACAGCAAATAAGTGATATGAAGAGAGATCCTACTATACACAATGTTGTGTTTTATGCAGTAAAGTATCATCTTATGACTATGTCAGAAGTGAGTAACAAATGGAATCCGTCAGCTCATGCAAATAGCTGTAAGTAAGAATTTGAAGCCGTATGAAATGGGATGATCACATAGACTTATTTGCGTGTAATGCAGGTGTCGAACTTCGGTTCACTGGCAGAACACTGGGAAAAAGCAGTCCGTTTAAAAAAGGAGGCTTTACGAAACAGTTTGTGACACACACATTTGAATATTACTCAAGTGAGTCAAACATATACAGAAGAGGACTAAACAAAGAAAAGCGGCTCGAATTGTGACAGGTTTGTGCGATTCACCCAAGAGGGTCACGGAAATGCTGAGAAACCTGAAGTTGTAGACGCTCGTAGGTAGCCACTTTACCAAAACCTACTTACTTAGTGAGTTTACTAAGTGAAGAACGTAAGGACATTCTTTATCGCTCTACGTATGGTTCCCTTGGGGATCATGAAGATCAGGTTAGAGTAATTAAGTGCACACGGAGGGATCTACGCGGGCATTATACCAGCACTCGATCACGACTGAGAGGGGAAGATACCTTATTGTATGGTATAACACTAAGTAGCCTTTGAGCATCCCTTACCAGCGGTTTGTAGAGTATGTATGCAAATGCAGATTTAATTAAGGAAGAATGGTGATGAGTGAGATGTCAGTGACCTGTTTAACTACTAACATCATTCTCCAAAACTTCTGATATGGTGATATATTCTAGAATCGTATCTCACCTTAATCACAATAGTATCCCTAGCAAATCACCGTTCGGGTTTCAGAAGGGTCGCTCTACTGGAAATGCCATTTACATGTTCGCTCACCAGATTTTACAAGCACTAAACAGTAAAACAGCGCTGGCTTGTACTTTCTGCGACCTCTTTAAGACATTTGACTGTCTGAATCACAGTATTCTCCTAGATAAATTGACGTTTTATGGCACTGATGGTGTAGCCAACTAATGGATAGTGTTGTATCTAACAAAAAGAATGCAGAAGGTTGTACTAAGTAATTCAAGCAATATAGGTTGCTCAAGGTTCAAGCTTAGCTCCACTACTGCTCCTCACACATGTAAACGATCTTCCATCTAATACAAAAAGTAGAATTAGTTATTTTTGTAGATCACACTAATATCATAATCATTCCTAGCATACGTACAGAAGCAGAAGAAATGGTAAACAAGTTTTTGAAAATATAATTGGTTTTCTGCGAATGGTCTCACCCTCAATTTTAAAAAGACACAACATATACAGTTCTGCACCTCTAGGGGTACTACACTGAAGAGAAGTGTAACTTATGGTGAGGAAATAATAAATAGGCCGGAACCTTCAAATTTCTTAGGTGTCCATATTGATGAGAATTTACACTACTGGCCATTAAAATTGCTACACCAAGAAGAAATGCAGATGATAAACAGGTATTCATTGGGCAAATATATTATACTAGAACTCACATGTGATTACATTTTCACGCAATTTGGGTTCATAGATCCTGAGAAATCAGTACCAAGAACAACCACCTTTGGCCGTAATAACGGCCTTGATACGCCTGGCCATTGAGTCAAACAGAGCTTGGATGGCGTGTACAGGTACAGCTGCCCATGCAGCTTCAACACGATACCACACTTCATCAAGAGTAGTGACTGGCGTATTGTGACAAGCCAGTTGCTCGGTCACCATTGACCAGACGTTTTCAATTGGTGAGAGATCTGGAGAATGTGCTGGCCAGGGCAGCAGTCGAACATTTTCTGAATCCAGAAAGCCCCATACAGGACCTGCAACATGCAGTCGTGCATTATCATGCTGAAATGTAAGGTTTCGCAGAGATCGAACGAAGGGTAGAGCCACGGGTCGTAAAACATATGAAATGTAACGTCCACTGTTCAAAGTGCCGTCACTGCGAACAAGAGGTGACCTTGGCGTGTAACCGATGGCACCCCATACCATCACGCCGGGTGATAACGCCAGTATGGCGATGACGAATACACGCTTCCAATGTGCGTTCACCACGATGGTCTGTAAACAGTACCTGGATTCATCCGAAAAAATGATGTTTTGCCATTCGTGCACCCAGGTTCGTCGTTGGGTACACCATCGCAGGCTCTCCTGTCTGTGATGCAACGTCAAGGGTAACTACAGCCATGGTCTCCGAGCTGATAGTCCATGCTGCTGCAAACGGCGTCGAACTGTTCGTGCAGATGGTTGTTGTCTTGCAAACGTCCCCATCTGTCGACTCAGGGAACGAGATGCGGCTGCACGATCCGTTACAGCCATGCAGATAAGATGCCTGTCATCTCGACTGCTAGTGATACGAGGCCGTTGGGATCCAGCACGGCGTTCCGTATTACCCTCCTGAAGCCAACGATTCCATATTCTGCAAACAGTCATTGTATCTCGACCAACGCGAGCAGCAATGTCGCGATACGATAAACCGCAATCGCGATAGGCTACAATCCGACCTTTATCAAAGTCGGAAACGTGATGGTACGCATTTCTCCTCCTTACACGAGGCATCACAACAAAGGTTCACCGGGCAACGCCGGTGAACTGCTGTTTGTGTATGAGAAATCGGTTGGAAACTTTCCTCATGTCAGCACGTTGTAGGTGTCGCCACCGGCGCCAACGTTGTGTGAATGCTCTGAGAAGCTAATCATTTGCATATCACATCATCTTCTTACTGTCGGTTAAATTTCACGTCTGTAGCACGTCATCTTCGTGGTGTAGCAGTTTTAATGGCCAGTAGTGTAAATTGGAAGAAACACATTTTGGAACTCCTAAAGCAACTTTGTTCAGCCACATTTGCGCTTAGAATCGTTGAATATCTTGGGGATAGACAAATCAGTAAGTTGACATATTTTGCATATTTTCATTCAATTATGTCACATGGAATAATGCCCTGGGGTCACTCATCTTTAGGAAACGAAGTCTTCGTTACAGAAAACCGTGCTGTAAGAATAATATGTGGTACTCAGTCACGATAATCTCGAATACATCTGTTTAAGGAATGGACATTCTGACTATTGCTTCACAGTGTATTTACTCCTTCACAAATAGAACTACAGTTCTAAAGGAACAATGATGTACATAATTACAATACCAGAAGGAAAAATGACTGTAATTACTCACATTAAGGTTGTCTATAGCACAATAACGCGTGCACAACAATCCAGCAAAAATTTTTTCTACTTACTCAATGATATAAAATGTCTGACAGACAGCAAAGTAAAATTGGGAAAAGAACTGAGAAAGTTTCTCATTGACAAGTCCTTCTATTCCCTAGAATTTCTTTTACTGTAATGTTAAAAAGGTGGTGGTCAAGAATTACTAACTTACATCTGAATATTTTTTCTTTTTCTAATAAAAAATAATAACATAAAAAGAGCTTAGAGATGTTCAGAATGTAACCACATGTACAAATTAATTCGCGATATGAATTACGATCTATCGTTCAAAATGATATATGAAATATGTAACTAACTAAAACTGATTAAATAAATGTTGCCACCCTTCTCGTTAAGGTAATCCGCCATTACCTTACTTAGACCTGTGCTCGAGTATTCGCACGGTGAGCAAGCAGTCGAGTGAATGGCGAGAAAATGAAACCGACATAGCTGTACTGACTACTCCTCTCGAATACCACTTACGAGGCAACCAACTGTGCTCATAAATTCTCTTTATGGGCCCCTGCGGAGCGCTTTGGAAGTGGGGCGTTGACGTACAGCCTGGCATTGAGGAACTGAGTGGCAACTCATCTCTCTCCCCATCACCGCTCAGATTCTGACGTTGCAAATACCAGCAGTCAAGTTAGGATCGCTCTACAGCGGCATCGAGTGTGGCAGCTCACATGTCCTGACTTCTCCGTTGCTCGGTGACCACCCAGTTGCGACCAGATTATCACAAGCCGCTAAAGGTCATGTGACAGCTACAGGCTTTTTTGGGGCAGCATTTTAGATCCCAGTAACCATTAATGTTTCAGTTTCGTTCACTAGTAAGGATCAGAAGCGTGTGCTATGTTGCATACACAGACCAGCCAGAACATTATGAACACTTACCTAATAGACGGTATGTCCACCTTTAGCACGGATAACAGCGGCGACGCGTAGTGGCATGGAATCAGTGAGGCCTACTTAGGTTGCTGGAGGGAGTTGGCACCACATCTGCACACACAAGTCACCTAATCCCCGGAAATTCTGGGGAGGGGGCGATGAGCTCTGACGCTACGTTAAATCACATCCAAGATGTGTTAGATAGGGTTCATATCTGACGAGTTGGGGACCAGCACATGAATTGGAACTCGGCACTGTGTTCCTCGAACCATGCCGGCCGCTAATGCCGAGCCATTCTAGGCGCTTCAGTCTGGAACCGCGCTGCTGCTACAGTCGCAGGTTCGAATCCTGCCTCGGGCATGGATATGTGTGATGCCCTTAGGTTAGTTAGGTCTAAGTAGTTCTAAGTCTAGGGGCCCATGGTGCTCAGAGCCATTTGAACCTCGAACCACTCCGTCACGCTCCTGGCCTTGTGACATGGCGACTTATCTTGTTGAGAAATGCTACTGCCGTCGGGAAGAGTGATAATCATGAAGGGGTGTACGTGTTCTGCAACTAGTGTAAGATACCCGTTGGCCGTCACGGTGCCTTGACGAGCTCACTGGACCCATCGATGCCCACGATAATGTTTCCAGGGCATAATGGAGCCGCCGCCAGCTTGTCTCCGTCCCGCAGTACAGGTGTCAATGAGCTGTTCCGTGGAAGACTACGGATTGCCGCCCTCATATGGGCGTGGTGAAGAAGGTCCAGTGACGATGGTCACGTGCCCATTTCAGTGGTAGTTGCCGATGTCGTGGTGTTAACATTGGCACATGCATGGGTCGTCGCCTGCTGCGGCTCATGCCCGATGCACTGTGTGTTCAGACACACCTGTACTCCACTACAGATAGCCGCCTTTCTTGTTTTACCAGTCTCCCCAGCCTACGTCGTCCGACATTTGTGATGAGGGGTAGGTGACCAACCCTACGACTTCTGGACGTGGTGTCACCTTGGTTTCGCCACATGTTGAAGACACTCACGACAGCACTCCTCGAACAACCGACAATCCTGTGCAGTTGGCGAAATGCTCGTGCCGAGCCTCCGGGCCATCAGAAATTGCCCTCGGTCAGACTCAGATAGATCGCGTGCCTTCCCCATTCTACACACGGACAGCACGCTCACTGATACTACAAACACCGTTCCTTGTGTCTGACTAGCAATCATTCCTCGCCTGGTGAGGCTACTATCGCCTGGACTGGTTTATATCGATAGTGGGTCGGTGATCATAATGCTCTGCCTGATCGATGTATGTACTGTGTACCTCCTAAGAGTCGTTAGGTTTATTTTCTCTGGTGTTTCGGCAGATTTTTGCAAGTTCGTTTTTGCAATGTGAAGCTGGCGTCATCCCAAACAAACCTGCCCATCACATCTATCACGCGGAGCCCAGCGTCGACGGAAAGCGCAGGTTTGTATGGCATAACAAACAAAATGAATTTTAGAACGCAATTTTACGTGTTAATCGTGAAGACCGCTCCCAAATTAGTCTTGTGCAATATTCGTTTTATCGATATTTATTAACAGGGACAATAAAAAACGAAGAATAAACAGTACTCCAGCAACACTGAGCAGCGGTGCTGCATGGCGGGGACGGTCGGAGTGGCCGTGCGGTTCTAGGCGCTGCAGTCTCGAGCCGAGCGACCGCTACGGTCGCAGATTCGAATCCTGCCTCGGGTATGGATGTGTGTGATGTCCTTAGGTTAGTTAGGTTTAATTAGTTCTAAGTTCTAGTAGACTGATGACCTCAGAAGTTAAGTCGCGTAGGGCTCAGAGCCATTGCATGGCGGGAGCAGTCCAGTCAGCGCGGGCCAGGGGGGTGTTGTCGCTGCTGTAGCATTGCTTGTTCTTCGTTTTTTACTGTCCCTATTAAAACATGTCGATGAAACGTATATTGCACGAGACATACACTCCTGGAAATTGAAATAAGAACACCGTGAATTCATTGTCCCAGGAAGGGGAAACTTTATTGACACATTCCTGGGGTCAGATACATCACATGATCACACTGACAGAACCACAGGCACATAGACACAGACAACAGAGCATGCACAATGTCGGCACTAGTACAGTGTATATCCACCTTTTGCAGCAATGCAGGCTGCTATTCTCCCATGGAGACGATCGTAGAGATGCTGGATGTAGTCCTGTGGAACGGCTTGCCATGCCATTTCCACCTGGGGCCTCAGTTGGACCAGCGTTCGTGCTGGACGTGCAGACCGCGTGAGACGACGCTTCATCCAGTCCCAAACATGCTCAATGGGGGACAGATCTGGGGATCTTGCTGGCCAGGGTAGTTGACTTACACCTTCTAGAGCACGTTGGGTGGCACGGGATACATGCGGACGTGCATTGTCCTGTTGGAACAGCAAGTTCCCTTGCCGGTCTAGGAATGGTAGAACGATGGGTTCGATGACGGTTTGGATGTACCGTGCACTATTCAGTGTCCCATCGACGATCACCAGTGGTGTACGGCCAGTGTAGGAGATCGCTCCCCACACCATGATGCCGGGTGTTGGCCTGTGTGCCTCGGTCGTATGCAGTCCTGATTGTGGCGCTCACCTGCACGGCGCCAAACACGCATACGACCATCACTGGCACCAAATCAGAAGCGACTCTCATCGCTGAAGACGACACGTCTCCATTCGTCCCTCCATTCACGCCTGTCGCGACACCACTGGAGGCGGGCTGCACGATGTAGGGGCGTGAGCGGAAGACGGCCTAACGGTGTGCGGGACCGTAGCCCAGCTTCATGGAGACGGTTGCGAATGGTCCTCGCCGATACCCCAGGAGCAACAGTGTCCCTAATTTGCTGGGAAGTGGCGGTGCGGTCCCCTACGGCACTGCGTAGGATCCTACGGTCTTGGCGTGCATCCGTGCGTCGCTGCGGTTCGGTCCCAGGTCGACGGGCACGTGCACCTTCCGCCGACCACTGGCGACAACATCGATGTACTGTGGAGACCTCACGCCCCACGTGTTGAGCAATTCGGCGGTACGTCCACCCGGCCTCCCGCATGCCCACTATACGCCCTCGCTCAAAGTCCGTCAACTGCACATACGGTTCACGTCCACGCTGTCGCGGCATGCTACCAGTGTTAAAGACTGCGATGGAGCTCCGTATGCCACGGCAAACTGGCTGACACTGACGGCGGCGGTGCACAAATGCTGCACAGCTAGCGCCATTCGACGGCCAACACCGCGGTTCCTGGTGTGTCCGCTGTGCCGTGCGTGTGATCATTGCTTGTACAGCCCTCTCGCAGTGTCCGGAGCAAGTATGGTGGGTCTGACACACCGGTGTCAATGTGTTCTTTTTTCCATTTCCAGGAGTGTATTTGCGGCCTCCTTGTCGAACGGGCACGTAAAATTCCCCTTGAAAATCATTTACACAGCTGGCCACCCAAAATCCAACACCCTGAAGGAAACTTTCAAATCAGGTGAAATTTGTCAGTAGCGCCAATTGCAGGGTCTATGCAAAAAGGAAACAGACGGCCATATGAACGTACTGGACCACCACGATGGTCACATTAGAGTCTGGAGACAGTGGTGAGAGACTGTTGGCTTATACATCTCTATTGTTTCGCGTAAGCCGCCTATAGGGATTGCGGACTGCCCTTCGGAGAAATCGGAACCAAGCTACTGTGACGCGGATGTGTAATCGCTGGATGCAGGAGGGAACGACGGACCGACGGGACCAATTGCACCCACCTCGTTGCACCACTACAGCAATACTGTGGGGGTTGGCAGCGATGGACCACTCTGCCACATCACAAAGCATATCACAACAAATTCGGTCTGTTGCGCAACAAAAGGTAAGCAGTGTCCGCGCGTACCATTCGACGATGTTTGCAGCAGAGACCGTAAGGCGTCCATTGTTGCGTTACTACTTAGTCAGTGCCAAAGGCGATCGCGTTGGCAATAGTGCAGTGAACGATGACCATAGACAACCGAATGGAACACATTGTTCCTACCGAGGAATCCCGAGTCTGCGAGCACCACCAAGATCGTCAGATTAGAATCTGGAGAGATATCGTTGTACTGTTGCCTTATGCTTCGCCATACTGGTCAAATGGTTCAAATGGCTCTGAGCACTATGGGACTTAACATCTGTGGTCATCAGTCCCCTAGAGCTTAGAACTACTTGAACTTAACTAACCTAAGGACATCACACACATCCATGCCCGAGGCAGGATTCGAACCTGCGACCGTAGCAGTCGCGCGGTTCCGGACTGAAGCGCCTAGCACCGCTCGGCCACCGCGGCCGGCCGCCATACTGGTCCTGAACCCGGTATTACAGTTTGGCGTGGTCTTGGATTCCACTTCCGCACCCTGTAGTATGCATTGCCTGTGCAGTAACCTGCCAGCGCTACATCTCTGAAGTGTTGGAGCCTGTTGTCCTCACATACCGTCAGAGCCTGCCTACGGCCACTCTGAAACAGGCTCTCGTCTATTGAAAACGTCTAGTGGTGACTGCGGAACGACTGATTCGGGATAAACCACCTGCTGTTGCACCAGATCAACTTTGGCAATATGTGGAAGCAACATGGACTGTTATACCCAAACAACACATAGGGGATCTCTTTGATTCATAGCCGAGGCGTGTAGGAACGGTTATATCCAACAGTGGCGGCAACACTCAATATCACTTCACATGACACTGTATTTTCAGTCATGTGTTCTTTGTACAACGTATTATCTCCCAAATCAATTTCGCTGTGATAATCCGGTCCCTCTCGATGTTGCGTTTTGGATGGCCAGCAGTGCAATTTGAAACGAGAATCCAACCGACGCTTTCCGTCGACACTGCACGTAGCATGAAAGACTTGATGAGCAGTATTTGTTGGGACTAACTGTAGCTACACACTTCACAAACGAACTTGCAAAATCTGACGGAATACCTGAGAAAATGAGCCTGACGACTCTTAGGAACACACACACACACACACACACACACACACACACACACACACACAGTATATCTCAAGACAGCGGAAAACCTGTAAATTGTGTTACTTCACTCTGCTTTAAATTTTATTATTTATCTTGTTTTCTAGGCACATTTGAAACAGTCCTGTAACAACTTAGAGACCGACGTTCCAGCGAAAATCTTGTGTGCTGGGTGCTCTTGTTTGTCATTTCTGTCAGATGGCACTGATAACGAGGCTACATACACGAATGCCTGTCTGGCAACTCGGTATTTTTCTGCGCAGCTCATGGTGCACAGCAGATTTACAACAGAAAACGTTTTTCTGACACACATATCTCATAGAAAAAGGCTGATTTTGTCAGATAATCGGCTTGGGAACAGGGAGGAATTACACGATAATTTGCTGTTTATACTTTATTAATCTGTAGATGTATTAATATTTACCAGGTAAAATGTAAAATTGCATTATAAATCTACAGAACTACATAACTTTCATGTTTTCCTCTGCACTACTTTTGTCAGATTCAGTCACATTCAAACTTGATCTATCTGCTTCCTCTCACGAGCCAATCAGAGTGTTGAATTAGTCTTCGCTCTCACTCATAACCCAAAGAAAAAGAGACGTGAGCTCTCGGGAATTCGACTTCTTAATCTTGATTCTGTCGTTGCAAAGTTTGTTGAAAGTCAACTCTTGCGGAATCAGCAGTTTCTTTCAGAGTGCAACTGCACGTCAAAGAAGTTTAATTTTTTCGCACGAAAAGGTAATCGCTGAGTACTTCAACTTTGTAATGCATAGTTCCTTGAGTTTTAACAGTTTTCTTCACAAAGTGTCTGAAATACGGATCAACCAAGTCCTTAGTATTAAGGGGACACGGAAGGCAACTTTTATCCCTATTCTGCCAACGCTATTTCACCCTTTGAATAGGTACACTTTTCAAAAGAACTATAAGTGTTAAAACAGTGAAATTTTTACTGAATGTATATAACACATACACCTACATTTACAAGTAAAGTGAAAAAATAACCTCTTAAAGATTTCAAGAAAAAGTTTTTTATTCTTTTGATAACAAAATTTCACTTTTTTAAATAAATTAATCATTATAAAACAGTTTCTGTTGGGTTGGTGGTTCTCAATTTACTTGTAATAACTAATTACCAGCCTGAATACAAGTTGACCAGATTTCATATTTATAAACGAGTTAGTTTAGAAATTAATAGTACCAAAAGTCAAAAAATGTAGTTTCGAGAAAAATCAATTTAAAGTTCAGTACTGCAGTTTTAGTATGATTTTTGATGAGAATTACTTATCACTAATAGTTTCCTGCACCGTGCTGAGCATCACCTGTATCGTACTGATCTTATCTTCATTTCTTCTCTTGGCCCCTCTGCTTTTCTGTCTACCTGCTGTTGCGTGTTTAAAGTAACAATTTCTGCTTTGCGGATTCTCTCTTCATCTACTTGCACCAAGAATTTTGCAGTATTTCCGCTAGATTTCGTGCCCAATACTTCCAAAATACCCAATTTTCTTGTTACATTATCACTGAAGCATAAAATAGCATCCTAAACATCAAATTTGAGGGTTGTAATCTGAAAAAATACAATTTTCGCTGACCGGGTCCGAATGACAGAATTCACTTATTCATTTAAATTTTGCGTTTTCCCATTAACACATTTCTTCAACATACTATTTTTACAAATATTTCTAAATATTGGTTTAATTTCATTCATTGGTGCTGAGATGTTACAAACTTCAGCAACAGGAGTTCCAATATTTTATAAGTCATAAATTTTACGCGTGGATTAGGAATGTCAAGTAATGCACATGAGGGTTTTCCTGCTTTCATCCCCTTACCGATAGATCTGGGACCATAAACTAGCTTTACGTTATTCTCATACAAGTTATTCTTTGCCATTTGTGACGTCATTGTTGTAGCAACTGCACCACATTTTGTACAATTCAACGTCGGGTTTTACACAATCCCTTCACGAAGACATTGGTTCTCTCCCAAGGATACATCACCACCACATATTCTGCACACAGTATTTTTGGAAATGAAATCATAGACCACGCTTATTTTTAGAGTTCACCACAATATTTCCAAACGAGTGTTCATCTCTGCAAGCTGACTGGGAGGAAACTCCTTGAAGACACTGCAGTTTTTTTCTTGAGCTGCTGATTATCTTTACGTCTGGGTTCCTTATTTACCTTTACATATTTTTTACCTCTGAATTTTAATTTATGCAAGAATTTCTTTATTCATGGCATTTTTATGAAAACGTGTGAAACCAGAAAATATGAATCAAGTTATTTCACTCGCAACAAACTTTTATACGTACAATCAATAGCGCTCGAAAACTACAACAAACAAGATCGGTAGAATTAGTATCGATAGTAGATACAGGGTAGGAAATCTTGACATGATAAAACAACAGAAGCAGGAAAAAAGCGTACAAGGAATAAATGAAACTTGTGCATTATCTCTGCATGGCGCAAAAAAGGAGAGGCATTTAAATGCCAGATCGCAAGAGAGCCAGGAAAACCATCATAACACGCGAAAAAATAGTCGTATTTATATGAAACAAAAACTGTTTTACGCATGAAATAGTGGGCATTTCAAATAAGCAAATACAAAAAAATTGATTTTTTAAGCCCGTTTCCCTACTGTCTCCCTTCAAAAGTCAATGGCTGGTTTACTTTGCAGATGTTGAAAGGTGCTTGATGTTGTAAAGAAGATGAAAAACTCTATACAAGTCATACAGTATTTGATAATTTGGCTCTTATTATTATTTGAAATTAAGAAGAGTGTTGATCGTTACACAAAGGAAGAGAATGGGAATGCGATAAGTTATCCGCTCGAGCGTTTTCAGCATATGGACCAGCATATGCAGTACGCTTTTGTTCTGAGTAGCGCTTCCACCTGTCATCAAAATTAAGTCCCTTTCCAAATGTTGTTTGTTCTACAAGTTCTGAAACAATGAAATAGTAACTTAGTTATGTCCTCTCTTGGCATCTCCTTCCCGATAACTGAACATGACAACTTCATCTGTAGAAAGATGGCTAAATTTCTCAAAAATAGCTCCCGTCAAATGATATACGGTTTCTGACAGCTTTGGACATGGGGTGTTGTTTGTAGGGACACGATTTTTTTGAGGAGCAATGACTCAAGACAAGAGCAGTATTTGACTAATAAAAATATTCGGCTCCGGCCGTGACTACCAGAATGCACCAAAATCACGTAAACGAAAAAAATGGATAAGGAGTGTTTTCGAATAAATTACTCGATGAATTTACACCTCTCTTTGTATATTTCATCTAAATAGATTCAAACAAAGGAGAAAATATAAAAATGCAGTCAATGAAGCAGGCAAAAAGGAATACAAACGTCTCAAAAATGAGATCGACAGGAAGTGCAAAATGGCTAAGCAGGGATGGCTAGAGGACATATGTAAGGATGTAGAGGCTTATCTCACTAGGGATAAGATACATACTGCCTACAGGAAAATTAAAGAGACCTTTGGAGAAAAGAGAACCACTTGTATGAATATCAAGAGCTCAGATGGAAACCCAGTTCTAAGCAAAGAAGGGAATGCAGAAAGGTGGAAGGAGTATATAGAGGGTCTATACAAGGGCGATGTACTTGAGAACAATATTACGGAAATGGAAGAGGATGTAGATGAAGATGGAATGGGAGATATGATACTGCGTGAAGAGTTTGATAGAGCACTGAAAGACCTGAGTCGAAACAAGGCCCCGGGAGTAGACAACATTCCAATAGAACTACTGACAGCCTTGGGAGAGCCAGTCCTGACAAAACTCTACCATCTGGTGAGCAAGATGTATGAGACAGGCGAAATACCCTCAGACTTCAAGAAGAATATAATAATTCCAATCGCAAAGAAAGCAGGTGTTGACAGTTGTGAAAATTACCGAACTATCAGTTTAATAAGTCACGGCTGCAAAATACTAACGTGAATTCTTTACAGACGAATGGAAAAACTGGTAGAAGCCGGCCTCGGAGAAGATCAGTTTGGATTCCGTAGAAATATTGGAACACGTATTCAATAGCCACCCTACAACTTATCTTTATTTAGAAGATAGATTTCTACCATTTGTAGACTTAGAGAAAGCTTTTGACAATGTTAACTGCAAAACTCTCTTTCAAATTCTGAGGGTGGCAGGGGTAAAATACAGGGAGCGAAAGGATATTTAGAATTTGTACAGGAAAGTTATAAGAGTCGCGGACGTGAAAGGGAAACAGTGGTTGGGAAGGGAGTGAGACAGGGTTGTAGCCTCTCCCCGATGTTCATCAATCTGTATACTGAGCAAGCAGTAAAGGAAAAAAAGAAGAAAAATTCGGAGTAGGTATTATAATCCGTGGAGATGAAATAAAAACATTGAGGTTCGCTAATGACATTGTAATTATGTCAGTGACAGCAAAGGACTTGGAAGAGCTGTTGAACGAAATGGACAGTGTCTTGAAAGGAGGATAAAAGATGCACATCAACAAAAGCAAAACTAGGATAATGGAATGTTGTCGAATTAAGTGGGGTGATGCTACGGGAATTAGATTAGGAAATGAGACACTTAAAATAGTAAAGCACTTTTGCTATTTGGGGAGCAAAATACCTGATGATGGTCGAAGTAGGGAGGATATGAAATGTAGACTGGCAATGACAAGGAAAGCGTTTCTGAAGAAGAAAAATTTGTTAACATCGAGTATAGATTTAAGTGTCAGGAAGTCGTTTCTGAAGTATTTGTGTGGAGTGTAGCCATGTATGGAAGTAAAACATGGACGATAAATAGTTTAGACAAGAAGAGAATAGAAGCTTTCGAAATGTGGTGCTACAGAAGAATGCTGAAGATTAGATGGGTAGATGACATAACTAATGAGGAGGTATTGAATAGATTTGGGGAGAAGAGGAGTTTGTGGTACAACTTGACTAGAAGAAGGGATCGGTTGGTAGCACATGTTCTGAGGCATCAAGGTATCACCAGTTTAGTATTGGGGGGCAGGTTGGAGGGTAAAAATCGTAGAGGGAGACCAAGAGATGAATACACTAAGCAGATTCAGAAGGATGTAGGTTGAAATAGGTACTGGGAGATTAAGAAGCTTACACAGGATAGAGTAGCATGGAGAGCTGCGTCAGACCAGTCTTAGGAGTGAAGACCACAACAACAACTACAGTTTCATACAGTGGCTCTGAGCGCTATGGGACTTAACATCTGAGGTCATCAGTCCCCTAGAACTTAGAACTACTTAAACCTAACTGACCTAAGGACATCACACACATCCATGCCCGAGGCAGGATTCGAACCTGCGACCGTAGTAGTCGCGCGGTTTCGGACTGAAGCGCCTAGAACCGCTCGTCCACCGTGGCCGTGTTTCATACAGTGGCCCACGCAACCAAATACAAAACTGGGAACATATGTGACACGACTAAAGTAATATTACTGCGTGTGCGAGACAGTAAACACACTGAAAATAACAAACTTAACTGCTGTGCCCTTTTTGATCATGAATATAACCAAATGTAACATTTTGCGGGCCAAAGTTAGGCTGTGAACGGCAAAGTAGTCAAACGAATGAGAAAAGAAGCAGGACACGAAAATTTAAATTAACATTCTGGTACCTTATTATAGAGTCCTTTTTCAATTTTCTTTATTTTACTGTTCATGCACAACAACAACACAAAAATTACGCAGGAATTTATTTTCACTCTACTTTTCTACGCGGTGCAAATTATTGTGCAAAACATCGGAGGAAGAAGATAAGAAATAGTGTCCTCGCGATGTAATATAGGACTAGGGTAATGAAGGAACGTTGATGGATGTATACCAAGGCCAGAGAAAGGCGGGTGGTTTTATACCTACTGCTAGCAGAAACCTGTGAGTTGATTATTATGGACGTGGTTAAGTAGCTGGCGCTTGATTTCCGATTTCGACGTGGCGCTTACCGGACGTCAATACCGGCAACTGTTTACCAAGAGATATGGCGCCGCGCCAAAACGCTGAGACCTCCCCATCTCCGCTGCAGCCATCTTAGTTTCCACTGCCGGTCTTCTCCATTCAGTACAGTTGCAGCGACTGTTCTCTCGACGAAAATTCGTCTTTCTCTAGCTTCAGCGATCTCATTGTTGCTTTAGCTTGCTCTGAGCTATTCTGCAGTGTCGTAAAATTTATCAAAATCTCTCGCGGATTAGCTGTTCCATTACTGCCTTTAGTTGTATTTAGTGGTAGATACAATACCAGAACCTATCAGTGCGCGTGAGAAGACTAGTTCGAACTGCTTTAGTAACATTTGGATTACTTCCTGCCTTGTTATTCTGATGATAAATAACGCAGTAGCAATATTTAAACCTATTTTTTAAATTTTATTTGGTTTTGGAAATAGACCTTACACTTATTGCTATAGTTTACCTTGGAAGTATTTATGAGAATGAAGAAAAGATCATTTATGTATCGAATTCCTTCTGTCTGTATAATCTGTTAAAGTCCTCTTAATTACTAATCCCAGAACAGTCATGTACACATATATAGGAGGGGGGGGGGGGGGGGGTGAGGGGAGCACGATGGCCTATCGGGATTATTTCGTTGAACTGCCGGCAGAATAAGCCATCGACCAAGGAGATTGGCAGCAACAATACCGTCGACTTTCCACAAACACATCGTTGCAGGTAAACTGTCGAGAAGGGATAGGCACGCATTTTATGTTTCCTTGTTAGTGAAAGTAAATTTTGCTTCCGCAAGATATGTTCTGTGTGCTCGAAGACAACGCTCAAACTAAACCAGTAAGTAACACGATTAAAGTCAAAAGTTTTAGGATTACTTTGACATTGCTTACAGCGATAAATGTTTAAAACTTTTCGTAAATGAACTGAAATAATTCCAATATGGTGACGTGGCACAACAGCCCACTGAAATAGGGCACATCGGCCTATGTGGCCAACCTGCCATGCTGTTTTTATGTAAGTGAGTACTCTTATTGTTTGAATAGTTACATTCGTAATCAGAGTCTGTATCATATACAATTCATTTTTTATGTAAGCAAGTTGCGTCTTTCATTGATTTTAAACCGGTAACATGTATACATGTAACACATGAATACCGTAAAAGATCTGTCTCTGCACCTCCCAGACACTCATTCTCTGTCGGCCTTCTCATTCACATGGTCATTGGCAGAAAATATTTTTCCTGCCATAACTGTTAATACAACACTTTCAAACAGGCCTTACTAGAGATTGAACTTGCGACTTCGCACTCAATATGTTGTTTGTTAGACAGATAGTTAAACTTCAATCAGTTAAACATGAACCGACAGTGCAATTGTTGAAAAGCTCGAAGCACTCGTTGACAGACGAAGAACGTTGTTCATCCACCTCTGTTAGCCAGCGTGGATTTTCAACTGACTTTTAGTGCATATTGTGAGGATTGATTTGCTCATAGCTTGGCAACAATGCTGCATCAGTAAACAATATCCTACATGGAATACTTTACAGTTTTTGTAGTAACCATTTGGTGAGCTGCCATCGAATTAGAAAGTAATTGTCATGATGCTGTTGATGGAGTGGAATTGTAGAATGTGAGAAATACGTTGCAATATAGCATCCACAGAACACTCCTTTGTCTGTTCACACTCCCACATTCTAGCTACTGTGGACATGTGGACTGTGGGTTACAGCTGCTAAAATATTAGTTTCATTTTCCCCATTAGGTGCCGTTTTTTGATTGGCACGTTTTACTGTTCACACTCCCAGTTTCTTGATTTTTTTTTCTTTTTCCAATGTTTGCAATGACAGATCGTAATGCTTGGCACGAGAAGGATACCTTTCAACATACAACCACACAGCAGGTGGAGCAGTACGGCGATATTTGCCATAAACGAAAACCATTTCCAATGTTTTGACTGCCACATAGATTCTAAAAGTCCAAATAGTTTGACAAGTAACTTTCTCATCTCTACAACAACTCAACCCTGACTTTCGATTCAAGTCAATTCACGAATCGTAACTGAGTTAGGCGTTTACTTACACTTCCCGAGCGAGTTGGAGCAGTCGTCAGCACACTTGACTCGCATTAGGGAGGACGACCGTTCAAGTCTACCTCTGGCCATCCGGATTTAGATTTTGTGTGATTTCCCTGCGTCGCTTCACCCAAATGCCGGATGGCTCCTTTGAAATGGTGAAGCTGAGTTCCTACCCCATCATTGACACAGTCCGAGCCAGTGCTCCGTCGCTAATGACCTCCGTGTCGACGGGACGTTAAATCCTAATCTTCCTTTCTTTGCTTACTTTTCCTACAGTAGGGCAGACGGTTCATGTACTTTTCTCCTGACTGTGGGTTAGTAGTTTGAAGCGTTATTATCTTCTCAATATTTTGTCGACTGTCACACATGTTAATGGCGACGAAGATCTTTTCGCAGACCTTTTCTAGTGCTGTAGAAGAAACTACGAATTGTGGTAAAAAAGTTGGTGTCATAATTTGGCAGCTATAAACGTTAACACTTCTCAAGAGGGGGAGGGGGTTCGGGGTAGACAGGGTAGAAATTTTATTGAGTCTAATTTTTTATGGGCTTCAAATGTTACTTAGAGAGTCTGCTTTTCAGATTCATTCATATAAAGTACGCCATAAATGTTGAAATATGTTAATGTCGCGATTTACTGCAGAGGGTCTGGCGTATCCGAGTGCTCAAATGCGACTGATATAATTCTATAATACTGTAGTTATCGACCGAACAGGAGTCCAGTGAGTTTCGATAGTTTCTTAGCTGAGGAAATTGTAAACAACGTCTTTCAGAAAACTATTAAGTAGTTCTCTGCAAATGGAGTCTCACTAAATTTTCAGAAAACACAGGATTACAGTTCTGTGCAGTAAAGGGCATAACAGCATTGATAAATATAGACTTTAAACGAAAGTCTGTTGCTAAGACAGGATATTCAGAACTTCTGGGTGTGTGCATTTATGGGAAATTGAATTGGAAGAAACACATTGATGATCTACTGAAACAGTTAGGTTCAGCTACTTGTGCTATTAGGGTGATTGCAAATTTTGGTGATAAACATATCGCTAAATTATCCTACTGTGCATATTTGCATTTGCTGCTTTCATATGGCGTCATATTTTGGGGTAATCATCATTAAGAGAAAAGGTATTCATTGCACATAAGCATTTAATCAGAACTGGAGACCACCCAAGATAGTCTTACAGACATTTATTTCAGGAACTCGGGATACACACATACCTTCGCAATACATATGTTCACTTATGAAATTCGTTATTAATAACCCCTCCCAGTTCAAACATAATAGCGAAATGCGTAGCTACAGCACTAGAAGAAAGGACGATCTTCACTATTCTGGGTAAATCTGACTTTGGTACAGATAGGGGTGAATTATGCTGCCACAAAAATCTTTGGTCCTTTGTCCAATAGCGTTAAAAGTCTGACAGATAGCCAACCAACATTAAAAAAAAAATTAAAAGAATTTCTGAATGGCAACTCCTTCTACTCAATAGATTAATTTTTAAATATGAAGTAGTAAATGTAAAAAAAATTAATTATTCTGTGTAAAGAAAACTTATGTTAAACTGACACGTTCCACATCATTACGAAATGTCATATTCATGGTCTATGGAACAAGTTTTAATGTAACATAGTACCACAGAGGGCATTAGTATCAACTAAAATAGTATGCTCAACAAGATTTCTCTTCGTAACATGATACGTTTATGGTAAACACTCTGAAAGCACGTGCTTGTCTCACTTATACTGAAGTTGTCATTTCGCTTGTTCTATGTACGATGCAAAACGTGAATGCCGGAAATGCAAACAAGCGTATTTATACAGGTAGAAAAGGTTGGAAAAGGAATCCCAATCGTGCAGAAAACGCTTCTATTGGTAAGCGAAAGCCAGTTAATCGATATAATTTCGTCAAAATGAAAGTGTTTCGACATCGGACGTGAAAAGACCAACTGCCGGATTACCGATTAGTGGTTTGTTCAGTTTCAGTATTAAAAAACAGAAATTAAAAATTTAAACATTTTTCAAGTTGGCGGAAGCTATAACTCACTAAAGACGAGTATACAAAGAATTACCTTATACCTTTTTGTAACTTGTGAGTGGGCATTTGTTATACTACTGTACGTAAGACTTTTGCGATATATTTTAGTTTAGACTTTTGGTGCACATTTTTTATAACGACTTTTTTGTCGAAAACGTTGATTTTTTATTTCAGAGTACCGCCATTTTGTTGAAAACTATTTTTCAAATGTCCCAACGAACTACGTTAGGCCGGTCGGAGTGGCCGAGCGGTTCTAGGCGCTACAGTTCGGAACCGCGCGACCGCTACGGTCGCAGGTTCGAATCCTGCCTCGGGCATGGACGTGTGTCGTGTCCTTAGGTTAGCTAGGTTTAAGTAGCTCTAAGTCTAGGGGACTGATGACCTCAGAAGTTAAGCCCCATAGTGCTCAGAGCCATTTTGAACTACGTTAGACAGTATCACCAGTTTCACAGCAGTTTTTGAAATTTTGTTCTAGATTGAAAAATGGGGCCTTCAATGCTCCAACCAACGGCTCTCGCACTCCATGGAGGCCTTTCGTAATTTGTTCGTTATTTTATTGGAAAAGTCGTGCATATCGGCTCAAAAATCCAGCGTCACCCTGGTTTACCCCCGTAAACGACAGTGCAAAAGACACATTGGGGTACATAAAGCCCTGGTAAGTACTAATTTTTAGAAACGTCGTAGGTTTTTCCTTAAAAATCAACTATAGGTTAATGAAAGTTTGAATACTTTATTATAATTTGAACAAGAAAATAAATTTTTACGTTCGTTTTAATTTAATTGTAAACAGAAACCTAAGTCGAAGCAAGGCCCCGGGAGTAGACAACATTCCATTAGAACTACTGACAGCCTTGGCAGAGCCAGTCCTGACAAAACTCTACCATCTGGTGAGCAAGATGTATGAGACAGGCGAAATACTCTCAGACTTCAAGAAGAATATAATAATTCCAATCCCAAAGAATGCAGGTGTTTGCAGATGTGAAAATTACCGAACTATCAGTTTAATAAGTCACAGCTGCAAAAGACTAACGCGAATTCTTTACAGACGAATGGAAAAACTAGTAGAAGCCGACCTCAGGGAAGATCAGTTTGGATTCCGTAGAAATATTGGAACACGTGATGCAATACTGACCTTACGACTTATCTTAGAAGAAAGATTAAGGAAAGGCAAACCTACGTTTCTAGAATTTGTAGACTTAGAGAAAGCTTTTGACAATGTTGACTGGAATACTGTCTTTCCAATTCTGAAGATGGCAGGGGTAAAATACAGGGAGCGAAAGGTATTTACAATTTGTACAGAAACCGGATGGCAGTTATAAGAGTCGAGGGGCATGAAAGGGAAGCAGTGGTTGGGAAAGGAGTGAGGCAGGGTTGTAGCCTCTCCCCGATGTTATTCAATCTGTATATTGAGCAAGCAGTAAAGGAAACAAAAGAAAAGTTCGGAGTAGGTATTAAAATCCATGGAGAAGAAATAAAAACTTTGAGGTTCGCCGATGACATTGTAATTCTGTCAGAGACAGCAAAGGACTTAGAAGAGCAGTTGATCGGAATGGACAGTGTCTTGAAAGGAAGGTATAAGATGAACATCAACAAAAGAAAAACGAGGATAATGGAATGTAGTTGAATTAAGTTGGGTGATGCTAAGGGAATTAGATTAGGAAATGAGACACTTAAAGTAGTAAATGAGCTTTCTATTTGGAGAGCAAAATAACTGATGATGGTCGAAGTAGAGAGGAAATAAAATGTAGACTGGCAATGGCAAGGAAAGTGTTTCTGAAGAAGAGAAATTTGTTGACATCGAGTATTGATTTAAGTGTCAGGAAGTCGTTTCTGAAAGAATTTTTGTGTGGAGTGTAGCCATGCATGGAAGTGAAACATGGACTATAAATAGCATCATAGAAGCTTTCGAAATGTGGTGCTACAGATGAATTCTGAAGATTAGATGGGTAGATTACATAACTAATGAAGAGGTATTGGACAGAATTGGGGAGAAGAGGAGTTTATGGCACAACTTGACTAGAAGAAGGGATCGGTTGGTAGGACATGTTCTGAGGCATCAAGGGATCACCGATTTAGTACTGGAGGGCAGCGTGGAGGGTAAAAATCGTAGAGGGAGACCAAGAGATGAATACACTAAGCAGATTCAGAAGGATGTAGGCTGCAGTAGGTACTGGGAGATGAAGAAGCTTGCACAGGATAGAGTAGCATGGAGAGCTGCATCAAACGAGTCTCAGGACTGAAGACCACAACAACAAAAAGCAGAAACATGTAAGCAGACAAAAATTTTCTTCTTCTAGAGTAAGCAACATTAAAACTGAAAAGAGAACCATTGTCATGCGTTACACCGTTAATAACAAACCCATTATCCACAAAAGATGTTAAATTTACAGACAAGGTAAAGAAGTTATAGATTTGCGCAGCGGTCCGTCTTAGCCAGATAGCTCCTTACTGCTGCTTTTCACTCGATGCGTTCGTAGCGTGTCTGTACCCTTTGTTTATCTGTCAAGGTAGCTGGCGCAGAGACTGCATCTTGTTTACGTGTTGTCTGCTTCTTCTGCTGGTCATCCTGCTTGCTAGAGAAGCACACGTGATAGGTGGAAGGTCACTATTTAGTACAAAACAACGTATCACAAGAAGAAAACCGGAAAAACTTACAGAACTGTCCTATGTTAATACGCTTATTATTTCTTATTTTCTCCTTTATTTGGCAAGGAACCAATTTTAGTTTGTACAAGAGAACATTTTAAATCATCAGAGGATTACTTGTCATCTACCTGAAGACAGATATCATTTGCCATACAAACGTGACAGTATTCTTTTAGCTACGGAAAAGGGTAATAAAAATACAAGAAGATCAAAAACAAAATTTCTGTTTCACAACTATCCAGGAGAAGAATATTTTGTGGACAATAGCAGGGTATTGCTTGAAATTTAACAGTTCCTGTCTCCACCATTACAAATACTAACATCCTTTATTTACTAGGGTAAGTCAATTATTATCCGCAAAGTAGTCATATCATTTTATTGTAATCAAATAGGAAACTTACAAGAACATCATTTTTTGACATAGTCTCCTTGCGTTTCAACGCACTTGGTACATCGTTATACAAGCTTCCTGATGCCCTCATAAAAGAAGGTTCTCGGTTGAGCTGCGAGCCAGGAATGCACCGCTTCTTTCACTGCTTCGTACGAGGCAAATCGACGGCCCCTTAATGCCTGTTTGAGTGGACCAAAAAAGTGATAGTCAGAAGGGGCAAGATCGGCACTATACGGAGCATGATGCAGTACTTCAAATGTGAGTTTCTGGAGCGTTTCAGCAGTGTGGGCAGCAGTATGCGTACGGGCATTGTCGTGCAACAATACAACACCTTTTGACAGCAATCCTCGGCGTTTGCGTCGAATTGCAGGCTTTAGCCTGGCAAGAAGCATCTCACTGTAACGTACACTGTCTATTGTTGTGCCCTTTTCCCCATAATGTTCCAGTACTAGACCTCGTGCGTCCTAGAAAACAGTAAGCATCAATTTTCCTGCTGACGGTTAGCTCTTGAACTTTCTCTTGCACTGTGAATTTGGATGTTTCCATTCCATACTCTGCCATTTACTCTCCAGCTCGTAATGATGGATCCATGTCTCGTCACCAGTAATGATCCTGTCTAAGAAATTGTCCCTTTCGTTACCATACCGATGCAAATGTTGTATGCATATGTCCAAGCGCGTTAGTTTATGCAACTGTGTGAGTTGTTTTGGGACCCATCTTGCACAAACTTTATGAAACCCAATTCTGTAGTGGGTGATTTCGTAGGTAGAATCGTGACTTATTTGCAGACGATGTGCCACTTCGTCAATAGTTAATCGTCTGTCTAAGAGAATCATTTCGCGTGAACGCTCAATGGTTTCTTCATTTGTGGCAGTAAACGCTCGTCCGGCTCCTTCATCGTGCGTAACACCTGTGCGACCATTTCGGAATTTTTCAATCCATTCGTAGACACTCCTTTGTGCAAAACACTGTTCCCATACTGTACTGTCTTCGATGAATTTCGGCCTCTGATACGCCTTCCGACCACAAAAAATGGATCACTGAATGTTGCTCTTCTTTGGTGTAAATAGACAGCGGAGCAGCCATGATTAACTGCACGGCAGAGATAACGAAACTAACCTAACAGCTTGAAAATTGCAAAGACATAACAACAAATGAACAAAGCATGCGTCATCAACGTAAAACGACAGTACTACCAAAATAAACAAACATATAACTAAATTGCGGATAATAATTGACTTACCCTAGTATATGCAAGACTAATACAACTTTCAATAAGAATATTGAAGATCTGAAAACTAACCAGCCCATTGTGGTTCAGCGCATTGGTGTGAGGAATATTAAAGATTTCAAAAGGCTATTTCATAAGATCCATGTGTTGCCATCTGTATACACGTGATTAATTTATCCTGCGGTTCAGTGATGGAAATAGAACAGTTTGCTACAAGAAAACTTCACTTGGATACAGTGCAAAAATAATTTTGGTGAAGAAAGCTTTGCCACCGATGATCCACCACTTGTTGGCTGATATCGACCGTCAGATGTCATTCTTCGACCAGCACTTCGGCTTGGAGCTGACACATGACGACTTGCTTTTCCCTCATCTGTCTGTCGTTCCTGCTCTGTCTGGTCACTACAGACCATGGTGTCATTTGGCAGCTAGTGACTCTGTCGTATCTACCATCCAGAACAACAAAGATGGCTTCAAGGTTAATCTAGACGTCCTGCAGTTCAAACCGGAGGAACTGACGGTAAAAGTGGTGGGTGAAAGAGTGGTGCCAGAGACAAAACATGAAGGGCGTCGAGATGAGCATGGTTACACATTGCGCCACCTGCAGCTTCCCTATTTGCTGCCGAAGGACGTAGTGACTGAACAGGTGCAGACGCAACTGTCATCGGATGGTGTCCTCACAATCACGCAACAAACAGGGCTATCCCTCCAGCAGAGGGCGGTGAGCGAGTAGTACAAGTTGTGCAGACGCGTGTTCCAGCAGTTACCATCCAGCAACAGCAGGGAGGAGAGAAGATGGAGCAGTGAATAATCCATTGCTGGTGTACAAACTACACTCATGCTCTTAAATTAAGCACAATTGCACAATGTGGTGCAACGTGGTACTACACAAAACTGGCGCTAATAGCATAGGCACATAGGGAACACACACGACACAGATCTGTAAGTCCACGGTTTTTTTTTTTTGTAAAGTTGAGAAAACTGTCCCGAAACACGTGTGCTGTTTCCTGCACATGTACCCCGACGTCAGTATGGGATATGATCACCATGCTCACGTAGACAGGCCGCACGACGGGTTGGCACTCTCTGGATCAGGTGGTAGAGCAGCAGCCGGGGTATAGCCTCCCATTCTTGCACAAGTGCCTGTCGGAGTTCCTGCAGTTTCATAGGAGTTTGAAGACGTGCAGCGATACGTCGACCGAGAGCATCCTAGACGTGCTCGATGGGGTTAGGTCTGGAGAACAGGTAGGCCACTCCATTCGCCTGATATCTTCTGTTTCAAGGTACACCTCCAACATGGCAGCTCGGTGGGGGCGTGCGTTATCATCCATCAGGAGGAAGGTGGGATCCACTGCACCCCTGAAAAGGCGGACATACTGGTGCAAAATGACGTCCCGATACACCGTACTTGTTACAGTTCCTCTGTCAGAGACATGCAGGGGTGTACGTGCATCACTCATAATCACACCCCACACCATCAAACCACCACCTCCATACAGGTCCCTTTCAAGGACATTAAGGGGTTGGTATCTGGTTCCTGGTTCACACCAGATGAAAATCCGGTGAGAATCACTGTTCAGACTATACCTGGACTCGTCCGTGAACATAGCCTTGGACCACTGTTCCAATGACCATGTACTGTGTTCTTGACACCAGGCTTTACGGGCTCTCCTGTGACCAGGGGTCAGTGGAATGCACCTTGCAGGTCTCTGGGTGAATAAACCATGTCTGTTCAGTCGTCTGTAGACTGTGTGTCTGGAGACAAGTGTTCCAGTGGCTGCGGTAATGTCCCGAGCAAGGCTACCTGCAGTACTCCGTGGCCGTCTGCGGGCACTGATGGTGAGATATCGGTCTTCTTGTGGTGTTGTACACTGTGGACGCCCCGTACTGTAGCGCCTGGATACGTTTCCTGTCTGCTGAAATCGTTGCCATAATCTTGAGATCACACTTCGTGGCACACGAAGAACCCTTGCTACGACCTGCTGTGTTTGATCAGCCTCCAGTCGCCCTAGTATTCTACCCCTCAGAACGACATCAATGTGTGTTCTTTTAGCCATTTTCAACACACAGTCACCATTAGCACGACTGACAACGTCTGAACCCTTACTCGCTGCACCGTGCTCTGACATGCACCAACACACCTCTGCATATGTGGACTGCCGCCAGCGCCACCGTGCGACGACCGCAGGTCAAATGCACCGCATGGTCATACCCCGAGGTGATTTAAACCCGCAAACCGCCCACCAGAGCGTTGTTTCATCATGTATCAGCATTATCCTTAATTTATGAGCATGAGTGTAAATTTTGTATTGCTTGATTGATTCTTTTTCGTATTGTCATTGTTCTTCCGCTCAAGAAATTCAACACTTCATTTTTCTGCTTCTCATCATGTAGGTATTATGTATGTGAAAGACTGCGTTTAATGATATTAGTTGGAAACAGTCTTGGTTGTAATTTTGGTTTTTTTATTGATCAACTACGCATTTCACCTTGTTTAGGCATCTTCAGGCTGATCTACATAGAAAAGAGAGAAAAAATACATCTATTTAAGGATCACATTCGTGTTGTGCAGACCTGGATAACCTAAAAGCATGTATAAATAAATCAAATACTGAAAGAGCAAATACCTTAATTTCGTATTTCTTAGGACGATCCTTTAGAAAGTGTAGTTAAAGAGGCTTCGTCGATTACATCAGGCCAACATCGCCTTCGTTAACCTCAGTAAATATTAGAAATATAAAATAGTAAAAACGGATAAGAGAATTGACCAGTGATCGGACACTCAGAAATGCAATTATATTGCCGAAGCCTTATGATAAGGCCCTACCTTTCTAGATGGACGTGAGTGACTCCAAGACCTGCATAACGCGTACACGTTCACAGGAGGGTTTAATGAGTTTTGAATCAGTTTTCTGTAAGTGTAAAACAATGTTTCATACACAACTGTTTGAAGAATGCATTTTGTGTACTGTTTGTAGTGATGCATAATTCTCACATTGTAAGACTGATAGTGTTTGTATTGATGTTCAATAAACGCTTTCTATGGAAAAAAGCACGTAAGAACACGTAAAATGTTCAAACTCGATTTTGTCGAAAATGTTGAAGGGACGTAGGACGTCAAACGGGCCGACTTGGAGCAGGAGAGGCATCACAGGACATTTTAATTTCCAGTGTCTATACTTTTACAAATAAATTCATATAACTTTGTAAGCATCGCCAGGAATGATTCAGGATTCACACTCATTGCAGTGGAAGTTAGAAATCATAACAAAATAAAAATTTTTTACGTGTGAAATTTCATCATTTTTTCACTTACTAATGGCTGCATTTAATTGTTATAGGTACGCTCCTTTTCATAAGTTAGAGAGATTCTTCGATGAATTTTGCACGGCATACATACCATACTTCCAGGTGTATGAAACTAGAATTTATTTAATTTATGAAAAAAACGAATGAGCTGTTGTATTTTAAATTTCATGTTTAGAAAAAACACAAATTTTGTAGTTAATTACCTCAATTTTTACCACAGTTTTTAATAGATTTGGAAAATTCTAGAGTTTCAGACACCTTTAAGTATGGTTTGTATGCTGTGCAAAGTTCATCAAAGAATCTCTCTTATTTATGAAGAAAAGTGTACCTATAGCAGCAAATGCTGCCATTAGTAAGTGAAAAAAATGATGAAATTTCACATGAAAAAAATTATTTATATATGTTTTACAATTTCCACTGCTAAGAGTGTGAATTCTGAATCCTTCCTGGTCATGGTGACAAAGTTTTATAAATTTATTTGCAAAAATATAGAGAGTGGAAATTGAAATGTCCTGTGGTGCCTCTCCTGCTCCAAGTCGGCCCGTTTGACGTCCTACCCCCCCTTAAGAGTTGCGTCTCGCTATATAATTACGTCGAAGTCCCAGTCGGGCAGTGCATGTCCTGTCAAAATGAATCAGCTCGGTGAGGGGAAGTTCGTACAGTCCCCTTGTTAGGGTAAACTGTGTCTCGAACATTGTGACCATGTGTGGGATACCCCGCCCTTCCAGCTCAAGTGAAGGTTGCCTGAGTCGTCCTTGAAACCCACAGGAGCGACGCAGCTGTTTCTCACAGACCCCTGCCGGCTGTGTCCTACCTGTGCGGCCACGAATGACTCCCGCGGTGCCCTCTGGCTTGCAGCTGCACGCAGCCATTCAGAAACACCCAGCTACTGCAGCACGGCTCTCGTGTCGCTTTCCGCGTCAGCCACTTTGCTTTTTGTATGCGGCGCGGCGCCTCTGTGACGGCGATGTAAGGAAGGTGAGGGAGCGGTCGTCGATCCTTTTAATGCTTTCATTCGGCCGTTATGTCCCGAGCTTGATCCGGGAACGGAGAAAGGAACTCCGCGGATAAATCTGTGGGGGCGGAATATATGGATGCCCTGGAACTACTGAGGGGCGGAATGGCCCCTAACTGGGTCAGAGGGAATAATAAAAGAGCGCTGTCAGACATCGAGATACATTTCGCGTCCACACGTTTCTTCTTCAACCCTCCTCTCCCCCCCCCCCCCCCCCCTGCCTGTCTGCCTAGAGCACCCCTTCTATATTTGTCTGCGGGAATGAAAGAGATGTGAGGGGCTTCTCAGTCAAGAAAGATAGACTGACAAGCTGGCCTCTTCCATCCCCTTCATATTACAGGCTCTTGACGCTCGGTGATAGGACATCAGTTTCCCAATGCGGTATGACGCAATTATCACAAACTTCCGAAAAAGTGCCTTCCGAGATCAGTGGATACCCGAGCGCCTTTAACTTCAGAACACTCCTAGATTATTAACGTATTCGTTTGTCCGAAGTCGAATGAACAGCGCTTCGCAGCGTAGCCACTCAGTCTGAGCCGCCTTGCCACGATTCGCGCGGCTGCCCCCGTCGGAGGTTCGAGTCCTGCCTCGAGCATGGGTGTGTGTGCTGTCAGCGTAAGTTAGTTTAAGTTAGATTAAGTATAGTGTAAGCCTAGGCAACGATGACCTCAGCAGTTCGGTTCCATGTGAACTTGCCTCGAATTTCGAGCTTCGAGTGAGCAGTATTTATAATTTTGCAATCGTGTAGTCGCTTGTTCGAATCCTTCCAGTGGCGATGTCTTTTACTTTTATTTAAATGTCATATTTACTAACAATTGGTAAAGTTAAGTGACAAATATTGAATAATAATTTTAATGAAAATAACGTATTTTCATTTGTGTTACTAATTGTGTGAACATAAATTAAATTTGGTGCTGACATACGAAATATCTTTTTGTTAAGTGAAAAGTACTATATACTAGTTGTCCCAGGAGGGATGTTCAGTTTGAAGGGATAAGACAGGAACGATCATGTGAAGCAAAAAGCTTCATATGAGTATATGCTCATATCCGAATGGTTTCTGGAACATGATACATTTAAAGAACATTTTTTAATTTCAGTGGATTGGAAATAACGGCCAACCAATTGGAAAATACAGGTTTATTGAACTTTTACCATGGTTTCGACAGTTTTAAAACTGCCTTCTTCAGAAGGTGTCGTCCGTAGAATAACGTATTATCTACACTGAAGCGCCAAAGAAACTGGTATAGGCATGCGTACTCAAATACAGAGCTATGTAAACAGGCAGAATACGGCGCTGCGGTCGGTAACGCCTATATAAGACAAAAAGTGTGTGGCGCAGTAGGTAGATGACTGCTACTATAGTACAATGGCAGGTTAGCAAGATTTAAGTGAGTTTGGAGCGATAGACAGCGCGCGAGTGATGGGACACAGCATCTCCAATGTAGCGACGAAGTGGGGATTTTCTCGTGCGAACATTTCACGAGTGTACCGTGAATATCAGGGATCCGGTAACACATCAAATCTCCGACATCGCTGTGGTCAGAAAAAAGATCCTGCAAGAACGGGACCAACGACGACTGAAGAGAATCGTTCAACGTGACAGAAGTGCAATCCTTCCGCAAATTGCTGCAGTACTGGGCCATCAGCAAGAGTCATCGTGCGAACCACTCCACGAAGCATCTAGGAAGCTGGACCAGAGTGCATGGAACTTTATTCGTTTGCCATTGTAGCAAGTGTTTGGCTGACTACGTACTGACCAGTTCAATGGGCTTCGTTTGGTGTGTTAAGAGGTAGACGTTATTTGTATCGAAATAATTACTGTGTTTGAAAGTGTCTAACGCAGTAGAATACCTTTTTAGCCCACCCTCTTCCTCTTTTTTAGCTGTGTATATAAAGTGAATGTACACCTGTAGAAGAAATAAAAACCAGTGTCGTTCTTAGTGCAGTTGTAGAGAGTGAATCTGAACTCTGATAAAATTTCGAAACTTAATCAGGAATATTTTCTGTTTTGGTATAAGAGACCTGCAGTCTCAATTGAGCAGATGCCTTTCGTTTGATTCTTACCCCTCTTTATCTTTACATTTGCATTCCGCTGAATAGTCGGCTGTGTGTGCTGTGTGTCCTGTTTGGAAACATAATTGCTCCAGTCACTCATGGTACTTGCTGTTGACGACAATAACGCCCACTTTCCTTTTCGCCTTCAAGTTTGCGTTCAGTAGTCTTCGGTTGTGTCTGAGTTTTGTTTTTATGGCAGTGTTAGCTGTATGTTAAGAGTAACGCACAGTAGTATGGGTACGTCTACAGATGATGTCGATAATTATCTCGTGCATGGATTGACTGAATGCAGTGAAAAGAAGATAACTGCAGCAACAAGCTGAATAAATCGTGATTACAGTACTACAGTAGTTGCACTAGCTTACTACAGTGTTGTTACGTGTACAATCAAAACAGTAATGGATCAGTGTAGTGAAAATACCAAAGGACTCCACACACGCCGAGTAAGGCGATCTATGTCTATGGGTTTGCAATGGGAATTCCAGAGCCTCTATTTGCGAATGCGAAGGACTATTTCCTAATCGCAGAGTTCCGGGTATCAGGGTATTTAGCGGGGACATCTTCAATTTTTTGGTCCTGTCCTCCTCAGTTGCGCGTAATACTACGGTATGTTGATGATTTTCACTTATGGACCGTCTGACAGCAACTGAATAAAACACAATTTTAGTGCCATACGCGTTTCGCCTTTATTTTCTGCAAGGCATCATCAGTGGCAGGTTGCGTAGACAGTTTCTTACATATTACGCTCCTGTTGCATTTTTGGTCTTGTTCGTCTTCCTATGAGCGCCAATTTGCTGTTTTTTCTGTATTCCACAGCACTATGCACTGAACGCTTTTTTTAATGCAATGTTTTGGTTTCTGTTGCCGACTGTTGACAGTCGGCAACAGAAACCAAAACATTGCATTAAAAAAAGCGTTCAGTGCATAGTGCTGTGGAATACAGAAAAAACAGCAAATTGGCGCTCATAGGAAGACGAACAAGACCAAAAATGCAACAGGAGCGTAATATGTAAGAAACTGTCTACGCAACCTGCCACTGATGATGCCTTGCAGAAAATAAAGGCGAAACGCGTATGGCACTAAAATTGTGTTTTATTCAGTTGCTGTCAGACGGTCCATAAGTGAAAATCATCAACATACCGTAGTATTTAGCGGGGTGTTACGCAGATTGCGTCCGCGTGGTACGCATCCCAGAGTACATGTTGTGTGTGAACGTCCCGTTCAGCAAGGTCTTAGTGAGGTTGAGATAGTCTTGAAAAGGTACATCGTAGCTCAACTACCAGCTCTATAAGAATTTCTGCACCGTTTGTTATCCCACAAACGCGAGTGGTGCACACAGTACAGCCGGCCGCGGTGGCCGAGCGGTTCTAGGCGCTTCAGTCCGGAACCGCACGACTGCTACGGTCGCAGGTTCGAATCCTGCCTGGGGCATGGATGTGTGTGATGTCCTTAGGTTAGTTAGGTTTAAGTAGTTCTAAGTTCTAGGGGACTGATGACCTCAGATGTTAAGTCCCCTAGTGCTCGGAGCCATTTGAACCATTTTGAACTACACAGTGCATGAGCAAGGTCGCATCCGTATCACTGGTAGAGTGTGGAACATCTGTAGCTAGGAGATAATGCCAAACGAGATTAATTCTTCCAATAGATCATTGCCAATGAACGCTGTATTCCACGTATTATGTTTACTGATGAGTCAACATTTGCCCGATACGGCATCAATAAAATGGTTCAAATGGCTCTAAGCACTATGGGACTTAACATCTGAGGTCATCAGTCCCCTATGCTCCGAATGTACATTCTCAGGAATTTCTTCCTCAGATTAGGACCTATGTTTGATACTAGTAGAATTCTCTTGGCCAGAAACGCCATTTTTTTCCAGTGCTACAGTACTTTTTGTCCTCCTTTCTCCGTTCGTTATGAGTTATTTTGCAGAATTCCCTAATTTGATCTACTTCGTGACCATCAATCCCGATGTTAAATTTCTCGCTGTTTCATTTCTGCTACTTTTCATTACTTTCGTCTTACTTCCATGTACTCTCAATCCATATTCTCTACTCATTAGGTTGTTCGTTCCATTCAGCACATCCTCTAATTCTTCTTCACTTTCACTTAGGATGGTAATGTCATTAACGAATCGTATCATTGATATCCTTTCGCCTTGGATTTAAATCACGCCTTTGAACCTTACTTTTAGTTTCGCCATTACCTCTTTGCTGTATAAACTGAACAAAAGGGGCTACAGACTACATCCCTATCTTACACCTGCACCAGGCGAACGGTCTACCCGACGGGAGGCCCTAGCCACACGGCATTTCCATTACCATTTTTGACGTCCGAGGACTTCGTTCTTGGTCACTCTTATTGTTCCCTCTTGGCTCGTGTACGTATTGTATATTATCGGCCTATCCCCATAGCTTACCCTATTTTTCTCAGAATTTCGAAAGTCTTGCACCATTTGACGCGCCGAAAGCCTTTTCCACGTCGACGAATCCCCTGAGAGTGTCCTGATTTGTCGGTAGTTTTGCTTCCATGATCAACGGCAACGTCAGAATTGCTTCTCTGGTGCCTTTATATTTCCTAAAGCCAAACTGATGGCCATCTAGGACACCCTCTATTTTCCTTTTTGCTCTTCTGCGTATTATTCTTACTCTCTGATGAACTCGCGAGAAGCCAGCGGAGTGAGTAGAAGCCGCCACTGCATGGGAATGTGCGGCGCTCCCTCGCCTCGTGCGGGCAGCCGGCGGCCCGATGCGGCGATAGCGGCCGCCACGAGGCGCAGCAGATAGAAGACGCCGACTGCCTGTCACAGGCAGGCGGGCCGGCACGAGGGCAGCAGGGCAGCGCCGGCCGCCGGCCGCTCGCTCCATACCGCCACCAGCTGCAACAGCAGCTGCCACGGAGCCCAGATTGCGCGCTGATCAGCTCATCACGTGGGCCAGCTGTGGCACCAGGAAAGCCTCGAGCTCCAGTCAAGAACACTACTGTATACGGCTGCATAGTCGAGAACAGTATCATTAGCTATACTGCCCGCAAAGTCTACGTAATCACATCTTCTACACTACTACACTAACGCAAAAAATCGTAACACCAAAGAGTAATTAAGGTAGAGCAAGCGCGTTGGGGAAATACACACACCAAAAAAAGTTTTGCCTCACCCTGGTTTCCAGAACTGCTGAATATACCGGGTGATCAAAAAGTTAGTATAAATTTGAAAACGGAATAAATCACGGAATAATGTTGATAGAGAGGTACAAATTGACACACATGCTTGGAATGACATGGGGTTTTATTAGAACAAAAAAAAAACAAAGCTCACAAAATGTCCGACAGATGGCACTGGACAGCAAAAAGTCAGTGACTGCGCATGACAATCGCGTATAAAAGCAGCTGTAGTGAGAGAGAGGATCAGATGCGCCAGCAGTCGCAGCTTGTTGACGTTACCTGAAAAGGCACTTTTAGTGAAGCTGTATTATCAGAATAGGGAATGTGCTAGTTCAGCGTTACGATCTTATCGCCATAGGAACGGGTAAAGGTCCGCTGACAAATGCAGCTGTGGTGAGAATGATTTCGAAGTTCGAAGCCACGGGTTGTTTAGACGATAGACCCCATAGTGGCCGACCGAGCACAAGGCGTAATGCTGCTGAAACAGTTCAGGAAGAAATGGAGACTGTAGTGGGTTCGTCTATGCACGGGGAAGTCAGCGCTCGTGCAGTCGCACGTCGCACCGGCATTCTATACACTGCTGTCTGGTTGGCACTTAGGCGTACCCTCCGATGCGATCCGCACAAAATCCATCGGCATCATGAGCTGTTACCTGGCGATTTAGCGAAGCGGAGGGCATTTGTGGTGTAGGCGCTTCAAAAGATGGCGGGAGATTACGACTGGTTGAATAACGTGTTGTGGACCGACGAAGCTCATTTCACGCTCCGAGGGTCTGTCAACGCCCACAACTGCAGAATTTGGGCTACCCAAAATCCTAGAACTGTCGTGGAAACTCCATTGCACGACGAGAAAGCCACGGTATGGGTTGGAGTTACCACATCTACCGTTATCGGGCCTTTTTCCTTCGAGGAAATGCGTGATTCTGGTTTTGTAACTGCTACCGTGACGGGTGAGAGGTACGCCGATATGTTACACAATCGCATCATCCCCAGCCTGGCTGATAAACACCTGCTGGAACGTACGATGTTTATGCAGGATGGCGGAGGAGGAGGAGGAGGAGATTACTGTTTAACGTCCCGTCGACAACGAGGTCATTAGAGACGGAGCACAAGCTCGGATTAGGAAAGGATGGGGAAGGAAATCGGCCGTGCCCTTTCTAAGGAACCATCCCGGCATTTGTCTGAAGCGATTTAGGGAAATCACGGAAAACCTAAATCAGGATGGCCGAACGCGGGATTGAACCGTCGTCCTCCCGAATGCGAGTCCAGTGTGCTAACCACTGCGCCACCTCGCTCGGTGCAGGATGGCGCTCCAAGCCATATTGCTAGACGCGTGAAAGATCTCTTGCGCGCGTCGTTTGGTGATGATCGTGTGCTCAGTCGCCACTTTCGTCATGCTTGGCCTCCCAGGTCCCCATACCTCAGTCCGTGCGATTATTGACTTTGGGGTTACCTGAAGTTGCAAATGTATCGTGATCGACCGACATCTCTAGGGATGCTGAAAGACATGCCTCACAATAACTTCGGACATGCTTTACAGTGCTGTTCACAACATTATTCCTCGATTACAGCTATTGTTGAGGAATGATGGTGGACGTATTGAGCATTTCCTGTAGAGATCATCATCCTTGCTTTATCTTACTTTGTTATGCTAATTATTGCTATTCTGATCATATGAAGCGCCATCTGTCAGACTTTTTTTTTTGAACTTTTGTATTTTTTGGGTTCTAATAAAACTCCATGTCATTCCAAGCATGTGTGTTAATTTGTATCTCTCTATCTACATTATTCCGTGATTAATTAAGTTTACAAATTTATACTGACTTTTTGATCACTTGGTAGTTGTTGACAGTGGATATTGTATCACAGACACAGTCCCTTTGACTTTTCAAAGATGTTACTAAACGCGCCCAAAGATGTAAACAACAATGCATGAGCAGCGCCTATTGGACGGAGAGGGTCCGACAGCCTATCAGTTCCAGTCATTCCACCAGGAAGGAGGTATACGGCTCGTGTTGTCTGTAGTTCAACCATACTTAAGGCGGTCAATACCGCGGTTCGATAGCGTCCGCATTGTTACTTTGTGCCAGGAAGGGCTCTCAACAAGGGAAGTGTCCAGGCACCTCAGAGTGAACCAAAGTGATGTTGTCCGGACATGGAGGACATGCAGAGAGACAGGAACTGTCGATGACATACCTCGCACGGGCCACCCAAGGACTACTGCTGCAGCTACCTACGGATTATGGCTCGCAGGAACCCTGGCAGCAACGCCACAGTGTTGAATAATGCTTTTCGCGCAGTCACAGGACGTCGGGTTACGACTCGAACTGTGCGCAATAGTCTGCATGATGCGCAACTTCACTCCGGACCTCCATGGCGAGGTCCATCATTGCAACCACGACACCGTGCAGTGCGGTACAGATCAGCCCAACAACATGCCGAACGGACCGCTCAGGATTGCCATCACGTTCTCTTCATCGATGAGTGTCGCATATGCCTTCAACCACACAATCGTCGGAGACATTTTTGGAGGCAATCCGGTCAGGCTGAACGCCTTAGACACACTGTCCAGCGAGTGCAGTAAGGTAGAGGTTCCCTGATATTTTGAGGTGACATTATGTGGGGCCGACGTACGCCGCTGGTGGTCGTGGAAGGCGCCGTAACGGCTGTACGATACGTCAGTGCCATCCTCCGACCGATAGCACAACCATATCGGCACCATATTCGCGAGGCATTTGTCTTTATGGATGACAATTCGCGTTCCCATCGTGTACATCTTGTGAATGACTTCCTTCAGGATAACCACATCGCTCGACTTGAGTGGCCAGCATGGCCTCCAGAAATGAGCCCTATCGAACATGCCTAGGATAGATTGAAAAGAGCTGTTTAAGGGCGAAGTGACCCACCAACCACTCCGAGGGATCTACGGCGAATCGCCGTTGAGGAGTGGGGCAATCTGGACCAACAGTACCTTGATGAATTTGTAGATAGTATGACACGACGAATACAGACATGCATCATGGCAAGAGGACGTGCTACTGGGTATTAGAGGAACCGGTGTGTACAGAAATCTGGACGACTACCTCTGAACGTCTCGCTGTATGGTGGTACAGCATGCGGTGTGTGGTTTTCATGAGCAATAAAAAGGGTGGCTATGATGTTTATGTTGATCTCTGTTCCAATTTTTTGTACAGGTTCCGGAACTCTCGGAGCCGAAGTGATGCAAAACTTTTTTGATGGCTAAAATGGTTCAAATGGCTCTGAGCACTATGGGACTCAACGGCTGAGGTCATTAGTCCCCTAGAACTTAGAACTAGTTAAACCTAACTAACCTAAGGACATCACACACATCCATGCCCGAGGCAGGATTCGAACCTGCGACCGTAGCGGTCTCGCGGTTCCAGACTGCAGCGCCAGAACCGCGCGGCCACTTCGGCCGGCAAACTTTTTTGATGTGTGTACATTTGTCTAGGTAACATGAGTAAGATATTAACATTGCAAGAAAACAGGTTAATGTAAGCGCCACATAAGCCGTTGCAAATATGAACTGGTGGAACTTCAACAGCTGGTGTAACCGCCACAATGCTAACCGCATGCATGCAAAAGTCCATGCATTGTGTTGTATAGGTGCGCGTTGCCGGATGTCAGTTTGTGGGATAGAGATCCAGGCCTATTGCACTTGGCCCTTTAATACACGGATGAATAATGCTGGTTGTGGATGACGCTGGAGTCGTCGTTGGACGATGTCCCATACGTGCTCGACTGAAGACAGATCTGATGATGGAACAGGCCAAGACAAAGTGTCGACACTCTTTAGAGCTTATTGGGATACAACAGCTGTATCTTTTCGAGCCTTATCCTGTTGGAAAGCACCCGTTGTAAGGATGTTCATGAATGGCAGCACAACAGGTCGAATCGCCAGACTGACGTACAAATTTGGAGTCAGGATGTGTGGAATAACCACGAGACTGCGCCCACTGTCATACGAAATCGCACCCCTGACCATAACTCCAGGCTTAGGTCCAGAGTGTCTAGCACGCAGACAGGTTGGATGGCGGGCCTCAACTGACCATTACACGGCCATCACTGGCACCGACGCAGAATCAGGTTTCATCAGAAAACTCCTCCACCCTACCCTCCGATGAATGACATATAGGAGTGGTTTGGGGTCAGTGGAATGCAGACTACGGGGCGTCTGGCTCAGAGTTGTCCTTGAAGTGACCGATTTGTAACAGTTCGTTATGTCACTGTGGTGCCAATTGCTGTTCAAATTACTGCTGCACATGCAGTACGATGCGCCAGAGCCATATGCCGAACACAATGACGTGCGCGTCAGGATCCCGGTCTTGTTGCGACCGTACATTCTCGTGACAACCGTTGCCAGCAATCATGTGTAGTGGCAACATTCCTTTCAAGTCTTTCTGCAGTATATCTACATCTACATCTACATTGATACTCCGCAAGCCACCCAACGGTGTGTGGCGGAGGGCACTTTACGTGCCACTGTCATTACCTCCCTTTCCTGTTCCAGTCGCGTATGGTTCGCGGGAAGAACGACTGTCTGAAAGCCTCCGTGCGCGCTCTAATCTCTCTAATTTTACATTCGTGATCTCCTCGGGAAGTATAAATAGGGGGAAGCAATATATTCGATACCTCATCCAGAAACGCACCCTCTCGAAACCTGGCGAGCAAGCTACACCGCGATGCAGAGCGCCTCTCTTGCAGAGTCTGCCACTTGAGTTTATTAAACATCTCCGTAACGCTATCACGGTTACCAAATAACCCAGTGACGAAACGCGCCGCTCTTCTTTGGATCTTCTCTATCTCCTCCGTCAACCCGACCTGGTACGGATCCCACACTGATGAGCAATACTCAAGTATAGGTCGAACGAGTGTTTTGTAAGCCACCTCCTTTGTTGATGGACTACATTTTCTAAGCACTCTCCCAATGAATCTCAACCTGGTACCCGCCTTACCAACAATTAGTTTTATATGATCATTCCACTTCAAATCGTTCCGTACGCATACTCCCAGATATTTTACAGAAGTAACTGCTACCAGTGTTTGTTCCGCTATCATATAATCATACAATAAAGGATCCTTCTTTCTATGTATTCGCAATACATTACATTTGTCTATGTTAAGGGTCAGTTGCCACTCCCTGCACCAAGTGCCTATCCGCTGCAGATCTTCCTGTATTTCGCTACAATTTTCTAATGCAGCAACTTCTCTGTATACTACAGCATCATCCGCGAAAAGCCGCATGGAACTTCCGACACTATCTACTAAGTCATTTATATATATTGTGAAAAGCAATGGTCCCATAACACTCCCCTGTGGCACGCCAGAGGTTACTTTAACGTCTGTAGACGTCTCTCCATTGATAACAACATGCTGTGTTCTGTTTGCTAAAAACTCTTCAATCCAGCCACACAGCTGGTCTGATATTCCGTAGGCTCTTACTTTGTTTATCGGGCGACAGTGCGGAACTGTATCGAACGCCTTCCGGAAGTCAAGAAAAATAGCATCTACCTGGGAGCCTGTATCTAATAAGGAACATCCAGCTTTTCGGAGTCGTATTACACGACCTCGTTCAAACTCAGTAGGATGTTGATAAAAGGCGTCTTCCTCGCCTTAAAGGCATTCTTGACTACGATCAGCTCACCACGTCCAATCTCAAATGTAACTAACGGGTCACGATGGTTATAGCGTGCATTTAAAGCAAACCTCATTTGCAAAAAATGGCTCAAATGGCTCTAAGCACTTCGGCACTTAACATCTGAGGTCATCAGTCCCCTAGACATAGAACTACTTAAACCTGACTAACCTAAGGACATCACACACGCCAATGCAAGAAGCAGGACTCGAACCTGAGACCATAGCAGCAGCGCGGTTCCGGACTGAAGCGCCTAGAACCGCTCGGCCACAACGGCCGGCTCTCATTTGCATTCTCATATTGACGCTACTAGCCCCATTCTTATCCGACTAAGACGAAATTTGAATAGACATCATCCTTCAGATGTAGAAACACGCCTACCAACTTTCGTTTATGTCGCACAACTCCATGATGGTGTTGCATTTTTTTCCGTTAGTGTATATAAAGACAAGTTGTTGTTTAACGTTTTTATCAAAAATCTTGGAAGGTTCTTGACTTAGAATTTTTACACGATACGCCAATAAACTTACTGACAGAGTAATTTTGAATTCTGTGTGTGTTTTTGTGTTTATTTGTGTGTCTACAACATACCAACACTTTCGTTTGGTAAGTTACATCATCTTTGTTTATGGATATATTTTTCCCACGTGGAATATTTCCCTCTATTATATATACAAAGATGATGTAACTTACCAAACGAAAGCGTTGGTATGTTGATAGACACACAAACACAAACACACACACAAAATTCAAGCTTTCGCAACCCACGGTTGCTTCATCAGGAAATAGGGAAGGAGAGTGAAAGACGAAAGGATGTGGGTTTTAAGAGAGAGGGTAAGGAGTCATTCCAATCCCGGGAGCGGAAAGACTTACCTTAGAGGAAAAAAGGACGGGTATACACTCGCGCACACACATATCCCATATGCCAATCCCATGTGTGTGTGTGTGTGTGTGTGTGTGTGTGTGTGTGTGTGTGTGTGCGAGTGTATGCCACGTAAAAACATTAGTCTCTAAATTTTCGTTTCAAACTTTGTTTCCTGCAGTCAGTATCAATTTTGCGGTGTTCTTGTACGCAACGTAACAAAAGTTGTTTTTGTTCCTCCTCAACCGAGATTAAACTTTGAAAGTCTTGCATCAACTTGACCGCTCTTTCAGCTGTATCATTCACTGCTCTCAGTGCTGAAACCTCCTTTCTGCTTTCTTGAAAGGAAGCACTGTTTGACCACATGGCAGGACATTCGTGGAGAAAACTGCCATCAATCTTAAGACGATGGAACAAGGACTTGCTTCTGGCTGAAATGAAGTCGTAGATGTTTTTCTGTGTAATTAACAGAGAGCAAAGCTGTTAACAAAACTGTGATGTAAACAGAAAACTAAAAAAGCAACGTCTCCATTTATTTAACTCACCATTCAATGGACCGCAAAGTTCTTCCTTCAAAGGGATGTAACGGTTAGCATGAGCTGATAAATTATCTTTGGTTAAATTTTCAACATTTTTACTTTTGTTTCTAGATCCACATCAACGTCAAACAGTGGCAAGACAGAAACTTCATCAGTCAAATGCCATAAATGCTGGCTTATCTTCTGTAGAGCTGCTTTTGAGATTTCTTTATCTATTTTTTCGTATGCCTTCATTGACTTCAAAAAGCACAAATCTTGGTAGGGTGCCTTTACTGCCAAAATACACTGGAGCTTTGGCTTGACGCAGGATGTCACGATGAACAGGCAAACGTCAAATAGCGCTACCTTCTCATTGCTCGAAATTTTTAACTGAGCACAAAGTAGTAATATTTTTAGGAAATATATAGCTCTTAACATCCATCGAGCTTGGTGTATGGCATCTGGAGGCTGTATCTTGAATTTTCTGTCTGTATTTCCACCTAAAAATATAACAGAAAGCTCTATCAACTCTCGGTAATCATCTCTGATTATTTCTGTTGTCAGTTCAGTGCGTTAAAACTCAAGCAGATTGTCAATTTCTGAAACTGTCAGGTGCATTGCGACCTTTTCTTTGTAGCACTGTTTGTTATCTGGATCTACACTTTTCCAGTTATCTCGGAACTTTTTGAAGAGTGGAATATCAAGACTTGTTGTCACTGAACTGATTTGTACCTGGAAGACGTTTTTTAACACTAGTTCATACACGTGGTAGCGGCAAGGAAAAAGAGTGACACTTCTGTTAAGTTTTTGCTCAAGTAGCACACAGACACCATTGATATGACCTGTATTTGAAACCGTAGTATCACAACAAAGAAACTGCACTTTGTCTTCGAGATTCCAGTCCACAAACGCGTTCCAAACAGCTTTCGCCTCTTCACATCCTGAAGAGTTTTCCAACCTTGGCACAGCAATAAGTTGCTCTTTATTTCTACATGAAATAACTATCGGAAGACGTTCTTTTTTTTGCTTCCCGATCATGTGCAGCAGGCAACAGTTTGCCATCTCAATGAATAGTCACAACATCTGGTACCTCGTTTTGAAAATTAACTTTTATATCTTCCGCACGCTCTTTCCGTTTTTCTGTACAAATTCTTTGAATAGAGGACTTACTTATAGGAAATTCATCAGTATTACATCCAAGTGCCTCAATGGTAACTTCAAGAATACACACTGAGTCTCTCACACTCAACTGACACCTATGTAGCGCTGCTACTAATTTTGGAGTAATGAAATTTTTCCGCATACTGGTTCCAGATTTTATCTTCTCAATCACAGTTGGGAAATTTTCTTGCAAACACATCTCATTTTCATTACAATCTGAAGATGATTCATTTTGTAATGCTTCATAAGATGCTGACGAAGGAGCTGACGTGGAAAAAAACTTAGCACGTCGGTTTTCTGCCTCAATAGTTCTGATGCGCGACCTTTCCTCTTTATTAGCCAGTTTCTTGTCCACTGCAGCTAAGTGACCAGGCCTACCTGGCTCTCTCTGTCACTGTAAAAAGATTTTATCTTTATTTAGTTTCATTAACTGAAGTGCATCGGCGTGTGCAATGTCGAACAAATCATCTAACTTGTTGACAAACTCTTGTCGGCGCTGCTCAAATACCTTTTAGGTTTTTGTGCATTTTTTTTGCAGCTCCCACGAAACTTGATATAGGTTAACTAATTTCTTCACACAATTAGGTACAGATTTGGTAGGTATACGCGCCTTTTCGCAAAAGATCATACATTCCTTAATAGTGAGATTTGCACTTTCACTGACAGTTAAATTCACTTCCCGGATATTATAAAATAAAACTGCTATAACTTGGCCATTAGATGGCAGTTTTGAACATTCTATCTGATATTTTACCGCACCTATTAAAAATATACGCGTTTTAGAACTACTACGTAATTCCACTGACATTTTCACTTACTGACAACAATTTAGACTAACAATGTCAGAGACACACCGATACGAGAGCGTACGCCTTCGCCTTTCTTACCAAGTACAGCCAACCTGACATGTTTCAATGCAAGTCGGCACGGGTTGCCAACATCCTAAGGTTCTTTTTTCTTTCTCACAGTAGATTTTCACCGAAAACAAGAAAGTTGTATTCATTGCTTATCGGCTTGACTAGAATACTACTATGGGAATCGGAATTTGCAATAACAGTGAACATGGCTCAAGGTCAGGGAGAGGGAGGAAGGAGAGGTCGACAGAGAGTTGGGATATGGAGTTGGGAAGGAGGAGATGGACAGAGAGGGGGTGTAGGAGGACATGGACAAAAAGAGGGGGAAGGTAGGTGATGAACAGAGAGGAGAGAGGAGGAGGAGATAGGAAAGGAGAGACACAAGGTGATTAGTACGTATATCCAACTGCCTTACATGTCTGGCAATTACGAAGCACTGCCGAGTTCCCTGAGGCTAGTAACTAACAGCTACTCTAATTAAAGGCCGTAAATAGTTATTTCTGTGACAGTAGTATTTAATGTAAGTGATGTGATAGGACTGAAAAGAACGTAAGCCACTTGACAATGCTGTCGTTTACTATTCTAGCTGATCACAGTCCTCTACGCCTCACGACGTCTTCTTGGCACCTTATTCAACTTCGCAAGTGCACTGGAATGTTTTATAAACCTAAGACCTCTCCCAGGTGTCTCTCTCACAAGTGGAGAGGCCCTACGGCCATTTCGTCCAGCAGAACCGTTCAGCTGATGTAAAATCCGATAATAAATTCAGACAGAAGGGGAAAATACGAATCTAATGACCGCTATCAAGGATCGATTGTGCGCATATTAAATGATCTGGGAAACCTAATATGCAAATTTCCTCTATAAAATAAATTTTGCTCTAGTTTCTGGACCCGCTGAGGTATTGCTGTGTCGCCTGTTTACTCTGCAACACGTTATGTTTATTTACGTTGAGCGTCAACGACTAGCCCTGCACCAATGTCTCTCCTCTGCAGGACTTCTTGTGTTTCGCTACAGTCTACAGGCGTTGCAGCTTTCTTATAAACAACAGCATCGTTTGCAAATAGGCTCTCATTGCCTCCGCTGCTGTGCACTAGATCATAAATAAAATTATAAATAGTAGTGGCCCTGTAACATTCCCTTGTGGTTGTCTCTAAATTACCTTTAATTTTATAGATTTTCTTCCGAGACTAAGATTCACTAGGAGAATCCTCTGAAGCGAAATCTATCTCTGAATCAGGCATCTACTTGATTATTGCTCATCATTCTGTGACCCTTAACAGATCTGACTGATAGAGAATGCAGGGAAGATCCAAAGAAGAGTAGTACGTTTCGTCACACGTTCATTTAAATAGGTGTGTAAGTAATGGAGGAAAGTGCATGATGATTCTGCTCAGAGAGGTGGTGCTATGGTATGCGGATGTTTTTCGTGGTTAGCTTAAGAAAATGCAGTGCGAATAAAATGAACAGATTTCGCAGCACTGTGTCCTGCGTACAGTAAAGTAACAGATCAGAGACGATGATTGTATCGGTTCCACAATGGACTATGTCATAAAGGAGCATCTATGAGGCAATGCTTTATAAACAATAACATTGCTGAAACGGATTGGATTGCCCAGAGTGCCGACTCTAACCCAATGGAACACCTCCAGCGTGAGTCGACATAAAAGTTTTCTGGGTATGGTGCCGCGTCATAATGTAAAAAACTACTGCTGCTGGGTAAAAAGCAACGTTTCGGCCATGGTTGCAGCGGCCTTCTTCTGGGTCTAATTGTGCGTTCTAGCCTTACAGTGTCCTTTATATTTTGTTGTTACTGTTCATTGCGCATGCCATTACGTCATAATTTTAAAAAGGTAGTTAGTTTCATTGGTCACTTAAGGAAGAATGAGAGGGAACTTTATTTTAATAGATTATTGCGGTGGAGGAAGAACGTCACCTCTGTTGTCTATTGGCTCTTGTGCTATGTACAGGGTGTTTCAAAAATGACCGGTATATTTGAAACGGCAATAAAAACTAAACGAGCAGCGATAGAATTACACCGTTTGTTGCAATATGCTTGGGACAACAGTACATTTTCAGGCGGACAAACTTTCGAAATTACAGTAGTTACAATTTTCAACAACAGATGGCGCTGCAAGTGATGTGAAAGGTATAGAAGACAACGCAGTCTGTGGGTGCGCCATTCTGTACGTCGTCTTTCTGCTGTAAGCGTGTGCTGTTCACAACGTGCAAGTGTGCTGTAGACAACATGGTTTATTCCTTAGAACAGAGGATTTTTCTGGTGTTGGAATTCCACCGCCTAGAACACAGTGTTGTTGCAACAAGACGAAGTTTTCAACGGAGGTTTAATGTAACCAAAGGACCGAAAAGCGATACAATAAAGGATCTGTTTGAAAAATTTCAACGGACTGGGAACGTGACGGATGAACGTGCTGGAAAGGTAGGGCGACCGCGTACGGCAACCACAGAGGGCAACGCGCAGCTAGTGCAGCAGGTGATCCAACAGCGGCCTCGGGTTTCCGTTCGCCGTGTTGCAGCTGCGGTCCAAATGACGCCAACGTCCACGTATCGTCTCATGTGCCAGAGTTTACGCCTCTATCCATACAAAATTCAAACGCGGCAACCCCTCAGCGCCGCTACCATTGCTGCACAAGAGACATTCGCTAACGATATAGTGCACAGGATTGATGACGGCGATATGCATGTGGGCAGCATTTGGTTTACTGACGAAGCTTATTTTTACCTGGACGGCTTCGTCAATAAACAGAACTGGCGCATATGGGGAACCAAAAAGCCCCATGTTGCAGTCCCATCGTCCCTGCATCCTCAAAAAGTACTGGTCTGGGCCGCCATTTCTTCCAAAGGAATCATTGGCCCATTTTTCAGTTCCGAAACGATTACTGCATCACGCTATCTGGACATTCTTCGAGAATTTGTGGCGGTACAAACTGCCTTAGACGACACTGCGAACACCTCGTGGTTTATGCAAGATGGTGCCCGGCCACATCGCACGGCCGACGTCTTTAATTTCCTGAATGAATATTTGGATGATCGTGTGATTGTTTTGGGCTATCCGAAACATACAGGAGGCGGCGTGGATTGGCCTCCCTATTCGCCAGACATGAACCCCTGTGACTTCTTTCTGTGGGGACACGTGAAAGTCCAGGTGTACCGCCAGAATCCAGAAACAATTGAACAGCTGAAGCAGTACATCTCATCTGCTTGTGAAGCCATTCCGCCAGACACGTTGTCAAAGCTTTCGGGTAGTTTCATTCAGAGACTACGCCATATTATTGCTACGCATGGTGGATATGTGGAAAATATCGTACTATAGAGTTTCCCAGACCGCAGCGCCATCTGTTGTTGAAAATTGTAACTACTGTAATTTCGAAAGTTTGCCTGCCTGAAAATGTACTGTTGTCCCAAGCATATTGCAACAAACGGTGTATTTCTATCGCTGCTCGTTTAGTTTTTATTACCGTTTCAAACATACCGGTCATTTTTGAAACACCCTGTGCCATGATTGGTGGTCACCGTGAAATGAGAAGTTGGCTGCTGTTTACCAACTGCTGGACGTCGGCCGCGCGGCGGCAGTTACTCGCCTGTAGTGCTCGTGCCTCATGTTGACAATGCGGTCTGTTGGGCTCTGATTGCTGGCAGCCAAGATGGGGCAAGCCTGAGTCCATCCTCCCTGTTCATGTTATCAGGGTGTTCAAGTATTTCGATGGCCTCTCTGATTTTGCGTTTCGTCATAATTGGCTGCTTGGCCAAAACACAGGCTTCGCTGATTTTTTTATTTCTTTTCCGCAGTCTTACTGATGTTCTGCCATTCCGGATTTGTTGTGTTGCCCTAGACGAATAGAAGGAGGCCGCTGCAACCGTGGCCGAAACGTTGGCTTTTCTCCAGCAGCAGTAGTGTTTTACATTATGACGCGGTACCATACCCATAAAACTTTTATGTTCGGCTGACTCCGCCCACGGAAACCTACGCAATTGTATCTCCAACGTGAGTTAGGACGTCGACTTTTTTGCAGAGCCTAGCGTTCAGCGTTACTATCTTCTCTGATTCCGACTCTTGGGGAAGAACGGGCTGCTATTCCTCCACAGACATTCAGACACCAAACTGAAAGTGTCCACAGCATAATTCAAGCCGTGGTAATGCAAAAGATGGACACACTCCATATTAAGGTTCACTAATAGGTGTCTGGATACTAGTGATCAGAAGTGTATATCAAGATTAGTGGATGAAGGTAAAATCTGCGTTTGAACGAGATTGCTTTACCATGTAACATTCGCTACTGTGATCCTATTGTAAACAGTAGCGGCCCTGTAATATTCCCTCGTGGTTGCCTCCAAATTACCTTTAAATTTATAGATTTTGGTGCCAGAAATACCATTAGCCACACACATTCAGGAGGCTGGCGTAATACGGGTGTAGTGGATTTTAGACGTAGACGCAAACCGGGTGAGTGAGTCGTTGAGTGCGAGACGCGGGAAGCCGCTCTACGGGCGCCACGGCCAGGTACAGCACATCTGCGAGCCCAGCTTCGTGTACCCAGCGGACAGGGAGCTGATACACGCTGTTTCACAAGACTGTAGCTGTCTTGTAGCAGCACACCTTTAAAATCAGTGACAACCTACCCCAGTTTAATCCTTGTACCACTGATAACATGAGTGAAGTAAGTATTAATATCGGTGGTGTTGAGAAACAACTGAAATCGTTAAAACTGAACATTGCTCCAGGGCCAAGGGAATCCCAATCACATTCTATGCTGAATTTGCTGCCGAGCTAGCCCCTCTTCTAACTATAATCTGTGGTAGATCCTTCGGAAAAAAACACAACCATACCCAGTTCTTGGAAAAAAGCACATGTCACACCCCTCTACAATAAAGGTAGTAGAAGTGATCTACAAAACTGCCGTCCAGTATCTTTGACATCGATTTGTCGTAGAATATTAGAACATATACTGAACTCAAACATAATCACGTATCTCGAACAGAGTGACCTCCTCCTTGACCACCAGCATGGATTCCGAAATTACCGATTATGTGAAACCCAACTTACACTTTTCTCACATGGTGTACAGAAAGCATTGGAAGGCAGTCAGTTGACTGGTTTCTGAAAAGCATTTGACTCAGTACCACATCTATGCTTACTGTCAAAAGTAGGAATATATGGGGTATCAAGTGAACTTTGTGACTGGATTGACGGCTTTTTGATAGGGAGGACACAGCGTGTTATCCTGGAGGAGAGTAATTTTCAGATGTAGAAATAATTTCGGGCGTGCCCCAGGGAAGTGTGTTGTGAACCCCTGATGTTCATTTTATCCTTGCAGATCTATTAATAGTTACCTCAGGCTTCTTGCAGATGATACACTTATCTGTTATGAAGTACTATCTGAAAGAAACTGCATAAATATTCGTTCAGATCTCGATAACATCTCAAAGTGGGACATAGATTGGGAACTAGCTTTAAATGTTCAGAAACGTAAAATTAAGCACTTAACAAAACGAAGAAATATAGTACGTTCTGACTACAATATCAGTGAGACGCTATTGTGTTCGACCAGCTCATACAAATACATGGTTGTAACGCTTTGTAGGGGTATGAAATGGAATGATGAAATAGGTTCACTCGTGGGTAAAGGAGGTGGTACCGTTCGGTTTACTGGTAGAATACTGTGGAAGTACATTCAGTTTACAAAGGAGCTTGCTTAAAAACCATCGTGCGACCGGTTCTAGAATATTGCTCAAGTGTGTAGAACTAAGAGGGGTATTGAACGCATACGTAGAAGGACAGCACGATTGGTGACAGGTTTGTTTGATCCATGGGAGAGTGTCACAGAGATACTGAAGAAACTGAACTTTCAGACTCTTGAAAATAGACGTAAACTATCCGGAGAAAGTCTACTAACAAAGTTTCAAGAACGAGCTTTAAATGATGACTACAACTCGCTACGTATCGCTCACATAGGGATCGTGATGAAAAGATTAGAATAATTACAGCACATACAGAGGCATTCAAACAATCATTCTTCCCGCACGCCATACGTGACTGGAACGGGAACATCTCCATCTACATCTTCATAGATACTCTGCAAATCACATCGAAGTGGCTGGCAGAGGGTTCATCGAACCACCTTCACAATTCTCTGTTGTTTCAATCTCGTATAGCACGCGGAAAGAACGAACACCTACATCTTTCCGTACAAGGTCTGATTTCCTTTATTTTATCATGGTGATCGTTTCTCCCCATGCAGGTCAACGGCAACAAAATATTTTCCATGCTGGTGATTGGAATTTCGTGAGAATATTCCGCCGCAACGAAAAACGCCTTTGTTTTAATTATGTCCACCCCAAATCCTGTATCATTTCAGAGACACTTTCTCCCCTATTTCGCGATAATACAAAACTTGCTGCTCTTCTTTGATCTTTTTCGATGTACTCCGTCAATCCTATCTGGTAAGGATCCCACACCGCGCAGCAGTATTCTAAAAGAGGACGGATAAGCATTTTGTAGGCAGTCTCCTTAGTAGATTTGTTACATTTGCTAAGTGTCGTTCCAATAAAACGCAGTCTTTGGTCAGCCTTCCCCACAACATTTTCTACGTCTTCCTTCCAATTTAAGTTTTTAGTAGTTGTTATTCCTAGGTATTTGTTTGAATTTACGGCCTATAGAATTGACTGATTTATCGTGTAACTGAAGATTAACTAATTACTTTTAGGACTCACGTGGATGACCTCACACTTTTCGGTATTTAGGGTCAATTGCCAATTTTCGCTCCATACAGATACCTTTTCTAAACCGTTTTGCAATTTGTTTTGATCTTCTGATAACTTTGCTAGTCGATAAACGACAGCGTCATCTGCAAACAACCTAAGACGGCTGCTCAGATCGTCTCCCAAATCGCTTATATAGGTAAGGAACAGCAAAGGGTGTATAACACTACCTTGGGGAAGGCCAGAAATCACATCCGTTTTACTCGATGACTTTCCGTCAATTGCTACGAACTGTGACGTCTATGACAGGAAAACACGAATCCAGTCACTTAACTGTACGATATTTCCATAAGCACGCAATTTCACTACAAGCCACTCGTGTGGTACAGTTTCAAAAGCCTACCGGAAATCCAGAATACAGAAAAAATCTGAAATTCAAATGGTTCAAATGGCTCTGAGCACTATGGGACTTAACAGCTGACGTCAGCAGTCCCCTAGAACTGAAACATCCCCTCAGAAAAATTTTATGACATTGCTGGAAAACCTGTACGTTATTTGATTTTCAAACAGCTGAGCAGAACTGAACGTACCCAGACATTTCTCTCTTTACTTATTCTGATCAGCACTAAACTGACACACAATACTTTTAGCGGAACGCAGTCTGACTTTCAATAATCCCAACAAAAGAATCGCCCTGACTAACAATAACCTATACCTTTCACGAATCACTTACCTCACAATAATCTTCGTTACTCGAACTACTGGAATACAGCGAGCGCCAATACTGCCAGCTAAATAAAAGATTCTAACTACTGAAGGGACTAACTGCTGATCGGCATAGTTAGCAAATGAAAGATTTTGATAGAGAACAAACAATGTATTTACCTTAATAGTGTTCAAAAGTGATTTTATATATATATATATATATATATATATATATATATATATATATATATATATATATATATATATATATCAGTTCATGATATCCAGTATTACAAATTTACTCTTTCTGGCGGACATACGTCCCGATCGTCCGCTCTTAAAATTCTGCCATCTCTCTCCCCAAATCCACCACTGCTGGCGGCTCACCTCCAACTGCGCAACGCTACGCGCTGTTCACATCCAACTGGCCGACACTACAATAGCAAATATTCCAACAATGCAAACCAGCCACAGACTGCACACAGCACAGTCAGTGATTTTCATATAGAGCGCTACGTGGCGTTACCAACATAAAAACCTAAACAGCCTCCTTACAGAACTTAGAACTACTTAAACCTAACCAACCTAAGGACAACACTCACACCCATGCCCGAGGCAGGATTCGAACCTGCGACCGTAGCGGTCACGCGGTGCCAGACTGAAGCGCGTAGAACCGCTCGGCCACTCCGGCCGGCAAATCTGAAATTCCTTGTCACTAGCACTCAGAAGAAACCATAATAGCTGGTACAATGGGACGTACCTCTGTCATGCATTTCACGGTGATCTGCAGAATATAGATGTAGATGTAGAGTTTGTGTGCACACGTGCCCAGGGAATGCTCATGTTCCAATAACTGCGTACGCACACCAACAGAATCTACGAAAGATTCGCATGTGCACTGCAGCGCTAGACGGGAAAATCGGCTCTCATTCATTCTGTACATGTCGGCGTTGTTCTCTGAGAGGGCACTTGCCCCGACACACTTAACAGGCAGACTGTAAGCGCCAGTGATGAGCGACGTCCCCGCCAATGTCCCGGCTTCGCAGAATCGAGCCCACCACTCCTCCTTAGCGTCTTCCGCGCCCCGGCCTGAGACACAACGGTTAATCAGCCCTGCAGTAATTTTCTTCCAGTCTTGGCGCCCGTTAAGTAATGAGTTTACTGCGGCCGCTCGTCACTTCCACTCTCTCCCCCCATCCCCCCCCCCCCCCCCCCTGTCACCCTGACTAGGCTGACGCACCCCGCGCGACTGTGGACACGCCGATGCGCAGCGATTAATCACCTACCGACTCCCACACCATCCCCGGCACCGTCCCTTCCGTTACATAAATCACGCTGTCTGCAATCTATCAAAGATTTCGATTTCTTTTCCCCAGTCCTCGTCGGGACGCAGTTGACGCCGCTTAAGAGTTGACAGCCGTTTGGAAACTGCAGATGGGCTCAGTTTTCAGTTTCCACTTTAGAAATCGAGAGCAATTTGTTGTGTCTGCGTGAGACAGAGCCCAAATTAAGCACCGAATAGTTGCACGCAAGAGATGAATGTGGGAAATGATAGATCAACATTGTCTGCTCCATAGTTGACATATCCCTAAAAACGTTGGGACTCTGTACATAGACCGAAACTTTGACTTTTATAATCATCTACGCGAATTCTTTACAGACGAATAGAAAAACTGGTAGAAGCTGACCTCGGGGAAGATCAGTTTGGATTCCGTATAAATATGGGAACACGTGAGGCAATACTGACCCTACGACTTATCTTAGAAGATAGATTAAGGAAAGGCAAACCTACGTTTCTAGCATTTGTAGACTTAGAGAAAGCTTTTGACAATGTTGACTGGAATACTCACTTTCGAATTCTGAAGGTGGCAGGGGTACATTACAGGGAGCGAAAGGCTATTTACAACTTGTGCAGAAACCAGAAGGCAGTTATAAGAGTCGAGGGACATGAAAGGGAAGCGTTGGTTGGGAAGGGAGCGAGACAGGGTTGTAGCCTTCCCCCAATGCTATTCAATCTTTATTTTGAGCAAGCAGTAAAGGAAACAAAAGAAAAATTCGGAGTAGGTATTAAAATCCATGGAGAAGAAATAGAACTTTGAGGTTCGCCGATGACATTGTAATTCTGTCAGAGACAGCAAAGGACTTCGAGGAGCAGTTGAACGGAATGGACAGTGTCTTGAAAGGAGGATATAAGATGAACATCAACAAAAGCAAAACGAGGATAATCGAATGTAGTCGAAATAAGTCGGGCGATACTGAGGGAAATAGATTAGGAAATGAGACACTTAAAGTAGTAAAGGGGTTTTGCTATCTGGGGAACAAAATAACTGATGATGGTCGAAGTAGAGAGGATATAAAATGTAGACTGGAAATGGCAAGGATAGCGTTTCTGAAGAAGAGAAATTTGTTAACATCGAGTATACCTTTAAGTGTCGGGAAGTCGTTTCTGAAAGTATTTGTATGGAGTGTAGCCATGTATGGAAGAGAAACATGAGCGATAAATGGTTTTGACAAGAAAAGAATGGAAGCTTTCGAAATGTGGTGCTACAGAAGAATGCTGTAAATTAGATGGGTAGATCACATAACTAATGAGGAGGTATTGAGTAGAATTGGAGAGAAGAGAAATTTGTGGCACAATTTGACTATAAGAAGCGATCGGTTGGTAGGACATGTTCTGAGGCATCAAGGGATCACCAATTTAGTATTGGAGGGCAGCGTGGGGGGTAAAAATCGTAGAGGGAGACCAAGAGATAAATACACTAAGCAGGTTCAGAAGGATGTAGGTTGCAGTAGGTAGTGGGAGATGAAGAAGCCTGCACAGGATAGAGTAGCATGGAGAGCTGCATCAAACCAGTCTCTGGACTGAAGACCACAACAACATAACCATGTAAAATTCTGTTTAAATTTTCTTAAATGTATAAAATCTCTTTTAAAAAAAGGAAGCTGTAATTTCATTAGTGTCTACTCTCAACATACACTGGGATCAGAAAAATCATGGGATAGCGATATGCATGTATACAGATGGTGGTAGCATCGCGTACACAAGATGTAAAAAGGCAGTGCATTGGCGGATCTGTCATTTGAACTCAAGTGATTCTTGTGAAAAGGTTTCGGACATGATTGTGGTCGTACGACGGGAATTAAAAGGCTTTTAGCACGAAATGGTAGTTGGAGCTAGACGCATTGGACATTCCCTTTTTAGAAATCGTTAGGGAATTCAATATTCAGATATCCACAGTTTCAAAAGTGTGCCGAGAATACCAGCTTTCAGGCATTACCTCTCACCACGGACAACACAGGGAGCGACGGCCACTTAATTAACCAGAGCAGCGGCGTTTGCGTGAATTTGTCAGTGCTAACAGACAAGCAACACTGATTAGTTAGGACAACGCAGTGAAATCTGGCGTTAATGGGCTGTGGCACCAGACCACCGACACGGGTGCGTTGTTAACAGCACGACGTCGCCTGGAGCGCCTCTTCTGGTCTCTTGGCCATATCGGTTGGACCCTAGACAACTGCAAAACCGTGGCCTAGTCAGATGAGTCCAGATTTCAGTTGGTAAGAACTGTTGGTAGGGTTCGAGCCTGGCGCAAATACGACGAAGCAATGGACCCAAGATGGCAACAAGCCACCCTGAAAGCTGGTAGTGGCTCCATAGTGGTATGGGCTGTGATTACATGGAAAGGACTGGGCCTCTGGTCCAACTGAAGCTATCGTTGACTGGAAATGTTTATGTTCGGCCACTTGCAGACTACTTGGAGCAATTCATTGAGTTCATTTTTCCAAACAACGATGGAATTTTTATGGATGACTGTGCGCCATGTCATCGGACTACAATTATTCGCGACTGATTTGGAGAACATTCTCAACAACTCGAGGGAGTGGTTTGGCCTGCGAGATTGCTCAACATGAAACCCATCGGACATTTATGGGACATAATCGAGATGTCAGTTCGTGCACAAAATACCGCACTTTCGCATTATGGACAGGTATAGAGGCTGTGTGGCTCAATACTTCCACAGGGGACTTCCGGCGAGTTGTTGAGTCCATGCTATATACAGCTGTTGTACTATACCGGGCAAAAGCAAAACACGATATTGGGAGGTATGCCATGACTTCTGTCACCTCAGTTTAAGACTGCAATTGAACGTTTCTAAATCGTCCAAGATGCTACTCTAGGTGGGTGTAAAAATGAATGTGCGCAACGAAAAATACTGAATGCGAAAATGAAGATTTGGCCCTCTCTGACTACCCTCTGAAACAGATCTTACGATCTCTTAATGGTAATATTATTTCTTCCTTGTTGCTCTCTAACATATAAATTACATAAATGAATTATTACCAGAACTAGTAACTACAAAATGATAAATGTTGATTCTGATTACACATTTATTGTAGATTAAACCCCCTTTTAAATATTACAAAAGTTTATAAATCAATGTCCTATGGACATAAAGAGACACAAATGAATTTCCTAACTAATATTACTGATCAACTGCCCAAAGCTTCCCCTTTTTATAGCTACGCGATCTAATATAAATGGTTCAAATGGCTCTGAGCACTATGGGACTTAACATCTTAGGTCATCAGTCCCCTAGAAATTAGAACTACTTAAACCTAGCTAACCTAAGGACATCACACACATCCATACCCGAGGCAGGATTCGAACCTGCGACCGTAGCAGTCCCGCGGGTCCGGACTGTAGCGCCCAGAACAGCACGGCCACCGCGGCCGGCTCTAATACAAATAACGCAAGATGACTGACGCACCAAACACTAGAGACAATACTTTCAAAGATGGTCTATAGAAGCGTACAACCTCAGTGGAAATAAAACTTACGTGACCACAGATGTTTAGATTTGTTGCCCTAATAAGCCGCCGGCCGGGGTGGCCGAGTGGTTCTAAGCGCTACAGTCTGGAACCGCGCGACCGCTACGATCGCAGGTTCGAATCCTACGTCGGGCATGGATGTGCGTAATGTCCTTAGGTTAGTTAGGTTTAAGTAGTTCTAAGTTCTAGGGGACTGATGACCTCAGAAGTTAAGTCCCATAGTGCTCAGAGCTATTTGAACCACTTGAACCTAACAAGCCGAAGCAATTAGCAGTATCACCATATATACTGCGTCCGGTGCATTGGAGTGATGGTTCTCGTACACGTCTGCAATAATGGAAGAGCTCCAGCCACAAAATACAAAAACTCTTTCAAACAGTAGGACGGCAGAAGGCGGACCTCTGACTAATATGATCTAATACTGTCTTCTCCTCTCTGTGTTCTACAGACAAGGAACGCGAACTCCCAGCCACAAAGATGGAATTCAGGTAACGTCTCTACGTGAGTATAGAGGAAGTCCTCTCAATCACTGAACGCTGCATACTCAATGACGACTCCCTACCCGGAGGCGAAGTCCAGAATCGTATAAGTTCGCAACAGCACAGTGCCTAACCGTTCTAACTATAAAATCTCCTGAGAGCAAAGACAGCAAATCCGTCTGTACCAACAAAAGCTGATACTAGGCGACCATCAAACATGGGCGCTCAAAACGGAAGACCTCTTCCTCTCCTCCGCTGGCTTCCCAGCAAAGCTTGGCTCCCCTTCCTTGTAACTGCAGAAAGCGAATGTTATTCTCGAAACAACGTAACATTCTCCCTCACTACAGATTCTTCCGGACGCCGGTCAATCATATTTTAGTCTTTTGTCGTCCAACGCGGAAAGTTTGCCAGAAATTACCTATCCTCGTCAATTAGGATTACATACGATGGTACGTAATCCTCGTAAAAATCCTCGTAAAAAACCCAGCCTGCGTGATTTCTGAGGTAACGCTTCGTCGTTCTTCTCTTCTGCGTCTACGATTTTCAGATTTTCCGAGGTATCATCCAGTTATCTTTCCGGCCCCGCTACAACACCTGCCGGCCGCCGTCTCGGCTACTTCCTGTGTTAAGCAGGACCAACACACCTGTGCGAGCTTTTCCACCCAGGGCCTGAGTTACGCCTGGCTTTTCATTTCCACTGGCGTTCCAACCTCTACAAGTACAGGCAATCATTCATTACGCCGTTTTGATAATAAAGACCCTGCATCACCTTTCAAGCAATAAACGTGAACAACTATTTACAAGGTGTACGTGACAATGTCAGTCTTCTTTAAATATTCATATATACGCCAGCTGGGGTGGCCGAGCGGTTCTAGGCGCTACAGTTTGGAACCGCGCGACCGCTACGGTCGCATGTTCGAATCCTGCCTCGGGCATGGATGTGTGTGATGTCCTTAGGTTAGTTGGGCTTAAGTAGGTCTAAGCTCTAGGCGTGTCAACAGTGTCACTGGTTCTCAAGAACTTTGTCCTTTGGCTCATCACATTGTGAACTGTTTTCGACCGCGAAATGTGTGGAAATCAACGTCCCAAGGAAATGAGTGGTTTCATTGACGACTTTTATGTCACCTCCTGACGCCTTCTCGTGTCGATTCTGAGCGGGGGTATGCCTGAAATGTTTTCCATGTCCATCAATAAGAAAACCGCGTGAATTGGACACTGGGTGTCGCGTTTCTGACCCCCAAGCTAGAGGCGCCGAAAGAAGGGGTGAAATGTAGGTAAGAGGGGGCGTGGCAACCTTCCCATCGTGTGACACGTCCGCGGTGGCGTTGGGCAGAATTTCGGTGAAATTTGGTGCCAACGTGACATCACTAACCCAACTTGTAGCTCACATGAGCTTCAGAACTCCGGCCTTCTTTTTACCCGTTGACGTTGCAGGGCGCAATGCTTTTGCACCATTACAAAGGAATTGTCAATGTCAATAAAATCCCCCCCCCCCCAGCCATGTACTTAAAGATATTATTTTATTTTACTATCAAGGTTACCAGTTTCGGCATTTCATTATGTCATCTTCAGGCCCCATACGCTTCTATCCAAATAAATGAACTTGTCGTATATTGAATTCAATCGTTAAACAATTCCTTAGTTCGAAGGAGTCACGTCTTCGAATGAAGCAATTGTATAACGATTGAATTCACAATATCCGCCGGCCGGAGTGGCCGAGCGGTTAAAGGCGCTACAGTCTGGAGCCGCACGACCGCTACGGTCGCAGGTCCGAATCCTGTCTCGGGCATGGATGTGTGTGATGTCCTTAGGTTAGTTAGGTTTAGGTAGTTGTAAGTTCTAGGGGACTGATGACCACAGTAGTTAAGTCCCATAGTGCTCAGAGCCATTTGAACCATTTGAACCATCACAATATCCACTGATTTATGGCGCAATACAAGTTCGTTTGTATAGGGACGGTGGGACGAGAGACAATTAAGAGATTTTTTATACCGGATTGCTCATTGTGAGGCAACGTGCACACGAACATAAACTTCAAAGAATAAAGTTTTGACCGCCACTCAAGAAACAACAAATTCGTTTCACTGTAACATGAAACTATACGCCCTACGCAATAAAGATGCCGCATTTCTTAAATTACCAACTTATGGTAAAAAATTGACACCACTTTCGCAAAACGAATAAGTAGGCTCAGGCTGTTGCTGCATAACACTCATATTTGAAGACACTGGTACAGAGTTCTTAATTCATTACATTTAATACTTACAAACTACCACACAAAGTCTGCGTCTACATTTCTGTAGCCGTGTAATGTTACCTCTGAATTGTTCTCTTATATGAAAAGGGCGTTCTAAATATCTCTAAAGACGTTAATGTGGGACCTTTCATGGAAGCGACCAAAATTGTGAAAAAAAATTATCTCCATTTACTGCGTGGTACTGAAACATCAATCCCTAAATATTACGATTCAATTCAAGACTTGACTATGTTTCTATTAGGCCATACCTTATCTGGGTTAACTTGTGCAAACCATATGCATTCTCCTCTTCATCCTCAAGCAGTTTTTTTTTTTTTTTTTTTTTTTTTTTGCTTGTCCTCTCAGGTTAACCGGATTTCCAAACTGACTAACAATATTAACTAATTGCATGCCAAACGTAAGTACTACAGTGTCAATGATTTGTAAGAAATGGGTCTATAAACTTGCCGAAATGTAAATTACTGGAAACCCGAATTAGTTAAAACGATACTGAAACATTCTGTGAAAGGAATTTTCATTTACTAAATAGTAAGGCATTCATGTTAGAGAAAAGCGCTATTTTTCACAGAAAATTGGAGAGCTGTTTAAATCTAGCAAAAGAAGATATCAGTAAAATACAAAGAAGTGTTAATACCCGTCTAACCGAACACAAAAGGAACTGCCGTCTGGGACACACCGACAAATCGGCTGTAGCGGATCATATTTTTGAAGACAGTGATCATTAAATAAAATTTAGTGAAACAAGCGTGCTAGGTAAGAAGTCGCATTATTTCGCACGTATGTACAGAGAAGCCATAGAGATTTATAAGCACTTCAATAATTTTAAAAGGAAAGAAGAAGGCTTAACGTTAGATAAGATATGGCGGTCGACTCTGTACCAACGATGTGACAATCGATTACCTTTGATCGAGAGTAACGACGTTAGTCAGAGCTAGTCTTACTGTCGACAGCACGTGACGAGTGGTGGCGCCGACTATGCGCTCTATATAAACGGGACCTAGACGGCCTAGCAACCAGTTATTGGCTAAACTCCGAAGATGTTGCCCGCAGTTGGCAACGAAGCGTCAGGAAGAAGAATTTCTACTATTCGATCACGGCCTCTTGCTGGGAAGTTTTGATTAATGAGATCAATAATAATGACATATCAGAGTTGTACAAAAATACACTAATTTCGTTCTGACATTTTTTAGAAAAGGATCATTTGCGCTCACCTTGTTGCAAAAATTTCAGTTGTTTAAAATTAAAAATGTATAACTTAAGTGAGCATGAAAACGTATTATGTATCTATATGACATTCCTTAACAACCGTGCCAAATTTAGTTACATTGTCTTGAAAACTTTAGACTTTGTAAGGTTTTTTCGAGGTATTGTTACTTCACATACGTCCACCCTTAAGCACTGTTTGTACACTTACTTCATGCATTATCAAATATTTTGAAAGGAAGATTGTAAAAAAAGTTGCCAGAATAGTTTCACCACCCACAAGATAAACATTGCCAAATCCTCAGGAGGATTAAAAGGGGGGAAGGGGGGAGGGCTTGGGTGGAGAGGACGGTCGCCCCCTCCGAGAGTTGAGGCTAAATTAAAATAAAACGATAATTTATGTAATCTGCGCCAAAGTTAACCACACGGATTTAGAGTCTTGTTCAGTGGATTTAGTCATCGTACTTTGTGTGTCAGGGAGAATTTACTACTCGTGCCAGTGACTTGTGTCCTCCTCCTGTTCGAACTCTGGGCGCCAAATATTAGCACGGCTTCCCGATCTGCCACAGCAGCAGGCTTGGTGTAGAAGTATGAAACCAAAATTTGCTTGCAATAATTACACGTCTGTTGTTTGAAACTAATAAACAATATTTTATTCAAAATAATCTCCGTTGCTATTTATACATTTCTCCAACCTTTCTGGCAGGCTATGAATGCCACGCCAAAAAGCAGTAGTTCTTTTGAAGCGAACCGGTCAGCGAGCCATTTTCATACACTTCCATACGAATTGAATCGTCGTTCAGAGAGAGCGTGTCCCAGTGATGCAAATAGATGATAATCGGATGGAGTCAAATATGGAGATTAAGCCGCATTCCCTACTATTTCCCAACTGAACGCCTCGATCGTTTCCCTGACCCGTTCTGCTGTGTGTGATGAGGTGTTATCATGGACCAATATGACTTTGCTTTGCATTTCTCCATATGTCGGTCGTTTTTCACGTAATGCTCGATTTAAATAGGTCATTTTCTGTTGGTAGCGATCAATGTTAACGGTTTCAACAGATTTTAGCAGCTCATAATAGATGACACCCTTCTGATCCACGAAACACAGAGCATTGTCATCTTTCCAAAGTGATTTGGTCTTGCACTGGATATCGACGGTTTGCCTGGATTCACCCATGATTTACAATGCTTAGGATTCTCAAAATGTATCCATTTCTCATCACCCGTCACTATTTGGTGGAGAAACGACTTTCTTTTGTATCTGGCGAGCAGCAGTTCACAAGTGGTCTTGAGATTTGCTTGCTGTCTTTCAAACAGTTCATGCGGAACACATTTTCCCACTTTCTGCACCTTTCCCATAGCTCTCAACCGAAGAGAAACGGCTTTCTGCGCCACATTCAGTTGTTCCGCGAGTTCCTGTTGAGTTAGAGTATCATCTTCATCCAGTAAGGCCTGAAAATCGTTTCTCGAACTTTATCGGTAGTTTCCTGCGCTCGTCGTTTCTCAAGTCAAAATCACCACTTTTGAATTTGTTGAACCACTCGAAACACTTGTGCTTTCCCAAGAGCATGTTTGCCGAAAACTTCGACAAGCATTCGATGCGATTCTTCAGCAGTTCTCTGCAAATGATAAGAGAAAACCAATGCTGTCCGCAAATTGTAGTTCGTAGGCAGAAAACTCGACATGTTTAGGGGTTTCAAACAGATACCGATGTATGTTACTGTGTGTTGACATTCGTCGTCAGCCGTTACAGGAAGCAGATGGCACTGCAGACGCGGTTTCACTGGCCCCGCACTGACGGCTAGCACCATGTATAAAGAAATTCCGTTTTCATATTTCTACACCTGGCATATATATATATATATATATATATATATATATATATATATATATATATATATATATACGAGGGTAATCCCAAAAGTAAGGTCTCCTATCTTTTTATAAGTACATAGACCTGTTTATTTCTACAATGGTTTACATCAGTTTACAGCTTGAACATTTAGCTATTTTTCGACATAATCACCATTTCTGTCAATGCATTTTGTAGACGCTGTCGCAGTTTTTGTATGCCCATGTCATACCAGCTCGCCGCCATGCTCTTCAGAAAGTTATCAACCTCTTCTTTCACCTCGTCGTCGGAGCTGAATCGCTTTCGGGCCAAATGTTCTTTTGACCTAGGGAACAGGTGATCGTCACTGGGCGCCAAGACAGACTATATATAAAACAATCGAAGACGTGGAAATGACCACATCTGCCGCCGACAAGAAAAAGAATACCATCAAATCTGTCGCTGCACACTCTCTACTGGACGGACCTGCAGTGTTTTGTGGTTGCAGACTGAACTTCAGCATTGACATCAATGATTCGTTTACCCACGGTAACGGATGGTTAACAGTCGCTGTTGTACGTGGTGGTACAGGCGTATCCAATGTATCCGGACTGGAAAGCTTCGTTGATCGTGACATCATAGCCTATCGAACATATCATGTCACCGAAAATGCAAATAAAGACTTTGGCAAATCAACATATATGTCACCCTCACCCTTTTCCTTGTATACACGTAGTAGACGTAAGATATCAGTTAATGAAACTGTTTTTATATGGGTGAGTGGGTGATTATGTTCCACTGAAACGGTTACAGGAGAGCAACGGTTTGCCAAGCGATGTGTGGGCGAGCGTTGATATGAAGAATGTGTACGCCCTTGCTCAACATTCCTCTCTTCGGTTCTGAATTGCCCATTTGAGTTTTTTCGGAGTCTCACAGTATTGTCAGCGTTAATTGTGGTCCCAGTGGGCATAAAGTCGACCAACAGTACCCCTTTCCGATCCCAAAAAACGGTTGTCATGACTTTACCGGTAGACTATGTTTGTTTGAATTTCCGCGGCTTTGGCGAAGAAGGATGCCGCCACTGGCGTGATTGTTGCTTGACTCGGGTGTAAAGTGATATGCCCAGGTTTCGTCACCCGTGACAATTGAGTCCAGAAAATTGTCCTGTTCGGCTGTAAGGCGGTGAAGAAATGCGCGGGAAGCATCAACTCGTTGCCGCATGTGGTCCTCAGTGAGCATGCGCGGCACCCATCTTGCGCACACCTTCCGGTAGTTCAGTGTTTGCGTTAAAATTCTGTGAGCGGTGCTTCGGGAAACCTCAGGAACCAACGTGCAGAGATCATGCAGGGTGAACCGCCGATCTTCACACATGCTCTACTCAACCTTCAACACTGTCTCCTCAGAAATTAACGGTCCCGCGCTCCTTTGTTCGTCGTGAATTTCGGTCAGACCAGCTGCAAACTCTCTACACCACTCACGAACAATTTTGACATCCATGCACGACTCACCATACACTTCCGTCAATTGGCGATGGATTTCAATCGGCGCAGTGCCCTTTGCGTTCAAAAACCGAATAAGTGAGCGCAATTCGCACTTGGTGGCAACATCCAACGGGAGCTCCATTCTCAACGGCTGCCAAGCCAAGACTGAGCGCCTCAGCGCGACGTGCGCATGTTTTCACATAGCGCGTGAAGCACTCTTCATAACAGTGTGTCCAACTGCTATACAAACAGAGTTCTGTACTTAAAAAAAAATAGGACACCTTACTTTTGGGATTACCCTCGTATATATATATGAACAAAATTGTCAGTTTTAAAAGTATTTTATTCTGATTTCAGTTTATTTACATAGCAGTTATACAGGGTGTTACAAATAGGTAGGGCCAATCTTTCAGGAAACGTTCGTCACACACAAAGATAGAAAATATGTTATGTGGACATGTGTCCAGAAACACTTACTTTTCATGTTAGAACTCATTTTATTACTTCTCTTCAAATCACATTAATCATGGAATGGAAACACACAGCAACAGAACGTACCAGCGTGACTTCAAACACTTTGTTACAGAAAATGTTCAAAATATCCTCCGTTAGCGAGGATAATTGCATCCACCCTCCGTCGCATGGAATCCCTGACGCGATGATGCAGCCCTGGAGAATGGCGTATTGTGTCACAGCCATCCACAATACGAGCACGAAGAGTCTCTACATTTGGTACCGGGGTTGCGTAGACAAGAGCTTTCAAATACCCCATGAATGAAAGTCAAGAGGGTTGAGGTCAGGAGAGCGTGGAGGCCATGGAATTGGTCCGCCTCTATCAATCCATCGGTCACCGTATCTGTTGTTGAGAAGCGTACGAACACTTCGACTGAAATGTGCAGGAGCTCCATCGTGCATGAACCACATGTTGTGTCGTACTTGTAAAGGCACATATTCTAGCAGCACAGGTAGAGTATCCCGTTTGAAATCATGATAACGTGCTCCATTGAGCGTAGGTGGAAGAACATGGGGCCCAATCAAGACATCACCAACAATGCCTGCCCAAACGTTCACAGAAAATCTGTATTGATGACGTGATTGCACAACTGCGTGCGGATTCTCGTCAGCCCACACATGTTGATTGTGAAAATTTACAATTTGATCACGTTGGAATGAAGCCTCATCCGTAAAGAGAACATTTGCACTGAAATGAGGATTGACACATTGTTGGATGAACCATTCGCAGAAGTGTATCCGTGGAGGCCAATCAGCTGCTGATAGTGCCTGCACACGCTGTACATGGTACGGAAACAACTGGTTCTCCCGTAGCACATTAGGGTTATCGTCAACTTCACGAAGAATTGCCTCGTCCATAGCAGGTGTCCTCGTCGTTCTAGGTCTTTTCCAGTCGCGAGTCATAGGCTAGAATGTTCCGTGCTCCCTAAGACGCCGATCAATTGCTTCGAACGTCTTCCTGTCGGGACACCTTCGTTCTGGTAATCTGTCTCGATACAAACGTACCGCGCCACGGCTATTGCCCCGTGCTAATCCATACATCAAATGGGCATCTGGCAACTCCGCATTTGTAAACATTGCACTGACTGCAAAACCACGTTCGTGATGAACACTCACCTGTTGATGCTACGTACTGATGTGCTTGATGCTAGTACTGTAGAGCAATGAGTCGCATGTTAACACAAGCACCGAAGTCAACATTACCTTCCTTCAATTGGGCCAACCGGCGGTGAATCGAGGAAGTACAGTACATACTGACGAAACTAAAATGAGCTCTGACATGGAAATTAAGCGTTTCCGGACACATGTCCACATAACATCTTTTCTTTATTTGTGTGTGAGGAATGTTTCCTGAAAGTTTGGCCGTACCTTTTTGTAACACCCTGTATATATGAACAAAACTGTCAGTTTTAAAAGTATTTTTATTCTGACTTCAGTTTATTTGCTTAGCAGTTAATTGCTAACAAAGCCTTATGAGCTTGTTGCTGTGTGTTAACTATTACATAAAAAAAGTTACTCGGACAAAAGTTGTGAATACTACACATTTCAAGAAATTTGAAATAAAATTTTGCACTGGTTTGATGTTTTTAAGTACCAAGACAGCTTAAATCAGAAGTTTTTGAAGATTTTTTTCCCCTTAACTTTTAAGGAGAGTACCCCTGGGTCCTTTTTCTCTTCTAGGCAACCACCCCACCCCAAAAATTCATTAATCCACCCCTGCCTCAGAGTTGGGGAAAACGCGGCGGACGATTCAGGCTATTATGTGGGAGGTCTGAGTGCGGGGAAACGGCGGCGGGCAGCGCGGTCAGCCTCGACGGGCACCCCTCTGACGTCACAGCGCCACGCTGGTACCAGCAGCACGCCGGCCAGCAGCGGTCGCCTTTGAGCTCTCTGCCTGCCGCCACCTGCGGTTTCGATACCCGCTCCCCATATCGATCTATCTCGAATGCTGCGCCACCCTGCCCACTGCTGACACAAGTCAGCCGCTGACAGCACTGGCTGGCCAGAGCGTAGCGCTGCGCATTGTAATTCTACCTGCCGGCTTCACCGGCTGCGAAATTCCATTAATGTCAGAGCCGTCATCTCGATTACCAGTACTCTACGGGACATAGGACTATTGGAGGTTTTGAGCCATTTTTTTCCCGCTAGCATTTGCAACGTGAAGTGCGAGTGGAGTTAAAAGCAGCCAGCCTCGTCTCTGAATGAGAATGCAATATTTCGACTTCTGAAATAGAGTAAACAGCTACAACAGACAGTTTTATGCAATAATCGATTGTTATCATTCATCTGTCAGTATTTCAGCTTATTTCATCAGTGAACTTAGACGTTTCTCTCTGGGGTCTGCAAAATTACTTTATCGGTAGAAGAAAGTGATGTGTCGACAGAAGTGCCGACACAGTGTGTCTTGAGGAGACCGAAATGCACGCTATAAGCTCACGCAGGATGGCGTGAGGTCTGAAACAGGATACGTAATGAATGCTATAAAGAAAAGTACGTAGCTGCTGGAATACTTAACTTTAATCCATCATTTGTACATCGCTCTTGACGATACAAGTGAGACTCGGTAGATACATGCAATGTAATGCTAATGGCGCCTTGCTAGGTCGTAGCCCTTGACTTAGCTGAAGGCTATGCTAACTAGCTGCTCTGCAAATGAGCGAGGCTTCGTCAGTGTGCATCGCTAGCGAAGTCGTCCGTACAACTGGGGCGAGTACTAGTACGTCTCTCTAGACCTGCCGTGTGGTGGCGCTCGGTCTGCTATCACTGAAAGTGGCGACACGCGGGTCCGACATGTACTAATGGACCGCGGCCGATTTAAAGCTACCACCTAGCAAGTGTGGTGTCTGGCGGTGACACCACAGAAAGAACTACGATGGTAGAAGCATATGCGAAAACCGATTCGATTAAGAAAACTCGAGAAATCTGCGGGGTCAAGTATTCGGATAGAGAACTACCAGCAAAGAGGGCAATACAGAGTCTCTATAAAAATTGGCACATCTATGGATCTACATCTACATTTATACTCCGCAAGCCACCCAACGGTGTGTGGCGGAGGGCACTTTACGTGCCACTGTCATTACCTCCCTTTCCTGTTCCAGTCGCGTATGATTCGCGGGAAGAACGACTGCCGGAAAGCCTCCGTGAGCGTTCAAATCTCTCTAATTTTACATTCGTGATCTCCTCGGGAGGTATAAGTAGGGGGAAGCAATATATTCGATACCTCATCCAAAAACGCACCCTTTCGAAACCTGGACAGCAAACTACACTGCGATGCAGAGCGCCTCTCTTGCAGAGTCTGTCACTTGAGTTTTCTAAACGCTATCACGCTTACCAAATAACCCTAGGACGAAACGCGCCGCTCTTCTCTGTGCAAAATGTATAACGACAAAGAATTCTTTGACTACGCACATCAGAAGTTATTGCAGATATTCGCTGAAGAATTATTCAGAGTCCAAAGAAGTCTACACATTAACTGGCCCAACAGGCACATGTAAGTAGGAGGATTTTGAAAAGTCTTAATCTGAAACCATATTGTGTGACAGTTGTGCAGTAATTACGGGAAGCTGACAGTCAGAAACGTGTAGATTACTACTTGTGGCTTTTCAATAACATCAACGATGGTTTGTTAGACCATTTCCATTACATCGTGAGTGATGAAGCATGGTTTTATCTTTCTGGTTATGTGAATTAACAGAACACGAGGTACTGGGCAACGGAGAACCCTAACACTGTGTGCCAGCAACGACTCCATTATGAAAAGAGTTGACGTTTGGTGCGGTATAACACGAACGCACATCGTTCAAATGGTTCAAATGGCTCTAAGCACTATGGGAATTAATAAAAAAAAAAAAGGTTCAAATGGCTCTGAGCACTATGGGACTTAACATCTGAGGTCATCAGTCACCTAGACTTACAACTACTATAATCTAACTAACCTAAGAATATCACACGCATCCATGCCCGAGGCAGGATTCGAACCTGCGACCGTAGCAGCAGTGCGGTTCGGGACAGAAGCGCCTAGAACCCCTCAGCCACAGCGGCCGGCGCACATCGTTGGTCCGATATTTTTTGACACTACCCTCAACACAGTTGCATATATGGAAGTTTTTTATACGTTTTGTGCTCGTCTCACTGAATTTAAAGACAGTATTGCTTCTTCCAGAAAGCTGAGACAACATGCCATACGTCGAAGGGATCCCTGGAACGAGTCCACGATGTCTTCACTGAAGGACGAACTGTCACCAAAAATTTATGACCACCAGGTTCGCAGCATCTAACAACGTGTGATTTTTACCTGTGGGGACAGTTGAAGAGCAATCTCTTGAAACAGAACCATTTTCCCACTTCTATCCTTCCCATTTCTATCCCCCTTCCTTCCTGCTCTTTCTTCCGTCTCATTCCTTTCTTTAACCGTAAACCCTCTGAAGAGACCCATTTCGTAATTACTTAATTAACTTTGCAACGAATTACAGCTACGTGCTCCATTAGTCCCAGTGGTAATGAAACTTTGCATACATCAGGGTATTGTCCTTGTTATTATAGTATCCGTCGCTTGGTCGGAGTGTTGCCAGTTATGTACTTTATCCAAAGCTGATGATTGTTTCGCCAAGCCCAGTGTCCACTTTCAGTTTTACGTAAATAACTCCTGTGATACTATATCAACGAAGGTTTTATAACATTGTCTTCAACTTTCGGTTTTATGCAGATAACTTTTATATTATGTGTACACTTTTATTACATATTTTCTGGTGTGACATTATGGTAGATATTAATTTTAATTCTTAATTTTCCATTTCCAAATATATTAATGATTGTCAGTTGTTTTTTCTTGGAAAAAGATAGGCTTGGGGGGGGGGGGGGGGAGATGGATTTTGGGGGGCAGGTTTTAACGGAAGTTGAATGCACGTGGCTCTTTGCGATGGAACATTTTGGAAGTGGAAATGTGTTTGTATTATCCGTGAATAAACGACGATCATTCAAAGAAAAGTTTTGCAGATTATTATTCTGTCATACACATGTAGGGAAACCAGCTGCAATAAGACCTAGGATTTCCTTTCCTAGCGGAGCAATCTATATCCCAAGGAATTTAAGTTAAGTATTGCCTTTTCCAGCAACACATACAGCAACAGAGAACTGACTTTATAAAAAAAAATAATTCTTTTAGCTTTTCCGGATGTTTATCTGGTGCTGGAGGAGACAAAGATGGATGTGCTTAATTCTGTAAGTGCAAACATTACTATTCGATGTAATCTTCAACGTGTGAAGAACCCTCTCATCACATCGATAGCAATTGGAATGCTCCCCAAATTAGCGGCAACATTGTAGTCTCTGAAACAAATCCACACACAAAACAGGAATTGAAAGACAACATCAGTCGTGAAGTTGCCGCCATCGATATCCAAGCTTTAAGCCGGTGTATCTCAATATATGCTTAGACGTGCACAGCTGTGTACTGATGTTGTAGGGGATCACTTTTAGCATCTTCTATAAATGTAATTTTCACTGTTTTTTCTACTGTAAATAAATGGTAAGTCCATTTGAGCTGTTCGTGTCTGTAATTTCAATGCATTTCCTTTATACATACACGGGCTGCTTTATCTGTCCCACACTGCTTTGTAATGCGGCCAACTTGGATCGTTATACTGTATCTTCGCGGTCTTTCAATGACTAAGTGTACCACCGTATAAACCGACACCACATTCGGTAGACGGAATAGTTCATCATTTTTAGGTTTACTTTCTACACAGGGGCAACGGCCTTGCCTCAATGGATACACCGGTTCCCGGGAGATCACCGAACTTAAGCGCTGTTGGGCGTGGCCAGAACTTGGATGGGTGACCATCCAGCCGCCATGCGCTTTTGCCATTTTTCGGGGTGTACTCAATCTCGTGATGCCAATTGAGGAGCTACTCGACCGAATAGTAGCAGCTCCAGTCAAAGAAAACCAGGAGAGCGGTGTGCTAACCACACGCCCCTCCTATCCGCATCCTCAACTAAGGATGACACGGCGGTCGGATAGTCCCGATGGGCCACTTGTGGCCTGAAGACGGAGTGCTTTGCTTTTTTTCTGCACAGGCACAGATAATGGGTTTGTCAAAAAATGGTTCAAATGGCTCTGGGCACTATGGGACTTAACTTCTAGGTCATCAGTCCCCTAGAACTTAGAACTACTTAAACCTAACTAACCTAAGGTCATCATACACATCCATGCCCGAGGCAGGATTCGAACCTGCGACCGTAGCGGTCGCGCGGTTCCAGACTGTAGCGCCTAGAACCGCTCGGCCACCCCGGTCGGCTGGGATATTTTCACTCGGCGTAGAGAAGCAGCTTAAATCACTTAATAAACGCAATGCCTCCGGTCCAGAGTGTAAACCAGTTAGGTTCCTTTCAGATATGCCGACCTGAGTGCACTATCAAATTAGGCGGAGGATGTAGAGTTAAAGCTCAACCCATCCAAAACGCAAGCGGTTCAATTCGATTGTCATCCCGTGGTTCCATCACAGAACTACGCCGGCTACGGAGGACACGAAGTTTTTCGACGATTGGATTCCGTGCCAAATGGAATGCGTGATTGAGCCGCGAGATGACAATCGAATTGATATCGATTCGGCGAAGTTTTCATCACGGAGGGCGCGCGGCGCAGCAGAATCGAACGCGCTCAAGTAGCGCACGCGCAACGCTAAGTGAATCCACCACGCATGTGCCGGAGGGGCCTTAAATACCAGAGCTCAGGGAGTTTTCGCCAGTGTCACCTAAAGATGGCCAGAAGACTCTGCGCCGAAATATTGTGACGGGAAGTTGCAAACATCCGGCAGTTCGCCCGAAATTTTGTGGAACATTATGTACGCCGGGAAAGTTTTAAATCTCAGAGCTGAAATGTTCTTGATGTTGTTGTTACTCTGGTGACATGCAGCGACTAGTCCACGTTCGAAGCCACTGAGCTCCGCTACTGGCCAGTTCTGCTGTTGCTGTTTCTCTACTGGCAGTACAATACTCCTCGCCTCCTTTTATATCGGCAGGCCAGTCTGTTGTGACCTCTAGCGGTTAGTTCCGCATTACATAGACGTGTCGGGTTACTTTTGTTTACATAACGAATGTCATCATTGATTCTAAACGCTCAGGTTTCTTCTGTTTTAATTAGGCCTAAAATTTCCGTTATGATTCTTCTCTCTAATAATTATAGTACATCTATGTCATAATTCAGTGCTAGGCATTCACTGCCGTAGAAGCATTGTGGTTTCTGTCTGATGTTATGATGCATTATTTTATCATTTCGATTCTGTGTACCCTTTCACTTATGACAGATTTTTTAAAGCATTTTTTAAGTTATCTCTCAGATACATCATAGCTATTCTGTTTGACCAGCATTTCTATAATAATTGGTGCACTGTTTGTCATTGATAAATTTAATTTTCTCTGAGAGAGTCTTACTTGTAGAATTCTTTATACTGTATTAATCCGCTTTTTATGTTTCGCCATACCTTCGTTCTTGTTGTGTTCACGAACTGTACTTTGCATCGAACTTAGAAATGTGGGTTGCTTGCTTGCACTTAGCATCTATACAGCCTCGTCATAGGGTACACAACGGTTATGAGAAGAAATGATGGCCAAACATGTTAACAAAGCTTACGAAGATTTATTAACAGAAAATGTACATTACTTAACTGCAGACCGAGCGGTGTGGAGCAGTGGTTAGCAGATCGGACTGGGGGGACGATGGTTCAGACCCGTGGCCCGCCATCCTGATTGGGATTTTCCGTGATATCCCTAAATCGCTTCAGGCAAATGCCGGGATTGTTCCTTTGAAAGGGAACGCCAGATTTCCTTCCACATCCTTTCCTAATCCGAGCTTACGCTCTGTCTCTAATGACCTAATTGTCGGCGGGACGCCAAACACGGATCTAAATGGCTCTGAGCACTATGGGACTTAACATCTATGGTAATCAGTCCCCTAGAACTTAGAACTACTTAAACCTAACTAACCTAAGGACATCACACAACACCCAGTCATCACGAGGCACAGAAAATCCCTGACCTCGCCGGAAATCGAACCCGGGAACCCGGGCGTGGGAAGCGAGAACGCTACTGCACGACCACGAGCTGCGGACAAACACGGATCTCCTCCTCCACTTAACTGTAGTATGGAGACTGTCCATGGCAGCAGTTCATTGTTCACTTGCAATGACCGGTCTTTAACTCTCACCTAATCTTGAACTCAGTAAATTCTTGAAATCCTGAACTCGGTGAGCCACCAGTACAATGTCCAGTCTGGCTGACCTTGGTGGGAACTGCAGACATGATCCTGAAGCTATCCTGATGCACTGTGTGATACTGTGGTGATATTGCCTGCGTGGAGCAGTGTGTCTGTTTATATCTGCGCTTCGCAGATGGATGTGCACCTGCGTACTACACTGGTGTCCAAAATCAAAGAAATCAGCTTGGCGAGGTTCCATGTACTACTTACGGTAGAAGAATAGTTCGGAGACGATAGATGTTTGTTTCAGCAAGACAATGCAATCCGTAATATGGCCGCATCTGGCAGTCAGTGATCTGTAGACAAAAACGTTTCTCGATATCGACTAGCCTGCCCAGAATCCCGTCCTGAATCTCATGTAACATTGGGATGGTCCTCATTTTTTCGAGTTTCGTGTTTCTTCGCGGACAACCCCTAGTTTTTTGTTTTGTTTTAAGAATTTTATGACCTGTTTTGTTGAAATTAAAGGCGAGGACCCATGCCTCAGTGCCAGATACGTTGTGTCATGTCAGTACGTGTTGTTTATTACTGCCTGTACGCTTACTTTACTGTTATCGGCTGTTAACAATCCATTGCAAACTTTCATTAATTTCACTTTCCACCGTATCATCCGTGACTTCAAGATTTGTCGTAGTCTTTGGTGGACTAAGGGAGGAAGTGTCTGAATCCCAAGAAAAAGGAATCGTATTTAATAAATATAAATTCTTCAACATGTCCCAACTCTTGACTGAAGTGAACTCGCTACTCCGCTGCAGAGGGAAAATTTCATTCGGGGAGCCTCCCCCAGACCGTGTCTCCGCAATATGCTTTGTTTCAAGTGTGCCAGCACCGCAAGTTCCGTAGGTGTGCTTCAGTGAAGTTGAAAGACTAGAGATGAGGCACTGGCGGAAATGAAGCTGTGAGGATGGGTCGCGAGTAGTGCTTGGGTAGCTCAGTCAGAAGGAAACTTGCCTGTGAACGGCAAAGGTCCCGAGTTCGAGTCTCGGTCCGGTATACAGTTTTAATCCGCCAGGAAGATTCATATCAGCGCACAATGAGCTGCAGAGAGAGAGAACTTCGTTCTGGAGTACGACAGCAGTCGAGGACACGCATAATCAGCAATAAACAACGAGTAGTGACAATGCGCGACTTGTCGGCAACTGCAGAATGGGTTCCTCGTCTTCAGTTTCAACAAAATGGATCTTGAAATTCTTGTTAGAACAAAAGAACAAAATCAAGAAGAAACATGAAATTCGCAGAAAAACAAGAATCACCCTAATGGATCATCTTTGGGATTAGGTCGACCTCGCTCCAGACACCAGCGTTCAGCATCACCACCTCCTCAGAGGAAGAATACCCTACTGTTGATCCACAGTCATTTAGACATCTCAATGAAAGTGCCACCAGTAGAGTTTAGGCAGTCATAGAGAAGAAGAAAAGAGGTTGACAGGAAGCACATAATGGCAAAGCGGGGATGGAGAGAGGGAAACGTATGGATTTAGAAGCATGTTTCACCAGGGGAAAGAAAGATATCGCCTGCAGAAAAATTAAAGCGGCTTCTGGAGAAAAGAGAAGTAGCTGTTTGAATATAAAGAGCTCAGATGGAAAACCAGTTCTAAGCAAAGAAGGAAAAGCACAAAGGTAGGAGCATATAGAGGGGCCTCTACAAGGGAGACGTACTTGACGGCCATATTATGGAAATGGATGAGGTTGTAGACGAAGATGAGATGGGAAATATGATACTGGGTGAAGAATTTGAGAGAGCACTGAAAGACCTAAAGCGAAACAAGGTCCAGGGAGTAGACAACATTCCATTAGAGCTACTGATAGCCTTGGGAGAGCCATGTATGACAAAACTCTTCCATCGGGTGAGCAAAATGTATGAGACAAGCGAAATATCCTCAGACTTCAAGAAGAATGTAATAACTGCAATTCCAGAGAATGCTTTACCGAACTAACAGTTTAGTAAGCCATAGTTGCAAAAATACTAACACGAATTTCTTACAGATGAATGAAAACACTAGTAGATACGACCTCGGGAAAGATCAGTTTGGGTTTAGGAGAAATGTGAGAAGACGCGAGGCAATACTGACCGTACGTCTTATAAGATAGGTTAAGGAAAGGCAAACATGTGTATAGCATCTGTAAACTTAGAGAAAGCTTTTGACAAAGTTGACTGGAATGCTCTATTTGATATTCTGAAGGTAGCAGGGATAATGTACAGAAACCAGACGGCAGTTATAACAGTGGAGGGGCATCAAAAGGAAGCGGTGGTTTAGAAGGGAGTGAGAGAAGGTTATATCCTATCGCTGATGTTATTCACTCTGAACACTGAGGAAGCAGAAAACGAAACCATAGAAAAATTTGGAGTAGGAATTAAAGTTCAGGGGGAACAGATTAAAACCTTGAGGTCTGCCGACGACATTGTAATTCTCTCAGAGATAGGAAACGATTTGGAACAGCAGTTGGACGGAAGCAGTTGGAAGGAGGATATGTGATCAACTTCAACAAAAGGAAAACAAGGATAGTGGAATGTAGTCGAATTATGTGATGCAAAAAATCTTGATTAGGGAATGAGACATTTAAAATAGTAGATAAGTTTTGTTATTTGGGCAGCAAAGTAACTGATGACTGCCGAAGTAGAATATAAAATATAGACTGGAAATGGCAAGAAATGCGCCTCTGAAGAAGAGACGTTTGTTAACATCTAATATACGAAGTCTTTTCTAAAGGTGTTTATCTGGAGTGTAGCCATGTATGGAAGTGAAACATGGACGATAAACAGTTTAGACAAGAAAAGAACAGAAGCTCTTGAAATGTGATGCTACAGGAGAATACTGAAGACTGGATGGGCAGATAACCTAACAAATGAGGAGGTATTGAATAGAATTGAAGAGACAAGAAATTGTGGCACAACTTGAGTAAATGAAGGGATCGGTTGATAAGACACATTCTGAGGCATCATGGGCTCATCAATTTAGTATTGGAGGGAAGGGTGTGGGGTAAAAATGTTAGGGGGAGACCAAGAGATGAATACACCCTTCTCAGAGGCGGAGGCAGGCGCTGGTGGACGCGGATGCTCTGCTTACCGTAGCCTGGGAGAAAAGAACCACCCGAAGCTGGAGAGCTCGTGGTAGGAAGACAAAGAGAGAGAACACAAACCACTTTAAAAATTCGTTAAAACTTTATTTATCTTTGGAAACGAAACGAGATAGTAATCCTGTTTGCCGGCCGGGGTGGCCGAGCGGTTCCAGGCGCTGCAGTCTGGAACCGCGCGACCGCTACGGTCGCAGCTTGGAATCCTGCCTCGGGCATGGATGTGTGTGGTGTCCTTAAAATTAGTTAGGTTTAAGTAATTCTAAGTTCTAGGGGACTGATGACCTCAGATGTTAAGTCCCATAGTGCTTCGAGCCATTTGAACCATTTTTTTGAAGTAATCCTGTTTTTCCCCAATCGAACAAGTTGTCTCATCGCAGATTGACTCAAAGATTAAAAAATTCGCTTCTAGACACAACCATTAGTCAAGAGCAAGCAATTTCTTCTCTAGAATGAAACTTTCGCACTGCAGCGGACTGTGCACCCTTGTAACACTTCCCGGCACATTATAACTGTGTGCTGGGTCGGGACTCGAACCAAGAACGTTGTATTTTGAGCGCAATGGTCTTACTCAGTGAGCTACCCATGAGTAGGGGAATAAAGTCGATTTTGGCGCAGTTTTGATATTAAAGTGATATAAAATTAATTAACTAATTTAATCGATGGCTTAATTAACCCCCTTCTCTGGGAAATACCCAGTCTTCCCCACTCCTCCCCTATCGGAGATCAAACCTATGTGTCTGACCAGGACTCGAATCAGGGACCTTTGAAGATTGGAAGGTAAAAGAAGAGTTTATGATGCAGTTTTGATACAAAATTAATTGACTAATTAATTAAATTGATCAATTAACTCACGCCTCCTCTGCCTGCCCCTTCTGGCAGGAAATTCAGACTCTTGGGAAATTCAAAACGGAGGGAAATTCAAATTCTGATTACATTACATTGCAGAGGACATAATAATAATAACAATAATTAATAATAACATATTTATTATTTATAAAAAGTCAATTTACGTGTCAGTGGTGTGGAAGATTGTAGGGTTACTCTCATTGTTTCATCATCTTTGGAATACTGGCGCTGTCTAACTGTGACGCATCAAACCAAGATGGCCGACTCAGAATACTGGTGTGGTGTAACTCCCCTCCCCTCCTGCTATTGGCGGGAAATTCAAAAAATTGTCTGTGAAACATAGGAGTTGAGAGGTGGTAGTTACCATTGATCTAGCGCTAGAGAGTGGCTATAACCACTCGAATCAGTGACTGTTGAATGCAGAGAGGATAGTCTAGCACTAGAGAGTTGCTACAGCCAGTCTGGCCAGTAGCCCTATTGGGAAGGGCAGGTAATAATAATAGACAGCACTGTATTAGTGAAGTGCAGGGAAGTAGCCTCCTGCCACTCTACAAGTGAACAGCAGCTGGGATGAACATAAAGCTGGGTAATAATATTGGGACAGCGACCCACTGTCCAGTGCTTTTATAAATCATGCTGCCAATGTACTGGAGTCATGTAGCATCAAACGTACTTATACCTACTTACGAGTCTCAAGTCACATCGTAGCCAACAGAAACCCGGGATAACACTGGCCAGTCACGTCCAGTCTAGGCCAGCGCCATCCACCGAGTGTATTGTGTACCTTAAGAGCCGGCTGGCTGGAGCCTTTCTGTGTACCTGACTTGTAGAGACAAGCCAATCCATGGCTTCTGCTCGGCCAAGCCCTCGTGACCATGCCTGCCACTGGCTGCGGATAGGTGTCCCTAATTGCAGACCCACAGTGCGACGCGGCTTGGACGTAAAATTCTGTATGCAATTCCACCCCCAGCATAGAGTCCCGAGTTTCAAAACATCCAATTTAGCCCATATGAGATGGGGATGTGGTTGTCCGTACATCTCATATCTCTCCCGCAAAATGTAGATTCCTCCCTCCTACGCGTGTTATTTCCTAAGACAGAAGAAATCGGAGCATACACGGGTTTTTATGTACCTGAAGTATCGTTACTTGTTGATTCTTATTGTGTAATGGTGTTAAACTGTTCGCTTTGACCCTGTGCCCATTACATATGTTGTACAAATGGAGATGATGTCTTAATTATTGACGACGCCTTTGGCATAATTGTTTTATTATTCTCCATCGCATGATGTAATTTTAGAAGTTTTACTTCTGATGAAGGTATATTTATATGTACCGAAACCTTGGTCAAGAATTTTAATAAAAAATTTTATCCTGCAACTGGTTTTGGCTGTCATCCTTTCATTGTGAAGAATTTTAACAGTTGCTCCTGCAGCCATGTTTAAAATCTTGATTCTTATTGTGAAAATTCTATACAACAACATAGCTTAGGCTACACTTCCTCTAAGTGTTCTCTCATCCTGTAAAAATAATCTGTTCGTATCACCTTAATATCCGTAATTATCATTATTATGTGCTCTGCAATACAATGTAATTAGCATCTGAAGTTACCGCGAACATTCGAATTTACCACCAAAATTCCAATTTCCCACCGTTTTGGATTCCACGCCAATAGAGGGTGTCGAGGGGAAAATTAACTGATCAGTTTAATTAATCCTTCAATTAATTTGGTTAATTGAGAGCGACCAGCCCTCACGGCTTCTCTTCTACCAGCAGGTTCTCATAGATTGCCATAATACCACTCCTTAAATATTTTTTGTTCTTTCTATTCTGCACTTAAAGTATACAGTGACCCGGCCAAATATCTCACGAAATAAGCATCAAACGAAAAAACTACAAAGAGCGAAACTCGTCTAGCTTGACGGGGGAAACCAGATGGCGCTATGGTTGGCCCTCTAGATGGCGCTGCCATTGGTGAAGCGGATATCAACTGCGTTTTTTAAAATAGGAACCCCCCATCTTTTATTACATATTCGTGAAGTACGTAAAGAAATATGAATTTTTTAGTTGGACCACTTTTTTCGCTTTGTGATAGATGGCACTGAAATAGTTGCAAACGTATAAGTACGTGGTATCACGTAACATTCCGCCAGTGCGGGCGGTATTTGCTTCATGATACATTACCCGTGTTAAAATGGACCGTTTACCAATTGTGGAAAAGGTCGATATCGTGTTGATGTACGACTATTGTGATCAAAATGATCAACGGGCGTGTGCTCTGTATGCTGCTCGGTATCCTGGACGACATAATCCAAGTGTCCGGACCGTTCGCCGGATAGTTCCGTTATTTAAGGAAACAGGAAGTGTTCAGACACATGTGAAACGTCAACCACGACCTTCAACAAATGATGAAGCCCAAGTATGTGTTTTAGCTGCTGTCCGCTACATCAACATCGATTGCACGCATACCATATTTCTATGCACCAGGAATTGCATGGCGACGACTTTGAACGTCGTGTACAGTTCTGCCACTATGCACAAGAGAAATTACGGGTCGATGACAGATTTTTTGCACGCGTTCTATTTAGCGACAAAGCGTCATTCAGCAACAGCGGTAACGTAAACCGTCATAGTATGCACTATTGGGCAACGGAAAATCCACAATGGCTGCGACAAGTGGAACATCAGCGACGTTGACGGGTTAACGTATGGTGCGGCATTATGGAAGAAAGTGTAATTGGCGCCCATTTTATCGATGACAATCTAAATGGTGCAATGTATACTGATTTCCTACGTAATGTTCTACCGATGTTAGTACAAAATGTTTCACTGCATGACGGAATGGCGATGTACTTCCACATGATAGATACCCAGCACATAGCGCGCGTGCGGTTGAAGCGGTATTGAATAGCGTATTTCATGACAGGTGGATTGGTCGTGGAAGCACCATACCATGGCCCGCACATTCACCGGATCTGACATCCCCGGATTTCTTTCTTTGGGCAAAGTTGAGGGATATTTGCTATCGTGATCCACCGACAACGCCTGACGACATGCGTCAACGCATTGTCAATGCATGTGCGGACATTACGGAAGGCGAACTACTCGCTGTTGAGAGGAATGTAGTTACACGTATTGCCAAATGCATTGAGGTTGACGGACATCATTTTGAGCATTTATTGCATTAATGTGGTATTTACAGGTAATCACGCTGTAACAGCATGCGTTCTCAGAAATGATAAGTTCACAAAGGTACATGTATCACTTTGGAACAACCGAAATAAAATGTTGAAACGTACCTACGCTCTGTATTTTAATTTAAAAAACCTACCTGTTACCAATTGTTCGTCTAAAATTGTGAGCGATATGTTTGTGACTATTACAGAGCCATCTATCACAAAGCGAAAAAAGTGGTGCAACTAAAACATTCATATTTCTTTACGTACTACACGAATATGTAATAAAAATGGGGGTTCCTATTTTAAAAAAAGCCGCAGTTGAAATCTGTTTGACCTATGGCAGCGTCATCTAACGGGCCAACCATAGCGCCATCTGGTTTCCCCCTTCAAGATAGACAAATTTCGTTCTTTGTAGTTTTTTCGTTTGACGCATATTTCGTGAGAAATTTGGCCTGGTCACGATCAATGGACCATCCCGTATCGAGGGATGTTCAATAAGTAATGCGACATTCTGGAGGAAAGGAAAGATTTATTCGGGATTCCAATACATCATATTATTCCCCATTTTTTCACTACAATACCTTTTTTTTTAAAGATTATCTCCGTTTAGTGCGGCGGCCTTATACCGCCTTGGTGGTAGGGCCCGTATTGTACAACTCTACTGCAACCTCACGATGGTCAACGTCCTGCTTCCCGCGGAGTGCCTCCTTCATTGGGCCAAACAGATGGAAGTCGCGAGATCCAGGGTGTAGGGTGGGCGAAGGAGAACAGTCCAGTGAAGTTTTGTGAGCTCCTCTTGGATACTCAGACTTGTGGGACGCCTTGCGTTATCGTAGAGATAGAGAAGTTTGTTTGCATTTTCGTGGCTACGAACCCGCTCTACTGTTTTCTTCAATTTACTGAGGGTACAACAGTACACTTAAGAGTTGATCGTTGCACCATGAGGGTGGACATTATACAGAATAATGCCTTCAGAGTACCAGCCTTGACTTTACCGGCTGGGGTGCGGCTTCGAACTGTTTCTTCGGAGTTACGGTGTGCCGCCACTCCATGGATAGCTGTTTCGTTACCGGTTCGATGTGATGAACCCATGTTTCATCGCCTGTGACGATGTTCGACAGTTGTCACGATCAGCCACGTAACGCACAAGAAGTTCCGCACAGACGGTTCTTCGTTGCGCTTTGTGGTCTTCTGTTAAACGGCGAGGAACTCAGCGTCCAGTTGAGCAGCGAGGTGTTTGATTGTGATCCGTCAGTCACCTCGAATGAGAGTGTCCGCACTTTCCAACGTTGCAAGACCACAGGTCTTTGTGGCCGGCCGGCATGCAGGAGATCGGACAGGTTCGCGCGACCTTGTTGCCATGGTGACAGACATTATCCAACGGCTCACCGTGCTTTTGTCGACTGCCAGGTCTCCATAGATATTCTGCAAGTGCTTATAAATATCTACGATGCTCTTGTTTTCAGCCAGAAGATACTCAGTGACAACTGTCTCTTCGGGACGCACCTCCGTACAGACGTCGTTTTGAATGCTACTTACAGCGATGCCACCTATCGAAACTTCATGAAACTATAAGGGCTTAAAGGGGTATATTTCACGGTTTCCCACAACAAATTCTGCATTTTTAACCGAAATTGGACGAGTTAATGAATGTGTTGCATTACTTATGGAACACCTCTCGTAGTATGAGTACCTGAAATTGCTAAATTCTTATCCACAATGTACAAATATTTTGTTGAGTTTTATTATTCATTGTAATGTTTTCAGATCTTTGATAATAATACTATAACTAGATTTTGAGGAAACATTTCCTTTCATGAAAATTGAAAATCTGATTTTCACTAAAACCACGTGCACTTCAAAATTAAACCTCGCTATTAATTGTTTGTTTCAGGATTACGCACCTTACTTGAAAGGCCTCCTTCCCCTCTTACAAATAAACATTTTACTGTCTCATTTCAAAAGTTATTCCTATCCATAGTTATTGCTTTCCAATATGTTGGAATCATTAAAATGTAATCCTTTCAAACGTCCAGTGGTATAGTTGTCCAGCCCCAACTTTCCTGTTTCCAAAAAAATATGCACTTTTACGAAAGTAATATGTTATCCAACTAAATATTCAAATTAGAAAATTTAACTTTTCAGAAAATTCTTGGTGGATTTTAGAATTCTCAGTGTATGTTCAAACAACCCTCTCATTGAACAATACATACATTTCAGCCATTGTTTGACTATACAGCTTATAGTTAAACCAAGTTAGCCCACTGTCTAATCTCCATTTGTATTACCTATTATTCCTCTCTTTTAAATTATTATTGAAGATACAAAAAAAAATGGCTCTGAGCACTATGGGACTTAACTTCCGAGGTCATCAGTCCCCTAGAAATTAGAAATACTTAAACCTGAAGGCATCACATACATCCATGCCCAAAGCAGGAGAAGATACAATTACTGTGTGTTTCATCATATTGATAATTCCTGTACTACATGTATCTTTATATAGGCGTCATGCACAAAGGCGTACTCGGTATTCAACATGCTCAGTTGCAAGTCAGTCGTGGGTGCGCAGTTAAGGAGTATAGGTATTATGTTTTAGTCACTCCACATCCGACAGTCAACGTGTAAACTCCTATGACAGTTCGGCGTCAGTCAGTATTAATCAGTCTTCTTGTAACATTGAAAGAACAGTTTCTTAATGTTAATTATTTGTTTTGCCTTTTTTCTTGTCAGATAACTTACGGACTGCGTTAGCTCCTGACCTTTGTTATTATACCTCTCAAAGTTGCTACTTAAAAGCTGATCATCGTGACTATGTTTAGAATTAATAACTATGAAAAAATGTAAAGTACACTTGACAATGTTGCGTGCAGTTACGTAATAACTGTAAAAAAAAACTGTAATAAGATACCGAATAATCACCACGGCCTTAGGCTTAGAAGTAGATCAAAGAAACTTAAAAGGCATCCAAAACAGGTCGCTCACGTCCCAACCTCTCTTTCACACATGTCATGGAAGAAAGAGGAAAATTGCACGTTTCAATAATACGAATGACTCTTAGCAACACGAAGTCCCATGACGATAACATGTTGGTCTTTGAGAGTAACATCTTCTAACCAAATATTTAATTTAATACCAGGCACCGATGCCAAACAAGCCCGAGTTAACACAATGCCCTGTGAAATCTCGCACCAGCACAAGATACTGTAGAAAATTAACACAAAAACGCTTCCGTGGAAAATGGGTGCGTACGTTCGAATGCAGACCTCCTTGGCTGAGGAGTCCGATAGGGTACAAGAATAAATGGCTGTTCGGGCATTGGAAACGGCTGGAGACATCACAACAGAACATCAGTATATCGTCTAGTGAAGTCACCAGAGGATCAAAACCAATCGCAAAACGGTTTAAATAATATATGATGCATAAATTGGCAATTGGCCCTAATAATGAAAAGTGTGAGGTGGTGAACATGGGTGCTAAAAGGAATCAAACTTCGGCTACACGGTAAATCAATCAAATATGGAGGCCGTAAATTCAGCTAAATACCTAGAAATCACGTTTATGAACAATTTAAATTGGAAAAAGAGATAGAAAACGTCGTGGGGAAGGCGAACCAAAGACTGCCTTTTATTGACGGGACAATTAGAAGATGCAACAGGTCTGCTAAGCAAGTGGCTACACTACGCTTGTCCGTCCTCTTTTGGAGTACTCCTGCGTGGTGGGGGATCCTTACCAGATAGGACTGACGGAGCACATCGAGAAAGTTTAAAGGACAACACGTTTTGTATTATCCAGAAATAGGGGAGAGACTATCACGGGCATGATACAGGATTTGGGGAGGGCAGCGTTAAAACAAAGGGGTTTCTCGTTGCGGCAGGGTCTCCTCGCGAAATGTCAGTCACCAACTTTGTCCTCCGAACGCGAAAATATTTTTTTGATGCCGACCTACATAGGGAGAAACCATCATCACAATAAAATACGGAAATCAAACCTCTCATTGAAATATAGGTGTTCGTTTCCTGTGCACGCCGTTCGAGAGTGGAATAATAGAGAATTAGTGTAATGGTGGCTCGACGAACCTTCTGCCAGGCACTTAAGAGTGATTTAGAGTAGCCATTTAGATGCAGAACATTTCCTGGAGGGAAACTGTGAAATCAGGGAATCGGTAATATACGACGTCTCCACGTAGGGATCATAAGACATGGCGCATGACGCCACATAAAGAACGAAATGGGAAGCGATCGGCCTTGGTTTCATTGAGCAGTTATTTAGGATTTTATCCTAAATATTTACGTAAATCAGGAAGGTGGTCAGACCTAAACCATACCTAAAATGAGTGTGGTTTGTCAGTCATCTGAACGTGTGATGCACAAGATAGAAATCTTTTATAAATGGGACCGTAAATCTGAACGTCTTTACATTAATGACAGTTTTTGTAATAAATGGGAGGGATTCTTAGAAAAAAAATTGGTATGCTCAGAGTCATCGCCTACGAAAAAAGAGCAGAAACTGACGTCTGATGACAGCTCTTCATCCTCTCTCAACAGACTAAGTCCTCCTTCTGCAGCCACAACTTTCACCCTTCGGCAATCCTCTTTAACTTCCTGTATGTTCTTTAACATCCTGTCTCACTTATCATCATTTTTTAAATGTGCTCTACCACTTGCCCGCGAAAGGCAAACTCTCGAGTTCGACTCTCGGTCCGGCACACAGTTTTAATCTGCCAGGAAGTTTCATATCAGCGCGAACTCCGGTGCAGAGTGAAAATCTCATTCTGGAAACATCCCCCCGGCTGTGGCAAAGCCATGTCTCCGCAGTATCCTTTCTTACAGGAGCGCTAGTTCTTCAAGGTTCGCAGGAGAGCTTCTGTAAAGTTTGGAAGGTAGGAGACGAGACACTGGCAGAAGTAAAGCTGTGAGGACGGGGCGTGAATCGTGCTTGGGTAGCTCAGATGGTAGAGCACTTGCCCGCGGAAGGCAAAGGTCCCGAGTTCGAGTCTCGGTCCGACACACAGTTTTAATCTGCCAGGAAGTTTCATATCAGCGCACACTCCGCTACAGAGTGAAAATATCATTCTGGATCATTGCAACAGGGTCGCGTAAAACTGTCAGATTTACTGCGTGCCGGCTGACTGCACACAATTTCAGGAAATTGAAGAAACGACTTCACTGTGTCCGTCACCACAGGTCTGAGCACCCAAGGTGAACTCACAAAACTTCGTTGGACTGTGCTTCCTCATTACCCTACAGCCCGCATCTCCCACCTTCCGACTCCCATCTCTCTCTTTCCAGGTATTAATCCCGATGTGCGGGGGGGGGGGGGGGGGAGGGTCTGCTGTCATGGTTAATCGGACGTGGCGTGTTAATTTTAAGGGGGTGGCCGGATGTCCTTCCTGTCGCCAACCCAATCCCCCCCCCCCCTCCCCCTGGGCCAGAATGGGTGCACCCCAACTGTGTGTGTCTAGTGGAATCCATGGAACAGTGCCAACGTGATTCAAATGTCGGCTTGTCGTGTAACTGAGGCGGAACGTGGGAACCAGCCCGGTATTCACCTGGCGGGATGTGGAAAACCGCCTAAAAACCACATCCAGGCTGACCGGCACACTGTCCCTCGTCGTTAGTCCGCCAGGCGGATTCGATCCGGGGCCAATGCGCCTACCCGTGTCCAGGAAGCAGCGCGTTAGTGCTCTCGGCTACCCTGGCGGGTACCATCTGACTTCCGTCTGCTTGGCCAAAATAAGGATGCACTCGGCGGCAAGCAGTACATGGATGATGATGGGGGGATTGTTGATGCAGCAAGACGTTCGCTTCGACATCGACCAGTAGGTTGGTACCATGCGGGCATACGGGCCCTCCCAGTAAGGTGGCGTAAGGCCGTCGCATTGAACGGGGATCAAGTTCAAAAATAGGTTATTTTAGCTAAAAGAGTGGGGAATAATATGGTTTATTGGAAACCTCAATAAAAACCAACTTGCTTTCAGAAAATAGTGTTTCATTGCTTATTGAACTCCCGTCGTAAATAGGGAAGGTGATAGAGAGCACTCCCGTCTCGCACCCCTTCTGATTTTTGCTTATTTCTTGTTACCAATAATATCCAATACAGTACTTTGACTTCTATATTGGTATACGCTAAAAATTAGCCGCCTGTCGTTACAGTCAAGCCCCGGTTTGAGAATTGTATCAAAGGCCTTATCTAGTTAAATTAATGCTACAAAAGTTTTTATGATTACTTTCAATGTTCTTTCCAAAATTTGACGTAGTGCCAATATTGCTTCCATCGTTCCTTCTCGTGATCTGAGATCAAACTGATCATTGACTAAATTTCGACCTCTTTTCTTTTTAATCCTCCCTCGAACTATTTTTGATGCATGTGACAAAGGACAGTGTTTTGTAGTTTGTACAGTCCTTGCATTTGCCTTCTTTGGTAAGTCAGTAGTTCTACTTTTTGTGATACCATCTTCAAAATATGCATGGTAATTATTGAATGATCATTTTACTATTAATTGCAACAGAGAATATTTCGTAATTATTTATTTTAGTCCACAAAATGAAGGCAGGTGTACAAAGTATGTTTTGAAAACGGGTCTATATTTTTGTATAAATCTTGCATCTGAAATGATAAAAAAAATCACCTAAAAGCATTACTACATAAAGAATAATTTTCCTTCCTCCAGGAAAAATTCAGACCCGAAAGGGTTAACCTGTATAGTGCAAGTAAGAAATCTTCTTTTGTTATCGGCTAGGGATGACAATGGAATAGCTTTATTATTTATTGTTATCTAAAATTATATTTATTTCTAAAATCTTTTTGGAAACTTACTGTTACCCTTCTGGAATTTGCCTCGGGTTTTTGACTCCTGACGGCCTTTAATTAAATCGAGAACGGAAAAATTGACCTCTGCCACTGAAGGTAGATGTGATAGGTACATTTGGTGTCGCGACTAATTTTTCGTGACCCTGGGCCACAGTTGTTGGTGTGTCGTAGGATTTCCCGCGGCACTGAGGCTCCTCAAACCCGTGGAGTGCCGGTGGGCCGTGTGGCTAGGTTGAATTAAACAGCACTTCGCTGCTGAATGTTTCAGGAGCTCGGCCCGGCCGTCTCTGACTGAATGAAAGAGAAAACCGCAGTAGCGGCTCTTTGTAAGGCTTTAGTACGTGAAGCAGCGATGTGTGACAAAGGAAGTAATAAATATCAGAACGAATGGGGCCGCTGCACTATTTTCTTGACGTGCGACGAAATAAAGTTTCACTTCGACATTGTTGTAACATAGTAATTTGTAAATTGTGGAGGTGTAGGCATGACACAGGGAAGATGCCTCCAATAGCTTTGCGAGAGCTATAGAAAGTCGCACGGTACACTTTTGAGACAGTCGGTGAGGTATGCTCGGATTCCGTAATCAGAAGCGTTCAGTTACTGGCCTGTAGCACGCTTTTAACAAGTTCCGTGATTTGCCGAAGATGAAAAAAAAGGAGCGAAGGAAACCTAAAAGGATATGCACCCAGTGCTAAGCACATTGACAAAAATGAAATGATAGGATGCATTTCGGAAGGGTCGTGGAAGCCAGCATCTACTTACACTTTCAGGGCGAGTACTTTTAAGAATTTACGACTCAATCAGCGCCTCTCTTGACAAGGACTCACAGCAGCTTCCTTGTGCAGAGCTATCTTCGCGGTAACCGGAAAAGAGTGCGTGTCACAGCCATCTCCAAAGAACGGAAGTAAAACTAATCCACAGAAGTACTGTTTCGTATCGCATCAGTCTGTAGCAGGGAAAGTTTAACGTCTGCATCTAACAACGTATCTCCATCATCATTACAGAAGCCCTCAGTCAGGAAAATATTGGAATTTGACTTAGGACGTTGTCGCATAGTCTGGAGATTAAGAACCATTAAGAACCACTCTTTTTCTCTTTTTTCGGCCAAAGACTGGTGGCGATAATTTCTTCTAGTCTGTGATTCGGGCATAACATGGAGGTCAGGCGCTAACAAAATGATTCAAATGGCTCTGAGCACTATGGGACTTAACTTCTAAGGTCATCAGTCCCCTAGAACTTAGAACTACTTAAACCTAACTAACCTAAGGACATCACACACATCCATGCCCGAGGCAGGATTTGAACCTGCGACCGTAGCGGTCGCGCGGTTCCAGACTGTAGCGCCTAGAGCCGCTCGGCCACTCCGGCCGGCAGGAGCTAACACATTACCGTCCGATAGTGACATCATTAATGGGAGGGGAGCCAAAACATCATGGTTCACTTGAGAGTAAGATCGACTGCAATCAAATGATACTGTGAGGGTACTGGTCTCACAAGAGAGCTTACAACAAAACTGTTGTAAGCTCTCTTTCGAGGCCAGTACCCTCACATTGTACTCGTGGTAGGCCGATCCGATGATGGTAGTTAGCCGAAACGCCTAATCAGTATCAGAAATAATAAAGTGCGACCAAGATGGAAATTTTTTTTTTTGTACAACACTGAATATTTCACCATGATCCCGAATGGAAAGACGATTAAATATGGAGTAAATTCCATAAAAAATAATTTTACAATGGCGTTAGCACAGGATCTGGGAATTCAGCTTCAAGTGATGTTATCATTGGTCGCCAAATAAAAATATGAAATATGATGGTCATTCAATAATTACAGAGACGAATTGGTCTGGGGGAAAAAACTGTTAGTAGGGCACTTTTGATACTTTTATGGCTTTTAGTTGGCATCACTGGGATGAGCCCCGGTTAGCTATCAACACTATTTTGTTTATAGCCTCAAAAATACATTTTAAGATGGCGAGTCCGATTGAAATGTCCACGTCAGTTGAACAACGTTCTGCTATTCATTTTTACTTGCTGAAGGCGAGAAACAAGTGAATATATACTTTGGAATGTCTGAAGTTTATGATGAAGGTTGTACGAATCGTGTAAATTTTTACGCAGTTCAAAAATGGTCACATCTCGGTGAGTGACGAAGACCGTTCTGGCCGACCAGTTGCAATTTCAACTCTCACACTTGAAAGTCGAATTGATGACATTATTCGTCCGACCGACATCTAACCACCTCATACCCCTTACAGTCCTGATTGATCACCTAGTGATTTCCATTTGTTTTGTGCAGTGAAGGAGGCATTACGTGGGAAGAGGTTCCAGGAAAACGCTGGCCGTTGTGGCCGAGTGGTTCTAGACGCTTCAGTCCGGAACCGTGCTGCTGCTACAGTCGCAGGTTCGACTGCTGCCTCGGGCATGAATGTGTGTGATGTCCTTGGGTTAGTTAGGTTTAAGTAGTTCTAAGTCTGGGGACTGATGACCTCAGATGTTAAGTCCCCTAGCGCTTAGAGCCATTTGAACTATTTGATGTCCATTTGAGGGATACCGTGCCAAATTCTGTCCAAGTGGCTCGTTTGATGTCAGAATACCGAGCTGGTTGAAGGGCCCTGGCGATAATGCTCCAGTGGATCTCAGTTGGGGAGAGAGCCTGCCACGTTGCTGACCAAGGTAGTTTGGCGAGCACGAAGACAAGTTGTAGAGATGGTTTGTGTTAAAGGACAACGAAACTGGACGTATAATATCGTCGAGTGCTGCTGTGCTGTAAGGGTGCAAGGATGAAACCACAGAGGCTCTGCAATGAAAAGAAATGGCACCCAGACCATCAGCCCTGGTTTCCAGGTCAAACAGTATTGTGGGCGACAGTCCCCAGATTGGTATTTCACCGTTGTCTGGGGCGTCACCAGACAGCTCTTCGGTGGTCATTGGGGCGTAGAATCCTGGTGCAGAACTGCCTTTAATGGTGAGTCCTGCTTCGACTTCAATCCCGATGACCAGCGATAGACGTGTCTTGAGCCGCCCCAGACGGTTGTGGGATACCAGCCTGACTGGGGTCCACCATCGACCCTACAACCAGGAGTGACGGTCTGGGGACTCCTTCCATTTCATAGCAGGACCCCTCTGGCTGTCATACACGGCACCATTACGGCACAGCGGTACATCGACGATATTCTGAGCCCCGTTTTATTGCCCTGCATGGCAGACATTTCAGCAAAATAATGAATGTCGTGACAGGGTGAGAGTTTCTACTGCTTGTCTTCGTGCTTACCAAATTACCTTGGCCAGCAAGGCCACCGGATCTCTGCACAACTGAGAAAATTTATAGCATTATGACCAGGACCCTTCAACTAGCTCGTGATTTTGACCATCTAACTCGCCACATGGACGGAACTTGGCACAATATCCCTCAGGAGGGCATCCAACAAGTCTGTTAGTCAATGCCAAGCTGCTAGCATAAGGGCCAGAAATGGAACGACACTGTATTGACTTGCTCAATTTGTGCTCCTCCTTCACCTGAATAAATCATCCAACTTTTTTTAATTTGTAATCATTTGTTTCTCCGTACATCTACCGATTTCCGCCACATTCGGATAAATCATTCGTGGTGCGTATTTTTTGTTGTCTTAAAGTGTATTTGAGTATTAGACGTGTAAAACTTCTCATTTTGTTTATTGCTTCTGTCATAATGATGTCTATTAGGACTGTTCCTCGAATAAATTACTAAAATGGCGTCCTTCTTTCATTTGCGTGCGCTCTTGTTACGTGCGGGACAGAACTGTTGCTACACATTCGTTCGTCCACCACGGAAGGGAGAAAGAGAAAGTGGGCGGCGAAGTACGATCTATGTTATCTGTCTGCTGCTTACCCCTATCTCAAACCAAGGTTAACAGATGAATTATTACTTTGACATTGCAACGACTGACTGTTTCGTTTTTCTTGGTATAATATTTTATACATCATGAATGAAACACACTCAATACTGGTGTAATATTCTATAGTATTTATCATTTGTTACACGAATAGATTTTGTCCTTTAAGTCATCATCAGGTACAAAGACAAGTATACGGTACAGTGAAATTTTTGTTGGATCAAAGATTTGGTACTAGTGCATCTACAGCGTATCTACATTTCCAGAGACGAAAAACGTTAATGTTAGAATTAGGAATGAAACAAGAGGGAATATTTCACTGTAAATTCGATGCAAGATTATTTAACTAAGGTAGGATATGTGACACATTAACTAATGAACTATACATAAATTACAATATTCGTAAGTAGAAGACGCTCAGCGAGGTGGCGCACTGTTCAGCATACAGGACTCGCATTCGGGAGGACGACTGTTCAAACCTACGTCCGGCCATACTCGTTTAGGTTTTCCGTGATTTCACTAAATCCCTTCAGGCAAATGCCGGGAGAGTTCGTTTGGAAGGGTATGCCGGACGTCCTTCCCCATCTTTGCTAATCCGATGGGACCGATGACCTCGCTCTTTGGTCCCCCCCCCCCCCCCCCCCCAAATCAACCAACCTACCAATATAGAACAAAGTAAATGAACAATTAACTTTGGTGACATATTCCACAAATGTTTCTGAACGAAATAAACTTGTCTTTAATAGGACCAAAATTGGAAACAGATTAGATATAGTAGTGATATTAAGGAGGTGAGTGAAGCATCTGTGATTACACAAAGTAATTATTTTTAACACAGCGAGAGAAATTATAGTAAGTAAAATAACGCACGACTTTCCGGAGTGGGAAGGAGCGCCTGGTCCCCGGTACGAATCCGCCCGGAGGACTTGTGTCGAGGTCCGGTGAGCCGGTAAGTCTGTGGATGATTTTTAGGCGGTTTTCCATCTGCCTCGGCGAATGCGGGCTGGTTCCCCTTATTCCGCTTCAGCTACACTATGTCGGCGATTGCTGCCCAAACAAGTTCTCCACATAGCGTACACCACCATTACTCTACCACGCAAACATAGGGGTTACACTCGTCTGGTGTGAGACGTTCCCTGGGACGGGGGAGGGGGGGGGGGTCCACCGGGGCCCGAATCGCACAATAACCCTGAAAGAATGGTTCGGTGTGGGGCGGTGGAAAGGTGAACTGCGGTAGACGTCGTGAGGCTGTGGAAAATTGTGGCTGCGGCGGGGACGGAGCCTCAGCGTCGCTTGTAGGCCTCCAGTTAACATACAATACAGTACACTACAACTAAAATAAAGGAAAATGGATCATGTGAGTAATAGGGGTGATTTACAGCATGGCGTACGTGGGATTACGAGTATTATCTACAGTCAGAAGTGGCTAGTCATTCAGCAGTAAACTTGATGGTCATGTGTTTATTAATTTCCGTTATTTCAAGGTAGTTCATCTTCCTTCCTTTGTGGATAGGACGTAATACTTCACGTTTCACTTCGTAACTATGGCCTTCTTTAGGCAGGTGGTCTGCATAGTCTCCTTCTCTGAGTTTCCAACTTCTGTGATGTTCCTTCAAACGGGTACATATTGCCCTGCCAGAGTGACCTATGTATAACTTACCACAAAGGCAAATAATTTTATACATCCCATTCCTTTTGCAAATCTGATGTGCTGTATTTACCATTGGGCAAAAAGTGTCGGACAGTGTTGTGTGGACATAAAATGATGTTTTTACATTCCTGGATTTAAGCTTTCTGGCTACATCCAATGAGAAATCTTTCACCCAGGAGGATCGTACAAACATACCGCCGTTTGAGTCTCGTTCAAATTCCCGTATGGTCGACGTAGTGATAGACACCCCTGGGGTTGTGAAGCAGCTGAATGGGTTGAAAATAAATAAATCACCAGGTCCTGATGGGATTCCAATTCGGTTTTACAGAGAGTACTCTACTGCATTGGCTCCTTACTTAGCTTGCATTTATCGCGAATCTCTTGCTCAACGTAAAGTCCCGAGAAACTGGAAAAAGCGCAGGTGACGCCTGTATATAAGAAGGGTAGAAGGACGGATCCTCAAAATTACAGACCAATATCATTAACATCGGTTTGTTGCAGGATTCTCTAACATTTTCTCAGTTCGAATGTAATGAATTTCCTTGAGACAGAGAAGTTGCTGTACATGCATCAGCACGGCTTTAGAACGCATCGTTCCTGCGAAACGCAACTCGCCCTTTTTTCACATGATATCTTGCGAACCATGGATGAAGGGTATCAGACGGATGCCATATCCCTTGACTTCCGGAAAGCGTTTGACTCGGTGCCCCACTGCAGACTCCTAACTAAGAAGCGAGCATATGGGATTGGTTTCCAAATATGTGAGTGGCTCGAAGACTTCTTAAGTAATAGAACCCAGTAAGTTGTCATCGATAGTGAGAGTTCATCGGAGGTGAGGGTATCATCTGGAGTGCCCCAGGGAAGTGTGGTAGGTCCGCTGTTGTTTTCTATCTACATAAATGATCTTTTGAATGGGGTGGGTAGCAATGTGCGGCTGTTTGCTGATGATGCTGTGGTGTACGGGAAGGTGTCGTCGTTGAGTGACTGTAGGAGGATATAAGATGACTTGGACAGGATTTGTGATTGGTGTAAGGAATGGCAGCTAAATCTAAATGTAGATAAATGTAAATTAATACAAATGAAAAGGAAAATGAATCCCGTAATGTTTGAATACTCCATTAGTAGTGTAGCGCTTGACACAGTCACGTCGATTAAATATTTGGGCGTAACATTGCAGAGCGATATGAAGTGGGACAAGTATGTAATGGCAGTTGTGGGGAAGGCGGATAGTCATCTTCGGTTCATTGGTAGAATTTTGGGAAGAATTGGTTCATCTGTAAAGGAGACCGCTTATAAAACACTAATACGACCTGTTCATGAGTACTGATCGAGCGTTTGGGATCCCTATCAGGTCGGATTGAGGGAGGACATGGAAACAATTCAGAGGCGGACTGCTAGATTTGTTACTGGTAGGTTTGATCATCACGCTACTGCTACGGAAATGCTTCAGGAACTCCGGTGGGAGTCTCTGGAGGAAAGGAGGCGTTCTTTTCGTGAATCGCTACTGAGGAAATTTAGACAACCAGCATTTGAGGCTGACTGCAGTACAGTTTTACTGCCAACAACTTATATTTCGCGGAAAGACCACAAAGATAAGATAAGAGAAATTAGGGCTCGTACAGAGGCATATGTTTTTGTTGCTGTCTTCAGTCCTGAGACTGGTTTGATGCAGCTCTCCATGCTACTCTATCGTGTGCAAGCTTCTTCACCTCCCAGTACCTACTGCAACCTACATCCTTCTGAACCTGCCTAGTGTATTCATCTCTTGGTCTCCCTCTACGATTTTTACCCTCCACGCTGCCCTCCAATGCTAAATTTGTGATCCCTTGGTGCCTCAAAACATGTCCTACCAACCGGTCCCTTCTTTTTATCAAGTTGTGCCACAAACTCCTCTTCTCCCCAATTCTATTCAATACCTCCTCGTTAGTTATGTGATCTACCCATCTAATCTTCATCATTCTTCTGTAGCACTACATTTCGAAAGCTTCTATTCTCTTCTTGTCCAAACTATTTATAGTCCATGTTTCACTTCCATATATAGCTACACTCCATATAAATACTTTCAGAAACGACTTCCTGACACTTAAATCTATACTCGATGTTAACAAATTTCTCTTCTTCAGAAACGCTTTCCTTGCCATTGCCAGTCTACATTTTATATCCTCTCTACTTCGACCATCAGTTATTTTACTCCCTAAATAGCAAAACTCCTTTACTACTTTAAGTGTCTCATTTCCTAATCTAATTCATCAGCATCATCCGATTTAATTTGACTACATTCCATTATCCTCGTTTTGCTTTTGTTGATGTTCATCTTATATCCTCCTTTCAAGACACTGTCCATTCCGTTCAACTGCTCTTCCAAGTCCTTTGCTATTTCTGACAGAATTACAATGTCATCGGCGAACCTCAAAGTTTTTATTTCTTCTCCATGAATTTTAATACCTACTCCAAATTTTTCTTTTGTTTCCTTTACTGCTTGCTCAATATACAGATTGAGTAACATTGGGGAGAGGCTACAACCCTGTCCCACTCCCTTCCCAACCACTGCTTCCCTTTCATGCCCCTTGACTCTTATAACTGCCATCTGGTTTCCGTACAAATTGTAAATAGCCTTTCGCTCCCTGTATTTTACCCTGCCACCTCCAGAATTTGAAAGAGAGTATTCCAGTCAACATTGTCAAAAGCTTTCTCTAAGTCTACAAATGCTAGAAACGTAGGTTTGCCTTTTCTTAGTCTTTCTTCTAAGATAAGTCGTAAGGTTAGAACAGCCTCACGCGTTCCAACATTTCTACGGAATCCAAACTGATCTTCCCCGAGGTCCGCTTCTACCGGTTTTTCCATTCGTCTGTAAAGAATTCGTGTTAGTATTTTGCAGCTGTGACTTATTAAACTGAGTTCGGTAATTTTCACATCTGTCAACACCTGCTTTCTTTGGGATTGGAATTACTATATTCTTCTTGAAGTTTGAGGGTATTTCGCCTGTCTCATACATCTTGCTCACCAGATGGTAGAGTTTTGTCATGACTGGCTCTCCCAAGACCGTCAGTAGTTCTAATGGAATGTTGTCTACTCCCGGGGCCTTGTTTCGACTCAGGTCTTTCAGTGCTCTGTCAAACTCTTCACACAGTATCTTATCTCCCATTTCGTCTTCATCTACATCCTCTTCCATTTCCATAATACTGTGCTCAAGTACATCGCCCTTGTATAAACCCTCTATATACTCCTTCCACCTTTCTGCCTTCCCTTCTTTGCTTAGAACTGGGTTGCCATCTGAGCTCTTGATATTCATACAAGTGGTTCTCTTCTATCCAAAGGTCTCTTTAATTTTCCTTTAGGCAGTATCTATCTTACCCCTAGTGAGATAAGCCTCTACATCCTTACATTTGTCCTCTAGCCATCCCTGCTTAGCCATTTTGCACTTCCTGTCGATCTCATTTTTGAGACGTTTGTATTCCTTTTTGCCTGTTCCATTTACTGCATTTTTATATTTTCTCCTTTCATCAATTAAATTCAGTATTTCTTCTGTTACCCAAGGATTTTTATTAGCCCTCGTCTTTTTACCTACTTGATCCTCTGCTGCCTTCACTACTTCATCCCTCAAAGCTACCCATTCTTCTTCTACTGTATTTCTTTCCCCCATTCCTGACAATTGTTCCCTTATGCTCTCCCTGAAACTCTGTACAACCTCTGGTTTAGTCAGTTTATCCAGGTCCCATCTCCTTAAATTAGCACCTTTTTGTAGTTTCTTCAGGTTTAATCTACAGCTCATAACCAATAGATTGTGGTCAGAGTCTACATCTGCCCCTGGAAATGTCCTACAATTTAAAACCTGGTTCCTAAATCTCTGTCTTACCATTATATAATCTACCTGATACCTTTTAATATCTCCAGGATTCTTCCATGTATACAACCTTCTTTTATGATTCTTGAACCAAGTGTTAGCTATGATTAAGTTATGCTCTGTGCAAAATTCTACCAGACGGCTTCCTCTTTCATTTCTTCCCCCCAATCCATATTCTCCTACTATGTTTCCTTCTCTCCCCTTTCCTACTCTCGAATTCCAGTCACCCATGACTATTAAATTTTTCTCTCCCTTCACTACCTGAATAATTTCTTTTATCTCATCATACATTTCATCAATTTCTTCATCATCTGCAGAGCTAGTTGGCATATAAACTTGTACTACTGTAGTAGGCATGGGATTTGTGTCTATCTTGGCCACAGTAATGCGTTCAGTATGCTGTTTGTAGTAGCTTACCCGCACATCTATTTTTTTATTCATTATTAAACCTACTCCTGCATTACCCCCATTTGATTTTGTATTTATAACCCTGTATTCACCTGACCAAAAGTCTTGTTCCTCCTGCCACCGAACGTCACTAATTCCCACTATATCTAACTTTAACCTATCCATTTCCCTTTTTAGATTTTCTAACCTACCTGCCCGATTAAGGGATCTGACATTCCACGCTACGGTCCGTAGAACGCCAGTTTTCTTTCTCCTGGTAATGACGTCCTCTTGAGTAGTCTCCGCCCGGAGATCCGAATGGGGGATTACTTTACCTCCGGAATATTATACCCAAGAGGACGCCATCATCATTTATCCATACAGTAAAGCTGCATACCCTCGGGAAAAATTACGGCTGTAGTTTCCCCTTGCTTTCAGCCGTTCGCAGTACCAGCACAGCAAGGCCGTTTTGGTTAATGTTACAAGGCCATATCAGTCAATCATCCAGACTGTTGCCCCTGCAACTACTGAAAAGGCTGCTGCCCCTCTTCAGGAACCACACGTTTGTCTGGCCTCTCAACAGATACCCCTCCGTTGTGGTTGTACCTCCATCTGTATCGCTGAGGCACGCAAGCCTCCATACCAACGGCAAGGTCCATGGGTAAGGGGTGGGGGGGGGGGGGGGGAAGACGGAGGCATATAGGCAGTCATTTTTCCCTGGGAGAGAAGTTGCTAGTTGTGGTACGAGGTACCCTCCGCCACGCACCGTATGGTGGATTGCGGAGTATGTATGTAGATGTAGACTCTTCCTAAGGATGAAACTGCTCAGCATTTATTGCGTACTTGAGGTGCTGGAACAAGGACTGCGTAAAGAAGAGAGAGACTGCACCTGTTTTTTCTGCTTTTCGTGCGTCATGGAGTTCACTAAGGTAGCCGGATTGTCATTGTTTGACGCTGATTCTTTGATTGCATTTAATTCCATTTGGATGTTATCTTGACGCGTTATTAAAAACATTACGAACGTAATTGTTAGCTGTGATGGAAGGCGGAAATTTATGAAATGTTACAACCAGTCACCAAGCGCGACATCGCTTACGAATGCAGGGAGCCGCGACTGTGTGGACGGTTTGCTATTCACTACACACGGGACACATGCCGAGACCACTGTGGCGTCTTGGTCGGACAAAGCGCCGCCCACCGCCGCCTAGCTGGGCCCGTGTGTGCTGCGGGTGGGCCTGGAAAGCCAGTTCCACCGCGGCCTCGGCCAGCCTTGCTGCGCCCTTGTTTACGATGCAAATGAAGCGGTGGCGACCGCTGGCCACCAGAAACTCCGGCTGCCTGGCTGCGCGCCCCAAATCCGCTTTGTGCCCCTCAATTCCCCCCCCCCCCCCCCCCCCCCTGCTGACCACCTCACCGCCAACTACATCACGTCACTGCTCACTGGTAGCCAGCCTCCCTCTCCCTGACCCTACCTCCTGCCCTTCAGGTGGTCTCTGCCGCCGTTACGTCCTCGGCTAAACGGCCCTGAATCTTTTGCTGCGCCACGCCTCGCTGTCTTTTAGAGTCAGCCTCACATTCCTGTTTCTTTTTTTGTGTCATCGTTTCAGCCACCTATAGGCTAAGATTGAACAATTTCCTTCACTTCTCAAAGTCCTTTTTCCCATTCATTCACTTCAATACTTCTCTTTCAAGAATGCTCTTCGTGTTATTCTTACTTTCTCATCGGGTAGTTCCAATACGTACCTTCGTATCTTGGTCTCCAATTTTTGCTCCCCTGCACTTCCTTGCATATGGGGACGTCCATTAATTAAGTGTGGGGTTTTGTTCAAGATTTGGACTCGTCTCCACTTAAGCGATATTCGATAAGATGTGGTGGGATTCCCCCCCCCCCCCCCCCCAACCTTTCCTTCACGTGATGTTTACAAATACTTAGAAATGAATTCTTTTTTATTTGTTTGAAAGACTGATTAAACACTTTAATAAAGCCAATTTTATTGGCGAATCACACAATCAGCCAGCAATAATTTTTGAATTTTTATTTTACAGCCATAACCGGTTTCGGGCTACCATTCCCATCTTCAGATGGCTAATATTTTTCGTTACATAGATGTGTTGGTTAACAGCATATTGTCTGCTCCACATTGCACGATAATATTTGAGTATTTAGTGCCAATTTATCATTTGTCTCATTAATAAAAATACACTAAAGTTTTTGGATTTTACACACACACACACACACACACACACACACACACACACACATTGTTCCAGTGGACCGTGGTTCGTTTTGCTTTGGTCATTCCTAAATTGTGCAATGTGGAGCAGACGACATGCTGTTAACCATAAAATATTAGCCATATGAAGATGGGTATGGTAACCCGGAACCAGTTATGGGAGTAAAATAAAACATTCAAAAATATTTGTGGCTGGTTGCATCATTCACCAACTATAATTAACGGCTGCGGAGATCACAGACTCCAACATGGATAAAAAATCATGTTTTATTTATAAAGCGTATTAGGCAGTGTTGTTAACCCATGAGTGAAACCAGTCTAGTTTAAACAAGCCAACTCTAAATAGTTTTCGAACGCGCCGACACACAGAGAGAGAGAGAGAGAGAGAGAGAGAGAGAGAGAGAGAGAGAGATGGACAAAAAACCTTGACGAACATAGCATTAACCGTTTTGACGGATACCTAAAATCTGACCTTTTATTGCTATGTTATGTACACTAAATGTCATTGAATGTTACTGGTTTGAAAACAATACAAGGCACAATTTGCTCGTTACATAAAGGCACCAGGGCAGGTTGACCATGTGGGGAGATGTGCCCCTATGCCCCTATTTCAGTGGGCCATTGTACCCCATCGCCGTGTTGGAATTATTTAAGTTCGTTTAAGAAAACGTTTCGAACATTTACTGCTGTAAGGAGTGTCAAAATAATCCGGAAACTATGGACTTGAATCTTTATATGTATTTGCTTAGCAAGAACGTTATCTCCAAGTACACACAAAATATCTTGAGCAAGTAAAATTTACTTTCACTAACAAGAAAACATAACATGCATGCCCATCCTCGCTCGACAGTTTCATTGCATTGACTTGTTTGTGTAAAGACGACGATATCGTTGTAACAACATCCTTGGTCGGTGACATGTTCTGACGGCAGTTTAACGAAATAATACCAACTGTCCGTCGTGCCGCTATGGCCAATGTGCCCCGGTCTCCCCTATATCTCTGTACACAACTGTTCTCTTTCAGGCCACCGGCTGCTACATTTGTACACTTACATTCTGCGTTTGTAGTGGAAGAGGAATCGCTGCTCATATCTCCACTCGAACTGGTTACACAGAAAGATGTAGCTTGATACGTTAATAACCTTTTCTTCATTCTCATAAATGCTTCCAAAGTAAGCAAGGCACCCTTCTCTTCAGAGCTTGACGGACTGAGACACGCGTCCGCCTTCAAGCTACGCAGCCGCCATGAACAAAGGGACAGGATGCTTCACGTTCGCATAGACGAACACAGTTATACAGTTCCCGACAAGGAGCAGGCTGTGCTAGACAGGTTGAACTGTCCAGCAACAAGGCAAAGCACTACAATCTTTCAAAATTACTTGACAGTTGACGTCTGTCACTTGCCGCTACAGTGTTGCCACATTGTCAGCCAGCTACTCCTCTGTTGCAGGTAACACACAAACACGGCAAGTCACTTCACAAATGCTGTTAACGTGTAACGCGGAGCAGTGCTGGAAGTGGCCGCCCCAAGGCATGTCGGAAATGCGAGATGCTGTGTCGACAGCTGATTTTAACTGGCCAGTGGCTGAACTGCGGCAGCAGATGCTTATTGTAGCCCTCAATTTAAAGTCATGTCCTAAGCTAACCACAACCTCGGAGTGGGTAATGTATCCGAGAAAGCGGTGGTCAACAATCTGCGACAGAACTCTTCGAGACAGTTCAACACAGAAAAAGTTGAGTTTCAGCGCTAAAAGCTAACTGGAACTTCTTGCTATCATTCGTTACCTGATACTGTACTCTCACTGGCTACACGAGGTGCCATGTTACCAACTGATAAGCACTCCTCATTGGCAATTGGTTCCAGATTATAGACGACACAGGCAGATTCCAGACGAAAAAAAAAGATGATAGGCAGGAAAATATCATCGAGTAAAAGAGCCAATACAATGATGAATGCGACTTTGCAAAGAATTATGAATAAAAAATTACCAATTAACTGAAGAAAAATTATAATCAGACTCTTTTGATTAGATTAAAAAATTAAAAAAATCACTGCAGTTGATGAATTTTTTTTCAGTTTGTTCGGTATTGTTCGTTGCGTTTGGTCTGGGCGAACGTCACAAGACATCCGTTCAAGTTGATCGTTGAGTCCTGTACTCAGTTTTTTATTACAGAGGGCGAGCAGCCCTCTGACCGAAAACGCTGAGTTACCGTGCAGTTCGAACCTACGACCTCCAACAGGGCAGCTCAATACGCTAACCATTGCTCTAAAGTATCCTACGAAGTACACTTCTTACATTTTTCACTGTAATCATCCTGTCGCAGTGATGAAATGAAATGAATATGGCATTGTTGGCCGGGAGGCCCTATGCGGGGAAGTTCGGCCACCGTATTGCAAGTTCTTTTTAGTAGACGCCACTTCGGCGACTTGCGTGCGTCAGTGATGATGAAATGATGATCAAGAACACACAACACCCAGTCGTCACGAGGCAGAGAAAATCCCTGACCCCGTCGGGAATCGAGCCCGGGAGCCCGTGCGCGGGAAGCGAGAACGCTACCGCAAGACCACGAGCTGCGGACGTCGCAGTGATGAATTACTGCTTTAAAAAACTCGGTTTCACTTAATATCGTTGCGAAGCTTATCTAATTTAAGCCGATCTCTGTGTTTATGATAGCAGTATATGTGGCGCTGAATAGCGTCTTGTACAGATGTATCCAGTAGTGTTTAGTTTGTGTTGTCCATGAATTGCGTGTACTTCATTAGCATCTTTTGGGTGTGTGTGTGTGTTTGTGGTGTGGTTCTCATGTAAGATGAAATAAAAGTACCAGACCCACGAATCGGGACCCAAACACATCAAGAAACAATGCCGGACAAGGAACTGGAACTGAAGTGAGCAATTGTAGTGGCAGTTTGGCAACGCCGAACGGTTCGGGCGTGACGTTGAGTGCTCTGATTGGAGGAAACCAGCTGCAGCGTGTGAAATGTCAACCATCAAGTAATTTTAATCAACCTAAGTGATTGAGAACTAAGCAATTTGCGTTTGTTGTTTTGTTTGTTAAGGCTTTGCATTGATCGACGATATGGCAACGGAAAATTTATCTCGACATTGGTACAATCAATGGGACGTCGGACTGTGCGTTATTTATTACTTTAACTGTATTGCATAAAGATATTTATAATAATTTGTACCTTTTAATCCATTGTAAAGTCGTGTTTATCTCAATAAACGGGTTAAGTGGTGATGAGAATTAAACAAATCGTGGAGTGATGTCGTCAGGGGTGGAGTGTGAGAACGGGGCTGGGACGAAAAGGCGGGGGTACAAAATGGAAGCGTGATCGGGCGACATTTACCCTAGTTACACAGCAGTTTGTACCACAGGAAGTAACAGGAAAGCAGCATGTTCCAATCTCCGGCATCTAAGGCGTGCAAGAGCAACTGTTTCCCAGTAATTACATCCAACTAACCCTTACGGTAATAACGCACAGCACTAATTGCTGTTGTAAAAATGGGCTCCTTACCATCATGAAAGTAGGGGCACCGAGTGTATACTGTGGCACGTGAATCCTGTATCTTTCTTTAGTACATTAGAATCGGCAGAGTCGCCCTGCTAGCTAGCTCATTGCAGATGTGACACTTAACAAAACAACAGGAAACTACGTCTGCTCTCAGGTCCATCAGCTTGGAAATAATTTTAATCATTATCTTTCTGAAGCACGGGAACTGTTTGAGATTTTCTAGTCAAACCGTTTTCTACCCGTTTCCTTCTCTACGTCCTATGATTATACAGCGTGAACCACAACTCCACTGGAAAATTTCTGGGTTGTTCAGGGATATTTTCTGAGTATTTTGGTTTGAACCGTGGTCTGCAGTGGCTCATTGTAAAGTAATTGTATTTCATTTCATGTCTTACTCCCATTTATCTTTGTATCTTTATTTCACAGATCGTATCTGCACAACACTTCAAAAGTTCGAGATACGCACTCTGTTTCTTCTTTGGGAAAAAAATTGTTCCATTCCCCCGGCGGTACTTGCTGTTCACAACAGTAATGCCTACTTTACCCTTTGCCCTCCAGCTTGCGTTCAATACTGTTAGGTTCTGTCTCGGGTTTGTAATTATGGCAGCGGTGACTGTATGTTCAGTGCTATGCAGTAGTGTGTTTCGGTCCTATAAGCTCCTCGCGTGTGGGTTCACTGAACGTAATGGAAGACCTTCACAGTAATGTTATGCTGAAGAAGGGATTAATACTGTCGGGAAAACAAACCTGAAGCAGAACAGAGCAGTAATACATACAAACTTGAGCTTGTCAGCTGTACCATACAGCCGCGCGGAATGGCCGCGTGGTTAGAGGCGCCATGTCACGGATTGCGCGGCCCCTCCCGCCGGAGGTTCAAGTCCTCCTCGGGCATGGGTGTGTGTGTGTTGTTCTTAGCGTAAGTTAGCTTAAGTTGTGTGTAAGTGTAGGGACAGATGACCTCAGGAGTTTGGTCCCTTAGGAATTCACACACATTTGTACCGTACAGATAGAAAGAAAAATTGGGATGAGAAAACAAAAAAATGGTTCAAATGGCTCTAAGCACTATGGGACTTAACATCTGAGGTCATTAGTCCCTAGTCTTAGAACTACTTAATCCTAACTAACCTAAGGACATCACACACATCCATACCCGAGACAGGATTAGAGCTGCGACCGTAGCAGCAGCGCGGTTTCGCACTAAAGCGCCTAGAACCACTCGGCCACAGCGGCCGGCACGAGAAAACAAGTAAAATGCAATGATACTGCAACGAGCCACCGCAGGCCACTAGTCACTTTTACCAAAATATTCAGAATATGTCCCTGAGAAATATCGCAAATTTAAACTTAAATTTATCAACATTATACGAATGTTGCTTGAGGGCTGTGACTTTATTGCAAAATTTTTATGAAATAATACATACAGCAATGGTCATCTGTTACTAACATTTTACTAGCGCGACGCGTTTCGGCAGCGTACGGCCATCATCAGCGTGCATTTACTGTTATTTTTACATTGAAATTAATATGAAGTGGGGTTAGTTTCTTTTGCTGTGTGTGCCAGTGAGGTTATGTGCCGAGAAGACGCCTGTTTAGGAAGATAAATATGCTATAATGTGAACATTATGTGAAAACCATGATTAGTCACTTTGTCAGTACATCTGCATATATTTGTGTCCGTAATTTTGTTGTTTGGCACACAGAACACAGTACAAGTACATCAGAACTTAATACTCTCACAATCACTAGTGTACATCAACCCAAAGGGTCTTAAAAGCTAGAATGAACTACTTTCTATTGCTAAAATAATAGGATACAGTAAAGATGAAACATTGATATCGAGATACGTTTATGTAACGGCAAATATCGGGTGATCAGTTGGTAAAGATAATTCTTTTCAATGAAATAAGCTATCAACATTGCACAAATTTTTAAAGAAGATAATATTATTGCTTTCAAGTTTATCATTTATTAACATGTCTCCTTGTACTGTTCCATGAACGAATATTTCCAATTCTTCATGTAAGTCCATTTGATGTCCCTTGTCCGTTTTTATGATATATGAAGATGACGCGCAACATCATGGAATGAGGGCCTGTGCTTTTTATGTTGCTGATGAGTAGTCATCACGTAATCTACACATTATAACACATTATCTTCTTGACAGGTGTCTTTTTCGATACATAACATTTGGCACATTCAGCAAAGGAAACTAACCTCACTTCTTATTAATTATAATGTAAAAGTAACTGTAAATGCACCTGAAGATGACAATATGCTGCCGAAATGGTCATGCAACTAAAATATTAGGAACAAGTGGCTCTTGCAGTACATATTATTTCATATAAACCTCGTAAATATTGTTGGCGTGATTTTGTAAGTTAACCTGACGTCTCTGAGCTAAATATCGTTCTTACATTTGCGTCACGCCCCCATTCTGTAACGGTGTGTCAGTAGTCATTCACTATGGTTTCTAAATATTTACTATACTACAGATTCAGAGTATGAGTAAAATCGTGATTGAAGATGTTGCGAATATGTGTTGCAGACACATTCCATTAGTGTAACACCAGCAACTGGCTGACTTGCGTACTCGTATTTAAGAGCAGCGAAGGGTGAAATTTCCTCCGAGAGCTATTGAAAGGCGGATGTCGGTTGGGGTCTACATTCTGCGCTGCAGCCAGCCCTTGTCATTCGCCAACATGAAACGGACATCGCTCTAACGGAGTTCCACTGCTACCCTCGGACGCGGTTTCGCAGCACCGCTGGTGGCTCTGTATAGCGCACATGAAAACTTTATATTTTCCTCTCCTGAACATGCAAATAACAAATGTCGTATTGCATGAAGTACGAGTGTACTACATCAGGCCTATTGAGGAGGTGGCTAAGCGAGTTCCAGCGTTCACGCTCATTCGCCGCTTTCTACTTCTCATTACTTTCGTCTTTTTTTCGATTTACTCTCAATCCGCATTCTGTACTCATTAGTTTTCATTCCGTTCATCATATCATGTAATTCTTTTTCACTTTCACTCAGGATGGCAATGTCATCAGCATTCGTATCATTGATATCCTTTCACCTTGAATTTTAATTCTACTCCTGAATCTTTCTTTTATTGCCTTCACTGCTTCTTCGATGTACAGATTGAACGGTAGGGGCAAATGACTAAATCCCTGTTTTATACCGTCGTAAATCTGTACACTTTGCTCTTAATCTTCCACTCTTATTCTTCGCTCTTGGTTCTTGTACATATTGTATATTATCCCTCTATCCCTATAGCTTACCCCTGTTTTTCTGAGAATTTCGAATATCTTGCGCTATTTGACATTATCGAACGCTTTTTCCAGGTCGACAAATCCCATGGACGTGTTTTGATTTTTCTTGAGTCTTGGTTCCATAATCAACTGCAACGTCAGAACTGCCTCTCTGTTGCCTTTATCTTTCCTAAAGCGAAACTGATTGTGATCTAACACATCCTCATTTTTCTTTTCCATTCTTCTGTATATTATTTTTGTCAGCACCTTCGACACATCGGCTGTTGAAATGATTGCATACAAGGTTCAAATGGTTCAAACGGCTCTAAGCACTATGGGACTTAACATCTGAGGTCATCAGTCCCCTACACTTAGAACTAACTAACCTAAGGACGGCACATACATCCATGCCCGAGGCAGGATTCGAACCTGCGAACGTAGCAGCAGCAAGGTTCCAGACTGAAGCGCCTAGAACCGCTCGGCCACAACGGCCGGCTGCATACGAGGAAATGTCACATTTGATGTTGTTGTTTGTGATAAGATAGTGCTACGGTAAGAATGAGAAACTTGCGGCAGCACGTGTGGGAATTCCACAGCGGAAGACTCGTGGCTTATTGAGACTGCAATTTATCTCTCCTCGATATTGCAGCCCACACTGATGAGCATACCATGACTGCCATGTGCATATGGACACAAAGCGTTCAGGTGCCCATACTCAGTACCATGCAGCCTCACAGGCCACGCGACTAGCGCCCGAGAGGACTGACAGATTGTTCAGTAGCCCATACAGGATCGTACGGCTACATAACAAACCCAGAGCCACCGAGTGAGTTGTTTGCAGCGAGACATGTATCCACTCGGAAACTGCGATAACGTCTGGAGCACAAAGTACTGTCAACTTTGTGACCATTGTTTTGGCTTCTCTTAACTTGACGGCAGTGAGATGTTGAAGACAACTGGTAAGCGATGGGACCAACCTTACTTTTTTGTGAGTCATCAGCAGTGAGTTGTTGAAGGCAACTGGTAAGCGATGGGACCAACCTTACTTTTTTTATGAGTCCTCAGTCTTCTGACTGGTTTGATGTGGCCCGCCACGAATTACTCTCCTGGACCAATCTCTTCATCTCAGAGTAGCACTTGCAACCTACCTCCTCAATTATTTGTTGGATATATTTCTGTCTGTCTTCCTCTACAGTTTTTGCCCTCTGAAGACCCTCTAGTGGCAGGGAAGTTATTCTGTGATGTCTTGACACAAGTCCTGTCATCCTGATCCTTCTCCGTGTCATTGTTTTCCACATATTCCTTTCCTCTCAGATTCAGCGGAGGACCTCCTCATTCTTTACCTTATCAGTCCATCTAATTTTCTACATACTTCTGTAGCACCACATCCCAGATGCTTCGATTCTGTTTTGTTCCGGTTTTCCCACAGTCCATGTTTCAGTTCCATACAGTGCCGTGCTCCAAACGTACATTCTCAGAAATTTCTTCCTCAAATTAAGACCAATGTTTGTTAGAAGAAGACTTCTCTTAGCCAGGAATGACCTTTTTGCCAGTGCAAGTCTGCTTTTGATGTCCTCCTTGCTTCGTCCGTTGTTGGCTATTTTGCTTCCTAGGAAGTAGAATTCCTTAACTTCACCTACTTCGTGCCCATAAATCTCGCTGTTCTCATTTCTTCTACTTCTCATTACTTTCTTGGATTTACTCTCAGTCCATATACTGTACTCATTAGACTGTTCATTTTTTACTATGGTGACCGAAACAACGACAAAATAAAGGAACTAACTTTTTTAACAATCCTTGTACAGAAGGACTGAAGCTGAATTCCGTAAATAGTGCTGTATGGAAGCATTCACCTCACTGCAACAAACACTGCGCACACACATCGCCGCTGTTTAGAGAGTGAGAGATTTCAGCACGCATTAGCACGAACCGGTAAGGCAACCTCAGCGCAGAGCCACAAATTCGTCGGACGTGACTGGTCGCCCAGAGCTGAGCTTATCCTGCCAGCGTCGCCACGTAACACACGATGTTTGCCCGGTTCTGGACGTCCGCTACTGCGGCCGTAACTCGGCGGATCTGCTGTAGACGGGTCAGACGCACAGGGAACCGCTGGATCGCCGCCGCACATAATACCTGTCGTGTTGGCCTCCTGTAGGCTGTAGTGTAACAGATACCGGCAGACTGATGCCCCTGACACCACGGCAACCCGCGTTGTACCGCAGTACTCCGCTGCTGTCAGGGGTAACCCATCACCTTCGGGATTTGTGTACAACACGTCTCTCACATTTATGCTGTTCTACAATGGCACGAAATCATAGAACGTTTCTCAGACAGGCGTATCTTCATGGACTATCAGAATTTCAAACAATATTCACAAGAATACACTTTATCGGTAAATGCAGTTTTGGCGTTTGGGATTTAGCGCTGGAAGATTACGTCGCAGGAGGAGTTCTTCTAATTACACCTCCATTCGGAGCATGTTTTGAAAGCACGAAATTATCGCGTGTTTCTCAGACACGCGTATCTTCATCGATCTTCAGAATTTCAAACCATATTCACAACAATATATTTTAGCGAAAAATGCAGGTCTGATATTTGGGATTTAGCGGTGGAAGATTATGTCGCAGAAGGGGATTTTCTAATTACACCCTCATTCAGATTCTGTTTTGAAAGCTTGATATTTCCCTTGTTAATTTTCTTCTGGTAGAGCTGCAGTTATTGCATGAATGGCAAATTTTACCCTCGAATGGGTGCGCCGATTTTCATAACACGAGTGGGCGCGCGGCATACTTTGTACACATGTAAAAGATAGCTGTCTTTATGTTGCCAAGGTTAGCATGTATGAGCCGAATCACAGGTTAATCTTAATTTAATTAAACAAAGATAAAATAAACTTATACGAGCTAAATTACTGTTGAGTTAAACTATAGTAAAATAAACTTTCATTATATCACTATGTCCCACTTACGAGTATTACCGCACAGCAAAGACTTACTCAGAGCATTAAACAGCGCAATTGAACCAGATGTCCGCCAAACACTTATTCTATTACTAATTATCTCGTAGGCAACAGATTCATTAGGATGTTGTGCTGTTAACTCGCGATCTGGTTCATTTTCTTAGAGGGATGGTAAATTTTTTCTCACCAGCATCGCTGTTTATATTATATTACTGCTACTTACTTGGACCTATGACAACACAGCTTATCAGTGTGCTAGCTGCAGCAGTAATGACGGAGCAGAAGGGTGAACGCAGTTAACAACACCAGTGGAACGGTACAAAACAATGTTATTTTGTTGGCGCACTTTACACATAGGCGCGCCCGCTTGAGGATTAAGATCTGTAACACGCCAGAGGGTTAAAATAACTACTACTCCCACTTGCTAATGCAGCGGAAAGTTATGTAGGACTCAGGCACGTGGAATGAGTATTTTACAAGCGCACGCCAAAATCACACATACCTGCTTCTCCTCAGCAGTTCTTCCCTGTCTGATGCCACAGCCAACTATTTTGATCCTGTAATGTTTGATACCATGTTGGGGAAGCACGCACTCAATGGCAATGACGAACAACTGGTAGACATAGTTATACAAGGTCTACAACTTTGCTTCTGCCGCTTTTTCTCGAGTTCGAGACTTTATTGTGAAAAACTTACAAAAAATTTACGATTCAAAGTATTGGCCATCGTTGGCCACTGCTTTCTCCTATCTTTAGGGCAGCATACAAATCCCGCAGTGTATAAACTGGGCATCTTTTGAGGGGAGCCATGAATCTATGCAATTTTGCACTTGTTCGTATGACCGCAAGTGCTAGTCAGCTAGGTCGTGTGTCACAGATCGAGAAAGGTAGCAGCCAGAGGGAGGAATGTCTGGAGAATACAGCGGGTGGGGTAGAACTTCCCATTTCAACGTTTCCAAGTATGTTTCAACTAAAGTACTCTAGAGCATACGCAAGCCCAGATATTGTGAGTGATCACAACATGGTTGTTGCGGAATGCCGACTCAAGTTCAAATGCATAAGGAAGAAAATAGGAAATGGAAAACTGGATATAGGGAAGCTTGGAAACCGTGAGACGCAGAAGGAGTTCCAAGAAAGGGCTAAGGATCTAATTCAACAGCATCCTATAGAGAATGTAGAACAACATTGGGAAAATATGAGAGATGGCCTAATAAAAGCAGCTGAAGAGATAATTGGAAAACAAAAACCTGAAAAGAGGAAGGAGTGGATAACTGATGAAATAATACTTATGTTTGAGGAAAGAAGGAAGCTCAAAAATAATGAAACGGAAGAAGGGAAAACGGCATACCGAGTGCTTAGGAACAAAATCAACAGGAAGTGGAAGCAAGTAAAAGAAAGATTCCTTGAAGACAGATGCAAAGAAGTTGAAGACCTTCTGAAGAAAGGGAACCTTGAATTAGCATACAAAACAGTGAAACGCTTCTTCTCAGGAGGACAAAGGATTAGATGTAATGCCCTAATAAGAGAGGATAATAAGATGGTGTATAATCATGAAGATATAGCACTTACGTGGAAGGAATACCTAGAGAAATTATATGGAGGCAACGTACAAGATGACATGATTGAAAGTGAGGACGAAGTAGATAAAGATGAACTAGGAGACAGCATACTAAGGTCTGAATTTGATCAGGCACTACAGGCACTTAAGCACGGAAAAGCACCAGGAATTGACTCATTGCGTGCAGAAATCATCAAAGCAGCTGGAACAGAAATAAAAGATAAATTGTATAAATTAATCTGCCAAATATATGATACTTGAGAGCTGCCTGAGGACTTCAAAAAGTGTATTATTGTTCCATTACCAAAGAAAATTCCAGCAAAATCGTGTGCACAATACAGAACCCTCAGCCTAACATCACATGCATCAAAAATTTTGACGACCATCCTCCTCAGAAGAATTGAAGGGAACGTGGAATGCATGCTCACAGAAGACCAGTTTGGCTTTAGAAGAGGGAGAGGTACGTGAGAAGCCATTATGGCCCTAAGGCTCATAATAGAAAAAAGAATGGAAAAAGGAAAGGACACCTACATAGCATTTATTGACCTCGAAAAACCCTTTGATAAGGTTGAATGGAAAAAACTATTCCAGATATTGAGGGAAACTGGAGCTAAGTACAAGGACAGGAGAACGATATGGAACATATACAAAGAAGAGGTGGCAATAGTGAGATGTGGGGAACATCAACAACAAGCAAAAATTAAACAGGGTGTGAGACAGGGATGTGCACTCTCCCCTGTCCTCTTTAATATACATACAGAAAGCAATGGACGATGTCAGAGAAAAGTTAGGACAAGCTAATGGAATCAGGATCCAGGGAAAAATAGTTGATATGCTGCGTTTTGCGGATGACATTGCTGTCCTAGCGGAAAATGAGGAAGAATTACAAGTAGTGTTGTAGGAAATGGAAAACACTCTTGCTACACGGTACAACATGAAAATTAATAAGTCAAAAACAAAAATCTTAGTTGCAAGCAAACAAAATAATCAAGCAATTACGAATATAAGGCTGAATGGAGAGAAGCTGAAAGAAATACAAGACTTTGTCTACTTGGGAAGCAGAATAACATCAGATGGTCGTAGTAGGAAAGATGTAATAAGTAGAATAAATCAGGCAAAGATTGCATTCTATAAAAGGAAAGGACTCCTCACATCAAATATGATAAGTCTGTCGTTAAGGAAGCGGTTAATAAAGACCTTTGTTGGGAGTGTGCTTCTCTACGGCAGCGAAACCTGGACACTTGGAGAGGACGAAGGAAGAAGGATTGAAGGATTCGAAATGTGGTGTCTGCGAAGGATGTTAAAAATTCCATGGACGGCCAGGATGACAAATGAAGAAGTCCTGCAGAGAGCGGAGGAAGTTCCAGTTCTTTGGAAGACGGTCAAGAAGAGGAGAGATATATGGATGGGACACATTCTGAGACATGAAAGTCTTCTCCACACTATAACGGAAGGCCTTGTGGAGGGCAAAAGGGCAAGAGGCAGACCTAGAAGAAAGTACATAAGCCAGATAATGCAGAACATAGGATGCGGAAGTTTCACGGAATTGAAGAGGCTGGCCGACAATCGCACTGAATGGAGAGCTGCTGCAAATCAATCTTAGGATTGGCAACTTAAGAAGAAGAAGAAGAAGTATGTTTCGATGGGATTTTCGACATGGGGTCGTGCACTGTCATGCTGCATAACCATTTTTCCATGTCTATCGCTGTAGTGTGGTCGTTTGTCTTTCAGAGCTCGGCTCAAACACATCAACTGCTTTCGATAACGGTCTCCTGTAATTGTTCCCGTCGGTTGCAGTAGCTTCGAAAATCTTTTCTCTTTCACAATCACGCCGGTCTTCAACGTGAAAATCACCATTCTTGAAGCACGGTAACCATTTTTTGCAAAGTTCAGTCACCAACAGGTGTCTCATCATAGGTTATTACCCAGCTTTTTGTTAGCCTCAGCCGCAGATTTCTTCATATCAAAGCAGAAAATTAAAACCTCCTGCAGATGACTGAATTGGGCTCATAAGTTGACGTATTCAGTCGAGAATAACTTTATGATGCAATAAAAATCGAGTGATATTTTGATGGCGTTATGTTCTCAAATGCCTAAGCTTACTGTATGACACTTACGAAGAACGACTTGCACCACTACTTTCCACTACTGCCGTCTATTGCAAAACGGCGGAAGCAAAGTTGTAGACCTTATTACTCATAAATTCTGACAATGGGACTGCACTGTTTACATCTAATTTTAGCATAAAATCTACGTAATCGGCCAGGTAGTCAGTTGGAGAGTACCGAAGTTCGTTGTCGAAGAGTTTATCACACCGTTCGATTACTTGTGGCTGTGTCACGTAAGATACGCTGTTAGAGTAATTTGTTACTATTTTTGACAAATGGTGCAGTTCTTGCAACTAACATTAACTCATCCCAACGCTGTTAGCTATCACTTTCACGAGCATAGGCGTGACTCTTCGCGACGTGGTTGTGCAACGATTTCGTGGCACGACATCCAAAAGAAAAATATCTCCGCTCATCAAATTTAATCAAACTGATCACACGTCTTTCTTTCACAAGCAAGGCCACTCGGATTCGATCCAGCCCACGCTGTTTGTCCCGTACCGTTTCGACGCAGTTCATTGTTGATGACAGACGAGTTCGGAAATATCTCTTCTGAAAAACTAACTGGTACCGAGCCGACGACATTGACGTAAAACATATCGCTTCCGTGACAAAGACTTTAATTATTTACACCCACGACGTCGGTACTGCTCGTGAAACGCATCAAGGAAACTGAACCATGACTCTCGACAAATGTGCTTGGCGCTGTATAGAAAGGCGGCTATCAAAAAATGTTCAAATGTGTGTGAAATCTTATGGGACTTAACTGCTAAGGTCATCAGTCCCTAAGCTTGCACACTTCTTAACCTAAATTATCCTAAGGACAAACACACACACCCATGCCCGAGGGAGGACTCGAACCTCCGCCGGGACCAGCCGCACAGTCCATGACTGCAGCGCCATAGACCGCTCGGCTAATACCGCGCGGCAGGTGACTATCGATACTGCCGCACGTTAGGCAGCGATATTACACTGGTGAGCCAAAGCTTTGTGACCACCTGCTTAATAGCTTGTCTGTCCGTCTTTGGAACGAAATACATCACTGTTCCTGCCTATGAGGGATCCAACAGTTTGTTGGTAGGTTTATGGTGGTATATGGCATTAGATGTCTACGTACAGGTCACGTAATGGGCGAAAATAAAGGGCTGCTGATTTGCGTACGTGCTGATGGCGCCTGACAGCGGCCCAGATGAGTTCCATAGGATTTATATCCAGCGAATTTGGTCGCCCATACATCAGCGTGAGTACGCTATAATGCTCCTCAAACCACTGTAGCACGGTTCTGGCTCCGAGACACGGACAATTATACTGCTGAAAGATGACATCGCCGTAGGGGACGACATCAAGCATGAAGGGATGCAGGTAGTTCGCAGCTGTCAGCGTATTAGATTATATTAGATCAATTATTCGTTCCATAGACCCACAAAAGAGGGGATCCTCCTGGGTGTGGAACGTGTCAGATAAACACATTACAAAAATGTAATTAGAAAAACTTGAGTTTCATTAATTTTAATGATCCTCAGTCAATAAACAGTAAAATTATGTACATGAATTAAAATTAAACTAATATTTACAGGTTTAATACTTACATCTGCTTTCATTAAATCCATCATTCACACAGTAGTTAGTTACTTGCCTATTACAACCAAGTATTGTCAAAAATTAAAGTAAATTATTCATTTCAATGATCCTCAGTGAAGAGCAGTCAAGTTATGTACAAGATTTAAAATTAAACTTCCACTATTTACAGACTTAAGGCTTACATCTCCATTCCATACATCCATCACTCACACAGTAGGTAGTTACTTGGCTGTTACAACCAAGTATTGTCAAAAATTATAGTACAATAAATTTCCATTAAAATGGTCTACTGCACTTGTTGAGAAATTCATGGATGGAATAGAAGGAGTTGGCCACCAAAAATTCTTTTAAATTATGTTTAAATTGTGCCTTGTCTGAAACTAAACTCCTAATGGTTTCTGGTAACTTATTGAAAATATGCGTTGCTGAATACTGGGCTCCTTGCTAGGTAAGAGTAAGTGATTTCAAATCTTTATGTATATTGTTCTTATTCCTTGTACTGATACTGTGTACTACGCAGTTAGTTGGAAAAAGATGTATTATTTACAACAAACTTCATTAAGGAATAAATATACTGATAAGCTGTGGTTAGTATGCCCAATTCTTTGAATTGTGGTAATCTTCGATTACTACCACAGATCTCATGCAAGTGCAGGAGAACGTCTCCCATACCGTAATACTGCTCCCACCAGCCCGCATGAGTGGCGCGCTGCACGTTTCGAGCCGCCGTTCCTCACAATGGCGGCGTTTATGGAGACGAACATCGACCTAGTGTAGGAAAAATGTGAGCCGACACGTTTCCATTGGTCGATTGTCGAATCCCTGTGCTCCTGTGCCCACTGAAATGGTAATTGACGATGTCGTTCAGTCAACATCTGAAAACGTAGGCGTGGCCTGGTGCAGAGCTCCATGTTCAACAATGTACGCTGAACGATTTACTCCGAAACACTTGTGCGTGCACCACCATTGTGATCTTTCGGCAGAGATGCTACAGATCACCATCTATCCTACTTTACAGAGCAGATAAGCCTCTGAACTCCACGTTCTGTGGAGAGTGTTAGTTTCACTGTCTTTCTACCTCTTTCCGTAGATGCTCACAACAGTAGCACGTGAACATTCGACCAGTTTCGCCGTTTTCGAGATATTCGTTCGCAGGCTCTGCGTAATAATAATCTGGTCTTTGTCAAAGTCGCTTATCTCAATGGATTTTCCCCATTTGGAGCTACATCGTTGCAAGGGTGATCTACATCCGTGACTGCTCCGCTTACATAATTTTGTTACCACGTCACGTGCCCACAACCCCAGCAGGCGACACCCAGCGTCGCCGTGGGCTGTTATACGTTTTGACTTATCAGTGTGCAGTATGCTTACAGATCGACAGCCGCATGAAGTTTACGAATGTTGTCTTTAAACTTCAGGGAAAGGGAGAAAGGCGGGTCAGCGTTCAGCGTTGCGTCGGCGGCGAGGTCATTGGAAACTAACCTCAAGCTCGCCTTGGGAATTGGCTATGGTTTTTAGTGAAACTGTCCCAGCATTTGCCTTAATCGACTTAGGGAAAACACAGGAAACTGAATTTAGATGGCCAAACGGAGAATTGAATCCTGGTCCTCCCGAATGCGGGTCCAGTGTCTTAACGAGTGATCACTCGCTCAGTTTAAGATTTTAGATACCCGGCGGGAAGAAATTACTGTCATATCTGGGAACTGTGGACACGTGGAACTCCTCCGAGCAGTGCGGCTTGTGGCGCGTGCCCCCGGACTCCAAGCGCGTGCTGATGTAGTCGACGCCGTAGAGCTGCTACTGCCACAGCTCTCGCGACAGAGTAGAGACACGATGCGATATAACGTCAGTCTTCGTAGATTAACGGGAGAAAAAAAAACCTGAAAAACTTCCGAAAAGGCGTTCCTCGCGTAGTCATTGTATCTCAATTACAAGTCCGCACTTCCATTTATGCGAACTCGTATAATTGATGCTTTTTATTATTAATATTGCGTTGTTAATTGTCCGGATTTGCAGTAGATATTAATTCTTCTCTCGTTCGCATAGCACACACCACTGATTGCGAGGAAATATTTTAGTTAACAGTTTTTTTCTTACGCTGTTGTCTCGTTGCTATGGAATTGTGCTGGTATGCAGCGAGATCCAGAGATACTCTTTGATTCAGTCTTTGTAACATTGCGTCGTAATACGAAAATATTTTAAGTTCACTTCTCAACTAATGACGTGAATATTTGCACTTCAATTCAATGGTCTATCATGAGTAGTCGTTGATTTAGTCATTTATCAAACTATTTAATGATGTAGTCCACACCGGGTATTTAACTGGTAACGAACAGTTTATTGTTATTTTGTCACTAAATACTTATAACTCCCGCACCACACGCACACGGAATAGTTTAGTTAAGTCAGTCCGATTGAGTTATAGTTCCTTGGCAATTACCACAACTCAACACTTTAGCGTAATTGTATTTTCTTCATGATGTCGTGTACTTGGGTCCTACTCAAGACTAACTGCGTGTATTCTTTCATAGAATGTTCACTTCTCCTTAAGGTCCAACTAATTTAAAGTCAAGTCCAATGTACACTAATTCCGTTATTAGATTTCAATTAACCCGTAGTGCACGGTTAAATGAGTATCTGTTCCTGTCTCAGTTCATAAAATCAGTTTCTTAAGCCGTGAATCCCGTCACGCAGCAAACACTTCTAAACTCGAAAACAATCTCGTCACGATTCAGATCAGAACTGCTCTCGTACGTCTGCACTGGATGAGTTCTAGCAAGCGATTTCTTCTGTGGAAGAGCATTGTAGGCGCATTGAATTTCTTCGTTGCGCTTACAACTCTCTTCCACATAAAAGTTATCTCTGATGACATTACTTTGGACTTAACTTTAGAGATACTAATTTCACATTTGTCACGTGGATATTTGTCCATTACTGAAATACGATGTTTCTTCTTTCTCTTTCGCTAACAAATATGCTCAGTGGTGTACAATGTAGTTGTTGACAAAACTCTTTCGTGTTAGCTCATCGGCAAAGATGTCGTAACTGCCAAGAGAACTTTCCCTACTTCATGTTCTTTCTTAATTGACTTTAAGGTGGTCGTTGGGGCGTTACAGGCTCCGTATATTGGAAATATGTGTCGAACATCTCGCATTACAGTTGCAAACTTTGCTAGGTTGGCTGTGGTTCCGTCTTATTAGAACAAATTTTTATCATGGTAACTGGTAGCCTCTGTATTTGTGTGAGCTGTAAAGTTGTTTAGCGCTTCCACCTGAAGTATAGTAGTCTCTGTTACTGTAGCATTGTCTTAAAATACAAGGGCGTTCAATAAGTAATGCACACTTTTTCCGAAAGGAGATTGGTTTTATTCAGGATTCCAATACACCATATTATTACTCACTCTTTTTGCTACAAAAAACTATTTTTCAACATAATTTCCGTTCAAAGCTATGGCCTTACGCCACCTTACCGGGATGGCCTGTATGCCGATATGCTACCACTCTGTCGGTCGACGTCGAACGTTGCTGATTCAGTAACCTCCCCATCCTCATCCACGTAATGGTTCCTGTAGAGTGAATCCTTCATTGGTCCAAACAGATGCAAGTTGGAAGGTGCAAGATGCGGGCTGTGTGGTGGACGGGGAAGCACAGCCCAATGAAGTTTTGTAAACACGTCTCGGGTGCGCAGACTTGAGTGAGGCCTTGAGTTGTCATGCAGAAGGAGAAGCTCGTTTTTTTAAGAAGAAAGGGAGGAACACGCTGAAGTCGTTTCTTTAATTTCCTGAGGGTAGCATAGTACACTTCAGAGCTGATCGTTGCACCACGTGGGAGGGCACCAAGCAGAATAACCCCAGAAGACCGTCACTATGGCTTTACCTGTTGAGGGAGCGACTGTAGACTTTTTCTTCGAAGCAGAGGTCGTGTGACGCCACATCATGCATTGCCGTTTTGTTTGTGTCTCGAAGTGATGAATCTATGCTTTATCGCCTGTGACGATGTTTGCCAAAAATTGTCTCGATCAGCCTCGTAACGCGAAAGCAATTCCGTACAGATGGTCTTTCGTTGTTGTTTCTGGTCTTCTGTAGGGCGGCGAAGAACCCTACGGTCACAAAACTTTGAGTACTCCAACTGGCGGACAAGTCTGTCTATAAGAGCTGAAGGGGGAGTATTCCACGATATCACACAACAAATTCCGAATGTTCTCAACCGGAATTGGCCGAGGAACAAAATGTGCCTGATTACTTATTGAACGGACCTTGTTAGAAAAAGCGCCCAACCGTTCCGAATATCGGCACACAACTGCGATCTTAGTTCTGCTCCGCTGTCCATAATTGATAGTTATGCGTGGTGGTATATACGTTTGCTTCATTAATGTTACTGAAACATTGTCAGCAGAAACATTGATTTTATCTTTTGCATTCAAGAACCTAAATCAGATAAAATCTCATTCATTCAAGAGGCTTTTCAACGAGTGTCACGTCGTGTGCGTGGAACTTCGTCGGATGTGCTGCAACAATCTGTCAGATAGGCCTTGCGGCACCTCAACCTACAGTATAGCACAGCGGTCTGTGTTCAACCGCCATTCGCGCGTCATCAACGCTTTCTGGACACGAAGACATTTCTCGGCGTATGAATGAACATGGCTCTCAATTTGAACCCAGAGTTAGTCTGTTATTCTACGAAATTAGCTAGACTAAACCACTTTCTTCAAGTATGTTGCCTCTCGTCCTGGATTATTACGGTGTCTACCAACGCAATTTCTCACCCAAAATAAATACCATATCGAGACAGAACAATTGGCAAAGAAAGAGTAACGGTGGATAGGGTTCAATAGAAAGCCTCCTCCTTTCCATCATTGTACTCCGTCTGGCAACCCTTTCGTCAACGGGGCGTTAAACCCTGGTCTTGCTTCATTCTCACCCCCCGCCGTCATCCAGCGATGATTCTTACATCTGTTTTTGTTGTGGTCTACACTCCGAGTACTTTATTGTTGCAGCCATCCACGCCAGCCTACCCGGCGCAAACTTCTTCATCTCTGACTAACCACTGAAACCCACACCCATTTTAACCCGCATACTGTAGTCAAGGTTTCGTCTCTCTCTACAGTTTGCAACCCCCTCTCCCTCCTACTCCCCCGCCAACACACACTTCCTTCCATCACCAAACTATCGATACTTGACGCATCGAGATGTGTCCTGTCAACTGATCCCCTCTTTTAGTCGAATCGTGACACCAATTTATTTTTCCCCCAGTCCGATTTAGTATCCCTTCATATACAATAAGTCCGTCTAATTCATGTGTAGCACCAAACTTTAAGCCGGCCGGTGTGGCCGAGCGGTTCTAGGCGCTACAGTCTGGAACCGTGCGACCGCTACGGTCGCAGATTCGAATCCTGCCTCGGGCATGGATGTGTGTGGTGTCCTTAGGTTAGTTAGGTTTAAGTAGTTCTAAGTTCTAGGGGACTGATGACCTCAGCAGTTAAGTCCCATAGTGCTCAGAGCCATTTGAAGCATTTTGAACCAAACTTTAAAAGCTTCTTTTGTCTCAGGTCTTAGCTGTTTATCATCCACGTTTTATTTCCGTAAAGAGGTACACTCCAGACAAATACCTTCGAAAAAGACTCCCTAACACCTCTGTATTCGACGTTAACAAATTTCTCTCTTCCTGATAAGATTTATTTGCTATTGGCAATAAGAATTTTATATTTTCTCTACTTCTGCTATCGTCAGCCTTTTTTTTTTGCGAAAATAGCAAAACTCGTCCACAACTTTTAGTGTCCCATTTCCGACTCTAATTCCCTAAACATGGCCTGATTTAACTCGTCTACATTCCCTTCGGTTGTTTCACTTATTATGATGCTTATAACGTCTTCTGATTTCACATGTCTTTCAGTTCGTTCACCAAATGGCAGAATTTACGATGTCGTCAGCAAACATCGAAATTTTTATATTTCTCCCCTGAGCTTAACTCCCGTTTCCAGACGTCTCTTTAGTTTCCTTTACTGTTTGCTGAACGTACAGACAGAATAACTTCGAGGATGGCCTCACTCACTTCTCATCTTCTGCTTGCTTTTCACGTCCTTTGAGTCTTATAATTGCAATGAGACTTCTCTGCAAGCCGTAGATAGCTTCTGGCTCGCTGTAATTTATCGCAGTTACCTTCATAATTTTAAAGAGTGTATTCAAGCCAACACCGTGTACCAAGACTGTCACATATCACTTTGCGGCAGATTATTTTATAACCAATAAATTTGTTACATTTTACGCAGTGGGGTAACAAACATGCTCTAATCTCAATAAGACAAGAAAATAATACACTGAAAATACACAATAATGGTATTGAATTGTCACCAATACAACGCAGTTACCTTGAAGTAATTTTCAGTTGCTCCCAGCGATGTTACCTTTACTCCCTTTTCCTACTGTCACTACTATTTACCCAAGAAGGGCTGGTTCAAATGGCTCTGAGCACTATGGGACTCAACTGCTGAGGTCATTAGTCCCCTAGAACTTAGAACTAATTAAACCTAACTAACCTAAGGACATCACAAACATCCATGCCCGAGGCAGGATTCGAACCTGCGACCGTAGCGGTCTTGCGGTTCCAGGCTGCAGCGCCTTTAACCGCACGGCCACTTCGGCCGGCCCCAAGAAGGGGATATAACTTTTATTAGTAGAATGCAGTCGTATACAGCGGGAGGACTTCACTAAAATTCTCATTGAATCAGCACTTCTAAGCATGATAACATACGAAAATTCCAACCTCAAATTATTAATTAGCAAGCTTTTGTTCAGAATGTGAAGATACAGACAATGCTAGACAAACTGCAGTATTCCATTCGAGATATCGTATGCACGTAAGTGACAAAAGTCAGTTGGGATAGCGATTTGCACATATACAGATGGCGGTAGTATCGCATAAAAGGGTAGTACATTGGCGGAGCTGTCACTTGTACTCAGGTGATTCATGTAAAACGGTTTCCGATGTGATTATGGCCGCACGACTGGAATAAATAGTCTTTGAATGCGGAATGGTATTGGAGCTGGATGCATGGGAGATGCCATATCGGAAATCGTTAGGAAATCCAGTATTTCTACATCCACAGTGTCAAGAGTGCGCCCAGAATACCACATTTCAGGCATTACCTCTCGCCACTGGCAACGCTTTGACCAAAGGCCTACGCTGCGGATCGAGAGCAACAACGTTCGCGTAGAGTTGTCAGTGCTAATAAATAAACAACAATGTGTGAAATGACCCCGGAAATCAACGGGGGACGTACGACGTACGTCTACGTTAGGGCAGTGTGGTGAAATTAGGCGTTAATGGGCTATAGCGTCAGAGGATCAACGAGCCTGACTTTGCTAATAGGACGAAACCGCCTGCAGCGCCTCTCCTGGGCAGTTGAAACCTAGACGACTGGGTAACCGTGGCCTGGTCAGATGAGTCACGATTTCAGTTGGTAAGAGCTAAAGCTATGATTAGAGCGTGACGCAGACCTACGAAGCCACGGACACAAGTTGTCAACAAGGCACTGTGCATGCTGGTGGTGGTTCCATAATTGTGTGAGCTCTTTGCTTGGAATGGACTGAGTCCTCTGCTCCAACTATACCGATAGTTGACTGGAAATGGGTATGTTCGGTTATTTGGAGACCATTCGCAGCTATTCATAGACTTTATGTTCTCAAACAACGATGGAATTTTTATGGATGACAACGCACCATGTCACTGGGGCACAAATGTTCGCGATTGGTTTGAAGAGCTCTAGATAATTCAAGCGAATGAACTGTGCACCAAAATCGGCCGACATGAATCTCTTCGAAAATTTATGGGAAATAATCGAGAAGTTAGCTTGTGCAAAAAATCCTGCACCGCCAACACTTTCTCGATTATGAACGGTTATACAGGCGGCATGGCTCAGTATTCCTTCGGGAGAGTTCCAACGACTCATTGAGTTCATGCAACGTCGAGTTGCTGCACTGCACCAGCAAAAGGAGGTCCGATATGATATTCGTATATTTTGTCAGCTCAGGGAACGTCGGCTATGAATGCAATACTGCTCCAAACAGTTACACCATTGGTAGCGAACCTCGTAAAAATATACAGAGTGTTACAAGAAGGTACGGCCAAACTTTCAGGAAACATTCCTCACACACAAAGTGTCCGGAAACGCTTACTTTGCATGTTAGAGCTCATTTTACTATTTCTCTTCAAATCACATTAATCATGGAATGGAAACACACAGCAACAGAACGTACCAGCGTGACTTCAAACACTTTGTTACAGAAAATGTTCAAAATATCCTCCGTTAGCGAGGATACATGCATCCACCCACCATCGCATGGAATCCCCTATGCGCTGATGCAGCCCTGGAGAATGGCGTATTGTATCACAGCTGTCCACAATACGAGCACGAAGAGTCTCTACATTTGGTACCGGGGTTGCGTAGACAAGAGCTTTCAAATGCCCCCATAAATGAAAGTCAAGAGGGTTGAGGACAGGAGAGCGTGGAGGCCATGGAATTGGTCCGCCTCTACCAATCCATCGGTCACCGAATCTGTTGTTGAGAAGCGTACGAACACTTCGACTGAAATGTGCAGGAGCTCCATCGTGCATGAACCACATGTTGTGCTTGTGAAGGCACATGTTCTAGCAGCACAGGTAGAGTATCCCGTATGAAATCATGATAACGTGCTCCATTGAGCGTAGGTGGAAGAACATGGGGCCCAATCAAGACATCACCAACAATGCCTGCCCAAACATTCACAGAAAATCTGTATTGATGACGTGATTGCACAATTGCGTACGGATTCTCGTCAGCCCACACATGTTGATTGTGAAAATTTACAATTTGATCACATTGGAATGAAGCCTCATCCTTAAAGAGAACATTTGCTCTGAAATGAGGATTGACACATTGTTAGATGAACCATTCGCAGAAGAGTACCCTTGGAGGCCAATCAGCTGCTGATAGTGCCTGTACACGCTGTACATGGTACGGAAACAACTGGTTCTCCCATACAGTGACGTGGTCAACGTTACCTTGTACAGCAGCAACTTCTCTGACGCTGACATTAGGGTTATCGTCAACTGCACGTAGAATTGCCTCGTCCATTGCAGGTGTCCTCGTCGTTCTAGGTCTTTTCCAGTCGCGAGTCATAGGCTGGAATGTTCCGTTCTCCCTAAGACGCCGATCAGTTGCTTCGAACGTCTTCCTGTTGGGACACCTTCGTTCTGGAAATCTGTCTCGATACAAACGAACCGCGCCACGGCTATTGCCCCGTGCTAAACCATACATCAAATGGGCATCTGGCAACTCCGCATTTGTAAACATTGCACTGACTGCAAAACCACGTTCGTGATGAACACTAACCTGTTGATGCTACGTACTGATGTGCTTGATGCTAGTACTGTAGAGCAATGAGTCGCATGTCAACACAAGCACCGAAGTCAACATTACCTTCCTTCAATTGGGCCAACTGGCGGTGAATCGAGGAAGTACAGTACATACTGACGAAACTAAAATGAGCTCTAACATGGAAATTAAGCATTTCCGGACACATGTCCACATAACATCTTTTCTTTATTTGTGCGTGAGGAATGTTTCCTGAATGTTTGGCCGTACCTTTTTGTAACACCTTGTATATATCCAAATTTGAGAAGCTTTGTCCAGTTATGCTGCATTGAAATTCATCAGATGATAAAATGTGACTTCGTTATCATAAAACCTGACGTTTTCTAAGAAATAAAAATCTTGGACGGACAAAAAAAAAAAAAAAAAAAAAAAAAAAGGAAGAAAATGCATCGAAAGCCGGACATGTTCGGAAAAAGGCGGATGGTTGGTAACCCTATTCCTGGGTGGTAGGCAGTTTTCTTGGAAACTGCTCCTATTTCCCAAAATGCATTTTGTGAGCAGTTCCTGGCATTAGTCCTAATGAATAGACACAGTGCCGGCGATCGATACAGCTTTGTCGTAAGGATGCTTCAGGATAAACTTTGTCTTTCTGTCCATACATCACAAATGAACCATCTACGGTGCTTCCACTGTATGAGAGAGTTCGTAGCTTCCCTCCGAAATTAAGGACTGTCCAGTCCAAAGTAATGCCCTTGGTACCATTTGGGAAGCGGACGGCGCTGATCAGTAGAGAGAGAGTGTTTGAAACCAATACCAACTTTTCGAATTGTAGTGATGCCTTTTGCAAGGTCTGAGTGGAAAGTTGCTGTTGCTTTCCCCCGTTTTTACGTGGAAAAGGGAAAATATTCGATCGTCAGATTGGCACTAGCATTCAGTCTTCCCTCCAAGTGGAGCCTGGGAACAGTGAGAGTTCAGCAGAGACCTTGGACTGCAGAGCAATCACTTCTGGGCTCTTGTTTGGTGTCAACTGGCACCCACTCGCTGTACTTGAAGAATCTGAGTTTCTCTCATGCAGTAATGTAATCCATCCTCTGAACAGTTATCATTTAACTCGTTTGATTATGAATTTTGAATACTCAATGATCTGTTTTAAATATTTGTCCATTTATGTTGCTTTTGCCAGCGGCCCAGTTTATGGAAGTCTTATCCATTTTGTTTCCTGTTGTGTCCCAATTAAATTTGAGTCTCTTGTACATTGGCTTACCAAATTTCACGGGATAGTGGGGCACAGATGGTGCAGGTGTGTTATAGGTGCACCACATTCGTCCTGCGCCAGCTGCATTTGTATTTGAGACCTTATGAGAAGTGGTTGTGCAAATGATTTGTGTAACATACAACGTCGTCGTGAGTTCAGTTCGAACGGCGTATGGCGGTCGGTGCCCGATGGATGGGAATTTCGATTTCGGCATTGGTGCAGGAATTCGGCTTCACACGCTCAACCTTGTCCAGGATGTATCGTGATGGTTGAGTGAGGATGTCACAGTCCACAATAGACGAACTACCGGCTGTCCAGCCACCTTCAATGACCATGACCTGTGACGTCTGAGACAGATTGTGAAGAGTGACGCCAAGGGCAACAGTGCAACAAATCAAGGCTCAGTTCAATACAGGACGTGCCAGACACGTCTCCCAATGGACAGTCCGTAGAAACATGGGTTCCATGGGGTATGAGAGCAGGCGCCGCACAAGGATGCTACTGTTAACCTAGAGTCATCGGGTACAACGGCTTGCATTTGCGCCAACTGCCAGGAATGGACACTGGAACAATGGCGTAACCCCTTATGGTCGGACGAATTACGATTTCAACTGCGCTATGCCGATGGGAGGCACAGCGTGTGGCGCAGACCACATGAATGATGGATCTCGCCTGCTAAGAAGGCATGGTCCAAGCGGTGGTGCCTCTGGTGTGGTCTGGGGTGCATTTTCCTGGTGTGGAAGGGGCCTCGTAGTTGTTCTGAAACATACTATGAATAGTCCACTGCATGCTCAGTTGCTCGGAGACCATCTCCACCCATTTTTGGCCGCGCGAGATTAGCCGAGCGGTCTATTGCGCTACAGCCATGGACTGTGCGGCTGGTCCCGTCGGAGGTTCGAGTCCTCCCTCGGGCGTGGGTGTGTGTGTGTTTGTCCTTAGGATAATTTAGGTTAAGTAGTGTGTAAGCTTAGGGGCTGATGATCTTAGAAGTTAAGTCCCATAAGATTCCACACACATTTGGACACACTCTTCCATTTTTGGCCTTAAAACACCCTGATGGTTCTGCGGTGTTTCAAGATGATAACGCGCCGCCACGTCGTTCCTATGTCGCCAGAGAATGGTTCCAGGAACATGCAAACCGAGATGCACACCCCAGAGTCGAGATCTGAACCCTACGAGCATGTCGGGGATGTCATGGAACGCAGGTTCCGCGCCATAAATCTTGCAGGCACAAACAAACCAGAATTGGCTTCCGCTCTTGAAACGATTTGATGTCAGCTGCTTCCAGAGGAGTACCAGAGTTTTTTAGACTCACTTCCACGGCGCCTCAGTACAGTGTGTAGGGCTAGTGGAGGCCCGAAGTGATATTGGGTGCCTATCCCATGACGTTTGTTAAGTGAGTGTTGTTTACAGTCATTTTGTTTTAGTTTGCTATATTTCCAGATACTGCTCTGTATTATTCGTCGTCAGTTATTCACTTGTTTAGATTAAATAAGTTGTTTATATTCATGATCTTACTTTCATTTTGAGATCCATACTGTCCGACGACCGCCGGCACATAGCTCAGCATGTTTGGTCAGAGGACCGATTGCCCTCTGTAATAAAAAGACTGAGCAAAGGAATCAACGATCAACTCGAACGGGTGTCATATGACGTCCGACCAGTCCAAACGCAAACAATATCAAACAAAATGAAGGAAAAAAGTGGTAACGTGCTTGCCTACCGTGGAGCGGTCCCGGGTTCGATTCCTGGCCGTGCTGGAGACTTTCTCCGCTCGTGGACTGGGTGTAGCGTTGTCCTCATCGTCATTTCATCCTCCCCGACACGTAAGTCGCCTAATGTGGCTTTGCAGTACACTTGTTCGTCCACTGCTTGAATATTGCTCACCAGTGTTTGATCCGTACCAGATAGGGTTGATAGAAGAGATAGAGAAGATCCAACGGAGAGCAGCGCGCTTCGTTACAGGATCATTTAGTAATCGCGAAAGCGTCACGGAGATGATAAATAAACTCCAGTGGAAGACTTTGCAGGAGAGATGCTCAGTAGCCCGGTACGGTCTGTTGTTGAAGTTTCGAGAACATACCTTCACCGAGAAGTGAAGCAGTATATTGCTCCCTCCTACGTATATCTCGCGAAGAGACCATGAGGATAAAATCATAGAGATTAGAGCCCACACAGAGGCATACCGAGAATCTTTCTTTCCATGAACAATACGAGACTGGAACAGAAGGGAGAACCGATAGAGTTACTCTAAGTACCCTCCGCCACACACCGTCAGGTGGCTTGCGGAGTATGGGTGTAGATGTAGATCTGAAATAAAACTTGCAACTCGGCGGTCGAACTATTCTGGATGAGGCTTCCCGGCCATCAATCCCACATGATCATTTTTTTTTTGTTTCCCTCTGGAAGTCGCACTTCTAGTATGTTTGCTTCAGTGTGACGAGTCTCCGTAGTGTGCAATGGCTAAGCACTATTTCCAAACATATAACAGCTGCAGAGGTGGTAATAAGCGTCAAAAACTCTTATGTATTTATAGCTGTTATTTGTGTTATTTCTCATGTTAATTGTGTCATGTGTCCCATGTAGGAACATTTTGCATACTTCGCATTTAATTTCTGCAGGCACTAAATCAGCTAATCACACAGTGGTGTACGTCTTCTTTTCATCACGAGCAATGGAATTTTCAGTTGTTAAAAGCGGTTTTTTTTTTTACCTGTACACGACAGCATTGCCAGGGACCTGAATGTGTTTTTATGTGTTCACGATTAACGATGTTATCGGGCTCTGTATTTTTAATCTTGCGCTGTCAGTGCCACAGCAACAGAGCCGCAGACTGCTATCCCGTGACTTGTGGAACTCGATAACGAGTTAAGCGAATGCGGGCGATGTGATTTGTTTTGGAGCAGAGGGCGCTGCCGCGGCGGCTCGTACCGCAGGCGGAGCTGCCGGCATTCCGGCTGGCCGTGGCTGACCGCAGCGCCACAACCAGACAGCGTCCTGGCCCTCTGCCCTCTACCCTCTACCCTCCACCCTCCACCCTCTGCGCCGACACACTCCTGCGGTCCGGGCCGGCTTTAGCCGCCCAAGCATTGCCTGACGCTGCTGCAGCGATCAGGCCCCTGCGGCAAACACCACAGCTACTGTCTTCCGAAAAACGCACGTCCATCATGCAGCGATCAAAACAAATGCAGCGCAGCCAGACGAGGAAATCACTACTGTGTCAGCGATCCACATACGGGCTTTTTTTTTCTTTATTGTTATTTTTATACCTGTTTCAGATAGGCCATCAGCGGCACAGTACGCCGCTCTTCGCCACAGAGAAAACGAAAGATACAAATGAAGACAAGCAAAAAATAAACAGGGTGGATACATAGACGGAGACAGACACTTTTAAAATACATGGAACCGTTCACGGGCGTGAGTCCAAGATAAAATTGTGCTGACATGTAGACACACACAGAGACGATAATTCTCACATGCGAACGTTGGAGCACAAAACGAATAACACAGGAACACTTGAGCATGGCATCACACACAGAAACACGAGGCGATGATCTCCGTTGCGTGAAAGTCCACTAAGTGTGTACGAGTCCGGGGACCTGCCAAGAGAGGAGGGAGGGGGTGGGGGAGGGAGAGGGGAGAGCAGAGATGCCAACGGCAGGGAAGAATAGGGGGGAGGAGGGAAGGGAGGAGGGGGCGTAGGGGCAGCCCAGGGGAAGAGGGGTGGAGGAAGGGGGGATGGAGGGATGAGGAAAGAGAAGGGAGGGAGGGTGCCCAAAGGAAAAAAACACAGGGAGTGGGAGGAGTCCACATATGGGCCGAGTAATACAGCTTTTATGAGCTACGCTTTCCGCTGGTTTGTAGGATACAGGCCGGCCGCAGTAGATGAGCGGTTCTAGCCGCTTCAGTCCGGAACCGCGCGACTGCTACGGTCGCAGGTTCGAATCCTGCCTCGGGCATGGATGCGTGTGATGTCCTTAGGTTAGTTAGGTTTAAGTAGTTTAAGTTCTAGGGGACTGATGACCTCAAATGTTAAGTCCCACAGTGCTCAGAGCCATTTGAACCATTTTTTTTTGTAGGGTACAACTTGTAACAGGCCATCAGCAAATGCTAATTGTTCAGTTCAATAGGTACGGGATTCATTAATTTATTCACAAATCTTGACCCAATTTATTACAAAGAATAGGTAAGTTTCACGGATGTGGAATGAGTCAAGTTATATACAGTGATTTTTCCACCGTGTACGAACTCTAGGGATTAATTGACGAGAGGACACGGAACAAAAAAGTCTAATGAATTTATGTCCGGAAATGCATGTCTTCCGTGCTAGAGACAATTCATTCACCATACTTCGTTACAGAGACGATGGTCTAATGCGCGCTACACCTTGCAGCCACAGTTACAGTATGCATGATCAAAATGTTCAAATGTGTGTGATATCTTATGGGACTTAACTGCTAAGGTCATCAGTCCCTAAGGTTAGACACTACATAACCTAAATTATCCTAACAAGGGAACCTCCCCATCGCACCCCCCTAGATTTACTTACAAGTTGGCACAGTTGATAGGCCTTGAAAAACTGAACACAGATCAATCGAGAAAACAGGAAGAAGTTGTGTGGAACTATGAAAAAAGTAAGCAAAATATACTAACTGAGTAGTCCATGCACAATATAGGCACATGAAGGAGAGTGGGAACTCAGGAGCGCCGTGGTCCCGTGGTTAGCGTGAGCAACTGCGGAACGAGCGGTCCTTGGTTCAGGTCTTTCGTCGAGTAAAATGTTTTAATTTTTTATTTTCAGACAATTATCAAAGTTCAGGCACTCACACATAATCAACTTCGCTCTCCAAAATTCAAGGACATGTTCAGATTTGCTTTGACATATGCAGGATTTTTGACGGTCTACACACGGAAAAATTTGAAAATGTTAAAAACATATGTTTTGACAGAGCACAGGGAAAACTATGCGACTGTGAAACTGTTGCATTCATTTGTTGCAGTTTATGTGATAAACTCTTATGTTTTCATCACATTTTTGGAAGTGATTATCACATCCACAAGAAAACCTAAATCGGGCAAGGTAGAAGAATCTTTTTACCCATTCGCTAAGTGTACAAGTTAGGTGGGTCGACAACATATTTCTGTCATGTGACGCACATGCCGTCACCAGTGTCGTATAGAATATATCAGACGTGTTTTCCTGTGGAGGAATCGGTTGACCTATGAGCTTGCGATCAAATGTTTTCGGTTCCCATTGGAGAGGCACGTCCTTTCGTCTACTAATCGCACGGTTTTGCGGTGCGGTCGCAAAAGACAGACACTAAACTTATTACAGTGAACAGAGACGTCAATGAACGAACGGACAGATCATAACTTTGCGAAAATGAAGAAAGTTAACTTTTCACTCGAGTGAAGACTTGAACCTAGGACCTCTCGATTAGCAGCTGCTCACGATAACCACGGGACCACGGCACTCCTGAGTTCCCACTCTCCTTGATGTTGCATATCTTGCGCATGGACTACTCAATTTATATATTTTGTTTATTTTTTCATAGTTCCACACAACGTCTTCCTGTTTTCTCTATTGATCTGTGTTCAGTTTTTCAAGGTCTATCCACTGTGCCAACTTATAACTAAATCTGAGGAGTTGCGATGGGAGGTTCCCTTGTAAGGACAAACACACACACCCATGCCCGAGGGAGGACTCGAACCTCCGCCGGGAGCAGCCGTACAGTCCATGACTGTAGCGCCTTAGACCGTTCACAGTATGCATGGTTTCCTCCTAGAGGGTGGTACTGTTCATCATATGTCATGCCCCAGCGCCCGTTTCTGTCATAGTCATTGGTAATGTTCTGTCCTATTCACTTCCTTGTTGACTCGTCTTGTAGTGGATGTGATACAGCGTTGTACACAATGGTTCCGTATTCAAATAGAGTGCCTGCCGCCGTGGTATTCACTTACCGGAAAGGCAAATGACAACAGGCGGTGGGCAGCAAGGCTATATCAGGAGACCTATCACCGCCGACAACTACAGCATTCAGTGTTTGCAACCGTGTTTCGCCGTTTTCTGATACAGGGTCGTTTCAGGAAGCACGAAATCGTGAAGGATTCTACAAATTTTCTGACACCAGAGACTTGCAGGAAAATGTGATTAACACTGCAGAAGGCGACCACCGTATCAGGCAGTTGGTCGTCGCGCTTACCTTATACTGGCGTGCCAGCCGGCCGAAGTGGCCGTGCGGTTAAAGGCGCTGCAGTCTGGAACCGCAAGACCGCTACGGACGCAGGTTCGAATCCTGCCTCGGGCATGGATGTTTGTGATGTCCTTGGGTTAGTTAGGTTTAACTAGTTCTAAGTTCTAGGGGACTAATGACCTCAGCAGTTGAGCCCCATAGTGCTCAGACCCATTTTACTGGTGTGCCGTTTGGAACATTCTCCAATACAGTTGTTACTATCTAATCACTTACAGCGTATGCAGTGCTTACTTGTTACGGCATGAAGTCAAGCGCCGGCACGCCAGTCGGGAACGATATACAAGAGATGGCTGTGAGAAGACGTCAGCCAATCTGACGCTGATCGACCCCTCTCCAGGGCGACAACGCAACAGCAGCGGCCCCTGTGTGAAGACATAAGCGCCGCGACCGACTGGCGACGACCCAGTAGAATAGTCGCTTCAAGTCTAGCGACTTGGATAGACGTGTCAACGCTCGCTCCTTCGCTTGTACTCTCTATGTAACCCACACTTGAGAATTTTTATACTGAAGACATTGCTTATTTTGAATGTCGCTGTTTGTTTGCCACACATCTGTGTAATTGTCAAATTTAAGTATTGTCATTTAATTTTTTGTACTAAAACTCATTAACACGATTTGTTTGAACCGTTTGTTCAGCGAACCTAGTAAGCGGGTTTCCTAGACCCGACATATTTGACAACGATCATGGAGTCGCAATATTATTAGCGGCAGACCTTTCACATCGGGAACACTTTTGCCACTGATTTCTTCACCAGGCAACAACGATTCCGGGATTTGTGTCATCCATCCTATTCACAGATGAAGCCGTCTTTACGTGGAGTGGTATCTTCAACTTTCATAACAGTCGTCTGTGGGATAGCGACTCTTCAGCATCGGTGCAGCCGGAATGTGTGGGCCAGGATAATTGGCGACAGTGTTTTGGGATCAACCTTCCTTCGATGTCACCCAACAGGCCGGAGTTATCAGCGTTTGTTGCGGGTGGCTTTGCGTCCCCTGCTGGAAAAAGTGCCATTGATGATTCGAAGGGTTATGTGGCTGCTACACGATGGTGCTCCAGCCCATTTCGTCGTTATCGTCCGGACGCATCTTTTCCCCGGTCGATGCATCGGACGGTCGGAACTTCCTACCAGTCAATCAGTTCCTGGACGACAGGGCGCTCTTGGTGACGCAACCATAAGAGAACTACTGTGTAAACGTCTTCGTCGTTGGAAAATTTCTCACCCCCCCGACCTCCCGCCACCCCTGCACGATGTTTTTCCAGCTTACCGAAAAGATGGAAATCGCATGTGAGATCTTGTGAGGTAACGTGCGAGTTGTGGCGCCCTGGAAATATTATATGTTCGGAATTGGGGCGGCCGCACAGGACGCTCGTCAAAGCCGGGGCCCGGCAGCAACCACGCGGTGCAAACGTCAGCCGGACGAGAGGGGTGGCCCCAGTGCATGGTCCAGCCGCGTGGCTGGGAATTCCGCTGTGACGAGGACGGTGCTTTGTGACAATGGAGGAGGCACGCTGGGAGTGCTAAAGATGGCGGACTTTGTGAAGCCTAAATGGCAGACATTTCACAGTTCGCGTAGAAATTAATAGTAGCCAGATGAATGATGATATCTCAAAAAGAAACATATGCATTACTATTATTTGCACGACGATTCTGATGGTGTCATCAGAGTTTCAATATCTTTATTAGTTTAAAGTATCTGACGGTAAATTATACAAGTAACATCCAGCAACGAATTTCCAAAATATAAACGCTTCATTCGATTTTGTCAATCGCCGTGTCTTTAGAAAGCTGTTAGTACAAACCTAAACTGGTATGCATTACAGGCATGTAACTTAAATAGTACATGAGTTATTGGAGGTCAAAGTGGCCGAGAACTATCGATCGCGTCAGGCCATAAGTACTCCACAGTTACATGAAAAAACGGTAGCAGCATGCTTATAAATATATTGATTCATCCATATCTTTGTTAATATCCGATATATTCTGTTCATGAAGAAACTGGTCAATTATTTACTGTGTTTTAGAAAGCACAGAGACATTAGGCTCCTTGTCTACCTTTTGCTTCCTTTCGTTTGATATAGGCTATGTTTATTTAATTGTTTATGTATTTAATAATGTGTGTTAGAGTGTGTTTATGGTCCAGCCGTAGGAATATTCATTTAATTTCAAGTATTTAAATGTGTTTCATTATGTTGTGTAGGTGCGTTGGCTTGAAGACATAGCGCGAGCACTCTAGCCAATCACAGCGCTCGTGAATGGGGAGACTGGATGGAAGCGAGTATCCGGAGAGGACACGGGTAGTTCTGGATAGTACGGCACAGCACAGTACTGCGCACGGACGCACAGTCGCGGGAAAGACTTGGACAGTGGAGAAGTTTGCGCGTGGTGGCAGAGAATAGAAATATTTCGGAGTTGCCGACCTGTGCTCTTGTGTGATTTCTGTGGCGTCTGCAGTGAAGTCGTAGTATGTGTTCAGAAGTGACTATCTCGCGAGCTATGTTGTTGTTCATAACTAATTACGTGAAGTAGGAATCTATTGTTTCCCTGTTAATCAACTTATATTTTATTTAACTGCTGGACCATCGACACCAATAAGTGTTTTGCAGAAATATACAGCATTGTCAAAAGTACTTCTACTATCGTACTCATCATTTAAAGTCTTTAAGATAGTACCTGCAGATTTTATTTAACTGCAATCTTTCATGTATAAATTTCTAGATTGATTCGCAATTGCCGAGTGATCGGAACCTTCGACCATTCCATTCATGAGTCTATTCATATTGTACACTGTAGACTCAGCAGTATTTGGCTTGTAATGCGGCAACTACGTATCACAGCCCCTAGACAACGAAACCAGCCAAGACTTTTAATATTGCAACACCGAGTCGGAGGGGGGAGGGGCGTGCGTAGTTATTTTGAAAGCCCACAATCTTCCTTCCTCCCCGATGATGATGATGATGATGATGATTGGATTGCGGGGCTCTCAACTGCGCGGTTATCAGAGCCCGTACAAATGGCTCTGAGCACTATGGGACTTAACATCTTAGGTCATCAGTCCCCTAGAACTTAGAACTACTTAAACCTAACTAACCTAAGGACATCACATACATCCATGCCCGAGGCAGGATTCGAACCTGCGACCGTAGCAGTCCCGCCGTTGCGGACTGCAGCGCCTAGAACCGCAAGACCACCGCGGCCGGCCGCCCGTACAAATTCCCAACCTTTGCTCAGTCCAGTGTCGCCACTTTCACGAATGATGATGAAATGATGAGGATAACACAAACACCCAGTCATCTCGAGGCAGGCGAAAACCTCCCCGATGAGGACCAAACATGTCTGTGAGGCCTTGACCAAATTGTGGGTACCATTTCTCTATGGCTGAGGGTGACATTGGGTATGGTCCATATACCGTCAGAATTTCGCGGTAAATTTGTGTATAATTTAGATGTTTTGTCCACAAGAGTGGCACTGTGACCCGTTCTTCAAGATCAAGAGCTTACTGCAGATCCAAGCCAGAAGGTGCGATATACACGCTGTAGGATGTATCAGGAAGAACAGTCCAATGAAGTTTTCTGAGCTCCTCTTGGGTGCACAGATTTGTGTCAGGCCTTGCGTTGTCTTGGAAAAGGAGAAGTTCGTTTGCATTTTTGCGTCGACTAATACGCTGACGTAATTTCTTTAATTTCTTCAGGATAGCACGATACACTTCCGAGCTGATCGTTGCATCTTGAGTGAGAACATCAAACAGAGTAGCCCCTTCAGAGTCCCAGAGGACCATTGCCATGAATTTAATGGCTGAGGATGCGGCTTTGACCTTTTTCCTCGGATGAGAGGCGGTGTGGCGCCACTCAGTGGGTTGTTTTGTCTCTGTTCGAAGTGATGAATCCATGTTTCATCGCCTGTGACGACGTTCGACAGAAAACTGCCACGATCAGTCCCGTAAGACGCAAGCAGTTCCGCACAGATGGTCCTTCGTTGCTCTTCAGAGTCTTCTGTTAGGCGCCGAAGAACCCAGTGACCATACACTTTCCAGTTCCTCAACTGGTGAACGACTGTGTCAGTACTACCAACAGAGACGTCCAGTTGTCCAGCGAGGTGTTTGATTGTGATCCGTCGATCAGGTCGAGTGAGAGTGTCCGCACGTTCCAACATTGCAGGAGCCACAGCTGTGTGCGGTCGGCCGGCACACCGGAGATCGGACACGTTTTCGCGACCTTGTGGCGATGATGACAGACGCCTCGCCCAAGGACTCCACATACTTTTGTTAACTGGCAGGTGTTTGCAGATATTATGCAAGCGCCTACGAATACCTGCGATGCTCTGGCCAAAAGGAACTCAGTGACAGCTCTCTGGCTGGAACGCGCCTCCTTTACACACGTCATTTTGAAGGCTACGTAAAGCGGCGCCACCTATTGGAACTACATGAATCTATAGGGGCTGAAGTGGAAATATTCCATGATATCCCACAACTAATTCCACATTTTTTCAACCGAAATTGGCCGAGAAAGAAACGTGCTGCATTACTCATTGAACGCGCCTCGTAGATGGGGATTTAATCGAAAGTTTTCAAATGTAACTATTGTATTGTATGGAACTGGGGACCTAGAAACGACGGCGAGGCCGTGTCCCCACCGTAGCCCGCAGTTTTACACAACCCCACAACACGCTACAGCAGTCAACCCACCCCACCGCCGCCCCACACCGAACCCAGGGTTATTGTGCGGTTCGGCCCCCGGTGAACCCCCGGGAACGTCTCACATCAGACGAGTGTAACCCCAATGTTTGCATGGTAGAGTAATTATGGTGTACGCGTAGGTGGAGAAAGTGCTTGCGCAGCAATCGTCGACATAGTGTAACTGAGGAGGTTGGAATCCTGCCTCGGGCATGGATGTGTGTGATGTCCTAGGTTAGTTAGGTTTAAGTAGTTCTAATTCTAGGCGACTGATGACCTCAGAAGTTAAGTCCCATAGTGCTCAGAGCCATTTGAGCAGATGGAAAACACTAATCCGCCGGACGGATTCGTGCCGAGGACCGGCACGCCTTCCCGCCCGGAAAGCAGTGCGTTAGAAAAAAATTGTTCAGATGGTTCTGAGCACTATGCGACCTAACTTCTGAGGTCATCAGTCCCCTAGAACTTAGAACTAATTAAACCTAACTAACCTAAGGACATCACACACATCCATGCCCGAGGCAGGATTCGAACCTGCGACCGTAGCGGTCGCTCGGCTCCAGACTGTAGCGCCTAGAACCGCACGGCCACTCCGGCCGGCAGTGCGTTAGACCGCACGGCCAACCGGGCGGGCAGTGTAACTATACTAACTACGATAGCATTTCATACTGAAGTCAATGGTGGCTAGAAACCACTCGTTGTCAATCGGCTCGTCTGCGGTCACATGTTTGCTGGGTCGGTTTCCCTTCTACTATCGTACACTTTAAGCCCTATCAGATTTCGCTGTTACTTACGATAACGTATAATGGTTATGTCACCAGGATAAACGCAACAAAGGAGATCTTTTGAGGAGCGCTTGGAGAAAGTGCTAAATCATGGACGCTGTTCTGAAGTTCAGTCAGGCACCTGTATATAGCCCCCGCCAATTATTCTCCATCTGAAATCACCACTGGGCTAATGAACTGGAGTGGAACAGGACCTAGAAAAATGTACGGTCGTAGAAACAAAATACAATGTAATATGAGATCCCACTGTGTCGAAGGTTATCCTTGGACTTTCTGTGACAGCAATGATAATCATCGATACGTCGCGCAATTTCGACGAACTCACTCGCCTGGAAAACCCAAGGACGTCACTGAAAAAGACAACTAGATAATATTTACACGTTTCTTCCTTCAGTGTAGTCCAGCACGACAGGGGAGCTTGCTTTTAAACAGAAGCTACTTTGTGATTTGCATCTCTGTGGACACCCATCCTTTCGTAGAACTCCACTCATCATTTCAAATACGACTGTTAAAGTGGGGCAACGTTTGCTGTTTCTACATCTGAGCAGACACACCTTTTTGAATAATGTGCGTTGTTCAGTAGCTCGCTCTGCAACTCGTCCTAATGTGATTCCTAGAAAATGAAACGGCTTTCGGCCATTATAACTTGTGAAACCGAGTACTGTTAACAAACTCGTAAAAAGTCGCACAACATCTGCAGACGGGTATGACAGTGCCGCGGAAATGTATGTGGTTGCAAATGAATATTCTTTTCAAATGACAATTCACTTTAAAAATTCGGGTAACTCCACACGTCGGTTACGCAAGGTGTCGTGTTCTCCTCCAAGGACACCTGGTGTCCTCTCTGACGTCAGCAATATCGATTTGGAGGCCGTTAACTGACCTTCATGTATATTATGTATTCTAGATCGAGCTACGTGAAATTAATTTCACATTGGCAACGATCGATGTACATATCAAAATAAAAATGAACTTTAATCGTAAGACACTTGTAAACAGCTTTTGGCTTAGTATGTACAGAGCAGTACATCCAGTATCAGGATGTATGTAGTTATGTCTAACGTTGTTCGTTTATTTTTCTCACAGAGCTTATTGGTCTAGAATCGCTTATGAGTACAAAGTTATGTCTCCATATGATATTAGTTTGTGTATCTGTGTTGCAGGGACATAAAATAGTCACCTGTAGCTGCAGGAAAGGTACTAAGCTTAATAACAGCTCGATTTGCACAGCATAAAAGGAGTTATAAAAATAAAGGAAGAATAATACGCCCTAATATTTATACATAAAATTTTTTTCCAGATATTCTAGGGTCTACAACAGCTCCATGTCTTATTTTTGTGTTGAACCAAGCAACTCAGTATTTATCTTGCTGTTTTTCCACAGAATAACATAGATTTTTCGCTTCAACTGCAGCTCCTTTTTCTAAAGCAGTGTGTTGATATCGATCTTACCATCTGCAGTATTTTCCGCCAGTTATTTGAATCTCCACCTTCGAAATCCTTACTTAACATAACGGTAAAAAAGTTTTAAAGCAAGGTGATGAAAAAATTGGGTGTTTACTAAAGGAAATCTTGTTGTATGTCATGAACAGAACTTCAGAAGAATTTATTTGCCAGACCGGTATTAAGACATATACCCTTGAATGTGGTCCAGGTTGGAGAAGGCACAAGTAACAATGGGATCTGATAACGATTTGTGATTGATGCCTCAATACAAATGTGATTCAGTAAAATAATTCCGGTTCGCTTCTCAACCTGTACTCATTTCAGTCAGAGACACTAGATTTTCACACTTAAGACACGTAATACGAAAGCTATAGAAACTGAGAGCGTCTAGAAACGTCATGAGCACATGAATAAAGCACAGCTTGTATTCCATATTCAGTAATATAACAAATGAAAAGATAATCCACCTCTGTCACTGATGTTTAATTTATTGACTTGACAGTTAGTTTCGAAAGGCTAGCGTTTATCGTCAGGTACTCTCGTGTGAATATTTATAGCTTTCCCGAATGTCAATTGTATGTTAATTTTGAACAGAAAAACTCTTGCAACACAGTCGTGTTAATGATTGAAATATTCTCATAAGAAGATCTAATTTCATTCGGCGACATTAATTATACACATGACTGCACCTGGCTATGAAAGCTGGCCTTCTGAAACTGGTTGTGAAGAGAATAAACTGAACTGCAGTTACAAGGACTGACTTTTTTTATATTTTGTTTCTTAGCTGCAACGGAACGTTACATTCTCACTTTTAAAATATGGACAAGTGTACAGGAAATATTACTACGCGGAACTCTTAGCCAAGCGTCGCCCTTCATCTGTTCATGTTATTTATTAAAATTATGTGACTTTCTAGTCCACAGAAAAATTGTTCCCTCAGTCTGTCCTCCTGTACGTTACGTTCTACTTCAGTATTGCCTGTGCTTGTTCTACGTCTCCTATCTATGGAGGAACAGTATCCAGGAGCAGCGGGCTCTAAACCCCCTCCCGCTTATCTAGTTTTAAATTTACTGTTGTTCCCCAAAATCACTTTGAGTGAATGCTGGGATGCCCCCTTCAAAAAAGGAGCGCGATAGCTTTCCTTCCCTGTCCAAGTCCAGATAGAACTTGTGCTCTGTCTGTGACGACCATGTCGTCGACTCTGGCCTGGTAATTGGGTTTAACACTAGTACATCCTGATTCCTGTCTACACAAGTATTCGTCAATAAAAAAACATAAATAAAGTCCATAGTCTTACAGTGGTTTTATGCCGTACTCTGTCCCTCCGCATCTCGCGCTAGTCTTTCCATCTTTCACACGTAGTACACCCTATGATATGAGTGATTTTTTTGTATATTCTAATATTAGTCTGTTTTCAAATTATTTCCTCACTATTATTCATTTTAACAACTCACAATAACCTTTCTCTTCTAGTGACGTCGGCTAGTCCTGTCTTTCTTCATTTCTTCTTTTTTCTTTGCTAGGATTTGGCCATTGGTATACAGCCATCCATCACAGTTACGTAGTACCATTCTTAATGGTTATGCTACTTCGTTAATTCCTATTTATAAAAAAAGAGGTGGATATGAATAAGTGATTAAAACATGACACCACTAGAAACTACTCATAAAGTAGTTCTACCATAAATTTAAATAATCATAGTCTCACACAAAATGTCTACACAGTGTGTGCTCTGTATATCTAGATAGATTAGAAATACATATATTCAGAGGATTAAATATCACTTTGAACCCTAGTTCACTCTTTTGGGTTGAAAACAACACTGCAGCCGATGTTGGAAGGGGAACTTCTGCGTTAACCACTGCTCCGATAAAAGATTTTTGTTGTGTCTGGTATCTGGTACACGAAAATGGTAAATGGTTCACGTCTCGTTCTTAGCATGATGGAGATTTCTTCAATCCTGTTCGGAACAGGTGGGTTAGAAATTTTCCATAATTTAAACGCATGTCCGTAATCTTTTTTACGAATTGTCTACTTCTATTCCTATCAGTAAACGAAGGTAGATAATGTTAATTTTAGGTTGCAGCTGGTCATAATGCACTCCTTTGGAGACCTTGGTGGAATCCCACTCCGTCTGCCATTTGCTTCAGACTTATTCATTGTTTAAGCTAAGCATTTCTTGGTAAGTAAGTCTGTTTCATTATGAAAGATGCCACTGAAATCACCAACTTTGTTAGTGTCCCTGTCTGCTTATTTGTAGCGACTTCTTTTATAATGTCTACAGTTATAGACGACAAACTTTTGTTGCATTTTGTTTTTCTGAGGCTCTTCAGTACACTTAGGGAGTAGGTTTCTGTCATCATACTGCTAGGTATGTAAAATCTTCCCCATTTTACTGCTTCCTTAAGTGCGATGTCTTCCACATAGTAGATTGTTGCCTCCTTATGTAGGGAGTGTAGGACTTGATACTTATGCTTTTCTGAAAGGTAGTATGTTGCGCGCCCTGCTTTGTCACCGTCGATGGTCTTTCGAAACATTCGTAAAAAACGTGAGTTACAATAGATTTTTGTTTATATCGGATTTAATGATGAAATACTATTGATGAAGGTGGATTCGATAGTAATTTGATTTATTTAATTTAACTGATGTAGGCTCTGAGGTGTAGCATACAGGAAGATTATATCGACCAAAACGTTGATTTAAATCTTCAGGTTTGGAGAATGTTTGTATTGTGAGATGCTACCGAAGATTAGTACATTTTCAATTCTGTAACTGCATGGGATTGGAGTACTGGTAAGACTTCATATTTCTATACTTTTCCTTCATACAAGGTCCACCATACAAACGATTTCATAACCAGTGGCTTTTTTCTCTTTCCAGTAAAGTAGCTATATTTTTGGGTGTCCCACAAATACTCTTCATTTTTTTTTAAATGAACAAACCATCATTTGACTATATTGTTGTTTATTTAATTACGATCCCGCTTTCGACCTTTTGAGCCATTTTCAAGTGATTGATTTTATTTCATTAATATATATTGCAGGACATCAAGCTCAAAATTGGCCATAAATTGATTATTGTATGACTGTTGGTCAGCAACATCAAAAACAGTTGACGACTTCATCTGTTGATTGAGGAGTGTCCTTTCGACATGAATTAATTCGCAAGTTTTTCCCCTCTAATACTCAGTGGCGGTTCCCTTACCTCAGCAGCATTTCGTACGTATTTATAGCATGTCTCCAGTGCACATCTGATTACAGTGTACCGAAGTCTAATGAGTACGGATATCGAATCTATTGCTCCATCATGGTAAAAATATGGACCCATAATCTAAGACCTGTCTTACAGGAAACCTGTTCAAGTTTTCGAGCTGCGTCTCCACCGTGTTCTGGCTGCATTCGTCTTTGCTTCCATCTTAGAAGAAACCTCATTCACGGAAGGCGTCCTCCTGAACATTGAGTCAATACTCATAGGCTTGCCTTCTGACCTCTTAATGGGATACTTCTTCCACATAGGTACATAATATCCGGATAATGCGGAACTCTTCTTCTCGTAAAAACGACTACGGATGATTTTTTCCTCTGTTATCTCCAGACCAGTCTCTTTCAGCCAAATTCTAAGGATTGATACGACGTCATCGCTAATCTTTTGTTGTTTCAACGGAATAAATTGTTGAATACAGACAGAATTCGCCAGTGAACTGTAAAGAATAATGTTCTGTCAAGAAGTTTCCGTTTGAGGGTGTTACTCCAGCGTATACACAACCCAGCGCGACTCTGATGCAGGCAGATAAGCACCGACGTGTAGGAACGGGGTTAGTGTGACCTTAAAACGGAAACTGCTTGATCGCTCCTTCTAGATACTCTTGATGAAATAAATTTTTCAAGGTCTTTTGTATACAGGATGTACAACAGAGGGCTCAGTATGACTCATTGAGAGGGCCATTGTCAATTATCCCAAGTCCCATGACATTTCCATTGTACTTAATAATTGAGGTTTCTTTCTGACAGAACATTTAATTCCAGAGATAAGTTTAAGAGGATATCCGATTGAAACAAACTTTCTCTGCAATGCTGTGATTTTCAAATTGTCATAAGCTCCATTTATATCACAGAATACCGAATACGAGAAACATTTATTCATTCAGGTCCTTTTAAAAATCAGTCCTCAAATTTCATATGTTGTCAAGAGCACTCTTTACCTTCCGAAATCCAGTCTGGGTCTTTGAAAGAACATATTTCCTCTTCATCCACCATACTTGTCTGTTTTTAGCCATTGTTTCAAGCGTCTTTGAGATTGCTCTCGCCTGTAGAACGACAGGATGAGAGGATCTTGTTTGGTTTAAGAGCAGGAATTAAAATCTGCGTAGTTCATTCCTGTGGTACAGGACGAGTCATTCGTATTTCAGTGTACAACCTTCGTAGTGTGAAATGTGCCTCAGTTAATTAGTTAGTTGCTTGATCCATAGATCATTTACACGAGATACGCGACATGAGAGGAAATATACAACACACACACACACGCACACACACGCAAGGCGTATGTCGTTAATGTCACCACTGGAAACACTGATGAATTCTTCTCGGGTTATCAGCCGAGTGGTGGCGTCGTCTTGTCGCAACGTTTTAATGAGTTTGGTACCCATCATCTTCTGGCGAGAGATTCACTTTCAGCAGGTTATCAAGATTTAAGTGACTTTGAAGTTGGTGTTATATTCGGCGTACGAACGATGGGGCACAGCATCTCCGACGTACCGATGAAGTGAGGATTTTCCCCTAAGACCATTTCACGAGCGTACCGTGAATATCCGACATCGCTGCGGCTCGAAAAAGATCCTGCAAGAACGGGACCAACGACGACTGAAGAGAATCGTTCAACGTGACAGATATGGAATCCTTCCGCAAATTGCTGCAGATTTTAATGCTGGACCATCAACAAATGTCAGCGTGTGAACCATTCAACGAACCACCATCGACATGGGCTTTCGGAGACGAAGGCCACTCGTGTAGCATTGATGACTGCACGACACAAAGCTGTACGCCCCGCCTGGGCCCGTCAACGCCGACATTGGACTGTTGATGACTGGAAACATATTTGCGTGGTCGAACGAGGCTCGTTCCAAATTGTATCGAGCGGATGGAAGTAAATTGGTATGGAGACGACTTCATGAATCCATGGACACAGCATGTCAGTTGGGTACTGTTCAAGCTGGTGGAGGCTCTGTAATGGTGTGTGGCGTGTGCAGTTGGAGTGACATGGGAGCCCTGATACGTCTAGATACGACTCTTAACAAGTGACACATACGAGGTATCCTGTCTGATCACCTGCATCCACTGATGTCCATTCCGCATTCCGACGGACTTCGGAAATTCCAGCAGGACAATGCGACACTCCACACGTCCAGAATTCCTACAGAGTGACTCCAGAAACACTCTTCTGAGTTTAAACACTTCCGCAGGCGGCCAAGTTCACCAGACATCTACATTATTGAGCATATATGGGATGCCTTCCAACCTGTTGTTCAGAAGAGATCTCCACCCCGTCGTAGTCTTATTGATTTATGGACAGCCCTGCAGGGTTCATGACGTCTTTTCCCTCCAGCACTGCTTCAGACATCAGTCAAGTCCATGCCACGTCGTGTTGTGCCATTTCTGCGCGTTCGCGGGGCGCTAAGCGATACTAGGCAGCTGTACCACTTTCTTTGACTCTTCAGTGTAATTCAGATGACTGATCGAAAACTGGAGCACACAGGCTCATCATTCAGTGAACTGACGCAGTACTGGGACACCTGAGGCACATATATATCACACAACCTGTGCATAAATTCAGTACAAACATTTGATACCAGTAGAAATCTATTACCAGAAAAAGTGTTCTTGAATCGTCGCCAAACGTTGTGGTGCAATAGTAAGAAACTGGACTCGCGTTTAGGAGGTCGGCAAACCCCTGTCCGCCCTCTCAGATTGCGTTTTCCCCCTTATTTATCCCAGTCACTGACGAGAATGCCGGGATGGTTGCTTTGAAAAGAACGCTGCCGACTCCCTTCCCCACACTTCGCTAACCCGAGCTCTTGCTTTGTATCCAACCATCTAGCGGTCGACTGCACGTTACACCTTAACTTTCCTTGCTTATTTCTTAATTTTTGAGCATCCGCTTCTCTCTCGTGCTTCCAATCTTTCTGTGTAATCTTCACTGTGTTCCTCGTATGAGTCAAACAGAAATTATCGATAAACTGGACCGCTGCCTGACTACCTGCTTAACACGAACTTCTCTTCCGTGATATTCTACGTTTATAACCAGCCTCCGTAGCCGATGTCGAGATCACCGTTTGACATGTGGGTGCTGGAACAGGAGACTCTCGCCTGCTACCTTTGTACCCTGCCTCGCGCGATTGACCCCAGCTACTCCTATGCCTGTAGCATACTTACTTCCCGACTGCGAAGACTCACGCTAACATATGGTTTAAAGGCATGTCCATTTACAACTTATTCCGAGCTGATGCGAAGATGGTTCTTGACTACTGGCAATGTCTCCAAGACAATAATAGAGCACTTGAGTGCACTCTTCGCTATCAACAGCTCTTCGCAAATTACACTCCTGGAAATTGAAATAAGAACACCGTGAATTCATTGTCCCAGGAAGGGGAAACTTTATTGACACATTCCTGGGGTCAGATACATCACATGATCACACTGACAGAACCACAGGCACATAGACACAGGCAACAGAGCATGCACAATGTCGGCACTAGTACAGTGTATATCCACCTTTCGCAGCAATGCAGGCTGCTATTCTCCCATGGAGACGATCGTACAGATGCTGGATGTAGTCCTGTGGAACGGCTTGCCATGCCATTTCCACCTGCCGCCTCAGTTGGACCAGCGTTCGTGCTGGACGTGCAGACCGCGTGAGACGACGCTTCATCCAGTCCCAAACATGCTCAATGGGGGACAGATCCGGAGATCTTGCTGGCCAGGGTAGTTGACTTACACCTTCTAGAGCACGTTGGGTGGCACGGGATACACGCGGACGTGCATTGTCCTGTTGGAACAGCTAGTTCCCTTGCCCGTCTAGGAATGGTAGAACGATGGGTTCGATGACGGTTTGGATGTACCGTGCACAATTCAGTGTCCCCTCGACTATCACCAGTGGTGTACGGCCAGTGTAGGAGATCGCTCCCCACACCATGATGCCGGGTGTTGGCCCTGTGTGCCTCGGTCGTATGCAGTCCTGATTGTGGCGCTCACCTGCACGGCGCCAAACACGCATACGACCATCATTGGCACCAAGGCAGAAGCGACTCTCATCGCTGAAGACGACACGTCTCCATTCGTCCCTCCATTCACGCCTGTCGCGACACCACTGGAGGCGGGCTGCACGATGTTGGGTCGTGAGCGGAAGACGGCCTAACGGTGTGCGGGACCGTAGCCCAGCTTCATGGAGACGGTTGCGAATGGTCCTTGCCGATACCCCAGGAGCAACAGTGTCCCTAATTTGCTGGGAAGTGGCGGTGCGGTCCCCTACGGCACTGCGTAGGATCCTACGGTCTTGGCGTGCATCCGTTCGTCGCTGCGGTCCGGTCCCAGGTCGACGGGCACGTGCACCTTCCGCCGATCACTGGCGACAACATCGATGTACTGTGGAGACCTCACGCCCCACGTGTTGAGCAATTCGGCGGTACGTCCACCCGGCCTCCCGCACGCCCACTATACGCCCTCGCTCAAAGTCCGTCAACTGCACATACGGTTCACGTCCACGCTGTCGCGGCATGCTACCAGTGTTAAAGACTGCAATGGAGATCCGTATGCCACGGCAAACTGGCTGACACTGACGGCGGCGGTGCACAAATGCTGCGCAGCTAGCGCCATTCGACGGCCAACACCGCCGTTCCTGGTGTGTCCGCTGTGCCGTGCGTGTGATCATTGCTTGTACAGCCCTCTCGCAGTGTCCGGAGCAAGTATGGTGGGTCTGACACACCGGTGTCAATGTGTTCTTTTTTCCATTTCCAGGAGTGTATTTGCGCTATGTCTTCACAATCCCTCTCACGCTACCGCCTCACCTCATAGTTGGAGAGTGCCGGGAAATGGACGTCTCCTCTACATCTATTTACATCGACATACATACTCCGCAATGCACCATACGGTGCGTGGCGGAGGGTACCTCGTACCACAACTAGCATCTTCTCTCCCTGTTCCACTCCCAAACAGAAAGAAGGAAAAATGACTGCCTGTATGCCTCTATACGAGCCCTAATCTCTCTTATCTTTGTGGTCTTTCCGCGAAATATAAGTTGGCGGCAATAAAACTGTACTGCAGTCAGCCTCAAATGCTGGTTCTCTAAATTTCCTCAGTAGCGATTCACGAAAAGGACGCCTCCTTTCCTCCAGAGACTCCCACCCGAGTTCCTGAAGCATTTCCGTAACACTCGCGAGATGATCAAACCTACCAGTAACAAATCTAGCAGCCCGCCTCTGAATTGCTTCTATATCCGCCCTCAATCCGACCTGATAGGGATCCCAAATGCTCGAGCGGTACTCAAGAACAGGTCGTATTAGTGTTTTATACGCGGTCTCCTTTACAGATGAACCACATCTTCCCAAAATTCTACCAATGAACCGAAGACGACTATCCGCCTTCCCCACAACTGCCATTCCATGCTTGTCCCACTTCATATCGCTCTGCAATGTTACGCCCAAATATTTAATCGACGTGACTGTGTCAAGCGCTACACTGCTAATGGAGTATTCAAACATTACTGGATTCTTTTTCCTATTCATCTGCATTAATTTACATTTATCTATATTTACAGTTAGCCGCCATTCCTTACACCAATCACAAATCCTGTCCAAGTCATCTTGTATCCTACTCCAGTCACTCAACGACGACACCTTCCCGTACACCACAGCATCATCAGCAAACAGCCGGACATTGCTATCCACCCTATCCAAAAGATCATTTTAGAGGATCATGACACGAGGGGAAATTGTTATCGATTTGGTACCGATGAACACTGTCGGCAGATGGGACGCGCACGTGGCAAGGAGTGCACATTTTGTTTACATCATTATTTTAATTTCCTTCGGCCTCGTTGTCTTTGTCGAAGCAATATAACTGTAGGAATTTGCAATCTCTTAGGTGCTCTTGTGTGTTTTGCGTTCATCCGTCTGTTTGAAGATGGATGCAAGGGGTAAATGTGCTTAAATTTTATTTCATGTTGATATGATTTGTGTTATTTAACTGTTTGCAGTGTTTTCTCTATAACAAAAACAATTTGTATTAAAATTGTACCCAAAATATGCATTTGAAGGAAAAAACAGGAAATAAATCAAATGAAATAAAATAAATCTCGGAGAGGGCGGCTCAGGGAAGGGAAAGGGGTGGAATAGTGACCACGCCTCGGGTTTCGTTCCACCAGCCTGAAGCTGACTGCTCCACTTCCTGTGTCGCTAGCGCACGCCTGTGCGACTCGTAGATATGCCGGTTCGAACCCTGTTGAGGGATAAAATTTTCACTGCCAGTATGTTTCCAGTAGGGAGAGGAGAGGTGGTGGCATAAAGTCCCTGATTTCCAGTCCTTGCACCGGTGTCCTGGACTAAATTCCAGACCTCTCCGCAGTGGCAGTGTTGGTGGTTACCTGTCCGTTGGATGGGTGCGTTCAGCTCGGCGGCCCAAATGCCACTCTTCGAGAGGAGCAGTCTACGTGCTGGTTACACCCTCTCCCTTCTCTCGTCATCATCATACAAGACAAAGACAACAATGCACCATACACACATTAAGTACACTCACCCATACTCCAAAAATACACATGCGACATACCTCACATAATCACAAGGAAAAGTTTGGAAGAACATCTTTTCCAGCAGACGGCTCACTCCTTCTCCGCCCGCTAATGGCATTTCCCGGCCAACAATGCGATACGATATTTACAGTTACACATCTCACGTTTATTACGCTCGCTTCCGTTTTGTAGGTACTGTACACTACTAGCTAGTTTCTGTGCTTTATCACTCGGATTTCAAACATCTTATTTAACGTTACATTGCTTGACTCTGCATCTGTGTTCATAAGGAAGTTTTTCATCACTAACCAGGAGAACAAGGCAAGTGCGATAACCCGATTTCCCAGATGGCTCAAATGGCTCTGAGCACTATGGGACTCAACATCTTAGGTCATCAGTCCCCTAGAAATTAGAACTACTCAAACCTAACTAACCTAAGGACATTACACACATCCATGTCCGAGGCAGGATTCGAACCTGCGACCGTAGCAGTCCCGCGGTTCCGGCCTGCAGTGCCCAGAACCGCACGGCCACCGCGGCCGGCGATTTCCCAGAAACCTCTCTAAGTGGACGAGGGGACAAAAGAGGCGAATACGCGTCCCGGCATATCCGTAGATACTGGACCGTTTCTGAGAAAGCGGCGGTCAAAGTTTTCGACGTAGCTTAGATGCCTTCCAGCGCGCGATAATCAAGGCGAAATGGGTGCACAGTGGCTAGTTTCGGGACCTCTCACTTTTGCGTCCCGTGTTCCAATTTTTTATGTATTTCATTTCATTTTTTCATTTATCTACTGCTGTCTAGCATGTTTCTTATCAAATTAGATGACACGAAGGCGTTATATTAATTGTAAAATTACAACGGAGACTCACAATAAGTGTTGTACATGTATTATGTACATATATACATGTTAAGTGCAATTATAGTCTTTTTAAATTCCCATATTCTTATATTTAATTCTTATTTCAGTCCTTAATTCATCTATTTTATTCTGATGCTTATTTTTTAGGAAGACCTGGTGCATTGTGATTTCCCTAAATCACTCCAGGCAAATGCCGGGATGGTTCCTCTGAAACGGCACGGCCGACTTCCTTCCCCATCCTTCCCTAATCCGATGAGACCGATGACCTCGCTGTCTGGTGTCCTTCCCCAAACAATCCAACCCCAACCCATCACAACCTGGTGCATTACCTTGGATGGAACCCATCGTAAAAACATTGGAAACACAGAAATTCCGAACAATACAAGCATCGTGGGAAGGCAGTATGATCACGGCGACATTTCTTCGTATGAATCTCACTCGGCAAAGAAACGTCAACATGGCTGGAAATATCGCACGTCGGCAATAATTTAACTACAAACAACGCGTAACGGAGCACTTTTCAGAAAACGGCCGCTTGGAGCTGATTATGAATGAAGATACGCAACAGGAATTTCACCTTAAAGAACTTCAAATAATTTTTCCATTTATTTATAGTCTCTTTTTAATTCATTCACTATCCTATTACTAGACGAGTAGGGACAACGTTATTTCAATGCATGTTGGAAAACAAATTTTGGAAATTTGTGGTAAGGTCTTGTGGGACCAAACTGCTGAGGTGATCGGTCCCTAAGCCTACACACTACTTAATCTACCTTAAACTAACGCTATGGAAAACACACATATCCATGCCCGAGGGAGGACTCGAACCTCCGAAGGGGGGAGCCGCACAGACCGTGACAAGGCGCCTCAGACCTCGCTGCTAGCCCGCCTGGCATTGGAAAACATTAGTGCTGTAATCTTCTGTGGACCTGGAAAGATAAATGAAAAAAAGGAAAGGAAAAATCAAAAAAGAAAAGGATTTCGAACAGAGGGCGCAGAAGTGTGAAGCCGCGATGCCGGAGACTGTGCCACGGCTTTGGTTGAAATACTTACTCGCTAAAAGGCACATAAAGTACCTCGAAAGCTTTCTCCGTCGTCAGAAACGGTCGAGTATCTACAGATAAGGCGAGGCACGTGTTCGCTTTTTCTGACCTTTCTTCCACCGAGCGAAGTATCTGAGAAATTGGCTCATGGCACTTGCCGTGTTCTCGTCGTATGCGAAACTCATTGCTTCCGTGGTACTTTCACACTTTCAGAAGTGAAACTTGTCTTCATCTAGTACCTCTTTGTTTTATCGTTGTGTTATTCTGTACGTAATTTCTCTCAGAAATTAAAAATCGTCATATTTCCGATCCAGATTGTATACCAGTTAGTTTCCTCTCAGAGTATTCTGATACAATAGCTTCATATGTAGAAATTATACACAACCGCTCGCTTTACGAAAGATCCGCAACTAAAGACTGGAAGCTTGCACAGGTCACACCAATAGTCAAGAAAGGAAATGGGAGTAATCCGCTGAATTACAGAACGGTATCACTTAGGTGGATTTGTAGTAGGATTTTGGAACGTACACGAATATTGTGTTCGAGCATTATCAATTACCTCCAAGAAAACGATCTTTTGACACATAGGACGGGTTCAGAAAATATCGTTCTTGTGAAACACGAGTAGCTCCTTATTCACACGAAGTAATGAGTGCTATCTACAGGGTATCTCAAATTGATTCCGTGCTACATTTACAGAAGACTTTGATACCGTTCCTCACAAGTGGCTTCTAATTAAATTCCATGCTTATGCAATTCCTTTCAAAAAGGTCACAGTTCGTAGTGACCGATGAAACGTCATCGAGAAAAACACAAATGAGGGCTAACGTTTCCGAATAAAGTATTATAGGCTCATTGTTGTTCTACATAAATGATTTAGGAGACCATCTGATCGGTCCTCAGAGACTGTTTTCAGATGATGCTGTTATTTAGCGTCTAATAAAGTCATCAGAAGGTGAAACCCAATTGCAAAATGATTCAACCAAGAAATCTGTGTCGTGTGGAAAGTGGTCATTGTCCCTAAACAACGAAAATTATGAGGTCACCCACATGACTACTGAAAGGAATCCGTCAAAGTTCTGTTACACGATACACCAGACAAATCTAAGGGCTGTCAATTCGACTAAATACCAAGTGATTATAATTTATTAACAACATGAACTGGAACGATCACATAAAAAATGCTCTGGGGAACCCGAACCTAAGACTACGTTTTATTGGCAGAACACTTAAAGATTCAACATACCTACAAAATAGATTGCCTACACTATACCTGTCCATCCTCTTTAGGAGTATTGCTGTGCGGTATAGGATCCGCATCAGATAGAATTGACAGAGGACATCGATACCTTTAAAGAAGAATAGCTGTATTATTGCGAAAGAGGGGAGAAAGCGTCAATGATGTGATGCATGAGCTGGAGTGGCAATCACTAAAACAAAGGCATTTTTCTGATTGAATTACATTTCCCTGTAGACATATGAGTCTAAACTTTATCTTTGATAAGGACAGAAGCTGAAGCAATGAATTAAAATATCTACTACAGCTGGCATCTGAACTCAGGTCTCCTACTTACTAGGAAAATGTGCTAACCACTACATCACTGAAGCATCGTGGCTACCAGACCTGCGGAGACTGCCTTCGTCCAGTGCCCTCCATAACTTCAGTTCACACCTTCAGCCTAGTTTCCCCTTTTTAAATCATCAGTATTGCTGAGGCTGGCTCTCTGACATTGGAATAGCAACCCAGCTTTGTACATAATGCGGAAATCCTGCCTGTACTGCAGACAGTTCATTCAGCTTTCGTATCCACAATGCTATAGTGATGTAGTAGACAGCTGGTACGGTAGCTCAGTGTATTCGGTCAGAGGGTTCCCTGCCCTCTGTAATAAATAAAAAAAACAGTAAATGGATAAAGTGTGAACCTCAACGGGTGTCTTGGGACAACCGCCCGAACAAATACGAATAAAATGATATGATTAAAAAAAGTGATTTACACATCTGCCGAGTAAGCAGGTGATCTGGGTTGAAGTCCCATCTGTGGAAAAAATTGCTTTTGTTTCTGTCCTTATTGAAGATAAAGTCGAGACACGTCTGTCTCCAGAAAAATGTAATTCCATCAGATCAATAGATCACCTATACCTAAGGTACAGGTAAGATTTCTCCATTACGTACAAAATGGGTCGCTATTTCAGTGCATGAGAACCTCGCAATACTGACGATTTAAGAAGGACAAAGTGGGCTGAAGGTGTTACAGAGGGCTCTGGACTGAGGTAGTCAGTGCAGCTGCGGTGGTGTAGTGGTCAGCACAAGAGACCTGGGTTCAAGTCCTAGGTGTAGCACAAATTTTAATTCATTGCTTCAGTTTCTATCCTTATTGAAAAAAATGCGTCTTTCGTTGCGGCTAGATCTTTTCAGCAAATTTCAATTGCCAACTTTGTCCTCTGAATGCGAAAATATTCTGTTGAGGTCATCCTACATGGGGAGAAATGATGTACTTAATAGAATAAGAGAGAATAGTGCTAACGCTTGGAGATTTAAGAGTTCCTTTTTCCCGCGCGCTCTTCGAGAGTGGAACGGTCGAGACGTCGTCTGAAAGTGAAAAAATGGTTCCATTCCATGCTGGCCGCCTGGTACAGCAACTGCTAATGAATTTCTTGAAATAGCTCAGTCTCGGTTGCAAAATATTTTTTATTTACAGCGAATGACGCGTTTTGCCCTTTTGGGGTATCATCAGATTGACGTAAAAATTTATGTGGTAAGCCAGCATTCGTCCCTTAACGCCGTATGTGGGCATTAGTGGACGAACGTTGGCTTTCCACATTAATTTTTACGTCAATCTGATGCCCCAAAAGGCCGAAACGCGTCACCTCCTATAAATACGAGGTGTGGCTAGAAAAAAACCGGACTAGTACTGGTGAAACAATAAAACGAATGCAATAAGGCTGAAAGTCGCGTGGCCTGTCACGTGATTCTCGCTCCGCCTACTGCTCGAGTTTCATCTGCCTCCTGCACTCAGTCTGCCCGTGGCGTCTGTTTTAAGTAGTTGACGTTTTGTCTGTGCGTCGAAAAATGTTGAGTGTACAGAAAGAACAGCGTGTTAACATCAAATTTTGTTTCAAACTAGGAAAATCTGCAAGTGAAACGTTTGTAGTGTTACAACAAGTGTACGGCGATGATTGTTTATCGCGAACACAAGTGTTTGAGTGGTTTAAACGATTTAAAGATGGCCGCGAAGACACCAGTGATGACACTCGCACTGGCAGACCATTCTCAGCAAAAACTGATGGAAACATTGAAAAAATCGGTAAACTTGTTCGACAAGATCGCCGTTTAACAATCAGAGCAGTGTCTGAGTTAACAGGAGTTGACAAGGAAAGTGTTAGGCAGATTCTTCATGAAAGTTTCAACATGAACAAAGTGTGTTCAAAAATGGTTCCAAAGTGTCTCACAATTGAACAGAAGGAACGCCGAAGAATGATTTGTTCTGACATCCTGGAGAACATTGAAAGTGATCCCACCTTCTTACAAAATGTTATTACTTGCGATGAATCGTGGTTTTTTACTTACGATCCCGAAACTAAACGCCAATCGATGCATTGGAAAACTCCTGGTTCTCCACGACAAAAAAAAGCACGAATGTCAAAATCGAAATTCAGGGCAATGATGATTGTTTTTTTTGACATCAAAGGGATTGTGCACGTTGATTGGGTACCAGAGGGACAAACAGTGAATCAGCACTACTACATTAGCGTCCTGGCTACCCTACGTGAGCGAGTACGGAGAAAACGGAACGATTTGTGGAGAAAAAAGTCATGGATCCTTCACCAAGACAATGCCCCAGCTCACAGTGCGTTGTCAGTGAAGACGTTTTTGGCAAAACACAACATTCCCATCTTAGATCATCCACCCTACTCACCTGATTTGGCCCCCTGTGACTTTTTTCTTTTCCCTAAAGTCAAGTCAGCTTTGAAAGGAACTAGATTTGAGACTGTTGAAGCAGTAAAAGAAAAAGCGACGGATGTAATGTATGGACTTACCGAAAATGATCTGCAGCATTGCTATGAACAGTGGAAAATTCGTATGGAGCGGTGTAGAGACCGAGGAGGAGAGTACATTGAAGGAGATAACATGAAATTGTAAATAATTGTAAATAAATGTTTTTTCTAGCATCAGTCCGGTTTTTTTCTAGCCGCACCTCGTAAAAAAGATTTTGCAACGGAGACAGTCTTATATTTTTAGAATGTAGATGAAGATGAAATAGGAGATGTGATACTGCGTGAAGAGTTTGACAGGGCACTGAAAGACCTAAGTCCAAACAAGGCCCGGGAGTAGACAACATTCCATTAGAACTACTGACAGTCTTGGGAAAGCCAGGCCTAACAAAACTCTACCATCTAGTGAGCAAGATGTATGAGACAGGCTAAATACCCTCAGACTTCAAGAAGAATATAATAATTCCAATCCCAAAGAAAGCAGGTGATGACAGATGTGAAAATTACCGAACTGTCAGTTTAATAAGCCACGCCTGCGAAATACTAACACGAATTCTTTATAGACGAATGGAAAGGCTGGTAGAAGCCGACCTCGCGGAAGATCCGTTAGGATTCCGTAGAAATGTTGGAACACGTGAGGCAATACTGACCTTACGACTTATCTTAGAGAATAGATTAAGGAAAGGCAAACCTACGTTTCTAGCATTTGTAGACTTAGAGAAAGCTTTTGACAATGTTGATAGGAATACTCTCTTTTAAATTCTGAAGGTGGCAGGGGTAAAATACAGGGAGCGAAAGGCTATTTACAATTTGTACAGAAAGCAGATGGCAGTTATAAGAGTCGAGGGGCACGAAAGGGAAGCAATGGTTGGGAAGGGAGTGAGACAGGTTGTAGCCTATCCCCGATGTTATTCAATCTGTATATTAAGCAAGCAGTAAAGTAAACAAAAGGAAAATTCGGAGCAGGAATTAAAATCAACGGATAAGAAATAAAAACTTTGAGGTTCGCCGATGACATTGTAATTCTGTCAGAGACAGCAAAGGAATTGGAAAAGCAGCTGAACGGAATGGACAGTCTCTTGAAAGGAGGATATAAGATGAACGTCAACAGAAGCAAAACGAGGATAATGGAATGTATTCGAATTAAATTGGGTGATGCTGAGGGAATTAGATTAGGAAATGAGACACTTAAAGTAGTAAATAAGTTTTGCTATTTGGGGAGCAAAATAACTGATGATGGTCGAAGTAGTGAGGATATAAAATGTAGACTGGCAATGGCAAGGAAAGCGTTTCCGAAGAATAGAAATTTATTAACATCGAGTATCGATTTAAGTGTCAGGAAGTCGTTCCTGAAAGTATTTTTATGGAGTGTAGCCATGTATGGAAGTGAAACATGGACGATAAATAGTTTAGACAAGAAGACAATAGAAGCTTTCGAAATGAGGGTCTACAGAAGAATGCTGAAGATTAGATGGGTAGATCACATAACTAATGAGGAGGTATTGAATAGAATTGGAGAGAGGAGAAATTTGTGGCACAACTTGACTAGGAGAAGGGATCGGTTGGTGGGGCATATTCTGAGGCATCAAGGGATGACCAATTTAGTATTAGATGGCAGCGCGGAGGGTAAAAATCGTAGAGGGAGACCAAGAGATGAATACACTAAAACGATTCAGAAGGATGTAGGTTGCAGCAGGTACTGGGAGATGAAGAAGCTTGCACACGATGGAGTAGCATGGAGAGCTGCATCAAACCAGTCTCAGGACTGAAGACCACAACAACTACACTACTGTCATATTTCAAGAAGTTGCCTGAAAATGGTTCGATGAACTATCTGCTAGTAACTTAGGTGTGAATTGCGGAGCAACAGTGCAGATATAAACAGTGTGGCGTTTCTAGCATGCACCCGCTCGTGCTGCTAAGCATAGTACACCCACAAATGTAGCCCCGGCTGTTAATGCTTTCACTGCAGGAACGGTGGTTATTGCTCATCTAAGAGTCTGACCAGAGCCGGCATGACGACGCCCGGCGGGACGCGCCGCACAGTGGATTTCTCCCCGCTGCACGCGGGCAGACGGCCAGCTTTTATATTTAAGCCTTTATTACCCGCATTTGTAAATAACGGAAACAAAAGAAAAGGTAGACAGGATCGGGAGGCGTGCCACGGGAGACCACGTGTGCCGCGGCGGACGCCAGAAATATGCCGCCGGTAAACAAGGCTCGCTGACGGAGCAGATTATTAACCGGCGTCGTAAATATGGTCGCCGCGCCGCTATTGTTAACGGTCGGGCTAGCCCGGGGGATGCGTGAGTGGCGCGGCCTCCGAAAAGCTCGGGATCAAATGACGACGGCGGTTTTTTTCCCTCAACCATTCGTCGAGATACAGGAAGGAAGTACCATAATTACTAGCGAAAACTGGCACTGGTGGAGGTTGTATTATGTCTGTTAAGTCTGATGTGGACATTACATCGACAAAAGTTATGCGATACCAATGTGTACTTATACAGATGGCGGCAGTATCCCGTACCCAAGATATACACTGAAGAGCCAAAGAAACTGGTACACTTGCCTAATAACGTGTAGGCCTCCCGACGAACAACGCAACGTGGAATATAATGTTCTCGGGTTTCCAACCGCGTCAATTGCTTATAACTACACGAGCTTTCGGCCAAGCACTCCTTGGCCATTGTCAAGTGGTATGACCGCCAGTGGGCTGTTGGTGCGCCCTTATATCCGCTAGCTGCCGGCTGTGACGTCACTGGTGCCCGTGACATTGCCATATATGGGCATGTTTTGAGTCGGCGTTCGATGTGCCCTCTTCAACCGCGCGATCGCCGGACCCCACTCAGCGCTGAGTTGCAAGCTTGGTTCAAATGGCTCTGAGCACTATGTGACTTAACTTCTGACGTCACCAGTCGCCTAGAACTTAGAACTAATTAAACCTAACTAACCTAAGAACATCACACACCCATGCCCGAGGCAGGATTCGAACCTGCGACCGTAGCGGTCGCTCGGTTCCAGACTGTAGCGCCTAGAACCGCACGGCCACTCCGGCCGGCTAGCTGCAAGCCACCGTCTCTATTCAGGGTGTTTGCGGTAATTTTTATTTCAATAGCTTTCTTTATTAAACTGTCCCAGAAGCCGTTAGTGAGAGCCACGACAGAGGTATCGTCAGATTTTATGTGGTGACCGTTTTCTAACGCATGCTCAGCTAACGCAGATTCTTCTGGATAGCGTAGGCGATAATACCTCATGTTTTTCCTGCGTTGTTCCACAGTGCGCACTGTTTGTCCGATGTACTTCTGCCCACACTCGCAAGGTATTTGGTAGACTCCAGGTGTTCTTAGACCTACTGCGTCTTTAACTGGTCTCAGTAATTGACGGATTTTCATTGGAGGCCTGAAGATTGATTTGATCTTGTGTCTTTTAAACAGGCGGCTTATCTTGTCCGACACAGAGCCACAGAATGGCAGCAAAGCAAGTTTCTTTTCCTGCTCTTCGTCAGTCGTCTTATCCTGGTATTTCCCAGAAATCACTTCTTTCACTTGATGGACGCAGTAGCCGTTATTCCTGAAAACCTTGCGTAGGTGGCTCAGTTCATGGAGCAGGTTATCGTCGTCTAATATTATTCTTGCACGATGCACCAATGTTTGTAATAGAGTGCGCTTCTGTGCTGGATGATGATGGCTGGTGGTGTGCAGGTACAGGTCTGTGTGGGTGGGTTTTCTGTAGACGCTGTGGCCAAGGCACCCATTTCGTTTACGGTGGACCAGGACGTCGAGGAAGTGCAATGCATTATCTTTTTCCACCTCCACGGTAAACTGGATATTACTGTTGACGCCATTGAGGTGTTCCAAAAACCCGTCTAGTTTCTCGCGTCCGCGTGGCCAAATGACGAACGTGTCGTCAACGTATCGAAAGAAACACTTCGGCCTCAATGGCGCAGTATCTATGGCAATATCCTCAAAATTCTCTATGAAGAGGTTTGCAACAGCTGGAGCCAACGGGCTACCCATTGCTACTCCGTCTGTCTGATCGTAATACTGGGAGTTGTACACGAAGTAGGAGGACGTAAGAGTGTGCCTAAATAGCTCGACCACGTCACTTACAAAGTATTAGGAAATTAGGTCCAAACCATCTTTGATGGCACATTCGTATACAGCACCACTACATCAAAACTGACCATAATATCTTCACTCAGGAGTAGACGGTTGATTCTGCTGAGTTTTTTATATGATGTTCGCAGTGTTCTACATGTGGAGCGAGGAGCTAGGCCAAGTACTTCGCTAGCTTTGAATGTTGGAGAACCTATTGTAGACACAATAAGGCGAAATGGCCTCCCGTCCTTGTGTATCTTCGGTAAACCATAAGCAGTAGGTGATTTAGGCGCCCGTGGGAGATGAATCTTAACCACGCTGCCTTCCACTGAAGTTCGCTTAAGAAGTTCTGCTGTTTTTTTTACTATTCTTGAATTCGGATCGCGTGGGAGTTTCCGATAAGTATCTTCGATCAGTAGCGCACAGATATTCGTATCATAGTCCTCGAATTCCATAATTACGGCGGCATTGCCCTTGTCAGCAGGAACTACCACAATGCTTTCATCATTACGTAGTGCTCGAAGTCCGTTGCGCTCAGCCCTGGTCATGTTGGATGCTGGTAGCTTCGCCTTTGTCAATATACGGCTGCTTTCTCGGCGTATTTCGTCCGCTGTTTCATGTGGGAGCTTGTGGACTGCCTGTTCAGCACCACTTATTATTTCAATGACAGGAATGTCCCGCGGTGTAGGTGCGAAATTAAGTCCTTTCTTCCATTCTGTGGCTCTGTCGGACAAGATAAGCCGCCTGTTGAAAATACAAGATCAAATCAATCTTCAGGCCTCCAACGACAATCTGTCAATTGCTGAGACCAGTTAAAGACGCAGTAGGTCTAAGAACACCTGGAGTCTACTAAATACCTTGTGTGTGTGGCCAGAAGTACATCGGACAAACAGTGCGCACTGTGGAACAACGCAGGAAAGAACATGAGAGGTATTATCGCCTACGCTATCCAGAGAACTCTGCGTTAGCTGAGCATGCCTTAGAAAACGGTCACCACATAAAATTTGGCGATACCTCTGTCGTGGCTCGCACTAGCGGCTTCTGGGACAGTTTAATAAAGGAAGCTATTGAAATAAAAATTACCGCAAACACCCTGAATAGAGACGGTGGCTTGCAGCTCAGCGCTGGGTGGGATCGAGCGATCGCGCTGTTGAAGAGGGCACATCGAATGCCGACTCAAAACATGCCCATATATGGCAATGTCACGGGCACCAGTGACGTCACAGCCGGCAGCTAGCGTATATAAGGGCGCACCAACAGCCCACGGGCAGTCATAACACTTGACAATGGCTAAGTAGTTTTAAGCAATTGACGCGGTTGGAAACCCGAGAACATTTTATCCAATGTTATCGCCACGAGACTCTGCATTCATACAACGTGGAATGGACTCGACTAATGTGCTGGAAGGAATTGACGCTATGAATCCTGCAGGGCTGCAAGGCTGAATCCGTGAGAGTATGAGGGGGTGGAGATCTCTTCTGAACGTATCGTTCCAAGGCATCCCTGATATACTCAGTAGTGTTCATGTCTGGGGAGTTTGGTGGCCAGCGGAAGTTTTCAAACTCAAAAAAGTGTTTCTGGAGCCACTCTGTAGCAATTCTGGTCGTGTAGGGTGTCGCAGTGTGCTGCGGGAATTGCCCGAGCCCATAGGTATGCACAATGGACATGAATGGATGCAGGTGGTCGGACAGGATGCTTACGTACGTGCCACCTGTCCCAGTCGTACCAGGACATATGAGAGGTTAAATATCACTGCAACTGCACCCTCCCACACCATTACAGAGCCTCCACCAGCTTGAACAGTCCTCTGCTGACATCCAGCGCCAAGGATTCATGAGGCTGTCTCTGTAACCGTACACGTCTACCCATTCGATGGTGTTTGAAACGAGACTCGTCCGACCAGGTAAAATGTTTCCAATCGTTAACAGGCCAATATCGGTGTTGACGGGTCTGGGCGAGGCGTGAAGCTTTGTGTCGTGCAGTCATCAAGGGTACACGAGTGGGCCTTCGGCTCCGAAAGCCCATATCGGTGATGTTCTGTTAAATGTTGCGCATGCTGAAATAATCGATGCAATAACCGCTTTATGATCGCTGATTCCCTGTTCTGCCTTAACTATTTCAAATAGTTCGCGTCTGTTAGTCACCAGAAGGTCTAATATGTTATCGTCACGAGTCGGTATTCTGTTTAACTGCTCAAGGTAGTTTGTAGATAATGCACTTAAAAACATTTCACTGGATTCTTTGTCCCTGCCACCCATTATAAAGGTTTGAGTCTCCCAGTCTATATCTGGTAAATTAAAATCTCCATCCATAACCATAACATGCTCGGAAATCTACTCGAAATATTTTCCAAATTTTCCGTCATGTGCTCTGCCACAACAGTTGCTGAACCAGGGGTCTATAGAGACATCCAATTACCATGTTTGAGCCCTCTTTAACCGTGATCTTCACCCAAATTATTTCACATTTCGGATCTCCGTCAGTTTCCTTCGGTACTATTGCACTTTTTATAGCTATAAACACGCTTCCCCCTTCACTGTCCAGCCTGTCTCTGCAGTACACATTCCAATCTGAGTTTAGAATTTCATTACTGTTTACATCTGGTTTCAGGCAACTTTCCGTCCCTAGTACTATGTGGGCATTGTGACCGTTTATTAATGAGAGCAGTTCTGGGACCTTTCTATAGAAGCTCCTGCAGTTTACTATTACCGCATTAATATTGTTATTGCATGTTGCGTTTTGCCTAGTGCTACCTCGTCGCGTCTCAGGAGACGTCTTGTCGGGCGTAGGGAGAGAATTCTCTGATCTAAAAAACCCACATATGCACTCCACACGTACTCCGCTACCCTTGTAGCCGCTGCCTGCGTGTAGTGCACGCCTGACCTATTCAGGGGGACCCTACATTTCTCCACCCGATAGCGGAGGCCGAGAAATTTGCACCCCAGATCTCCTCAGAATCGTCTGAGCCTCTTGTTTAAGCCTTCCACTCGGCTCCAAACCAGAGGACCGCGATCGGTTCTGGGAACGATACTACAAATTGTTAGCTCAGATTCCACCCCGCGAGCGAGGCTTTCCGCCTTCACCAACTCCACCAACCACCTGTATGAACTGAGGATGACCTCAGAACCCAGACGGCAGGAGTCATTGGTGCCGATATGAGCAACAATTTGCAGTCGAGTGCACCCAATGCTCTCTATCGCTGCCGGCAGTGCCTCCTCCACCTCTCGGATGAGACCCCCCGGCAAGCAGACAGAGTGAACACTGGCCTTCTTTCCCGACCTTTCCGCTACTTCCCTAAAGGGCTCCATCAGCCGCCTAACATTGGAGCTCCAGTCACTAATAAACCTCTTCCTCCGTCCGCCTGCTCGGACCTTGCTGAAGAATCGGCCACATGTCCACTCACAGGCAGAGCGGCCGATGCCACACGGCCAGCCTCCACATTGACCCTCTGCATCGTGCGAAACGAACGCCACTGAACCCGCCACTCCCCTAATGGAGAGGGTGGCCCAACCGTGCCCGGTACCCGCGAAGATGTCTCGACAGCAGGGAACGTGGGTGAAGCATGTAACACCTGGGGTGTACCATGCGACGCGCCAGACTCCCCACTGCCGCTACACTCCGAGGCAGCAGCCTGAAGACGGCCATTAACACGTTTCGCTGTTCGTGAACATTGGCCAGTTCCTTCTGCTTCCGTACGCAGCAGTCACACATCCTATTCATCCTAAGAAATCAACAATTTACTGTAGAGAGTTAATCAACTTTTAACTAGACTGATAATTCACTAAAGGCACCTGATAGCTGACTAAACTGTGGTTACTAGACACTTCTTGTTGGAAACAATGAACATAAGCACTATCTGTCTCTGGACTGTATTTAAAACAAAAACGAAATCTATGGAACACTATTACTAGTACTCGAAAATTAAAGCTTCCTAAAAGCAAAAACACACGGAAAAAGAAGTGAGAAGTAAGAAAAACACAGTTATTACTTCAATTTACTTAGCTCGCTGTACAGCAGATGTGAAGCAGACGGCAGTTACTCACAATAGGTGGCACAGTGTAGAATAATCGAACAGGAGCCCTTTCATATCAGCGTTGCCAGCTGAAGACTTAAATTCCCATAAATGTGATTATAGATCTGAATAATTTTGTTTTATTTTGCTTATGACAAAGCACGATTTTTTACATGTTTTTAGATAAATAAAGCTATTTGTTGCAGTGAAACTTCTCGCATTTTAACTAATAACTCCTTTAGTCACCGAACTTTGCAGTTCTTTTTTAATTTATGGGATATTTCTCTATCTACTTACGGTTCTTATTTAATTAATGGGATATTTCTACATCTACTTACGGAGGGTACCTCGTACCACAACTAGCATCTTCTCTCTCTGTTCCACTCCCAAACAGAACGAGGGAAAAATGACTGCCTATATGCCTCTGTACGAGCCCTAATCTCTCTTATCTTTGTGGTCTTTCTGCGAAATATAAGTTGGCGGCAGTAAAATTGTACTGCAGTCAGCCTCAAATGCTGGTTCTCTAAGTTTCCTCAGTAGCGATTCACGAAAAGAACGCCTCCTTTCCTCCAAAGACTCCCACCCGAGTTCCTGAAGCATTTCCGTAACACTCGCGTGATGATCAAACGACCAGTAACAAGTCTAGCAGCCCGCTTCTGAACTGCTCCTATGTCCTCCCTCAATCCGACCTGATAGGGATCCCAAACGCTCGAGCAGTACTCAAGAATAGGCCGTATTAGTGTTTTATAAGCGGTCTCCTTTACAGATGAACCACATCTTCCCAAAATTCTACCAATGAACCGAAGACGACTATCCACCTTCCCCACAACTGTCATTACATGCTTGTCCCACTTCATATCGCTCTATAATGGTATGCCCAAATATTTAACCGACGTGACTGTGTCAAGCGCTACACTACTAATGGAGTATTCAAACATTACAGGATTCTTTTTCCTATTCATCTGCATTAATTTACATTTATCTATATTTACAGTTAGCTGCCATTCCTTACACCAATCACAAATCCTGTCCAAGTCATCTTGTATCCTCCTACAGTCACTCAACAACGACACCTTCCCGTATACCACAGCATCATCAGCAAACAGCCGCACATTGCTATCCACTCTATCCAAAAGATCATTTATGTAGGTAGAAAACAACAGCGGACCTACCACACTTCCCTGGGGCACTCCCGATGATACCCTCACCTCCGATGAACAGTCACCATCGAGGACAACGTACTGGGTTCTATTACTTAAGAAGTCTTCGAGCCACTCACATATTTGGGAACCAATCCCATATGCTCGTACCTTAGGTAGGAGTCTGCAGTGGGGCTCCGAGTCAAACGCTTTCCTGAAGTTAAGGAATATGGCATCTGTCTGGTACCCTTCATCCATGGTTCGCAAGACATCATATGAAAAAAGGGCGAGTTGCGTTTCGCAGGAGCGATGCTTTCTAAAGCCGTGCTGATGCATGGACAGCAACTTCTCTGTCTCAAGGAAATTCATTATATTCGAACTGAGAATATGTTTGAGAATCCTGCAACAAACGAATGTTAAGGATATTGGTCTGTAATTTTGAGGATCCGTCCTTCTACCCTTCTTATTTACAGGCGTCACCTGAGCTTTTTTCCAGTCGCTCGGGACTTTACGTTGGGCAAGAGATTCGCGATAAATGCAAGCTAAGTAAGGAGCCAATGCAGTAGAGTACTCTCTGTAAAACCGAATTGGGATCCCATTAGGACCTGGCGATTTATTTATTTTCAACCCATTCAGCTGCTTCGCAGCCCCAGGGATGTCTATCACTATGTCCTCCATACGGGACTCTGTACGAGACTCAAACGGCGGTATGTTTGTACGATCCTCCTGTGTGAAAGATTCCTCAAATGCTAAATTTAAAATTTCAGCTTTCGTTTTGCTGTCTTCCGTTGCCAGACCAGACTGATCAGTGAGTGACTGACTGGAAGCCTTCCACCCGCTTACCGATTTTACGTAATATCAGAATTTCCTTGGATTTTCAGCAAGGTCTTTTGCTAAGGTATGACGGTGGTAGTGGTTGTGTGCTTCACGCATCGCTCTTTTTACAGCAGCACGAATCTCTACTAACTTTTGCCTGCCCTCATTCTCCCGATCTTTCTTGTACCGCGAGTGCAACTGTCTTTGCTTCCTGAGCATTCTCCGAATTGCGCTGTTAAACCACGGTGGGTCTTTCCCATTTGTAACCCACTTTTAATTTTCCCATAATTCTTCCACGTCCATCGTGCCGGAAGTAAATGAAGTCGATTCATTTACTAAATGGGATGTTAACAACTGCTTATCTGCTCTTTCTAGCAAGAATACTCTCCTAGCCTTCTTGACGGACTTTTTGACTTTCGTAACTATAGTAATGACAACATCATGATCACTAATTCCTGTCTCAACACTGACACCGTCGATGAGGCCTGGTCTGTTCGTGGCTATCAGATCTAAAATATTTCCATTACGCGTTGGCTGTCGATTTAGCTGCTCGAGACAGTTTTCGGATAATGTGTTCAAAACTAATTCACATGACGGCTTATCTGTACCACCTGTAATAAATCCATAGACATCCCAGTCTATACTAGATAGGTTTAAGTCGCCTCCGACTAATATAGCATGATCCGGGTACTTCTGCGATTCAGAGTGTAGACTCCCTTTGAATGATTCTAGAACTGTCACGGTGGAACCTGGTGGCCGGTAATAACACCCAACAATTAACTTTATTTCTCCTAACCCTGTTAAACGTGTCCAGATAACTTCACAATCACACTCTACTTCGACCTCAGTAGACGCAATATTTTTTGTTAGCTGCAATGAAGACACCACCTCCTACGGTGTCTAATCTGTCTTTCCGATACACGTTCCAACCCTCACTAAATATTTCAGAACTTCCTATCTCAGGGTTCAGCCTGGTCTCAGTCCCGAGAATAATTTGCGCGCCACACGCTTCCTGGAGGGCAGTAAATTCAGGACCTTTATTCCGAACACTCTGAAAATTTACTGCTAATATCTTGATAGCTGAAGTGTCTTTACACTGAGCGCGTCCTGATTTCCCTGACTGCACGTCAACTGGTGAGTGTTCATCAGGACACCTCGCATTACTGCCTAGTCTTAAAAACCCCCATGTGCACGCCACAAGTACTCTGCTACCCGAGTAGCCACTTGCTTTGCGTAGAACAATGGGACGTTCCACATTGGGACATTTCACAGTGTATATACTGATTTATGTGGAAGGGACATCTTAAGATCTACTACACAGCCAAAATTTAATCAATCAGCGTTGTAGGAATCCTCTGCGTACAGATTAAATTAGTGTTTTCTAAGGATGGGTCTGTATGAGGGGTAAACACCGTTCAAGAAAGAAATGTGATGTAGATCCAGTACTGCCACTGCCACAACCACCGGCGTTCTGCAAGTTGTACTCCTCTGCAGTCGCATCAAGCCAATCGACTGTTAACTTGTTTCCAGAAAACTTGTTCTCTTACATGAGTTGAACAAACGTTTGAAATAGTTTTCCTAACCCCATTCTCATACTGTGAAAGTCAGTATATATACACATCAACAAAAGTTTTGTATAACCTCGATATGCCGTGCAGGTGTGCTGCTAATGTGACTATTTCTGTTTGGAATGTCACCCCTGACATTGTTGGTAAACGTATACATAGTTACCATGAGCGCTACCTGCGGGTAGAACGCCCACCGGATGGACTGGAGCATGTCAGTTGAAAGTAAAGCTGAACTAGGGACACTTGGAAAAGTCTCTGGAAAAGTTGAGTGAACATCCATTACGTCACGAAGGACAGTCGTGATCAGTGATCGGGTCAGCATCATTACGTTACGCACAGAAGGCTTGTGAACCAGGGAAGTTGATCTACGTGTACACAGTAGTCAAAGTGATGTGGAGTCGACATGGAATCGTCTCCAGTTGAAGGTTAGTGTTGCGGATGTACAGTGCACAGGCTGTCAACATTCGACAGGTACACGGTTTGATGATGATGATACGTGATTTGTGGGGTGCTCAGTTGCGTGGTTATCAACGCCCACAAAAATCGCCAATCTTTTCACTGTCCAGTCTCGCCACTTACAGGATTGATGGTGAAATGATGAGGACAACACAAACACCCACTCCCTGGGCGGAGAAAACCCAAACCCGGTCGGGAATCGAACCCGGGACTCCGTGATCCAGAGGCAGTAACGCTAGCGACTAGACCACGAGCTGCGGAATTGAGTCAAAGGAGCAATCGGGTGGGTGCTCCAGCACGCCTCCAGCACTGTGTCCCACATGTAGGACAGTGGTGGTGGAGAGATGTTCTGGGGCCACATTACATGGGGTCATGTGTTTGTTGAGGGTAATCCCACAGTAATCTACTGTAAAATGACGAGATTCTGCAACCAATAGTCGGACCGTATCGCCAAAATTTCGCTGACAATTTCACCTTGATGGAGGGTAGCTATGGCGCTCACGGTGTTGTTCCCGTGAATACTTTCCTTCGGGATGCTAGGATCATAAGAATGGAGTGGCCTGCCTATTCCCCGGAAATGAATCCAATAGAACGTGTGTGGAATAGATTGAAACGGGCTGGTTTTGAACGTAACCGACCACCGCTTACTCTGCGCGACTTACGCAGAATCGCTGTTGAAGAGTTGAACAATTTGGACCTGGCTTGATGATCTCATCTGTGGTATGCCAAGACTGATTCAAGTCTGCACCCGTAGCAATGGGACGTTCCGCCACGTGTCGCCATTGCTCAGGAGCGCTATAGGACCCTCTTATCCCCACCCCTAGGTAAACAACCGGTTTCTGTCGTTGTACATATTTTTTGTTTTTAATTATCTGGACACATTGCAAATGAAAAATACACATATCAAAAGAGTTTTGCATCACCCCAGTTCCCAGAACTCTTGAAGATAGACATTGTACCACAGACATAGTCCGTTTGACCTGAGATGTCACTAAACCAGCCCAAAGATGTAAACAATCGCGCATGAGCAGCGCGTATTGGACGGAGGGGTTCTACAGCCGATCAGTTCCAGTCATTCCACCAAGAAGGAGGTACACGGCTCGTGTTGTCTGTAGTTCAGCCAAGCCTACACGGTCAATACCGCGGTTCGATCGCGGCCGCATTGTTACTTTGTGTCAGGAAGGGCTCTCAACAAGGGAAGTGTACAGGCGTCTCGGAGTGAACCAAAGCGATGTTGTTCGGACATGGAGGAGATACAGAGAGATAGAAACTGTCGATGACATGCCTTGCTCAAGTCGCCCAAGGGCTATTACTGCAGTGGATGACCGCTACCTACATATTATGGCTCGGAGGAACACTGACAGCAACGCCACCATGTTGAATAATGGTTTTAGTGCAGCCACAGGACGTCGTGTTACGACTCAAACTGTGAGCAATAGGCTGCATGATGAGCAACTTCAGTCCCGACGTCCATGGCGAGGTCCATCTTTGCAACCAAAACACCATGCAGTGCGGTAAGTAGGGCCCAACAACATACCGAATGGACCGCCCAGGATTGGCATCACGTTCTCTTCACCGATGAGTGTCGCATATGCCTTCAACCAGACACTCGTCGGAGACGTGTTTGGAGGCAATCCGGTCTCGCTGAACGCCTTAGACACACTATCCAGCGAGTGTATCAAGGTGGAGGTTCCCTGCTGTTTTGGGGTGACATTATGTGGGGCAATTTACCCGTGGTCTGGGGGTAGCGTCTTTGATTCATAATCAAAATGTCTTCGGTCCCGGGTTCTATCCCCGCCACTGCCTAAATTTTGATAAATAATCAGCATTGGCGGCCGAAGACTTTCGGCATAAGAAGTCAGCCTCATTCTGCCAACGGCCTTGTCAAAGAGAGCGGAGGAGCGGATAGAGGTTCAGGGCACTCTCTTGTCCTAGGGGTGGGAAATTGCCCCTAAAGGCGGAAGAATCAGCAATGATCAACGACATGAGGATGCAGAAGGCAATGGAAACCACTGCATTAAAGACACGTAACGTGTATCCACAGGACATGTGGCCTGTAATTGAAGAAGTGTCATGATGATCTCTCCATTGGCAAAAGATTCCGGAATAGTCCCCCATTCGGATCTTCGGGAGGGGACTGCCAAGGGGGAGGTTACCATGAGAAAAAAGATTGAATAATCAACGAAAGGATAACGTTCTACGAGTCGGGGCGTGGATTGTCAGAAGCTTGAACATGGTAGGGAAACAAGAAAATCTGAAAAGGGAAATGCAAAGGCTCAATCTAGATATAGTAGGGGTCAGTGAAGTGAAGTGGAAGGAAGACAAGGATTTCTGGTCAGATGAGTAAAGGGTAATATCAACAGCAGCAGAAAATGGTATAACAGGTGTAGGATTCGTTATGAATAGGAAGGTAGGGCAGAGGGTGTGTTACTGTGAACAGTTCAGTGACCGGGTTGTTCTAATCAGAATCGACAGCAGACCAACACCGACAACGATAGTTCAGGTATACATGTCGACGTCGCAAGCTGAAGATGAACAGATAGAGAAAGTGTATGAGGATATTGAAAGGGTAATGCAGTATGTAAAGGGGGACGAAAATCTAATAGTCATGGGTGACTGGAATGCAGTTGTAGGGGAAGGAGTAGAAGAAAAGGTTACAGGAGAATATGGGCTAATACCCTGTTCAAGAATCACAAGAGGAGGAGGTATACTTGGAAAAGGCCGGGAGGTACGGGAAGATTTCAGTTAGATTACATCATGGTCAGACAGAGATCCCGAAATCAGATACTGGATTGTAAGGCGTACCCAGGAGCAGATATAGACTCAGATCACAATGTAGTAGTGTTGAAGAGTAGGCTGAAGTTCAAGACATTAGTCAGGAAGAATCAATACGCAAAGAAGTGGGATACGGAAGTACTAAGGAATGACGAGATACGTTTGAAGTTCTCTAACGCTATAGATACAGCAATAAGGAATAGCGCAGTAGGCAGTACAGTTGAAGAGGAATGGACACCTCTAAAACGGGCCATGACAGAAGTTGGGAAGGAAAACATAGGTACAAAGAAGGTAGCTGCGAAGTAACCATGGGTAACAGAAGAAATACTTCAGTTGATTGATGAAAGGAGGAAGTACAAACATGTTCCGGGAAAATCAGGAATACAGAAGTAAAAGTCGCTGAGGAATGAAATAAATAGGAAGTGCAGGGAAGCTAAGAAGAAGCTGCAGGAAAAATGTGAAGACATCGAAAAAGATATGATTGTCGGAAGGACAGACTCAGCATACAGGAAAGTAAAAACAACCTTTGGTGACATTAAAAGCAACGGTGGTAACATTAAGAGTGCAACGGGAATTCCACTGTTAAATGCAGAGGAGAGAGCAAATGGTTGGAAAGAATACATTGAAAGCCTCTATGAGGGTGAAGTTTTGTCTGATGTGATAGAAGAAGAAACAGGAGTCGATTTAGAAGAGATAGGGGATCCAGTATTCGAATCGGAATTTAAAAGAGCTTTGGAGGACTTACGGTCAAATAAGGCTGAAGGGATAGATAACATTCCATCAGAATTTCTAAGATCATTGGGGGAAGTGGCAACAAAACGACTATTCACGTTGGTGTGTAGAATATATGAGTCTGGCGACATACCATCTGACTTTCGGAAAAGCATCATCCACACAATTCCGATGACGGCAGAAGCTGACAAGTGCGAGAATTATCGCACAATCAGCTTAACAGCTCATGCATCGAAGCTGCTTACAAGAATTATATACAGAAGAATGGAAAAGAAAATTGAGAATGCGCTAGGTGACGATCAGTTTGGCTTTAGGAAAAGTAAAGGGACGACAGAGGCAATTCTGACGTTACGGCTAATAATGGAAGCAAGGCTAAAGAAAAATCAAGACACTTCCATAGGATTTGTCGACCTGGAAAAAGCGATCGGCAATATAAAATGTTGCAAGCTGTTCGAGATTCTGAAATAAGTAGGGGTAAGCTATAGGGAGAGACGGGTCATATACAATATGTACAACAACCAAGATGGAATAATAAGAGTGGACGATCAAGAACGAAGTGCTCGTATTAAGAAGGGTGTAAGACAAGGCTGTAGCCTTTCGCCCCTACTCTTCAATCTGTACATCGAGGAAGCAATGATGGAAATAAAAGAAAAGTTCAGGAGTGGAATTAAAATACAAGGTGAAAGGATATCAATGATACGATTCGCTGATGACATTGCTATCCTGAGTGAAAGTGAAGAAGAATTAAATGATCTGCTGAACGGAATGAACAGTCTAATGAGTACACAGTATGGTGTTAGAGTAAATCGGAGAAAGACGAAGGTAATGAGAAGTAATAGAAATGAGAACAGCGAGAAACTTATCAGGACTGATGGTCACGAAGTCAATTAAGTTAAGGAATTCTGCTACCTAGGCAGTAAAATAACCAATGACGGACAGAGCAAGGAGGACATCAAAAGCAGACTCGCTATGGCAAAAAAGGCATTTCTGGCCAAGAGAAGTCTATTAATATAATATATCGGCCTTAATTTGAGGAAGAAATTTCTGAGGATGTACGTCTGGAGTACAGCATTGTATGATAGTGAAACATGGACTGTGGGAAAACCGGAACAGAAGAGAATCGAAGCATTTGGGATGTGGTGCTATAGACGAATGTTGAAAATTAAGTAGACTGATAAGGTAAGGAATGAGGAGGTTCAACGCAGAATCGGAGAGGAAAGGGATATGTGGATAACATTGATAAGGAGAAGGGACAGGATGGTAGGACATCTGCTAAGACATGAGGGAATGACTTCCATGGTACTAGAGGGAGCTGTAGAGGGCAAAAACTGTAGAGGAAGACAGAGATTGGAATACGTCAAGCAAATAATTGAGGACGTAGGTTGCAAGTGCTACTCTGAGATGAAGAGGTAGCACAGGAAAGGAATTCGTGGCGGGCCGCATCAAAGCAAATTATGTGGGGCCGGCGTACGCCGCTGGTGGTCATGGAAGGCGCCGTAACGGCTGTACGATACGTGAATGCCATCCTCCGACCGATAGTGGAACCAATCGGCAGCATATTGGCGAGGCATTCGTCTTTATGGACGACAATTCGCACACCCATCGTGCACATCTTGTGAATGACTTCCTTCAGGATAACGACATCGCTCGACTAGAGTGGCCAGCATGGTCTCCAGACATGAACCCTATCGAACATGCCTGGGATAGATTGAAAAGGGCTGTTTATGGACGATATGAATTGCCAACCACTCTGAGGGATCTAAGCCGAATCGTCGTTGAAGAGTGAGAATCTGGACCAACAGTGCCTTGATGAACTTGTGGATAGTATGCCACGACGAATACAGTCTTGCATCAACGCAAGAGGACCTGCTACTGGGTTTTAGAGGTACCGGTGTGTACAGCAATGTGGATCACCACCTCTGAAGATCTCGCTATAAGGTCGTACAACACGCAATATGTGGTTTTCATAAGCAATACGGAGATGATGTTTATGTTGTTCTCTACTCCAATTTTCTGTACAGGTTCCGGAACTCTCGGAAGCGAGGTGATGCAAAACTTGTTTGCTGTCTGTATATAAACATGTCACGGATCCAGATTTTGTTTTCTGTGCATGAATTTCGAAGTAAAGCAGAGATGGAAACTTTTGTTGATGAATGTTGTTCCACATAACCACACTCGTAGCGTTGTTTTTGTTGTGGTCTTCAGTCCTGAGACTGGTTTGATGCAGCTCTCCATGCTACTCTATCCTGTGCAAGCTGCTTCGTCTCCCAGTACATACTGCAACCTACATCCTTCTGAATCTGCTTAGTGTATTCATCTCTTGGTCTCCCTCTACAATTTTTACCCTCCACGCTGCCCTCCAATACTAAATTGGCGATCCCTTGATGCCTCAGAACATGTCCTACCAACCGAACTCTTCTTATAGTCAAGTTGTGCCACAAACTCCTCTTCTCCCTAATTCCATTCAATACCTCCTATTTAGTTATGTGATCTACCCATCTAATCTTCAGCATCCTTCTGCAGCACCACATTTCGAACGTTTCTATTCTCTTCTTGTCTAAACTATTTATCGTCCACGTTTCACTTCCATACATGGCTACACTTATTATAAATACTTTCAGAAACGACTTCCTAGCACTTAAATCTATACTCGATGTTCACTTCCACACAAATACTTTCAGAAACGACTGCCTAACACTTAAATCTATACTCGATGTTTCTTTAGAAACGCTTTCCTTGCCATTGCCAGTCTAAATTTTATATTCTCTCTACCTCGACCATGATCAGTTATTTTGCTCCCCAAACAGCAAAACTCCTTTACTAATTTAAGTGTCTCATTTCCTAATCTAATTCCCTCAGCATCACCCGAGTTAACTCGACTACATTCCATTATCCTCGTTTTGCTTTTGTTGACGTTCATCTTATATCCTCCTTTCAAGACACTGTCGATTCCTTTCAGCTGCTCTTCCAAGTCCTTTGCTGTCTCTGACAGACTTACGATGTCATCCGTGAACCTTAAAGTTTTTATTTATTTTCCATGGATTTTTATACTCGTAGCGTACATAGTATTTATGTCGTGAGCCAAGTGGGAATACATTTTGTCTTGTCTGCGTAGACCGACCTTCTTGCTGTATGTAACGATGGAGCCTGGCGTGAGAGATTCCCAGTTGGCGGAGTTTACACTATAACAGCCGATTACGATCGCTTTCCCTTTCAGTCTTAGCACATTTCTCGAACACTTCTGCAAAAAGCTTGGCTTTGCATCAAAATTTCTTTTACAAAAGCTGTACTACTTGACTAAGATTTTTCTGTTTTTACTGTGAAATGTTCATTTATTCTACATGCCCTTGATAAAAGGCAACCATAATGGTAATTTTTAGGCTTGTAAAATCCCTTATTCGGTTTTTTAAACGTCCATGTCATGCTGCTTTCGAGGGTTCGGAAATTTCTGGAGATATTACGCGGAATTTATTATTTGAAATTACTACTGGCAGCCTTCGGTAAGCGTTTCCCATCAGCTTTGTAGAAACAAGTAAGCTAGGGATCTACGTGCTTTTAAAAGCACGTAGATCCCTAGCTTACTTGTTTCTACAAAGCATTGCTTAACGTCTGACGTTGTGCTCTACATACGGCCTACATTTCAGGAAACGATTCATCGACATGGACCGCTACGACAGCAATTCCTCTCTACAAGCAAGTCATCCCACTCCATTGCCAAAATCTGTGGCTCACTTACAGCAACCTTAGTAATGTTGTAGACAGAATTCAATCGTGGTTGCAATAAAGAAGTAGTAAATCTGACTGGATTCTCTCTGTATCCTCTACAATCAGTTGCCATGTTGGTAGTATCGGTTTTCAGTAACTGCTTTATAATGTAGGTTTTACGTATATATATCGTAATCGGTGACAATATTTAGGACTTCATAATTCTATAACATTAATTGTGAAGCGTTTCGGGCCACTGGTGCTTGTCATCATTTATCAAGGAACGCAAATATTTAAATACTGCGAATGAGAAAAATTATCGCTAGTTGTTATTCAGTAGCGATTGTTTTCATTGGTTTGTGAACGTATGCTTCCTCAAATAGGAGTAGGAAAAAATCTTTATAAGCTACGAAGGTTGCCCAGAAACTAATGCACCGTGTTTTTTTTCTCTGCTGAAAACAATTCTACGAATGTGAAACGTTAAGTATGTATTATTTGAAGTCTCCTGAGTGACAGCGCCAAGTTTCCGTCACTTCTGACAGATGACGTAGCTGCACGACAGTTTCAAACTAGCGTCGGTAGGTGATGTACGTTACAAGCAACGTGCCGTCATTGAATTTCTCACTGCAGAGAAAGAAATTGTGGGGAATATTCACAAACACTTGTGCAAAGTCTATGGAGCATCTGCTGTCAACTGAAGCACAGTTGCCAGCCGCTGTGGACGAGCGATTCTAGGCTATTCAGTCCGGAACCGCGCGACTGCTACGGTCGCAGGTTCGTATCCTGGCTCGGGCATGGATGTGTGTGATGTCCTTAGGTTAGTTAGGTTTAAGTAGTTCTAAGTTCTAGGGGACTGATGACCTCTGATGTTGAGTCCCATAGTGCTCAGCGCCATTTGAACCATTTTTTGAAGCACAGTTAGTGGCTGAGGACGGATGGTGAGGTCATCAGGAGGCAGTTCGGCGGAGCTCCACGACTTGCAGCGGTCGGGAAGACCATCCACGGCTGTCACACCTGACATATTGCAGCGGGCTGATGTCATTTGTCATTAAAGGGTGCCATTCGCGGAAGATATTTTGAGGATGATGAGGAAGTGATTCACACAGTGAAGCATTGGCTCCACGAGCTGATGTCATTTGTCATTAAAGGGTGCCATTCGTGGAAGACATTTTGAGGACGATGAGGAAGTGATTCACACAGTGAAGCACTGGCTCCGCCACCAGGACCAGGATTTGTACGGTCAGGGCATGCACGCTCTTGTTTCGCGCTGGAGGATGGCCATGGAACGAGATGCAGATTACGTGGAAAAATAGGGTGTGTAGATTCTTTCGTGTGTGTAATTCTCATTATGTTCCATAAAGAATTGTTGAAGAATAAAATGGGGTGTATTACTTCGCCGGCCGGAGGGGCCGTGCGGTTCTAGGCGCTACAGTCTGGAACCGAGCGACCGCTCCGGTCGCAGATTCGAATCCTGCCTCGGGCATGGATGTGTGTGATGTCCTTAGGTTAGTTAGGTTTAATCAGTTCCAAGTTCTAGGCGACTGATGACCTCAGAAGTTAAGTCGCATAGTGCTCAGAGCCATTTTTGTATTACTTCCTGGGCAACCCTCGTAATGAAGACACCCACGACAGGACGACAAATCGGCGATAGTTTTGTTAATATCTGTCCTAGTAAAGCAAATAATATTTAATTACTTTGTATCTCTTGACGCCTGAAGATAAGCACCGGTGGCTTGAAAGGTGTCGCAAATAAATTAATATTATAAAATGTTTAATCCACAAATATTGTGATTGCTTGCTGCATGTGCAGCTAACCGCTAGTACTTCCTCTTTTAGTGCTGTTTGACGGCTACCTTCCAGGAACGCCTTTGTGAAACACAGCGTGCAGCAACTACCAGACTTTCGCAAAACTTTACTCTCTGACAGACGGGCGTATGAGAAGTGGTGCCGCTGAGCAAAGAGCATATAAGTTAACTCCACAAACCATCGAAAGATATGTGGCCAAGTGAATGAAGGTTTGTCATAAAGTTATCATTATCAGCTCGAGGAAGTAAATTTAAATAATTGATTTCTTGTTTGTTAGCAGCTGCGTGTCTGCAATATCTGTACATCTGGAATCATCACATCTCAGTATAGTAGCACGCCGCTAGGGCAAACAAAACGAAATGGCACAATCTACTCATAACGTAGCATAGGCTCATGTTCAGAAAGAAAGAACACCTTGAACGCCTAGAGATAGGACGTTCATGTTCACAGGACTTGTACATTAGTACATTCTGAAGAAGCGATTAGCATCGGACTATGTCGAAAAAATGGCTCTGTGCACTATTGGACTTAACATCTGAGGTCATCAGTCCCCTAGAATTACTGAAACCTAACGAACCTAAGGACGTCACACACATCCATGCCCGAGGCAGTATTCGAACCTGCGACCGTAGCAGTCTCGCCGTTCCGGACTGAGGCGCCTAGAACCGCTCAGCCACCACGACCGGCGACCATGTCGAACCCCCGACTAAAAGTCAATATCGACATCACGGCGCAACACCACGTGCCTGTAAAATGTACCTCCGGCTCTCGTTGTTGCTGTAAGCAGAGGGTAACAGATGAGTGTGAGTTGAGCAGACGTGCAGGATGTCTCGTAGGCGTATGCAAGAATCATCCGTTAAATCAGCACAGTCTTTCATCCTGATATTCTGGCATAAGTGCTTTCAAACGATACATTCAAAATCGCGCCTCAGAATACGGAAGAGATTCGCTTTCTTAGAAAAGAACGCATCCATGAAGCCCGATTTCTCTTTTCGCAGTCAACTTTTTTCCATGTGGAATGCAGATGCAGTAGAGCCTCGCCCACATACACTAGCTCGTTTCCGCGGCAATACTGTGGCTCGTCAAAACATTCCTGCCACTAAAATGAACTGCTCCAAACATCACCCGGAAAGTGTGACCGGCAATGTTGCCGAACATATGGCTGCAGTCCGTGTGGCCGGCAGCGTTTCTCGGCAGCATTGCCGGGCTATGTTGTCAGCAATACATTATTTTTATGTTCCTTTAAACGTGCTTTAAAGCAGGAAAGCTGGACAGATGTTCTGACATCGACTCACCACCGCTTGTCATTCTCCGTTATACGTCTTGCAACAGCCTGTAACGATTCCTTCGAACTGAATGCCACGCAACGGATATCTAAACCTGAATAATGCTTTAAAGAAGCTTTGAAAAGATAATACGTCGTCACATATCGACATTCAGACTGATCGAAACTGTCAGTCACAGAGAGTGATAGAAAGCACGTTGTATTGTCAGATGCCTGCCTGTCGGCGTGTTGTGTACCGTACGACTGTGAAGAAGGGTCGCTGTAGTTCGTTGCTGAATATTCGTACGAACCGCCCCGTGCGAAATAACTAAATGTGCGCCCTAAATCATACACTCAATGCGCCCTAGCGATCTTAATTACTTTGGTCGACGTTTGTTGCACATTCGCCACACTTGTGAGTCCTTTGTGTCATGCCATTATACTCCAGATTCTTTAAAGAATCTAACTCCCACGTAAAAAACGATTTCAAACGTCTGATTGCTTTACAAATGGGTTAATGCGTGAAGCATGTAAGGATGCAAGCATATAAGCGACTAAAAGTTTAGAAAAGGTTTGAAATTATGTTTAAAGTTTGTTGGAATTCGCTTTTTGCCGTCATTTGAAGCGCTGGAAGAGTTTAATCTGCGCTCAATTTTAAGTAAAACCTAGTTTTTCGCACATCTCACTGTTCATGACGTCTCCTAGATTACGTATCATACAATGATGTAATTTTGCAGGGACGTTCAGTGGTATATGTAGATATTGTAACAATTGTAAATTTGTGGTAAGATCTTATGTGACCAAACTGCTTAGGTCATCGGTCCCGAAGCTTACACACTATTTGATCTTACTTAAATTAACTTACGCTATGGACAACACACACACCCATGCCTGAGGGAGGACTCGAACCTCCGACGGGGGGAGCCGCGCGGACCGTGACAAGACGCCTTTGACGGCGCGGCTTGTAGATATTGTCTGCAAAATGTGTTGCGAATAGTACTAGTAGTAAAGAAGTAATAAAACGTAACGCCTCACGCACAAGACCTACTACATGAGCAGCGAAAATCTAATAAACGATAAGCTTTTACCCTTTAATCATTTTGCTAGAGTTGTCTTCTATAAAAAGTTTCGTGAAGGTTTGAATTTATTAACAAAGTTTGTTGAAAATCGCTAAGTGCACTCATTCGCAAATACTGGATGCAGACGACATGGATAGTCGGCGCACAGTGCATTACGCTGCGTCAAGACACAAACACAGTTTCTAGCTATTGTGACGTGTGGTGTAACTGTGCGTGCGTTGTGATGTACAAGTTCAGCTAGATTACAATAAAATTAGTTACTTATTATTAATTTAATATGAGGTTTTATTTAATCACTGCTTTTCGCAGCTAATGAACCTTATTTTGTTAAAGAAATCTTCACCTGGGAACATGTAGCGATGTTGTCTGTCAAGCAGTGTAAATGTCACAATGTTAATTCACAAAAGTAATCATTTATAACCAGCAAACAAGCTAAATGTATGATAAGTAATCTGAACTAAACAAGACTAATGATTTTTATTAGTTTCAGTGCTGTTGTTGAAAAGACTCTTTGCTAGTTGCGGATCTTTTATCAAATTTAATGCTACTGTTATTCGACGTGGCAACACTTTTCTCTAAGCAAAATCAACAGTTCCGTCACACAGTACCACACGTACACAACACTAATCTATTTTCCTGTCAAAATATTTCATAAAAGTTGTTACGAAATTACCAGGTTCCATACATGAGCAGATAAGAATTTATGTGTAAGATGCTATTTGCGTTCGTAGAAGTTCAATGTATTCACAGTGTAACTGGAATTTATTACCTTAGAGTGGGTCTTCGGCCACCAATACACAATTATTATCGCAATTATAACCAACAACATTTATGTCTGTATAGAAAATCAATTTAAAACTGCCGTTGCAATATTTCACTAAGATGGCAGCCAGCATAACGCAATCACTTATCGATTCTGCTTCAGGCTGTGTTTTATTTGTAATAAATAATATATATTAAATCTTTTCTCGCCTTCACTATATGCATTCACATTTGAAAATTTTCTCAATGTTACAAGACACATTAATATTCATTATTTACCAATAAACTGCGCTGTAGATCAATAGCGCTGATAGCTGTGCTCTTTGGTGGCTAAGCAGGAAACTTAACCTTTATACAGGACGAGAATTACAGTGAAATAAAACTCCAAACAAAGAAGATTCATTTCAATAACACATAAAAGCTATTTTCATGTATCAGTTAGCAACGTAACAATACTTTAGTACAGTTTTTTACAGACCTCTGTGTTACGAGACATCACATCCTGTCAGTGCAGAAGCATTTTTCTACAAAAATCATAGTTAACGAAATATTGAGATTTTTATTATCTTTTTACATGGGCATTGTCAGATAATTTTTTTACAGAATATTAAATCATGTAGTTGACAATAATTATTCCTTATTTTATTAACGATGAAGTCCTTTTTATTAGTATTACGGGAATAGGGTAAAAGTTTAGTCAGATTCCACGTACAATGCTGTCGTGAATATTATTTTGAATAAATTATAGGCCTGAATTTTAAGCTATGAGAGGCCTAGTTGTCTTGCTGGGTTAAGCCTTTAACACAGATTATACCTCTTAATGAGCAGATTATGACAGCATTTAAATTTTTTGAATACTGAAAATCAAATTTTTGTTGCTCCTCGAACCCATTAGACAGGCAACCGCGCTGTTGGACATTACACCGATAACCATGAACCCAGAGTCGGGTTAGCAGTTTGGTAATGTAGGCAGCACAAACAAACCACTATACTTGTTCACTACATTGTTTATAGATTCACGGCATCGACAGGGGAATCTGCGCCAACCGTGGATTAGGTCACTTTTATGCATTTCGATAAAAAATGCTTTTTTATGAATAATTGTGGTACTGTAATGTCAGACGGTTTACATTTCATTGTTCTCACTGTGGCTTCCGGTTTGCCCCACAGAGAAAAACCTCCAAGTGGCTTTCTTCACGTCTGGCTTCTGGTCATACATAAGGAAAGAATAATGACTCAGAACCCAGACATGAATTTTTACTGCGTTCAGTTTTTTATACGTCACTTCCTGCCTCCATCTCGATTATTCAAGTTGAAAGGAAAAACATTTCTGAATGGCTTCCGGCAGTTTTGCAACGTAGACATAAGGGCGTAATTGTTTTTTGTGCCGAGAGCTTATTCATTGTATTATTTAGTGCGAGTCGCCAAAATTAAATGTTGCGTCAGTTGTCATTATGTCGTATGGTTGCACTAACTGCACACTTTACGCTTTGAGTTACTCTGCTTTCTATTGTGTACTCTTCATCAAGAGACTTAACGGACTATCTCGTTTTCTTCATTTTAGCCTTTTAGTAACTTTCCAGTAGGGAGTCCTTGAATAGCAATTCGCTAGCCTTTATCCAGGACAATGTAGTCCATATTCGCTTACAGTATCCATACATATTATAAAAGTATACCTTGTAATTTAGTAACTAGGGAGCACCAGGTCAGTTCCAATTAACATTTACTGTGACGGAATTTCGCGTGGATGGTGACCGTATGACTGCTGCTTGATGGGAATTTAGACATCATTGCACTGTAGAACGTGATGGTCGCTTTACATTTTGCCACGAAATCAAAACATGGGTTGAGAATTTCGAGCAAAGGGGTCAGCTCTTAAAACAGAATCCAACAGGAGATAAGCGCACCCAGTGAAGCCCAGACAAATTGAAACACTTTGGTCACCAGTCTGAAGGAGCCCACGGCCATCGGTGAGGAAACGCGATAAAGCATTAAACCGTCTGCCGAGTACTTGACGGTGATTTGAAGTTCCACCCTTACAAAACTGAAGTTGTAGAGGAACTGAAACCTTCAGATTACTCTGCGTGAAAACACCTTTTTGAAAAAAAAAATTATGGATAGAATAAATGGGACCCTCTCCAATTTTGTTGACGCTATTCGTACATGATTAGGCGCGTTTCATGTCAGCACGTATGTAAACAAACAGAATCTCAGACTCTGAGTACCTAAAAGCCCTTGTAGGTTGCTCGAACGACTATTACGTTGCACAGAATTTTAGATTTGTAGGGCACGTCAACGTGAGACCTGCTGAGACGTTACTTCCTTTAGAGGATGCAACGACGTTAACATGTCGATATGCTCGAAACTCTTGCTTCAGAACAGCTTCAAAACTTTGCCGCTCTTAATAATCTTAGGTTTCAGTTGGATGGAGCCATAGCCCACTGATACCCGTTCCACAGATCTTTCGCAATTACGTAGTTTCACGATTTTGTGACATTCGTTGGACATCGAGGTCGGCGTGTTAATTTTTTTTGAATTTTTTCTTGTGGAGTCACCCCATAAGCAAGGTGTTCACAACTCGTCCTGAGTTGAGAAGAAGGACTAGAAAAAAAATCACTTCAGTTTCAGTGGGTGAATGTTTCAACGCCCTAAGCATAATCTCAGGACTGGCTTCCAGAAATACATCTACATCTACATTTATACTCCGCAAGCCACCCAACGGTGTTTGACGGAGGGCACTTTACGTGCCACTGTCGTTACCTCCCTTTCCTGTTCCAGTCGCATATGGTTCGCAGGAAGAACGACTGCCGGAAAGCCTCCGTGCGCGCTCGAATCTCTCTAATTTTACATTCGTGATCTCCTCGGGAGGTATAAGCAGGGGGAAGCAATATATTCGACACCTCATCCAGAAACGCACCCTCTCGAAACCTGGACAGCAAGCTACACCGCGATGCAGAGCGCCTCTCTTGCAGAGTCTGCCACTCGAGTTTGCTAAACATCTCCGTAACGCTATCTCACTTACCAAATAATCCTGTGACGAAACGCGCCGTTCTTCTTTGGATCTTCTCTCTCCCCTCCGTCAACCCGATCTGGTACGGATCCCACACTGATGAGCAATACTCAAGTATAGGTTGAACGAGTGTTTTGTAAACCACCTCCTTTGTTGATGGACTACATTTTATAAGGACTCTCCCAATGAATCTCAACCTGGTACCCACCTTACCAACAATTAATTTTATATGATCATTCCACTTCAAATCGTTCCGCACGCATACTCTCAGATATTTTACAAAAGTAACTGCTACCAGTGTTTGTTCCGCTATCATATAATCATACAATAAAGGATTCTTCTTTCTATGCATTCGCAATACATTACATTTGTCTATGTTAAGAGTCTGTTGCCAGTCCCTGCACCAAGTGCCTATCCGCTGCAGATCTTCCTGCATTTCGCTATAATTTTCTAATGCTGCAACTTCTGTGTATACTACGTACGTTTGAGTGGCCTGCGTCTCACAGACCTCATTTCCGCACAGTAAGTTTTGTTGTTGCTGTTGTTGTGACACCAACGGCATGTGATTTACTGTTTCGTTACAACGATAAAACTTATAAATTGACTTTCTTTACTTTTGTGAGTGGCACTTCAAATTTTCGCGTTTCCTTGTGACGTCTCGTATATCGTTCTCAGCTACAGCTGACAGGGCTGTAGCTACGAGTGCAGGAAATGGAACGGCAGGTTATGACAGCAGAGAAGCTAGCGCGGCAGTGCGATCACACGGCCGTCCAGATAGGAAAAACGACGTGACAGAGCCGCCGTGCGTGTGAATCGCAATTTATGCGTGTCAGCTCGCGACAAATACGGTATGCGCGGCAGTAAACACCGGCGAGATTACGTGAAAACAGTTTGTCACAATCAGGCGCCGCTCGCCGTCCATTCAGGCCGTATTTACCCTGTCTGCTGTTTGCTGCGAGTTGATACATACAAAAAGTACACTAGGGCGCTGCGAATGAACACGGGATCACCATTAAAAAGGATTATCAGAACAAATACGGCGTTTACCCAGCGCTCCTAGCTCGGCGCACCGCTTTTGTTTCACTCCCTCCTCCGCCCCACCCCCCCTCCCCCACGCGGCCGCCCGAACCCAGCCTCCCGCCCACGCGTGTGTGTGTGTGTGTGTGTGTGCGTTAGAGTGGTGCGTGTGTTTGCAGCGTGCCACGCATCGATACTCTGCAAATTTATTCATAGCGGTCCGCCCCGCAGTTTACCGGGCGCGACGCGCCTCGGCGTGGTGCTCCGCCAGTGACGGGACGACTCTGCAGACTTTGCACGCTGGCGATGATAAATAGGTTTTCAATAAATCCGTCATTAAACGTGCGTGGGCGAGGAGATGTATGGCGGCCCCCGGCGGCGGAAGCCGTCGCGCTCCACTTTCTGGCTGTCCGCCGGCGAAGAGGCGAGTCCCGACACTTCTCAGTCCATGGCTGTCTGCTGCTGGAGCTAGGTCAAGTCCTGTTTAGTTACGAAATAGTAGAGACTGCACCTTCCGGAAACTGCTACCTGCGAACTACGTAATTAGCCTCGTCCCAGTATAAGAGAAAGTCGAGAGAAAAAAAATTAATCTGCTATTTACTAGTGGACAAACGGAACAGCAGCCAAGTATCTGATTTATCAAAAATACACAGGTCAGAATAAATAGTCAATGAAGACGTATACAACACGTAATAGAGGTGTTATCTGAAGTTGCAATTATTCCTGCCAGCACTATTGCAGATCTCCGGATTAAATCGATATCCACTGTTTTATAATTTGTAGCCTCTTTACCTCTCACTTAAGAGCAATTCCAGAAGTCGGCCAATGGGGAGGGGGGGGTACTAATCGCGGGAGGAGGAGGGGGAGGTGGAATAACGCTAACAAAAGGAGAGGGGTCCTCCACCGACAAATCGGCAAAACTTGGTGTTGCTTAAAGTAGTTTTTGGTAACTGTTTTGGAGTTCAGCGAAAAACATCTCTACAGAATGTGTGTACTCGGGAAAATAATGCGATTTGACCCATATCTCCGGCGATTTCCAAGTTTTTGTTTGGGGTCAGCAATTTGAGTGTTTGTGGTGTGCGTACTGTAAGACCTTCGGTACACACACCATCAGATTATTTGACTTGTCGCTCTAACGAAGTAGGCGAGTGTCAGCAATATGTCTCGTGGTCTTATCGTGGCGTGTTTATCTTCTGCCGTTAGGTCAGACGATAGAAATGCCACTTGCATGCTTAGAGTAGCAGATTGACGGTGACCAACTTTAAACGGAGCTTGATTAATTTTCACACACATTCATTAAAATAATAAAAAGCATAGACATTACGTAACTTGATTCTGGATGAAGTTTACAAGTGACAATCTGAAGTTCCTTTGGTCTTGGTACGTTAATCTTATTCTCACATATCTCTGATGCTTGACAATGTGTCTATTCATTTACCTTCATGGCTATGTACAGGAATATGGTAATCTTATTAGGTGCAGACTGAAACTTGACTATAGACTAGTACAGACTAATGCAGACAAATGCAGACCCGTGCAGACTAGTTCAGACTGGTACAGACTAATGCAGACTGACTAATCAGAGGTCTGTACACTCGTTATAATACCTCACACATTCAGGTATCACTGCACGAGTGTGATCTGCGAGGGGAAAAGGTTCTACGTTAGCAGCAATCTCATTGACTGCGTTACATATTAATACGTGGATCGGCGGATGCAGAATTTGGTCCGTCTCTAAGGCAGCGCCATCTCGTAGTGTAGAGACGAGACGGACGAGCGCTGCGCCTTCGTTGTTGTGCTTAGCAGGGTGCGCTCTAGTGGGAAAGTTGTGTACGCACTGACTACGTGGAACTATGTACACAACAGTACATTAACAAATAATAAGTCGCCCATTTTAAGTTAAATGACATTCATTGGTTTAGATAGTAAGCTATTTTCCGCTCTTATTCTTTTGTTAAAATGTGTTTGAAATACATTTCAACCTATATTGCTACATATTTATTAAAAAATGATTGAATCTGTTTAAGTAATACATTCACTGGTTTCTGAAGTCATTTTAACCAGTGTAATATAATACTCCATTGTGGGGTGGAGGGGGGATTATAGCCCCCATAGCCCCCCCCCCCCTTTGCCACCGCCCCTGCTCTCACTCTATAACATTCTACATATTACCAAAACTATGTAACCACAAAGAGTTATCCAATTTAGACAGGTATGCTAACCTTTGCCTAAACAGAACGTAATTTGAACTGAACTGCAAGTGATCTGAAAGCAGCTTGCCTTTATATTAAATGCGCAACTCAAGTAAAACAATTATCTGGCTCTAATCAAAATTTCCACTTATCTCGTGTCTTGACAACATTGTTGGAGATTTCTCGAAAATACAACAGCAAACAGCAAGCACGCATCGGCTAAGCTAGACTTCTGTTTCTTAATAAAATTCTCAAACTTCAACCAAACTGTTGCATACCACATGGTACAATGGGGAAAGGCGCAGTGGGATGGGCAGAGTAACTGTTCCTGTGAAATGATATTCCAAGACAACAGTTTAAGAATGACGTAAAACTTCGCGTGATCTTCACACGTAACATTGGTCTAAACAATGCTAAGCTTAACAAAGTGAACAATGATTTAAAAAGGGTACAGTATTAACTGAAAATTTCTATAAAAATCAAACAGCTTGATCAGTTGAAACGTTAATGCAGGATTCAGGGAAGTGGAGATATCTTTCTCTCAACTCTGAGCGAGTGAACAAAGTTAATTAGTTGTCAGTAAACATCTCTACAAATTAGGTGCGCAGTGCTGCAGTCTTACCTCAAACTTCTCCTGTTCAAAAAAAGTTACATCATCAAAATTTATAATACTTTCACGTTTCAATGTATACGCCATATCCGTCCTTGCTGTCCTTTACAATAAATCTTTTTTAAGCTAACAGATACCACCACAAGTCAACACAACACTGCTGAATACGTCCGTCATCCATCACACTTCAACTAAGAAAGTATTTAACTGCGCACAGGCAAAGACTGTACCACGATAGGACCAAAGATTGTTTAACAGTAACGTAATTTTCTCTCTTTCTCTGACATGCACATCGACAACATGCAAAAATCAAAATGGCTTGTCCACTATACAAATTAACTTTCTCTTAATCATGAAAGTAAATTATTGCGAGCAACTATCAGTCCGTTGCTCTGGAGTAGACTTCGTAAAGGTAACACTCGATAATCGTACCAGAAAATGCTTCCAAGCACTTTTACGATATATTTATCGTACTACTAGAAATAAATGTATACTAATGTGAACATCTTGAATCGGCGGCCTCCCTTTCTCCTGCCAGTATTAATTACCAAAAATAAGTATCATACACGATACGTAACTCAAACAGTTAAGCTAATCTCCAATACGCTCACAACAGCATCCCTAACACTGGTCTGTACTTTAGAATGTCTTTGACGTGGAAATAAACAATTTTCACTTAACGTAGGTTACTTACAACTCCAAACTTATCATTTAATTGTTAATATAGGATATTAATTGATTTCAAGAAACAGAACTTGACGTCTAATCCAGAGACGTAAATGTTGTTAAGTCAACGACAATAAACTTCGCTAAACGCTACCTCTGGTATTACTTACTTATTACTATCTTCAGACAGAAAATTCAGTCCTTTTGAAAATTGTTTAAAATGTTCTTAAACAATTTCCAACTTTTACTTTAAGTCAATACTTCAATGAAATATCTTTCTTCTCGTTTAATGACTAGTAGCATAGGGGTCTATTAAGTGATTCTTTGCAGATTAATCTGTATGTATCAACAACTGCCAGTTCGCAGTCTATATCTCATCTCTGACTTTGGCGAACTTCTTCTACTTGTAAAACTGAGATTCATTAAATTCTTTCCTTTTTGAAATGCGTTACTAAACAATTCGTACAGTTGAATGGAAATGAAAACTTGTTAGTGCTATAGTTCACTTTCTCTCTTTTTCAGTTTTATTTTTTTACAGTAAACAAACGTCGTAACGTAAACGAATGACAACAAAATTCTATCCCCGGCCTAAGTGGGATGAGCAATCAAAAAATAATTAATCAAAAAACCTACACACCACAAACACTTTGATTCTCAACTTAAAAGCAGATGTTCAAAAATTCAGCATTCTCAGGTTTTGGTTTATCGCGTTCCTACTAACAAAATCCTAATTTAATATCTCCCGGCACGATGAGGTACTAAAATATTGGTAGCAGTTTGGATTTCCTCGTTAGAATGGTTCAACTAGAGTAGTACTATAACAATTGCGACGTCATCATTACTACTTATGGGCGAAATACGCTAACTATAAGCATGAATTCCGGTCCGCGTGTTCCTGCGCTTGATGCACTGATCAATTAAAACTCGAGACTACAGCTCGACAAACCACCAGTCTATACACAACAAACGTTACTACCTCGTAGTTCGTATTTAGATAAAAATACACTAACGGCTAACACTCAACTATCTTAGAGCGTGCATTTCTCAACCGTCAGTTACAGTTTGCAACTCCCAATCTACTGGCATGTGCACAAACTAAGAACATAGCAACCACAAACCGACCCACTCAGAAACACATTGAATTCAAAATACAAGACTGTCGTATCTCACGAGTCACTAAAACTCCTACCAGGCACCAAAATCAGCGGACCAGAACCACCTGATTAAGCCCGTACACAATCTCACGTCATATGACCTTCCATCATGCACAAAATAAAATACGAGGAGCCCAACTGTGAATTAAATTCGGAATGTAATTCCAGTTGTACCCAAAAAAAGCTTCTGCAACACTTCAACTCTTTCCTTCCTTTACTTTTCAACCAAGAACAACGAAAATTGCAGTCACAGTAAAGTTCGCGGAAATTCTCAGATTCACGAAATAGTGGATACACTTCCCACCAAATGGATATCTTTTCCGACACTTCCAAATTCGCTCCAGCTATCATTCAGAAACGAACCCTTAGGTTTACTGACCTTGCCTCCCTGTCTCTTCAACTCTGAATAGTGACTGACTCTACTCCCACAGGAAACCACAGTTGAACCATTCGCTTAGTCACTTGTAGAGCGCTACCATTATTATCAACAATTACAAACGTGGCCGTCGGTTGTTCTTCTAGCGACCAGCTCATCCAGGATGATCTCTGGCGTGCCCAATCGCTGCTGCAGCCGACGACGCAAAAATGATCTTTGCCTTCTCTTTTGGAGTGCTTATGTGGGTCGACATTGTACTGGCTTTCTGGAACATAAGTGTTAACATGGACATTAGTTGCAAAAATATGACGTATCTTCCCGTGTAGCTCTTCGACTTAACTTAATTCTTGGCAGCGATCACAATAGTTTGAAACGATAAAATACATAGTGACGGCACTAAAGGCAACCAAATTTATATGACGCGTCACAAGATGTAAGCATATGTCATCGGAGCAGAGCAATCAGTCGATTTGGATTTCTCGGAAAACCACTCCACAAGTCACATCAGGAAGTATCCTCACGTGAGAGCAGCCTTGTTTCGAACAAAAAGTGGCTATGATTAATACATAATGAAAAAACGTTGTAGGTGTCACCACCGGCGCCAACCTTGTGTGAATGCTCTGAAAAGCTAATCATTTGCATATCAGAGCATCTTCTTCCTGTCGGTTAAATTTCGCGTCTGTAGCACGTCATCTTTGTGGTGTAGCAATTTTAATGGCCAGTAGTGTATTAGGGAAGTCCGTGTTAATCAAGTGTCTGGATGTGCGATGGCGAGGCAGTAGTCTGACGAGGAGTGGTGAGCGCCGGCAGCGTGTTCTCAGCCTCGCCCATCCGCTGCCAGCAGCAACAGTAGGGCGCAACTCTTGCCAGCGGCGACGGCGGCGGCGGCGGCAGCAGCAGATCGGCAGACCGGTCTCCGCCGCTCCGCAGAGCAAGGTCGGGGCGCCCTCCGCTCAGCTCCTCGGCCCGCCCCCGCCGCCCCCTGCGGGTATTTTGGGTTTTTATGAGCGACCGTCTCCTTGGCGCGTCCCCACTCGTACGGCTTCCACGGGCGCCGCCGCCGCCCGCCACCTAGCCTCTTTTGTTACCGACGCCCGCAATGTCTGCCCGCGTCTGGCGAGGCAAATAATGGGTTTTGCTGTTCCATTTCGAATGGTGGCTCCCGTCCTTCGTGTATGCCGCAACACCCTGCTACGTATGAAATTGCATTTGGAGAGAGACACGGCACAGTTCTCGTAAACGTGGAAACCGAAGGAACATCCAGTCCCATCCAGTAAGTATTTTCTCCCGTCTAGCACTTTTCAGGAGAAGCACACCCGAAGAGACAGAATACCGTAGAAGGCAACACCGCGACCAGAGTAAAGCAAACAGAACAAGCCTCCGTCATATTTTTGGAAGTCAAAAGAAAAGTGCGTGGTACGTGACAGTGCGTAAGGAAACTACCAAATTACAAATGTTGTTGTTTATTACTTATATTACCTCTGAGTAGATTGCACTAACATTTTATATGCACCGTCTCTTGACTGCGTCAGTACCTTTCATTTAAATACTGCAATCCCAGACCCCAACAGGACATTTACTAGTAGAAGGTAAAGGCTGTAGAACTTCCATATTCTTGTGTTTTAGTACACTTTTTCCTACAGATAACTTTCGAAGAATAATAATCATTTTAGAGACGAGCGTTCCACAGAAAGATTATGTTAATTTCGATTGTATGTATCAGTCATTTCACATTCAAAGAAAATGAGCAGGGAGACACCATCCGAAATAGCAGCATATTACGATCCAAGACACGCAAACGTTTTTGGTTGATGGTCAGTTTCTTAAAATAATACCCAATATACCATCATGTATTTATCATGAATCAGATTACGCTGCTTACGTATAGTTGCATAAACAGCAAAATTTTGCAACTTTACGTAGCAGACCGCTGATAACCTCGCCGTTGAGCGCCAAACGAACGTAGCAGATCTCCCTTTACATTTTTCGTTGTTTGGCTCAAATGGTTCAAATGGCTCTGAGCACTATGGGACTTAACTTCTGAGGTCATCAGTCCCCAACAACTAAAACCTAACTAACCTAAGGACATCACACACATCCATGCCCGAGGCAGGATTCGAACCTGCGACCGTAGCGGTCGCGAGATTCCAGACTGAAGCGCCTAGAACCGCTCGGCCACACCGGCCGGCTTTTCGTTGTTTACTTGTGATATATGTACATAATTGCATCAAAACACTAGGAGACTTGCCCATTATCTAATATGCATTTTCTGAAGTTGCCCTGCAGTTTGATTTTTTATGATGAAAAGTGCGTTAAATACGGAAAAGTGCGGTTAAATAAGGGGCCAACATAGGCACTACGCTTTGATACAGGTTAGCCCCACCGCAACGAAGATCTCAGTGTGTGGGAGGTGGTTGACGAAGAGGGAGGTGGGGCGTCCAATATCACACTCCAAAGCCTGTGACTACACTTCTACATTTTGATTTCTAATATTAAATATCAAATTAATTTATGCTTTGCCAATTAACACATTATACTTTATCCACGCGATTATAGAAATTTAAAGTTTAAAATATATAATTAACGGTTGTAGATGCAAACTTTGGAAAATGGCTATCGGTATATAAAATCACACCAAGAATGATTTGTACTTCACACTTTGCATATGAAGGGCTGCCATTATTATTTGAAACTGTAATTTAACTCATGGCGGTGGATTTACACTATTGTGCCGGTATCGTCGACAGAACGATTCCCTTTCGTCTCCGCGTACTCTTTTCAACCGCCTCTAGGCGGCATTCAGTAACGACCTGAGCAGTGGTCATAGAGTTCTGTCTCAGCAATGTAGGTGGTATATACCTGTTTGTACGGCTCATGGCTGCGGGGAACCTGAAAGAACTGTGGTCCATATAGTGCAAGAGTGCCCAGCGAAGAAGTGTCAATGACAACAAGAGATATGATCGAAGCAAGCGATTCTGCCGTTTCCTGGTTGACGGTATTGCACTCAGAAAGCTAATAAAATGGGTGTTTCAGAAAGAAGTACAGACTTTTTGTGGGAAAGTATGTTGGAAATAGGCAGTCATTAGAAGTATACGAACTTGAGGTCACTGACGCATATTTACGACGGCAGGATATCTTAAAAAGCCATCGGTCCACCTGGTGGTGCGATAATCGGCTGTACTTCGCTGTAGGATTCGATGTGTAGTGTCATTTGATTTCGTTGGTACCCGTATCCTAACGAGGAAACTCTGTACTAGGTCCCTTAGTCCTCATTCGGTGCTGTGTACCTCAAGTGAGCTGTTGTTTCTGTACTTCGCTTCCACCTTAACGTAATTTATAATCGAGTGCTGTAACAAAGGTAAAGTAGCATGTTGCAGGACAGTGGTATCCACTTGAAAATGCAAAAAAGATCATTTACGCTGTGTTAACATTCGTAGCACATGGAAAGTTTCGCTTGGAATGAACTTGTAGACATCCACTTGGCCTTTGGAGCTGCACGAACTATAGAAGGAGCACGGTGCTGTTACGAAGAACGTCATCCAAACAGACGAATATCAAATCAAAGAAAATTTGCTGCTGTGCATCGTCGTTGCTATGAAAGGGGCACATTAGAGGGAAATTTCCACACTCGAGGTAGCAAACATGGTTTCGAGGAACGAGTACTACAAATGTTCGACTACAATCCTTCTGATAGCGTTAGATTCGTTGCTCATGCTCTAAATGCTGGTTCTAGCAGCGTGTGGGGAACTTAGCGTGATGATAATCGTCATTCCAATTCGCAGCGACTTTTCCGTATGGTTTTTGAAGCAAAGAATGCTAACTCCCGACTCTGCGAACATTGTTTTGTGGACTGACGAATCGACTTTCACCCGCGAAGGAATGTTGAACAGTCGCAACTATCACGTATGCTTTCAGGAAAACCCTTGAGGTATGGCTGTCCGCCATTTTCAGGAACGATATTCAGTTAATGTCTGGGCTAGAACTATACACAACCAAGTTTTGGGGCCTTACATTCTTCCACGCCGTCTGTGTTTATCGCGTGTTTCTCGAACATGTACTTCCCGGTCTTCTCGAAGATTTGCTGCTTCAAACCAGAAGATGAATGATCTTCCAACATGATGCGGCACATCCCCATTTCACGAATCGAGTGTGAAGATTCTTGGACAGACAATACCCTGGACACTGAGTTGGACCTAATGGACCTGTTCATTGGGCTGGAAGATCTCTAGATCTCGCACCACTTGATTTTTATCTTTGCAGCCACATGAAAGCTCTTGTATATCAAACAGTGGAAGAAGTCGTAGCTCGAATTGCTGCTGCAGGGGACGTCCGAGATCAACCCAATGAAACATTACCCCATCTTCACTGTTCCGAGTTCCACGCTTGAGTTATGTCATGCCAGCGAGTCAATGGCACTCGCTTCCAGTAGTTATTGCGGTAATCACAATGTGCACTAATGTCTCCTTCAGGCAAAACGAATGCGCTTTGGCGTTCTATAGCGCACTATGAGTCAGAGACCCAACGGTTACATACTTAAAATGACTGCCTACGTTCAACCCAATATCCCAAAATAATTCCTACTTATTTCCGACAGGCTCAGTATAATTGCATAATCCCCAGTGATACATGTTATACACTGAAGAACCAAAGAAACTGGTACATCCCCTAATATCGTGTAGGTCTCCCGCGAGCACGCAGAAGTGCCGCAACACGACGTGGGATGCACTCGACTAATGTCTGAAGTAGTGCTGGAGGGAATTGATACAATGAATCCTGCAGGGCTGTCCATAAATCCGTAAGAGTAGGAGGGGGTGGAGAATTCTTCTGAACAGCACGTTGCAAGGCATTACAGTTTCTCTCAATAATTTTCATACTTGGGGAGTTTGGTGGCCAGCTGGAGTGTTTAAGCTCAGACGAGTGTTCCTGGAGCCAGTCTGTAACAATTCTGGACGTGTGGGGTGTTGCAATGTCCTACTGGAGTAACGCAAGTCCGTCGGAATGCACAGTGGACAGGAATGGATGCAGGTCGTCAGGCAGGATGCTTACGTATGTGTCTCACCTGTCAGAGTCGTATCTAGATGTATCAGAGATCCCATATCAGTCCCACTGCACACGCCCCACAGCATTACAGAGCCTCCATCAGCTTGAACAGTCCCCTGCTGACATACTGGGTCAATGGTTTCATGAGGTTGTGTCCATAGCTGTACACGTCAAACCACTCAATACAATTTGAAACGGGACAAGTTCGATCAGTCAACTTGTTTCCAGTCACCAACTGTCCATGGTCGGTGTTGACAGGTCCAGATGAGGCGTAAAGCTTTGTGTCAGGCAAGCCCATATCGATGAGGTTTCGTTGAATAGTTCGCATGCTGACACTTGTTGACGGTACAGCACTGAAATGTGCAGCAATTTGCGGAAGCATTGTACATCTGTCACGTTGAACGATTCTCTTCAGTCGTCGTTGGTCCCGTTCTTGCAGGATCTTTTTCCGACCGCAGCGATGTCGGAGATTTGGTGTTTTACTGGGTTCGTGATATTCACGGTACACTCGTGAAATGGTCCTACAGGAAAATCCCCACTTCATCGCTACCTTGGAGATGCTGCTTCCCATCGCTCGTGCGCCGACTGTAACACAACGTTCAAACTCACTTACATCTTGATAACCTGCCACTTTAGCAGCAATAACTAATCTAACAACTGCGCCAGACACTTGTTGTCTCATACGGGCGTTGCTGACCGCAGCGTCGTGTTTTGCCTGTTTACATATCTCTGCTTTTGAATGCTCATGCCTTTGGCACTTCAGTATGTTTTACTTAAGTATAACATGTGTTATAAGAACGTGTACTGTACTCTATCTTGCAATAAATAATTAACAGAAATTGTGTAGATTGCAAAAATGACAAGTCTGCATAAATCATGGACGGCGCTAGTGCCAGAAAGAGAAGTCCAAAACAACAAATTACCTTGCGAAATGTCAAAATGAGAAAACTACGAATAGTCTGCAAATATTGTAGAAGACTTCTTTGCAGTTACCAGAGAGAATCATTTTTGATGTGGGGCCAAAAATTATCACGAAAACGAACGTTCTTGACATGGAGCAGATTGCTTTGCGAAATGAGCTATTAAACGAAAGACATCTGCGAGCGCAGATCGGGCAGCTGCTGAGAGGGAACTAAGTCGTATGCAGATCCCGCTAACGTCTTTACAGGGAAAAACATTTCCTCCGTCGCCCGGCGAGAATATACGATTTGTCGCCGCGGCCCGGATAAACAACGGGGGCCTTAAAATATTCGCGCCAGTCCGGTCCGCGGTGCCTTTCTTCTTTTGTTCGCAGCACTTGTGCATCTCCAGAGTGGGAGGGGAAGGGGAAGGCGGTTGTTTACTCCCAAATGGTGGATTAACGCAATCAAATGCAAATGAGGTTTCCGAAGGGGAGGAAGCTGGCGCTGTAGGAGGGGGAGAGACTGTGGGGGAGTGGGAACAGTGGTGGCGCTGGGAATGGGTGGGGGGGGGGGAAGGTGGTGGATGAGGGGTAGGGTGGGGTGTCGCCGGAGCTGGCGTGGCTTTTTGGAACTCAGAGCAGGCAGGCAGACTCGGTCGGGACTTCTGCAGGCGGCGCTGACGAGGCGACGGCCGCAGAAGTCACACAACAATCACCCGGATCCGGCGCCAACACAAACAGCGTAATCAAGTAGTCCGCGGGAGGGAGCCGCGCAATTTGTCCTGCTCTCAATTCCCGCTGGAACCCAGATTAACCCCCCCCCCCCCACAGCCCCCTCCCCACCCCCGCCCCATCCGTCCCCTTTTAGACTCGCACGACTTTCAGACATCTCTCCCCTGTGTGTGTGTGTGTGGGGGGGGGGGTATCCATAATTCCACAGGGTTACTCCAGCTCCTAGCTATAAAAATGACTGTAACCTCGATCAATAACGCCTTCATCTTGGAATTCGTCAGCCGACTGTTTTTTCGGAAATGGGGAAGACGATGAACACAATCTGTTCTGCGTATCGTATTACCACCATCTCCCCACAGCGGCAGACTCAGAACTTTCAAGATCCTCTAGTGTTAGTATATACGTGGTTCGGTGGTCAAATACACTGATAAGACATAAAGATGACGACCACTGCCCACTGCGAAGTTGGATGTCACCTGTTGGCGTTGCGAACTCGTGACCGGGAAGGAAAGTGTGTAAGTGGATCAAAGACGGATGTGGAATCATTCTAGCGACAACACGGGAGCCGGCCGGTGTGGCCGAGCGGTTCTAGGCGCTTCAGTCTGGAACGGCGTGACCGCTACGGTCGCAGGTTCGAATCCTGCCTAGGGCATGGATGTGTGTGATGTCCCTAGATTAGTTAGGTTTAAGTAGTTCTACGTTCTAGGGGACTCATGACCTCAGATGTTAAGTCCCATAGTGCTCAGAGCCATTTGAACCCTTTTAAACAACACGGGACGCAAATGGGGAAATCTACTGACATGAGAGACTACGACAAATGTGATATTATTATTGGCCAGACACTGTGAAAGAGTCTCTCGAAAACGGCGTAGCTGGTCGAATTTTCAAAAATGGCTCTGAGTACTATGCGACTTAACTTCTGAGGCTATCAGTCGCCTAGAACATAGAACTAATTAAACCTAACTAACCTAAGGACATCACACACATCCATGCCCGAGGCAGGATTCGAACCTGCGACCTTTGCGGTCGCTCTGTTCTAGACTGTAACGCCTAGAACCGCACGACCACTCCGGCCGGCGTCGAATTTTCAAGTGCTACTGTAGTAGGCATGTATGGAAAGTGGGAGAACGACAGTGAAACTGCCACTGGGTGACAAGAGATTAGACGTCCACGACTCTTCACAGAACATGGGATCTGGAGGCTTGCCTGATCTGTAAAGGTGGTGATCTGTGGCATCTCTGCCGAAAGAGCACAATGCTTATAACGCTAGCCTGTTGTTATATGTCACTCTGCCCTGACAATCGATCCTTTAGTCCTGTAACAGAAAAAGCCATGTATAACACTAACTTGCCATGAAAAAAGCTAATGTTACCCTCTGAGAGGATTTTGAATTTTGACCTTGCGTGTGTCTAATGGGTTAAGGTATCTGACTAAAACTTTGAATATAGTGAAATTAACAGAAAAACTAAACAGACTTTAACCTTAGGAGTTAATGAAAGTGATCAAATCCATATGTGAATGAAAAAATGAACGGTCGCCAGCCCAATTAGGCACATTAATTTGGAAATATATGTTTAAGAAAATTGAACACTCGTTATAAAAGTTACTTTCGTTGATATTTCCCTTTGAACAGCGCACAGGATGCAAACTGACACAGGGCACTCTGAGCTGTGTGTAGCAGCAGCTATCAATAACGTACACACTAGTAATTATAGAAAGGAAATTTGTACCAAGCTCATACTAATATCAGCTACACTCAAGATCATTACTTAAACCAATAATGAAATGTTACTGCATGAAGTGCAGCCCTAAATTTTGACATCTCGGGGCTTCTACCTTAACTGACATGTAAAAACACAAATAAAGATAAATAATATCATAAATACAATGTTTATACTGCTCTACATATATCAGTTTTCCTTAGCAGCAGTAATAGTCCAATTATCCTTCTAATATGTGGAAAATATGAAGGGGACCCATAAATTAGTATAGTGTCACTAGTCAAACTCTACGATTATTTCAGTAAAAAGATTAACTCAAACAAAGCTAATCCTTCACTTCACTTGGAGTAATCCATAATTTACTTTGGAAGACAAAAAATTCAACTCTGAGCTCAATTAACTTCGAAAAAAGGAGCATTCATGATAGAAATCAAAACACTACTATTTTTAAAATGAGCTTAACTTATGTGTCTTTTTTACCACCTGTGAAGCAGGTATTTTAAACAATAACATTTACACAATCTTAGAAGAAAGATTAAGGAAAGGCAAACCTACGTTTCTAGCATTTGTAGACTTAGAGAAAGCTTTTGACAATGTTGACTGGAATACTCTCTTTCAAATTCTAAAGGTGGCAGGGGTAAAATACAGGGAGCGATAGGCTATTTACAATTTGTACAGAAACCAGATGGCAGTTATAAGAGTCGAGGGACATGAAAGGGAAGCAGTGGTTGGGAAGGGAGTAAGACAGGGTTGTAGCCTCTCCCCGATGTTGTTCAATCTGTATATTGAGCAAGCAGTAAAGGAAACAAAAGAAAAATTCGGAGTAGGTATTAAAATTCATGGAGAAGAAATAAAAACTTTGAGGTTCGCCGATGACATTGTAATTCTGTCAGAGACAGCAAAGGACTTGGAAGAGCAGTTGAATGGAATGGACAGTGTCTTGAAAGGAGGATATAAGATGAACATCAACAAAAGCAAAACAAGGATAATGGAATGTAGTCTCATTAAGTCGGGTGATGCTGAGGGAATTAGATTAGGAAATGAGGCATTTAAAGTAGTAAAGGAGTTTTGCTATTTGGGGAGCAAAATAACTGATGATGGTTGAAGTAGAGAGGATATAAAATGTAGGATGGCAATGGCAAGGAAAGCGTTTCTGAAGAAGAGAAATTTGTTAACATCCAGTATTGATTTAAGTGTCAGGAAGTCATTTCTGAAAGTATTCGTATGGAGTGTAGCCATGTATGGAAGAGAAACATGAGCGATAAATGGTTTTGACAAGAAGAGAATAGAAGCTTTCGAAATGTAGTGCTACAGAAGAATGCTGAAGATTAGATGGGTAGATCACATAACTAATGAGGAAGTGTTGAATAGGATTGGGGAGAAGAGAAATTTGTGGCACAACTTGACCAGAAGAAGGGATCGGTTGGTAGGACATGTTCTGAGGCATCAAGGTATCACCAATTTAGTATTGGAGGGCAGCGTGGAGGGTAAAAATCGTGGAGGGAGACCAAGAGATGAATACACTAAGCAGATTCAGAAGGATGTAGGTTGCAGTAGGTACTGGGAGATGAAAAAGCTTGCACAGGATAGAGTAGCATGGAGAGCTGCATCAAACCAGTCTCAGGACTGAAGACCAGAACAACAACAACATTTACACAATCTGGCACTGTATTCTTGCAAAACTATACGTTGCAATAAACTAAGAGTACTTTAGCAAGATCCTATCTAACTTCACTTTTGCGGTTTTAACTTTAACTTTTGCTACTCCTTTTACATTCGATGAAAGAAAAACACTTTGAAACTCTTGAATGTAAGAATTGTTCATTTAAAACAGGATACTCGGTTTTAGTAGCACTTAGGAGAGGACCCTGCATAGGTTCGAGATCAGGATAAAGAATATGGCTCTGGACACAGATTTATAGCATTTGGTTTATTGTTGAAACCACACACACATATTAACTGTTTCGAAACAAATGTGTGTGAAATCTTATGGGACATAACTGCTAAGGTCATCAGTCCCTAAGCTTACACACTACTTAACCTACATTATCCTAAGGACAAACACACACACACACACCCATGCCCGAGGGAGGACTCGAACCTCCGCCGGGACCAGCCGCACAGTCCAGGGCTGCGGCGCCCAAGACCGCTCGGCTAATCCCGGTCAAATTAACTGGTCCATACCCATATATATAGCTGGATGTATGAAGTTAGTAAAGCAGTGGCGAAGCGACAAGGCGGCTAACTGTACTCACGGCTCTTGATGTTCGAATGCTCTATAAAATCTCTTCTTGGCGTTGTATTTTCAACATACTGGAGCCAATCCTTTTTGCCGAGAATACCAAGTAAAAGCCAGATCCACATCCGAGGCAAAAATCCTTTGCATACCAACTTCCAATTGCCTCTCTTGGCACCGTCGAAGTGTACCGTGCTACGGCTAGCCACATACTGCGTACCGTTCACACCAAGGAGCCGACCATTCGACCGTCAAAACCACCTTTTACATCGCGCCATGCCACTTTCGTCGCGGAGGGAGTTCCCTACGTCTTTTATATACAGTATTGCAAATACAAGTGCCCTAAGCATGAACCAGCTTCCAGTAAACATTGTATTTCTTATTAACATACACATATTATAAAATTTATTATTTTAACAAATCATTTTGCTTTTTTCATACATGCAAGGGTCGTCCAGAAAGTAAGTTCCGTTTCTATTTCTATCAATGGCAGCGCTACGATCGCAGTTCCGTGCATGCGCGGCAGTTACTCTGACTCAAGGAGAAGACTTGTATGCCATTTTCAGATCGCTGCTGCCGACGTGTGCTTTGTAGTGCTTCTTTATAATGCCAGCCGTAATTTAAAATGCCGCCGTGTGTAAAATCAGATCTGTGATGATTCGTTTTCTAAATGCAGAGAAAGTTAAACCAAAGGAATTTCATCGGCAAATCTGCGAGTTTTACGGACAAAATGCTATGAGTGATTCAATGGTCAGAAGATGGGTCAGACTGTTCAGTGAAGGACGTGATCAAGTGCACGATGAAGAACGAAGTGGACGCCCGTCTGTGGTTACTGATGAACTGATTCACACAATTGAAGAGAAGATTAAGCACAACCGTAAGTTTACACTTAGTGCCCTTGCTGCGGAAGTTCCGCAAATCTCACGATCACTAATTCATGAAATTGTCACTGAGAAACTGAAATTTCGAAAAATTTGCTCACGTTGGGTACCCAAAATTCTTACTGAACAACACAAAAAACAACGGATGGGCAGTGCACTTCAGTTTTTGACACGCTACAAGGAAGAAGGCGATGGTGTTCTTTCTCGGATAGTCACACTTGGGTGCCGTACGACACCCCTGAAACAAAACAGCAATCAATGGAATAGAGGCACACTTTATTCCCAACTAAGGTTAAGCCTAAGCAAATCTTGACACCTCGAAAAATCATGTGCACCTTTTTTTGGGACAGAAAAGGCATTTTGCTGATCGATTTCTTACCACGAGGCCAAGCAATCAATGCACATGGTTACTGCGAGACCATTAAGAAATTGCGCCGGGCAATACAGAACAAGCGTTGAGGATTACTGTCAAAAGGTGTTGCTTTTTTCCACGATAATGCCCGACCTCACACGGCGAATGTGACCAAACAACTCTTACGGGTATTTCACTGGGACGCGTTTGATCATCCTCCGTACGGCCAGGACCTCGCTCCTAGCGACTTTCATCTCTTCTTACACCTAAAATCTGTCCTTGGTGGTCAACACTTCAACGATGGAGACTAGCTGAATATATAGGCGGCAATCTTCTATGAAGAAGGCATACAAAAACTTGTGCCACGCTATGACAAGTGCCTACAAAATTTCGGAAGCTATGTAGAAAAGCAGTTTAACAGCTGTAGATTTTTGTACAATAAGTATTTTTTCTGTATCTTTACAAGTTTGTTTTATATAACCAAACGGAACTTACTTTGTGGAGGACCCTCGTACATTAAGAAACTCTAAATTTCCTGTCACAAATCAATGACTTTAACTAACACAGAATTCACACTCCATAATCGCAGATACACAGTTACATAATATGAACCTACTTTTGATCGATATTTGTGTTACATGCTGGTGGTGCACGCGTAAGTGTTTCGGAATACACCGTTCATCGTACATTGTAGAACATGGGGCCCTGCAGCAGATGACCCTTACGTATTCAGATTTTGGCCCAACGACATCTTCGATTACGTTTGCAGATGCCACGGGATCTCAAGACTGGACCGTGAATCAACGGAAACGTGTTGTGTCGTCGGATGAATAACATTTTTGCTACACCAGGTCGACGGTCGTCTCCACAAACGCCGTCATCCACCCGAACGACGGTTCGAAATGTGCATCACGTCAATGACCTATGGTGGTGGGAGCAGTATTGTGCTATACGAGACAGTCTTTTATGGGACCCGTGGTAGAAATCTAAGGCACGCTGACAGCCTTGGACCACCTGCACCCCTTAATGCTTGATGTTTTCGCCAACGGCGATGTCATCTTTCAGCAGTATAACTCTTCGTGTCTTGGAGACAGAACCGTACTACAGTGGTTTGGGCAGCATGATAGTGGACTCACGTTGATGTCTTGGTCACGAAATTCACTTGAAGTGAATCCAGTGGAATTCACATGGGTCGCTATCAGGCGTCATCACCACGCACACGAATTAGCAGCTCGCTGTTTAAGGAAATTACATGACTTGTGCGTGAACATCTGGTGCGACATATCTCCACAAACCTCCAAAGAGTTGTCGAATTATGTTACGCAGAATCGGTGATGTATTGCGTTCCACAGATGGACCAACAAGCTATTAAGCAGGTGGTGATACTGTTTTGAATCGTCGATATAAACAGGTATCAAGTAACAAATGCGAAAGTGGAGAATTGGATCCGTAGTGGGCCATAGGATTTTTTGTCTCACCTATCCTTTTCTTCACTTCTGGTGACGATCTTTTGATGCAAAAAAAAAAAAAAAAAATGCTAAGTTGTTGTGCATTCCAGAGTTCACGTTAAACTGTGTACGTTCAAGAACCTTCAACATTGCAGCGCGTCAGCAATCGTTGGTTAATATATTAAAAAACTAGAAACCCGTCTCGACTGCGAAAAAAGCACCTAGTGTTTACCTAGGTTTCGGCGTAGGTAACTACACCTTCTTCAGAACAATAAAAACCACAAGTGCCTAAGAAGACCTTTGTCAATGACTAAAAGAACACCGTGGCTATACATTTATAAACGAAAAAAAAAGAAACACAAACAGTACATATGTACAAAGTCCAAACCGTTACTTAACTCAATGGTGTAACCTCCACCTCACACCGGCTTATGTTCGATGGGCCACGACCCGCCAAAACTGAGCAAGTCAGTTCATAAACTGTGGCATGGTCAGTACATACAGCCACCAAAAGCATTGTGCCTCTTAACGTGTTGTGGTGTTCCAACCAACCTTCGGTGTGTGCAGATGTATTTATAATATCTTTACAATGTAGTCTTGACCCTAATGGTTTGAGAAACCATGTAATTTTGGATCGTATTAACAAGGTACCATAATATAATTGCCACCTCATTGTGGTTTCAAGACTACTCCGTTCTCGAGCTCCTTGCATATTCTTTGGAATAAAGTAAAGCGTTGGTTGAGTGACGACCCATTCATCTGTACCTGTAAGCCTCATGGTTCAGAAAGAAAGTAAATAAATTCCATCTTCATTGTATTAGAACTTACTGTGAGGTTTTCCGAAATATTAAACGCTGCACCGATAGTGAAAGCATTCGGTGTCAGATACACGGGAAGCGTTGTAGAAAACCCTCAGCAACGGTTGTGTGCGAATCTAGCTTTATGTATACCGTATACATTTCCGTTTTTTTGTAGATTTTTTGGAACTTACATGTTTCATCTAAATGAATGTATAAAATACGGCGTTAAATAGCACTTTCTCTGGAATGCCGGAATCTGGGTTGTGCCACATAAAGAAGGTTAGTACATAAGGATGGTGGTTATTGCTGAAACAACCGGTTTTCGGTTACATCGACTTTCTTCCATGCCAATTTAATCTGACTATTAGAACTGCTCAAAATAACCGGTTTCTCACATACTCGATTTTCGGTTTTCGTATTCCTATTATTTCCTGTAATAAACATATAAACTGAACAAAGATTGAACAATTTTGATTCCTCAGTTTCAAAACACATAGAATCAAACTATTAAATTAAATAAGCAAATTAAAGAAAACCTGGTCCGTTGCCCGTTCGCTGCTTTTCTCGGAAAAAGGTAAGTGGTTGAATATTACAATAATCACCAGTATTCTCCAATTGTTTCTAATTTTTTGAAACTCTGCTCAAAAGTTTTGTTGTAATCGGGGGTCATACCACTATTTGGACTTTACGATTAGCTAACGCTGAAGGATGAAAAATGAGTGTGAAGTTCTATTTCTCCTGTTAATTTGTCCATTTTCAATGGCTACAAGCAGATAAAGGCATATTTTGTAAACGTAAGCAGCAGATCAACTATCTTCTATTTTTATAGTAAACTATGAATGAATTGTTATTGTTTTAGTTTATTATTGTTATCATAATTTCCTTCCTCTTTTATTACTTCATAAAAAGACAAACACATATTGCATCTTTAAAAGCAAATGAAGCATTGTACTTTATTGCTACGTCACTTCGTAAAATATTTCCAGAATAGGGTTCGTGCCATTACAACGGGTGTCCAGCGACGATACTGAGAAAATACTTTATAGACCAGAAGGGGCAAGTCCTGCACACTGCATGTACACGCGTACCATCTGATAGACCACGCCACTCGGACAGCTGTATTGTTGTCTCAACAATGCTGTACCAATTCTTATGCCATGTCTTTGTTGCTCTTTCTGTCCGCATTGTAATTAAAATAGCCCTGATCGCTTTTCCCCTTTTCTATAAAAACGCAATATTTCAAAGCAAGTCAAATTTTACGAATTAAAATTACTGTTTTCCTACAAAAAGCTTTATTTAAAAACGAGAAATATTTACACTCCTGCTACGTATGGTTAACTGATATTTCATTTTTCACCCAATTGTTAGTAAAAAACAAAAGAAATCTGTTATAAACGAGACCAAATACTGAAAAATACCGTTTGTTCGAAAGCATAAAGTTCACATTGACTTCTTGCTACCAAGAAGAGGAATACGATCCACGCGACGGCGAATAAAGAAAGCTGAAGTGGGAAGATAAATAGCTGAGCCAGGTGGCTGTCCAACGGACAGGTACAAATTATCCCCAAGCAATTACAGCTCAACGATCGTTTGCACAATTCCATGAAAATCCTTCTCCAGTCGCCACGTTACGGCTCTGCTTCCGCAGCTGTCAGCATCTAAGATTAATTATTTCCTTTGTCGCTCGAAAGCTACTGTGCTTAAGCTTCCCGCGATATCAGCCGAGGAAGCCGTGTCGCTCTAGATATTAATGCAGCCAAATCTCCAGCACTTATCTTCAGACTGTTATTAAAAAAACAGAGTAAAATAATACACTCGTTGTGTCAAGAAGCTATATTTTACGCGTACGGCCTGATTATATTTTTCGTATGAAATCTTCTGCTTCTTTCGTTGCGAAGCGTGTTCTGCCACCTGTCCTAAAACAATTCGTAACTGTCTGATCCCTCTGTACTTATTTACAACCTCTGAAGTCTCCAGGATACACTCAAGACGCCCATGTTTACTTTTCAGTCTGTTAGTTGTACGAGTTGCCTATACTTAACGTTTATTCCCCTTTTAACAGCCTGTAATGCAGAATCTCGCGTTATATTAAGGGATTTAGATTACAGTTAAGCCCTCGAAAGTACATTAAGACTTAAAATGCGATGCTGACAATTTATACCGATCAGCCCGGCGTGGTGACGTTTGTCGCAAAACGTGATTTAACGCAGGGCATGTTCCTGTGTTCCATATCTCGTGATGCAGAGCGTTGTACGTCGAGGGTAGTTTACCTAGGAACACATGATGGTTCCTGGTCTGTGCTTCAATCTTAGTGACCGATTTTAGAATCACGTGAAAGAACATGTACTAGAGACCGTCATAACCAGTGTCCGTCATTTTCTTCTTTTTCAAAAAATGGCTCAAATGGCTCTGAGCACTATGGGACTTCTCAGGTCATCAGTCCTCTAGAACTTAGAACTACTTAAACCTAACTAACCTGAGGACATCACACACATCCATGCCCGAGGCAGGATTCGAACCTGCGACCGTAGCAGTCGCGCGTTCCACACTGTAGCGCCTAGAAATGCTCGGCCACTCCCGCCAGCCTCTTCTTTTTCTTTTTTGACATTTACGGCTGTGTTTTTTGCAGCGTTTGTAACTATTCTGCATATTCAAGTGTACCGAGCGAGGTGGCGCAGTGGTTAGACACTGGACTCGCATTCGGGAGGACGACGGTTCAATCCCGCGTCCGGCCATCCTGATTTAGGTTTTCCGTGATTTCCCTAAATAGCTCCAGGCAAATGCCGGGATGGTTCCTTTCAAAGGGCACGGCCGACTTCCTTCCCTAATCCGATGAGACCGATGACCTCGCTGTCTGGTCTCCTTCCCCGAAACAACCAACCAACCATATTCAAGTGATGTATCACTTGTTAAAGCTACAGAGTGTTTCAAAAATGACCGGTATATTTGAAACGGCAATAAAAACTAAACGAGCAGCGATAGAAATACACCGTTTGTTGCAATATGCTTGGGACAACAGTACATTTTCAGGCGGACAAACTTTCGAAATTACAGTAGTTACAATTTTCAACAACAGATGGCGCTGCAAGTGATGTGAAAGATATAGAAGACAACGCAGTCTGTGGGTGCGCCATTCTGTACGTCGTCTTTCTGCTGTAAGCGTGTGCTGTTCACAACGTGCAAGTGTGCTGTAGACAACATGGTTTATTCCTTAGAACAGAGGATTTTTCTGGTGTTGGAATTCCACCGCTTAGAACACAGTGTTGTCGCAACAAGACGAAGTTTTCAACGGAGGTTTAATGTAACCAAAGGACCGAAAAGAGATACAATAAAGGATCTGTTTGAAAAATTTCAACGGGCTGGGAACGTGACGGATGAACGTGCTGGAAAGGTAGGGCGACCGCGTACGGCAACCACAGAGGGCAACGCGCAGCTAGTGCAGCAGGTGATCCAACAGCGGCCTCGGGTTTCCGTTCGCCGTGTTGCAGCTGCAGTCCAAATGACGCCAACGTCCACGTATCGTCTCATGCGCCAGAGTTTACACCTCTATCCATACAAAATTCAAACGCGGCAACCCCTCAGCGCCGCTATCATTGCTGCACGAGAGACATTCACTAACGATATAGTGCACAGGATTGATGATGGCGATATGCATGTGGGCAGCATTTGGTTTACTGACGAAGCTTATTTTTACCTGGACAGCTTCGTCAATAAACAGAACTGGCGCATATGGGGAACCGAAAAGCCCCATGTTGCAGTCCCATCGTCCCTGCATCCTCAAAAAGTACTGGTCTGGGCCGCCATTTCTTCCAAAGGAATCATTGGCCCATTTTTCAGATCCGAAACGATTACTGCATCACGCTATCTGGACATTCTTCGTGAATTTGTGGAGGTACAAACTGCCTTAGACGACACTGCAAACACCTCGTGGTTTATGCAAGATGGTGCCCGGCCACATCGCACGGCCGACGTCTTTAATTTCCTGAATGAATATTTCGATGATCGTGTGATTGCTTTGGGCTATCCGAAACATACAGGAGGCGGCGTGGATTGGCCTCCCTATTCGCCAGACATGAACCCCTGTGACTTCTTTCTGTGGGGACACTTGAAAGACCAGGTGTACCGCCAGAATCCAGAAAGAATTGAACAGCTGAAGCAGTACATCTCATCTGCATGTGAAGCCATTCCGCCAGACACGTTGTCAAAGGTTTCGGGTAATTTCATTCAGAGACTACGCCATATTATTGCTACGCATGGTGGATATGTGGAAAATATCGTACTATAGAGTTTCCCAGACCGCAGCGCCATCTGTTGTTGAAAATTGTAACTACTGTAATTTCGAAAGTTTGTCTGCCTGAAAATGTACTGTTGTCCCAAGCATATTGCAACAAACGGTGTATTTCTATCGCTGCTCGTTTAGTTTTTATTGCCGTTTCAAATATACTGGTCATTTTTGAAACACCCTGTATCTAGAGGATATTGTTAGTTCTTCGGTAACAGAGTTTTATGGTGAGTAAAATTCCGTATATTTTGAAACTACGAGGGTTGCCCAGGAAGTAATGCATGTTTTTTCTGCAATAATTCTTTATTGAGCAGAATGAGAATTATACGAAAGAATGGTGTTTTACCTACACTCCCTATTTTTCCACGTAATCTTCATTCCGTTCTAATGCCTTCATCCAGCGCGAAACAAGGGCGTGCATGCCCAATCCTTGTCCTGGTGGTGGAGCCAGTGCTTCACTGTGTGAACTTCGTTTGCTGATTGACAGATGCAGCACCAACTGCCGAGTCGTAATGCGTCTGTCCACCCGAATGACGACATCAGCTCGCTGCAACATGTCAAGTGTGACAACCGTGGATGGTCTCCCCGACCGCTGCAAATCGTGGAGCTCCGCTGAACCGACTTCTTATGACCTCACCCTCTGTGCCCAGTGACTAACTGTACTTCTGTCGATAGCAGATGCTGCACAGACTTCGCACAAGCCTTTGTGTATATTCCCGAGAGTTTCTTTCTCTGCAGTGTGAAATTCAATGACGCCACGTTGCTTGTAACATACATCACCTACAAACGCCATTTTTTAACTGTCCTGCAGCTACGCTATCTATCGGATGTGACGGAAAATTGGCGCGCTAACTCAGGAGACTTCAAATAATACACAGGTACCGTTTCACATTCGTAGCATTGTTTCCGCCTGAGAAAAAAAGCGCGGTGCACCACATTCTGGGCAACTCTCGTAGTTACACAACGAGTGAACAGTTAAGCCATATTTCTTCAGTCTGGTACCTTGAAAAGGAAGGTATTCTATCATGGAACGCTTGGTATTTGGAAATGAGCAGAATTTCTTGAAGTCCTTAACAATTTTAGTTCTCCCGAAAATGAAATTTTTGTTAGTTGCCGATAGTTTCTACTTAAAAATATTTTTAACTTGTAACTGGTTTTTGATAATACTACTTCTTATTTTAATTTCATTTGCTGATTACTTGTGTGTAGTAGAGTTATAACACAATAAACAGACTATTAAATATAGTAACGACATTATTTTCTGGATTGCAGCACATTTAAATTTGAGTAGAATATTTGTTCCTAGGTGCACATGAACATGTCGTACCTCGGAACAGTTTTTCACATTTGGAAAAAAATCATACTTTTTTAAAGTATTTTTTGTAATTTCAGAAAAAGACTGCAGCGCGCATAAAGTCAATGCTATTATTTCAAAATAGAAGGAAGTGTATTAGATTTCTGTTACAGGCGAATGTCTGAAATGTTTTCCGCCTCTGATAATACTGTTCCTTACTGCGGATCATGAACATTCGTTACACTTGAGATAATACAGTAGGTGTTTTGGTTTCTTCTTACTTTTTCGTTATTACACTCTAAGGGGAAAAAAAGGCCACGCACCATGGAGGAATTATCCGAATGGGACGGGAATCGATGGATGTAATGTACATGTTTAAACAAACAAATGATTTCAATTTCAGAAAAATTGGATGATTTGAAACTTCCTGGCAGATTAAAACTGTGTGCCGGACCGAGACTCGAACTCGGGACCTTTGCCTTTCGCGGAAAAGTGCTCTACCAACTCATCTACCCAAGCACGACTCACGCCCCGTCTTCACAGCTTTACTTCTGACAGTACCTCGTCTCCTACCTTCCACACTTTACAGAAGCTCTCCTCCGAACCTCGCAGAACTAGAACTCCTGAAAGAAAGGATATTGCGGAGACATGGCTTAGCCACAGCCTGGGGGATGTTTCCAGAATGAAGCGGAGTGTGCGCTGATATGAAACTTCCTGGCAGATTAAAACTGTGTGCCGGACTGAGACTCGAACTCGAGACCTTTGCCTTTCGCGGGCAAGTGCTCTACCAAGGACTGGGCGTGAGTCGTGCTCGGGTAGCTCAATTGGTAGAGCACTTGCCCGCGAAAGGCAAAGGTCCTGAGTTCGAATCTCGGTCCGGCACACAGTCTCAATCTGCCAGGAAGTTTCATATCAGCGCACACTCCCCTGCAGAGTGAAAATCTCATTCTGGAAATTGGATGATTTATGAAAGAGAACAGCTTCCCAAATTGAGCAAGTCAGTAACGCGTTGGTACACCTCTGGCCCTTATGTAGCTGGTTATTCTGCTTGGCACTGTCTGCAGAGCTGTTGGATGTCCTCCTGAGGCATGTCGTGCCAAATTCTGTCCAATTGGCGAGTTAGATCGTCGAAATTCCGAGCTAGTTGGAGGGCCCTACCAATAACACTCCAAACGTTTTCAGCTGTGGCAAGATCTGGGGACCTCGCTGGTCAAGGTAGACTTTCGCAATTAGGAAGACAAGCAGTAGAAACTCTCACCGTGTGCGGTCGGGCATTATCTCGGTGAAATGCAAGCCCAGTGAGTACAGCTGTGCTTTAAGGGTGCCGCGGATGATAACCAAAGGGGTCCTGCTGTGAAGAGGAACGGCAGCCCAGACCATCACTCCCGTTTCTGGGGCCATACGGCGTGCGACAGTCAGTTTGGTGTACCACCGCTGTACGTGGCGTCTCCAGACACGTCTTCAGCGGTCGTCGGAGCTCAGTTCGAAGCGGTACTCATCACTGAAGACTACTCCAATCTCCGAGACTCCACCAGCTTCAACAGTCCCATGCTGATATGCAGGGTCCATGGATTCAAGAGGTCGTCTCCGGACCCTACAAGTCCATCCTCTCGATACAATTTGAAACGAGACTCGTCCCACCTGGCAACATGTTTCCTAGTCTTCAACAGTTCAACGTCGGTGTTGACTGGGCCAGGGGAGGCGTAAAGCGTGTCTGGAGAGAGTGGCAAGAATTATTTCTTAAATACCTTTGTGACCACTTGTCTTTTTAAGTAAACTTTTCCGGTATAGTTTGCTTGTATTTTCAAGAGCTCTTCACTTGAGCATCAGGTCCGTGACACTGTCCCATTGGAAAACAAACCTGTGGTCATTTGTGTATTCCTTCTGCGTATATTCTTGATGTCCCGTGTTAGTCCTCATTCATATCTGTCCCACACACAACATTTTACACTGAAGTGCCAAAGAAACTGGTCTAGGCATACATATTCAAACGCAAAGATATGTAAACAGGCAGAATACGGGGCTGAGGTCGGCAACGCCGACATAAGACAACGTCTGGCGCAGTTGTTAGTTCGGTTACTGCTGCTACAGTGGCAGGTTGTCCAAATTTAAGAGAGGTTGATGTTGTAGTCGGTGAACGAGCGATGGGACACAGCATCTCCGAGGTAGCGGTGAAGTGGCGATTTCTCTTACGACCATTTCACGTGTGTACCGTGAATGTCAGAAATCCGGTAAAACATCGAGTCTCCGACATAGCTGCGGCCGGAGAAAGATCCTGCAAAAACGGCACCAACAGCGACTGAAGAGAGTAGTTAAACGTGATGGAAGTGTAGCCCTTCCGCAAATTTACGCACATTTCAATGCTGGGTCATCAAGTGTCAGCGTACGAACCATTCAACCAAACATCATCGATATGTGCTGGCGGAGCCGAGGGCCCTCTCGTGTACCCTTGATGATTGCACGACGCAGAGCTTTACGCCTCTCCTGGCCCCGTCAACACCGACTTTGGACTGCTGATGACTAGGAAACATGTTGTCCGGTGTAGTACGAGTCTCCTTCCAAATTGTATCGAGTGTATGGACGTATAGTGGTCTGGAGACAACCTCATGAATCCATGGACCCTGCATGTCAGTAGGGGACTGTTCAAGCTGGTGGAGGATCTCTAATGGTGTGGAGTGTGTGCGGTTGGAGTGTTATGGGCGCTTGATACGTCTAGATACGACTGTGACAGTGATACGTACGTAAGCATCCTGTCTGATCACCTGCGTCCACTCATGTCCATTGTGCATTCCGACGGTCTTGGGGAATTGCAGCAGGACAATGCGACCCTCGTCCAGAATTGCTACAGAGCGGCTCCAGGAACACTCTTCTGACTTTAAACACTTCCGCTGGCCACCAGACTCCCCAGACATGAACATTATTGAGCATATCTGGGATGTCTTGCAATGTGCTCCTTACAAGAGATTTCCACCCCCTCGTACTCTTATGGGTTTATGGACAGCCCTGCTGGCTTCATGGTGTAAAATCTCTAGACCTTAGTCGAGTCCAAGCCACGTGCGGCACTTCTGCTTGCTCGCGGAAGCACTACTCGATATTAGGCAGGTGTACCAGTTTCTTTGGCTCTTCAGAGTATGATGAGTCGCACGAATTTCTTTGTAAGTAACGCCCTTTGTAGACTCTCCCGGGCCATAACTCTCAGTTCTTGTCAAACCCGCTTATGTCACTGGTTATCCTCATCTGCGAGCCGTACTGTCGCTTCAGTGATTCCCCATTCCTCCCTCCTCTGTGACATACTTTTCTTACAGATTTACGTTCCCGCAACATCAACATACGGTTCCCTCGCTAGTTACTCGAGCCGTCTATTCCTCGGGCCAAACGTGTCGGGGAGAACTGCCCACTCCACCCAAGCCGGACACGAAATGCATGCGGGGAAAGAAAACGTGGTACGTGACAAAATGTATTTGGTACTCTATGTGACTAACTCTACTCAGAATAATAAACTGGAGGAAAACGAAGGCTTGTATGGAGGACATTGTGCTCATGTGGGAGCGATCTAGATGCTTGAAACACAATAAACTGGTAGCCAAGATCGCAGGAATTCTTTTTATTCCATGATTACCGGTTTCTTTGAAACTGAAGCCGCCATCATGGGATCAAGATCAAGATCCGATGATGGAGGCTTTATCTTCACCGAAACCGGTAATCATGGAATAAAAAGAATTCCTGCGATCTAGGCTACCAGTTCATTGTGTGAAAACGAAAACTACACTCTCAGCACGAAGCGTTCGTGGAAGAAGACAGACGAGACACGTGTGGTGTCACCGCCAGACACTACACTTGCTAGGTGGTAGCCTTTAAATCGGCCGCGGTCCGGTAGTATACGTCGGACCCGCGTGTCGCCACTGTCAGTGATTGCAGACCGAGCGCTGCCACACGGCAGGTCTAGAGAGACGTCCTAGCACTCGCCCCAGTTGTACAGCCGACTTTGCTAGCGATGGTTCACTGACAATTTACGCTCTCATTTGCCGAGACGATAGTTAGCATAGCCTTCAGCTACGTCATTTGCTACGACCTAGCAAGGCGCCATTACCATTTGCTATTTATCTTGTGATACATGTACCGTCAGACCGATGTTCACCAATTATGAATTAAAGTTAAGTACTCCAGTAGTTACTTACGTTCTTTGCTACTATAAATTACCTTACCTGTTCCAGACCTCACGCCAGCCTGCGTGAGCTTAAACGCGTGCCTTTCGGCTTCCTCTCCTAGTGGCTTGGCTGTCTTGCCAAGTCACAACAAGACGAAACTTTTCCTGTAGTGTTGGCAGAAGAGCCAACACTGTGTTTCTAGAGGAGGCCGAAATGCACACGTTTAATTACACGCTGACAGGCGTGAGGTCTGGAACAGGACAATATCTTGAGAATTGCAAATAAAGTACGTAGATGATGTAATACTTAACTTTAATCCACAATTGTAGAACATCTCTCGTTACGGTACATGCTTCATAATATTAATTATCAACTGCTATGGCACCTTGCTAGGTCGTAGCTGAAGGCTATGCTAACTATCGTCTCGGCAAATGGGAGCGTATCGGTCAGTGTAGCTTCGCTAGCAAAGTCGGCTTTACAACTGGGGCGAGTGCTAGAACGTCTCTCTAGACCTGCTGTGTGGTGGCGCTCGGTCTGCTGACAGTGGCGGCACGCGGGTCCGACGTATACTAACGGACCGCGGCCGATTTAAAGGCTACCACCTAGCAAGTGTGGTGTCTGGCGGTGACACCACATTCCTCCCCCGCAAATCGGCGAACGGTTGTGTTATAAGGCTTCCGCCCGCCGTGGGAGGACCCCATGTTGACGTATGCGACGAGGTGGGGAGCCTAACAACAGGCGAGGCTGTGCCACCCGCACCCTGCCATTCGGTCCGAGGGGAGCTAGGAAACGCCTGAAAACCTAGTCCAGGGTGCACGCCAACATGCGGTGTATGCGCCCGTAAAGAGACAGGAGGGGCCGAAGATTCGACCTCCATCGCGTCGGTGTACCCGACGGGCGAAGACGACATCTGGTCCGGAGCGGGCAAGAGTTCCATGTCGGAGGACAGCTGGTCATGGGAAGCGATCGGCGGCGCGTGACCCAGGGAGGCGCCTGGCGGTTGCAGCGAAGCGTCCACTGCGGGCGTCGCCGGCGGGAGAACAGGCGGCGGCGGCGGCGGCGGCTGCGGCGGCGGCGCGTCGCCATGTAGCAAAATGGAAGGCAGCGTCGGTAACACCTGGGGATGAGGCGAGCCAGTAGATGGGTCCCCAGGGCGCTGACCGGACGGCACCGTCGCTGAAAGCAGACGGGGAGCGGCAGAACCCGTGCGACGACAGAGGCGCAGCTGATTGAGATGCCGACGCACCTCACCAGAGGCCCCCAAAACCAAATACATAGCGCGGCCGAGGCAGCGAAGAATGCGCCCTGCGAGCCAACGCCGTGAACCTCGATAGTTGCGATAGTATACAACGTCGCCTGGAGCAAAAGCAGGTGGCTGCCGCTGCACAGGAACATGATGCGGTGGATGCAGCAAAGACATCAAGGTTCGATGAGGACGACCGTGCAACAACTCAGCCGGCGAGCGACCATCTCGGGGCTGAGAGAGATACGAGGACAAAAAGAGCAATAACGCGTCCTCCCGAGAATGCGACTCTTTCAACTTCAACATCTGCGGCTTGAAAGTCCGGACCAATCGTTCAGCAGCACCGTTGGACTGAGGCAAAAACGGCGCGGATGTCAGATGTTGTAGCCATTGGCCTTTCAGAATGACTGAAAGTCTGCGGACATGAATTGTGGGCCATTGTCGGAAACAATAGTCTGTGGAAGGCCTTCAATGCAAAAGATAGCGGATAACGCTTGGATGGTGGCTGAAGACGTCGTGGAAGACATCCTGACAACAAAAGGAAAATTACTGAAGGAATCGACAACAACCAACCATCGAGCATTCCAGAATGGACCAGCAAAATCGACGTGTAAGCGTTGCCAAGGGGAAGTGGCTTTCGGCCATGCAAAGAATTTCCGCGGTGGTGCGGATTGTTGTTCGGCACACGCCATGCAAGAAGAGCACATATTCGTAATCGCAGCATCGATTCCGAACCAAGTACAGTGCTGACGAGCAAGCTGTTTCGTTCGCACTGTAACCCAATGTCCTTGGTGGAGAAGCCGTAAGACAGAGGACTGTAACGAACGTGGGACCACGACCCGGGACTGATCATCATCAGAACGCAACAGCAAAACACCACGGCGAACAAAAAGTCTCTCCTTGTGAGCAAAAAATCGGCTAACCAACGGATCCTCGATTCTTGTTTTCGACAAGGGCCATTGCGTAGCAACAAAACGCAAAACGGTAGCAAGGACAGGGTCAGCAGCTGTGGCCGTAGCTACACGACGAAAATCAATCGGAAACGATTCGACCACGTCATCGGTTTCCGCATCAATGAACATGCAAGCAAGTTCGGAAGAATCGAATGCTCTATCCTCAGCAACAGGCAAATGGGACAACGCATCGGCGTTTCCGTGCTTAGCAGTGGACCGATACAAGATATCGTAGCGGTACTGCGAGAGGAAAATAGACCAGCGAATGAATTTCTGCGCTGTACGTGGAGCTAAAGGCTTGTTCGGATGAAAAAGCGACGTCAAAGGTTTGTGGTCTGTGATGATGGTAAAGTGACGACCATACAAACAATCATGAAACTTTGTAACACCAAATACGAGAGCCAAAGGTTCTTTCTCGATCTGTGAATAACGTCTTTGCGCAGACGAGAGCAATTTGGGCGCAAAGGCAATAGGGCGATCATGCGAGCCATCTTTGTGCGCAAGCACAACACCGATCCCGAAATCCGATGCATCTACCATCAACAAAAGGGGTTTCTGGGGATCGAATGGCGTAAGGCAAGTATTTGACAGCAACGCCGATTTCAACTGGCGTTCGCATTCCGTCGTCCAGACGAACGGAATACCTTTACGGCGTAAGTGATGAAGTGGAGCTGAAATGGAAGAGGCATGTGGGATATATTTATTTTACCCAGCACACTCTGTAGCTGCTTCAAATTCTGCGGCGAAGGCAAGTCTTGTATGGCACGGAGGTGCTCTGGACTAGGATGTATGCCTTGGGCATTGATTACATGTCCCAAATATGGTAAGGCACGAGCAAAAACCACACATATGTCCTTCCGCAAGCGAAGACCATTTTGTCGCAAGACCTGAAATAATGTTCGGAGATTGGCTAAATGTTCTTCTTCCGTCTTTCCGGAGATCACAATATTGTCCAGATAGTTTGCTGCAGTAGGGACCGACTCACAAACAGTTTGCAGATATCGCTGAAACAATGCAGGGGCGGATGCACACCTGAATGGCAGTCTTTTGAATCGGTACAAACCAAGATGCGTGTTAACCACCAAGACGCACTGCGATTCGTCGTCTACTGGTATTTGCAAGTACGCATCTGCTAGGTCCAACTTCGAAAAATATTTACCCGGGCACAGTTTGTCAAAAAGATCTTCCGGATGGAGTAAAGAAAAAGTTGCAATCACTAGTTGTGGATTCACTGTTGCCTTGAAGTCCACACAGAGTCTCAATTTTCCGGAAGGTTTTGGCAAAATTACTAAGGATGACGCCCAGAGAGAAGCCTGCACACGTTCAATCACACCTTGTAATTCCAAATCGTGTAATGTTCTTGCGACCTCATCACGCAATGCATGGGGAACATTGCACGCTCTGAAAAATTTCGGATGCGCGTTTACTTTCAGGTCCAAATGTGCTTCATAGTTCGTAGCGCAACCAAGGTCTGGTGCAAAAATGTCTGCAAACTCTTCACATAGACGAGAAACACTGGCTGAAGGCACAGTCTGGTTCACTGATAGGACCTGATTGACTACAGAGAAGTTAAACAACTGAAATAAATCTAAACCAAACAAGTTCACTGCAGAAGAAGAACGAAGGACGTAAAATGACAAGTTTTGTTTGTCCTTTGTATGTTGCAAGAAGGCTGCACTGTCCTAACACAGGGATATTCTGACCTGAATAACTATTTAACGTAACATTTGCGGCACGCAACGGAGGTGTGCCCAGTTGTTTGTACATGTCTTTATTGATCAATGAAACTGCAGCTCCGGTATCGAGCTGGAATGGGATCACGTTGCCATGAATGTCCAAATCTACAAAAAGTTTATTGTCCTGCTGACGACAAGAGCGACTGTCTCGTGCAATTAACTGACACTGGTACAGAATCACTTGCTAATTGACGTGATTTCCGGCGACGTCGACACACACTATTTGTGGGACGAACACAGTCACTGTTAGAGAGAGGGGCACTGGGCGGAGTGGTATTAACTACATGAACTTCCATGGGCCAAGGGCCTGGAATGGTTGTGAGTGTCCGATCTGAGCTTTTTCTGGCAAACACTGTGAACATGTCCTTTTTTATTACAGAAAAAGCAAATAGCTTGGCGTGACGGGCAATTCTCACGCGAATGTCTAGTAGCACACCGCGGGCATGATTTCAGCACTGCATTTGCGTGCTGGCTCAGCACACGTTTTGGAGAGTATGGCGGCAGCTGCGCGGACAGGCGCGAGGGCTGTTTACCATTCCGTGCAGCTCGCCTGGCGGGCCGGTTAACGTGACACACGGCTGGCGAAGTTGCAAATGATTCCTGAGCAAAGTCAAGTGTGTCTTGCCTATCCAATTTGTCTATCACCTGTTGAAGGGAGGGATTCAATAGTTTCAAAATTCGCTCCCGTATACGAACATCAGAAACGTTCTGTGCAATTGCATCACGTACCATAGTATCTGAATAAGGGAGGCCACATTCACACTCAAAAGCACAATCCCTAGTAAGGCCTTGCAAAATTGCAACCCACTCCTGATTAGTTTGACCGGCCGTACGTTCTGTACGAAAGAACGTATACCTTTTTGCAACTACATTGACTGATTCCTTGAAATATGCATCTAATGCAGACAAAATTTCTTCATAGGACAGAGTTGCTACGTCGCGTCGGGGAAACAATTTCACTATCACTCGGTACGTCTGGACGACGACACATGATAATAAGTGAGGCTGCCGCTCATTACCTTGAATTCTGTAGGCGGCGAGATGGAATCCAAATTGGTGTGACCACTCCGTCCAGCTTTCCAGTGCCGCATCAAACGGACGAAAAGGTGGTGCAACTGCATGTTGTGGCTGCAGTAGCTGTGGAGCGGCGGCTGCCGCATCGTTTTGTATTGCACGTTGACCCTGGACGAGCTGTCCAAGGGCATCCAATAAGGCCTGCGTCTGCTGATTCTGCAAGCGATAAAATTCGGACAGTACATATGGAGATTGTGGCGAAGCCATGACACAAGTAAATTAGAGCAATACGACCGTTAAATCTTCGTCGCCAATTTTTAGTGTTGGCAGAAGAGCCAACACTGTGTTTCTAGAGGAGGCCGAAATGCACACGTTTAATTACACGCTGACTGGCGTGAGGTCTGGAACAGGACAATATCTTGAGAATTGCAAATAAAGTACGTAGATGATGTAATACTTAACTTTAATCCACAATTGTAGAACATCTCTCGTTACGGTATATGCTTCATAATATTAATTATCAACTGCTATGGCGCCTTGCTAGGTCGTAGCTGAAGGCTATGCTAACTATCGTCTCGGCAAATGGGAGCGTATCGGTCAGTGTAGCTTCGCTAGCAAAGTCGGCTGTAGAACTGGGGCGAGTGCTAGAACGTCTCTCTAGACCTGCTGTGTGGTGGCGCTCGGTCTGCTATCACTGACAGTGGCGACACGCGGGTCCGACGTATACTAACGGACCGTGGCCGATTTAAAGGCTACCACCTAGCAAGTGTGGTGTCTGGCGGTGACACCACATTTCCATTATTTTGAATCCGTTGAGGATAACGAATTGGTGGGAACGAAATCTACCGACTCATCCCGAAACGGGCACGAGCTGTGTGTCGGGAAGAAAACGCCTCAGTGACGAAACCTTCCAGACAATAACAAAACGTTACTTCAAGTCTTGTGGCATATATGTTATTCTGTAACGAATAAATACGATATGCAAAGCCCTAAGTCACTCAGAAAAACAATGCGTTAATGGAAACAAATCACAACAGCTATGATACATTCAGAAATTGTCGTCCACATTTGGTAATCGGCAGCTGATGGAGCAGAGCACTCATGCTCTAGGAGACATGTATGAATTATGAACAGGACAGTTGGTGTGGGCAGACTCTATGGTGGATCTTTGTAAACAACTTGCTGTCGGTCACTTAATTATTCTGATTGCAAAGCAAATGTTTAGCATTCCTTTCATTGTTTATGTTGCAACGCTTCTTTAGAATAGAGGAAAGTGGCCAAAATCGTCTCCCTCATCCCCCTGCTTCTTTGCTCTACATTCTCCTGAACTGTAGTGGGAACAGGTGTAAACAGCCACAGTAGTTTAGGTTGCTACAAATCTGTAGCAGACTGCTCAAGTAACCGGCCGGAGTGGCCGAGCTGTTCTAGGCGTTACAGTCTGGAACCGCGCGACCGCTACGGTCGCAGGTTCGAATCCTGCCTCGGGCATGGATGTGTGTGATGTCCTTAGGTTAGTTAGGTTTAAGAAGTTCTAAGTTCTAGGGGAGTGATGGCCTCAGAAGTTAAGTCCAATAGTGCTCAGAGCCATTTGAACCAGCGAAGTTCTCAAGTATGTGCTTTGCTTCTTCCTGATCAATTCATCAGTATATGTTTTGTCGATGGATTGGTTGGTTGTTTGGTTTGGGGGCAGGGGACCGAACAGCGAGGTCATCGGTCCCATTGGATTAGGGAAGATTGGGGAAGGAAGTCGTCCGTGCCGGCTGCTGTGGGCGAGCGGTTCTAGGCGCTTGAGTCCGGAACCGTGCTGCTGCTACGGTCGCAGGTTTGAATCCTGCCTCGGGAATGAATGTGTGTGATGTCCTTAGGTTTGTTAGGATTAAGTACTTCTAAGTCTAGGTGTCTGATGACCTCAGATGTTAAGTCCCATAGGGCTTAGAGCCATTTTTTTGAAGTCGGCCGCGCCCTTGTAAATGAAGTATCCCGGCATTTGCCTCAAGCGATTTAGGGAAATCACGGAAAACCCAAATCAGGATGTCCGGACGCGGGTTTGACCCATCGGCCTCCCGAGTGCGAGACCAGTGTGCAAGCCATTACTCCAACCTCACTCGGTGTTGCCAACGGAAAAAGTTTTCACATTATGCTACATATTTCGTTATTTCTCCTAGATATTTACGGGTAAGCCTTAAAACACGTATGTGTCCTTCAATAGTATTGTTTAAGGTTAATATTCATGACTAAACGGTTTGATTCAGGGGTTTGATGAAAAAGTTATTTGTTTAACAAAAAGTATGCTGTACTTGCACAAAATTGGACCCCCTATGGTTGCTTAAACTGGACCTCTTACTTTACTTAAAGTCTGCCTGTATTAGTACACGTACTTACTATCATGTAATTTTTCTGCAGAGGATAACGGGGAAATTTGATCAAAGAAAGTGGAATCCTAAAATGACAAAAGCTATTGGTTCGGTTGAGAAAAGGAAGATGCTTACCCAGAAGGCAAGTTACTGTTTAATGTTCCAAAAACAGCATAACGGAAAAATTTTGGAAATTTGTGATAAGTTCCTGTGGTACCAAGCTGCTGAGGTCTTCGGTTCCTAGTCTTACACACTACTTAATCTAACTTAAACTAACTTACAAAAAGGACAGTGCACACACCCATGCTCGAGGGAGGACTCGAACCTCCGACGGGGGGAGCCGCTTGAACCGTGGCAAGGCGCCCTTGACAGCGCAACTACCCCGCGCAATCGAGCGTAACGTACCGTACTCCAGAGGATGTAGCGACAACGAAATAGGCAGAAGTAAAATTCTAGGTAAAGATCTTGAAGGAGAGCAGATTTAATATTGTCTTGCTATGGAAGTATATTTTTTGCGCCTACTCGTTATGACTTATGGAAAATGGCCATACAATCGGCAGAGAGAAATAGCATTAAACACTCTACGAAAGACGAAATTGGGCTAGTCTTGTTCTTAAATGCCACAAAAACAAACTGTCAAAAGGAAAGCCTGTAGGAAAATCCTATAGCAGTGCTCTTGGGTTCAGCAAAGGAATGACAGAGAAATTTTATTACTTTGTGGACGATGTTATAACTTCTTTGAAACTAAATTGTGTTTTCTCGGATTTTATATGTTTTTCCAATTTAGTTAGGTGTTTTTTTTAATTTTTTAAAGAAGGGATTCGATTTTACCAACTATCAATCTCGCTAAGTGTAAAGTTTTTGAATATTTTTTAAAAATCTTTTGATGAAGTTTCGGGTGAGTGAAATGTAAATGGTGCATAATGTTTTATAAAATAAATATTATATGCCTTTAAATCGTGTTTCTTACGATTTTCTATTTTTTAAATCAAAAATAAAATGAGAGTCCAGTTTTGTGCACTTTCTTATAAAATGTGCAAACCTCAATCAAGGCAAAGTGTTGCCTGGAATGTCTGGGATATGACATGTTTTAGGAAAACTGAGAGAAAATTTTGGCTTCGTTTCAAAAACTACACGAAACCTCTTGTGTACAATGAGAGTGCTTTCGCCCTACATATAACGTGATACTTACATCCTGAAAAGCTATAAGCTCCAAATTTTCCGTCATGTAAAGTCACGAACGAAAATGAATATTTTAGAAGAGATTGTAGTTTTTAGTATTGACCTTACCTCAATCTGTCAGTGTCCAATACAAGTCATTCGTCACATCTTTAATGTTCAGTTTGTATTTTTCACAAGGGTATGTCTGTGATATGCTACCACATCTCTGTAGAAATATAATTAACTTTTGAAATTGCATTCAGTAGAATGGTGCATAATTTTGAAGCACGAAAATTAAATGTACGCTGTTCTAGGATGCAAAGCAAAAAAGTATTAATTACTAATTACTCACAGCCGAGTGCACCTGAGTGCCCCATACGCAGCTTTAGCGAGCAGTAAAGACAGAGCCTCCACAGAGTTTGGAATGTGAGGGCAGAGGCGTTTAAAGATATGAGGCGTGTCTGGACGGTTTTGTGGCAAGAGTGTCGCAAGCGGGAGGTGGCTGTCGGGACTCGAGTCCTGTCTGGCATCACTTGCCGTAAATAAGTACTGCGAACATCTGACTACAGGTAATAATGTCCGTCACTTTCTATTAGTTTCTCAACCATCACATTCCATTAAACACAAAAAATAGCAATAACTGGACTCGAAAAGTCACTGCGTTTGTAAATACTCGTAAGTAAACCTTATAAATTAGAACAGTCATTTCTTCTACGACGTGTCGTCCCCGTAGAATTTACCCCTGAGCCACATGTTGATGAGAATTCCAAAATTCACCCAAGTTTGCTGAAAAATGTGAGCCGGCCGGTGTGGCCGTGCGGTTCTAGACGCTTCAGTCTGGAACCGCGTGACCGCTGCGGTCGCAGGTTCGAATCCTGCCTCGGGCATGGATGTGTGTGATGTCCTTAGGTTAGTTAGGTTTAAGTAGTACTAAACTCAAGGGGACAGATGACCACAGATGTTAAGTCCCATAGTGCTCAGAGCCATTTGAACCAAGGCATTTGAAAAATGTGCAGAGAGCTGGAAGACAGTATGCTATTTGATATTTTATTTCAGTATATAAGTTTCTTTCGGCTTTATTGACTTCACCAGCACATCTGGGAACATTCGCATTTATTTATAAATTACGGTATACACAATTTGTAATATTTTAAAGTTGTTCGATAATTTGCTGTTACACGTATACTATAATAGCTTTTTGTTATTTGACAGTTGTAGAAATTCAAGTTTGACAGCTAGTTTTTTACTCAAATTTGAATTTCTACAACTGACAGATAATAAAAAAACGTATTAAAATGTACGTGCTACAGCAAATTATCCAACAACTTTAAAAAGTTGCTGAAGGAAGCATTACATCCAGGAACTGCAGACAGCAATAATGGTTTACTCAAAGTTGACAGATGTCTGTCTAAAACGTCAGTGCGTGAGTACAACATTAAATACGAAAAACCTTCATAAATTATATATTATTTAAATTATAAATAAATGGGATTGTTTGCAGATGCACTGATGAGGACAATAAAGCCGAAATAATCAAGAGGATCCATAAACATTAAGTGGGACACTAGGTTGAAGAGAACGCCTGACGGCAGTTTCAAACGCTCTTACCTCACGTGCCGACACGTTACAAATGGCTCCACTGAAGAAGGACTGCTGAACTGGAGAGAAGAGACAGAGAAGGCAGGCAGAATGGCTCCAGAACGCCTCTCGTGACGCTATTGATCACCAGAGGGTCTCCGTACAGTGGCCGAGGACAATGAGGGAAGATCTGTGGTCAGGTATAAAAGGGGCGAAATATGTTAATGGGCTCCTTTCTTTCCGCCTCTCCAGCCATCACTGCGAACTACACTGTTTGAAATTCCCCTGGAACCCAATAATCTTTGTCTTCCAAATTAAAATCAGGCGGCCGAATGCATTGGGCCACTTTACGATGCGAGAAGCGTCATTTAATACCAGCAGAAGGAAAATTTAATTAAAGGGATGATTCCACCTCGCAGCCCGTCCATTCTCAGGAACCTGTCCGAAGGATTTATCTAATTAATAAAGTTAAGATTCACCTTTCGCACTGCCTGCACTTTACCCAGGTCACGTTGAGTTACACTTCACCTCTCCTTTTTGACAGTGAGCCGCTGCCTGTCCGTCGCAGTTAGGTTGTTAACACGTGTGACGATCATCTGAACAATCCATACAATGCGTCACTAGAAAAGTAGTGAGAGTACGTAGCTATGTGAAGTATAATTAGTGTTCGCTTAAATTTTATTTTATTCCTTCACTTCGCATCGGAAGTTACTTTTCAAAAGACGTATGTACTGTACAAAATCACGCGATGCGTCAATAAAAAGTAGTGAGACAATGTAGTTGTGTGAAGTATCGTTATGCTCGCTTCAGTTTTATTTTAGTTTATTCTTTCAATTCGTAATAGAATTTATTTTTCTATGACGATTGTACAGTCCGATATGAAGTGTACTTAATGGCATATAATAGCAGATCTTTTCCCTAAAAGTCAAGATGATGTCTTTAGTGGTAGCTAAAGTAAAATATGCCCTTCTTTATTTTACGAAAAAAATTACGCACTGAATTATGAGAAAAAATTCACTTGAATTTGAACTGAGTTTGCAGCAGTCATTATTTGTAAAGAACAGTATCCGTCGCTACGCATACAGCAGTTTATTGCGCATCCAGTCCAACGTTAGATGCTGTCTGCTAGATAAAACTTTTGACTGTACAAAAGTTATGAAAAAAAGATTTACAATGTGCTGGGAATCTTTTATGAGTTCTGGATGAATATGAACTGGTTTGTCAAAGGTAGCCGAGCGGCTCTAGGTGCTACAGTCTGGAACCGCGCGATCGCTACGGTCGCAGGTTCGAATCCTGCCTCGGGCATGGGTGTATGTGGTGTCCTTAGGTTAGTTAGGTTTAAGTAGTTCAAAGTTCTAGGGGACTGATGACCTCAGATGTTAAGTCCCATAGTGCTCAGAGCCATTTTGTCAAAGGTAACGTAGAAACGATAATTAGAATAGTTATTGACAATAATAATTATAACTATTTGACAGCAACAAATCGATAAAGTTAAATCCTTCTGCAGTTTTAACCTACCGTCGTTCTTTGCATAATTTATTTAGCCATCAGCCTTACTAAATGCAATTTTTACTATTTTAAGGGAAACCCCAATTAGCACAATATGTCTGATAGTGCAATTGTTACATTAAAGCTAACCACTTGTCATTGCATCTGTTTACCATGCACCGACGTCATTTGGGGAGGAGGAATCAAATATTTTTTCCACACGCTGTATAAAAAATGACATGACGTTTGTAAATGTTATGTTGATGTGCGGCCGGTGTGGCCGTGCGGTTCTAGGCGCGTCAGTCTGGAACCGCGTGACCGCTAAGGTCGCAGGTTCGAATCCTGCCTCGGGCATGGATGTGTGTGATGTCCTTAGGTTAGTTAGGTTTAAGTTGTTATAAGTTCTAGGGGACTGATGACCACAGATGTTGAGTCCCATAGTGGTCAAAGCCATTTTACGTTGATGGTGTATGACAGGAGTTCCAGACACGATTAATTATTTATACAGAAATACAGTTAAGATATGACTATGTTTTCGAAACTTCGTGTTTGACGGTGTGGTGATATTTGCTACACTGTGCACATGTGAATACTTTGATATCTTTGTCCCTCTTCTTCCTCCACTATTTATTTTTATTATTAAGTTGTAATGTGAATACTGTAACAGTGGTACGTAATGATATGTTTTAGACAATAACTAGATGTCACTGAGAGAGCGATATTTAAAAATATATTTTCCGCTGAGGAGCTATTGTAGAGTACGACAAACCTCAGTGCTGTTACTCCCAGTCAATTTCCGCGTTAGATGGAAATGAACGTAATATCCGATCGTGTGCGGCTCATGTCAGCTGTGTAGCTAGTATCGTGTATACCCAGTGGAAGAGACCCAGATTGAGATTTGCATTATGCATTAGACTTTAATAACTGTTGATACTGGGTGCATAAACATTTTGTGAGGATAGTTTTTACACACAACGGATGCAATATAAAAGATCGGCATTCTGTGAGAAGAGGTAAAGCCGTTGTAGCTCAACTTTAAAAGTTTTATTACGGACGGATAATATTTCATCATAGGTGAAACTTCTTATCCAGCATTTATATTCTTGCAAATCCCATGGAACTATAATGTGACGGTGTGCAGTGCATGTTGCGTAGTTTCAAAGTTTCTGTTAGGCACTAATCAATTGGAGAACCGTACATATTTACCTGTGCTATAAAACAGAAGACTGTCTTATACGGGAAATGTGTTTTCGTAGAACGATGGGCTTTATTAGCAACTTTTATTTGTTTTAATTTTGTTAACTTTAATGTACAGGCATAACACAGAAATTATCTGCTAGATATGGCAGTTTACTGCGTAGATCTGAAGAATAATGTATTTTCATGACGAACATAGCACAGGGGATTATAAATACCTACATATTTACGGAATTTATCAGAGACAATAATAGAAAATTCGATCCTAAAGTTAATCTTAGATGGCAGACGTGTGTATTTGAGACGGAGAAGGGAGATAATATAGACCATGTTAGAAGAAGGAATCACACTTATATTGGCAAATTGCTAACGTACGTGAGGTAGCTGGTTCGTATGTGTATCGTGATCAGCACTAATGTTTGGCTGACAACGGGGGAGTAGTGCTAGTGTCAGTTTCACCAGACAGTTCTCTGAATGTCATGGGTGACATTATACGAGGGTGAGTCAAATGAAACCTTAAATATTTTTTAAAATATGATTTATTGTGAAGAAGTGGTACACAGCTGTATCACTTTTCAACATAATCTCCCCCATGCTCAATGCAAGTCCTCCAGCGCTTACAAAGTGCATAAATTCCTTTAGGAAAATTTCTTTTGTTAGTCTGTGCAACCACTCGTGCACCGCGTTGCGTACCTCTTCATCAGAACAGAACTTCTTTCCTCCCACTGCGTCTCTGAGTGGTCCAAACATATGGAAATCACTTGGGGGCAAGCTATGGTGAGTATGGTGGATGAGGAAGTCACTCAAAATGCAGGTCTGTGATTGTTGCAACTGTTGTACGGGCAGTGTAGGGCCCTGCATTGCCATGTTGCGAAAGGACACCTGCTGACAGCTATCCACGTCGCTTTGATTTGATTGCAGGCCGCAGATGATTTTTTAGGAGATCTGTGTATGATGTATTAGTGACAGTGGTACCTCTAGGCATGTAATGCTCCAAATTGACGCCTTTTTCGTCCCAAAAGAAAGTCAGCATAACCAACCCTGCTGATGGTTCTGTTCGAAACTTCTTTGGTTTTGGTGATGAGGAATGGCGCCATTCCTTGCTCGCTTTCTTCGTTTCCGGTTGGTGGAAGTGAACCCAGGTTTCGTCCCCAGTAACGATTGTTGCAAGGAAGCCATCACCTTCTCGTTCAAAGCGCCGAAGTTCTTCACAGGCACCCACACGTCGTTCTCTCATTTCAGGAGTCAGCTTCCGTGGCACCAATCTTGCAGACACTTTGTGAAACTGGAGCACATCATGCACAATGTGGTGTGCTGACCTATGACTAATCTGTAAACATGCTGCAATGTCATTCTGTGTCACTCGGCGGTTTTCCTTCACTATGGCTTCAACTGCTGCAATGTTCTGTGGAGTTCTGACCTGGACGAGGAGCATCTTCCACTGAAGTCACACCATTTGCGAACTTCCTACTCCATTCGTAGACTTGATGGTTCAAATGGCTCTGAGCACTATGCGACTTAACTTCTGAGGTCATCAGTCGTCTAGAACTTGGAACTAATTAAACTTAAACAACCTAAGGACATCACACACATCCACGCCCGAGGCAGGATTCGAACCTGCGATCGAAGCGGTCGCTCGGCTTCAGACTGTAGCGCCTAGACTTGCTGCTGTGACAAATATGCATCACCGTACCGAACCTTCATTCGTCGATGAATTTCAATAGATTTCACACCTTCACTACGCAAAATCCGAATAACAGCACGCTGTTCTTCCCTGGTGCAAGTCGCAAGTGGGGCGGCCATCTTTATACTGATACTGCGACGGTATGTGTACATTTGCACTATGCTGCCATCTACAGGCCATTCTGCACGCTGTTTGTAGCATGCTTGCCAACTTACAGGATAACGGAGCGAAATTTCGATTTGTTATTACAAATTTGAGGTTTTAATTTGACTCACCCTCGTAAATCACTTCTCAATGTATTATGGAATGAGAGACCGTGAAACAGATCCTGGCTATCCTACTGTCAGGTGCAGACGTTAAGCTCAGTAGGTCCATTGGTACAGATCGAGAGCCATAGGCTATATCCGTCCTCAAGTTTCCACTCCCTTTTCCGTTTCAAACTAATCAGAAACACCTTTCCCAAAAACCCCTAAGCCACCTAGCACAAAAAGCGATGAAGTAGCGAAGCAGCGTCAAGCCGAAAAACACTGAGGTGACAAAAGTCGTGGGATACCTGCTAATATCGTATCGGATCTGATTTTGTTTGGCGTAGTGCAGCAGCCCATCGTGGCATGGACTCAACAACTCGTTGGAAGCCCCCTGCAGAAATACTTGGACATGCTGCTTCTATAGGTTTCCTTAATTTCGAAAGTCTTGCCGGTGCAGTATTTCGTGCATGTACTAACCTCTCTATTATGCCCCATAAATGTTTGATGGGATTCATGTCCGGCGACCTGGGCGGCCAAACACGTCGGCCGAATTGTCCATAACGTTCTCCAAAACAATCTCAAAAAATAGTGGCCCGGTGACACGGCGCATTTTCATCCATAAAATGAAGTCCAGACGGCCTTCAAGTTGCCGGACGCAAGCATTTCCAGTTAATGATCGGTTAAGTTGGACCAGAGGACCCAGTCCATTCCACGTGAACACAGCCCACACCATGTGGAGTCACCACCAGCTTGCACAGTGCCTTGTTGACAACTTGGGTCCATGGCTTCGTGGAGTTAGCGCCACACTCTAACCCTACCAACCCTGCCACGGTTATACAGTCGCCTACGGTCCAACCGATGCGGTCACGAGCCCAGGCGAGGCAGTGTCGTGCAGTAGTCTGCCGCCATAGACCATTACCCCCAAATTTCGCCGCACTGTGCTATCGGATACTTTCGTCGCACGTCTCACACTCATTTCTGCGGTTATTTCACGCAGTGTTGCTCGTCTGTCAGCGCTGACAGCTCAACACAAACGTTTCTGCTCTCGCCATCTGTGTGTGTGTATATTGCTAGCCCATGACTTTTGTCACCTCAGTGGAGACTGCACACTGTAGGGCAAATTTACGCTAGCACAGGAAAGGTTCAGTTAATGAAAGGACTAGACCACAATTCTCAAACATGATTGACTTTATTAGAATATAACTCTCTGAGTAAGTTTCATTCCTTGGTACTTATTAAAAAAACACACAGAGCATAACATTTTAAGACAAAGTTTCTCAAAAAACCTACTCTAATTAAATATAGAAATCTCTAAAACAAATTCAAGCTGACAAGTAAATGTCTTTAGAGTTAACTTTTGCAATAGTTCAAGACAGGCTCGTTAAAAAACATTAAACAAACTCGTGGTTTTAAAATTAAGCCACCACTGACGCAACGACAAATGCATCAAGAGATAATGGTTATAATTGGAGGCGTGTACTTAAAGCAGGATTACATAGCTTTCCTTTCATTACACATGAACGGCCGCTCTTGGTACGAGCCCTTTTACTCTCCAATAATCAACAGGCCCATCTCGCCCGTCTCCGCAGGCAGGTCGTTGTACACTCGGGTGAGAACACAAACTAACAAGACAACCTTCTAAAACACACAAACAGATGGTGTTAATTCAACAAGCCTCAAAAACATGTTCATACGTGCCAATCGGTCCAGTAAATAAAACAAAAAAAAATTAACCACACTTGATAAACCATCAAAACACGGGCACTTCACTATTGAGGAAATCGTTCAGGACTGGCAGTTGATTGAAGTAGCTGACGAGAATTTAGAATGAGGCAACAAGAGGCAGCAATACATTAAATGAAGTTGTTACTGTTGTGTCAAGACAGCCTAGACACAATGAGAGGAAGCCGAAAGGCACGCGCTTAAACTCACGCAGGCTGGCGTGAGGTCTGAAACAGGATAATTAATGAATGCTATAAAGAAAAGTACGTAGCTTCTGGAATACTTAACTTTAATCCACATTTGTAGAACATCGCTCTTGATGATACATTAATAGAATCTCAATATCAATTGAATACGGCGCCTTGCTAGGTCGTAGCAAATGTAGCTGAAGGCTATGCTAACTATCGTCTCGGCAAATGAGAGCGTATTTGTCAGTGAACCTTTCCTTGCAAAGTCGGCTGTACAACTGGGGCGAGTGCCAGTACGTCTCTCTAGACCTGCCGTGTGGTGGCGCTCGGTCTGCAATTACTGACAGTGGCGACACGCGGGTCCGACGTATACTAACGGACCGCGGCCGATTTAAAGGCTACCACCTAGCAAGTGTGGTGTCTGGCGGTGACACCACAGTTACCACAGTTCATGGGCTGAAATTTTGCTTAAAAAAAAAAAAAAAAAAAAAATAAAACTGTCCATGCATGTTTCCAATGCCGTCGTGAGCAGAAACAGGGCTGTCCCGTCAACCAATGAACGTCAGAATCACCAATGCCAGTACCAAAAGTCTCTGTTCTACGCGTTGCCAGCTTATACTGCCGCCCACCGTGCTTCCAAACACAGTGCATGCGCGACTCACGCCTCCTAGTGGCTCCGTGTTCAGTCTCTCTTCACGTGCCTCGCCTCAGGCGCGCGCTATATAGGCAAACTCTACGCCAGACGGGATCGATAACCGCTAGATCGATGTGCACCCATCACACACTATTTAAAATAGGAAAGACAGAATATCTGAGTCACATGACCTCTGCGTAACCTAGGCGAAGTCGTTCTCAATGTGGTTGGATGGTCATAAGAGTCGTCTTACGAGGGTTAGTCATAAAGTTTTAATTATCACATCAAAAACATAAAACTGCGAACATTAAACACGTTTTGTGGTGTTGATCCTTCTTTGTGTATTCACCTTTGAATGTGGACACGATGGATGACTTGGAGGAGATCTTCGTTGTATAAGGCTGCATTCCGGCTGTTCACGTTGCACCTCGAAATTCTCCTGCCGTCGTTTTCTAAGTGCTTGTCATCCGAGGAAAGAGGTGTATGTCATGTCAGTGAGTGTGTTTAAGAGGGGGAGGAGAGTACGGAACGAGCGAAACAAATTTTGATCAGTATGTGTGCTTAGAATGAACTGAGGCAATGCTGTAGAACGAAAACCTCCTCTTGGACAGCTTTCCACGACGTTTCATCTTGACACCGCATACAACCTCATCACAAGACTACTGTGGTATGTTCCTGTGGATGGACATAATCACAGCATGCCAGCCTCAAAAAAACTTTCCACGGCACTTTTCCAAACATGCACACAGCACTCTCTCATGGTGACTACGTGGCTGACGAAGTCATCTGGATTGGTCAAAGACAGTTTCAGCATTTCCGCTATTGCTTACATTCGGCGGGCGTTTTGAGTGGAAGCGAGCAGTCGCGAAACGCAGCGGGCGCCGACATATGTCATGTTCAAAATGTCGTGCAAGCTGTTGAAAACTGATCAATGACTGATTTCTTATCTTCTCAATGTCGACTTGGCTGTAATACACTGGTCTACCAGCAGCAGAGTCTCCTCCCGATATTCCCAGCTCTTCACAGAGAGGTGGTGTGCGACTTTTATTCTTCGACGTTCATACTCGTTTGGCCACATGAAATAGCCTGGGCCTTCTAGCTACTGAGTCAGATGGTAGTCATTTGTCAACGTACACTTCCAACGACTCAGCGCGGATTAATGAAGTGTGACGTAATCACAATTGTACGGCGGGGTAAGGAGGTGTCCTTCTGCTGGGTGCCTGGTCATGTAGGAATATGGGGCAATGGACAGGCCGATCGGGCTGCCAAGAAAGCCTGCAGAGAGCAGGATGTGGTCCAGTGTCCTGTTTCCTTGCAGTCTGTCATTTCTGCACTCCACAAGTGTTGTGGATTGGCAGGAGCCAACCCACGGAGTTTGGAGGAAGCCGAAAGGCACACGTTTAACCTCACGCAGGCTGGCGTGAGGTCTGGAACAGGACAAGGAATTCAGACTTCAGAAAAAAGGTGGTACTTGGTGGAATACTTAACTTCAATCCATCAATGTTGAACGTAGCTCTTGTCTGTACATTCTTCACAATATCAATAGCAACTGATAATAGCGCCTTGCTAGGTCGTAGCAAATGACGTAGCTGAACGCTATGCTAACTATCGTCTCGGCAAATGAGAACGTATTTTGTCAGTGAATCGTCGCTAGCAAAGTCGGTTGTACAACTGGGGCGAGTGCTAGGAAGTCTCTCTAGACCTGCCGTGTGGCGGCGCTCGGTCTGCAATCACTGATAGTGGCGACACGCGTGTCCGACGTATACCAACGGACCGCGGCCGATTTAAAGGCTACCACCTAGCAAGTGTGGTGTCTGGCGGTGACACCACAACAAGAAGTGCATGGAGTTGTGGGAGGAAGAATGGCTGGCGGTGACGGCCAATAAACTGCGGTTGGTGAAGTCAACAACTCGGCCTTGGCGTTCCTCCTGACGGTTGGTCAGGCGGGAAGAAGTGACCCTCACGCGTCTTCGAATTGGGCATTGTCCTCTCACACATAGCTTTCTATTACGGCGGGAGGATCCCCCGTTTTGTAATGCTTGTGGGGTGCACATCTCTTTCCGCCACATTTTAACAGACTGCATTTTATACCGTGATGGAAAGGCAGAAGCACAAGTTGATGGGGATCTGCCCTGTGTTTTAGCTAATGAAGAGACGTGTGTGTCTAGGGTTTTAAAGTTTTGTGATGTGTCTGGACTCTGGCCTAAACTTTTAGGCTGGAGGTTTTAGTGTATTGCACAGTGGCTGGCTCCTCCCTTTTTCCTCCCGGTCAGCCAGCCACTTCCATCTGCTATATTGTTTTAGCTCCCTCTACCACTTTCTTCCTGTGTTGTCCATGTTTTACTGCTGGCGGTAGGCTTCGTCCCACGCTTCGGTATGGGTAGGCACATATTTTTCCAAGCTTGTTACCTGTGTTTTACGTTGCGTTTTATCTTACTGTTCTGAGTCTCTTCTTGACACCCGTCTCAATCTGTTACTGAGCGGGCGCTGAAGACCTTGCCGTCGTGCGCCCATACAGTCCTCTCCATCCATCCATCCTGTAGTATAACAGCGACGCAAAGTTTAAAAATTGTAAAAGTCAAAACAATCTTTGAACATCTTTCCCTTTTTTAATAAACAGTTTCGATCTATGAGATCATCATGCGATGCGTCTGTCTTCCTAAACTAGTAAACAAAACATAAAGGCATGTAGTCAGGGCAGACACCGCCAAAAGATGTAAAAACGTAATAAAACAGTGATAAACACAAGTACCCCGGCAGCATACTGGCTACGCTACAAGTGGAAAAACACCTTTATGTTTTTTTTACTGGCACCTGATAACGATCTCTGTTTTGTTTACTGGTTTCGTACCTGATAATGATCTCATAGGCCGAAACCGGTTTTAAAGATAATGAAAAAGTATTGTGCGATCAAAGACTGTTTTGAATTCTACAAATTTAACCATGGATTATTGAACCCACTTCATGTACAGGGTTGTGCCATTTTGGTTTTTGCTCCTCCAGTAGCGTGATGCGGTACAGTGTTGACCAAATGCGGCCGTGTACATGAAAACAAAAAAAAAAATTATGACAGCTTCACATGATGCCAAATGGAGATAAACCTGCGACAACTGAATTATTATTCTAATATTTTTATTGCAGTCTGTTGTCGCACTTCACTTCATAATGATCAACGTTTTGTTCAAATTCGGAACATCTTGAGATCCGCTAAAACAGATAAAAGACACGCTAAGTTTTATCTCACGTAATTAATCTGGAAGACACATAAACTGACATACACTGATCAGCCAGAACATACGACTACCTTCCTAATAGCCTGTATGTCCTTCTTTAGCACAGATAACAGCGACGACGCGTCGTGGCATGGAAACAATGAGGCCTTGGTAGGTCACTGGAGGGAGTTGGCACCACATCTCCACATACAAGTCGCCTAATTCCCGTAAATGCCGTGGAGGAGGCCGATAGCCTCTGACGCCACGTTCAACCACATCGCACATGTCTTCGATAGGGTTCAGATCTGGCGAGTTGGGGGCCAGTACGTCAATTGGAATTCGCCACTGTATTCCTCGAACCACTCCATCACATTTCTGGCTTTGTAACATGGCACATTACTCTTTGGCCATCATAGTGCCTTGCACGAGCTCCACTGACCCGTGGATGCCCACGTGAATGTTGCCCAGCGCATAAAGGAGCCACTGAATTGCTATTTATTTATTTAATGGGATAATAATAATTATTAAAATGTGACAATTTTATTTAAGCACCGTTTTTACTCTTTCGATTGTTTCGAGTCAGCGATAGTGCAATGCTGCTCGCTTTGGAGAATACACGTTTTATAAGAATTATTTGGTCCGGGAAACACTTTTGCGATCAGGGTTGCGATTTAGACGGTATTCGCGTAATTGTACTGATTAATAGTTATCGTTTCCGAAAGACGCAGCTTCGATTAAAGCTGTGTGCACTTTTGCGCGTATAATGAAAATATTCATAACACGTCGCGTAACAAAAAGAAACATGCGAATCACAACCGTGATCAAACGAAGAAAATATATGATAACATAAATGTTCTTCGCTGTTATTCAGTACAGGCTCAGATTAGACCTTGCAATTTTTAGTTATAGGAAGTCATAGGATGTTACACTTTAGAGATATGTGTTTGGAATAACTTGTATTTACCTTCTCTCTCTCTCCTTTTTAAAGCCTTTATACCTTCACATCGATTAAGGAACTTTTCCTTCTCTACCGACCAGTACGAGAACAAAATTCAGACTCAACAAAATGTCTTACATCGAATTATTACATGCTTAAACCTTAACAATCATATATAGTTTCGTAGTACAAATAATGCTAATTTATTCCGTGCACTAGAAAGTCTTTGATACACTGAGCACAAAAATGAAAATAATAAAATTATAATTACATTTTTAAATCATGAAAATAAGGTTTGACATCGTCGTAATATTAATTTTCGTCGTTGTAGCACTACAAGCCGCCACCTACTTGTCTCCGTCCCGTAGTACAGGTGTTAAGGATCTGTTCTCCTGGAAGACGACGGATTCGCGCCCTCCCGTCGGCATGATGAAAAAAGTATCGTGAGTCATCAGACCGTTCAACGCTCTGCCACTGCACCAACGTGCAGTGACGATGGTCACGTGCCCATTTCATTCGTAGTTGCGGACGTCATGGTGTAAACATGGTACATGCGTGGGTCGTCGGCTGCAGAAAGTCTATCGTTAGTAGTGTTCGGTGCACTGTGTGTTCAGGCCCACATGTACTCGGCTCAGCATTAAAGTCTGGTGTTAGTTCCGTCACAGTTGGCTGCCTGTCCTGTTTTACCAGTCCGCCCAGCCTACGACGTTCAAAATCTGTAATGAGGGGTAGCTGCCCAATCCGACGGCGTCTGGACGTGGTGTCACCTTGGTTTCGCCACGTGTTGAAGACACTCAGCACAGCACTCCTCGAACACCCGGCAAGTCGTGCAGTTCCCCAAATGCTCGAGCCGGGTCTCCAGGCCATCACAATCCGCGCTCGGTCAGACTCAGCTAGACCACACGTCTTCCCCATTCTGCACACGGACAGGACGCTCACTGATACTGCATACATTGTGCGTGTGTCTGACTAGCTGTGTTTCCTCGTAATGTGACGCTGCTATCACCTGGATAGATCTACAGGGTGTTACAAAAAGGTACGGCCAAACTTTCAGGAAACATTCCTTAGACACAAATAAAGAAAAGATGTTATGTGGACATGTGTCCGGAAACGCTTAATTTCCATGTTAGAGCTCATTTTAGTTTCGTCAGTACGTACTGTACTTCCTCGATTCACCGCCAGTTGGCCCAATTGAAGGAAGGTAATGTTGACTTCGGTGCTTGTATTGACATGCGACTCATTGCTCTACAGTACTAGCATCAAGCACATCAGTACGTAGCATCAACAGGTTAGTGTTCATCACGAACGTCGTTTTGCAGTCAGTGCAATGTTTACAAATGCGGAGTTGGCAGATGCCCATTTGATGTATGGATCAGCACGGGGCAATAGCCGTGGCGCGGTACGTTTGTATCGAGACAGATTTCCAGAACGAAGGTGTCCCGACAGGAAGACGTTCGAAGCAATTGATCGGTGTCTTAGGGAGCACGGAACATTCCAGCCGATGACTCGCGACTGGGAAAGACCTAGAACGACGAGGACACCTGCAATAGACGAGGCAATTCTTCGTGCAGTTGACGATAACCCTAATGTCAGCGTCAGAGAAGTTGCTGCTGTACAAGGTAACGTAGACCACGTCACTGTATGGAGAGTGCTACGGGAGAACCAGTTGTTTCCGTACCATGTACAGCGTGTGCAGGCTCCACGGGTACACTTTTGCGAAAGGTTCATCCAACAATGTGTCAATCCTCATTTCAGCGCAAATGTTGTCTTTACGGATGAGGCTTCATTCGAACGTGATCAAATTGTAAATTTTCACAATCAACATGTGTGGGCTGACGACAATCCGCACGCAATTTTGCAATCACGTCATCAACACAGATTTTCTGTGAACGTTTGGGCAGGCATTGTTGGTGATGTCTTTACTGGGCCCCATGTTCTTCCACCTACGCTCAATGGAGCACGTTATCATGATTTCATACGGGATACTCTACCTGTCCTGCTAGAACATGTGCCTTTACAAGTACGACACAACATGTGGTTCATGGACGATGGAGCTCCTGCACATTTCAGTCGAAGTGTTCGTACGCTTCTCAACAACAGATTCGGTGACCAATGGATTGGTAGAAGCGAGCCAATTCCATGGCCTCCAAGCTCTCCTGACCTCAACCCTCTTGACTTTCATTTATGGGGCCATTTGAAAGCTCTTGTCTACGCAACACCGGTACCAAATGTAGAGAGTCTTCGTGCTCGTATCGTGGACGGCTGTGATACAATACGCCATTCTCCAGTGCTGCATCAGCGCATCAGGGATTCCATGCGACGGAGGGTGGATGCACGTATCCTCGCTAACGGAGGACATTTTGAACATTTCCTGTAACAAAGTGTTTGAAGTCACGCTGGTACGTTCTGTTGCTGTGTGTTTCCATTCCATGATTAATGTGATTTGAAGAGAAGTAATAAAATGAACTCTAACCTGGAAAGTAAGCGTTTCCGGACACATGTACACGTAACATATTTTCTTTCTTTGTGTGTGAGGAATGTTTCCTGAAAGTTTGACCGTACCATTTTGTAACACCCTGTATATCGATAGTGGGCTGGTGGTCACAATGTTCTGACGGAGCAGTGTACTGTAATACTTCATTATACCAACGTTAGTTCTAGAGAAAAAAATTAAATGAGCGTATGGCGTCGTTGGCCGGGAGACCCCTATTCGGGGAAGTTCTGAAACCTTCCCGTCTCCTCTATACCTCTTTTGTTAATGATAACCTTCCCTTTTACAATAACCTATGTAACCTTCCCTTAGGATATCTGTCTCTTGCTTAATAATAACAAATGAAATCTTCCCTTTGAAATTTATTCTCTTTCTCATTCTTCGCATACAAATTTAATTGCTGCTTATTAAAAGTGTTTTTCTGATTATTTCGACGAAAAATGGAATGTGTTGTCGTCGTGTGGACCTCAGTCTTTATCTGCAATAACCCAAAACTGTTCCTTACCTTTTTTACTGTTACTGGATCGCCATCTGACTGCTACATCGAACTGCGACATGTATATACTTACTCTGGTTTACTATACTCTATTAACTGCTGGTGGGCTGTCATAATAAGTGGCTGTATTTATTACCAAAGCTGACGTTATTCTTTATTAGCAAAACTGACGTTATTCTTTAATTAATTTGACTGAAGTTACGTAATTCATAGTTACACTTTTTCTTGACAACAATGACATTTTTGCAAAGTTTTACGTTGATGGTTTTTGGGATGGATTATAATTAGAAATGCAATATTGCTGGCAAAAGTTAATTATATTCTGAATGAAATGATTTTACAAACGTTCAAATGGGACTTACTTTTTACAATAATCCTACAACTAGCAATGCGCAAACATACCTTCAATAGTCTTGAGTTTCTCAAAAAATTAATTCAATAATATTAGTTCCTCTTATTGTAATAGTTAGCTGATGTCTCTGTACATCCGTTTATAATCTGTTGTAAATCATAGCTAGTGGCTGGTAGGCACACCGCTCCTCTCAACCTCTCGCTTCAGACCTGCTACCGACTCGCTTCACTTCTCGCTTACTACTGACTTCCTACGATCGCTAAAGTGCGGTCTCTCCTGCCAACAATGCTTTCTGGTGCAGACAATCCCTGCTACCATTACAAAATGTATCAATGCGCGGTCTTACCCGCTCTTTTCTTAAAATGTATACATACGCGGTTTCTCCCGCCCTTTTTAAAATTATGTCAATTTGCGGTCTCTCTTGTCAACAGTACTTTGGTTGCAGAGATTCCCTGCTACCACAATTATTTCAAACATGAGAAATATTCATTATTCTTACTTAATCCTATCCATAAAATATAAACATCTTTCATAAATTGTGATTTGACAATAGAAATATACACGTCTTACGATTCGGCCGCCAAGTTTTATTTCATTCGACGCCACATTGGACGACTTGCGCGCCGGTGATGAGGATGAAATGAAGACAACACAACACCCAGACCACGAGCGGAGAAAATCTCCAACCCGGCCGGGAATCGAACCCGGGCCCGCTTGCGTGGGAGGCGAGTACGTTACCACCCAGCTAAGCAGGCGGATAGTTTCAGAGCAACGCGTTACGCTTATGTGCTCTCTGCACCCTTCATAAGTCGCTACTGTAGATACAGGAGCCAGACAAACTGCTCAATAAACAAAATATTTTCATAGCTTTTTAGAACTTTATAAAGACGTTTTACAGACACATATCCGCCATATACACACTGAAACATTTATGCAACTATGAGGTTCATACCAGACGATGGCACAATCGTGGGGACGAAGAGATCCTCCTTCTGTGTTGGATTACATTGCTGTACTGCGTGTGTTACCGAAAAAAAAAAACGCCGTCTGGTTTAATATTCGCAAAAGAAGTACACTAGTATACAGAATATATAATACTGAGGACATGTGAACTGAGGAATTCCCTTTCGATCCACTTTCATTTTTAAACTCATTCCGTTATTTTATTTTATCTTTGTAACTGTTTTTCTTTAACACGATGCCTTTATGATCTTGATCTACCACATATAGAGGGCGACACCTGTTATTCTTGCCCACAGCCCTTTATTTCCTTACATAGTAATGTTTGTGTATTGTTGACTCACTGAGTCTACACACAGCAGGCACAATGAGTAACGCAGAAAAAATTTTGCAAGTTGAATCAAAAAGGACTTTTGAATGAAATGTAAAATTATTGAGATAACTTATAAAATCGGTAGAGGTGTCATTTTGTTGCAAACAACCCCAGATTTCACATAAGAGTGTCAAGTTTTATTTTGGTTCGATGTGACTACTATTTGTGATGTGTCAAACGCCCCACCGGTAGTCAATTTCTTCCCACAGTCGTTGCAGCAAATCGGGCGTAACTCGTGCAACGTTTACGTAGATTCGATTTTTCAGGTCGGCTAAAATGTTTAGTAGGGGAGTGACATACACATGGTCTTTAATGAAACCCTAGAGAAAGAAATCCCGTGGTGTCAACCCTGGAGAGCCATGCCAGTGGCTCTTCATGGCGAATCTACAGCTCTGGGAAGCGATTATGGAGGAAATCTCGTACTTCCGTCAGGAAATGAGGTGGTGCACCATCTTGCTGGTAATAAACCATCCCATCTCAGTCATCGTCATCGATCTGTGGAATCAAAAAGTTTTCAAGCATATCCAGATACACAATACCAGTGACCTGGCGATTTATAGTGTCACAGTGAACAGCCTCTCACAACAAAGTTCTCGTGCCAAGAGCAAGTTGTAGGCTAGCTCAGGGGTTCCTTAGCATATTCGCTGAAAAATTTTCCAAAAATAAGTGTTGCACAGTTTGCATCGTGAAGCCAAAGTACATAGTGAGCACGCTCCGAAGCACTGAAAGTAGCCATTTTAACTGTGCACTACGCTGGCGCTCCTTGTGGCGGAATGAGGTACTGCGGCACTACGTGAACCGGTCTTGAGGTTGTTTGCTACAAAATGACAAGTCTGCCGGTTCTGTAAGTTATCTCTATAAATGTCTTTATCATTCTGAAGTTGTAAAGTCCCTCTTGAGTCACCCTATAGTTATTGTATGTGTGTTCCAGATCAGACTGGCCTGGTATCGGAAGACAGCAAAACGAAAGCTGTAATTTTAAGTTTAGCAATTGAGAAATCTTTCACGCAGGAGGATCGCACAAACATACAGCCGTTTGAGTCTCGTACAGATTCCCGTATGGAGGATGTAGTGATAGACATCCCTGGGGTTGTGAGCAGCTGAATGGGTTGAAAATAAATAAATCGCCAGGTCCTTATGGGATTCCAATTCGGTTTTACAGAGAGTACTCTACTGCATTGGCTCCTTACTTAGCTTGCATTTATCGCGAATCTCTTGCCCAACGTAAAGTCCCGAGCGACTGGAAAAAAGCGCAGGTGACGCCTGTATATAAAAAGGGTAGAAGGACGGATCCTCAAAATTACTGACCAATATCCTTAACATCGGTTTGTTGCAGCATTCTCGAACATATTCTCAGTTCGAATACAATGAATTTCCTTGAGACGGAGAAGATGCTGTCCATGCATCAGCACGGCTTTAGAAAGCATCGCTCCTGCTAAACGCAACTCGCCCTTTTTTCACACGATATCTTGCGAACCATGGATGAAGGGTATCAGACGGATGCCATATTCCTTGACTTCCGGAAAGCGTTTGACTCGGTGCCCCACTGCAGACTCCTAACTAAGGTACGAGCATATGGGATTGGTTCCCAAGTATGTGAGTGGCTCGAGGACCTCTTAAGTAATAGAACCCAGTACGTTGTCCTCGATGGTGAGTGTTCATCGGAGGTGAAGATATCATCTGGAGTGCCCCAGGGAAGTGTGCTAGGTCCGCTGTTGTTTTCGATCTACGTAAATGATCTTTTGGATAGGGTGGATAGCAATGTGCGGCTGTTTGCTGATGATGCTATGGTGTACGGGAAGTTGTCGTCGTTGAGTGACTGTAGGAGGATACAAGATGACTTGGACAGGATTTGTGATTGGTGTAAAGAATGGCAAACTCTAAATATAGATAAATGTAAATTAATGCAGATGAATAAGAAAAAGAATGCCGTAATGTTTGAATACTCTATTAGGACACAGTCACGTCGATTAAATATTTGGGCGTAACATTGCAGAGCGATATGAAGTGGGACAAGCATGTAATGGCAGTTGTGGGGAAGGTGGATAGTCGCCTTCGGTTCATTGGCAGAATTTTCGGAAGATGTGATTCATCTGTAAAGGAGACCGCTTATAAACCACTAATACGACCTGTTCCTGAATACTGCTCGAGCGTTTGGGATCCCTATCAGGTCGGATTGAGGGAGGACATAGAAGCAATTGGCTCTGAGCACTATGGGACTTAACTTCTAAGGTCATCAGTCCCATAGAACTTAGAACTACTTAAATCTAACTGACCTAAGGACTTCACACACATCCATGCCCGAGGCTGGATTCGAATCTGCGACCGTACCTGTCACGCGGTTCCAGACTGTAGCGCCTAGAACCACACGGCCACCACGGCCGGCATAGAAGCAATTCAGAGGCGGTCTGCTAGATTTGTTACTGGTAGGTTTGATCATCACTCGAGTGTTACGCAAATTCTTCAGGAACTGGGGTGGGAATCTCTGTAGGAAAGGACGCGTTCTTTTCGTGAATCGCTACTGAGGAAATGTAGAGAACCAGCATTTGAGTCTGACTGCAGTACAATTTTACTGGCGCCAACTTATATTTCGCGGAAAGACCACAAAGGTAAGATAAGACAGATTAGGGCTCGCACAGAGGCATATAGACAGTCATTTTTCCCTCGTTCTGTTTGGGAGTGCAACAGGGAGAGATGATGCTAGTTGTGGTACGAGGTACCCTCCGCCACGCACCGTATGGTGCATTGCGGAGTATGTATGTAGTGTAGACGTAGATGTAGTTACGTAAGATCAAACTTAACACGTCTTTTATTTATTTTAACGTATCAGTAGATGTTCAAAATTTTAACATAACCGATAATCATTATACGAACGAATGCAACAATAGACTGCAATAAAAATATTAGGCTAAAACAATAGAGAATAATTACGTAACTTTTTCTTGGTGATAGTAAAAGTTTGTGAGTTGCCCTGGTATAGGCCACGGAACAGAAGAAAGCGACTTAATTATGATGAAATGAAATGCAAGTGAGAACACAATATCGTGAGCCTCCTACGACTGTAACTGCGCGCCATCCAGTGCGGGCCACAGCCGCGGCCAGAGTGTGGGGTGACGGGATGCGGCAGCAGGTAGCAGCCGCGCCTCGCCCAGGTGCCGTCACGCTGTCCCGCCACTACGGGCGCCCTCCACAGCGCCTGCGACTCGCCGCTGCCGCTGCCGCGCGCTACATCACCGACTAATGCGCCCATTTATCTCCGTTCGCCGCGAATTTACTGCCCATTTAATTAGAACCTCATTATAAATCACCAGCGGCGCAATTGTCGCCGGCAGCGTAAATCCGGCACGGCGTGGACGCGAAACAGCGGCAGCATTATTTTCCCACCTGCCGCCACGACAGAGGGACAGTGGTGGGGGCAGCTGGTGATTAAGCTAATTTGGGCGTGGAAGTAAAATTATTCTCGTTGACAGCGGCCGAATCGTTGTGGTGATCTAAAATCGCGGCTTGGCTGTCCGCACGTACGCTGCTTTTTGTGTCAATCATTTCTGTTGTGTCTAGGCAAGACAGCCTAGACACAATGAGAGGAAGCCGAAAGGCACGCGCTTAAACACACGCAGGCTGGCGTGAGGTCTGAAACAGGATACGTAATGAATGCTATAAAGAAAAATACGTAGCTTCTGGAATACTTAACTTTAATCCAAATTTGTAGAACATCGCTCTTGGTGATACATTAATAGAATCTCAATATCAATTGAATACGGCGCCTTGCTAGGTCGTAGCAAATGTAGCTGAAGGCTATGCTAACTATCGTCTCGGCAAATGAGAGCGTATTTGTCAGTGATCCCCTTCTGGCAAAGCCGTCTGTACAACGGGGGCGAGTGCCAGTACGTCTCTCTAGACCTGCCGTGTGGTGGCGCTCGGTCTGCTATCACTGACAGTGGCGACACGCGGGTCCGGCGTATACTAATGGACCGCGGCCGATTTAAAGGCTACCACCTAGCAAGTGTGGTGTCTGGCGGTGACACCACAATTTCGTTATTCCTGGTCGATACGTTTCATTTGCCATCATAGTGAACTATCAGTGGGGACTTATAATTAATGTATAAACTAGTTATTTTCGTCATCAGACATGTTGCGGTAATTACTTTGAGGTATTATACACTAAAGGAAACGTGGAATCTGGGCACCTTCCTACCGAGATAATCCTACGACCATATCAAAACTGTCGAAGATGCGCAGTTCCCCCACCCCGCACTCCTACCCCAGTCATAGAACTATTAAGTCTACAACTTTGTTTCCGCCGTTTTGCAATAGACTGCAGTAGCGGTAAGTGGAGTTCAGGTGGTTGGTCATAGGTGTAATAGAATAAGCTTAGGCATCTGTAAATGTAATCCCATAAAAGTATTAGTCAACTTGTGATTGCATCATAAGGCTATTCTCGATTATGTACGTCAGCTTACGTACCCATTTCTTGTCATTTGTGGGAAGTTTTAATTTTCTGCTTTAACATGAAGAAATCTGCGGCTGTGGCTCTTAAAATGCTGGGTAAGACTAATGGTGAGTGACCTATTAGTGGAAGAACGCGCACAGAATATTTTCAACGCCTTAAGAACGGTGCTATTGATGTCGAAGACTGGCATGGCGGTGGAAGACAGAACGTTTTCGTAGCTACTGAAACAGACGAAGACAGTCACAGGACATCATTATCGAAAGCAATTGATGCGTTCAGCCGGCCGAAGTGGCCGAGCGGTTAAAGACGCTACAGTCTGGAACCGTGTGACCGCTACGGTCGCAGGTTCGAATCCTGCCTCGGGCATGGATGTGTGTGATGTCCTTAGGTTAGTTAGGTTTAAGTAGTTCTAAGTTCTAGGGGACTTATGACCACAGCAGTTGAGTCCCATAGTGCTCAGAGCCATTTGAACCATTTTTTTGATGCGTTCAAGCCCAGGACTGAAACACAAACGGCCACAATACAGCGATAGATACGTAAAGGTAATTTTACAGCAGGTCAGTGCTCGACCCCATGTCGCAAAACCCGTCAAAATATACATGGAAACGTTGAAATGAGAAGTCCTATCCCTCCCGCCGTATTCTCCATACGTTGCTCTCTCTGACTACCCCCTTTTTCGATCAGTGGCATACAGTCTGGCTGACCAGCACTTCCGATCATACGAACAAGTGCAAAATTGAATCTATTCATGGATCCCTACAAAAGACGCCCAGTTCTTCCACCACGGGATTCGTATGCTATCCCAAAGATGGGAGAATGTAGTGGCCAGCGATGGGCAATACTATGAATCATAATTTTTTTGTAAGTTTTTCACAATAAAGCCCCGAACTTCGAGAAAAACGGCGGAAGCAAAGTTGTAGATCTAGTATTTTTCTGCAATTTTTTTCTCTGCACATTTGGTACATTTTATAATTTTGTAAGTACGTTTAATAAAAACGAAGCAATGTTAAAAACATTACTTAAGTGAACTATAATTACGAAAAATATTGCACTCAACAAATGAACTGTATCTTTGTAGTAAATAAATTACAAATTACGAACTTTCTTATGAAACTTAAAGTGCACCCTCAGTAGCCCAGGCTTGAAAATAAACTGTAAGGTTCGAAACCAGTCACCTAATAAACACTATAACTGTTGACAGAGCCATTAACACACGCTTCGAGGAATTTAAACAAAGTTGCTATTCCCTGTCAGCGAAATGTTGAAACCGAAGAAAATGAAACCTATATGTTCTTGTTTTCTGTACCGTTTATAGTATTAATTACCGGGCTACTATAAGTAACTTGTCGTTTTCAATACTCTGTATTTTCCAAGGTATTACTTGTATAAATGTGATTGACACATGAATAAAAATGTAAACTCACCAAGTTTGCTTTTCGCATTCTACTAGTGTTCCACGAGTGCCCGTGTGGTCAAAAGGCACACGTCCAAAAGGCAGTCAGGTTTCATTACCTGTACATTTTGCTATTAAAACAGATACGAAACAATGATAACCTGATAATTAATGATGAAATGCAATGCAGTAATTGTTGCTCCAGCACGATCTGGAATGAGCTTAACTATTAGTACAAGAGTGAGCCTAGGCGTTGTTATAGGGTGCGTTCGTGCCAAAACGATAACGGAATGAAATAATATTAATTTTCAGTGTTATTATTTCAAATTGACATCTTCCATTTACATAACTCAGGGACTCCAATGTTTGAAAATTGTAAATGAGACGTTAGGCGGAGGGTGAGGTTTAGTTATGAAGCGCGTTATGTCGGTAAAGCCCCCATAATTGAGTACTGAAATACTGTAGAAAAAGCTTTACACCCTGTGTAGTAAAATATTCAAATGGTGCAAGAAAAATAATTAATTTAACCACTTAGTAACTTTCCCAATTTTCTCTCCACTAACGATGTAGAACCTGTGGTCGGTTAAATTACATATTCCTAATAAACCAAATAAGTGAATCGCCAGCCCTTGTTAATTTTGATTGTGTCCTATTTTGCTGAAGTCCATTCACAAATGTCAGAAGATGTGCAAATTTGTCATTTGCCGGAAGTCGGTTTCAGTACAATGTGGTACAGGGTCGTTGGCTATGTAATGACACCACATTTAAAGAAACAAGACAAGAGCAACCACTTTAGCCCACTACATTTGCTTCATAAATATTATTTTTGTTTTTCAAAATGGCTCTGAGCACTATGGGACTTAACATCTGTGGTCATCAGTCCCCTAGAACTTAGAACTACTTAAACCTAACTAACCTAAGGACATCACACACATCCATGCCCGAGGCAGGATTCGAACATGCGACCGTAGCAGTCGCGCGGTTCCGGACTGAGCGCCTGAACCGCTAGACCACCGCGGCCGGCTTTTGTTTTTAGCCGATCTTCCTGAATGGGTTAGAAGAAGCATATATCATTAGAATGAGATTTTCACTCTGCAGTGGAGTGTGCGCTGATATGAAACTTCCTGGCAGATTAAAACTATGTGCCGGACCGAGACTCGAACTCGGGACCTTTCCCTTTCGCGGGCAAGTGCTGTACCACTTTTTTCTTATCTCATTTTGTTCGCTTTTGTTCGTTGCATCTGCTCGGGGCGGACGTTGTAAGACATCCGTTGAAGTTCGTTGTTGATCGACTAACTCAGTTTTTTTTATTACAGAGGGAAGCTAACCCTCTGACAGAACACGCTGAGCTACCATGGCCGGCGTCCTCGTCCTCCCAACTTTACTTCCACCAGTACCTCGTCACCTACTTTCCAAACTCCAAAAACGATATATCCTTTCTTCCAGGAGTGCTAATTCTGTAAGGTTCGCAGGAGAGCTTCTGTGAAGTCTGGAAAGTAGGAGACGAGGTACTGGCGGAAGTAAATCTGTGAGGACAAGGCGAGAGTCGTGCTTGGGGAGCTCAGTGGTAGAGCACTTGCCCGCGAAAGGCAGAGGTCCTGAGTTCGAGTCTCGATCCGGCACACAGTTTTAATCTGCCAGGAAGTTTCATATATCATTAGTTGTTAATGTACTCGGTGTAGTTATGTGGAGATGAGAATGAACTTGAAACTAGCAGCAGCATAATGAAAACAAAATGATCGTAGTATAACTTTGAGCGTGCAAAATGCGTAGCACCACCCTTGCGAAAATAGAAATGCGTTGAAGCTGTTGTATGACCCTCTTTAACACAAGTCTTAGCAAAGTTTTCCCTAAACTCCACAACTAATGTCGTAAGAATTCTTTGGCGAGATGCGCTTGGAACAGTTACAAGACGTTAAAACGCTGAGAAATGCAAGCATAAAGCCAATGAAAACGTTTTGTCAGACGTTAAACGCTATTCTGACACTTCAAAGGAACTGGTAACATGTGTGTTTACTTTAGTTCATAAGAGTGATTTCTGTTCCCGTGGAAGGGAGGTCACAATTCCATGATGCAGGATGCACCTGAAAACTGTACCATAATTGATCGCTTACCTTCTCTCGTGTCTGGCCATCCTATTAGCTGCTGAAGCAAAGAATGGAAATTATAAGGTTCCATCTGCACTTTGACCTATATTTCAAGGATCTTAGCAGTTGCAGGTTTATATAGTGTGATCGGAATCTGTTTAGTTGGGGAATAGAGCTCACATATGCGGGAACATAGAAAACTTTAGACCTGCGACTTTACGCCTGATTTACATGTCACGTCTCGGTTCGATTTAAATGGAGCTTGATTATAATTCAATTCAGTACAAAAAGATAATGATAGGTGTATGATTTATGATCAGTAGTTCAGAATGAACAAATAATGTAAAAATATTCCCTGTTCATTCTATAAGAATTTCAACCCTAGTGGTCCCAGTTTACACTATCACTCGTCACTATTTTTACAACACAAATTTTTCATATGGTCAGCGATATTCTGGATTATTCACCATCAAACCCACAAAAATTTAGATGAAGTATCATGCGTAACACTTGCTTTTTCCTATCATATAACCACAACTGTTACTTTTATCCATTTGAGCCAATTCAAATCAGTTTGTTTAATAACTCCTTATGACCATCATTTTATTTGTATTAATACTCTTCCTCTCATAGTGTTTTCCCTGCTTTACTTATCTTGTACATTAAACTCACATTTTATACTCATTAATATACCATATGGCGCTGTTCCTCAAAATTATGACTTCTTGAATTCACCACACTCCAACGACACACTATTACATTAAAAGCTATAGACAATACTTCTGTATGGACGAACGTCAGAAAATGATAACGATTATCCATTTTTATAGTTTTTAAATGGATTCCACGTGTTTACGACTCAACAGAATTCATCAAATTTGAAATCAGCTGCCGTTTCATAACTTCACCGTCATTGGATGTATTTATGTTGGGATAAACAAAGACGTTTACGGAATAAGTGGTTCCTGTGAATGTGTTTAAAAGAGATACACGACATGATTGCTTTAGAAAGCCATTAAACAAAATTGTTTTACGTATAAGCTTCAGACTCGACTTAGCTTTATCATACAGTATACAGCTACATAAGAGAAAATTTTAACTGATGTCGATAACATTTCTATACTAGGCTCGAAATTTTATCCTCTCTCTAATAGTGCAGAGGAATATGTATACTTCTTTTTATTTTAGATAAGATCGCAGAATATGATTACAGTCATAAAAGGTATTGACCATCTTCAGAATTTAGCGGTGAGGGATGAAGACGTCTAAATTAAAATCTTAAAATGTTTTGCCAGACTACTTGTGAGTGATACAAAATAAGTGGCAAAGATGTTTTGCACATTTGTTGACTTTAAAAAAGCCAACGATTCAGTTGATAGTCATTATTCCAAATATTAACAGAACAGGATTTAGATCTGAAAACACTTGCAGTCATACAACAGACATTGATAGGTACAAAATCTAAAGTCAAATTTGTGGGGGAAATCTCTGAATCTTTTCTGATCAAAACAGGAGTAAGACAAGGAGATGGAATCTCTCCACTCAACTGCGTCCTTGAAAAGGTGATACAAGAATGGCTCAAACTGAAGTCAGTGCTCAAGATTGGCCAACCAATTACTCTCGGCAGAGGAAAATTAACAGTAGAGTGCTTAGCATTTGCAGACGATTCGGCCATCTTAACTCGCGATGTTTCAACAGCCAAAAAAACAGGTTGAACTCCTGAAAGAAACTGCGGAAAAAGTCGGCCTGCAAGTATCTTCCGAAAAGACAGAATATATGACTTGCAAAAAACAAGCACCAAAAATTCATGGAGACAAAATATGGCAAAATTAAACGAGTTCCGCAATTTAAATATCTCGGTGAAACGATTCAGGAAAATGGAATAGAAACGAAAGCCAACGAAGTCAGATGCCAAAAGATGGACACTGCTTATCGACTCACTCAAAATATATACAATAAAAAATGTGTCTCCAAGAACACAAAACTACGACATTACAATATCGTCATAAAACCAGTTTGCCTATATGGATCAGAGACACTAATTTTAAACAGGAAAACAGACATAGAAAACATTCAGAAAAAGGAACGGCAGATCATAAGAAAAACTGTAGGTCCAAAACTTGTAGATGAACAGTATCGGCTCAGAGGCTAACAGGAAATCAAACAATACTCTAATATTCACAGTGACATTAGAAAACTCAGATTAAAATTCTACGGACACATCAAAAGAATGAATCCGGACAGACTTACAAAGCAAATAGTTGAATTCTATGAAAACAGGAGTAAATCTAAAACAGACCCAATGAAATGGATTGGCGAAATCAATCTAGCAGGAATTACACCAGAGAATATCCAAAACAGGGAAATCTGCAGATCCAAAATTCACAAGTGGCAAGTTGACCAAAAGGAAAAACCAAAGAATAAGACTGGAACAACGTGGTCTCAAGAAAGTTAAGAAGCCCACAGTAAAAGAATGAAAGAAGTATGGGCACAAAGAAAGGCAAAAGCACACCACTAAGCACTTTGCGTAGTCCTAATGGCCACATACGCATATATATGTGAGCAGAATATGCCCTCATCGCTAAAGACCAGAGCACGCCATTCCACCTTCCAGGTGATCCCCTGACGGTACCAGTCGATCCATGCAAGTCAATCCTGGGGTGTGAGTGCAAGACAGGTAGAAGTGTACGTGCCTGTTGTCCCACTGCTAATAACCGGTTCTCAACAGTTCGTGTTAACGCATCTGTGCTCTTATGTGTGCTGTGGTAGCTGTACGACCCGCCTCTGCTATCTTTACAATATGACGATGCTAGTGGGCGTCTGTGATGCGTGGACGTTCACAACCTCCTTTATGGGTGTGAGAATGTTCATGTTACCATTGGAAGTTGTACAACTGATGCAGCACGTCAAACTTGTGTGGCAGTTCTCCAAAAGGACCAACAGCCTTTCAAACTCTCTCAGTTGGCTGCAGGAAGCACGAATGTGTCTCCTTGGCATGTTTGGCTACCCGCTTGCTTCACACCTTTGCACCAGAGAGAGCCTTCTGGCCGTGAACATTCCATACTAAACGGTAGCTATACCACTGAGCTATCTGTTGGTGGAAGTCGTTGAAAATATTATCAGTACATCTACTATACCCCAGATGGCATATGCTGTCATCGGATCAAAACCGGCGTCGTCTTTACAGGTGTACTGTCTTTTTTTTCCGTGTATAGACTCTTGTAAGAGAGGGTATCCAAAAAAAGACCAGAATAACATTGCTATGGGCGGAGCCTGAGTAGTACGCATTTCTGCCGCTAGGCGTGTATAGCGCTACTCATTACCAGTTCAGTGCCGCCTGTGTTGTCGATCTGTCTTGTTTTATTCATCTCCAGTGAGTGTTTTTGCTAGCGCTGTTTAGTTCCTGTTTCGTTTTTTATGGTGGAAAGCTTAAGTGAACAATGTGCAGGTCTGAAATTTCGTTTACTACTCGGTAAAAATGTTGCTGAAACTGTTTTAGTGTTAAAAACAGCTTACCAAAGTTACACAATAGAAAAAACTTTAGTGTACTAGTGGCCTGCTCGATTTAAAAATGGCGACGTTTCGAGTGATGACAGACATCGTTCTGGACGTCCATCAGATCCCCAAATCGATGAAAATATTGAAAACATTTCGAGAGCTTGTGCTCACAGTCTGTCGACAGATAGCTGATTAACTATCAGAGATTAGTGGGTTATCTTGGAGCTCGGTCCAGCGAATTTTAACGGAAGATTTGGGAATGAAAAGGGGTGCTCCCAAGTTTGTTCTTCGAGTTCTGACTGACAATCGAAAGGAACGTCGAGTTGAAACATGCCGTGCTTTGAAACAACGGTCTGAAACGGATGCAGATTTTCTGACAAATGTCAAACGTAGTGAGTCATGGTGCCGTGGTTACGACCCAGAAACAAAGCAAAAGTCAACCCAATGGAAGACGTCATCGTCACCCCGTCCAGAAAAATGTCGTCAAGTAGATCGAACATCAAAACAATGCTGATTTGTTTTTTTGGTGCAAAGGGCATAGTTCATTCAGTTTGTTACCCAGATCAGGCCCTGAATCAAACCTGTATTTAGAAGTTATAAGAAGATTGTGCAACAGTGTTCGTAAAAAAAGACCCGATTTGTGGCAGACAGAAGACTGGTTCTTCCATCACGACACCGCATCTGCAGCCATCTCTGATAGACAGTTTTCGGATGAAGATGGCATGGTTCCACTGCCCAAAACTTTACTCGCCTGACATGGCCCCGTGCGAATTTTTCTTATTTCCACGAAGGAAATGGGCATGAAAGGACACCGATTTGACAGCATTGAAGAAACCAAGAAAAAAACAAGGGAGGACCTGTCAGCCATTTCTACATATGACTTCTAAAAATGTTTCAAACAGTGGAAGAACCGGTGGGAGAAATGTATATGTTGTTATAGAGAGCATTTTGAAGAGAATAACGTTGTTTTCTACACAATTTGAAAATATAAAGCTTTTAAAAAATAATTCCGGTATTTTTTGGATACCCCATCGTACAACGGTTTTGTTACTCTCAGTGTGGCCATGTTTTCGTTGTGTACAGTGGCCATAATCAACGATGTGTTAAAGAACTCAGGAGGAAAAAAGCATTCCACTCGCTCGTCTCGTACGAAATATTTGTTTGCAACTAGCATTTCACTTACAGTCCTCGAGTCATATCTGCAACAGATCAGACAACTTTCAAGGTACACTACTGGCCATTAAAATTGCTACACCAAGAAGATGACGTGCTACAGACGCGAAATTTGACCGACAGGAAGAAGATGCTGTGATATGCAAATAATTAGCTTTTCAGCGCGTTCACACAAGGTCGGCGCCGGTGGCGACACCTACAACGTGCTGACATGAGGAAAGTTTCCAACCGATTTCTCATACACAAACAGCAGTTGACCAGTGTTGCCTGGTGAAAGTTGTTGTGATGCCTCGTGGAAGGAGGAGAAATGCGTACCATCACGTTTCCGACTTTGATAAAAGTCGGATTGTAGCCTATCGCGATTGCGATATATCGTATCGCGACATTGCTGCTCGCGTTGGTCGACATCCAATGACTGTTAGCAGAATACGAAATCGGTGGGTTCAAATGGTTCAAATGGCTCTGAGCACTATGGGACTTAACATCTGTGGTCATCAGTCCCCTAGAACTTAGAACTACTTAAACCTAACTAACCTAAGGACATCACACACATCCACGCCCGAGGCAGGATTCGAACCTGCGACCGTAGCAGTCGCGCGGTTCCGGACTGAGCGCCTAGAACCGCTAGACCACCGCGGCCGCCTCGGTGGGTTCAGGACGGTAATACGGAACGCCGTGCTGGATCCCAACAGCCTCGTGTCACTAGCAGTCGAGATGACAGGCATCTTACTCGCATGGCTGTAGTGGACCGTGCAGCCACGTCTCGATCCCTGTGTCAACAGATGGGGGCGTTTGCAAGACAACAACCATCTGCACGGACAGCTCGACGACGTTTGCAGCAGCATGGACTATAAGCACGGAGACCATGGCTGCGGTTACACATGACGTTGCATCACAGACAGGAACGCCTGCGTTGGTGTACTCAACGACGAACCTGGGTGCACGAATGGCAAAACGTCATTTTTTTCGGATGAATCCAGGTTCGGTTTACAGCATCATGATGGTCGCGTCCGTGTTTGTCGACGTCGCATTGAACGCACATTGGAAACGTGTTTTCGTCATCGCCATACTGGCGTATCACTCGGCGTGATGGTATGGGGTGCCATTGGTTACACGGCTTGTTCGCATTGACGGCACTTTGAACAGTGGACGTTACATTTCAGATGTGCTACGACCCGTGGCTTTACCCTTCATTCGTTCCCTGCGAAACCCTACATTTCAGCAGGATAATGCACGACCACATGTTGCAGTTCCTGTATGGGCCTTCTGGATACAGAAAACGTTCGGCTGCTGCCCTGGGGAGCACTTTCTCCAGACCTCTCATCAATTGAAAACCTCTGGTCAATGGTGGCCGAGTAACTGGCTCGTCACATTACGCCAGTCACTACTCTTGATGAACTGTGGTATCTTGTTGAAGGTGCATGGGCAGCTGTACCAGTACACCTCATCCAAGCTCTGTTTGACTCAATGCCAAGGCGTATCAAGGCCGTTATTACGGCCAGTGGTGGTTGTTCTGGGTACTGATTTCTCAGGATCTATGCACCCAAATTGTATGAAAATGTAATCACATGTCAGTTCCAGTATAATATAATTTTCCAATGAATACCCGTTTATCATCTGCATTTCTTCTTAGTGTAGCAATTTTAGTGGCCATTAGTGTATATAGAGATGACAAGTTTGGCAGAGTAAAGGAAGGGACATCGTTCGAAAAAAAAAACAAAAGACGAAAGACAGACGAGTGTGAGAAGAAGATGTGTTGTGAACAGATGTGTGCGACTGTTGTAGACAGGGGGGAGAGACAGAGAATAGGCGGCCGCCTGTCTCGGCAGACGCGGCTGCGCGGGCAGCGCCCAGAAATACCGCTGCATGCCATGACTCACCGGACAGCTGGTGTGAGCGACACGGCGTGACCAGCACACCTGTGGCTCTGGCGGGCGTCTAAAAGCGGAGACCGCACCGCGCGCCTGTGGAGGGGGACCGCTGGAGGCAGCAGGTAATCACATGCCCGTTGGCACTTCACACCTTGGAACGGCGTCCCTCCCCAATCGGCGCTCCCAGCGTCACTCGTGCGTGACTTGTAGTCACCGTTGCCAATGCGCAACAATAGAGCGTCATTTCACTTGCCGTTATTAGAACAGACGATCTGTTCTTACGGTGATTCACAGCAAGTGCGTCTCCTCCAAGGTCCACAACTTCCACGATTCTTTAGAAACTTTGTTGGATGCGATGTCATGGCGACCTTTGGAAACTGCACGAGCACGCACACAGAGATGTGTAGTTATCCGACACGGAGATATTGAGTAATTCGTCGGGGCTGCGACCTCTGACAGGTGTCATCCTGTAAGTACAAAGAAACAGAGAGGAGGAGGTGGAGGAGGGAGACAGAGGGTTGCGATTTAACGTCCTGTCGACATCGAGGGCATCAGAGCCAGAGCACAAGCTTCGAATGTTTTCGAGGGTGGGGAAGAAAATCGGTCCTTCCCTTTCAGAGGGGGACCCCAGCTTTTGCCTGGAACTACTTAGGAAAATCACAGAAAACCTAAATTGGATATCGAGATGCAGATATGAACCATCGTCTTCCCAGGTAACGAGTCTGGTGTGCTAACCACTGCATCATCTTACTCGGTATAAAGAAACAGAGGCTATCTCTGTTTCATTGTTACTCAGCAAGGTGGCGCAGTGGTTAGCAACAAACTGACACTGGACTCGTGCTTGGTAGGGCGTCCGCCCCCTCCCCCTCCCCCACAACCTGGTGGGACATTTGTTGTCTGAAGGGGCGCACCATGCTTTCTAGTTTGTAATTAGATGCGGGGGATGAAAGGGTGTTCTCATGATATTTCTCGTGCCATTTCGAGAACAGAACTTTCCAAATGTTTAGGATACGATTTGGCGATTTTTGTCTCTTTTCATGGTATGGTGCGTGGATTCTTGTTCCGATATATTTTTTACAGCCTTGGTGGATGAGGGCCTGACGTGTCTGATGGTGGACTGTGTGGTACAAGAGAATAACTCTATGAGACACACTGAGCAGATGGAGGGCTCTGAAAAGTCCATCTGTCTCCAGTGCTACTGGTGCCAGGGTGCTGACCATATTAGGCGAAGTTACGACCTAGAGCTGGCTGAAGCTTCCGAGCAAGGAGTTGATGTTGAGACCCTTTGTCTGATGTCTCAGTTGATCCACGACCAGTACACGAAGAAACTTGATGGCGGTCTCTTTTCCTTCAAACAGCAGTTGGGTTTGTTTGGCCACTATGTACAAGATGGTGAGAACCACAACGTGGGTATACAAAAGGTTACATTGCTTATTTGTGGACTGCGAAATCATGGGAAGGTTGTACGATAATTAAGGGATCTTGAAACCTAAAGTCAGTTACGAGTGTAACAGATCTTTGCTTGGAACATTCCGCTCTATTTACTGACTCTTGTTGATGTGCTACATCAGTTGTTCATATGACTGTTTGTTGTATAGAATTGAGTTTAGTGTATTCTCTCAAGTTAAGGAAAAGTCCATTTTCAGTGATAATTCTTTGCGAAACATCCTTAACGATGACTTCTGTTCCTTTCTCTGTATTGGGATTTGTTGTAACACTAGTGCCGAAGGATTTAAATGCAGAAAGTTAGTTACTGCCTAAAGGAAAATTGAAGAGGCCTTTGGGGAAAAGAGAAGCAGCTGTATGAATATCAAGAGCTCAGATGGTAAACCAGTCCTAAGCAAAGAAGGGGAAGCTGAAATGTTGAAGGAGTATTTGGAGGGTCTACACAAGGGCGATGACCGTGAAAGCTGCATTATAGAAAGGGAAGTGGATCTAGATGAAGATGAGACGGGAGATAAGATACTGAACAAAAAGAATATGACAAAGCTCTGAAAGAACTAAGTCGAAATAATTCCCTGGGGGTAGACAATACTCTGTCAGAATTACTAATAGCCTTGAGAGAACCAGCCATGACAAAACTCTTGCAACTGGTGTACAAGATGCATGAGACAGGTAAAAAAGTCTCAGACTTCAAGAAGAATGTAGTAACACCAATTCCAAATAAAGCAGCTGATGAAAAGTGTGAAGATTACCGAACTATCAGTTTAATAAGCCGTGGTTGCAAAATACTAAGTCGAATTATTTACAGAAGAATGGAGAAATTGGTTGAAGCAGACCTCAGGGAAGGTCAATTTTGATTCCAGAGAAATTTAGGAACGTGTGAGGCAGTACTGAGTTATGTTATGAGGTAGGTTAAGGAGAGGCAAATTTACATTTACAGGGTTTGTAGGCTTAGATAAAAACTTTACACAGTATTGACTGGAACCTTCTCTTTGAAATTCTGAAGGTAGCAGGGGTAAAATACTGGAAGCGAAACGCTATTGACAATTTTTAGAAACCAGACGGCCGTTTAAGAGCCGATAGTGGCAGTGGTTGTAAAGGGAGTGAGACAGGCTTTCCCCAATGTTGTTCAATATGCACACTGGACAAGCAGTAAGGGAAACAAAGAAAAGTTTGAAATAGGAATTAAAGCTCGGAGAGAAGAAATAAAAACTTTGAAGTTTTCCGATGACAGTGTAATTCTGTCAGAGACGGCAAAGGACTTAGAAAAGCAATTGAAAGGAATGGATACTGTTTTGAAAGGAGGACATCAGACGAACATCATCAAAAGCAAAACAAGGATAATGGAACGTAGTCGTATTAAATCATGTGATGCTAAAGTAATCAGATTAGGAAACGAGGCACTTAAAGTAGTAGATGAGTTTTGCGGTTTGGGCAGAAAAATAACTGATGATGGCGGAAATAGATAAATTATAAAATGTAGACTGGCAATGGCAAGAAAAGCGCTTGTGAAGAAGATAAAATTGTTAAAATCGAGTATAGATTTAAGCATCAGGAAGACTTTTCTGAAAGTATTTGTGTGGAGTGCAGCTGTGTATGGAAGTGAAACATGGACGATAAACAGACCTCGGGGTAGATCAGTTTGGATTCCTTAGAAATGTTTGAACACACGAGGCAATACTGACACTACGACTTATCTTAGAGGAGAGGTTAAGGAAAGACAAACCTACGTTTATTCCATTTGTAGACTTAGAGAAAGCTTTTGACAATGTTGACTGGAATACTCTTTTTCAAATTCTGAAGTTGGCAGGGGTAAAATACATGGAGCGAAAGGCTATTTACAATTCGAACAGAAACCAGATGGCACTCATAAGAGTCGAGGGACACGGAAGGGAAGCAGTGGTTGAGAAAGGAGTTTATTCTATCCGTAGAGTGAGCAAGCATTAAAGGAGACAGAAGCAAAAATTTGGAGTAGTCCCTGATGTTATTCAGCCCGTATATTGAGGAAGCATTAAAGGAAACCAAAGGAAAATTTGGAGTAGGAATTAAAGTCCAAGGAGAAGAAATAAAAACCTCGAGGTTTGCAGATGACACTGTAATTCTCTCAGAAACAGCAAAGTCTTGGAAGAGAAGCTGAACAGAACGAACAGTGTCTTGAAAGGAGCATATAAGATGAACATCAACAAAAGCAAAACGAGGACAATGGAATGAAGTCGAATTAAATCAGGTGAGAGTGAGGGAATTAGATTAGGAAATGAGACACTTAAAGTAGTAGATGAGTTTTGCTATTTGGGCAGCAAAATAACTGATTATGGCCAAAGTAGAGATGATATAAAATGTAGACTAGTGATAGCAATGAAAACGTTTTACAATAAGAGAAATTTGTTAACCTCGAGTATAGATTTAAGTGTCAGGAAGTCTTATCTGAAAGTATTTGTATGGAGTGTAGCCATGTATGGAAGTGAAACATGGAGAATATACAGTTTAGACAGTAAAGGAATAGAAGCTTTCGAAATATGGTGCTACAGGAGAATGCTGAAGAATATGAGGTGCTATCCAAAATATTCGGGACTTGTTCTGCCATCTGTTGAAAACCTTACCTTTGGACTAATGGTCACCATCACTCTCGAAGTAGTTCCCATTCACACGTACACACCGGTCCCAGCGCTTCTGCCACTGGTCAACCGTTTTCTGAAAGTCCTGTTCTTTGAGGGTTTTTATCACCGCCAGCGATGCTTCTTGTATTCCCCCTAGAGTGTCGAACCAACGGCCTTTGGCTTGAGTTTATGTCTTGGAATAGCGCGAAGTCGCAAGGTGCCATATCTGGCGAGTACAGTGCGTGGGGTACAACAGCCATGTTGCTTTGGCCAAAAAGGTCCTGGTGCACAAGAACGTGTGACAGGACGTGTTATCGTGATGCGCCAGCCAGTTGTTTCCTTGACGCCAAAGTTCGGACTGTCGTCGCCACACGTTTTTACGGAGCCGTCGCAAAACGTTACAGTAGCACGCGGAATTCACTGTTCGGTTGGGTGGGACGAATTCTCTGTGCACAATTCCCTTGGTATCAAAAAAACGATGATCATGCTCTTCACTTTGCTCTTCATATCTGTCTCGCTTTTTTGGGTCTTGGTGAGCGCGGGCTCATCCACTGGGACGACTGTTGCTTTGTCTCTGGGTTATAACCGTAAATCCAGCTCTCGTCGCCGGTATAACCCGTGACAAGAAGGTTGGATCATCAGATGTTGTTTGACGGATGTCCGCTCTTCTGTTCGCAGATCCATCATAAAATCGCCACACACCAAATATAGAGTATTACGGAAGTCACTGTGGACACGCAACCCATCCTCCGAGCTGGATGCCACTCCGCACACAGACTCATCAGATATACAGCTCTCGCCACCTAGCGGTGCAAAGACCTACTACTCATACTTTCTAGATGGCAGCACCAGTCCATAAAATTTTGGATTCCACCTCTTAGACGGGTAGATCATGTAACTAATGAGGGGGTACTGAATAGAAATTGGGGGAAGAGGAATTTGTGGCACAAATTGACCAGAAGGAGGGTAGGACACGTTCTGCGGCATCAAAGGATCACCAATTCAGTATTGAAGGAAAGCATGGAGGGTAAAAATTGTAGAGTGAGACCAAGAGATGAATACAGTAAGCAGATTGAGAAGGATGTAGGTTGCAGTAGTTACATAGAGATGAAGAGGCGCACACAAGATAGAGTAGCATAGAGAGCAGGCTGGGCACTGAAGACCACAACATCAGAACTCTGTACAAAAATTACCAATTCTGCTGGTTGAATGTTAAGTGGAAAGTTATTCACAAATGTAAGGAATAGGATTGGACCCAAAACTGAACCCTGTGGGACACACTTTGTGATTTCTCCCTAGTCACTAAAATAATCTACCTCTCCAACATTGTGTGAACTACTCACCACATCTTTTTTGCATTAACTTCTTCCTCGAATCTGAGACACCAAACGGTAACTGGGAGGAGTGACTAACAAGATGACAAGGCTGTAAGCTGATAAGGCGCGTGCGCCGCAGCCGAAGCGCTGTCTTCACGCAACGCCCGCACTGAGACGTGCGCCGCCAGAACGCCGGGCGGGCGTGTTTTCTTTGGCGCGCGCGCGCGCGGCCGGCGTGCCTGGCCGCTATTGCGTAACGCACGGCTCACGCGCTGCGCGCCTCTGCTCGCCTCTCCGCGCCGCGACGCTCAGCTGCGAGTATTTCGGTCGCCGGCTGCCGCTGTGCGCCGCGCCGCGCCGCGCCGTCTGGATATTCCAGGAATCGAGCGGCTCGCCGGGTGTCCTCTGGCCGCCTGCGCGCTTCGGCATCTTCCTTCCCTGCAGCGCGTGTCTGGCGTTCCTGCCGCCGGCCCAGACGCGCCGCCCGCCACCTGGCGGTCCAACTGCCGCGCCGCCCCACTCGCCGGCCCCACGCCGGCCTAGCTGCTCCACTGAGTCGCTTGTACAGTGTTGCCAGATTTTTTTGTACCTGTAAGGGACAAAGATTCAGTAGGGCAAAAACGGGATCTCACTTTTTAACCCGAGGCAAAAAGGTAGCAAAAAATTACAGACAAATGGGACAACTGGTAGATGCCGACCTCGTGGAAGATTAGTTAGGATTCTGTACAATTGTAGGAACACGCTAGGCAGTACTGACCCCACTACATACGAGGCATAGGCAAGATAATGTGAACAGTGGTACACTACTGGCCATTAAAATTGCTACACCACGAAGATGACGTGCTACAGACTCGGAATTTAACCGACGGGAAGAAGATGCTGTGATACGCAAATGATTAGCTTTTCAGAGCATTCACACAAGGTTGGCGCCGGTGCCGACACCTACAACGTGCTGACATGAGCAAAGTTTCCAACCGATTTCTCATACACAAACAGCAGTTGACCGGCGTTGTCTGGTGAAATGTTGTTGTGATGCCTCGTGTAAGGAGGAGAAATGCGCACCATCACGTTTCCGACTATGATAAAGGTCGGATTGTAGCCTAACGCGATTGCGGTTTATCGTACCGTGACATTGCTGCTCGCGTTGGTCAAGATCCAATGGCTGTTAGCAGAATATGGAATCGGTGGGTTCAGGAGGCTAATACGTAACGCCCTGCTGGATCCCAACGGCCTCGAATCACTAGCAATCGAGATGAAAGGCATCGTATCCGCATGGCTGTAACGGATCGTGCAGCCACGCCTCGATCCCTGAGTCAACAGATAGGGACGTTTGCAAGACAACAACCATCTGAACGAACAGTTCGACGACGTTTGCAGCAGCATGGACTATCAGCTCGGAGACCATGGCTGCGGTTACCCTAGACGCTGCATCACAGACAGGAGCGCCTGCGATGGAGTACTCAACGACGAACCTGGGTGCACGAATGGAAAAACGTCATTTTTTCGGATGGATCCAGGTTCTGTTTGCAGCATCATGTTGGTCGCATACGTGTTTGGCGACATCGCGGTGAACGCACATTGGAAGCGTGTATTCGTCATCGCCATACTGGCGTATCACTAGGCGTGATTGTGTGGGGTGCCATTGGTTACAGGTCTCGGTCACCTCTTGTTAGCATTGACGGCACTTTGAACAGTGGACGTTACATTTCAGATGTGTTACGACCGGTTGCTCTACCCTTCATCCGATCTCTGCGAAACCCTACATTTCAGCAGAATAATGCACGACCGCATGTTGCAGGTCCTGTACGGGCCTTTCTGGATACAGAAAATGTTCGACTACTGCCCTGGCTGGATACAGAAAATGTTCGACTGCTGCCCTGGCCAGCACGTTCTCCAGATCTGTCACCAATTGAAAGCGTCTGGTCAATGGTGGCCGAGCAACTGTCTCGTCACAATATGCCAGTCACTACTCTTGATGAACTGTGGTATCGTGTTGAAGCTGCATGGGCAGCTGTACCTGTACACGCCATCCAAGCTCTGTTTGACCCAATGCCCAGGCGTATCAAGGCCGTTATTACGGCCAGAGGTGGTTGTTCTGGGTACTGATTTCTCAGGATCTATGCACCCAAATTGCGTGAGAACGTAATCGTATGTCAGTTCTAATATAATATATTCGTCCAATGAATACCCGTTTATCATCTGCATTTCTTGTTGGTGTAGCAATTTTAGTGGCCAGTGGTATATGTGGGATAGGCAAGATAATGTGAACAGTGGTAGTAATGGGATCGTTGTGTTTGGTGGTCAACAACGCAGATATGGCACGTGTCGCGCTGGACTGTTCGTGTTCAGTACGTACTAGGAATAAGTGCAGGTTGTTTACGAGTGCCGGCCGTAGTGGCCGTGCGGTTCTAGGCGCTCCAGTCTGGAACCGAGCGACCGCTACGGTCGCAGGTTCGAATCCTGCCTCGGGCATGGATGTGTGTGATGTCCTTAGGTTAGTTAGGTTTGATTAGTTCTAAGTTCTAGGCGACTAATGGCCTCAGAGGTTAAGTCGCATAGTGCTCAGAGCCATTTGTTTACTAGTAGTGCATTCACAAGCCGAGGTGGACGTGCAATGAATGTGATAACAGAGTTCCACAGAGGGCAGATTGTGGGGTCTCCATTAGCTGGAGCGTCAGATACCAAGACAACCAACTTACTGAGTGTGTCAAGAGTCATGAAAACCTACACAAAACATGGAAAGACGTCATCGTGTAAACGTAGCAGTGGGCGCCGGTCAAAAATAAATGACCGAGATCGTCGTAGCCAACACGAATTCTGTCACCACAGCACAATACCATGGCGACTAACGTGACTGCAGAGCTCAATGGCCATCTTTGAGATCCTGTATCTACCGACACTCTATAAAGCGAATATTCGTTAATGATCTGCTATACCGAAATCATTTTCGACGACAACCAACGCAAAGATGCGTAAAACATGGTGTCAGGAACATAAGTCCTGGACAGCTGATTAGTGGAAACACGTCATACAGGCCGACGAGTCAACGTTTTGTTATTTCCAACATCGGGTCGGGTTTACGTCTGGAGAACGCCAGAAGAAGCCTACAATCCTGATTGCTTGATTCTAACAGTTAAGCATGGAGGTGGAAGTGTGATGGTGTGGGCAGGTTCAAATGGCTCTGAGCACTATGGGACTTAACATCTTAGGTCATCAGTCCCCTAGAACTTAGAACTACTTAAACCTAACTATCCTAAGGACATCACACACATCCATGCCCGAGGCAAGATTCGAACCTGCGACCGAAGCAGTCCCGCGGTTCCGGACTGTAGCGCCTAGAACCGCACGGCCACCACGGCCGGCTGTGTGGGCAGGCATATCATGGTATTCTGCTGGTCCCACCATTACTCTCAAAGGCTATGTTACAGCCAACGATTATGTGGACATTTCAGGTGAGCAGGTGCACCTCATGATTCAAACGTTGTTCCCCAACAATGATGACATATTTCAGGACGTTACGGCACCTATTCACACAGCCAGGACCGTAAAATCGTGGTGTGAGGAGCATGCAACTGAACTGCAGCGTCTTCCGTGGCCAGCACAGTCCCCGGACTTGAACATTATCGAACCCTTGTGGGCGGTATTGGAGTGCAGACTCTTGAGTCCGCTTCCCTCGTCACTACAGCACTTAGAAGAGGCATAACATTGTACTCTAGACTGTACAATCATTATATACGAGTATTCCAAGAAGAACCTCAACTGTATTACCAGGCCAAAGGGGGTCGAACCCTTATTAGTAAACCATTCCCACGTAAGTACAGGTGTTCACATTATTTTGGTTCAAATGGCTCTGAGCACTATGGGACTTTACATCTGTGGTCATCAGTCCCCTAGAACTTAGAATAACTTAAACCCAACCAACCTAAGGATATCACACACTTCCATGCCCGAGGCAGGATTCAAACCTGCGACAGCAGCGTCTCATTATTCTGTCCATCCCATGTACCTTAGAAGATAGGTTAAGCAAAAGCAAAAATACGTTTATAGCATTTGTAGAGTCAGACAAAGATTTTGATAATGTTGACTGGAATACTCTCGTTCAGATTCTCGAGGTGCCAGGATTAAAGTACAATGAGCGAAAGGTTATTTACAATTGTACAGAAACTAGATGGAAGTTATAAGAGTTGAGGGGCATGAAACGGAAGCAGTGCTTGAGAAAGGAGTGAGACAGGGTTGTAGCCTATCCCCTATGTTATTCCATTTGTATATTGAGCGAGCATTAAAGGGAACAAAAGAAAAATTTGGAGTAGGAAGTAAAGTCCAGGGAGAAGAAGTGAAAACGCTGAGGTTTCCCGATAACTTTGTAATTCTGTCAGAGACAGCAAAGGACTTGGAAAAACAGGTGAGCAGAATTAACAGTGTTTCAAAAGAAGACGAGAATAATGGAATGTAGTCGAATGAAATCAGATTAAGCTGAGGGAATTAGATTAGGGAATGAGACAATTAAAGTAGTAGAAGAGTTTTGCCGTTTGAGAAGCGAAATAACTGATGATGGTCTATATAGAGAGGATATAAAATGTAGACTGGCGATGGTAAGGAAAGCGTTTCTGAAGAAGAGAAATTTGTTAACATCGAGTTAGATGTAAGTGTTAGGAAGTCTTTTCTGAAGGTACGTATCTGGAGTGTAGCCATGTTTGGAAGTGTAACATGGACGATATATAGTTTAGATAAAAAGAGCATAGAAACTTTCGAAATGTGGTCCTACAGAAGAACGTTGAAAATTAGATGGGTAGATCACGTAACTAATGAGGGAGTACTCAAGAGAACTGGGGAGGAAAGAAATATGTGGCACTACATGACTAACAGAAGTAATGGGTTGATAGGACACATACTGAGAAATCAAAGATCACCAGTTTAGTACAGGAGAGAAGTACGTGCGTGTGGGTGGGTTTGGGAGGGGGGGGGGGGGGAAGAGATGAATGTACTACGCAGATTCAGAAGGATGTAGGCTGCAGTAATTACTGGGAGATGAAGAGGCTTGCACAGGATAGACTAGCATGGCGAGCTGCGTCAAACCAGTCTTTGGACCGAAGACAACAATAACAACAAATGAAAAATTATTGTTTAAGATTTATTGGTCTTTATTACATTTTAATGACGAATGCGTACGTTTTAATGTGCTTTTGTCTAATTTTACGTTTTTAACAAAATCAATGCATTTACAGGCATGATTGAAATCGGTCATTAATTCACTTTTTATCAAATTCAGGGTACATTTATTTCGTACATCAGTCCATGTTAATACCATTTCTGAAAAAACATTCTTGCATTTAGGGATACTAAAGATGAACGGTAAGACGTGAAAAATGTTAGGAATTTCATTCTTTGAAAACCCTTCCATGATTTTCTTCCATTTCTCAATCACACCCTTATTTCTGTTATCAGTAGACTGTGCCATGTCCAGGCTTCTTTTACTTATTTGAAATTCTTCGCATAAGGAATCCATGTTCAGTTGATCGATGTTTAGAAGTTCCGCAGCTTTACGAAAATGGTCAAAATTAATTGGTGATTTTAAGTTTAAGAACATCATCATAGAAAGTACCCTGTTTTTTGAGAAATGATATCGTGGTATCAAATAGCCCTCAAAATTGGTGTATAACTGCAGAAAACCTTCCCGAATAGTTCCTCTTGCGTCAGTGTTTAATTCACCCATTATTTCTCTTGTCCGAAAAAGTTTTAGTCTTTGGTCAATCTTTTCGCGAATCCCGTGCATTTCAGGAACTGACATAGAAGCTGATTCAATCTTCTTCATTGTTGTTTCTGCGGATAACATTACGTTATGCAGAAACGAGAAATACGCCAAAGTTTTCTTCTCTTGTTCTTCACATATGTTTATCTTTTGCAATAGACGAGGAAATTCCTTGCGGAATTCCAGAAAATGAGATTCTAGTGCAGGCCATATTTTTAACAGGCCTACTCTTTCGACAGCAGGACGAAGTGAAAAAAATTTGCGGTAACAAGTTCACTATTTCTTCCCATTGCACCTCATTCGCTTCAAATTGGAGTTGCAAGTCTGCTCTTCGTTTCGCAGATCTGCTGAAGTGACCGCATATTTTCAGAACAAAATTTTCTAAATACACTTCCAACTTATCAGTACCACATTTTGCAGAATTGTGGAGAATATCGACGTGGCAACAATGTTTAACAATTTTATCATTTTCAGCTAAAATATGTGTATAAATGGAATCGCTTCTACCGAAGTTTTTATTAGTGTTGTCAGCGGCGAATGCTGAATCTATATTTAAAGACAATATATTCTTCTCCAATGTGTCTACTAATAACTTCGAAATTTGAGATGCACACATCGTTACATTCTACAAATTCCAGTAGACGGTTTACAGCCCCTGTATCATGATCAAAGATTCGTAAGCTAACTGGGAACATTTTTCTATTTTTTTATTACTAGGATCTGTCGCTATAGAAAATTATTGATTTATGTTCTGGATGGTCTTTAAGATATTTTTAACATTTTCTTTGGCTGATACTTAGCATACTACAGCTTCCGCCTTTGTTCTTCCAAAGGTAAACTTTGAGCGATTTTTGAATCACTGCAAATGTATGGCAATAATTTGTGTGAACAATCCACACTATTATAACTAAGAGAATGCTTCACCGTGCGATAAACAGATGCGTTTTCTCAAGCAGGCAGATGGTTCAGACGTCGAGAAATATTTGGATATGGTACTTGACGATCTATTGCTAACAGCAGTCATGTGAGAATCAGCAGATGCTTGTTGTTTTACATCAGCAACGCCTCGATAACCGCACAAAAAATCTTCATTCCACAGGCGACACTAAGTGTTGTACGAGTTTTCTTTTACTTGCCTTAACCAAGAGCTACTATTTTCCCAGTTTGTATTATACTTAGTAAGTCTTCTAGCTATCTTAGAAGGTATTCCACCACTGCTAGTCGAATTATCTGGATTACTGTCACTTAAATTACTCATTTTGTCGATAGTTTTGGAAACAATTCACAAGCATAAAACGTTCAACACTCATCAGTTCTTGCAAAACAATGAACGAAACTTTAAACCAGAACGACAGTCAAGAACGGAATTTAAAAATCATTCCGTTGTTGTTAACTCGCGTTGAAACAGAACTTAAATGAGTTAGCAAACGAACAAAAATGTTAAACACAACTTTATAGAAAGTAGAAAGCCGCTTTATAAAAAGGGAGAGAGGGATAATAATGATTTGCTATCAAATATACAGTTCAGCTTTAGAAGTCGTTTAACAACTGAAAATGACATATTCTCTTTTCTCTGTGAGGTACTGGGTGGATTAAACAACGCTAGTTTCGAACGCTAGGAATATTTTTTGATTTAACTAAGGCGTTTGATTGTGTTGATCACAAAAGGTTGCTTCAGAAGTTGGACCATTATGGAGTACAGGGAGAAGCTCACTATTGGTAACCTCTTACATTAATAACGGATAGCAAAAGGTCATTATTCACAGTATTGAGAATGATTGTGACATGGGATCTGAATGGGGTACAGTCAAATAGAAGGTGTCCCAGGGTTCAACGTTGGGGCCACCCCTGTTCCTTATTTAAATAAATGATATGCCCTCTAGCATTACAAGTAATTCTAAAATACTCGTATTTTTGTTTGCTGATGACACTAGTTTAGTAGTAAAGAATGTTTTGTGCAGCGTTGGGACTATTTCAAATTGTGCAATTCATGGCATAAGCTCATAGCTTCTATAAAATAAACTAACGCCAAGTCACAGTAAGACTCATTTTTCACAATTTCTAACACACAATTCAACAAAACCTGAAGTTTTAATTTCACAGGATGGGCATATGATTAGTGAAACTGAACAGTTCAAATTTCTAGGTATTGAGATATATAGTAAACTGTCATGAAAAGCCCACGTTCAGGATCTTCTTCAAAGACTTAATGCTGCCATTTCTACTATTCGAACGGCATCTGAAGTAAGTGATCGTTAGTTAGTCTACTTTGCTTATTTTCATTCGCTTATGTCGTATGGTATTATATTTTGGATAACTCTTCCCATTGTATAAGGATATTTTTGGCTCAGAAACGGGAAGTTCTGGCAATAACTGGTGTAAGTTAACGAACCTCGTGTCGACCCTTGTTTACGAGTCTGGGCCTCTCAATATATGTATTCTTTACTGTCGCTTCCTGTTAGCAATATCAGTTTATTCCCAAGAGTTAGCAGCTTTCACTCAGTTAATACTAGGCAGGAATCCAGACTGCATTTGGATCGCACTTTCTCAGCACTTGAGCAGAAAGGTGTGCGGTATACTGCTGCATACGTTTTCAATAAGCTACCACAAGAATTCAAAAATCTTAGCAGTAATCCACGCACATTCAAATCGCAACTGAAGAGTTTCCCCATGGGTCACTCTATCGAGGAGTTCCTTGAAAAATTAAGCTGATTCCTATGTTATATTGTTGACTGCTTTTACTTAAGCTTATGGTTTGTCTTTTTTGGGGTTCATAAACATTTTATCTTATCTGTTAATAGTTCTGTGTTGTAACTTCATGTACTGACACGTTCCATGACCTTGGAGTTTTGCTCCTCAGTTTGGTCCTACGGAACTAGGCGTGTAAATAAAATAAATAGATACTATGACGCCTTATGAGCGCTCGCTGCAGTAAGAAGCTGTGTATTTTAAAGCCGCGTGTGCGCCTGTGACAGCTAAGCGCAGTGCACTCGGTACGGGTTGGTGGAGAGGTGGAGACGTCTCCTTTACGGGAGCTGGACTCTCCTCGCAGTGAATGCTGAATGGACGCAGCGGGCTATGCTAGGCCGGCCCGTGCCCGGCGTTAATGAGCGGAACGCCAGCGCCGTGGTCCACACCGCCTGCATTCACTCACCGCCGGGGGCCTTCCTCCTCCGTGGCTCTTAATTAGTGGCACACATCTCTTCTCCAACGGCGAGCCCCTGCACCCAAATTGGTCGTTTTGTAATCGCTGCACGAGATCGCTTCCGCACCCGAGGAGATGTTATTCTGCTTTACTGCATACGTAAGGTCATCGCTGACTCGCTAGCAGCGAGGCTCCCATTGCGAAGTTACCCTGCTGACGTCTACCTTCCTAGGTCCACTATTTTCGACGTTTGGAATACGTGTAGTGAACCATATTAGTCGGTCTCTTTATTTACTTGTCTACGAGGGTCGATCAATAAGCAATGTCCCACATTTCTATCCCTCATTTGTTGTTAAGAGTCAGAATTTGGTGAAAATGTACATCAACATGTCTTGTCCATGTCCTACTTTTCTCTGTAGTCTCCATCACGTTCTATGGCCGTACGCCAACGTTGTGGAAGAGCATATATTCCCCGCTGGTAAAAGCTCTTGTCCTGTAGGCGTAGCCTTGATTTCACTGCATGACTGACACTCTCGACATCTTCAAAGTGTGTTACCCGTAGAGACTCTTTAAGCGGCCCATAGAGATGGAAGTCCGAGGCTCCCAGGTTCTGGACAGTAGGATGGATGAGACAGTGATGCCCAGCCAAATTTGGCGATGATTTCCCGGGTTCTCAGACTTGCGTGTGGGCGTGCATTATCGTGTTGGAGCAAGATTTCTGTCCGATCGAACACTTCGGAAACGGTTCTTGAGTTCATCCAGATTCTTCACGTATGCCTCTGAATTGGTGGTTGACCCTCTCCGCATCACATCCACGAGAATGATGCCATCACAATCCCAGAAAACTGTCACCAAGACTTTTCCGGCAGAGGGGGGTGTCTTGAATTTCTCGTTTTGTGGTGAGTGAGGATGATGCCACTCCATGGACCGCCTTTTTATTTCCGGCTCAGGATGGTGCACCCAGCTTTCGTCCCCCGTAACGATCCGTGACAGAAAGGCTTCTCCGTCAGTCTCAAATTCAGGTGAAATGGCCTTTCTTTGAATATTGTGGTCCGCTGTGAGCATTCGTGGAACCCATCGTGAGCACATTCTTGAATATCTGAGAGTCTCGCTCACTGCAGACTGACTAATGCTGACTGAAAGCTGTAGAAATGAAATGAGCATGTGGCATTGTTGGCCTCATCCGAGGAAGTTCGGCTGACGAGTGCAAGTCTTATTTCAGTGGACGCCACATTGGGCAACTTGCGCGTCGGTAATGAGGATGAAGTGATGATGCGTACAACACAACATCCAGTCCATGACCGGAAAAATCTCTAACCAGCCCGGTAATCGAACCCGGGCCCGCTGCATGGTAGGCAAGTACGTTACCACTCAGCCAAGCACGCGGACGACAGCTGTACAGCCAATTGTCGAGATGTGATGCGCCGGTCGGCACGAATAATGGCATCCGCTCGATTCAGCATGTCTGAAGCAGTGACATCCCGAGCATTGCTGATCATGGAGCTCTCTTTCTGCATTTCCTTTACCCATCGGCCAGCTGAACTATCAACTGCACCCTCGCCATACACTGTACACAAACGTTTATGGATGTTCACCGCCGTTTCTTTTTCTGCACACAATAATTCAATTACAGCACGCTGCTTGTAACGTGAGTCGTATGTATACGCCATTTTGACGCTCTATTACGTCTCTGCCATCTGCCAGAACGGTTCGAAACTTCACCGGCGCACAGAACAAACATCAAATGTGAAGCACCAACAAGAACATTTGTCTATGTATGTTAATGGTTTTTTTTTTTTTTTAATGTGGGGCATTACTTATTAAACGACCCTCATATTTCTTCATTATGACCAGTTGAAGGTCACGTGCCAGTTTCAATTCCATTCGTCTTAGCGTCTACAACGTTCCTTCGTCTTCTCCACCACGTCTCTTTTTCTCTCTTTCAGACTCCTTCACGCCTTTGAGCTTACTGCTTCAACTTGGAAATGCTTCTAATCTTAATACATCTAAGAAAATCCTTTTTTCTGCAACTTATTTTCCACTGTGCTTTTCTAAAGAATTACGAACAATTTAAATTGGAAAGAACGCATAGAAAATGTTGTGGGGAAGTCAAAACCAAAGACTTCATTTTATTTTCAGAACACTTAGAAAAAGTAACAGATCTACTAAAGAGACCACTTACACTGCGCTTGTCCATCCTTTTTTGGAATACTGCTGCCCGATGTGGGAACCTTACAAGAGAGGATTAACGGAGTACATCGAGAAAGTTCAGAGAAGAGCAGCACGTTTTGTATTATCGCGAAATAGGGGAGAGAGTGTCACTGACATGATACAGCATCTGGGCTGGACACCATTAAAATGAAGGGGTTTTACGTTGCGGCGGTACCTTCTCTCGAAATTTCAATCACCAACTTTCTCCTCCGAATGCGAAAATATTTTCTTGACGCCACCCTACACGGGGAGAAACCATCATCATAATAAAATAAGGGATATCAGAGCTCGCACGGTAAGATATAGGTGTTCGTTTTTTCCACGCGCTGTCTGAGATTGGAATAATAGAGAATTATTGTGAAGGTGGTTCGACGAATCGTCTTCCAGGCACTTAAGTGTGAACTATAGAGTATTCATGTAGATGTAGATGTATATGTAAATCTTTTTTAACTTTTCAGATCCATCTAACGCTTGGGATCCATTCATAAAAATTTGCGAGTGCAGCTGCACAAACGTTATTCCTCTTTTTTTCTAATATTTCGGCCGTATATCCTCCGGTTATCTTCAGAGTGAATCGACGAATCGCCTGGAACTACAGTCCGCTGCAATACTTGTTCCGCCGTTTTAAACGACATAAAACACGACGCCAGAGACGTTGTTCGCAGGCAAAGAGTATGCGTAAATTGATGGTGGCTACGTGGTCGATCCATGCTCGGATATCGATATGTCATTATTAGCTGCACTGTAGCGACGTCTTTACAGGTTTATCAGTAAAGTAAGATTCCATGATTTGTCTAGGTTGGTACAGCTATCTTTGTTAACCAAATTCTTTGGCAAACGAGTTTCAGGTGATGGAGCTGTTTCTGATGTACTTCTCCTTACCTTAACTCTCCTTCGTCCCTTTCAGCAACGGAACTATGGAGAAAGGTTGCTGGGAGGTTCCTCCAGAGTACCAGTCCAGTTACTGTAGCACGGTACTTTTTCGCTTAGTGCCGCTGTTGACGTACACCGAGGGAGTGCTATAATTTTTCGAGGCATTTCTCGCGGCGCACTATCGAGCTCCAGGCTGGCCGCGAGGGACGGAGATTAGGAAGACGGAAGGGAGGAACAAAAAAGGCGGGGAGCAGAGGCGAGCAGGTTAACAAAGAGGGGGCGGCTCTGGCGCAGAAGTTGAGGCGATAGCGCCCGCATCCCTTTTGTAGCCTTGTGTGGGCGCGTCGGCCCGTGGAACAAGTTCAGCCTCCGCCCAGACCAATACGACGGAGGCGCATTCTTGTCGCCTCTCGCCGCCGACTTGGGAGCTGGCGGAGGGCGCCTTCCGCTGACTTTAACAGCCGCAAGGTCCCACCCTTATCGCGGTTAAATGTAGTGAAGAAACGAGGGGCGAATAACCGCAGCCGGGTCGTCCGTAATAGGGGAAGGCGGTAGGAGCTGATGCGGCGGGGTGCTGCGAGAAAGGGAAGGTTAGAGTTTAATGTGCCGGCTACGGAGAGGTCGTTAGAGACAGGGCACTAATTCAGTTGAACAAAGATTAAAGTAACTCGGGCGAGGTCAACTAGAAGGAACCATTCCGAAATTCACCTGAAATATGGGGCAATTTACACTGAAGAGCCGAAGAAACTGGTACAACTGACTAATGTTGTGTAGGGCTACGAGAGCACGCAGAAGTGTCACAACACGACGTGGCACGGACTCGACTAATGTCCGAAGTAGTTCTGGGGGCAACTGACACCACGAATACTACAGGGCTGTCCATACATCCGTAAGAGAACGAGGGGGTGGAGGTCTCTTATGAACAGCACGTTACAAGGCTTCTCAGATATGCTGAATAATGTTCATGTCTGGAGAGTTTGGTGGCCAGCGGAAGTGTTTAAACTCAGAAGAGTGTTCCTAGAACAATTCTGTAGCAATTCTGGACATGTGGGGTGTCGCATTGTACTGCTGGAATTGTCCAAGACCGTCGAAAACGCAATGGACATAAATGGATGCAGGTGATCAGAAAGGATGCTTACGTACGTGTCACCTGTCAGAGTCGTGTCAAGACATATCAGGGGTCCCATATCACGCCAACTGCACACGCCTCACACCATTACAGAGCCTCTACCAGCTTGAACAGTCTCCTGCTGACATGCACGGTCCGTGGATTCATGAGGTTCTCTCCGTAACCGTACACGTCCATCCACCCGATACAATTGAGACTCATCCGACCAGGAAACATGTTTCCAGTCATCAACAGTCCAACGTCGATGTTGACGGGCCCAGGCGAGGCGTAAATCTTTGTGTCGTGCAGTCATCAAGAGTACACGAGTGGGCCTTCGGCTCCAAAAGCCCATATCGATGACGTTTCATTGAATGGTTGGCACGGTGACACTTATTGATGGGTCAGCATCGAAATCTACAGCAATTTTCGGAAGGGTTGCACTTGTGTCACGTTGAACGATTCTCTTCAGTCGTCGATGATTCCGTTCTAGCAGGATCTTTTTCCCGCCGCAGCGACGTCGGAGATTTGATGTTTTACCGGATTCCTGATATTGACGGTACACTCATGAAATGGTCGTGCGGGAAAAGCCCCACTTCATCGCTACCTCGGAGACGCTGCGTCCTATCGCTCCGCGTTTGAGAAATCATTCATCCAGAAAGATTGTACAATGATAGCCTCCAATATGGAGGGCATAGTAATAGCCACAGTGTGTGTGTGTGTGTGTGTGTGTGTGTGTGTGTGTGTGTGTGTGTGTGTGTGTGTGTGTGTGTGGTGTAAGAGAAGTTCTACCATTGTTTGTCTAGACTTCTTGCTTGGGAAAGTAAATGGGTCTCGTTCTCTTTATTTACGCGTAAGAAGGACTGCGGGTTCAAATGGCTCTAAGCACTATGGAACTTAACATCTGAGGTCATCAGTCCCCTAGACTTAGGACTACTTAAACCTAACTAACCTAAGGCCATCACACACATCCATGCCAGAGGCAGGATTCGAACCTGTGACCGTAGCAGCAGCGCGGTTCCTTCTTGCTTGGGAAAGTAAATGGGTATCGTTCTCTTTATTTACGCGTAAGAAGCACTGCGGGTTGAAATGGCTCTAAGCACTATGGGACTTAACATCTGAGGTCATCAGTCCCCTAGACGTAGGACTACTTAAACCTAACTAACCTAAGGCCATCACACACATCCATGCCAGAGGCAGGATTCGAACCTGTGACCGTGGCAGCAGCGCGGTTCCGGACTGAAGCGCCTAGAACCGCTCGTCCACAGCGGACGGCAGGACTGCTGGCTCTGGGTCCATGAGCCCTTCTGTGATGGTGGGTTCTACACTTTTTGTTGGTTATTGAGCAGCTTCGACGATGGCCTGTAGCAAACCATTCCGGTGCCAACGTTGAGGGGCAAGAGACCCGACGTAGTCCAGATGGCGGATGGTCGGTTGGAGGCCCTCAATGCTGTCCAGGGGCCACGAGTTTAGCTGTTGTCGTTCTGATGGAGTCCTGGGTGGGGTCGATTTCAAGTACTTGATGAAGGTCCCCACGGGAGGGGTTCGAGAATGAGCCGATGACAGCGATTTTGCAACACCTGTAACTGTTCAATGTCTGTGTTGCTTGTGATACCCAAGGAGGAGCAGCCATATAACATTGACGGTAGGCCTGTTGCTCGGTATAGTTTAAGTTTGTGCTAACAAACGTATGAGAGCTGGTTAGTAGAGGGTACAAGTAGTATACCAGGCGCAACGTTTTACCCATTTTAGGGTTGACATGCTCCTTGAAAAGTAGATTTTTTGTCAGTTATGACTCCCAAATGACGTACGTGATCACTCCAGGGGAATGGAACGTTGTTTATAGGTAGGCTGTCACAAAGGTCAGAAAATTTGTCCTCGTCTTCTCTGCGTTACGTTTATATGGTGTGCCATTGACCAGTGCTCTGTGATGTTCAGCTGCTGCTGTAGGCGCCAGATTGCCGCGGAAGTGCATCGACTACTTGTTAACAATGCAGTGTCGTCCGCGAACTGCGCTAGGGCAACCTGTGGGAGCATCGGCATGCCGTTCACGTACAATGTAAAATGCGCTGGCGAGAGGACTGGCCGTTGTGGTAAGCCTTCTTGTGACTGCAGCGTGGTGAAGCGCTGTCCGTTTGTCTTGACATGGACGTCCTTGGAAAAAACTGTCAACCGTAGTCCGGTACCTAACCTGAGGCGTGAAATTTGACGAGCAGTTCCATGGGGGCTTAATTAAAATGCAATAATTTTAGTAGCTGAGTGTCCAGTTACGAAGTCTCGTAACCGGTTGGCCCTGACTAGTATTAGTGCGCAATCTGACTGCATAAAATAACAATAAAGAATGAAAGGAAATTTTCGTTAACACAATTGATTAATTAAGTTCCCTGCAACTATAAAAGCTTACGAAACAACAAAGCACAAGTGTAACTGTTCCGTGTGTGGAAGTTTGATTCAACGTACATGTATCTGGCACGGTTCTTCCTCAATACGACAAGATATTTTAAACATCATTTACAATGAACTAGATGAAAAACCAGAAATATTATAATTGCACATAGGAACCAGAATTACGAGTCTAATACATGAACACGAGCCAGATGCTTTGTTGACTGAACCTGTGACCAAGAGGCATTGTCATTAAGGAAATGTGAAATAAATTTTTTTTTACCTCCATATATATTGACGAAAAATACACTGTGATCATTGCAACAGCTTCCATCTATACATTACACCAACCGAACAGCATCTACTGTCTCGCCCAACCGAACAACAACTGCACACGACATGCTCTCACTAGTACTGCTCTCGACATCCCCTCAACAAGCACTGCCCACGACAACCTCTGAACTACTACTGCACCAGTGGGGGCGGCGGAATAATAATCTTTGGTGCAATCTCTGGCCCTGTGACTCAGTGTAGCCATCTTTCACAGTTTGTCCTGCCACACTCGGTGGTAGGTTTTTTCGACATCCAGGAAAGCAGCTGCACTGCAGTTCGATCGATTCATATTGTATGATGCACAGGGTGAAGATTAAGAAAACTGAAAAACTGCAGAGACGGATTCCTGATTGGAAATGGTGGTAAAAAGATCCTATGAATATGTGTGCGGACATGGACGGAGTACGCTCAACACAACAAATCGCCCCAAAACGCAGTACAGAGCTGCATCGCATCCACAAAAGATGTTCAAAGTGGCCTCTATGGGATGCAACGCACGCATCCACACGTCGCATCGTGTGTTCCGGCATACTTTTGGGGGTGCAGGTTCCGGCCTCTTCCCAAATAGCTACACAGGCGTCGTGAACACGCTATTGAACGGACTGCACATCAGGAACCGGTTCAGCATACTCAACGCATTTCAGATGCCCTAGAGATCAAATTCCTGGTGGCCTAGCAGGTCATGTTACAGGGCCTCCGTGTCCTATCCAATGTCGGGGAAGATGTGGTTGAGGTGTCGGGAACTGTAATGCGGGGTGATGATCCGTCATGAAGAAATCACAAAACCTGTCGTATTCCGAAAGGGACATTCTCAAGCAGCCCAGGCAGAGTAGTACCTTCCTCCGTCGAGACGTTGTGCAATAATAACCTGTCCACTTATGTTGTCGCCAAGAATCTCTTCCCACACACTGATGCTGAGTCCATACCGATGAGACACCTCAACCATTGGCCGAGGATTGTTTCTAGCCCACAGTTGACGCTTATGCAGATTGATGATGCCAGTTCTGGTAAAGGTAACAAGGAACACACGGCACGTGGTCAGAGGAACAGTATTCGTCTGTCGCGTCCCAGCACAGTTTTGTAGTGCAATCGGAACGTTGACGACAGTCTGAGGGTTGGTGGGGTGTCCACCTTTGTTATCGGAGATGAGAGGGAGAAAGCTCTCCGAGGTAGAACTCTGGTTATTGGTTGCAGTGGTAATCTGTTAGGATTACTGGCAGGATGGGTATGCTGAAGAGTTCAGTATTTATTTAAGTAATTTGTAGTGTTGGCAGAAGAGCCAACACCGTGTTGCTAGAGGAGGCCGAAATGCACGCTTTTAAGCTCACGCAGATTGGCGTGAGGTCTGGAACAGTTAAAGGATTTGAGTCTAGCAAATAAAGAACGTAGCTGTTGGAATACTTAACTTTAATCCACAATTGGTGAACATCTCTCGTTACTGCACAAGCTTCGCAATATTAATTATCAAATGCTATGGCGCCTTGCTAGGTCGTAGCAAATGACGTAGCTGACGGCTACGCTAACTATCGTCTCGGCAAATGAGAGCGTATTTGTCAGTGAACCTTTCCTAGCAAAGTCGGCTGTACAACTGGGGCGAGTGCCAGAACGTCTCTCTAGACCTGCCGTGTGGTGGCGCTCGGTCTGCGATCACTGACAGTGGCGACACGCGGGTCCGACGTATACTAACGGACCGCGGCCGATTTAAAGGCTACCACCTAGCAAGTGTGGTGTCTGGCGGTGACACCACATAATTCATTTATTATCTCTTTAATAAATATCAGACTCAATTTATTCTTATCAACAGTCCACCCGCCTAAGCTTACAAGAGGCAATTACTATTCCGTAAATTGTTCTTGTTAATTACGAAACTACAAATGCTATCTATTCCTTGAGACAAAGACAGACCGTCTATGTTGAAAGCTATTCCCCAGAGTAGATAATGATTACTTATCTTGCAGTTGATGTGCGTGTCACCAGATCTGATCACCGACTTCTCGCTGAGAATATTACTTCTGCATCCTTCTGCTGCTGCTGCGTGAGGTAGCTACACAGTGGCTCCTCAAAGCGGCCACTCGCTAGTCGATCATACTACGGCTCTCCCTGAATCCTCTCTCAGAATCTCTTGCTTCTATACCGTTCTAAGTCAAGGCTGACCTTCTATAATAGCCATTCGGGATATTTCCATTAGCTGGCTCCTTCGACACGAAAACACTTTAATGTTCGATTTCTCTTGCAGGTTTCCACTGGATGTTGCCACTTTACGTATACTGGAAAGCTTCATATAGCGTCAGGGCTTGTGCCTATTGGCGCAGTCTCCTTTCATCTGATCTGAGAAGTATCGCTTATTAAATTTTTTCTTGGGATTGGACACGTCAGCGCCATCTACCGTGGCGACGATGCGTTTCCGGACACGTGTTCATTGCACCTTTTTCCCTCCATTTGCAGTCAGGAATCCCTCCCCGTATTTTGAATGTTTCATTAATGTTCACCCTGCACATTCCATAACGCGCAGTAGTTGAAGTTCCGCTGATGGTTGAAAGGCGAACTGATCTGGTCTAATTACAATTGAAAGAAAACAGCCCTCGGTCACTATTTTTAAAGAAATAAACGGGTTTAAACACTGCTGGGAGTGTCTTCCTCAGAATTTAAATCAAAGAATGGTCTATAACATGGTCACAGAATTGTGGCTAAAAACGTATGATACAGAGTATAAGTACAGAGTCATCGTGAAAGACTGGCAGTAATTATGTCATTTATAAAATAATAAATATGACAAAAGGGCATTAGTCACAAAGATATTTAAGATAAAGAAAACTGTGATGGCGAGCCACTAAGGGCTGCTCGTTACTTACGCGGTTACAGGTTGCAAACGGACTGAGATGCCTGCGTTAACGAATGCGGCCAGGTGAACGTGGCACTACAACGAGCGCGCCATTTAGTAGCCGTAGATACAATTAGGCTACTTCACATTGAAATATAGGCAGAAATGATTATAAATGAGCAGTATTTGGTACATAATGGAAAGCAATGTTTGTTTGATAGTAGCATACAACATAAGATTTTGTCTACATCGAAGCTTATAACAGAAGCTTATAACAGTTCGTTTGCAACCTGTAACCGCGTAAGTAACGAGCAGCCCTTAGTGGCTCGCCATCAAAATTTTTATTTTAAATATCTTTCTGACTAATACCCTTTTGGCATATTTATTATTTTATAAATGACATATAAGTACTGCCAGTCTTCCACGATGATTCTGTACTTATTCTCTGCATCATACATTTTTAGTCATAAGTCTGTAACCATGTTATAGACCATTCTTTGATTTAAATTCTGGGGAAGACACTCCTAGCAGTGTTGAAACCCGGTTAATTCGTTAAAAATAGTGACCGAGGGCTGTTTTCTTTCAATTGTAACTATTCACGGTCTCTGACCGTGCAGCCATGTACTAAATTTTGCTGGTCTAATTACTTCCTGCGTGTTGATGGGTTGTCGAAGTCGTTTTACTCTTATTCTTTCAGGGACCTTTGACAAAGTAGGTAATAAACTGACGGGCTGATCGTTTGTTGGTAGTCCTTTTCCTTTAAGAATACAAAGAGGCTAATAAACAGTAGAAGAACTGGCCTTTTGGCAAAAGACGCCGTACATCTTCTCAACAGCGTGATGTTTTGTTCAGCACACTTCCAGTCAAACCAGTGAATTTTCGACATCATACACTTGTGTTACATGATACTTGGTTTCCACAAAGTCTTGGCAGACATCCTGAATTTGAAAATGGCACCTGTGTCTTTTGTGAAAGACGCTTACGACCGTTTGTATGAGCAAACATCACTACACAAAATTTCTGCTTATTGGTTAACTTTAACTTGAAAGTTTGAGTAACTTAATTGGAATGGTAACGGAAATATGGCGTTGCTGTGAGAAACCAAGTTAAGAATTTTATATAACAACAAAATTTATTTCCTAAAAGTCAAAATGGTTCAAATGGCTCTAGGCACTATGGGACTTAACATCTGTGGTCATCAGTCCCCTAGAACTTATAACTACTTAAACCTAACTAACCTAAGGACATCGCACACATCCATGCCCGAGGCAAGATTCGAACCTGCGACCGTAGCGGTCACGCGGTTCGAGACTAAAGCGCCTAGAACCGCATGGCCACACCGGCCGGCCCCTAAAAGTCATGATGGTTCAAATGGCTCTGAGTACTATGGGACTCAACTGCTGAGGTCATTAGTCCCCTAGAACTTAGAAATAGTTAAACCTAACTAACCTAAGGACATCACAAACATCCATGCCCGAGGCAGGTTTCGAACCTGCGACCGTAGCGATCTTGCGGTTTCAGACTGCAGCGCCTTTAACCGCACAGCCACTTCGGCCGGCTAAAAGTCATGAAAATACTTCTTCATCACTCACTTTACTTAATAGTGCGATTATATGGAATGCTGGCCCACCATCAGTAATACAAAATAAAATAGCAATTTTATTTAACCTATTTCACCTAGCTGAGATGATTGTAGGATCCATCACGCAGAGCGTCCGTACTCACCAGAGTCTCGGCAGGGAATGCCTAACCGTCTCTCCTCGTCCGGGATCCACACACAGTCGCCGGAAGGGCTCTGAGAGTCTGCACAGCGGCTATTTGCCAATCTAACGGGACCTGTTAACACGTGGGGAGCTTATGTCTCTCTGGTCCAGTGCAGTCGCACTCTACTTAATACAATGGTTGGATAAACTGCAACACCACATTCACAGAACCCACAGCAGACAGCCCACGCGTACATGAGCAGACGACCCGCATTCACACTTGCAGACAATGCCAAGAGTGAAAATACTGATCTTCCCTGAATGTCGGAAGGGCACCCCGGTATGTTTTGAGTATACGACTATTGTGTTAAGCCACGTAGCGGCTCACATTGAGCCGTTACAGTATGTAATGTAGTACCTAGACTACTTAAAGTACCAAATAAATCACCACAACTGTAGCCGAAGGAAAAACCACACAGATGTGGTAATAAAACGTCAACAGTGATAGAACTGTTTCCCCAACACAGAATAGACCGGTTCCACAATTGTTACTATATGTGAGCCACAGACGCAAGACTTTTTAGCACATTCGCTTTCGAAACGAAAGTAGCCACATTTGCGAAAATATTCGTACGTTGGAAAGTCGAATGAACTGTAAGAATGTGCGAAATCGTTACACTTCGCGGAAAATTGTTGCCGAGCGGTCTAAGGAGCTGCAGTCATAGACTGTGCGGCGGGTCCCGGCGGAGGTTGGAGTCCTCCCTTGTGCATGGGTGTGTATGTTTGTCCTTAGGATAATTTAGGTTAAGTAGTGTGTAAGCTTATGGACTGATGACCTTAGCAGTTAAGTCCCATAAGATTTCACACACATTTGAACATTTTTGGTAAATTGTTACGCTTCAAGGAATGTTCCTATCATAGCAACAAACAGAAAACAACAAAAATACATGCTGCTCATGGATGAAACATGTTTTTATATTATTTTGATTTCAGAGGTATAAGCTGCAATTATACACATATTTGAAAGTACCTTTTATCTCTGAAATCAGTGAGACTCAGTTGTTTTCATATTTATTGCGGCATCATCCATGTCTCTCGATAATTTACTAATGCAGGGAAAGCAAATGTATAAAACTAATTCGTTAATTAAGCATATAAAGTGATTAAAAACAAACGTTAAGTTTCGGCTGCTTTCTCCCCGCTAAGGGCTGTAGTGGCGTTCCAGCTATCAGATGGCAACAATTCTCACAGCAATGGGTATCGCGACTGTATGTGTAATACTGTGCTATCAAAGCAGGCCTCTCGCCAAGCACCTATTAGGACCAGAATTCGCGCTCGGCGCCACGACGAATTCATGCCTTTACTCCAAGAGTGGAAGGCTCTTAAAAATAGAATTCGCAAACTATGGCAACGTTTCCGGAATCCGCACGACGGACGAGGATTAAAACGTCTCTCTACACAACTACACTATCGTGTTGTGGAACACAGGTTAGAAGCCTGGGAGGGTAAAATGGCTACCCTGATGCTTCAGGCTAGCCCACGATCAGCCAGCCTTGTCATTCAGGGCCCAGCATGTTGCATATACGACCCCCTGGAACCGGGAGAACACTTCACCTCAACTCACATGGTACAAAAGGCACAGGACATCATAAAGGAAGACAAGGAAACTAATATAGTTATCCAACAGGCGGAGGACAATAGACAGACTTCACGAAGGGATGAACCTCTTCTAACAGTACCAACAAAAGTCAAGACTGTCACTCGCAGCCTCGCATCACATTCGGCCCCGGGACTTGATGGGACCATGAACGAACAACTCAAACAACTGCCGCAGAAGCCACTGGTGTTCGTCACGAGGATCTTCAATAGTTGTCTTCAACTGAGCTGATTCCCAGCAGCTTAGATAACTGCTCGCCTTGTACCGATTCCCAAGCCAGGAAAGGAGAATACGGACACTTGGCTGACTCATACCTCTCTCTCATGCGATTGCACTGTAGCTAATGTGTGGATCAACTGCAACAGTGGCAAGAAGACTAATTTCCCCGCCACTCCCCTCCCCCTCTTATTTCGTCACTTGTTCCTTTTTGTTATGTAGTCTAGGTATGGTTCAAATGGTTCTGAGCACTACGCGACTTAACTTCTGAGGTCATCAGTCCCCTAGAACGTAGAACTACTTAAACCTAACTAACATAAGGACATCACACACATCCATGCCCGAGGCAGGATTCGAACCTGCGACCGTAGCGGTTGCGCGGTTCCAGACTGTAGCGCCTAGAACCGCTCGGCCACACCGGCCGGCCGTCTAGGTATTACACTACCACTGTCAGTAAGTAGGTGTTACGTTGATGAGTTGCGCAATGGATTTATCTGACAAGTACCCTTTGGCTCCTCCAAGAAGCAATTTCCAACCTATTGATTGGCGACTCCATGGAGTGTTCTGTGCACCACGACCAGGCTCAGTTACATGATCACTCTAAGCTTGTTGATACCAGTGCCTACCAATTTTAATTGTATATTACAGCACTGAGGATGGTCACTAAGTGACCTAAAATCGATTTTGCGGATAATAAAACAAAAAAAATACGACAAATGCTGATTCTCCTTCCAATTTCCAACCTACATTACTACAGAAGTCAGACAGACGCTCCTAATGTACCAAAAATGCCTGAATAACTTTCAGCAACAAATATCTTCTGGAGTCGTCCGCTTTAAGGAAGAGACACAAAAATATTCTATTTTCTGATTTAACTAGTGGGATACTTGGGTACTGGAGCATTGCTAGTTAGTGTAAGAAAAACATTAAACGAACCGAAAATATTATTTAATGCAAAATCTGAGAAAATCAAATGAAACTTTTATTTATAAACTGCTACACAAATTTCTGGTTTCTTTTCGGAATAGGAGGTTACCTCTTATGGATAGGAATCATGTTAATGAAATTTATATACAAATTGAGGGAAAACTCTTTTATCCATTTTCTTTAAGAATGTTATTTACTCGGCAGAATGGCTGAGAGCCGCGCCTACTCAACTTGAATAATTATCCGATTGAATTTTTATAAGTACGGTCGAGGCTGTCGCGTGAGAAATGTAATGGAGTGACGCGAATGAAGTATGTTATTTCCAATGGAGGAAAGAAGGGGCTCGCATACACTGTAGCGCACAATACCGTGAGCTGTGACGACTGCTGCCTGCGTCGTTCGCCGCTGAAAACTAACAAACCTATCTCTTTCTATCTGGATTGACCTTCGCCAATCGAACTCTCACTATGCCTTGAAGTCAAGGACTCCTATCTGCCCCTAGTCTAACTATTGACGTGGTACACCAGTCAGATAATCAGTCCACCGCGATGCCACTCAATGTTCGCTCGCAGGCGCTAACTAATACTCTGTCTGTGCTCACACCGCGCATTAAGTGTTGCGGGCAACACTGTGAACAAACGCTTAATCGCGAGCGACTCAATACAGAGTATCACTCCGATTTGCTAGTGACAGAGGTGCCCTCTCAGTGCAGTACTGAGAAGAGGCTTCGTTCCTCGCTCTCTGCATACACGTATCAGCGCACTTGCTCCCGCTACGTGTTCCCGCTTCAAGAGCGTCACCGGAACGACCCCTCTCCACGCAAAAAGCGAAAGGATACATCATCCGCTGTCCTTCCCTCACTCCTCCGGCTCATTGCGTCAGAAATAGTCTGCCAGTCAGCGTTACTCTTACAAACGGGAGAATGGAGCTCCGTTTAAGCCGACCAAACCGGAAATATATAGTATCTGCGTTAGGCGTTGACTGTCCACCTGTGAGAACTCTGAAACAGTGCACTAGGTTCAAAATGGTTCAAATGGCTCTGAGCACTATGGGACTTAACATCTATGGTCATCAGTCCCCTAGAACTTAGAACTACTTAAACCTAACAAACCTAAGGACATCACACAACATCCAATCATCACGAGGCAGAGAGTGCACTAGGTCCATCAAAAATGCGTATGCTGGGGCTCTCCGAAGCAATACAGAAGGTTTTGCTTCTAAGGTGAGCACGCAGTCCATTATCCCTTTTCTCTGGCAAAAACTGTTTTGCTCCTTAGGCGGTCGGCCGGTCGGCGGAGCTGCGTGCTAACTCACCCTACTACGGAATTTTCCAGCGGGCTGGTTGCCTCCGCCGAACAAAAACTCCTGTGGCCGTCGTGTCTTGAATGTTTGTGTACGCCAGCCTCGACTTTTTAATCTCGGTGCGCACTTGCGATTTATTAATTAGATTTACATATAGATTAAATGGAAATATGTAAAATTGACTCTACCCTATCGAGTCTGGACTCGAATGTAACGTCTTGATACGCAGAATACGATGGTGAGGTCGGAATATGTGAGAAATGAAGGAGACCATGCCATCTTACACGACTTTCACATAACTGGTTGAAAGGACTGGTAAATAATTGCTGATATGGTTGATGTCTATTGGAATATCTTGCCACATACAGTGCACAAGAACGAACGGCGATCTTCCTACACTCTCCACACACCATGAGTATTTTGGCTTTTCCCACATTGGTAAATCCCATTGGTCACTCACGGACTACTGCTTGGAGTATCGCACGCTGAGTAGCAGATCGCAGTGCACTCTAGGAACACGCAAGGACATGGCTGAAACATAACAACATCGTACCTGGCAACTACGCATGTTGAATGGCACAGTGTCGATGCAGGTACCTTTCAAAACATAGTGTATCGTAAAAGACTCGCTCTGTAATCCTGCAAGAAATTTAAATTCGTTAATGTCAATCGGCATTGTTCCGTTTAAAAATGTGTATTTTTGCACAAAAAATACATGTTCTAAGCATTATTCCAATCTGTTTATGGGCTAATAATAAGAGGCCGCGATTACCAGTCCATTCTGTGGAATCCGCACGCCAATAGCAGTTTCCATTACCACGATATTAGCGGTACAAGTTTTAGATGATTCTTCGCCCTGTAATTGTCTTGTTCCTATTTGCCACTGAACTAATTACATTTACCATTTCAGAACGATACTGAACTTCCTCTGGGCCTATTGAATACTAATCTGTTGCCTTTAAACTAAATTTAAAATTTGCGTTGTCTGTGGTGTACGGAAAGCCACGAAGATGGTGTGCTAGAGCAGCTCATAACCACAATCGGGTTACCACACTGGAAACTGATGGCGAAAATGACTTTATATATATATATAGCGCCCCACTTCGGGCTGCAGCGGCTGCACAGCAGAATCGATAGTAGTGAGGTGGCGCGCCCGGAATATGGGCGACACTCCCCCTGTGAAAGCTGTGGCCGGAAATATCTCGACGTGGAGAAAAGACGAGACGGGCAAAGAACGTCTGCCGAGAAAGCGGCGCGGTAAACGAGCCCAGAACAATGGCAGGAGGTTCGCTTCCGAGCGGCGCGGTGATGCGGCGGGGTGTCGCGGGGAGCGGCCAGCGGTGGACCGACCGATTCCTTCCTGCGAGGGGGGGGGGGGGGGGGGGGGGGAGAGCTGCCGTGGTGTGTGGCCCTGCGCTGATTACTCGGGAGCGCGAAAGACGCTGCCCGGCTGCCGCCAGCTGTGTCTGTCTGTCCACCGGGACGGCGCGTGCGCAGCTCGCAGCCAGCTCATTGTGTTGCTCCCTCCGTCTGCCGGTAGCCGCCACCACGTCCCTGGTGCACCGTCTCCCCAGAGGGCCTTATCTGCAGAGCCACGACCACGTACGCGCAAAGACGCGACCATTGTTTGTTTGGTCGGAGAGCTGCGAGGTATTGTATGTAATACTGTGCGGAGGACGAAGTACCGGGCGCGAGGACTGTCATTTGCCAGTTCTGCGTCATGTTTTTGGCCTGTAGCAGAACCGAAGAGTCCAGCTCTCACTCGTGAAATTCGGAAGGCGCCTCAAAAAGACGAAACGCACCCAATAAAGCGTATACTGTTTTTGCAACGTAGACTGCCCTTCTCCTATTGAAAATACACTACTGGCCATTAAAATTTCTACACCACTAAGATGACGTGCTACAGACGCGAAATTTAGCCGACAGGAAGAAGATGCTGTGATATGCAAATGATTAGCTTTTCAGAGCATCCACACAAGGCTGGCGCCGGTGGCGACACCTACAACGTGCTGACATGAGTAAAGTTTCCAATCGATTTCTCATACACAAACAGCAGTTGACCGGCGTTGCCTGGTGAAACGTTGATGTGATGCCTCGTGTAAGGAGGAGAAATGCATACCATCACGTTTCCGACTTTGGTAAAGGTCGAATTGTAGCCTATCGCGATTGCGGTTTATCGTATCGCGACATTGTTGCTCGCATTGGTCGAGATCCAATGACTGTTAGCAGAATATGGAATCGTTGGGTTCAGGAGGGTAGTACGGAACTCCGTGCTGGATCCCAACGGCCTCGTATCACTAGCAGTCGAGATGACAAGCATCTTATCCGCATGGCTGTAACGGATCGTGCAGCCACGTCTCGATCCCTGAGTCAACAGATGGAGACGTTTGCAAGACAACAACCATCTGCACGAACAGTTCTTCGACGTTTGCAGCAGCATGGACGTCAGCTCGGAGACCATGGCTGAGGTTACCCTTGACGCTGCATCGCAGACAGGAGCGCCTGCAATGGTGTACTCAACGACGAACCTGGGTGCACGAAGGACAAAACGTAATTTTTTCGGATGAATCCAGGTTCTGTTTACAGCATCATGATGGTCGCATACATGTTTGGCGACATCGTGGTGAACGCACATTGAAAGTGTGTATTCGTCATCCCCATACTGCCGCATCACCCGGCGTGGTGGTATGGGGTGCCATTGGTTACACGTCTCGGTCACCTCTTGTTCGCATTGACGGCACTTTGAACAGTGGACGTTACTTTCAGATGTGTTACGACCCGTGGCTCTACCCTTCATTCGGTCCCTGCGAAACCCTACATTTCAGCAGGATAATGCAAGACCGCATGTTTCCTGTACGGACCTTTCTGGATACAGAATATGTTCGACTGCTGCCCTGGCCAGCACATTCTCCAGATCTCTCACCAATTGAAATCGTTTGGTCAATAGTGGCCGAGCAACTGGCTAGTCACATTACGCCAGTCACTATTCGTGATGAACTGTGGTATCGTGTTGAAGCTGCATGGACAGCGGTACCTGTACTCGCCATCCAAGCTCTGTTTGACTCAATGCCCAGGCGTATCAAGGCCGTTATTACGTCTTGAGGTGGTTGTTCTGGGTACTGATTTCTCAGGATCTATGCACCAAATTTGCGTGAAAATGTAATTAGTTCTAGTATAATATATTTGTCCAATGAATACCCGTTTATCATCTGCATTTCTTCTTAGTGTAGCAATTTTAATGGCCAGTAGTGTATATCAAGGTTGCTGCACCATGGCCATAGAGTGAGAGGATTGTCCGTATCACCGTAGGCACTACAAGCCTCGATCGTTTGAAACCCAGGACGCTCTATTGGTTAGCATCTAAATACGATAGTTTCTGTCATTCCCTATGAAAAAGTAACAGTTGGAGACGTCTCGGTTGACAGTTGATAACGCCGGCTGATTGTCCATGTGAAACCTATTGGGGCCCCTTTGTGGAAAATATACGTTTATTACAGACATTTAATTTACACCGTAAAGACAGATACAGAGCCTCAGTATCACAGATATGTAGGGTGTTTCCGTAAGAGCCTGGAAAAATTTAACAGGACGTAGAGGATGCTCCACTGAACAATTTTCGAAGTAGCGAACCTGGGTTCATAGAAGCCACTTAGGGAGATAACAAGAATAAAATCACATTACAGTGTACTTTTTAATTCACATTATTTACAGTTAACTGCAAATACCATCATTAACACAATGAACGTAGCATTTGCACTGAATCTTACAAAATGTGCTGAAACTGATGGCCATCAACCTCAGTGCATGACACCGGCGAAAAAGATTCTGACACACGCTGGCAAATATCCCTGGTATGTTTCGAATCACTTCACAGGCAGTTGGAATTCTGGCAACTAATTCCATTTCCGTATCCTCTGGGGTCTTATACTCAAGTGGCTATAGATGTCCCCACAGGAAATAACCAACGGGATTCAGGTTATATTACAACGCCCTCTGTGGCATTGTAGCGAGAAGGAACCGACTCTGCCCTGCTTCTCTGGTTTCTGTACCGCTAACCTGGTGTCTTGCTGCTTCCGTAGTCCCCCGTCGCACAGTAGTAGCACTCAGGCACCAGGTTCAATGTAGATTGTGATCCTGCTGATGTGGGGTGTGTCGGGATGTCAGTTATTAAATATTAACAACATTTTTTGCTGTATTCGTTTTAATAAAGAAAATACTTTGAGGCACACGTCATAGAATACCAATATGGCGGCTCTTGGCTACGCCGTTATATTCAACCCTTTACAACACATTAACACATTTCTCACTTTCCATACTCGTGATATACGTTGCCCACGACACGTGGCGTTCACTGATAACTAACCTTCACTTTATATTTTGTTTAACAACTGGAATATTTACTCGCAACCGTTCTTTGGGAGCCGTCCCCAGTTACTCGACCGTGCGTTTTGAGTGGCGCCTCGCTACTGATTGGTTCAAATGGCTCTGAGCAGTATGGGACTTAACTGTTGAGGTCATCAGTCCCCTAGAACTTAGAACTACTTAAACCTAACTAACCTAAGGACATCACACACATCCATGCCCGAGGCAGGATTCGAACCTGCGACCGTAGCGGTCACACGGTTCCAGACTGTAGCGCCTAGAACCGCTCGGCCACTCCGGCCGGCGCCTCGCTATTAACTCGCGCTGTCTTCCCTCAGCCAAAAAGGACATTTCATTCGTTCCCTATACATATACATCCAAACTTTCAGACAATGGGCGTTTAGGTCGCTGTTGCCAAGCGAATCTGACGTCACGTTTGCGGACATTATGACAGAAGTTTGTCTCGAAACCTTGTCTCAGATTGTAAGATCCTACTCCCGAATAGTCCCTACTAAGGTTGCACAACATTGCCTCCTATGATTTTATCGCTAAAGCTCCTTGCTGGCGCATAATTGTCAGATGTACATGTAGCCTGGCTGCTACTGAGCATTCCCGATCGCATAAATGTGCCTAATACTTGGCCTAAACACGTGAATGGAATGCACGTACGCATTACAATACGATCTCGCAAGCCACGGAATAGGATCTATCCTTACAATCAAGCGAACAGGGAATACAGTAATGAGATGGTTGTGGACATCCACACTGAAGTGAGGCAGTGCACCGTCACGTTGTACCACATCCTCTCACGAACAGCCAAGGGTGCGTTCTCCAACAACTCAGGCAGAACTCTTTGCACGAACATCAACTACAGGTGGCCATTCAGACGTCCACGTAGAAGACATGGCCCAATGAGGCTGTCAGCTACAACGCCGGCACAGATACTCACAGCAAAACGTAGATGACGGCGTGACTCTGCTACAGCGTGAGGGTTTCCCTCATCCCACAAATGTCTAGTCCTGCTATTCGAAATAGCATCACGATCGAATGAGTCCCCCTCAGTAAACAGCACGACCTGGAGGAAATCTGGTCGATCAATCCGTTGTTGGAGTAACCACTGACACAATGCTTTCAGATCGAAACTGGAGAGTTTCCTCATGCATCACTCCTATTTTGTTGAGGAGTTCCTTGAAAAATTAATCTGATTCTTATGTTATATTGTTGATTGCGTTTAAACTTATGGCTTGACTTTTTTTGGGTTCACAAACATTTTATTTTTATCTGCTATTACTTGTATGTTGTAATTTCGTGTACTGACACGTTCCATGAGCTTGGAAATTCGCTCCTCAATTTGGTCCTACGGAACTAGATGTGTAAATACGAGTAAACAAATAAATAAAATTCGACCCTTGGTGCAAAGTCGGTCACAAGCACTGTATGGACTCGTTGTGGATCATATGCGTGTAATTTTGCTCAAGGAGTATTGGCCACACGCTAGTATGTGGAGTGCCCATTTTAAGAGCAATACAACCAGTGCTTGTAGTGGGGTCCGCTGCAACACGTTCCAGCACCTCCTCTTCGAAATCGGGTGGGCGAGTGGTCCTCATGTTGCCAGGTCACTCGTTTCTTCCTTCCAGGGAACCAGTCTCCCACATTCGTCGATCGAGATATATGAACACTTGTCATGACAGATGATGCCTGTTAGGAAATCGTTCCCTGTACAATCTTTCTACAGCGAGAGCTTTGGAGTGTACTCCCCTATACACAAGGTGCATGCTAGTGAATTCTGCGAAACTGTACTGGTACTGCTCCATAGTATTGTACTGTGCGTCTCTGAGTAGCACTGAGTAACGAGTGGGTCTGTCGTTGATTCATAGCATGTTCTGTCACGGGACAACGTAAATACGATACAAAAGAGCCACCTTATGGACAAGTAAAGTAAACAAAACCTGCATCACGACTTCCTAGTAACCGGGCTTGCCTTCCTTGTTTCTCTGCAGGAAATAAAGAACCTACGTGTAAATAAACAGCACCGTATGTGTAAACTTGTACGCATGTTAGTTGTAAATAAGCTGGAAAACAGTAATTAGACAAAGCGGTAGACAAGTTTACTTCCATATCTCCTGAAGCTGGCTTCTCCGACCACAGGTTCCCTACCTCAAAATTGTTCAGTGGAGCATCCTCTGTGTCCTGTTACATTTTTGCACGCTCTTACGGAAGCACCCTGCATGTAATGGAGTCGAGAACGCCAACGATCTCTTCAGTACCGATGGACACCAGGCTGGAACTTTAAGGGAATCGGCGAAATGGCGCGAGTAATGAGGATAATGGGCAAGGGGCACGACATTAGTACTGTGTGGATAAGTTGAGCGTGCTATGATAGTCCGTGCAGCTGCAGTGACCACTGTGTCCGTACGGCTCCCTGATCAGAGCGTCTGCCTAATAAGCAGGAGTCCCGGCTTCGAAGCCCAGTCCAGCACGAGTTTTCAACTTTCGCTGATGATTTCAGTCAATGCCCTCTCGCATCAAACGTCTGTAATTCCTCTATGTCTTAATGAGCCACTTTTGTGATAAAAAGGTTAAGTTTTAATGGCGCATAGAGACTGAGGTGATTGGAGAAACCTCGTTCTGGTCTGCACAAAGGCGGAACAGCAAATGCGTTGTGGCTTGTTCAAAGAACCACCTCTCAGTTCCACGAAGTGATTACAGAATGTGGGGTACATCTGAATTAGGTCGGCTCCGTGGGGATCTGAGCTGCGTCCTTGCGCGAAAGAGTGCAGAACTTGCACAAAGCGAGACTTCTAATGCGGCGAGTAGTAGTTCGGTCACATCGTTCTTCCGGAATTATTAATTTCTTCCACATTCATTTTCTCTTCCTTTCACCTCCTTCGACTTCGCTCGTTTCCTACCTTTAGTCGGAGCTTGACATGCATTGTAGTACTTCCAGTAACAATGTTGTGGTGCACACATCACACAATAGCCGCGATGAAAATCGTTTAATCTTTATGCGGAGATGAATTACTCTGTCATTTAGTCCTTCACGTACAGAACTCGAATTATGTCCTCTATGTGACACAGTGCTCCAAAAAGAGACTTTATCTTCGGAAGATTTGTTCATCTTTTGTTGCCCGCTCGATCGTTATTTGTCCCTTAGTGGCTCAAATGAGGAAAGCTGTTATAGAGATGGTGTTTGGTTTGAGCACCACTGTGTTAACCAAGCATCGTCCGATTTGTAACAGTATGACATTCCTACCTTCAACAACTGGACATCTTATCAACCACATACTCTGGAATCTGTAAGTAGATGAGTTCTATCATGTTTCACTTACGCTCTGTCAGAGACGAAAGAGACTAAAAGCATAAGAAAGACATTCTAGAAGTGATTCCTTGCGTTATAGACCATCTGCTGTTCCTTATCTATATAAACGATTTAGGAGAAAATCTCAGCAGCCATCTTAAATTGTTTGCAGATGACGCTGTCGTTTATCGTCAAGTAATGTCATCAGAAGATCTAATAAATTGCAGAACGATTTGGAAAAGATATTTGTATGGTGTCAAAATTGGCAATCGACGCTAAATAACTAAATGTGCGCGGTCACTCACAAGAGTGCTAAAAGGAATCCGTTAAACTTAGGTTACATGATAAATCAATCAAATCTAAAGGCCGTAAATTGAGCTAAATGGCTAGTACCTTAAATTGTAACGATCACATAGATAACATTGTGGAGAAGGACAACCAAAGACTGCGATTTATTGGAACAGCACTTACAACATGCAACAGATTTACTAAAGAGAGTGCCTAAGCTCTCTTGTCGGTCCTCTTTTGGAGTACTGCTGCGCGGTGTGGGATCCCTACCAGATAGGGTTAACGAAGTAAATCGAGAATGTTCAAAGAAGAGCAGCACGTTTTGTGACAGCGAGAAATAGGGGAGAGGGTGTCATGGATATGATACAGGATTCGGGACGGATAACATTAAAACAAGGGCGTTTCTCGTTGCAGCGGTATCTTCTCACGAAATTTCAATCACCAACTTTCTTCTCCGAATGCGAAAATATTTTGTAGATGCCGACCTACATAGGGACGAAGGATGATCATAATAAAAATGTTCAAATGTGTGTGAAATGCCGGCCGGAGTGGCCGAGCGGTTCTAGGCGCTACAGTCTGGAGCCGTGCGACCGCTACGGTCGCAGGTTCGAATCCTGGCTCGGGCATTGATGTGTGTGTTGTCCTTAGGTTAGTTAGGTTTAAGTAGTTCTAAGTTCTAGGGGATTGATGACCACAGCAGTCAAGTCCCATAGTGCTCAGAGCCATTTGAACCATTTGTGTGAAATCTTATGGGACTTTACTGCTACGGTCATCAGTCCCTAAGCGTACACACTACTGAACCTAAAGTATCCTAAGGACAAACACACACACACCCATGACCGAGGGAGGACTCGAACCTCCGACGGGACCAGCCGCACAGTCTATGACTGCAGCGCCTCAGACCGCTCGGCTAATCCCCCGCGACAGATGATCACAATAAAATAAGGGAAATCAGAGCTAGCACGAGAAGATATAGGTGGTCGTTTATTCCGCATGCTGTTAGAGATTGGAATAATAGAGAATTATTTTGAAAGTGGTTCGATGAACCCACCTCCAGGTACTTAAGTGTGATTTGCAGAATAGCCATGTAGATATAGATATAGAATATAAAGAGATTCGACTCTGGGTACTTCGAAAGTATCATCCGATATTTCCCCTAAGAGACACCATGTTACCAAGTGACAATGGTCTAACATATTAATCTCTGAGTCTAACCAACGAAGTGTTGAATACAGAAGCGTAGACACATATTCGCGACAGTGAAAGCTAGAAATTGTAACGTGATCTCATGCACACTGAGGAAATACTCTACACGCACGGAGCAGAGCTAAATTCACAATATTGCAAGAGTGATGAAAATAAAAGTGTTAAAGGATAACACAAATGACTCCTGAGGCAGACGCGGAACACACGTGGCACAGGTTATCGCAACAGAAAGTTCTACGTAATGAGAGCACTACGTATTTCATGACCTGAACAGAGTCTATGCAGTTGACACCGTTTCATGACACTGATGAGGCTTGAAACGTAAAAAATGGATAAGTAAATACACGAAAAATATTATTTTTTGTCGTAATTCCACCGGGAAGAACCTCCAGGGAAAAAATCAATTAATTAATAATGCTGTGAACAAGAATTTTAATTCCACGTGACTGTAGCAAACATTAGATTTCGCGGCGCGTCGTCTATTTAGCGAGTAAATTTGACGAAGTCTACTGGTTGGCAAGGGATTCGGTGTAATCGGTCAAGGCTTGTTAGGAACGAATTTCGTATGGAATAGAATTAACTGCACGCTTCTAATTGCCACATGTGGATCATTCCGTGTTATAACTTTTCAAATTGATGTTAAAAGAGAGTGAAGTTCGGAGGTAGCAGATCTGAGGTTGCATATTTAGAACTTTTCTTGAATGATACTGCAATGACGTCGTTTGCGATCGTGTTACGTGCTATGGAGCGTACTCTCATGATTTGAGATTGGTTGTAACGTCAGCTGTTTTGACAGAGATGATTAGCATTCACTGCCAATAGTTGCTAAGATTGTCGGCTCAGGTAAAGACAAGAAGGGGGACGCAGCAATCTGGTGAATCTGTTAATTACTCAAGAATGTTCACTCGGATCAACCACCGAAGTTAAATTCTGGACTTGTAATTAAGCTCACATCCTGATCTCATCTCCCTCCCTTTGACTTCCGCAACTTATTGCAAAGAATGACCATCTGATTCCTACCCAAGTACTTACTAAAACTGAGCAACTTTTGTATTGGGAGACAAACTGTAGTAAGAAAGGAACATTATGCGCCTCACATTATGTTAGTACGAGAGGTATTCAGAAAGTGAGGAACGATCGGTCGCGAAATGGAAACCACTGTGAAAATCCGACGAGGCTTTTCACAGACGTTTTGGGCAGCGTCTCTAGTATGCTCGTCGGTTGCAACAAGACGCTCTTTTCAGTTGTGAGAGAACTGTGAGCGAGTAAAGGTGCCTAGAACAATAATGTCTCCCACCAAGTAGGAGGGCCTGCTGAGAGGCTTCGCCTTAATGAATGCAGCCCACCTAACACAACTGCCACGCACTTCCTTCTTCATGAAAATTCTCAGATGCACTCTCCAGGGGCAGTGAAGACACTCATGCAGCCTTTTCGATGGGAAGTGTTCTCTCTCCTCACTGTACTATCTGTTCACAGGAAACGCTGGATACGAAGACAACACTTGGGCGCAGGCTGCCCTCTATAGACCAGTGTAGAGAATTATCGGAAAGCACAGGCGGCTGCCTTCTATGACGATGGTGTTGGAAATTTGGTATAACGCTCCGACAAATATCTAAGTAGGAGCGGAAACTATATAGAGAAGTACGTGGAAGGTGTAACTAAATGTACAAAGAAAAAAGTTTTTATTTTCACTGTGGTTTCCATTTCGTGACCGATCCTTCTTTACTTTCCGACCATCCCTCGTAAATGAATAGTGCAGTGTATAGTTTCATGACTGCTCCTAATGAGTGTTCCAAATGAAAATTCCATATGTCGCTCCTTCCATTGCTAGCATATACGAGGGTCCTACTGAAAGTCATGAGCAATTTGTTATTATTGTATAATTTTTTTTATAGAAATCATGTACATTGTTTTAACCTATACAGTTTTCTGCCACTTTTCAATATATTCTCCATTTCTTTCTATACATTTTTCTCATCGTTATCTGACGGCAGAAGTCTGTTATGGCAGCCCGAAGACACTGACGTATATAGAATGAGATTTACACTCTGCAGCGGAGTGTGCGCTGATATGAAACTTCCTGGCAGATCAAAACTGTGTGCCGGACCGAGACTCGAACTCGGGACCTTTGCCTTTCGCGGGCAAGTGCTCTACCAACTGAGCTACCCAACCACGACTCACGCCCCGTCCTCACAGCTTTACTTCTGCCAGTACCTCGTCTCCTACCTTCCAAACTTAACAGAAGCTGTCCTGTGAACCTTGCAGAACTAGCAATCCTGAAAGAAAGGATATTGCGGAGACATGGCTGAGCCACAGCCTGGGGGATGTTTCTAGAATGAGATTTTCACTCTGCAGCGGAGTGTGCGCTGATATGAAACTTCCTGGCAGATCAAAACTGTGTGCCAGACCGAGACTCGAACTCGGGACCTTTGCCTTTCGCGGGCAAGTGCTCTACCAACTGAAAGGCAAAGGTCCCGAGTTCGAAGTCTCGGTCCGGCACACAGTTTTGATCTGCCAGGAAGTTTCACTGATGTATATGTTTCTAGATGACCTCTAGCGATTCGTAGGGTTGGCTAGTAGTTGTTCCACACGTAACTGAAAAGAGTGTAGTCAGTAGGTGCCAAGTCTAGACTGTAGGGAATGTGCGGAAGCCTTTCCCATTGAAATGGCCCATTTTCCATTTCGGTGACAAGCAGCGTGGGGTAGTGCATTATTACACTGCAATCGACCTTTTTCCCAGGGCGTTTATCGAACGAAGCTTCAAAAGTATCGGAATGTAGTGGCCAGCACTTAGCGTCTGGTTAAGTACAGAAAAATCAGCCAAGAAGCAACTTTCTAAATCTCAGAAGACGCTACCGGTAAATGTCCTAGCAAATAAGACTGCTCCACCTTCAATTTTCTTAAATGGCTAGTCTACTTGGTGGTTTTGTTTCCGGCTCATAGTGATACAAGTGGCTTTCATCATCTGTCTCAAAAGTCATCAAAAATCGTCTCCTTCACTTCGAATTCTCAGAAAAAATCTTTGGACGCTAGTTCATTCCTGAACTTTCCGGTCTTTGGTTAACAAGCGTCGGTCTGAACGGGTACAAACGTGTAGATATCCGAGGAGCTGAATCGCGACCTATACTGCACTACTTCCCATTGCATGTTTTATTGCGATTTCATTCATAATGATACTTCTTGCTTGTGTAATGAACTCGAGACCTCTTTTCTTTTTGCTTACCGTAGTGCACATTCGAGGGCGACCGCTGAGAGACGGATCATGGGTCTTCTTTTATGAGTTTCACCCTTCTCTTAAGAGTGTTGATACCGACGCACCCATCTCCGCACGCACGCTCAAGTCGTAGATGAATTTCCGCAATAGATTTTTCCTCTCTAACGAGGAGTTCAACGACAGCCCAGTGTCGAAACCAGTCATCTGTATCTTACATTTTGTAAATACAGGGCGATTCAAAAAGAAACAACAGATGTCACAGAGAAACTGTGAAAGATAAAACACATTGTACATGTCGCTGGATAGAAGAAGGTTCATAGTTTTATGTTAGCATAGATACTATACCATAAACTCAACATGAGCACCACGTTTTGCTCGAGAAACACCGAAATGGTAGCCAGTTTCATTCGACACACCGATCAACATGTCCTTGTTTGTTGAATCGACAACTTCAACAATACGATTTCTCAGCTCTTGAAGAGTATCTGCCATAGCTCTGGCTTTTATGTACTCCCATAAAAAAAAAAATCACAAGGTGTGAGGTCTGGTGACGTGGGAGGCAAAGAGCAGTGAACAAGGTCTTGTTGTCCACCTCTTCCAATCCAACTTTGTGGGATGCTGTTGTTAAGATAACGTCGCATCTGAAGATGAAAGTCATGCGGGATGCCACCAGGCTAAAAATGGAATCATTGGTATCTGCGTGAAGTTGGGGAAACAGTCAGTTTAGCAGCATGATCAGCTGTGACATTTCTGTAACAGTTTGCTCCGCATAAAGAAAGGTACACAAATTCTGTGAACAGAAACGGCACAAGACGCAGCTGTTGATTACTCAGTTTCGGTGAGTCTGTTTTATTACTTCATCTTCTAGACGAAACTTCGATTCTTCAGAAAAGATGAGTCATTCGGAAAAAGTGTCGGCTGTTGTATCCTGGAGAACTGAAACGGTAAATTCGTAACTTCTGATATGGTCGCCGGGACACAACTGCTGCAGTAACAGCAACATGTAAAGGGTCATATACAGGCGTTATTTCAGAACACGCCACACCTGTGTTTGAGGATGCTGAATTTCCTGGACTGCCCGTCCTGTGGAATTCCTAAGGCTCCGTATAAACGCATCTCGGATACTCTGCAAATTTTCGTCATACGTCCGTGGTCGACCACTGCTCTTCCCTTTGCGTATTCAACCAACTACCAAGAATTTAGTGTGCTGGTCTTAAATCTGCTTGCGCAGAAGCGGCATCTTTCTGAATCGACGGCGGAATGCACGTTGCACCCGAACAATGGACTGACTTCGTGGAAATTCCAACACACAAAATAATTTCTCTTTCGACGTAGGCGCCGTGTTGTTACAAATAAACGACAGCGCAGCTGTGTCAAAACTTTGAACCTTCCTCTATCCAGTGATATACATACCGTGTTTCTATCTTTTGTAGTTTCTCTGCAATGAACAACTGAAATTTTTCTTTTTGAATCACCCAGTACAGCCTGTGGTGAGGTTAGGAAACTTAATACCGTGACATTGTGTCATAACATTAATGAGATGATACAGCACTTTTAATTACATTATTGGAACTCCACTCGTAACAGAGAGTTGCTCCCGATTTTCAGTCTCTCGCCTCTCGCGTAACGTTAACATGGTTTTTTTTTTTTGTGTCACCATCAAGAAAAATCATAGGAATACCGATACGTAGCTAAACGAAAATATTACTTTACGGCCAATTTCGGTGTTCTTTTGTCTCCCATTTTTGCCAAATTCGGTGTTTTCTGTTGTTATTATGCATATGCATGTTATTTAACACTTTTGCCGAATTTGCTATTAACTATTTCCAAAATTCGGACATTTTTTTTCAAGTTGGGTGCAGTTTTTGCCAAATTTGGTGTACTTTTTGCTACATTTAGTATCTTTTTGTGCTAAAATCAATATCGTTCTTGTCAAAAAAAGTATATATTTTACGAATATTTGGCGTTTTTTTAAATATTCGGTGATACTTTTTTGCCAAATATGGTATTACTCATTGCCAGATTCGATGTTACATTTTTTTCCAAATCCGGTATTATTTTTTCGTGAAATTCGGTCTTTATTTTTTGCGAAATTGTGTCCTTACTTTTTGCAAAATTCGATGTTTTTTTACGAATTAGGTGTTACTTTTCTGCCTTATTTTTACCAAATTAGGAGCAAATTTTTGCAAAATTTGTTTTTTTCATATTTTTGTTTTGACAAATTTAATTTTTTTACCAAATTAGTGTTCTATGAGAAATGTGTTGTTACTATTTCACCAAACTGCAGGTTAATTTTTGCCAAGTTCTTCGTTACTTTTTTCGATTTTGTGCTAGTTCCCAAATACATTGTAATTTTTTTCGGAATTATATGTTGTTTTCGCCAAATTTTATTTTTATCTCAAGGTTGATGCTACTTTTTGCATCTGTGTTTTTGTCAAATTCGGTGATTTTTTGTCAAATTCGATATTAAATTTTTTCCATATGCGTTTTTTTTATCAAATTCCGTGCTATTTTTGCTCATTTTGTTACTACTTCCGATGTCACATCAAAGTTCCTTATGCGAGAAAAGAAGTACCAGTTTAAGATTATACACGAACCCGAGCCTTGAGAAGATTATAAGTTAAAATACAGTTTTAATATTCCGTACTATCATTTACCAGTATTATTAAACTGCTATCCTCAAATTTATAACATTCTGAAGCAGGGTGTTCGCAAATTTCCATTACAAACTTCTAGGACTTGTATAGGTGAGTGAGTACATCAAATTCTGAACAGGAAGCCATGCTTGGAAACGTTGTCCAGTGACGCCAGTTACAGGCACCAGTGCCTGTAAATGTGTGTAGATACTTGATGTTTCCTTTATGTCATTACAAACTTTGAAGAATGATGGAGATGGACAAATTGATCAATTCGGGGTAAGGGTCCCGCGTTGGGAAGTTGCAAGCGAGTATAACTCTGATACCTCTGACGGTGGAATACATGTATCGGAACTGTTGTCGCTAAGTATGTAGGTTATGCAACTTTCGGAGGTGGTAGTATGTATCAAAACAAAACAGCATGTTCAGTAAACATGGGTTCTAAAATGCATACCTAAGGAGCTATGAGCACTTGTTCATCTTCGCTTGTGTGAAACCCATCTCATCTATTGAACAACTGCTCATAGGTCTTTATGCATGCTTTTTACAGCCCATGTTCATTGGATATTTATCTTGTTTTGGTCCATACTACCACCTCCGAAAGCTGCCTATCCTACGATCTTAGCAATCAAACAGTACCAGTGCATGTTTTACCACTGTAAGAGTATCAGAACAGCTTATAAATTTCTAACCTTTCGTTTCCGGCACAGGGACGATTATCTCAAATTAATACAGTTATCCTTCTTCATCGTCCTTGAAAGTTTGTAACATCATCACGGATGCACCCTGTACATACATACCGTTACAGGTGCTGGCGCCTACAACTTTGATACTCTATACCGTAGTTGGATGTTTCCAGGCATGGGTTCCTATTCAAAATATTATGTACTCAGCCCGCTCTACAAGTCCTAGAAGTTTATAATGGGAATTTCCGAACACCCTGTATGACAAAAATCACAGATATCGCGATATCTCATAAAGATCGACGAATTCGCCCTATTTCGCTAAAAACCGTTAATTTCGCGTCCTTTTTCGCCTTATCGTTTCCGCGAAATTTTCCTGTCCCTACTTATGTGGTCTGAACTGGGATGTCCTCTAATATACATCTACGTCTACATGGCTATACTGCAAATCACACGTAAGTGGCGGGCAGAGGTTTCATCGAACCACCTTCATAATAAATCTCTATTATTCCATTCGCGAACAGCACGCGGAAATATGGAACACCTTTATATTTCTGTGCGAGCTCTGATTTTCCTTATTTTATTATGATGATTGTTTCTCCCTATGTAGGTCGGAGCCAACAAAATATTTTCACATTCGGAGGGGAAAGTTGGTGACTGAAATTTCGTGAGAAGGCCCCGCCGCAACGAGAAACGCCTTTGTTTTGATGATGTCCACCCCAAATCCTGTGTCATGTCCGTGACACAGTCTCCCCTATTTCCCCGCAATACAATACGCGCTGCCCTTCTTTGAACTCTCTCGAAGTACTCCTTTAATCCTATCTGGTAAGGATCCCACACCGCAGCAGTTCTCCAAAGGAGGGGGGACAAGCGTAGTGTAGGCAGTCTCTTTCGTAGAATCTGTTGCATCTTCGAAGTGTTCTTCCAACAAAACCCAGTCTTCGGTTCACCTTGCCCACAGCATTTTCTACGTGTTATTTCCAATTTAAATTGTTCGTAATTGTAATTTCTAGGTATTTAATTCAATTTACGGCCTTTTGATTTGATTGATTTATCCTGTAGCCGAAATTTATCGGACTCCTTTTGGCGTTGTTGAGGAAGACCTCACACTTTTCACTATTAAGGGTTAATTTCCAATTTTCACACCATACAGATATCTTATGTAAATGGTTTTGCAATTTGTTTTGACCTTCTGACGACTGTACTAGACGATAAACGACAGCATCATCTGAAAACAACCTTAGACTGCTGCTCAGATTGTTTCCTAAACTGTTTATACAGATAAAGAACAGCAGAAGGCTAATAATACTACCTTTGGGAACGCCAGAAATCACTTCACTTTACTCGATAACTGCGAATTGCAATTTGCATGAAAATGCTATGAGACCATGAAGTCATTTGGATGCACTTTTGATAACTTTTCTTATGTCTAGACCATACTTACTTTTTTCCAACAACGTTCCGCTTTTCGACTTTACGACATTTTCAAAGGCAGTGTACTGGCAGTCATATAAAACTGTTCATTAGATATAGGTTGACCCTTACACAGAAGATAACAGCAACCAACCACTTTTTACAATCCTGTTTATTTATTCAGATACCGCCGTTATCGATTTCAAACATTACAGGTTCTTCTTCAGACGGCTACTTCACGTTAAGACGCGTTTCATATTAGCTTTTGCTTTTTGTTTTCCTAAATGATGAAATTTCCTTGGGGTGTTGGTGCCTTACGACTAAAACAAGATGTGAGAAAATGTCTTTTAACTGTAATTATGACTCACACCGATTTAATACGACGTAAACAAATTATTAAAGTGAAGATGTTTTCGACAAAATAGCATGTTTATTAGGTACATTGTATCACGTCAGCATTCTCGATCACGTGACAAGTGCAAACAGTTTGCACCTGTCTCGTGGTCTACAATCTTGATGTGATATAATGTCTCTAATGAACAGTTTTACATTGAAGAGCGTCGCGGGCACGCAGAACTCTCCCAACGCGACCTGGCAAAGATTCGACTAATGTCTGAAGTAGTGCCGGAGGAAACTGTCACCATGAATACTGCAGAGCTGTCCATAAATCCGGAAGAGTACGAGAAGGTGGAGATCTCTTCTGAACAGCACTTTGACTAATTTTAAGAAAGATAGTACAGATTTTACATTCCAATCTCAGTTTTTTTAACATTTTAGATGCGCATCACGGTTTTACCGTTGTTTACACTGATGGCTGCAAACAGGAGAATTTCCTTGGCTGTTCTGTAGTGTTCCCTGATCATGTTACCCGGATTCACCTCCTTGATGAATATACCGTTTTCGCAGCCTAGCTCCACGTGATCCTGAAGGCACTGGAGCGGATGAATCGTGTTCGGGGCAATCGATTTCTCCTCTGCTCCGATTCTCTTAGTGCCTTACAATCATTGCAGAATCTGTACCCAACTGAGGAGATGGTCCAGCTGATATATGACCAACTGTACTTGCTCCAACGGCGGGGTAAGGACGTGTTCTTCTACTGGGTACCTGGTCATATAGGAATATGGGGGCAACGAACAGGCCGATCGAGCTGCCAAGGAAGCCTGCAGAGAGCAGGATGTGGTCCAGTGTCCTATTCCCTTGCAGTCTATCGTTTCTGCACTCCACAAGAAGTGCATGGAGTTGTGGGAGGAAGAATGGCTGGCGGTGACGGCCAATAAACTGCGGTTAGTGAAGTCAACAACTCGGCCGTGGCGTTCCTCCTGCCGGTTGCTCAGGCGGGAAGAAATGACCCACACGCGTCTTCGGATTGGGCACTGTCCTCTCACACATAGCTTTCTATTACGGCGGGAGGATCCCCCGTTTTGTGATGCTTGTGGTGCGCAAATCTCTGTCCACCACATTATAACAGATTGCATTTTATACCGTGATGCAAGGGCAGAAGCACAAGTTGATGGGAATCTGCCCTGTGTTTTAGCTAATGATGAGACGTGCGTGTCTAGGGTTTTAAAGTTTTGTGATGTGTCTGGACTCTGGCCTAAACTTTTAGGATGGAGGTTTTTCCTTGCGGTCAGCCAGCCACTTCCATCTGCTATATTGTTTTAGCTCCCTCTACCACTTTCTTCTTGTGTTGTTCATGTTTTACAGCTGACGGCATGCTTCGTCCCACGTTTCGGTGTGGGTAGGCACATATTTTTCCAACCTTGTTACCTGTGTTTTACGTTCTGTTTTTACTTACTGTTCTAAGTATTTTCTTGACACCCGTCTCAATCTGTAACTGAGCGGGCGCTGAAGACCCTGTCGTCGTGCGCCCATACAACCCTCTCCATCATCATCACTGTCCATCTGAACAGCACGTTGGAAGGTATTCCAGATATCCCGAATAATATTCATGTCCTGGGAGTTTGGTGGCCAGCAGAAGTGTTTTAACTCAGAAGAATGTTCCTGGAACCACTCTGTAGCAGTTCTGGACGTGTGGGGTGTCGCACTCAGCTGTTGGAATTGCCCAAGTCCGTCGGAATGTACAATGGACATGAATGGATGCAGGTGATCAGACAGGATGCTTACGTACCTGCCACCTGCCAGAGTCGTATCTAGACATGTCAGGAGTCTCATATAACTCCAACTGCACACGACCGACCAGATTGAACAGTCCCCTGCTGACATGCAGGGTCCACGGATTCATGAGGTTGTCACCATACCCGTACGCATCCATCGGCTCGATACAATTTGAAACGAGACTCGTCCGACTAGACAACACGTTTCCAGTCATTAACCGTCCAATGTCGGTGGTGACGGGACCACGCGAGGCGTAAAGCTTTGTGTCTTGCAGTCAACAAGGGTACACGAGTGGTTCTTCGGCTCCGAAAGTCCATATGGATGACGTTTCGTTGAATGGTTCGCACGCTGATACTTGTTGATGGCCCAGAATTGAAATCTGCAGCAATTTACGGAAGGGTTGCACTTCTGTCACGTTGAACGATTCTCTTCAGTTGTCGTTGGCCCGTTCTTGCTGGATTCTTTTCCGGCCGCAGCGATATCGGAGATCTGAAGTTTTATTGGATTCGTAATATCCACGGTACACTCGTGAAATGGTCGTACGGGAAAATCCCCATTTCATCGCTACCTCGGAGATGTTGTGTCCCATCGCCCGAGCGCCGACTATAACACCACCTTCAAACTTACTTAAATCTTGATAACCTCTCATTGTAGCAGCAGTAACCGTTCTAACAACTGCTCCACACACTTGTTGCTTATGAAGGCGTTGCCGACTGAAATGCCGTATTCTGCCTGTTTACATATCTCTGTATTTGGATACGCATGCCTATACCAGTTCTTTCGCACTTCAGTGTATATGACTAACATAACACTGCCTTTGAAAATGACGTAAATTCGTTACGACGAACTGTGACCTCCCTGACAGGAAATCACGAATCCAGTCGCAAATTGAGACGATATTCCATAAGCACGGAATTTGATTATAAGCGCCTTGTGAGGTACGAAAGCTTCTGGAAATCTAGAAATACGGTATCCATTTGAAATCCCTTGTCGATAGCAGTTCAAATGGTTCAAATGGCTCTAAGCATTATGGGATTTAACATCTGAGGTCATCAGTGTCCCAGATTTAGAACTGCTTAAACCTAACTAACCTAAGGAAATAACACACATCCATGCCCGAGGCATGATTCGAACCTGCAACCGCAGCAACAGCACGGTTCCGGGCTGAAGCACCTAGAACCGCTCTGCCACAACGGACGGCTCGATAGCAGTCGACACATCGCGTGAGCAAAGATCATGTTATAAAAAGGGTCCAAAAAAATGTATCCACTGTTTAAAAGTCCATAACATGCAAACTGATTGACGGAGTTGTCTCATTTTTGGTGAAAGTGTAGCTTAAAGTCCAACTTAAAAATATCACTTAGTTGTTCGAAATGGTCACCATTAACATCCACACGAACGATGCCGCCGAACTGCAGCACGAACTACTGACAGCAACGTGCTCTGTTGGATATTTGCACATGAATGTACGAGGGATTCTCGAAGTTCATCCAATGTACGTGGCTTTTGTCTATAAACGACGTCCTTCAGTGTTCCCCACAGGTAAAAGTCCAGAGGAGTTAGGTCTGGGGAACGTGGTGGATACTCCACAGCACCTCTACGGCCTATCCATCTTCATGGTAGATTTTCGTCGAGATACGCCCTAACACGATTTGGCAGTGGGCTGGGGCACCATCTTGTTGAAAGTAAACTCTTCCGCCTCCATACAAGACTCGGATGGCAGGTAAAATGGATGTCTGAAGCTTTTGAAGGTACACCTCACCGGTAACTGTGCCGTCAAAGGAGAATGGCCCAATCAAGCCCCGGTAAGACAACCCACACCACACATTTACCCCTGGCAAATTCACAGCTTTGTCTACGTGGAGGTTCGGTTTTTCGGCGACCTAGTAGATGCAATTGTGGCGATTTACTGTACCATTGAGTTTGAACTGTGCCACATCAGACCACACAATAATCTCTGCAAACTCTTCATCGTTGCGCACCATGTTAGTAAAGCACTCGCAGTACTCCATTCTACAATCTGGGTCGCCCTCGTTCATTGCTTGTAGCAATCGTGGGATGTAGGACTTCCACTTTGCTGTCTTCAAAATTCGCCCAACACTTGAGCGACTCACTCCAGTTTCACGTGTATACTGTCTCACAGACTTCTGTGGTGAGCGAGTGAATTGTTGCAACACACGACGGGAGTTCGCTGAACTTGTTACTGTTACAGGTCGTCCAGATCGTTGTTTGTGTACATCTTTAACACAGCCTTCGCCTTCAATTTGCCTCGAATGCAACGATTCGTTAAACGTGTAGATGGCTCTGTTTGATACTCATTTCGCCATTGACGTTGAACCTCGTTAATGTTTTCGTACTTGAAATACCACTTCAAAACTGACTTCCTCTCATCGAATGTAAGCCTTGGCCGGCCGGAGTGGCCGAGCGGTTCTAGGCGCCATTTCGCCATTGACGTTGAACCTCGTTAATGTTTTCGTACTTAAAATATCACTTCAAAACTGACTTCCTCTCATCGAATGTAAGCCTTGGCCGGCCGGAGTGGCCGAGCGGTTCTAGGCGCCATTTCGCCATTGACGTTGAACCTCGTTAATGTTTTCGTACTTAAAATACCACTTCAAAACTGACTTCCTCTCATCGAATGTAAGCCTTGGCCGGCCGAAGTGGCCGAGCGGTTCTAGGCGCTACAGTGTGGAACCGCGCGACCGCAACGGTCGCAGGTTCGAATCCTGCCTCGGGCATGGATGTGTGTGATGTCCTTAGGTTAGTTAGGTTTAAGTAGTTCTAAGTTATAGGGGACTGATAACCTCAGCAGTTAAGTCCCATAGTGCTCAGAGCCATTTGAACCATTTTGTAAGCCTTGCGCCAGCCATGTTTGCTCGAGTAACGAGGTGCAACTAAGAACAAAAGACTGACTATCTCGCGGCTGTCATCTGGCAAAACAAAACAACGCAATACAACGCTTGTGTGGCGATTGCCGGAACTACAAACTATTACACTAGCAAAGATGAGACAACTCTGTCAATTACTTTGCCAGTTATGGACTTTTAAACAGTGGATACATTTTTTGGACCCCTCTCTAGTTCACAAGAAATTCGAAATCCGTGTTGGCTATGTGTCTATAGACCGTTCTCTTCGAGGTAATTCATAATGTTCGAATATATGTTCCAAAATCCTGGTGCATACCGATGTTGATTTGTTCATCAACCCGTGACGGCCGAGAGGAGTCCAGAATATATATTAATGACTTGCCATTCTATATTCACGAAGATGCAAAGCTGGTACTTTTTGCTGATGATACAAGTATAGCTATCACACCCGAAAGACAAGAATTAACTGGTGAAATTGTAAACGATGTTTTTCAGAAAATCATTAAGTGGGTATCTGCAAATGGGCTCTCATTAAATTTGACAAAACACAGTATATACAGTTCCACACAGTAAATGGAGTGACCCCATTAATAAATATAGACTTGGATCAGAAATCGGTAGCTAAAGTAGAATATTCAAAATTTCTACGTGTATGCATTGATGAGGGGTTGAACTGGAAAAAACACACTGAGGATCTGCAGAAACGTTTGAGTTCAGCTACTTACGCTATTAGGGTCATTGCAAATTTAGGCGATATACTCGTACATCTGAGTAAAATAGCTTACCACGCCTATTTTCATTCTCTGCTTTCGTGTGGCATTATATTCTGGGGTAACTCATCATTGAGTAAAAGAGTGTTCATTGCACAAAAGCGTGTAATCAGAATAATTGCTGGAGCTCATCCAAGATCATCCTGCAGACAATTATTTAAAGAGCTAGAAATCTTCACTGTAGCCTCACAATATATATATTAAAATGTAAACTTTCACGGCCGGAAATATCATGTCCATTATAATTATCCGGGCTGTTATGCCGTGGTCGGTTGATGAATTCTGTGGTGATTCCCAACGTTTCGTCTGCGACTGCGGGAGACATCTTCAAGGGGGTCCGTAGCTTGATGGAAGGTCCAACACACACACTGGCTCGCTACTGACTGCCGCTAAATTCCGTGTCCGCGCGCCCCCGCGCCGCGGCGTGACGTCACGTGTTTTGAAAACTTCAGTGCAATTGGCCGCTGTCCGTCGCCGTCGATCGCCGTTGCCATCACCCAGTAGTGGACGGGTGGTACACATCTTCTTTAACACCGGCATCCATATACCGTTTAATTTGACGCCCTCCTCCTTTCGGTTGAAATTATTTGGGCGTTTAGCGATTTCGATTGCCTCCCCGTAGAGCCTTTCGTAGTATCCGCTCGTCGCCGCTAGTACTTGCGTCTCCTCGAAACGAATATTGTGGTTCCCTGGCTGGAAAGCATGCTCCGCAACAGCTGATCGTTCCGTTTCTCCTCTTCTTCAATTTCCCTTGTGCTCTTCCAAACGTTTAGAGACAGTTCTTTTGGTGGTACCCACTGCAAGTTAATGTCTCTCCATATTACGATCAGTAATAAACTGTGCAGCGGTGACTGGGATAAAATTGATAGACTACTGCATGATACCATGGGGAAGCGTATGTTGACGACGTCTAGTACACAGAAGAAGAAGTTTGATAATTTGCTACCTAATCAGACTGTACGGCTTTTAGACGTTTCCCGGACCGTTATCAATTTGTCCAAACGTTCGTTATCTGACGATGAGACATCTGTGCTTGCCAAGGGAGGAAATTTTGCTGTTAGTCCGCGTTTTGTGCCCACGGAAGAAATTATAGCCAATGTAGAAGCAGGAATTCGCAGTGTAGATTCTGTAACAGCTGAAGAAATCCGTATAGAAACAGTGAGAATATTAGCCAATGCAAAACCGCCGAAAAGTAATATAACTGTGGGTGAGAGAAGAGCTTTAAAACTCCTGAATGTCGACGATAGTATTTTGGTTCTCCCAGCTGACAAAGGAAGCGCAACGGTGGTTATGGATGTGACTGCCTATCAGAGAAAAATTACGGATCTACTGGATCCGCAAGCATATAGAAAGCTGAATAAGGACCCCACTAACAACGTTCTCAGAACTGTGTCGCGGTTAATAAAAAAGTCCTCCATTGAAGAGAGTGTGCAGAGAGGTCTCTGCAGTTCGGTTGCGCTACCACCGAGGCTTTATGGATTGCCCAAAATTCATAAAGAAAATGTTCCGTTAAGACCGATACTAAGTGCCATTGGTTCGCCCACCTACTCGTTAGCCAAGTTTTTGACTACGCTGTTAAAACCACATGTAGGCCTTTCGGACTCGTATATAAAGAATTCGACACATTTCATCAGCAGATTGAATGGCATAGTGGTCCAGCCGGAGGACATATTGGTCAGCTTCGATGTGGTATCACTGTTTACCATGGTTCCACTTAATGATGTATTGGAACAGCTGGATCGAATTTTTCCTGCCGATATTTTAGAGCTGTTTAAGTGTTGTTTGACGACCACATATTTCAAGTGGAATGAACAGATTTATGAGCAAACGGATGGCGTGGCTATGGGAAGCCCCTAAGTCCCGTAATTGCTAACTTCTTTATGGAGAAATTCGAAGAACAGGCCTTAGGTACTGCCAGCAAGAAATCAAATGTATGGTTCCGATACGTGGATGACACGTTTGTGTTGTGGAGACATGGTAGGGACGAACTAAGCCGGTTCCACGAACATCTGAACAGTATAAACACAAGAATTCAGTTTACAATGGAGGAGGAGGTAGACGGCAAACTACATTTCCTCAATGTGCTTGTGTTTAGAAACGAAAATGGTAGTTTGGGCCACTCAGTGTACCGCAAACCCACGCACACGGACCGTTATTTGCACCGGGATTCGAACCACAACCCACAACAGAAGCGGGGTGTTATCAAGACGTTAGCGGACAGAGCTAGAAATATTTGTGAACCTGAGTTGCTCGACGCTGAGATGGAACATCTCCACAATGCACTAACGAAGAACGGATATTCGTCCGCCGAAATAAAACGTGCGTTGAGGCAGCCACGCAGAACTCATACTGACGTACAGGCTACTGCAAAATCTAAGGTTTTCCTGCCGTTTGTTAAAAATGTAACGGAAAGAATAGGGAGGATCTTGACGAAACGGAATATTACCGTAATTTACAAGCCCACCAGGAAGATACAGGAATACCTTAGGCCTGCCAAGGACGCTCGCAAACCATTGGAAAAATCTGGAGTGTATAGGATCCATGCAGCTGTGGTGATGTTTATGTGGGTACCACCAAAAGAACTGTTTCTAAACGTTTGGAAGAGCACAAGGGAAATTGTAGAAGAGGAGGAACGGAACGTTCAGCTGTTGCGGAGCATGCTTTCCAGCCAGGGAACCACAATATTCGTTTCGAGGAGACGCAAGTACTAGCGGCCACGAGCGGATACTACGAAAGGCTCTACAGGGAGGCAATCGAAATCGCTAAACGCCCAAATAATTTCAACCGAAAGGAGGAGGGCGTCAAATTAAACGGTATATGGATGCCGGTGTTAAAGAAGATGTGCACCACCCGTCCACTACTGGGTGATGGCAACGGCGATCGACGGCGACGGACAGCGGCCAATTGCACTGACGTTTTCAAAACCCGTGACGTCACGCCGCGGCGCGGGGGCGCGCGGACACGGAATTTAGCGGCAGTCAGTAGCGAGCCAGAGTGTGTGTTGGACCTTCCATCAAGCTACGGACCCCCTTGAAGATGTCTCCCGCAGTCACAGACGAAACGTTGGGAATCACCACAGAATTCATCAACCGACCACGGCATAACAGCCCGGATAATTATAATGGACATAATATATATATATATATTCACTTATGAAATTTGTTATTAACAATCGGAACGAATTCAAAAGTAATAGCAGTGTACACGGCTACAACACTAGGAGAAAGGATGATCTTCACTACTCAAGGTTAAATCTAACTTTGGCTCAGAAGGGGGTAAATTATGCTGCCACAAAAGTCTTTGGTCACTTATCTAATAGCATCAAAAGTCTGACAGAGAGCCATATAGCATTTAAAAGGAAATTAAAAGAATTTCTTAGTGGCAACTCCTTCTACTCATTAGATGAATTTTTGGATATAGTAAGTGGGTAATTTCCCAACATCCACAAAAAAAAATATTGAGTGTCATGTAATCTTTTGTCTAATGTAATATACAGGGTGCTACATAAAGGTACGGCCAAACTTTCAGGAAACATTCCTCACACACAAAGACTTGTGTCCGGAAACGCTTACTTTCCAGGTTAGAGTTCATTTTATTACTTCTCATCAAATCAAATTAATCATGGAATGGAAACACACAGCAACAGAACGTGCTTACTTTCCAGGTTAGAGTTCATTTTATTACTTCTCATCAAATCAAATTAATCATGGAATGGAACTCACAGCAACAGAACGTACCAGCGTGACTTCAAACACTTTGTTACAGGAAATGTTCAAAATGTCCTCCGTTAGCGAGGATACATGCATCCACCATCCGTCGCATGGAATCCCTAAAGCGCTGATGCAGCCCTGGAGAATGGCGTATTGTATCACAGCCGTCCACAACACGAACACGAAGAGTCTCTACATTTGGTACCGGGGTTGCGTAGACAAGAGCTTTCAAATGCCTCCATAAATGAAAGTCAAGAGGGTTGAGGTCAGGAGAGCGTGGAGGCCATGGAATTGGTCCGCCTCTACCAATCCATTGGCCACCGACTCCATTGTTGAGAAGCGTACGAACACATCGACTGAAATGTGCAGGAGCTCCATCGTGCATGAACCACATGTTGTCTCGAACTTGTAAAGGCACATGTTATAGCAGCACAGGTAGAGTATCCCGTATGAAATCACGATAACGTGCTCCATTGAGCGTAGGTGGAAGAACATGGTGCCCAATCAAGACATCACCAACAATGCCTGCCCAAACGTTCCAGAAAATCTGTGTTGATGACGTGATTGCACAATTGCGTGCGGATTCTCGTCAGCCCACACATGTTGATTGTGAAAATTTACAATCTGATCATGTTGGAATGAAGCCTCAGCCGTAAAGAGAACATTTGCACTGAAATGAGGATTGACACATTGTTGGATGAACCATTCGCAGAAGTGTACCCGTGGAGGCCAATCAGCTGCTGATAGTGCCTGCACACGCTGTACATGGTACGGAAACAACTGGTTCTCCCGTAGCACTCTCCATACAGTGACGTGGTCAACGTTACCTTGTACAGCAGCAACTTCTCTGACGCTGACATTAGGGTTATCGTCAACTGCACGAAGAATTGCCTCGTCCATTGCAGGTGTCCTCGTCGTTCTACGTCTTCCCCAGTCGCGAGTCATAGGCTGAAATGTTCCGTGCTCTCTAAGACGCCGATCAATTGCTTCGAACGTCTTCCTGTCGGGACACCTTCGTTCTGGAAAATTGTCTCGATACAAACGTACCGCGCCACGGCTATTGCCCCGTACTAATCCATACATCAAATGGGCATCTGCCAACCCCGCATTTGTAAACATTGCACTGACTGCAAAACCACGTTCGTGATGAACACTAACCTGTTGATGCTACGTACTGATGTGCTTGATGCTAGTACTGTAGAGCAATGAGTCGCATGTCAACACAAGCACCGAAGTCGGTATGACCTTCCTTCAATTGGGTCAACTGGCGGTGAATCGAGGAAGTGCAGTGCATACAGACGAAACTAAAATGAGCAATAACATGGAAATTAAGCGTTTCCGGACACATATCCACATAAAATCTTTTCTTTATTTGTGTGTGAGGAATGTTTTCTGAAAGTTTGGCCGTACGTTTTTGTAACACCCTGTATTGTATAGACACCTTTTATTAACCTGACACGTTACACACCATTACGAAGTGTCGTATTCATGAACTATGGAACAAGTACTAATCTAATGTAATGTAATCTAAGAAGGTGGAAATGCATCCTGGGGCCGACCCGTGAATGGTGGCAGCAGAGCCCGGCGGCTTTGTCCTTCGTCTAGGGAGCCATCCTTCCCCGACCAATCGATACGCGGTGCGGCGCCGCTGGCGTCCTCCGGAGTGCTACCCGCTACCTGCTACCTGGCCAGAGGAAGCTGGCTGGCTGGCTGCCCTTACTCTCCTACCTTGCCCGGCCTACCTTGCCGCAGTGTGGGCCGCCGCCGCAGTCTCGCGCTGGCGCCGCCGTCTGCACACTGCAGTCGCTGCTGCCAGCTAAATTACTCACAGTCCGCCTATGCTACAGAGACCACTCTGTCAGCTTCCTCTCTCACTTGCAGGTTTGAAATTGGACAATAGTCTCTACTGTCATAGTTAATTCCCCCCCTCCCCCCCCCCCCCCCCCCCCTGTGACATTTAGGTCTCATTCAGATCTGGTAGTCAAGGGAAGGCAGGATTTGGTTACGACTGTTGACGGGGCCGTAATCAGTTACTATTGGTTGCCTTTTACAGTTACACTCAATTTATTTTAAACTACTCTACAGGCCATTAAAATTGCTACACCAAGAAGAAACGCAGATGATGAACGAGTATTCATTGGAAAAATATATTATACTAGAACTGACATGTGATTACATTTTCACGCAATTTAGGTGCATAGATCCTGAGAAATCAGTACCCAGAACAACCACCTCCGGCCGTAATAACGGCCTTGATACGCCTGGGCATTGGGTCAAACAGAGCTTGGATGACGTGTACTGGTTTGCCCATGCAGCTTCAACACGATATCACAGTTCATCAAGAGTGGTGACTGGCGTATTGTGACGAGCCAGTTGCTCGGCCACCATTGACCAGACGTTTTCAGTTGGTGAGAGATGTGGAGAATGTGCTGGCCAGGGCAGCAGTCGATCATTTTCTGTATCCAGAAAGGCCTGTACAGGATCTGCAACATGCGGTCGTGTATTATCCCGCTGAAATGTAGAGTTTCCCGGTGATCGAATGAAGGGTAGAGCCACGGGTCGTAGCACATCTGAAATGTAAATTCCACTGCTCAAAGTGCCGTCAATGCGAGCAAGAGGTTGCCGAGACGTGTAACCAATGGCACCCCTTACCATCACGCCGGGTGGTACGCCAGTATGGCGATGACGAATACACGATTCCAATGTGCGTTCACCTCGATGTCACCAAACAGGGATGCGACCATCATGATGCTATAAACAGATCCTGGATTCATCCGAAAACATGACGTTTTGCCATTCGTACACCCAGGTTCGTCGTTGAGTACGCCATCGCAGGCGCTCGTGTCTGTGACGCAGCGTCAAGGGTAACCGCAGCCATGGTCTCCGAGCTGTTAGTCCATGCTTCTGCAAACGTCGTCGAACTGTTCGTGCAGATGGTTGTTGTTTTGCAAACGTCCCCATCTGTTGGCTCATGGATCGAGACGAGGTTGCAGTATCCGTTACAGCCATGCGGATAAGATGCTTGTCATCTCGACTGCTAGTGATACGAGGCCGTTGGGATCCAGCACGGCGTTCCGTATTACCCTCCTGAAACAACCGATTCCATATTCTGCTAACAGTCATTGGATCTCGACCAACGCGAGCAGCAGTGTCGCGATACGATAAACCGCAATCGCTATAGGTTACAATCCGACCTTTATCAAAGTCGGAAACGTGATGGTACGCATTTCTCCTTCTTACACGAGCCATCACAACCACGTTTCACCAGGCAACGCCGGTCAACTGCTGTTTGTGTATGAGAAATCTGTTGGAAACTTTCAACGCGTCAGCACGTTGTAGGTGTCACCACCGGCGCCAACCTTGTTTGAATGCTCTGAAAAGGTAATTATTTGTATATCACAGCATCTTCTTCCTGTCTGTTAAATTTCGCGTCTGTAGCACGTCATCTTCGTGGTGTAGCAATTTTAATGGCTAGTAGTGTAGTAATTACAGACTCAACAATATATAAAATACCACACGTTATTAGTGAAGGAATAAACAACTGTGCAAATAATAGTGCTTTCAGCGAGCTATAATTTAGCAAATCATCTTTAAATACAGATACAACAGATAATGTTTTAAAAACAAGCCACTGTGATCTGGACAGAAGGCCTTACACGGCAGGAATGGAAATAAGATAAGAATTGATTAAAACTCGCTGCAACTCACAAATTACAGGTATTGAAATATTAAAGGCAAGTCGCCACAAAAACAGCAGAAGGCATCAGACGCCAGGAATGGCAGTAAATAAGATTTTACGGGCTTACTGCGTAAATGCAAATACCCAATTAGAATTCTAAGGCAAATGATCACAATCAAGGCTGAAGGCCTTACATGCCAAGAATGGCAATAATATAAAAAATTTAGAAACCTGCTTTAAAACAGCAAATACAATAGCAAAGGTTAATTGAAAAAACAAGCAACTGATCACCAAACGGGGGAAATAAGATGATGGTAAACTTTGTAACACAAGGGGCCACAGACGGTGCTCCAGGATTCGACCTCTGAGAAGGTCCACCAACAAACACTTTGCGAGGGATGAGATAGGCAGCCAAGAGTTGCATTCACTTCACATGATGGTAACTCAGACTAGTGGCTGTCTAACGAATGACTAATTATAATCTTGCTGAAGCTACCTGACGTCCGATAAACCAAACGCAACGATGTAACAATACGCCAAAGCCGGAACTGTTGGTCCTCAGAATACTGGGTTTAGACCGCCCAGAACAGGAAGGGAACCACTACCACCAGAGTAGAAAGCACTCCACTCGCTGCTCTTCGCCTCGGCGAAACTACGAGCAGCAACACGAACCCAAGTCACTGGAGAATCGCGAGATATCACAACAGTGGAAGTTTCTCTGCTTGGATTGAAAGGCACTCATCTTAAGGCTTGCCGCGGCGGCAGAGCGGTTCTAGGCGCTTCATCCCCGAACCACGTGGCTGCTACGGTCGCAGGTTGGAATCCTGCCTCAGGCATGGATGTGTGTAATGTCCTTAGGTTACTTAGGTTTAAGTAGTTCTAAGTCTAGGGGACTGATGGCACTGATGACCGTCCATAGTGCTTGGAGCCATTTGAACCATTTTTTGATCCGGTTTACGACGAGGTTGTGCGCCCTCGTGACCACAGCCCTTCCATCCGGTAGTCCATGCGTGCCGCCAGCAGTCCCAGCGTGTTCTTGCACTGCGCGGACCTCACTCCTCCTGAGTCCCCAACCGTACTGGCAGACTCACACGACCCGGAATAACAACGACGTCGCCCCTAAGATAGGGCAACAGTTACTGCATATCGATAACCGCCGCTGCTGCCACTAGCGGACTGGCAACGCTTGCGATCCGAGTGGCACCAGTCAACACGAGAAGAAGACAAACGACTGCATCCATGCCAGCTAAACGATACCTTCTGGCCTGAAACAGAGGGCGGAAACCTACCAACAGCACCAACACGAGCCGCAGCACGGCTCAATCATCTTTATCTGCAGTGAGTCCACGCCACATCAAGCTGCCATACTATGCCAGGCAAAAGGAAATCCGACACGATATTAAGACTATTATCACCTCAGTGTACATCTCTCTAAATCCATTCTATCCAACGAGATGGAAAATGAAACTAGAAATATCCACTAATAGTATGTTCATTCATAAACGAACCTTAGTTTGATACTGAAAAATAAAACCCTGTAATAATAAAAAACTTCACAGAGCTTGGGAAGATCCTGCTTGTTATTAATAAAAACAGCAGAAATATCACTCGTTAATACTCTTCGAAGTGGAAATACGGAACACCAACTGAAAAATGCTGCTATCGTAGCACAAAAAAGGCAAATATGCTCCTGTGTAAAAGACTGACTAAAATGTGGGGTTCCAGCTGCCTCTGTCTATCTTGTTCAGGACCTTTAAAAATTTTCGCAAAAATTTTGACGTACGAACGTATTCTCGCTGTTTTTAACATGCCATTCACCTGTCACTCCCACGAGGTCCCTTACTGTAACTCGCTTACCCCCACTAGTCTATCGCTGCAAGTCGCTCATATCCATCCGCTTCCAATTGCTCTTTCCCACTCAGCGATTCATTCAGTCCAATATATTGCCATAATCTTTTTGTGTCTCTCTGTCATCGTCTTCTGTGTCACGGCCACAGTCTCCTTGGTTCTTCCCTGCTACCAATGACTCCTCTCATTGTCGCTGTTTTCACCTTGCCCTCTCTTACTGCAGGTATCTCATCGCTTCCTAGTCCGCGGCTCGTGGTCTTGCGGTAGCGTTCTCGCTTCCCGCGCACGGGGGCCCGGGTTCGATTCCCGGCGGGATTTCCTCTGCTTCGAGATGACTGGGTGTTGTGTGTCTTTCATCATTTCATCATCATTGACCCGCAAGTCGCCGAAGTGGCGTTAGCTAAAGAGGACTTGCACTTTCGGCGGCCGCAGGGGGTCTCCCGGCCAACAATGCCGTACGATCATTTCATTTCATCGCTTCCTATTGTTCACTGTCACTTTCCCTCTCTTCCTCGTTATCACTGATATATACTCTGTCTCTCATTACCATTGGCTTTCAACCACTTCCACCTTCTTCCTCTTTTTTTTTTTGTCATCAGTCTACTGACTGGTTTGATGCGGCCCGCCACGAATTCCTTTCCTGTGCTAACCTCTTCATCTCAGAGTAGCACTTGCAACCTACGTCCTCAATTATTTGCTTGACGTATTCCAATCTCTGTCTTCCTCTACAGTTTTTGCCCTCTACAGCTCCCTCTAGTACCATGGAAGTCATTCCCTCATGTCTTATCAGATGTCCTATCATTCTGTCCCTTCCCCTTACCAGTGTTTTCCACATATTCCTTTCCTCTCCGATTCTGCGTAGAACCTTCTCATTCCTTATCTTACCTTATCAGTCCACCTAATTTTCAACATTCGTCTATAGCACCACATCTCAAATGCTTCGATTCTCTTCTGTTCCGGTTTTCCCACAGTCCATGTTTCACTACCATACAATGCTGTACTCCAGACGTACATCCTCAGAAATTTCTTCCTCAAATTAAGGCCGGTATTTGATATTAGTAGACGTCTCTTTGCCAGAAATGCCTTTTTTGCCACAGCGAGTCTGCTTTTGATGTCCTCCTTGCTCCGTCCGTCATTGGTTATTTTACTGCCTAGGTAGCAGAATTCCTTAACTTCATTGACTTCGTGACCATCAATCCTGATGTTAAGTTTCTCGCTGTTCTCATTTCTACTACTTCCCATTACCTTCGTCTTTCTCCGATTTCCTCTCAGACCATACTGTGTACTCATTAGACTGTTCATTCCGTTCAGCAGATCATTTAATTCTTCTTCACTTTCACTCAGGATAGCAATGTCATCAGCGAATCGCATCATTGATATTCTTTCACCTTGTATTTTAATTCCACTCCTGAACCTTTCTTTTATTTCCATCATTGCTTCCTCGATGTACAGATGGAAGAGTAGGGATGAAAGGCTACAGCCTTGTCCTACACCCTTCTTAATACGAGCACTTCGTTCTTGATCGTCCACTCTTATTATTTCCTCTTGGTTGTTGTACATATTGTATATGACCCGTCTCTCCCTATAGCTTAGCCCTACTTTTTTCAGAATCCCGAACAGCTCGCACCATTTTATATTGTCGAACGCTTTTTCCAGGTCGACAAATCCTATGAAAGTGTCCTGATTTTTCTTTAGCCTTGCTTCCATTATTAGCCGTAACGTCAGAATTGCCTCTCTCGTCCCTTTACTTTTCCTAAAGCCAAACTGATCGTCACCTAGCGCATTCTCAATTTTCTTTTCCATTCTTCTGTATATTATTCTTGTAAGCAGCTACGATGCATGAGCTGTTAAGCTGATTGTGCGATAATTCTCGCACTTGTCAGCTCTTGCTGTCATCGGAATTGTGTGGATGATGCTTTTCCGAAAGTCAGATGGTATGTCGCCAGACTGTTATATTCTACACACCAACGTGAATAGTCGTTTTGTTGCCAGTTCCCCCAATGATTTTAGAAATTCTGATGGAATGTTATCTATCCCTTCTGCCTTATTTGACCGTAAGTCCTCCAAAGCTGTTTTAAATTCCGATTCTAATACTGGATCCCCCATCTCTTCTAAATCGACTCCTGTTTCTTCTTCTATCACATCAGACAAATCTTCACCACCATAGAGGCTTTCAATGTATTCTTTCCACCTATCCTCTCTCTCCTCTGCATTTAACAGTGGAATTCCCGTTGCACTCTTAATGTTACCACCGTTGCTTTTAATGTCACCAAAGGTTGTTTTGACTTTCCTGTATGCTGAGTTTGTTCTTCCGACAATCATATCTTTTTCGATGTCTTCACATTTTTCCTGCAGCCATTTCGTCTTAGCTTCCCTGTACTTCTTATTTATTTCATTCCTCAGCGACTTGTATTTCTGTATTCCTGATTTTCCCGGAACGTGTTTGTACTTCCTCCTTTCATTAATCAACTGAAGTATTTCTACTGTTACCCATGGTTTCTTCGCAGCTACCTTCTTTGTACCTATGGTTTCCTTCCCAACTTCTGTGATGGACCTTTTTAGAGATGTCCATTCCTCTTCAACTGTACTGCCTACTGCGCTATTCCTTATTGTTGTATCTATAGCGTTAGAGAACTTCAAACGTATCTCGTCATTCCTTAGTACTTCTATATCCCACTTCTTTGCGTATTGATTCTTCCTGACTAATGTCTTGAGCTTCAGCCTACTCTTCATCACTACTATATTGTGATCTGAGTCTATATCTGCTCCTGGGTACGCCTTACAATCCAGTATCTGATTTCGGGTTCTCTGTCTGACCACGATGTAATCTAATTGAAATCTTCCCGCATCTCCCGTCCTTTTCCAAGTATACCTCCTCCTCTTGTGATTCTTGAACAGGGTATTCGCTATTACTAGCTTTAGTACACTTCAACTAGCACTAATAATGTCTCCTTCACTGTTACGTCACTTTCAACTGTGTTCCACTGCCACTGTGTTCCTCTCTTTCTTACATAGTGCTTTGTCTCCTTCGCTCTTTCTATACCACTACCACTGTCTACAGTCTTCCAGTATTTATAACTTTACCGTCACTTTCCCACTGCCACTGTATCTTCTTCTTCTCTCTCTGCATAAAATGCTTCGAATATGTTCCCATGCCAAAATTTTCTGGAAATTTTTTAAAGGTTCTGAGTAAGGTAGAATGAGGCAGATGGTACCCCACTTATCAGTCAGAGCTTTTTGAAACAGGAGCGTATTCGCCTTTTCTGTGCTCCGCTTGGAACATTTTCCGCTGGTTCTCCTCTTTTACTTGCTACAGCAGAGCATGTCACTCAGTTAAAAAGAACTTTAAGTATCAGTAAATTTTGATTACTTACGTGAAACTGAAATAGCGCAAAACTAATTTTACACCCCAGGCCGAATTTTACATGTTCAAAAATTTTGCATGTGCTTCAGTACCACAACATGGGGTTCCCAGAACGAAAACGCTTTGTAGCATATTTCTTCACGCTGCGTCAGTTTGTAAAATACGTATTCGCCTCACACTGGGTTTTATGTGCGTCTCTTACGGGTACAGACAGACTAATATTTAATCACTGTAGCTTGGAAACGGATAAAGGTATGAAAAAAATGTTCAAGTTTGTTAAAGATCGGGATCTTAGAAACTTATAGTAAACATTTAAGCCATTTGCGTGCATAACCGTCTTGGAATGCGTATCTCGATTTTGGTACCCAATTTTTTTTTTCAAAATGGGAAGATTAATGCCTAGAGAAATTACCGTTGAAATTTGAGCCATTTGGTGCGGTTAGTTACTTAGATAAAAGCTGCTGACCACGAAAAAAATGGCAAGAAACGCTTTTTTCCGGTTTTCCCAGGAACCACCCACGAAGTAAATGGTGCCTTCGTTAAGTCCTTCAAGTGCACCGTATACCACATCTAATACAAAAAGAACCAACCGATTTGCTCCATTTGCCTAAACTGGAGGAAATGTGTAGTATTCAAACTTTGACGCTGTACAGTAGGATAGTCACAGTAAGATTATCCTTCTAATGGGTATTCAAAAGGTTCTTAGCTCAAGAGCTACCAGAAACACTTGACGTTAGCTTTCTACCACCAACAGAACACGGCGTATGCGGTCCTGAAAACTCCCGTTTTTATTCGCGGCGGTTTGGAACATGCTGTTGTACGTTTACCGACTAATTTCAGAAACGGTTATTCAACTTTCATGCGATCTGTAACATTTTCTTTGTTTACAAAACTCAGCACCGTATCATGTTAATGGATTTAGTGAGTTATTTTCATTTCTATTTTTCAAAGTTGATTGGCATAGTTAAAGTTCAATAAAATTGGTTTTCAAAACTACTTTCTTTGTATTGTTTGCGTGAAATGTAGCTCGGGCTAGTATTCGAAACGACGAAAGTGGGACGCCTCCCAAAACATCAAATTGGATGATACAACCTACAGCCTTTTTTCCTTCTTTTATGAATCATCAGTCTTCTGAATGGTTTGATGAAGCCCGCTACGAATTCCTCTCCTGTGCCAACCTTTTCATGTCAGTGTAGCAATTGCAACCTACGTCCTCAATTATTTGCTGGATATATCCCAATCTTCCTCTACAGTTTTACCCTCTACAGCTCTCTACGATACCATGTGGAAGTTATTGGTTCAAATGGCTCTGAGCACTATACGACTTAACTGCTGAGGTCATCAGTCGCCTAGAACTTAGAACTAATTAAACCTAACTAACCTAAGGACATCACACACATCCATGCCCGAGGCAGGATTCGAACCTGCGACCGTAGCGGCCACGCGGTTCCAGACTGAAGCGCCTTTAACCGCACGGCCACACCGGCCGGCTGTGGAAGTTATTCCCTGATGTCTTAACATATGCCTTATCATCCTGTCCCTTTTTTCTGTCAGTGTTTTCCATATATTACTGTCTCACTGATTCTGCGGAGAACCTTCTCATTCCTTACCTCATCAACCAATCTAATTTTAAACATTCGTCTGTACCACCACATCTCAAATGCTTCGATTCTCTTCTGTTCCGGTTTTCCCAACGGTCCATGTTACACCAATGTTCAATGCTGTGCTCCAAACGGTATTCTCAGAAATTTCTTCCTCAAATTAAGGCCTGTGTTTGATACTAGCAGTCTTCTCTTGACCAGGAATGGCCTAAGAACTAAACTAAGATGGTTCTCACGTTCTGCAGTTCCATACATTATTTTACATCCATGAAAACTAAAATTACTCTTTCTGTGATGTTATTACTACATTTTGACCTATGTTGCACTCCATGGTATTTGAGAAAGTCCGATTCCTGCAGTGCACAACTTTTCCACCTTCAAATTTCTCATTTTTTCCCCTTTTCCATCGCAGAAAATGCTGTTTTTTCTTTCGATTGATCCATTGGCGCCCACAGACCAAGTATAGTTGAAAACATATTTGGTATCGCAAAATCATGCTTTTCAGAGTCTATAGAAAGTCGTGGTGGGTGTTCTTTGATCACATACAAACGGTAAACTACTATTGCAATTTGGATATGCAGCAGCAGGAAATGGGTGGGTGCCCTTGTGGAAATTGTGGACGGGTGTTGGGTAGGTGTACTGTTACCCTGTTTGCAGAACTACACACCACATCATGTTAATTGATTTATTGAGTTATTTTTATGCCTTCTATTTTTCAAAGTTTATTGTCATAATTACTGTTCATGAAAATTGTTTTTCAAAACTCCTTTCCTTGGACTGTTTGTGTGAAATGTGAAATGAATAGGTGACGGAAACCGCGCCAGCGTGTTGGAATGGTCGATTTCTTCAGCTTCATAAGGGAGTGACGAGGAAGCGTTAAAGAATATATTATGGGCTGCTTTGGCAATTTTCTATAATTTTTCGCATTCGCCATGACTGCAGGACTACACTGAAACGACAGCCACGCAAAGCAAGCTGCATAATTCCCCTTGATGAGTCTATCAACTAAACAGACCCAAGTTGTATAGTCAGCGATGGGGCCACACATTTCCCATGGCATTCCGCAATGCTAGATATCCAGTGTAGTACAATCACAGATAATAATACCTAAAAAGTATGAGAATTCCGTAATGAATAAAAAAACCTGCACCCCAGCCCAGATTCCAGGAGGGCACAACTGCCCCTTTTATTCCTCCCCTTCTCCCCCCCCCCCCTCTCTCTCTCTCCTTTGCGAATGCCTACGTACGTACGATCTGCTACCGGTAGGGGAGACAGCGAAAAGTTGACAAGCCGGGTTAAGATGAATACCCACTTTAAGTTCGTACTTCTAGATATCATCATAATACGGATACTGAAACTGCTTTACACGGTACAGCACTAAAAAAGCCGCGTGGAATCACAACCGATAGTGCGGCGTGCTTCAGACAATTGCTCAACGTGTAGTAATTTTCAAAATATTTAACATAAGTTCTTATGAAATAACTGATAACATTTATAGGTGAATAAATACACAATAAGCGTTTCATAGACATTATTTACTTAATATTCTTGTTAACGCTGTATAAATTATGCGTCGTTTGGAAGTCAGATATGGAAGCTGGAGAGAACTGGAGAGATTGAATAAGAGTCTGTAACTGTTGTTTCCATCAACCTGTCGTATTCTAAAGTTGTGTCCCCAGCGCAGAAGACAGCTCGTTGGCCGTGGGATCTTCTTCGGCGGAGGCTGCTATGCACTCACCTCGAACCTGTGATTGTGTTTTTTATGGGATGCCACTTCCCCAGGTCAGTCTATGTTTCTACGAAGGGCAAGATCTGTAGTACTGACACTGATTGTAGCCGAAACTTCCATTACTGTATTCAGTTTGGTTATTATTCAAATATTCACCTCATTTTACACTGTCTTTTGCAACACTCGACATAGCTTTCTTAATAATACGGTAACTTTTCCGATAGCTTCCGTTATAGAGAACGACATATCCGTCCCTCTGGAACTACCGAAACATAGTTACGCGTCCGTCCTTCTAGAACGTCCGAGACAGAGTTACATGTCCGTCCGTCTACAGCGCCTGAAACACGGTGACTAGCGTAGCCGAAGTACTTCGTCTCCCAGGAGCGCCAAAGCGACCCGAAGGTGTCCAAAGCATTTCGGTTGCAATATCGTTACTCTTATATTTCTCAAAACTAGAGAAATTTAATAAACAAAATCGATAGAGTGGTAGGGTAACCATGAGAGGTTGTAATACTAAAATCTGGGTTAAATACAATGAAAAATATATAAATAACTAATAAGAGAAGTTAGACGTTTTGGCGACCAATCATGAGCAAGTTCAGTACAATTGGCGGACTCTCCCACGGGACTTTACGTGCATCAAGCTGCATCAAGGCGAGCTTCTAGCAAGATAAAATACTGGCGTCCACAGCCAGAAATATCAGAGCTGCTCCAAAATTGTGACGCTACGGCAAGTTGACTGCGGCAACCTAGCGATCTCGCCGTCCATTCAGCACTGTTTACATTATCTGTGGCATTCCTGTGATGCGTGTCCACCCTTCGCCTTTATGGTAGCTTTAACTCCTCCTCTGGGGCCACTTTCAGTGAAGTGTTTAAATGTCAGCGGAGGAATGCCAATCCACTTCTTCAAGAGCCAAAACTAGAGAAGGTAGTGACGTCCGACGTCGGGTTCGAGACCGAAGTACACGCTATAGCACATCCCAAAGGCTTTCCATTGGGTCCATGTCGGGTTCCTGGGTAGGACCGTCAGTTTCAGGCATTTTACTGCCCACAAACCACTGTCCCAGAGATACTGCATTGTCATGCTGGTACAAAAAATAGCCTTCCAACTGTTCCTCTACTATGCCCGGTACACAATGCTATGAAATCTGTCCACATCTTTCCACATTTATGATTTGCCTAAGCGTAATAATGGGACCTCACACTGACCACGAAAAACGCATCCGTATCACAACACCACACTTCCTCCGTACTTGACTGTTGACACTGCGCATGACGGCAGGTAGCGTTCTCCAGGCGTTCGTCAAAGCCAAGCCCTTCCACCGGATTGCCACAGGGTATAGCGTGATCCACCAGTCCAAATCCCTCGTTTCCAGTCATCCACTGTGAAGTTCGTCGCTCTTTGCACCACCTCAAGCGTCGCCTAGCACTGACCACAGAAGGAACGTTTGCCTTCTGAGACACTGCACCACCACGTAGTCCTCCCACTGCCTGCGCCGCCATGGTGATAGGCTCATTGCCATTAGCACTTTAGAAATCGCGCGTGATTCGCTCCGTTGATTCTAAGCGTCGCTTTTCTACAGTCACCCTCCACAGTGCTGGGTCCTTGTCCGACTGTACACCAGGTCTGCCAGGTCTTGGTTTGACTACGGTTGTTCTTTCGCGTTTCCACTTCACAGACACATTACCAGCAGTCGACTCGGGCAGTTTTAGAGTGGTTGAAATGTTCCCGATGGACCTGTTACTTAGGTGACATTTAATGACTAGCCCACCTTCGAAGTCACTGCGCTCCCTTCACTGGCCCAGTCTGCTGTTCCGCGCCTTCTGTTATACTGGTCCACCCCTGTCCGCCTCTCGTGATATATATAGCGGTCAATTCCGCATCATATAGAGGTCTCCAGATTCTTTCGATCATATAGTGTACTTCAAAGAATTGACAGCAGTTAATGGTTTCAAAGAACGTGAGATGAATCCGTATAATCCACTTGTATTTAATGAGCATGATTCCCTTGAGGCGAAAATCACCGACCGTGTTTTTGAAACGGTCATACTGAGAGTGAAAAGTCTGGTGCTCAGCCTGCAGCACCCAAACGCCAAACAAGAGCAATTACAAATTATTCTTAAGACTGTGAAAAGTTACAGTACGCAAAGAGCAAGTGTTTTAACAAGCTTACATATAAAACCGGTGTTGGTTGATAATGAAGCACCAATGTGCAACAAGAACATTTAAAAGAACAAAGAACAGCTTGGAAATAAAGTACAGTGCGCTATCCCGTATGTGGTGAATCTACTTTTACCTTCCGCGGGAAGACTGGATGGAATGTAGCACATGGTGATATGAGGACTCCTGAAAGTTTAAGACATAAAAATTTCTCAATTAAAACAATGATCTAAGATTCTACTAATTTTAAATACAATATTACAAATCATCGGACAGTTTTATAAGATTTGGGTTTAACGTTCCGCAGACTACAAGGTAATTGCAGTTGAAGCACAAGTTCAGAATGTGCAAAGACGGGCAGGAAATCGGCTGTGTTCTTTGACTTGAACCATCTCGCCATTTGCCTTAAACCTAAAACGCCGGTGTTCCAATAGGAATGAAGATACACTATGTGATAAAAATTATCCGGACACCCACAAAAAAGTACGTTTTTCATATATGGTGCCACCTACCGTCAGGTACTCCATATCAGTGATCTCAGTGGTCATTAGACATCGTGAGAGAACAGGATGAGGCGGTCCGCGGAACCCTACGCACTTCGAACGTGGTCAGGTGATTGGGTGTCACTTGCGTCATACGTATTTACGCGAGATTTCCACACTCCCAAACATCCCTATGAAATGATAATTAAATCAAGGCCCTAAGCTGTCGACGGGCGTTGATATACATCAACGTGGACAGTTGAAAATGTGTGCCTCGACTGGGACTCGAACCCGGTATCTTCTGCTTACATGGCAGACGCTCTATCCATCTGGAGCCACCGAGGACACAGAGGATAGTGCGACCGCAGGGATTTATCCCTTGCACGCTCCCCATGAGACCCACATTCCCAACTTAAGGTCCACACACTACATTCGTAGTGCCCCTCATTACTCGCGGCATACAATCTTACCGAGTTCCGTAAGAGTAAGAGCGTAAATATTGGGCGATTGAATAGTGGAAAACGTTGTGTGGAGTGAAGAATCACGGCACACAATGTGGGGATCCGATGGCAGGGTGTGGGTATGGCGAATGCCCGGTCAACGTCAGCTGCCAGCGTGTGTAGTGCCAACAGTAAGATTGGGGGGGGGGGAGGGGCAGGCGGCGGTTGAGCTGTGTTACTGCTCAAGTTACGTGCTAGAGAAACCAAAATTGCAATTTAACCACAGCTACTCAAAGGGGATAGGATGCTAGGGCTCTTTGCTGGTGGACAATCTTGTGGTTGGTACATAATTTTAATTGCAGCTAAAGAACAAATTTCATTATAACAGAATTACAGAATCGTAATAACAATATAAAAATTTAATTCACGCCTTTTCCTCTTAAGAAAATATACAACTGACTTTAACCGTCTGCCCCTTTTCTTTTCTTTCTTTCTTTTTTTTCTTTTTTTTAAATAGATACAAATGCAATTACCAAAGGTCATGTCTTTAAATTTCGGACACTTGTCTTTCAACAGTCTTAGAAAAACTAAGTGATTAGATCATGAATTAACATAACAAACAGTATTTTAAAGATAATAATTAGATCTGATTGCAATTGGATTACAGACAGTCACCACCATGAGCACACTATCAAGTTCATTGTTTAAGATACCAAAATTTACACAACACTACAGATTCACCTTGCGTTACTTATATAAAGATCTCGTCCGCCCCGGCGGACAGGCCGGACATTTAACTAGAGGATGGAAGCGCGACTTAAACACGGTGGTACTCGGAACAAGCGAGTAGAAAGCAACCACTAAGAAATTTCGAAGATGAGCAGGCTGCAAGCCAGGGCAGAAAACACGTCGAGCCCACACACGATCTCAGCCTGCCCGCCAGGCGACAAACCCCATCTGCCCCACATACCAGACCATTTCTGCAACAAAATGGCTCTGAGCACTATGGGAGTCAACTTATGAGGTCATTAGTCCCCTAGAACTTAGAACTAGTTAAACCTAACTAACCTAAGGACATCACACACACCCATGCCCGAGGCAGGATTCGAACCTGCGACCGTAGCGGTCTCGCGGTTCCAGACTGCAGCGCCTAGAACCGCACGGCCACTTCGGCCGGCTATTTCTGCAACAGCAAATAATTCACGCGGCAGACGAATTCAACTCGTGATTCAGCTTTTTCAAGACCATGCAAGGCTTACTAACTACGTGACTATCTGTAACATAACTGGAAACCAAACTGAGACATTTACCGAGTGAAAGAACAATTAAAATTACACTGACTTAACAAAAGCTCTGCCCTTCATATTAAAGGAAAAATCTAAAACCAAAACAGGGTGAAGATCATACTAATTAACATTATCAAATTAAGACTGCAAGGAACCTTTAAAACAAGCAGTAAAACTCTATTCCCTTTTGCATTTGCCGAAATAATTAGACTCCTCTCTGCGGAAACAACACTTCGAAGCCTTAGACTTTGTAAGTTCCATAAAACACTCTCTTATTCAAAATAATCCTTAACAGATCTCCGGTAGATACAACATGCAACCATAAGTTTCACAAATCTTCACATTTTAACAGCAAAATATGAATCATACGTAACTTCATGCTTCCAGTTACGCGATGAGAAGATGTCCAGCATGAAATGACGGACCCGCCACCGTTTCGCACGCAAACACGTCAACTAATCACAACCGTACACCCGGCACGCGGCAAAACGGCGAGGACGGCGAGGCCCAGGCACAGCGGATCGAGACAAGGGCGTGCCTTCAAAACATGTTGCCTCGTTGAACGCCGACCGGAAAAAGACCCTGGCCACACGCTAAGCCGAAAAACCAAATGCGCGACAGTGAGAGAGATACAAGACCAGACGAGTGTCGATATCAGTGATGCAAGTGGAGCATAATTAGCGCCAGTCACCATGGTTCAGTGGTATTACGGTGTAGTCATGTTTCTCATGGAGGGGGCTTCCATCCCTTGTTGTTTTGCGTGGCACTATCACAGCACAGGCCTACATTGATGTTTTAAGCAGCTTCTTACTTCCCACTGTTGAAGAGGAATTTAGACATGGCGATTGCATCTTTCAACACGATCGAGCACCTGTTCATAATGCACGGCCTGTGGCGGAATAGTTACAAGACAATAACATCTCTGTAATGGACTGGCCTGCACAGAGTCTGGACCTGAATCTCATAGAACACCACTGGAATGTTTCGGAACGTCGACTTCGTGCCATGCCTCACCGATCTACTTTGATACCTCTCTTCAGTGCAGCACTCCGTGAAGAATGGGCTGCCATTCCCCAAGATACCTTCCAGCACCTGATTGAACGTATGCCTGCGAGAGTGGAAGCTCATCAAGGCTAAGGGTGGGCCAACACCATATTGAATTCCAGTACTACCAATGGAAGGCGCCACGAACTTGTAAGTCATTTTCACCGAAGTGTCCGGATACTTTTGATCACATAGTGTACATAAGTCTTGTAGCTCATACCTCCAGTAAAGACCACGAGGGTGAAAGTAGAGAAATTTCCGTCTGTACGGGGTGACAGTGAAACAATATCTTCCTGCCAACCATCAGACAAAGGAACAGGAAAATGGCAGGGAATGGGAGAGGAAAAAATTCTGGTGCACGTAGTATAGTGGTTTGTTCGTTAAAGATGGAAAACAACAATAACAACAATCTACTCGTTTCTTGACAGATGCCCTACGACATAAAAATGCCGATGTGGGAAGTTCAGGCTTCAGTCCCAGAGCTGATAGGTCTGTTATATTAAATGTTAGTGAATATACAGCTTTATAAAATAGACGAGTGATTAATAATCATTGAGATGTAATTGGACAGAGTGTTATCTTATGTCACATTATTAACCATGTCTAGGACTCTGAGGAAATGTTGCACAAACACCAGTCGAACCAAATTAGTCGTCGACAGTCCGCAGCTCGTGGTCTTGCGGTAGCGTTCTCGCTTCCTGCGCACGGGGTCCCGGGTTCGATTCCCGGCGGGGTCAGGGATTTTCTCGACCTCGTGATGGCTGGGTGTTGTGTGTTCTTCCTCGCAAGTCGCCGAAGTGGTGTCAGCTAAAAAAGGACTTGCAATGCGGCGGCCCAACTTCCCCGCATGGGGCGTCCCGGGCAACAATGCCATACGATCATTTCAATCGTCGACAATGTACAGAGGCATTTCTCGATGAAAAGTAGTGTGTGTAAAGACTGCTCCGTTCCGGAACAAAAATGGTTGAGCATCCTCCTGTGACCACACTGGCGCCATCCGACTGCTAAGAGCTACTGTATGCTTCGACTGTTGTGAAATCTATGCCTCCCTACATACGGCAAAAATTACTTAAAACGAGTTTAAGTCAGATGTTTATATGAGGACTTCGCTATCGGAATTAATGACATTCTGATGTACAAAGAGCATTTGACAGATATAAAACCCAGAAAATTACGGTAGTAAGAAATTTCTCTGTAATTTGGAGGGAATTGGGAAAAGTAAAGGCCTTGTACTAGGCTGTCGTGTCTTCCAAATACTTTTGGTACGTGTTTGGATGATGCCATAACAAATGGGAACAATACTTCAACCGCGGTACGAAGCTTGAAACTCACTGCAAGTTTTTCTAAGTGGTGTGCTTTACGATTGTATAACAAGCAGAAAGTGTTCTACAAAGAAGAATAATCCTTTTGGAGCTACGGGACGGCTCAGTCACCACATACGACTAAGTCATGGCCCTCTCCGAATATAGTCCTATAAATTGTTAGAACTGAAGTAGAGAGAAAGTACAAATTTTATCTGTTGTTGTCAAAATACAACACACTATATTTGTCCAACGCTCACAAATGCGAGATACTGAGTTACAATTCCGGAATAATAACAATGTGCAGCTAAAAATCCAGCTATCCAGGTGAACACGAAAGACAGACGAACGCATCTCACAGATAAACCGATCTGTTTGGTAGATCTATCGTAATAACAGCTGGAAACTGAGAGCTAGGCATAAATCGCACACGAATTCGAAATGCTGCCATAGTTTTTTTACCTTTACTGTCATTTCAGTTCCACCCCGAGTAGGTGAGCTGGCAGCAATTCAGCTGAATGTTTTACATGTTTAACAAAAATTTTAATTAAATAAAGCTGATAAATTATATTTTTTAAAATGTATACATTGCTGGCTAATATAATAATTAAAATAAATTAAATGAATTTACGTGAAAATTAAAATGTAATCAGAGATAATGTTGATGCTGGTGTGGTTTGTCATTGCTCTGCCCCGTTCCGCTATGCCACCAGTGTAGCAACGCAGCGCTGTGCCACGATGTATAATGTGGCGACTAGGAGCGTGTTTGTTGCGAATAATGAAATCTTAAACATTTCCGAAAATACCTGCGGTGAACAGCTTAGCTGAATCACCTTGTATAAGTGAATTAATTGACAGGATCCTGAAGTATAAAAGTAAAAATGAAACTAAAACGGCAGTATCTTTGGCTCTATGCAGTTGCTAATCATGAGTACAGAAAAGTTCCAATAACTAAAATAAAATTCCTGAAACTGTGAATAGTTATCTGCTCGCATAAATTATGATAAACGTAAGAATGGTAGCAACAACAGTTTTTGGTTGTAAACTGAAGCAAAATTACATAAATTTAGTTGGTCACACGTGCCATAAATATTGCAAGACCGCTTTCCTCGAAACAAAGTGAAACACAAGTCGTCATATTGTGGGGTGTGTGTGGGGAAAAGATTACTTCTGGAACTTGCTGTACAGCGTAATCTAGTGTTGGTTGTGCCTACTATAGAAATCATCGTGCATTTCCTTTGAATTTTTTGCGGAGTCAACTTAGTGAAAGACAGCAACACAGTAGTTGTGGGGGTGAGTGCAGAGGCAAGAAAAGACGCAGCCGTCCAGCGGGAAGACAACTGCGGAGGGCCAGATAGGAGAGGGCGTGGGAGGGCAGTAGAGGAGAGGGGAGGGAGGGGGGGCACAGACAAACTCCTCCGCCAGCCACCCTCGGGACACAGTCCTTTCACCGCCTCCTCAACTTCGCGGTCTGACCTAGATGCGTTCCCCAGAGCCAGTTCCCGGCTGTTCCTATCCGATTCCATCTTCAAGAAAAGACGGGAGAAAATGGCTGCGAAGGAGCTCATCACGGCTGGTAGCTGTTTACCATACACCGATCGAGGAACGAAACAGGCTGCCTGTTGCAAGTACTAGTAGGCCGGAGGCACGTGCATTCGATGAAAATACGTAGACACTGCTGACCGGCAGATGAAACAGTGCTGTGGAAAAACAAAGTGTTGTGATTCCACTTTATCCAGGGATGGTAAGATGTTGTCCCATCGTCAGATTTAGGATAATAGAAATTAATTAGCCTTTGAGGCTAGTAATAATATTTATTAAATATGACTATAATTTTGTTCGTTACTTCATGTGTGTTGAAAGGGCTAACTAGACATCCGAAAAACAGGGTGAACATTAATACAACTGACAAACTGAAGGGACGCATTCCTGACTGGAAATGGGAGAAAAAAGGTTCTATGAACGTGTGTCAAGAAATGCATTTTTGCCACAGCAGACGGCACTGACGAATGGAAGTTCATCCGACCTCGTGCCTTGAACTCCTTGTGTATTGCAGGCTTTGTGATCGACGCAGCGTACTGTAAGCAGCAGAATGATCCGGTATTCACGCTGGGAACAAGCCGAGATGGTGTTTGTGTACGGCCAAACAAATGGTTCAAATGGTGAAAATGGATCTGAGCACTATAGGACTTATCATCTGAGGTCATCAGTCCCCTAGAACATAGAACTACTTAAACCTAACTAACCTAAGGATATCACACACAATCATGCCCGAGGCAGGATTCGAACCTGCGACCGTAGCAGTCGCGCGGTTCCGGACTGAAGCGCCTAGAACCGCTCGCGTATGGCCAAACACATGGGAACGATCCAGAGGCAACACGTCTATACCACAACAAGTATCCCCGCAGAAACTAACCACATCACACAACATGTCAAGCGCTTTTTGGACGTTTGTGTGATCATGGGTCATTTCACACAGAGTGTAGGGAGCCGACAGACTGTGCGTACACCAGATTTGGAGGACCATTTTCTACAGGATATTGAGACGAATCCTAGTAGCAGCTTCAATCAAGTGGCCACCAATATTGTGTCAACCAACTTGCGATTATGTGTATCCTGCATGACGACAGCGGCTATCCCTATCACCTGCAACGATGAAAGCAATATTATCAGCAGTGGATTTCCATCTACAGAAAGAATTTTGTTGATCGGTTTTGCACCACACCATCTCACTTATGGGATTTCTTTCATGGGTGAGTGATATGGCGCGCGCCGCTATCCTGTGATCTTGTTTAGAGCGCGCGCTATAATCGATTATAGTTCGCTGCTCTGGTGCAGGTGGCGCTCCGGTGGTGATTTGCTATTACGTCGCTGGCGTGTGTTTGCGGTGGCCGGCGGAAAGCGAGAGGGTAGTCGGTTTTCGGGTATTGCACGGAACGTGAATTTCGTTCTGCCTGACCTGCTGGTGACTAGCGCTAAGGTGGTTGTGCCTAGCAATATGAGCAGAGTGGTCTGGGGCGGAGGCGACTCGCCGCTGTGCTGGCCATGATTAATTGGAGTCGGCGTACTTGCTCTGCCTGCCTGTCTGATGTGGAGATTCGGTGGGGTCCTGTGATACTCTGGTCCGGAGACAACTAGCTGCTGAATTTTGGAGTCGTCTGCCAGGTTAGGGTGTGGGCTCGGTTGTCTCGTCAGATTTTCCGCTGGAAGCTCCAGTAGCGGTTTCTGGACTTCATTCTGATGTGGGAAGGCGTTGTTGGTAGTCTTTGCTGTGTGTGTGTGTGTGTGTGGCACGTTACGATATTTGTTGGTACTAATTTATTTGCTCAACTGGAGCATCTTTTGGTTATCTGTAAGATATTACGAAATAACTTACATGGTACTAGAGGAATTTGTAGAGGGTAAAAACTGTAGAGGAAAATAGAAATTGAAAGGTGGCTACACTGAGCCACTGCGCCAGAGATTGCGCCAAAGAGTATTATTAAGCCACCTCCACAGTGCTTGTCGAGAGCTCGTAGAAGTCAGTGCCTGTTAAGAACTCGTGGAAGTCAGTGCCTGTCGAGGACTCGGAGTAGTCTGTGCTGAGATGATGTAGCAGAGAGTGTTTGTTGAGATGTGCTATTAGGCAGTGCTTGCTGTGATATTGGAGAGTTCTGGTAGAGATATATTGTAAGGATTAGAGTGATTTTCATCAATATAATTGAGGTAATAAACTCTGTATCTTTTTATTTCAGATCCTAAATAATGCGTCATTACAGGTTCAGTCAACAAAGCATCTGGCATGTTTTCTTGTATTAGAGTTTAATTCTGCTTTCCTTACGCAATTATAGTATTTGTAATTTTCTTTTATCACGTCAGTATAAATGGTATTTGAAATTTCTTGTATTGTTGAAGAAGAACCGTGCCAGATGTGTGCGTTGAGTCACACTCCCACACACAGAACAATTACATTTGTGCTTTGGTTTTGTAGGTTTTATAGTTGCTGGGGACTTAATTAATTACTTGTGTTAACGAAAATTTTCATTTCATTCTTGTTGTTGTTCTTTGCAGTCAGATAGCGTAATAATACTAGTCAGGGCCAACCGATTACGAGACACAGTGTAATCGGACAGACAGCTACGAAAAATAAAAAGTATTTTCAAAATTATTTAATTAAGCCCCCATGCAAAATTGGAATACATCCACCAAATCGTTGAGGACGTAGACTGCAAGTCCCACTCTGAGATGAAGATATTGGCATAGTGATTCGTGGCGGGCCACATCAAACATGTACGAAGCTTAAAAAATATTAAAGAAACTCTGCCTTTATGCGGAGCTTCATTTCGAAGTTAGCAATGGAAACAGAGAGCCAAGGGTTAAAGAGATGCACCAGAGTGTGGTGATGGCGACGACGACATAAGAGTTATGCTGGCGAAGCGTCGTGGTCAGGCATAGTGGGACAGGTACTCAGAAACAACAACAACAACAGAGGGTTTTCCCTCAAGTGCAAAGCACGAATTTTGTATATGTGAGGCCGGAAAGTGCTAATGAATCGTTCAGCTCTATCGTTCGATCGAGGAAAGAGCGGTACCATTCAGACACATTTAATTACGTTTTTCTGGCGAAATTTTTGAAAATGTGGCGTAGAAAACTGTGGACCATTGTTCAAAACAACCGTTTGTGATAAACATGCTAATCAAAAGACAGAAACGAGTGCTTCAACATTGCTAGCGCTGGTAGTCGAATGCACTGGAATGACAGAAGGATATTTACTGCATGCATCGATGATAATGAGCCATCGTGTGTTCCCGACAGTGCCCGCAAAATCAATATGGATGATGATAATGAGCCATCGTGTGTTCCCGACAGTGCCCACAAAATCAGTATGGATATGTTGGCAAGGACTTGCAGGTCGGGGCCAGCTGAAAAATTTTTGGCACGGTGCTGTCTTGTTATCCGCGCAGGCGCGGCAGCGACCTGTCAAATCTGTCCGTTTACTGAGCTCGGGTCACGAACAATGATGGCGAGCTAGTTCTAGCGGTTTCCGGATGTCTTCTTTGTAATACTTCTAACACATGTTGTCACGAAGATGTGGGAATCAGGACTCGGTAGCTGTTCATTAACATGGTTCGTCTCCCGACTCGATCAAGAATTTGTATTTCAACAATGGCGCACAGACCCATATCACGTTTCTCACCACGCCTGCGATTGTGTTCCTCTTGGTTTGTACACAACAGCTTTTGCAGTCTTGGAGGAGGGGGTATGGGGGCGCAGGGGTTACTCGCTAATCAGTTACCTCAGGAAGTACTTGCCATGTTTACTATATGCTTGTCGGTATGATCATATATATATACAGCAAAAATGAACAGAACACTTATCGAAGGCAAGGCTTCCGGTCCAGATATCATACCACTCAGGTTTCGTTGAGAGTATGCTGATACAATAATGAATATACGTGGCGAAACAATCAAACGAAACAAAAATTCTTTGTGTCATCAAAAGCACATGGCCGTTCGGCCTGCACACGAACCATTCCTGAGAGCTATCCTAAAACCAATAACACAGTCATAGAAAAAAGGAAGAGCTCTCTAATAACATCCTAGCACTAAAAGAAAAAGTGTTAATACGCATTAATGTACTAACTAATTTACTTAAAAATAAAAATTTAATACCTTCGTTGTGCCTGTTGCAGTGAATTACAACCACATCTCCACCGAGCGAAGTGGCGCAGTGGTTAGCACACTGGACTTATATTCGGTAGGATGACAGTTGAAACCCACGTCCAGCCATCCTGATTTAGGTTTTATGTGATTTACCTCAATTGCTTCAGGTAAATGTCTGGATGGTTCCTTTGCAAGGGCACAGCCGACTCCCTTCCCCATCCTTCCCTAATCCATTGGGACCAATGTTCTCGCTGTTTGGTCCCCTCCTACCAAATAACCAACCAAGAACCACGTTTACCTTACCCAAAGTCCACACGAAGAGTGTCGTGCAAAACTGCCTTTTTTCTTTATTGTAATTTCATGCCCCTACCCTATATGGACAGGGGAGGGCTGACAACGGCAGAATCCACCATTCTCAGCCAAAAGGCTTTACAAAAATACATGAAAGGGAAACTCTTACTTAAAATGGATGGAATAAAAGGGGGACGTAACAAACACAAAAATGGAAATGATGGGAGTTAAAATGTACAGTAATATGGGGACATGCACGTGAGAATTGTTAAAAAGTCTACATAAAGTTAAAAGAACGCATGTGGTATTTCGTTGCGCACTTAAAATCACTGGAGTCAAACACAAGTTAAAAGTTGGCCGCAGCATAAAAATCACACAGAGCGAGACTCTTAAGGAACCGCAGGAGACGACGGAGCACACATGAGGAATAAAAAGCGCTGGGAGGGACCTGTCGAGGGATTGGAGGCGGCGGAGGAGGGGAAAAGAGGGGAGGAAGGTGCTGTGGAGGCCTGGGGGCGGGAGGAAGAGGAAAAAGGGGGGCAGGAGGCGCACCAAGAGGCAGGAGACGGGCAGAGCGGGAGATGAAGAGGGAAGACAAGGCAGGAGGGAGTGCAGAGACACAGAAGGGGAGCATGGGAGAGGGAGAGGGGTATTTGAGGGAGAAAGTAGCTCAGGGGAAGGGAGCGGGAGGAGAGGGAGCCCTGAGGAGGAGGGAGGAGGAAGATGGGAATAGAGTTGGTAGGAGGGGTAGATGTCAGGGCAAAACTCTCCAGGTGAGGTGGCGGTCAAGTGTGAGGCCAAGGTATCTTAGGGTAGGAGTGACGTGTATAGGACGACCATAAATGGTTAGATAGAAATCATGGAGACGGATGGAGCAGATGGTGCGGCCTGTGATGATTGCCTGGCTCTTTGAGGGGTTGATAGGAAGGAACCACTGTTGCACCAAGTGGTGAACTGGTGAAGGTGGGTTTGGAGGGTAAGTTGGGACCGTTGAAGGGTAGGATAAAGGGCCAGGAAGGCGGTGTCATCAGGAAATTGGAGGAGATAAATAGGTGGAGGAGGTTTGGGCATATCGGCAGTATACAGGGGATAGAGGAGAAGGAGAAGGGGCACGCCAGCAGAGGGATAGAATGTATGGGAGTTGGAATTGTGGATAGTGACAAAGGGGGGACGACGGGAGAGAAAGAAAGCAACGAGACAGACGAAACTAATATGGAGAGCATTGTCTGGTGTTTGAAGAGGAGCCCGAGATGCCAGACACGGCCATAGGCGTTCTGGAGGTCGAGGGAAACAGAGATAGCGGAGTAGCAAAAGTTAAGTTGGAGAGAAATAAGACTCTTAAGGTTAAGGAGCTGGTCGTCATCTGAGAAGGAGGGCCAGAAGACACTGGGGAAAGAGCAAAACTGCCTGCCACTAGCGTACCCTTTAAAGGTGTGGTGCCAACCTAGCGGAATTGTCGTTCCGTTACAGTTAACGTCTCTGAGCACGCGCTAGATCCCAAAGATTGGCAGAACCTGAATTAGCAGACTACGATGCCCATCACTCACAAGAAAATGCGAGAGCCTACTGTAATGGCTCCAAATTCTTACAGTTTTTCAAATAAAACAAAGGTTATTAACATTCAGCATCTTTATTATTCATGTCTCCATATTTATTTCCCAACATAGCTAGGCGACGAGAAATTTCATCGTGCTAGAGACCAGTTTGTCGATACCGTGACTGTAGACTGTTTGATTTCGTTGACAGAACCAATACGGCACCGCTCCTGGCACCGCTTCATCACTGTCTAAGTGAATATTTCGAAGGTGTTCTTTAAGTTTTGGAAACAGATGAAAATCGGATGGGGCCAAGTCGGGACTGCATGGAGGATGATCGATGACAGTGAACCTAAGGCGTCGGATTGTTGCACCGTTCGTGAATTGTCTGGTATTGTCATGCTGAAGGAGAGGATGTGTGGACGAAGTTTTCTGCGGTTATAAACCTGATTACAGCAAGGTGTTTCTGACACACCAATATATTTACGTTACACACCGCCATGAGATACGCTACAGTTCGTAACCCTCTAGGAGAGGAGAACGCAAATTGCGTCAGCGAAGCGGGGAAGTCCAGCAAGTAATCAGCATCACACGTAATACCTCGCCGCGCGGGAGTAGCCGAGCGGTCTTGGGCGCTGCAGTCATGGACTGTGAGGCTGGTCCCGGCGGAGGTTCGAGTCCTCACTCGGGAATGAGTGTGAGTGTTTGTCCTTAGGATAATTTAGTTTAAGTAGTGTGTAAGCTTAGGGACTGATGACCTTAGTATTTAAGTCCCATAAGATTTCACACACGTAATATCTCAATGAATATTGAGAAAAAAGTAAAAAATTTGGAGGCGTTACTTCTCAGCACGTCCTCGTACGCTCTGTTTAATTTACCACGGATTAAGACTCGGACAGCGGACTGGGATACAGGGAATAATGCTGGTAATCTTTATACAAAGGCGAAAGGAAAGAAATAAAACTCTTTTCCTTCCTCGAGCACATGGACTATCGCAAATACGTAGCGAGAGGCTACGTTGGCTAATGTTGCAAGGTCAGGTCAGTCAAAGATCCAGATTGCTGCTTCTGCAACTACTGAGAAGGCTGCTACATCTCCTCAGGAACTTCATGTTTGTCTGGCCGCTCCTCACAAAAAAAGAAAAAAACTCAACTCGAAGGAATTATCCGAACGGGACAGAAATCGCCAGAGGTGATGCACATTTACAGACAAAACATATTATTACAGTATCAGAAAAACTGGATTATTCATTTAAGAAAAAAAGCTTCACAAAATGCGCAAATCAATAAGGCAGTGGTCCACCTTCGACCTCCAAGTAAGCACTTATTCGGCTTGGTATTGATTCACAGAGTTGTTGGATTTCGTCCTGAGGCATATCGTGCTGAAGTCTGACCATTTTGCGTTTTAGATCGTTAAAATCCCGAGCCTGTTGGGGGGCCATGTACACATTGCCCCAAATGTTCCCAGTTGGAGAGGGATACGGTGGCCTTGCAGGTACGAATACAAGCAGTAGCGCCTCTCACCTTTTGTGGGCGGGAAACATCTTACTTGGCTTTCCATGAAGGGCAATCAAAGTTGACGTAGAATATCGACGACATACATCTGTACTGTAACGTTGCGGCGGATGACAACCAAAGGGGTCCTCCTATGAAAAGAAATGGTTCCATCACTCCTGGATGGCGGGCCGGATGGCGGGCGACACTCAGTTTGATATCCAACCGCTGTCCGGAGCGTCTTCCGATGCGTCTTCGGCCTGTAATGTCATTGACCGGACTAGAGCTGTCTTCAGTGATGGGCCCCGCTTCGAGCTGCACTTCGATGACCAGCGAAGACGTATCTGAAAACGCCGAAACAGCAGTGGTACACCAACGTGACTGCCGCTCTCCAACGGCCTGACAGTCAGGACTGATGGTCTGGAGTGCTATTTCTTTTTATAGCAGGACCCCTTTGGTTGTCATCCGCAGCATCGTTTACGATATTCTACGCCCCGTTCTGTTGCCCACCGTGGACAACCATTCTGGGCATACATTTCAGCAAGATAATGCGCGCCCGCACACGGCTAGAGTTTCTGCTGCTTGTCTTCGTGCTTGGCAAACGTTATCTTGGTCAGCAAGGTCGCCGGATATCTCCCAGACAGAAAGTTTGAAAAAATTGGACAGGACCCTCCAACCAGCTCGGGATTTTGACGATCTAAGGCACCAAATTGAAAGAATTTGGGACTACATTCTTCAGGAGAACACGTAATAACTCTGTCAGGCACTGGCAAGACGAATAACTGCTTGCACAGGGCCAGAGGGGGAGCAACGCTTTATTGACTTGATCAATTTGTGAAGTTCGTTCTCTTGAATAAACTATCTACTTTTCCTGAAATTTTATTCATTTGTTTGTCTGTACATGTATATCACACCCACCGATTTCCGTCCCTTTCGGACGTTGCTTCGCAGGGCGTCTTTTTTTCTCGTGTGTTTGTCCGACCTCTCCACAGATAATCTTCAGATGATACTTACAAATGATTCAAATGGCTCTGAGCACTATGGGACTTAACATCTCAGGTCATCAGTCCCCTAGACTTAGAACTACTTAAACCTAACTAACCTAATGACATCACACACATCCATGCCCGAGGCAGGATTCGAACCTGCGACTGTAGCAGCAGCGCGGTTCCGAACTGAAGCACCTAGAGCCGCTTGGCCACATCGGCCGGCTTATACTTACATAATGTAATTCGGTACTGTAGTTCAGTTCGTTGTGCAATCGTTCTTTTTCAAAACAAAAGGGAGGGTTATCTTCTGCCACAATCGTTTATGTTTTAATCCTCAAATTGACTGAAATTATCGACACTACATACACTTTTGTATACTAGAGATCTTCAGTAATTCATTTTTAGGCTATTAGCCACAGTTCTTTATGATAAATGTTCCGTATCTTGATCAGCTTCGACTGCTTCCACTAAAAATGTTTCTTGGCACTCACGCAAAACGTACGAGAATGATTAAAGTGTTTGTGCGTCAGTTACCGATGACACGTGCAGTAAATCACGATTAAACTGTTTTAATGGCCTGGCAAATGTACCACATACTTCAGGTATGTAGACCTACTGGACTTGCCAACAAATTATGAAGTGAACAAACAATAACTTTTGTAAGCTGTAAAATCACGTCAAATAGACAATGGGCGTAGCCTATGGAACAACGCCTAATCGCCGCTTTGGACAGAAGATAAACGTTCCATTGACAACGACGTTTCTTGAGACTCAAATGGACTAGGATTGGAAAGAAAATCGGCAGTCACCTTCCTCAAAACAACACCCTCTCAGTCAACCATATCAGTTTAGAAAAATTGCCATATGTTCGTGCGCCCTTAAATCTGGTGTAAATAAAATGCGTCCCATCACTGGATGTCGGAAGTTGAGAACAGTCTTTGTCGATTGTAATTTGCAACGGAATTTCCTTGGTGCATATTGGTGAATCTGGAAGGAGTTCTTGTTTTGACGTGTTACTGCTCCAGAATATTGAATACACTGCTGTGCATTAACACTGCAACACCAGAAAGGATTTCAAATGACGAAATGTTATTTGTTGCGTTTATACCGTATAGTAAGTGTCCCAATCATACTGTAGTCATCGGTGGAGACTTGGATCATCTAAAAATCAATACGGAAAATTACAGTTTTGTTATTGGTGAGTGTGTCAAACATTATTAAATGTTCTACACATTTCTCTCAGTAATGCGGCTGTGTATAACTATAGTTCCATTCCTGCCTTAAATGCTGCACTTTACTCGTGTCCTACATTTGGAGTTTTTCTTCTTACATCATTATGGTACTTTGTTTGTGTGTCGTCCATAACACTCCATATGTGCTTAAAATACAGTCCAAATTGCAGTTACATGGTGATTTACATGAAACCATAGTTTTAGGTCCTACTTAAAGATAAATATTAGTAAATATATTTTCCATAAAATTATTTTTTCCTTTAAATTTTTAAATTATAATTGATGCTATTCATTGAAAATAGAGCAAAAGAATTATTTTTTAAACTTGGTGCTCTCAAATGGCACAAATATGAAACTACTTCATGAACATAACTTTCCAAAATGAGAAATATCAATTACTTTAGTAAAACAGGTTGCTAGTTAAAACATTTTGTAGATTTACTTAATTAACTCAGTAAATTTTACTTAACTAGTTTTTGCAAAATCTTTCAAAAAAACTTAATCAAACACAAATTATTCTTTTACGAAGTCTTACAACATAATATAGTTAGCACTGTTCTTACTAGTTTCTTTTCACAGTTTACATAGTTGCATGTATTGTAGGTAGGCCAGGATGCCTCTCAAAATCATCATTATAAAATATTTGACCTAAGACAGACAGAGATTACAACCAAAATCAAATTATTTACAAACTTCTTCACATCAGTTTCTTTTAGTCTTTCTCTCTCGCACTTCGGTTAAGTCCTGTAGGGGTAACTATACAACATTCCCATTAAAATTCAGCATTAACATGCTACTCAGTTTATTTTAATTACATCCTGCTGCTCTTTTCTCACTGTTTCAAAACATACTAATCACTTTTCATCATAGCAATATGCTATTCTACAATCAGCACTTTATTTCATAAGTAGTTAGTTTGCACGTAGTTATTTTCCTGATGAATCACATCAGGTATCATTTACTTCACTGTGCAACAACACTCGACCTATTTTCCAACACAATAACTCCCCTTCTACCACAAGTCATTTCTTTTCACCATTAATTTCCTTTATTTTATAGGTTCGTCTCGATCACACAGACTTTTACACTTCACTATTACCGGTTTCGGCTACAGCCATCTTCAGATCTGTTACAAACAAAAAACAGTTTGTAGCCAACTAAGTTCAGTTTGTGTACGCTGAATCTATAAAAGTCTTGGTGCTACATAAGAAAGACAACAAGTGTCTACATGATTAACAGCCGTGTATACCAACCATACACACCATAAAATATTCTGATGTAGTGTACACGTCAAACTAAACATGTAGGTACATCTTAACTGCTGGTGGTGATCAGAAAGCGTATGTTATTTATACAAGGAACCTGAGGCCAGCAGAGGACACTATAGCTAGCGTACATGATTAACCAGTATCGTAAATGTAATGGATAAAATGTAGTATGCTCAGTCAGTAAGTAAAATTGGTGCACTTGGCAAAAAGAGCGTCTGACAATAAAACATGTACTGACATACTATACGTGAAATTGGATCCATACTTAAAATCAGCATAAAAAGTGCAAATACTAAGAATGTGAAGCCCCTAGCCTGGCAAGGTAAAACATATAACTGTATAAAAGCCAATATAAAATGTATAAGATTAAAAACATATATAAAATAAAATCTTCCAGCCTGATAGATCAATATCCATAAACGTATTGGAAGGTAATTAACGAAGCAGTGACTATTAATTAAAAGCTAAAAAATCGATAGTCGATAATACATCCCGAGTGTGGTCTCAATGTCGGCACGTCGTGGCTTATCTGTATACCGTTCTTCTTTTCCTACGTATAACCAAAATAAGTGCGCTTTCGGTACACATTTAGACAGGGAAAACATTCGGTAGGGAACATAGAGAATAATATGAAAGTGTTGCATAGGGCGCCAAAGGGACAGTTACGGAACCTTCTCGAGAAAATGGAGATTTATGTGCACAGGAAACGACAACCTGAATTACTGCTGAATGAACAGAATGAGTTTAACCTAAATGCATATTTTGATGTATTCAGAAACCTACTAGTTTGAGCAGCGCCGAGCAGCCCAGGTGATTGGCGTGCGGTCGAGTGCGCCGGCCTCCGAAAGTTTCGCCACAGGAAAACAAGAACTTCATACCAGGACTTTTATAGATTTAGCATAAGCAAGCTCAACTTATTTGGTTACGCACTGTTTTTGTTTGTAACAGATCTGAAGATGGCAGTAGCCGAAACAGGTAATAGTGAAGTGTAAAAGTTTTTGTGATCAAGACGGAACTGTGAAGTAAAGTGCCAAAACTATGATCACTGACACATTTTCAGACTTTATGTCTTCAATTGATTAATTTCTTTGTACTGATCCTTTCTTTCACATGTCATCTCTAGTAATCTTTACACCACTACTTCAATATCCATTGCCTATTTTTCAACACAACGCACTCTTCTCAGCAACAAATTACTTTACTTCCTCGTTAATTACGCGTACCTTCTCTGCCAATCATAGACCTCATTATTGCTCTTCCAAATTCCTCAGTACTTTTCTTTACACTTACAATAGTTAACTTCAGTACAACAATACCCCCTAATAGCTCTACTTTTCTCTCGGTAGCGAGAAAGATAAAAGATGATAGACGAAGTACAGAAAGACAGAAGAGGAAGACTGACAATACGAAAGGAATATGAAATAATGTTGTCGATAACTCGAGTACCTGAACGATTGTCAGTCACCTGACATTGCAAAAAGTGCAATGCCCTCTGTGGTCTTTACCCCCAGCTCCTATCCTTGATGTACATATCTCTTTAAGTCAATAATACTGCTTAATCCCAACAATTTTCGTGATTTACAGTATTCTAACCTGTGGGTGTTAGCATGTGGTTTCTTAACCACCCTCTATAACAGGTACCCTTGAGTCACGCAGCCCTATTCTCTCTAATGTCTTTTGTTAATGTTTTCATGTGATATTCTCTAACTTTGCTCCAGAGCCACATCATCGACATCCAGAAATTCTACCATATCAAACAACAGATTATTGGGCCCAACTCCTCACATTAATTCACACACATGGAGAAAAACCTTTTGCCTCACGCTTCAGATGATGAATTACTTCCTCAAAATATTCTAAGTATTGTGCTCATACGTCTGTTTTCTGTGCGAATATGTTCGACATAATCTATTAAGTTCTTTCATAATTCCTCCCACATATTATCTGGGCAAAAGTGTGCTGAAAATTTTATATATTTAATATTCCTATTTTCTGAACGTTCTTTAAACTTTATTGAGATGAATTGTGGGCCATTGTCTGAGAATATGGTACAAGTAATATAACAAAGTAAACTTTCAATAGTTTGTTCACCAGTAGTTTTGAATTTGCTTTTTTTGTTGGGCAGAATTTCACAAATTTTGTAAATCCACCTACTAGCACAATAATATATCCACATTTCTCTCTAGTTATGGGCGACGATCCAAAGAGTTCCATAGTCACACCCGTCTGCCATTAAACAAAAAGGCTTAGTAATGTCCACATGATGTAGTCCTTTAATGTTACACAAATCTTGCATATTTACTTCATCTTCCTGCAGTAAATCATATATAGCTTCCTTTCTATCGAAACCTTCTCCGTGTCTGGTAATTACATAAATATTTACAGGATTTCTCTCACTATTCACCCTCTTAGCATTTGTCAATCAGTTTACTGATGACATATCAAAACACCTCTCCACCTCTCCATAGGCACCTCCTCCCTTTTCACAGAAATTATTTCTTTTTTACTAATTCTTCATCACCTTCATCCTCCCCTAAATTCTCATTAACTGACTGAGCCTCTTTATGGTCGTAACCTACCTGCACTTCTCCCATTGCTGCGCATAAATCTTCATTAATTGCCTCAAATATTTCCTCCACCCTTTTCTCGCCTAAGTTCTGTACCCATCATCTGCATTCTTCCCTTTTCCATGACAAGATTCGCTATCCGTTTCATTGTACACGCTTTCATGTACATCAGATGATTTATTATTTTTCCTTTAAATCGTCTACCATATTCTCTATATTGCAGTGTTCCCTTCGTTCTTTCTTGTTAAGAAACTCTTTCACGCCACCGTTAAACCTCAGTTGTATCACTCCTTTTATTACATTCTGACTCCGTTATTTGGTTGTCATTGTATACAAACAACAAGTCTAGCGGATTGATATTACTGTTACTCGTTCTGCAAAAGCTAACCACTTCGCAGAGAGGATCTAGTTTAATTTACACGGAGATTCTGCTTCATTTCCTACTCTCGCGCCCACATGGTGTGTGTTTTGCAAATCTTCATCGTCACGTCTTGGAGAACGCGATCTGTACGCGGATCCCTGCTCTCTATTAATCGACCTATTTGCCGTAGCATGGCGCCATCTCCTGGTTCTTCTGCTGTTACTGTTACGACACATGCGCATTCTGTTCACACTAACGCTTCGACGTGTTTCTACGTTTCCCTGGAGCCCACAGTTCCTATTTACTTGCTCCCCTCTCTATGATAATTTTTCGAGCCTATTAATAAACTTGTTTAATTCATCCCTGGGAGTAGCAATAATGTTACGCTAATTCATAGGCAGCTTCCCATCTAAACCCATAATGATCTGCCCAGGCTCTAATTTATCAGTCAGATATGACAGATTAGTAAGTCACTACGATGCAAACCTTTTTACACTTTCAGTTATAGAATTGAACTTTTCCCCAGCACCGAAACTACTTTGTAACTCCATTTGCTTCTGGTTATTCCAATATTTTTTGAAAAAGGCTACTTTAAATTTTTCTGACGCGTCATACTGTTCAGTTGCAGTGACTCTCCATGTCCCAGCGTCCCCCAGGAATGTCGATGTAATAAAACTTGTCTATCTGTCGACAAATTTGGCAAAATATTTTCAAAGCCATATCAAAATTCTTTGGATGCACATTTCTAGACAAATCAAAACGTAGAAACAGTATTTGTGATATAAGGAACTTCATATGATACCATCACCGAACTACAACCCTCACCGTTGATTCCAGTTGTAATATTATGTTACTTTTAGACTTCGGAGAGTCTGTTGTCATACTTACGCGCTTTAGTTTGTATTGTTTCAACTTGATTAGTCAACTGATCTGTATTAGATTCTATCACTACCACATGATCAGATAGATCCTTCACAAAATTGAATCCATTTGCACCTTCAGTGCTAAAAGCTTTGTGCTCATTTTCGCAAACAAATTCTACAGCAGCAGTTCTTTTGTTCAACATTATGTACGTCCTCCTTAACTTGATCTACTCTTTCCGTGCTTCCAATAGTTACCTTTTCAATAACCTTTGTTTATGTTCGCAAACCAAACTATTACTACTACTGGACAGCTTTTTAAGTTCGTTAGCCAAACTTTTCACCATAAAATTGTTTTTCGTAGTTCCCATCAACCTATCAGTCGGCAAAGATTCCCTGCATACTTTCTACCCTACTTTCAACAGGCATTAGACTCACCTGAGCATCTGTTTCCAAACTTTCTTGTTCGTTTACGTTACATGGACTAATATCAAACAGACTAGCATCACTAAAATCACTCAACCGATTACTGTCAGTTTAAACTATCTCCCATAGTTACATTTTCCGAAACATTTTGCTGCAGTTCTACCCCCGCAAATGGAAGTAACTGAGTTACTGCAACATCATTATTTACTAGATCAGCTGTCTGTTTTTTTGTTCAGGAGTGCTTGTCTGACTGACACTCGCACTGAACTGTACCTCATTCCCTGGTTTCACATTTACAGACTTCCATCCCTGCAAGTCTTTTCATAGAAGCACACAACAAGTAGATTACACTTATCTCTGGTTGTCTGTTGTGGTGTCGGCTTGTTGTCTCTGCGGGTCCGACCTCCGCCTTAAGCTACACCAGTTTCAGGGTCCTCATTTGCTGCTTATTGTCAGCGCCGCTCCGCTGCGCCGGCCGTTAGCTGCATATCTGCTGCTGCCTTGTCCAATTCTACGCTGCGCCCTGCCTTGTCTTGATGACATTTGGCATCTGTTTGCCGTCGTCAAGTTCCCGTCCTCTTGGTACCAACCATCGTTTTTACTTTCGCGTGCACTGTTTCATGTTATCTTTTGCTCACGGTCTGTTACACTGCCCTCTTTTTAAACCGTATCCGACGGCAGTTTTGACCTCCTACAGCTTTTTACTTCCGGACGCGTTGGAAAGGGTGTAACGGCGTGGTGAGTTTTGTTTATCCTACAAAAAGCGCCCACTCAGCTTGTGGTGAATTTCTTCTTCTGCAGTCCGGTCCACACGCCTTCCCAATAAAAACGAATGATGTTCTTCTGCAGGAAAAGCTGTAGTAAAACCAGTTGCATTACATGAGTCTGGTGACTGCAACAAATGTTTTTCAGTGTCAGGGTAAATGAGCGATTAATTGAAAGGTCGTTTGTAAATGAAAACTTCGATATATTACCTCTTTTTTGATACAAAATCAGTTCCAAGCCCATGGTAATCAAGTTCTAGTTCATCAGTCACGCGCAATCATAGTTAGTTGTAATAGCCAGTTATGGTATCAAACCAAAACTAATACTAGGAAGGATTACAAAACGGATTACCTGTGACAGAAGGCTCGCTCAAATATTGTTCAATTTGAGCACTATGAATGGTCAGTTCGCGGTCACTGCTTGTATAACATGTCACACGGATTCTGATTATTCAAAAGTCACAGTTTACATATTAAAAGCGGATTTTCTGGTGTTCCTTCTTCTCACACATTCGTATCCACTTCGCGGCACTCCACGATCAAGTTTTAATCATTATTCTATAAAATTGTCACATCTATCGACAGCTCCTTACATCCGCATCCCAACATGATAATGGCTGAGCTCCGAACTGAGCCTTTAGATTTCATAAAGCAGTTCTTTAACTCACAAAATACCCACGAACTTACTGTCCTCCGATTGACTGGTTGAGATCATAGTCAATTCGATATTAGTATCAGACCGCGCGTCTCTTACCTTTGACCAGTCACTACTTAATAGCTTTTATGAACGATTCACTAAATGAATAAATTTAGAAAATCCACAACTATAAAAAGAATTCCTTTTTTAATAACAGAATCATCGTAAAATGTTTCTTTTTTTCCCAGTCCCATGAACTGGCTAGTCGCACTTCACAATTACCCCTGACTGTGATTCACTCTCTCTGCATTCAGGTCCCACGTAACGTATAATCAGTTAACAGACATAACAACATTTATTAATTATCTTCCATTCACACCAACATTCACACTAATAAACAAATTAAATTATGAAAATTTATTGAAAGTCGTAATAGTCACAGCAGGTCAGTCTTGTTTCCAAAGTATGTTTTAACTACGTATTATTTCAGATTCAGTAAGATTCTGACACCTTTCGGCCACAGTCGTAGCTATACTCTGTTCATCGTAAGAATAAACCTGATGTAAACAAACTCAAACGCTATGATTGATCAGAAACCGTAGCACAGGTACATTTTTGTTATGAGGGGCCCGAGTTCGATTCCCGGCTGGGTCGGGGTTTTCTCCGCTCAGGGACTGGGTGTTGTGTTGTCTTCGTCATCATTTCATCCCCATCCGGAGCGCAGGTCGCCCAATGTGGCGTCGAATGTAATAAGACCTCCACCAAGGCGGCCGGACCTGCCCCGCAAGGGGCCTCCCGGCCAATGACGCCAAACGCTCATTTCCATTTTTCGATCATATCTGGTAAGGATTTCAGACCGCGCAGCAGTACTCCAAAGAGGATGGACAAGTGCAGTGCAGGCAGTCTCTTTAGTAGATATATTGCATCTTCCAAGTGTTCTATCCAATACAACGCAGTCTTTGGTTCAGTTTCCTCACAACATTTTCTGTGTGTTCTTTTCAATGTAAGTTGTTAGTAATTGTAATTACTAGATACTTAGTTGAATTTACGGCCTTTAGATTTGGTTCATTTGGCGTGCAATCGAAGATTAATCGATTCCTTTTCGCATTCACGTAGAGGACCTCACACTTTTCATTATTTAGGGTGAATTACAAATTTTCGCTTCATACAGATATCTTTTCTAAATCGTTTTCCAATTTGCTAAAAGATAAACAACAGCATTAACTACAAACAACCTAAAAGGGCTGCTCAGATTGTCTCCCAAATCATAATATAGTTTAGGAACAACAGAGGGCCTATAATCCTACCTTGGGGAGCGCCAGAAATGACTTCTGTTTTACTCGATGGCTTCCCGTCAGTTACTATCAACCGTGACCTCTCTGACAGGAAATCACAAATCCAGTCACATAACTGAGACGATTTTCCATAAGCAAACAATTTGATTATAAGCCACTTGTGAGATACGATGTCAAAAGGTTTCTGGAAATCTAGGAATACGGAATCAATTTGAAATCCCTTGTCGATAGCACTGAATACCTAGTGAGAGTAAAGAGCTAGTTGCGTTTCGCAAGAACGATGTTTTCTAAATCCGTGTTGACTATTTACAGATCATTCTCTTAGAGGCACTTCATAATATTCGAACACAACATATGTTTCAAAATCCTGTTGCATATCTACGTTAATGATACAGGTCTGCAATGTAGCAGATTGCTCCTACTACCTCTCTTGAATACTAGTTTGACCTGTGCAACTTTACAGTCTTTGCGTACAGATCTTTCGTCGAGTGAGCTGTTGTATATGATTGTTAAGTATGGATCTATTCTATCAGCATTCTCTGAAAGGAACCTAATCGGTTTACAGTCTGGATCGGAAGTGTTGCTTTTATTAACTGTTCTCAGTTGCTTCTCTACTCTGAGAAGCGGGTCCGGGGTCGATTCCCGGCCCAATTGGGGATTTTCTCTGCTCGTGGACTGGGTGTTGTGTTGTTCCTACCATTATCTCATCATCACCGAAGCGCAAGTCAACCAATGTGGCGTCACTTGATAGAAGACTTGCACCCGGCAGCCATCAGTGCCACACAATGATTTCATTTCTACTCCGAGATACCTCCTTCTAAGTTAATCACGTTCGTACCTGTCCCTGAAAACAAGTCCATGTTTTGCTCAAGGTACAAAATGACTATATGATCCTGCGCAGCCAACGAGCCATGCCTATATCGAATGATTTTTTGCTCTGCAGCAGAGTATGCACTGATAAAAGACTTCTTGCCAGATTAAAACTGTGTGCCAGACTGGAAGTCAAACCTTTGATCTTTCCCTTCCACAGGCAAGTGCTACCTAAACAAGACTTGTAATCAGCCCTCAAAGCTTCATTTCCGGCAAAATCTCATGCCCGACCTTCCAACCTTTACAGAGATTCCGCTGCATGTCTGTAGGGGAAGCCTCCAAGTTGTGGCTGAGCCACGTCTCTGCTGTATCCTTTCTTCCAGGAGTGCTAGTCTGTCCTGTCAGGCGCTAGTTGCGTGGGGTCACTGCCATGCTGTGTGGTGCTGAGTGTGGCTCTCCTGAACCCACTGATTCAATATTTGCATGACATTTTTATGATACTGACCATGGCAAGCAGCAATATTACAGAACAAGTCCTCTCTTGATAGGACATGATCCTACCACTGTCAAATTCTGACATGCACGAGACCTGACATGATCTCACAAGCAGCCGACTTCCAAATACAGTGTTAGTGAGACACCAACTGTGTAATCTTTGCTTGTGTACAGAACATACTCCTACATACATTTTGTGATTGTGCTGAATTGCTAATCATTTGACGTTTATTACGTGCCACATCCGTGGTATTTCAAGTTTAATGGACAGCAGTGTGTATGAAATTTAATGAGATTACCAGAGCCTTTACAGGATTTTTAAACAGTTTGCTTGTGGAGAAGGAAATGTCATAGCTGGCTAAAAATGGTGACGACCTGGAGAGAGGTAGAGAGAGAGAGAGAGAGAGAGAGAGAGAGAGAGAGAGAGAGAGAGAGCGAAAGGGGGGTGGGGGTGGAAGGCAGATAGAGAGCCTTCTGCACCTCTTCCAACCAGCCTCCAGGTCAAGCCTGTCCAAGAATCTGTTTGTTGTGCAGCTGACGGAGTTACGCAACTGTGTAACGTAAATAATCATCTTGTGGTACAGTTCTTCTTGTGGTGTCCCACAATGTAACATATAGTTTTTATGTTGCTATAATTACGTAATTTGTTAGTGGAATGGTGTAGCTTTTAGAAGTAAGACATACAGAGTTTGAACATTATCAGGCAAACAATTTGCCCAAAAAATCGATGTATTTCGTCACTGTACACTTTTTAAATTACATCAACCTTTTTGAAACTTATTATACTGGAATCATTCTCTAGACAGAATATGGCGCTGTAACCTCTATATTCTAACTTACACCTAAATGGTGGATAGTATGTAACGTTTTCTGACTTTTACCAATACTTACATTTCCTTTAAAAACTCAAATTATTGAACTTTGCAGAAGATTTCTGAATCATATCTTTGTATCAAATTACTCAATCTATCTAAATGTTAACTCTAGAGATGCATCTTTAAAATCTTGTCGTATGTAATAACAATGTGGGAGCATTCTTTGAAGGAAGCTGTAAACATATTTCTGATATGTTGCCTCTAGTATACACTGAGGTGACAAAAGCCAATCGATACTTTATAATAATGTGTCGGACCTCCTAACGTAGTGCAGAAATATTTGGCCATGCTGCCTCTAGTGCTGTCCACAATTGCGAAAGTCTTGCAGGGTTGCTGCGCTGTCTTGTGCGTCTTGCCATCGGAGGTTCGAGTCCTTCCTCGAGCATGGGTGTGTGTGCTGTTCTTAGCTTAAGTTTGTTTAAGTAGTGTTATACCGGAGGCAAGGTAGCCCCTGAGGGCCGGCAACCCATATTACACCACGGAGGACGAGGTTGTCTATGCCCAAGCGTACCAAAAGCACCATGGTAAACACCGGCTATTTACATACAAGATAATGGAAACAGACATTCCGAGCACTACTTCCTGCAAGGGGAGCTAGAGCCACGGCCTGCAGGAAGTATCACTACGCCAAAACCTGATTGGCTGGAGACAGCTATATAGGTGCTAGAACCAGCCACGAAGTTCAGTTCACGCCGGACGCCGACCTCGGGTACTGCGACCGTTGAAGATTACGTCTTCGTCTCGGAATTGGACAGTTACTAGTGTGTGAGTGTGTTACCACGAGCCTTTGTGGACAATTAGAAGTGAACTTTTGTTTGCCTCAATTAGGAGACTTTTTTTTCGTTGTTGTTACCTTTTGTTTGTATGTTGAGTCATCAACCTCGTGAATTTACATCAATAAAAGTTGTGTTTACGAAAAATTACGATTTGTCAGTCACAACAGAAGCCTAGGGACCGATGACCTGAGCTGTTTGGTTCCACAGGAACTTACCGCAAATTTCGAAATTTTTTTTCTTCCCGGTGCAGAATTTTGTGCAGAACTCACCTCTCGATTACATCCCATAAATTTTCGGTATGATTCACATCGAATGATCTGGGTGGCCACATCATTCACTCGAATTGTTTAGAATGTTCTCCCAACCAGTCGTGAACAACTGAAGCGCAGTAACATGGTGCATTGTAATCTACAGAAATTCCGTCATTGTTTGGGAAGATGAACTCCATGAATGGCTGCTAATGGTCACTGATGCTTCAGTTGGACCAGAGAACCTAGTCCACCCCATGTAAACACATGGCACTCTATAACGGACGAAGCGTCAGCTTGCACAATGCTTTGTTGACAACCTGGGTCCATGGCTTCGTGGGGTCTGCGACACACTCAAACCCCACCATCCGCTCCTACCAACTGAAATCGGGACTCATCTGATCAGACCACGGTTTCCAGTCGTCTTGAGCCCAACCGATACGATAACATGCCAAGGAGAGGCGCTGCAGGCGATATGTTGTTAGCAAAGGCACTTATGTCAGTTGTCTGCTGCCATAGGCAATTAACGCCGCATTTCGCCGTACTGTCCTAACGGATAAGTTCTTCGCACGTCCCACATTGATTTCTGCGGATATTTCACTCATTGTTGCTTGTCTGTTAGCACTGAAAAGTCTCCGCAAATGCCGCTGCTCTAGGTCGTTAAATGAAGGCTGTCGGCCACTCTGCTCTCGGTGGTGAGAGGTAATGCCTGATATTTGGTATTCTCGGCACACTCTTGACACTTTGGATCTTGGAATACGGAATTCCCTAACAATTTCCGATATGGAACGTCCCATGCGTCAGGCTCCAACAGACACTCTGCGTTGAAAGTCTGTTAATTCACACCGTGCGGTCTTAATCACGTAGGAAACGTTTTCACATGAATCACCGGAGTAGAAACGACAGCTGTGCCAATACACTGCCCTTTTATACCTTATGTAAGTGATACTGCCACCATCTGTATATGTGCATATCGCTATCCAGTGACTTCCGTCACGTCAGTGTAATTGCATTCAAAGGACAAGAGAACCTGGCCAATTTATCAAGGCCAGTTGATAAATCGAGGATCGAATTAGCAAGAGTCAACGGTATATACATGGTGGTCCTTTGATAGTAATCGGGCCAAATGTCTCACGAAATAAGCATCAAACCAAAAAACTACAAAGAACGAAACTCGTCTAGCTTGAAAGGGGATACCAGATGGCGCTATGGTTGGCCCGCTAGATGGCGCTGCCATAGGTCAAACGGGTATCAACTGCGTTTTTTTAAAATAGGAACCCCCATTTTTTATTACATATTCGTGCAGTACGTAAGGAAACATGAATGTTTTTGTTGGACCACTTTTTCGCTTTGTGACAGATGGCGCTGTAATAGTCACAAACGTATAAGTACGTGGAATCACGTAACATTCCGCCAGTGCGGACGGTATTTGCTTCGTGATACATTACCCGTGTTAAAATGGACCGTTTGCCAATCGCGGAAAAGGTCCATATCATGGTGATGAATGGCTATTGTGACCAAAATGCACAACGGGCGTGTGCTATGTATGCTGCTCGGTATCCTGGGCGACATCATCCAACTGTCCGGACCATTCGCCGGGTAGTTTCATTATTTAAGGAAACAGGACGTCTTCAGCCACATGTGAAACGTCAACCACGACCTGCAACAAATTATGATGCCCAAGTAGCTGTGTTAGCTGCTGTCGCGGCTAATCCGCACATCAGTAGGAGACAAATTGCGCGAGAATCGGGAACCTCAAAAACGTCGGTATTGAGAATGCTACATCAACATCGATTGCACCCGTACCATATTTCTATGCACCAGGAATTGCGCAGCGACGACTTTAAATGTCGTGTACAGTTCTGCCACTGGGAACAAGAGAAATTACGGGACGATGACAGATTTTTTGCACGCGTTCTATTTAGCGACGAAGCGTCATTCACCAACAGCGGTAACGTAAACCGGCATAATATGCTCTATTGGGCAACGGAAAATCCACGATGGCTGCGACAAGAGGAACGTCAGCGATCTTGGCGGTTTAATGTATGGTGCGGCATTATGGGAGGAAGGATAATTGGCCCCCATTTTATCGATGGCAATCGAAATGGTGCAATGTATGCTGATTTCCTACGTAATGTTCTATCGATGTTACTACAAGATGTTTGACTGCATGACAGACTGGCGATGTACTTGCAACATGATGGATGTCCGGCACATAGCTCGCGTGCGGTTGAAGCGGTATTGAATAGCATATTTCATGACAGGTGGATTGGTCGTCGAAGCACCATACCATGGCCCGCACGTTCACCGGATCTGACGTCCCGGATTTCTTTCTGTGCGGAAATTGGAAAGATATTTCCTATCGTGATCCACCGACAACGCCTGACAACATGCGTCAGCGCATTGTCAGTGAATGTGCGAACATTACGGAAGGCGAACTACTCGCTGTTGAGAGGGATGTCGTTACACGTACTGCCAAATGCATTGAGGTTGACGGACATCATTTTGAGCATTTATTGCATTAGTGTGGTATTTAGAGGTAATCACGCTATAACAGCATGCGTTCTCAGAAATGATAAGTTCACAAAGATACAGTATAACATTGGAACAACCGAAATAAAATGTTCAAACGTAACTACGTTCTGTATTTTAATTTAAAAGACCTACCTGTTACCAACTGTTCGTCTAAAATTGTGAGCCTTATGTCTGTGACTATTACAGCGCCATGTATCACTAAGCGAAAAAAGTGGTGCAACTAAAACATTCATATTTCTCTACGTACTAGACGAATATGTAATAAAAATAGGTGTTACAATTTAAAAAAAAAACGCAGTTGATATCCGTTTGACCTACGGCAGCGCCATCCAGCGGGCCAACCATAGCGCCATCTGGTTTCCCTCTTCAAACTAGACAAGTTTCGTTCTTTGTTGTTTTTTCGTTTGACGCTTATTTCGCGAGATATTTACCCGGTCACGATCAATGGACCACCCTGTATGTGCATATCGCTATGCAGTGACTTGCGCCAGTGTAAATTCATTCAGGGGGCAAGAGAACCTGGCCCATTTATCGAGGCCAATTGATGAATCTACACTCCTGGAAATGGAAAAAAGAACACATTGACAGCGGTGTGTCAGACCCACCATACTTGCTCCGGACACTGCGAGAGGGCTGTACAAGCAATGATCACACGCACGGCACAGCGGACACACCAGGAACCGCGGTGTTGGCCGTCGAATGGCGCTAGCTGCGCAGCATTTGTGCACCGCCGCCGTCAGTGTCAGCCAGTTTGCCGTGGCATACGGAGCTCCATCGCAGTCTTTAACACTGGTAGCATGCCGCGACAGCGTGGACGTGAACCGTATGTGCAGTTGACGGACTTTGAGCGAGGGCGTATAGTGGGCATGCGGGAGGCCGGGTGGACGTACCGCCGAATTGCTCAACACGTGGGGCGTGAGGTCTCCACAGTACATCGATGTTGTCGCCAGTGGTCGGCGGAAGGTGCACGTGCCCGTCGACCTGGGACCGGACCGCAGCGACGCACGGATGCACGCCAAGACCGTAGGATCCTACGCAGTGCCGTAGGGGACCGCACCGCCACTTCCCAGCAAATTAGGGACACTGTTGCTCCTGGGGTATCGGCGAGGACCATTCGCAACCGTCTCCATGAAGCTGGGCTACGGTCCCGCACACCGTTAGGCCGTCTTCCGCTCACGCCCCAACATCGTGCAGCCCGCCTCCAGTGGTGTCGCGACAGGCGTGAATGGAGGGACGAATGGAGACGTGTCGTCTTCAGCGATGAGAGTCGCTTCTGCCTTGGTGCCAATGATGGTCGTATGCGTGTTTGGCGCCGTGCAGGTGAGCGCCACAATCAGGACTGCATACGACCGAGGCACACAGGGCCAACACCCGGCATCATGGTGTGGGGACCGATCTCCTACACTGGCCGTACACCACTGGTGATCGTCGAGGGGACACTGAATAGTGCACGGTACATCCAAACCGTCATCGAACCCATCGTTCTACCATTCCTAGACCGGCAAGGGAACTTGCTGTTCCAACAGGACAATGCACGTCCGCATGTATCCCGGGCCACCCAACGTGCTCTAGAAGGTGTAAGTCAACTACCCTGGCCAGCAAGATCTCCGGATCTGTCCCCCATTGAGCATGTTTGGGACTGGATGAAGCGTCGTCTCACGCGGTCTGCACGTCCAGCACGAACGCTGGACCAACTGAGGCGCCAGGTGGAAATGGCATGGTAAGTCGTTCCACAGGACTACATCCAGCATCTCTACGATCGTCTCCATGGGAGAATAGCAGCCTGCATTGCTGCGAAAGGTGGATATACACTGTACTAGTGCCGACATTGTGCATGCTCTGTTGCCTGTGTCTATGTGCCTGTGGTTCTGTCAGTGTGATCATGTGATGCATCTGACCCCAGGAATGTGTCAATAAAGTTTCCCCTTCCTGGGACAATGAATTCACGGTGTTCTTATTTCAATTTCCAGGAGTGTAGATTAGAATTAGCAAGAGTCAACGGTATATATAAGAATATAAACGCCTTTAGTTAAGTGTTGCGGAAAGGGGGGGGGCGGAGGGATGAATTGACGATACCTCCCCTCACCTCCTACCCTTGTTGAGATACGTTATGTTTGAGCGCCCAGTTTTGCGTTGATAGCAACGTGGCAGCGGTGTCCACCAGCAAGCCTCGCTTGCGGCAGATGTGCGTTTTGCCGGTGTTAGGTTCCAGGTGCCGGTGGCGCGTTGCCCGCCCGCCAGAGCGACCTTGGCAGGCGCCCAGGGCTGCCACCTGCGGCGAAGACCAGACACCGCAACCCGCCGTCGCCTGACGTGGCGGCCGTTCCGCGCCATTAGGCTATTGGCCGGATTAGGCGCTAATCCTGACGTACGGTGCAGCGCTCTGGCCGGCCGTCTTGGGACCTCCCCCGTGGGCTTAGCTTACCTCAGGCGTGCGGCCGGCGCTGTTTCTCGTCGGAATCGAGACACTGTTATCCTCTGCGAGTTCTGCTCTCTTTAGACTCTTGGTAGGTCGGTTATCGAGATCCAGCTACACTAGTGTAGTGCCTATGAAGTCTTTCACCACAGAGTCATTCCATAAAATGTTATCGGTTAACTCGCCGTGGCAGTTTCGTACAAAAACCCAATATTTCGATGACCGCCTCTACCTCGACGACTTCCTACAGACAGAACTCAATACTCCAACAACAGCACAAGATATTGAACAGAGTTGACAGTTGATGGTTGGAGAGATGACATCACAGTTACAGATAGTCGTCGTAAACCAGTTATATTGGCCACTGATACATCGTATATACGGATCTTGATAACCCCTTCAGCATCATATAAGGCCTGAAGATGGCGCACTGAAGCGCCGAAACGCAGCTGCACAATAAATAAGATCATAAGGACGGTTGTAGGTGTTTCATTTTCTTATAATTCAACAAATACTACATCCCATACACAATACAGCTCCCGGTCATGACTGCATCACCTATAGACACCTGGGAGAACGCCCCCTCTCCTTCCTGGACATCCTAGCCATCCTTTATAAGACAATCCTACACGCAGGTTTCTATCCTGAACCATGGAAAACCTGTCGAATCCTCTTCTTTCTCAAACCTAATCAACGTGCCATTGGCACCTCTGTGCAGTCTGAGGTGCTGGGCGCCTAGCCAAGGTTCGCACGGCTGCCCCCAAACAGAGGTTCGAGTCCTCCCTCAGGCATGGGTGTGCGTGTTCTCCTTAGATGAAGTTAGTTTAAGTTAGATTAAGTAGTCCGTAAGCCTAGAGACCAATGACCTTAGCAATTTGGTCCCATAGGAACTTACCACAAATTTACAAATATCCAAACTGGCACATCCTCCTACCATCCCATCCGCCTCCCCTCCATGTTTAGCAAGATCTTCGATTTCATTTTATCCTGCTGTATCCATAAACATTTACAAAAACATCTACCCATTCTTGTCCATCAATCTGGATTCCATCCCAATTGTTTCCTCTGATGACCAGCTCCTGTCCTTTATTTATCTACTATCCCACCAAATCAAGAACTGCAAATCCGCCATTTTTGTCTTCCTTGATCTTGAGAACGCTCACAGTTTTCTGTGCTCCTCTTTAAGCTTCACGCCTGTCCACTTTCCGTGAACTGTGTATGCCTCATTGTCTCTTTTTCTCTGGTTGCGCATGTTATGTCACCATCAAGAACACCTACTCCCATATGTTCCATCCCACTGCAGGTCTGCCCCAAGGTTCTGTCCCCTCACCTCACCTGTATGCCCTCTACATTGCCGACATGCCAAAGCCCCCTCCTCCTGTTTATCTGCTCCAGTATGCTGATGACACTGCCTTCCTCACCCTCTACCCTACCCTCCACAGGTCCCAACGGTTCCCCCAGTTCCGTCTCAATCAGTTGACCGTCTGGTGCAACCGGCGGCTCCTCAAAACCAACCCTATCAAAATACAGAAATAATTATAGGCTGAACAACCCACTGCTTCCATCCCCACGACTTTTACGTTTACGACCGTCCTAGCTAATTAACTAACACACTAACTTACGTCAGACTAGAACCTGATCGCCGACTAACATCGAAGCCCCATCTACTAACCATTCAACAGAAAGCCCATAACAGACTATAATTACTAAAACTGCTAACTCACTGAACATAGGAATTGTACCTTCCCGCAATCCTCCATTTGTGAAGCACCCTCTACTACACCAACGTGGTATGAACTTCTGCTCGTCCCTCCTTTTATCACGCCCTACAGATCCTTGAACGCCACGCAGACCACCTAGCCTTTCAGATCCACTTAGCCTCCCATACCTGAATCCTCTACCAACTTATAAAATTCTCAACCAACTCTTTCGTCTCAAATACCTGTGAATGTACTACATTACTCATAAACTCGACACTACCCACCACCTAGTCCCCCCCCCCCCTCCCCTGCTCATTGATTGTGGCACTCTGCCTACCAACCACCTAGTCCTCCCCCCCTCCCCTGCTCACTGATTGTGGCACTCTGCCACGCCTCCACCACCACATTCCCCCAACGCTGCACCTCCACACCCTCTACATCCTCTCCCAATGAAACTTTAATCGCCGTCCCCTACCCAGCAATGAAATCCGTCCTGATATATATCTGTCCTATGAGATCTCAGTGATTCCTACAACCCTCCACTTGTCATGGCTCCCTTCTTCTCCAATCATCCCCATCTATACCCTAAGTCTTCGTTCAGAACTGAATCCCTCTCCACTCTCTGCCCATCCCTCCTCAAAACATCCACCGAACCACAAATCCTCTCCTATATGCTCCCTTTAAATGTTATGTTCCCCTGATACCCTTTTCCCTGGCAGTCTACATCCACTCATCTCCTCACTGATCTGTGTTTATATTTTAATCAGTCATCACATCCGCCTTTCCATTTATTTTAGGCAACTGTCTTTTTAGCTTTATACATTCTTGTATGACACTCTTTTCCATTCATCTTTGATTATATTTTAATTAATCACCGAATCAGCCTGTTATGTTTTAACTTATGCAACTGACTATCCGTTCGTTTTATTATACAGAACGTTTCTTTTCTCAGCCAGCATGAAGAGCGGCAAATTGTATCAGCTGACAGCCCACTCCTTGCCCATATGTGGTGGGGGAATGAAATAACAATAAAGAAAAAAAAAGATGACCACCTGTATCTATCTACACTACGTGATCAAAAGTATCCGGACACCCCCAAAACATACGTTTTTTGTATTAGGTGCATTGTGCTGCCACCTACTAACAGGTACTCCATATCAGCGACCTCAGTATTCACTAGACATCGTGCACACACGGACTTCGAACGTGGTCGGGTGAGTGGGTGTCACTTGTGTCATACGTCTGTAATGCTAGATTTCCACACTCCTAAACATCCCTAGGTCCACTGTTTCCGATGTGATAGTGAAGTGGAAACGTGAAGGGACACGTACAGCACAAAAGCATACAGGCAAACCTCGTCCGTTTACTGCCAGAGACCGCCGACAGTAATGTGTAATAGGCAGACAATTATCCAGACCATCACACATGAATTCCAAATTGCATCAGGATCCACTGCAAGTACTATGACAGTTAGGTGGGAGGTGAGAAAACATGGATTTCATGGTCGAGCGGCTGCTCATGAGCCACACATCACGCCGGTGAATGCCAAACGACGCCTCGCTTAGTGTGAGGAGCGTAAACATTGGACGATTGAACAGTGGAGTAACGAACCACGGTATACAATGCGGTAATCCGGAGGCACGGTGTGGGTATAGCGAATGCCCGGTGAACGTAATCAGCCAGTCTGTGTAGTGCCAACAATAAAATTCGGAGGCGGTGGTGTTACGGTGTGGTCGTGTTTTTCATGGAGGGGGGATTACACCCCTTGTTGTTTTGTGTGACACTGTCACACCACAGGCCTACACTGATGTTTGAAGCACCTTACTGCTTGCCACTGTTGAGGAGCGATTCGGGGATGGCGATTGCATCTTTCAACACGATCGAGCACCTGCTCATAATGCACGGCCTGTGGCGGAGTGGTTACACGACAGTAACATTCCTGTAATAGACTGGCCTGCACAGAGTCCTGAGTGAATCCTATAGAACCCCTTTGGGATGTTTTGGAATGCTGACTTCGTATGGTTCAAATGGCTCTGAGCACTATGGGACTTAACTTCTGACGTCATCAGTCCCCTAAAACTTAGAACTACTTAAACCTAACTAACCTAAGGACATCACACACATCCATGCCCGAGGCAGGATTCGAACCTGCGACTGTAGCGGTCGCGCGGCTCCAGACTGTAGCTCCTACAACCGCTCAACCACCCCGGCCGGCCCGACTTCGTACCAGGCCTCACCGACCGACATTGATACCTCTTCTCAGTGCAGCACTCCATGAAGAATGGGCTGCCATTCTCCAAGAAACCTTCCAGCACCTGACTGAACATATGCCTGCGAGAGTGGAGGCTGTCATCAAGGCTAAGGGTGGGCCAACACCAAATCGAATTGCAGCATTACCGATGGAGTGTGCCACGAACTTCTAAGCCATATTCAGCTATGTGTCCGGATACTTTTGATCACATAGTGTATCTATAAAGTGTAACTGTCGTGAAGGTGGCGACACTGTGACTTCCACGTCATTGGCTAGATTACGTCAAGGGGACGGCGCATGCTCAGTTGGCGCTGTCTGCTATCAGTTACCGTGTTTGTACTGTCTGCTCTGTGCCTTCATGCTGCCCCAAGTCGCTTACAATCGCCACTGCTCCTAACAGAGGGAAAATATTATGAAGTACTGCTCTGTAATCTTTATTTATTAACAGAGGCTAATATTCGCCGTTTAGTTTGAGACATCGATATCGAGATGAGTGCACCATCGTCACGGTCGCACCGCGGGCGGCGAGGACACCGTGTCAGTTAGCCAGACTCTACGGCGGCGTAGGCGACGTCGAAAGCGCGCGCGCGTCCCCCGGCCAGTTGTGTTCGTGTGTCTGAAGTTTCACGGTCGCCGAAGCAACAGAATTATAGGATCGCTTTTTCGAAACACCGTAATTCCTACACGTTGTGACGCTTAAGTTTGTAATTTGACTCGGAGGTGTGTACAGCCTTCCTCTGTAATGGTGCAGAAGCGTTGCGTCCTTCGACTTCAGACAGCAGCGTGTTGACTTATGAGAGAAAAAAGGCCACAGCCCAGAAGTTCATGTGAGCTCTAAGATGGGTTAAATAAAGATGTCACATTTGGTCCCTATTTCATCACAATTATGCGCAAGATGGTTCAAATGGCTCTGACCACTATGGGACTTACATCTGAGATCATCAGTCCCCCAGAACTTAGAACTACTTAAACCTAAGGACATCATCCTAAAAGACTATTCTTTTAATTACGACACTGAAGGTTATTTGTTTAATTAACTTAAGTCTTTCCGTTATACAACCAATTAAAAGTAAAAACCAACCACAATTGTATATGTATTCATATTTTAATAGTTTCACCACCTGTATTTAACCTTTTGTGTAAGAAGGACATTTTTTCTCAATGGTGTAATGTTATTTGGTGATTTTTTTTAATGATTTTAGGCGCAAGATTTATACAAAAATATGCAACCGTTTTGAAAATCGTAATTTTTATTTTGGCTTCCTTTTTTTGACAAACATACCTGAATTATTCATTGTTGCAATAAATGAACTGATTAATTACTGTCACACAAAATAACAATAATGCTGAATTATACAATGGACTATAACGAAGCAGCCACTTCCGTCAGTCAGAAGCAGCCGCGCGCTGCTACATTGACTTGTTGATATATTTTATAGTGATGCCAAAAAGTTGGAAGCTCTTACACATGATCAAAAGATGGAACATGCACAAATGTATATATGAGGTTTCCACTGGGGAAAAATATTTCGTTTGCAGCTAAGCCACATTAAAAAATAATGTACACAATTGTAGCCAGAGGGTCTGAAAGTGTTAAACATCTCTTGTAGTGCATGAATTATCCGTCAGTTGTGTAGTTCTGAATAAACCGTATACGGCGCAAAATAGAGAAGTAAACTTATCGCAGTGACAAATGTCGCAACTGCGCTGACTACGCGTCCCCTGACAGTAAGCATGTGACGCGTTCCTCACGTGCCAGCCGGCCGCACAGTTGGGTCACCGGCTCCTGGGTGCGTGTAGCGGGTAGCGGGCATTCAGGCGGTGACAGACGGCCTGGCACAGCTGTGGCCGCCGCGCGAAAGACGGGTCGCTATCTGGCGACTCCACAGGGGTCGGAATCAATGCGGAGAACCGCGGCGCGCTGCCGCAGCCGCCGACACGCAGGTGCCCTCACAGCTAGCTGGCTGCAGCTCCAGCCTAAGTCACCAGGCGCTCCGCTGTCGCTAGCCCACGGCCCATGTTCAGTAACATTAATGTCACCACCTGTCAGAAGCCTGAATAACCACCTTTTGCAGCTTTAACGTGCAGGAAAAGACGTAGTGAGGTTCTGAAAGGTACGTTCGATGATGTGAAGCCTTGACCAGTTGCGCTGTGTTTCTCGGTTGAGGATCCGTGGTGCGAAATGTGAAATCGATATGGTTTCACAGATTCTCGATTGGGTCTAAACCTGGGGAGTTTGGCACCAGAGGAGTAAGGCAAACGCATCTTGGTACTCCCAGAACTACGCATATACACTGCTAGCTGTTTAACACCTTGCATTGTCGCCGGCCGGGGTGGCCGAGCGGTTCTAGGCGCTACAGTGTGAAACCGCGCGACCGCTACAGTCACAGGTTCGAATCCTGCCTCGGGCATGGATGTGGCAGATGTGCTTACGTTAGTTAGGTTTAAGTCGTTCTAAGTTCTAGGGGACTGACGACGTCAGCAGTTAAGTCCTATAATGCTCAGAGCCATTTGAACCATTTTGAACCTTGCATTGTCCTACTGGTATATGCAATCGTGCTGAGGAAAAACAAACTGTACGTAGAGGTGGTCGTGATCTCCAAGGGTGGATGCATATTTGTGTTGGTCCAGACATGGAATCCCGCGAAACCATTTCCCGTACCATACCGCTCTCTCCTCTGCCATGGACTCTTTCGATGATTGTTGCGGGATGTTTACATTCAGACGTTCCACGCCGTACAAGCCAACGGCCATCTGTCCGAAGGAGCGTAAGGCCACCTACCGCCACTTAGTGGACGCCCAGTTCCGGTATTGACGTGCAAATTCCAGCAGACGATGAACAGCAATCAGCATGGGTAATTGAATTATGTCCCTTTTGCGGAGGCCCATAGGTGGCAAAAGCCCCTTGCTCCATTCGGACAGTTAGTTGCTCAACAGTTGCACGTCAAATGGACCGTATACATCTTCACAGCCGTCATTCACCCCTGTCTGTACAAGTATCCTCACTGGTGTTAGCCGATGTGTCTGTTGCAGCTGACTGAGTTTGGTTGTGTCATCTGCTGCAACATACATATGGGCTAACATAAGTAGGGTACTTGTTGTCCACTGTACAGAAGCTGTGCGTACCTTTTGGCACCTTATTGTATGAATAATTATGGTCAATAGCAAGGTGTGTGGTCTGAGAATGGGCGTGTCTGCCCGAAACTTGTTACCACTAAAGCTGAATTTTATATCAGTGCAACTGAGACTGACGAATTAAAAAAATCACCCAATTTCCTCAGTTTTGTTGTTGTTGTTTTGTGTTGTTGTTGTTGTTGTTGTTCTTGGTCGTGGTGGTGGTGGTGGTGGTGGTGGTGACGGCGCTGCCGCTGGCGGCGGTGGCGGCGGATTTCTTCCAGAAATCTGGTGCGATGTCGCTGCCAACGTCATCCAATAGAGCTCAATGTGTTCCGGGAAATATAAGGCGAACCACAACATCAACGACGAAAAATTCAGAGCTTCTCCAGCAATATCTGCCGAGTATCTTGATATAAGGGACACACGGTCTCTCGTGGCTTGTTGCACAGAGTAATTTCTTATACCACTTACCTTCGCATCTGTATTGCACTGAAAATACCTGCACAGACGGCATGCGCGGTATGTCTTGTCTGCAAACAAACTTGTTCCATCCGTTCACGGTGCTTGGACCAATTTACCCTTCGTCCTCGAGCTTGCATTTAGTGCTGCTCGGTACCATCTCTTATTCGATTTTGCAGCAGTGTTGGTCGCACCTTAACGCTATGCTGAGCTGTTCCCTCACGACAGCGGCGACATCACAGCACTGAGGATTTTTGGATTAGTATGTGCTCTGCGTCGTACGCTTTGCTAGTTGAATATTACAAGTTTCTTCACTGTTTTGAAGGTATTTTCACAGCTACATACCTAATTAGGGTAACAAACCGAAAAAAATGATAACTATATTATTGCTCTGTTACGAGCAACCCGAGAAACCGGGTCTCTTATACGAAAATGCTCAGAAATATCCCTCATCAAGCTCCGAAATTTTTTCGATGGAGTACTGCTTCTCCCTGATTAATTTTTCAAGTCCAGAGCAGTAAGTCATCCAAACTGTTGCTCCTGCAACTAGTGAAAACCCTGCTGCCCTTTTCTGGAACCATTTCTTAGTCTGGCCTGTCCACAGATATCCCTCCTTTTTTGGTGTAGACGGTACTGTTGACCGTATCACTGCGGTACGCAAGCCGCGCCACCACAGTGTACTGGTATTTAAATACTGGCACCGTAAGGAGGTGCGAATAATGTGGATTATTTCGTGGTGTGTGCCTGGCGGATGCTTTCACCAGCAGCAATTCACGCGTCTAAGTTCACACCTCCACAGCCTCTAGCTATGATTACCACTGACTGATTGATATATTTTAACACTCCTTTGACCAGAGTGATATCTATTATTTCTTCGTTCTCGAAGAAACGAATGCGCCGTCCAGCTTCGTGATAAAGAATACATTATAATAAAATGATGAATAATGTCGCCCTGTTTTCCGAAGTTTGCAAGCTACGGTGCATCCAGGTGTCATTTTCAGGATGGAGAAATTTAGAAATGTAAGAATTGCCTCACTTTCCAGAAGATATATTGTAAAAACTTTTACACAAATATATATTGCTGTCTGACATGCACGCAATACGTCCACCTAGAATGACGGACGGGAAGAGACAGATAGTTCAAGAGTGAAAAATTTGATGTCGGCCTAGGGAAACATTAGAATATAGATATAAGTTCATCTTTATTTTTGTACTTATCTCTCTTTGGCGCAGGAAATTTTATGTCGTGTCTTTGGCGTACACGGTGTTTTGATACTTATTACATGACATGCAGGGAGTTTCCGTAAGAGCGTAAAGAAACGTAAGAGTACAAAGAAAAGGCTCCAATGAACAATTTGAGGTAGGGAACCTGGTGTCGGAGAAGGCAGCTGAAGGTGATACGGAAGTAAACTTTGCTAGGAAGTGGCCGCCTGAATGGTCACCTGTACTTGCGGCTCGTGCAAAGAGTTCTGCCCGAGTTGCTGGAGAACGTACCCTTGGCTGTTCATGAGAGGATGTGGAATACAACATGACGGTGCAACGCCTCACTTCGGTGTGGATGGCCGCAACCATCACAGTGCTGTATTTCCTGGTCGCTGGATTGGAAGGGGAGGTACTATCCCATGGCCTGCGAGGTCACCTGACCTGAATCCCCTTCATTATTTCCTATGGGGATGTCTAAAGTCACTTCTGTATCAGACCGCATTGAATACAGAGATGGAATTAGTTGCCAGAATTGTAGCTGCCTGGAATGTGATTCGAAACACACCAAGCATATTTGTCAGGGTGCGTCAGAATCTTGTTCGCCGATGTCATGCTTGCATTGAGGTTGATGGCCGTCAGTGTCAGTACATTTTGTAAGATACAGTGCAAATGGTACGTTCATGTCAATCATGGTATTTTCAGTTAACTGTAACTAATGTAAATAAATAAATGCACAGTAATGTGATTTTATTCCTATTATCGCCGCCCGCGGTCTGAGGTGTTTTTGCCACGGTTCGCGCGGCTCCTCCCGTCGGAGGTTCGAGTCCTCCCTCGGGCATGGGTGTGTGTGTGTGTGTGTGTGTGTGTGTGTGTGTGTGTGTGTGTGTGTGTGTGTGTGTGTGTGTGTGTTGTCCTTAGCGTAAGCTAGTTTAAGTTAAATTAAGTAGTGTGTAAGCCTAGGGAGCGATACCCTTAGCAGTTCAGCTAATGATTCAAGTCTTTATCTCTGACATAATTACAATGACTTCGGCAGACCTTAAAGTATCCATTAGTGCAGTGTGTGTATTTGACATGCTTGCATGTTCGAAGGAACACCTTACAGACATTGCCAAATACAGACACTGTAGTGCTGTATTTCATGCCAAAGCCAAAGCAATCTGACGAGAAAAAGTAAGTAAATCTTGCCCTGTGCCGGAACCACATCACTGCACGAGCACCGTGCGGGATTAGCCGAGCGGTCTCAGGCGCTGCAGTCTTGGACTGTGCGGCTGGTCCCGGTGGAGGTTCGAGTCCTCCCTCGGGCATGGGTGTATGTGTTTGTCCTTAGGATAATTTAGGTTAAGTAGTGTGTGAGCTTAGGGACTGATGACCTTAGCAGTTAAGTCCCATAAGATTTCACACACATTTGAACACACTGCACGAGCACTATGGAAGCAGACAATGGGACATATAGAAGTCTGGGACTGTTCGCAAAGCGTAATCGGGTTCTTGAAGCCGTCAAGGCGACCGCTCACGTAGAGCGAGACATCCGGGTTCGAATCCTGGTCTGGTACAAATTTTAATTTGTTTCCAGTAAATTGTATTCTTGTGATGGTCCCGTATTCGCAAACAGCAAATACATTTAACGACTTAAAATACTCATTTCGTCCCTCTAAACAGTAACTCCTTCATGAAATTTCTCATTGGTCTCCCCCACTTCTTGCTCTATGCGCAGACCGAATAGTTTTTATGTTAGTACACTAAACTGATTGCAATGCAGTGCACAAATTTGACACAGTTATCGTTAAATTCCTAAAATACTGCCGGAGTAAATTGTCCGCATAAACCTCACCGCAGCTTTTTTTTTTTTAATAGAGAAAATATCTCGTCTGACTTCGGAACGAATTCAGTTTGCATAGCTGCTCGAATTTGTTCGCGTAACACGCGTGAAATGGGAATTACGGAACATGATTTGAAAATTATGCAAAATACGCCGGGAATTCGGCGGCACGTGTGGCGCTGTTTCAAATTACGATTCGCGGCGATAATCCGCTGCATTGCAAACGCTACGCGCTCCATCTCCAAACGCCTGCTGGCCAAAGTGAATCACAGTTAATTCGTTTATGTAGCGTAAAATTGCCGAACTGCTGCAAATAAACCGGGAATACATTTGAATTGCGCAAACATGTGGGCTCAGAGCTGCTAATTGTTGCCGTGAAACGGAAGCTGATGAAAACTGACGTGAAATGCAGTGGTTTAAATTCTCGTAAATCGTTTTCCAGCTTTCTATTTGTAACCTTATTGTTATATATGAACAGTTCGGAGACGCTTCTGAAATCAGAAACCACTCCTCTGCTTTACACATTTTATCGTTTATTGTGAGCTGGCCAGTTCATATTTCACTCCCTGTGATCGGTGCCGATTAACGTAGACTCATTAAGGGACGTTTGGAAGAGGCTTTACTGCTTGTTAATACTGTACTAGTCGTCTTTTCAAATTAATTGCACTGTAATTTGTTAAGAGCCAAAAATACATTGTTCAGCCAAAACATTATGACCACTGCCGACCGTGACGTTGGATGCTGCCTGGTGGTGTTCTGGACACGTGACGCGGTAACAAAGGTATGTAAGCACGGACGGGGGCTTACCCTAGCGCAGATTTGGTTGCAGATGGGGAAATCAGATGAGGTAAACTTTTTGAGGAAGACTAGGTTATTATGACGCAGAGCCTGTGAACGAGTATCTCCAAAACGGCGATGATCGTCGAATGTTAACGTGATACTGTCGTGAGCGTCTACGGAAACTGGTAGAGCCGGCCGGAGTGGTCGTGCGGTTATAGGCGCTACAGTCTGGAACCGGGTGATCGCTACGGGCGCAGGTTCGAATACTGTGTGTGATGTCCATAGGTTAGTTAGGTTTAATTAGTTCTAAGTTCTAGGCGACTGATGACCTCGGAAGTTAAGTCGCATAGTGCTCAGAGCCATCTGAACCATTTGAAACTGGTAGAAGGACAGTGAAACTACTAAAAGGGCGCTAAATGGTTGGACGCCCACGACTCTTCACAGAATGTGGGGTTCAAAGGCGTCTCTGTTCTGTAAAGTAGGATAACGGTTATTTGTGGCATCTCTGCCAAAACGCATAATGCTGGTACATGCACAAGTGTTTTGTAGCACACCGTTCAACGTACATTGTTGAACATGCAGCTCCGCAGCAGACCACCTCTACGTGTTCACATGTTGACCCTACGACATCGTCACTACGATTTCAGTGGGCACGGGACCATCGGGATCCGACCATCGACCAATGGAAAGTATCGGATCTTCTGGTGAATCACATTTTGATACACAAGGTCGCTGGTCATTTCCACAAACGGCTTCCTGCGGAATAATCTGCCTGGGATGCTTGAGAATCTTTGGCGATACGACAGGTTACGTGGTTTCCGCATGACGGAATACCACCCAACTTCCGCATACAGTTCGCCAGCACCTCGACAACGCCTTTCCACCATGTTAGATATCATGCGGAGACCCTATAGCTCGGTCTGTTGGATCACCGGACATAAGCCCCATGGATTTTTACCTCTGACGGCATCTGAAAATCGTTGTTTATGCCGAACCAGTTCCTGATTGCAGGCCCTTCAACAGAAAATGCAAATGTCTGCAGCAGTGCATGATGCTCCTTTAAACACATGCATTGCATCCCATGGAGGCCACAATGAACATCTGTTGTGACATGAACGCGATGCAGCTCTGTACTGTGTCCCGGGATGGTCTGTTGTCATTGCACACACACTGTACGTTTACAGACACATGTTTGTAGGACCTTTTTTCCTCCATTTCCAGTCAGGAATCCGTCCCTACAGTTTGTCGGTCTCATTAATGTTCACCCTGTATCAAATATTTATATAGATTCATATCAGTTTCATGATTACGCTGGTATGATTATGTTTGTGGTATGACAAACCACCGAATTATTGCAGAATTAAGAATGTTTGAACGTCGCCGTATTCCAAAAAGTGGCTAACACCGCCATTGTACACTTTTCCTACATTGCTTCTTTAGCAAAAAATGGTTCAAATGGCTCTGAGCGCTATGGGGCTTAACATCTGAGGTCATCAGTCCCCTAGAACTTTGGACTACTTAAACCTAACTAACCTAAGGACATCACACACATCCATGCCCGAGGCAGGATTCGAACCTGCGACCGTAGAGGTCGCGGGGTTCCAGGCTGAAACGCCTAGAACCACTCGGCCACGCCAGCTGGCGCTTCTTTAGCACCGCCATCCAGCAGCGCATCCTGGCCGCCAGTTTCCTTGGGAGAAACCATCGGTTGCCTGCCGCTGTGACTGTCCCTCTGTCGGCATGCTTGACGCCGTCCTACAAGGTCCCCCATGGAGGCAAAATCTCACCTTCAACATCTTAAACTTTAACGTGGCCGACTTTTCCGCAGCATTTCTCCCATCTTACAAACTAATATGTTGCGTGATTGTTCTTGGAACATACGCTGTCGCGGTTTCGTCGTGTACAGCGCCTATCTTGTGGTGTCTGCCACTTAAGTTCGTTAAGCATATCTGTAAAGCTCTGGCGCCGAGTAAACAATCACGTGACGAAACGTGTCGTTCATGGTGAGATCGTCTATCTCTTCTATTAAGGACACACAGTAGTTTCCGTTTCCCTATTATGTGAAAAAGGGGACTTATTTCTTTCATGCACTATCTCTTTCATATTTGTTTTACAGTCTGTAGTTTATCACAGATAATGCAGAATATTTTCTAAATAATTTCCAAGTACTTTGCACAATTTATGGCGCATAGATGCTTATGAAAAACAGTTGATGCACAAGATTTTCTAAAATGCTTCTTCACACCCAACAAAAAATATGTGAAGGAGACCAGATTTTTGCCTTATGAGATGCAAGACGTATTTAATTCCAAACATCAATTATGTTAACATAATAAAAACATTGTGTGTTTTAATTTTTAGGTAGTTTTTCTGAATAAAAAAGTTAATTTCTCTACACCCTAATTGAATCTGCATAAATTTTAGGTCTAATAGACAGATGCAGACAGTTACAAGTTGCAGAAAAACAATTAGCGCACTGTTTATAAAGTTCAGAAGATATGTGTACCTAAATTCTGAAGCATACAACTAGCAGGGAATTGCGAATAAAGATTTGATTCATATGAAATTGTATCTCTGAATGTTCCTGAAGCATGGTCTTCACCATGCTGTATTTCTTTGTCTTCAAGTTTGCTGTTGGTATTTCATTTAGCACTTCTCGTTTGTTTGGCGAATTTGTATTAATTATATGTATGGCCACGTAACTGACATTCCTTTTTGTGCCATGAGATTATTAGGGAAGGAAATACTTGTCGTGTAAGTAAATACATAATTTCTTAAAAGAGATTATATTTGCCTAACAGTAGAATTATACACTTGATTCTTCATCATGTGTAAAATAAAGGGGTCTTGCGATATAATTTCATAGTCGGTTATCGGTTATTGAAGCATCTTCTTTGGTAAAGGAAGTGGCCAAATGTGAACAATGTGATAGTGGAAACTGTCCAGAAGTAACGGAACAACAAAGTAGTAGGAAGGGTTAATCATCCACTATAAACAGCATCGTTGTTAACATTTGAATTTGAATCATCTGAAGGAGAGCCACGTGAGGGTTTCATCCTTGAAGCCTGATACACTTTCTCTCCATAGTATGGACTGCTTTGTAAACTGGATACTATCGAACTTACTTATATCGAATTTCTTGGTGTGTGGCATTGTTAGTATTCATTGCACACTAGTATCTACACCCACTAAAATCTGTAGCACTTCAGCAATAAACTTCCAATAGCACATGAACTAAACGAAAATAGACAGGAGCAAAGACGATCATTTACTCACGCTGGAAAGCAGCAGTCTTACCAATATACACAATACATCCCAAACAGAACCGCTGGAATCGAAATATTTCCAGTTGTTTTGCGAAATGCGAACGGCTTTCCACAATCGAATAAAAAGGGACGTGACGGTGTACAAGAAAGTAATTCTAAAATGTAGTCTATACTGGTCATTTCTAATTCTAAACCAAAAGACTATATATCAGTGGAATCAGAAATGTGAGTGCAGTTGGTCGGTTGTCTGCAGGAAGGCACCCAGACAGACGACTTCCTGGCATCCCACTATTCATCAGTGGTAATCATCAACTGAAGGAGAGGGGGTCCACGTCATCCGATACACAATGGATGGTGCAAGGCGAAGGATACAAACCCCTCACTTTGAATAAGACGTCATGGAACATGTAACTGCTAATCTACGAACAAGCACATATACACTTGCCCAAGCAATACACTGTTGCAGCACAGAAGAGTAAAGGACAGAAATAAAATAAAAAATTAATATAACTAATTCACATTACCACAAACAAACTCAAGTCTGGCCAGAGACACAGGAGGAAGCAGGAAGTGAGCCAGTATGTCACGTAAGGTTGTCGACACATTACGACATTGTCTATAGAGTGAGGATATGTATTCAGCAGAAAGGAGATCTCTTTCTCAAAGTTACATGGTGAGGAACTGACACTGCAGTTAACAGCCTATTAAGTGACTATAGCAGAATGAGGAGGACACGTGCGATCATTATGAACTGAGCCTTGTGTCACAGCCTCACGCCAGATGTCTTTAAATACTCCAGCTATCGTGATGAGTTGACCATTGGGATTGATGACATTCACAGTAATAGCACTCAATTCATGATTACGATAGTCCAGTGAATCTATATCCTCAATGCTCCAGCACAGTGAACTGGCCAAAGATTTGTACAAGATGATGGTCTTTACCTGATGAACTTCATGCTGCTCGCCGCCTGCCATCTACTGATGGAGGAACTGACTGTCTTTCGACAACGCCACATTTAATGACGATGGCAACACTGGATTTCACCACAGAAACCGTTAACGTGATCTCCTGGGGTCCACGTTCCTGTTGAACACTCATGCTCCTTCAGTTGGTGACACCTACCAGGGGTAGGGAGGAGATTAACTGACCATGCGACTATCGATGCCAGGTATGTCGTGGATGGGTCATCAAGGGTCATTGTGGAATTTGGAGCCGGCCGCTGTGGCCGAGCGGTTCTAGGCGCTTCAGTCCGGAAGCGCGCTGCTGCTACAGTCGCAGGTTCGAATCCTGCCTCGGGCATTAGTTAGGTTTAAGTAATTCTAAGTCTAGGGGACTGATGACCTCACATGTTAAGCCCCATAGTACTTAGAGCCATTTGAACCATTTTTTTTTTTTAGAATTTGGATTGGGACTGAGTACACTTCAGCAGCCACTGCGAGAAACACTTCATGCTGAGTAGTCACATCTCCTGCTCGCTAGCAGTCCACTGTAAAAAGAAGGGAAGAAGATTTGGTTTTAAGTCCTGTCTACATCGGTGTCATTAGAGACAGAACACAACCTCAGATTGCGTCAATGGTGGGGAAGGAAGTCGGCCATGCCCTTTCAAAGGAACCATCCTGACATGTGCCTGGAGTGACAGAGGGAGTTCACTGAAAACCTAAATCTGGATGGCCAGATACAGGTTTGAACCATCGTCGTCCAGAATGTGAGTCCATTGTGCTAACAGTGCTCCACCTCGCTCGGTTCAATCCTCCTTGACTCCAGGGTCGCTGACATCTTCTGTTGGATGTGCTACTACTAAGAAGACGTCACTTAGAATCCAGCACGCAGCTGAATGAACAGCAGTCGAATCTCGTGCGGAGGAAAGACGACTTGTAACCGTTGAGAGTAAAAGTTTGAACTTTAATAATGCTTTACTAGCGCCGTTGACGCTTCACAAGTTCCCAACAGCTATCCTGACTTCAAGCTGAGATGTCTCCACTCAGTCATCTGTAGCACATAGATCACATGAGTGTGTGGTGGCTTTTGCACAGTATCCACCTACATCCATTCCGTGATCACCCAAATGAAACTATGGGACAGCCTGACTTTGAACCACAGCAACAATTCTCACAGTGTAATTAAACTTGATTGTCTTAAGGAGCGTGACTAAATGTAAGTTTTTTTCAAATATATATGTCTTCTGTACAGTAATCAAGCCGTAGTCTCAGTAAATTACAGAAAGTTTACATGACTAGTTTCGGTGAAGCTCAGTCACCATTATCAAATGCAATAAGTATGAAATAAATCTGCTATTATTAATGAGACCCTGAAATATAGGTAGCATCTAACCACAACACCTTTGTCATAGGAGACAATGCTGTGAATTTATCATGTTAAATTAAACCTCGTTATATGGTAACGACAAAGAAGCAACATCATTGCAATTAATCGTTGTGAAGCCTGGATCTAAACAGACCATTAAAATCTTAACGCCATATATGTTGGATTAAGATCGGCGTTGTCCAACTACTTGCATAACGAATCTGACAAGTGAAAATCTTGTCTTATTAATCTTAGGAATTCTGCTGTTATTCTGAAACATATATTGCTCAAGTATGTGGAAGAAACATTAACTGAAGTATCAGAACGCACCTTGATGAAGTTAGCGAAATAATAATATCCATGCATGAATACTGTATATTTTTACTATTTGTATATATTGTCTGCAAACCAACTGGTCAACTCTGAGACCCACGTTGATTTCTACAGTTGTTTTATGCAGTATTGCTTGTCTGTTACCAGTGACAACTCTATACGCAAACGCCGCTACTGTCCTCTTTGGTTAAGTAAAGATCGCCAGCCACTTCGTTGTCCGTGGTGAGAGGTAATACCTAAAATTTGGTATTCTCGGCACACTCTTGACTGTGACTCTTGGAATATTTAATTCCCTAACGATTTCCGAAATTGAATCTCCCATGCATCTAGCTCCAACTAATATTCTGCTTTCAGGATCTGTTAATTACCGTCGTGTGATCATAATCAGGTCGTAAACTTTTTCACATGGATCGCTTGAGTACAAATGACATTCCCGTCGATGCACTGCCCTTTTGTACCTTGTGTATACGATACTACAGCTGTCTGTACATGTGCATAACGGTTTTGTCACTTCAGTATGAAGAGTGACGTTCATACTACATTAATATACTGTGTTACTGACATTACCTCTGTCTATCTTCTTCCGTTAAGAGCGACGTGTCGGAAGTCCCGAGTCCAGTCACAAACCTGGCCCGGCACGTGGTAACCTCGTATTTCGTGTAGATTTGAACACTGCACCAACATCATGTCGTGTTAGGACAGCGCGGAAGCGGTGTTGTACGAACTCTTTTTCTAAACGTTGAACGAACGCGGCTACTGACAACTTTCTTTGCACATCGAGCAGAAATACGAGAGCCGACGAGTTTTTGTTCCAAGGCGCAGTGGTTTGGCGTTCCGTCCGCAGTTTTGGGCTGTACAAAGAGAAGAGCGCGGGGGCGAAGAACTGGGAACGAGTGGAACGGCCGCTGCTAGGGCCGGCAATTGACTCTGGCACAAACAGCGCTCCAAAAAGCATTTCGCGCATTCCTTGGCTCGGCTGGCGGCAGGCGGTGGGCGCTCCGCGACCGCAAATACGCGCGCCGCTGCGGCGCCGGACAGGTGTTGTCACTTTCACTAGCCAGCCACGCGCACTTGTCGTTCTCGCTGATGTCTTTACCATAGTCTGCAAGCTCTTCCTGTATCATATACTACTTTATATTCACGGTGATGGGTTCGTTATTGACAACAAAGTACGACAGAGGATCGGAAAGTGACGCACAGTAATTTCTTTTTCCACTGTTATTGCAGCTGGGATGTTGAAATTTCACGACGACATACACCCAACCGCCAAAGGAACTGGTATAGACATGCGTATTCAAGTACAGAGATATGTAAACAGGCATAACACGTCGCTGCGGTTGGCAACGCCTATGTAATACAACAAGTGTCTGGCGCAGTTGTGAGATCGGTTACTGCTGCTACAATGGCTGGTTATCAATATTTAACTGAGTTTGAAATTGGTGTAGTAGTCGGCGCACGAACAATGGACACAGCATCTCCAAGGTGGCGATGAAGTGTGGATTTTCCCGCACGACCATTTGACGAGTGTATTGTGAATATTAGGAATCCGGTATAACATCAAATTTCCAAGTGCAGCCGCTCCGCAAATTGCTGGGCCATCAATAAGTATCAGCGTACGAACCATCGATATGGGCTTTGGGAGTTGAAGGCCTACTCGTGTACCCTTGCGGCTCGTCCCGGCGGAGGTTCGAGTCCCTCGGGCATGGGTGTGTGTGTTTGTCCTTAGGATAATTTAGATTAAGTCGTGTGTAAGCTTAGGGACACATACATTTGAACATTTTTTGAGTAACCTTGATGACTACGACAGAAAGCTTTACGCCCCGCATGGGTCCGTCAACACCGACATTGGTCTGTTGATGACTGGAAACATATTCCCTGGTCGGACGAGTCTCATTTCAAATTTTATCGGGCGGATGGACGTGTACGGTTGTGGAGAGAAACTCGTGAATCCATGGACCCTGCATGTGAACAGGGGAATGTTCAATCTGGTGGAGGTTCTGTACTGGTGTGGGGCGTGTGCACATGGAGTGATATGGGACCCCTGATAAGTCTAGATACGACTCTGACAGGTGGCTCCTATCTGACCATCTGACCATCTGCGTTCATTCATGTCCATTGTGCATTCCGACGGACTTAGGCAGTTCCATGAGGACAATGCGACACCCCACACGGGCAGAATTGCGACAGAGTGGCTCCAGGAACACTCTTCTGAGGTTAAACACATTCACTGCCCACCAGACTCCCCAGGCTTGGACATTATTGAATGTATCTGGATGCCTTGGAAGGTGCTGTTCAGAAGAGATCCCCACGCCCTCGTACGAATTTATGGACAGCCCTGCAGGATTCATGGTCTCTATTCCCTCCAGCATTAGTATAGTCCATGCAACGTCGTGTTGCGGCACTTCTGCGTGCTCGCGGGGGCTTTACACGATATTAGGCAGGTGTACCAGTTTCTTTGGCTCTTGAGTGTAGTTTGAAATTTGTGCTACAGAGGATGCTTTGTTTTCGAGTGCAACTGTAGCGTGAAAAGCCTAAACTACGAAACAAACATGGCGCGCATGTTACTGTCGTCAACTTGTGAAGAGCAGTCAAGTTTAATTCGGTATTTGTGAGCCAGACAGCACAGACCGAGTCAAATTCACAGGGACATGCGTGGCATGTATGGCGACGACAGTATGGACCGTAGGAAAGCCGCCAGGTGGTGTTTATTCTTCCAAGTGGGCCGTGTGAACCTTAGTGATTCGCCACGCTCCGAGCGGCCGGTAACAGCTGCAACCCCGCAGATGTCAGAGTCATTGACGCAGAAAGTTTGAACAACTCGCGTCTGCAGCTGCAAACCTTATCGCAACAGTAGAACATTTCTTTGGTGCGGTGTACGACACGTTGAAATTTCGTTGAGAGAGTGCTCGCTGGAAGCCTAACAACCGACAGGCAACCCCAATGGCCAGCGAATGATGACAAGCTTGGGTCACTCAAAGCGGCGCAGAAGGGCACGACGTTCTGAAAAGAATCGTTACTGGTGATGTGTCGTGGGCGTACCACTACACGCGCGAAACCAAGCAGGCCTCTAGGGAGTGGAAACACGCTGGTTCCCACTACGAAAGAAATTCAGAGTGACTCAGTCTTCTAGGGAAATGCTTGTGACAGTGTTCTGGGATACGCACGGTGTGTTATTGGTGGACTTTGCTGAACACTGGACCACTGTGAATGCTGCAGCCTACATTAAAACTTTGGTTAAGTTCCGAGTGCCCTTTATTACAAACGCCACTACATTAATGCTGACGGCGTGAAACTTTTTCATGACAAAGCTCGCCCCCATTTTGTGAAAATTGTGTGGGAGCTGCTCCAGCATCCGCCACACAGTGCTGGCCTTGCACAGCCGGAATTTCATCTGTTTCGTTCCATGAAGAAATTCCTGGTCGGCCACCGCTTTGCGACAAATGCGGAAGTGAAATTAACAGTCCACAGATGGCTATACTCCAAGCAAACCGATTTCTAGAAACAGGGAATATGTAAACTGGTACCACGATGGGAGAAATGTGTTGAGAACGTTGGTGACTATGGAGAAAAGTAGGTATATGACGTAAGCTGATATGTGTTTTTTTGTTTTGTTACTTGTTAAACTTTTTGGTAGTAAAATTATTGTCCGTTACTTTCTGATCTTCCCTCGTAGTAAACAAGAGCGGACTTCGAAAAGTAAGTTATACACAATATGACTCAGTTCCTTTAGGACAGTGGCTATGAAAAACAAAAGCATTCGATTATGTTCCAAAGTCACTGAATTTATTCAGAATAGTATCTCCGTGATTCAATACACAGTGAAATCATTTTAAAAATTTTGAACCAAACACTTTAGTCTCTTTCTTTTTTTTGGGGGGGGGGGGGGAAATTGCATGTAGTACTGCCGTACAGTTCTCTTGGATGTCCTCAGTTACATCGTAATTGTGTCATTTCACTGCCAACTTCCATCTGCTGAAGAAGATGTCAGCTGTGGCCAAATCCGGTGAATACGGCCGGTGATTCAGAACTGCGATCCATTTTCAGGCCAAAACGACCACACAGTCTTCAATTTATAGGCTGGGTCATTGTCGTGGAGGAACGGCCAGGAACGTGCCTCTCGGTATTCGTGTCGAATTTGATTGAATTCTCGCCCACAAACGATGGAGGACTCAAAAAGTTTCATATTGCCTCCTTGCTCCACCGCTATTTTCCGACAAGTGTCAGTACTGTTATTTTTGCCGAAAGAATGCTTGCAGCAGTGAAGCTGCCTTCTATACGGCTGTTGTTGAACCTTTAAGGATCGTAAAGCCAAAACTCGCCACGAGTTAGCATTGCTGTTTGGACTTTCACACGAGCAATACTAAAGGAAATGGGTACGTGTCGTCCCACGCTAAAGCCATTGCGTGACAACAGTAGCGCACAAGGAGAAGAGGGTAAACGTTCTGGCAGATACAGGTTTGCAGTGGTTCGGATAACAGAAGCGTCGCAGTATGTGAATGAAACGGCGTGGTAACTGAAAACGCACTCCCAAGTTGAAGTGCTTGGGACAGTTCAATTCTTGGAACTCCATGGCAAATTAAAACTGTGTGCCGGACCAAGACTCGAACTCGTGACCCCTGTGTTTCGTGGGCAATCAGCCAGGAAGTTTCACATCTCGCACACTCCACTGCAGAGTAAAAATTTCATTCCAGTACAAAAAAATGGTTCAAATGGCTCTGTGAACTATGGGACTTAACATCTGAGGTCATCAGTCCCCTAGAACTAAGAACTACTTAAATCTAACTAACCTAAGGACATCACACACATCCAAGCCCGAGACAGGATTCGAACCTGCGACCGTAGCGGTCGCGCGGATCCAGACTGAAGCGCCTAGAACCACTCCGCCAGACCGGCAGGCATTCCAGTACAATTTTTGTCGGAAAAAATGTTTAAATTCCGCTGAATCTGAGGTAGCAGAGACAAAACGCGAGCGATATTTCTCAATGTGTTTTTAGTGGGCAAAAAACAAGAAACAAGAAACAATGCTGATGTCGACAAAGCAGTAGAAGCAAAACACAATTTAAGTAAGAAACGAAGTATGGATCCCAATTCAAATCTTGTAGTAGAAGAATAACAAAATAAAATGTGGTCCCTCGAGAAAGTCCATCAAAGAAAAGACGGAAACAAAACTACTGGAGAGTGGTCAGAAGAGCATTACCACTGAGGTTCAAGTGGTTCAAGTGGCTCTGAGCACTATGGGACTTAACTTCTGAGGTCATCAGTCCCCTAGAACTTAGAACTACTTAAACCTAACTAACCTAAGGACATCACACATATCCATGCCCGAGGCAGGATTCGAATCTGCGAACGTAGCGGTCGCACGGTTCCAGACTGTAGCGCCTAGAACTGCTCGGCCACCCCGGCCGGCATTACCACAGAGCTGTCCAGTGAAGCCAAACCAGCGTTACACGCCCCTCTTGTATCACAGTCCAAAGCTACCACTGCTGACGATCCAGGACTACCAGCAGACGAAGTGCGCCACTGTTACGACTGGTATTGCAGATCCCTACAAAGTCCGGGCGACGTGTCGAAATGCACTCTGCTCGGTGGTGCGGCGGCTTATAAGGCCGGTGGGCGGATGGATCTTCTGGGACTATTTTCGATCACGTGAGTGGCGTAGGAAAATAGTCCACTGGTTGATTGCGACCTCTGGCGCTGCTGTCGATCCGCGGTGCTCGGGTAGCGGGCTCTGGCGGCTGTTGGCTGAGACCCGAGGCTGTGTTTTCGTCTCCGGCATCGGCCTCGGTCGCCCTGCTTTGGTTTCACTCGCTAAGATGAAGGCACAGCCCCATCTCTCTTGTGTGGTGCGGGATGCCTATGTCGCAGGCGGACGAGACGGAGGCTGCAAATTGCAATGGATTCACCGCGAAATTCTGATGGTATACGAACCAAAAAGGCAATGTCGCGTCGAGCCGTAGTCAACAATTTGACCAGACCATCTCAGATCAGGGAGGAAGGCCATCGATACCGAACACAGACGAACGTGTCCAGACAACCGAGGCACTGTTTCGCAACAGTCATAGATTTTCCAACTTGACGACGCTCACTCGGCGCTTCTCGAATGACTCCTTGACCAGTGAGCGGATTTCTATGGTAGAGGAACTGAACGATTGGTACAACGTTCCGAGTGCCACAGACACTTGGTGACTATGATGAAAAATAATGTCAAGTATCTGCGTCACTTTGAAGTATAGTGAATCATTCAATAAACCTTACGTGGTCCATCATAATAATATATAACGAACACTGCAGTAAACACTGCAATCAGCCACAACTTTTCTTGAAATGATTTTATTATACCGTTACTATCTTCGGGCTTGAACGCATTATCAGATTGTAGCGTTCATTTCTTTACAAGTTTTACATTTGTGTCCTGAAATATAGCAAAAGATTTTACATTTTCGTCCTAAAATTTAACAAAATGTTTGTAATTACAACATTTTACACTCACATTTGCTTTATACATTGTACTTATTTCCTGTATAGAGCGTCACAAATGTTTCCTTAATTTTAGAACGATATTGTAAAATCTTTGTAAACTATTCATCAGAAAAGTTTTGATAGATTTTAGGACACAAATGTAAAACTTGCAAAGAAGTTAACGCTACCATCTGACGGTGGGCCCAGGCCCGTAACTAAAAATGGCATAATAAAATTATTTCAAGAAAACTTTTGGCTGGTTGCAGTATTTACTACAGGGTGATTTACAAAAACAGCTGCGGTATGAATAAAATAATGTCCAACTTACTTATTTACTTGTAAGTTCGCTTGTAACTTTGGCGATTTATGTAGGCACGTTAAGCAAGCAGTTGCTTTTTCAGTTTGATGCGATTTCTTGTGCCATTAGTTAGGACTCGAGACACTGCAGGGTCAGCATCAGATGAAGATGTTACAGGAACATTATTCTCTGGACCGTGGGCAGGACACAATTCCTTATTTCAGTCTACGCTTATACTTATATGGTTCTTTTTTTCTGTCCCTTAACAGTTTTGTCTTTTTATGGCTACGTAGCCTTTCTCTGGTTTGTGACGAGGAATATTAATAACAAATTTACACAGTCGAGGATAGGAGTCCGGTAAGAAAATTTTGAATGTGGGATAATAATGTATAGAAGAGAATGAACAGATTTTAACTATTACCTCTTTGTTTACTATTTATCTTTCCTCATATGTAAGCCACAGCTTATTAATAGTTATTTCTTCCAAATGTTAGTAATTACACGCCCCGTCGTATCAGCAACCCTGGACGTAATGACAAATTAAATATTCCATTCATTAAATTACTGTTAATGGCGAACGAGGATGCGAATGTGCCATATCTGTTTGAGTGGTATGTTAGAATTGTCTTGTTCACTGTCTACATCTACCGAAAGAGGGGACAAAAGGAACATGCAGATCATTATTACTATTATTATTATTATTATCTGTGATCTACACAATCGTAGGTTGTATCTGCCATTATTAACAGCTTTATTTATTTCAAAATTACTGATTTGATTCTTAGCCACGCTGGAGGCGGGAAACAGATACTACAGCAGCTAGACATTACGGGTTTGGCGACTGCATTGCATCTTGGTATCCATCCAAATAATGTATATGATGTATACTTTAGTAGCCAGCTGACGCACACACACACACACACACACACACACACACACACACACACACACACACACACACACACGCACACATACACAGAAATATATATATGAGAAACTGGTTGCATATCATAACTTACATTACCCCATACACCGCCAATTTAAATCAGTCACACGGGGACAGATTTACAGCCACATACTTATATCCTCCGCAAGCCAGTGTATACCAATATTAACTATTTTCTGTCGTACTCCATTTCTACACTGAGGGGGGGGGGGAAGTGTTTATATACCTTTGCATGCGCCCTAACCTCCCTTATTTTCATAGTACCTAAAAGACGCGTAAGATGCAGGAGGTAGAATTGTATAATCTTTCTCGAATACCGGTTTCGCGAGAGAAATGTCTGCCAGAAACTTCTATTTGAGTTGCTTAAGTGTCACTGTTACGCCTTCGATGTGCCGTACGGACCTGTTACGCGTCCTTCAATTTGTTCGATATGTGTTTTAACACCTGTTTGATAAGAACACTGAAAGCTGAAAAATTCAATTTGATGAAATTAGCGTCTTATACACTAGAATGTAACCTTTCGGCGATACCTGTTCATACTGTTTCTGTCTGTTTAAATCCTGACTTTGGCAGCCGAGTAAATCGTATCTATTCTTTTGTTGATACTTTCTTTGAAATTTTAAGAGCAAATATTTCAGTTTTTTTGGCGCAACGAATTTTTACGTTTCTTGATATGATATAATCTGACTGCTATAAAATATTAGGGAGAATGTGTAACAAAGATCGCTGAAATTCCCGCATCTTTCTCTTGAAATCGCGTTCTGTGGACTCTCTAATTTGGTGAAGTATTCTGCTACACGTGCTTATAATCTGGAGTGTGTTACCTTCGAGATGACTGTGTGCCCCGCTTGAGTGTGTCGATCTTTTCTTAATGTTCATTCGTAGGTTAACGATTTTTCATACAAATATTACAAATGCGAAAGTAACTGTATCTGTTCCGCTTTCGCGACTAAACCCCTGAGCCAGTTTTGATAAAATTTGGTATGGAGAAAGCTCTAAAGCTGAGGAAGAACATAGGATAATTTACAAAGTGTGCAGTAGTACATATTTATTGATCTGAAAAATATAACGCGAAATATGGAACAAAAATATATACTCTTTATAAAAGCTATTTACTGTCTGATTTTTGAAATTTATCACTTTTGTGAAAATGCTTTTGTTTTTTGATATGTTCAGCACAACATGACTAAACGTAATGAATATAATGTTTATACAATCCTCTACGTGTTTAATCCATTTTATTGTATTGTATTGTATGGAACTAGGGACCTAGAAACGACGGAGAGGCTTCGTCCCCGCCGTAGCCCTCAGTGGTTCACAACCCCACAACAGGCTACAGCAGTCCACCCACCCCACCGCCGCACTACACCGAACCCAGGGTTATTGTGCGGTTCGGCCCCCAGTAGACCCCCCGGGAACGCCTCATACCAGACGAGTGTAACCCCAATAAATTAACTTTTTGTAAAAGACATCATATTTACGCAAGTGACTGTAACACTTTCTTTATTTGACGATTGCAATTTCGGCCGTAGGCCATTATTAAGTGCAGATTTTTGTGGCTTTAAGCCACGTCAACTTAAAATGAGCTGACACATTTATATGTCATTGTCATTACTATTAAATACATTCGTGACGCTGTTACATATTGCGAGCACACACATCCATATGTCATAAAACAACGTAGTCTGTAGATACACATGTTCGTTAGTCCATCAATAGTCACTTATGCACTAAACTGCTGCGGCAGATTACTGTTTACATGCTACTGGTAACTGTTTTGGTGCGTAAACGGATTGCGTTTGCGTGGTAGAGTAATTTTGGTGTACGAGTACGTGGAGAAAGTGTTTGCGCAGCAATCATCGACATAGTGTAACTGAGGGGGAATAAGGGGAACCAGCCCGCATTCGCCGAGGCAGATAGAAAACCGCTTTAAAAACCATCCAAAGACTGGCCGGCACACCGGACCCCGACAATAATCCGCCGGACAGATTCGTGCCGGGGACTGGTACTCCTTCCCGCCCAGAAAGCTGTGCGTTAGACCGCACGGCTAACCGGGAGGCCTTGTTTAGTCCATACTTCCATACTAATAGCTGTATTATTAGCTGCAAAAGTAATACATCTTGTACAGATGAGAATTAGTATGTAGGCCGCATGAACTCTCAGGAAGACAGTAGGATACTTTAGAAAGTTGTACCTCTTCGAGCATTATCAACATATTTGAATATGGTATCACTAGCGCGATGGTAGACGACTCTTAGTGTGGGTAGATTATTCCATAGCACTGCAAATCCAGTGTTATTGTGTGCATGGCTTACGTATTTTGCCGGCTGGAGTGGCCGAGCGGTTCTAGGCGCTACAGTCTGGAACCGCGCGACCGCTACCGTCGCGGGTTCGAATCCTGCCTCGGGCATGGATGTGTGTGACGTCCTTAGGTTAATTAGGTTTAAATAGTTCTAAGTCTAGAGGACTGATGACCTCCGATGTTAAGTGCCATAGAACCATTTTTGCACCATTGCGTTCCTTAAGTCAAATGTATAAACGCATAATGCCTAAATAATCATTTAAAAACAATTGTGTGCTTGTGACAGACATATTTTACTGAGTATTAAAGTATTATTTAGGTCTATCCTGGTCCTATAACGTAGTGTGACCTTACTGTCAATGAATTATTATTCGAGGAAAAAAAGCAATTATTCATTCAGATCGGAGCATTATAATGAGCAATGTGAATGTTGTGAAATGTCAGTAAGTAGTAAAGTACCGGCAATAGGAAGATGCAGAAACAGCGGACAGACAAGGAACGTTTACATTTTAGTGATGTAATTTTAACCAGACATATTTGACCGACAGGTGTTGTAGCGGTCACAGAATTACTATCTGTCGTTATTTAAGCGGAGTTTATGGCCGCCACAAATGGAAAATAATGCAATAGGCTGTTAAATTTCCTGCGAGCAAACGGCAGAGACCTATCACTGAACGAAAGTATAAGCGTTCTCAGAAGTGCTGTGCAGCTATCTAGAAAACTATTGACTGAACTAAAATGTCACTGACGATGAAATATTTAACTATAGTCTTTTAATGTCCCTATGAATGACAAACACAGTTTCGGAATGGACAACAAATGTAGCTTCAATAAAAGTCTAACACAATCTAGCTACGGTCGCAGGTTCGAATCCTGCCTCGGGCATGTGTGTGTGTGATGTCCTTAGGTTAGTTAGTTTTAAGTAGTTCTAAGTTCTAGGGGACTTATGACCTAAGATGTTGAGTCCCATAGTGCTCAGAGCCATTTGAACTAACACAATCTAGGCTTTTGTCTATGCAGCCAAGTTAAATAAAGACTGCGAATACATTTCCACTATAAATAAGACGAGATTGTGTTGTCTTGTTTAGATCAATAGGCAATATCGGAATTAAGGGAGTAACGGTTTGGTGTAAGGTGAGGTAGGTTAGTGATTAGATCAGTAACAGTGGCAACAGTTACTATGATAACAAGTATTGGTAGTAATGTAGAGTACGCCATCTGGTCGATATCTAACCCTGAAGTGGCTCGGGTTTCTTAGAGGATATGGATGCAAGTTATCGTAACATTTCCTTCTTTAATCACTAAGAAAGTTGTTGCATTTTACTGTGAAAACGTCACTGCAACGCTGTAAATGTGTTTAGTGCGTTTCATACTCATGTGCCCTGTTGGTTTTGTATCAGCCAGTAGACTAAATACGCAATGAAATACGGGGGGCTGCAGGTGATGCTAATTACTCTCCGGCTGTGGCAGTGGACCAACACACACGAGACAAAAGCAACATTCTTTTCACTTTTGTTTCATTGATAGCGTTAAGCATTTTAGCGCTTCATTGGAGAGAGAGAGATAACTCGCATATGCGCTGAAGTTTGTTGTGGTTTTCAGTCCAAAGACTAGTTCGATGAAACTTTCCGTGGTAGTCTATCTCGTGCAAGTCTCTTCCTCTCTGCATAATTGTTGCAGCCTAAACCAATCGAACCTTCACGATATGTTGAAGAGTTTGTTTGTTTGGTCCCACACTTTTCTTTATTGCCAAATTAACTATTTCTTTCACATTTTGGATGGTGGAGATCATTTCACTTGCCGTGCTGGCAAAAATAGAACGGAGATAATTTAGCCTTATATAAGACTTGAGTTGTTTGTTTTGTTTTATCCATACGTTTCTACACATTCGTGCTATCTTTAGCGTGTTTTTGTTTATTGCTCTGTCTAAAATATTATTAAGTCTTGGTAACATCTCGCGGAGCTTCTTATAAAACTCTGGCGTAAAGCTACTCCTGTGTAGAAAGGAGTGACAATAAGGCGTGAAATATACAAATATAGCTGAAAGGCTATGATACACAGAGTACACAACTAAGCCATGAAATGTTACAAGTTTACAATGTGATGGAAATTAGACTTATAATACTATTTTGGAAATTAAAGTTTAGTCACGGTGGTCAGAAACGGTCTGAAAATATTGTAAGGCTGTTGCAGGATAGGATGTGCTAAGAAGTCATTGTTAAGAGAAGAAATTCGATACTTTTCGCCTTTTAATTGTTAATTAACATCGAAGTTGGCCAATTAGGCAGTTGCGCGAACAAATAAAAGTGGCCCACCAGATACAATTTGTGCCAGTTGTTCTCATAGCGTAGATGATAGCACGCGAGACTGCTTACTCTGTGTCTCGGGTTCGATCCTTACTACCGTCCCATGTCCAATTTTTGTATCGCTCTCTTGCTATATTTTAGGAAACGAAACGAAGAACACGTTTGGCAATACCATTTATGGCGGGCCACTCGAATTTGCGCGCTGGCTTCAATGCCAGTTCAGTCGGAAACGAGCGACCAGTTCAATTATTCCTTAGCACAACGTCCCGTCCAACACTCTTATTCGTATCCGTCATTAGACGACCCGTGATCTGATAGATCACGTCAGCTGGAAGTTAAAAAGTACTTCCTGCACACCTCGCAGACTGACCTAAAAATGAGCTATGTTGTTCGCAGTCGATGACTACGTACAGAATTGTATCTTCATAGCAGACCTGCGTTAACTGATTAGCAAAATTATGGAACAGTGAACGATGTAAATTAAGTAGTTGAGATCTCGTATTGGAGTTTTGAGCTCAATTACTGTTCTTACAGAAAGGTGACAATGAATTAAGGATGGGTCCGCCTTTTTTGCAAGTACACAAATTATTGTTTTGTTTGATCGCTCGAACATATTTCACCACAGTTGTGGCATTCTCAGTGGTGTTTTCATTATAATTTTCCTGGAATACATAAAGACAGGTTATTTTAAGGTTAAGGAATATGGTACATGAGATTCTGTTGTAGTTTAAATTGTATGTGCAGTTTATTTTGTATTTTACATTGTGTATGTCCTCTGGCTGCGAAATTAACAATAGAAGGAAATTACAACATCCAGAAAGCTACCACACAGGGCAAAAATGTTGTTAATGATCGAACAGTACTATGTAACAAAACACTATTCGACGCTCTAAACTAATTCCCCCCCACCCATACACACACACAGAGACACACACAGAAGGGCAGATTCAAAGTATCGGACGTCAAATCAAACCGAAACAGGAAACAAACGACAGTCGAAAGCGCATGAGAGACATAAATTATTGCAGTGAAACGTGTGTCCAAGCCACAGCAACGTAACAGGAAGCGGTATTTACAAACGAACAGTCAAAATACAAAACACAATCAATGAACACACGGACTACAAGAAATAGTTCGGCACATCTAAGCTTCACAAAACTTTATTCGATGCCCACAGGCTCAACTCAGCTACACAAAATCTCGTTCGATACATACAGCAAACTTGTCAAAGCTAAAGACTAGGAAGTACCACAATGATAAGGACAAAAAGGAGCATATGCTACGAATTTTTGCCAGGATTACATTTTAAAGATTGGATGATTGACAAAAAATCGATCTAGACAGTTTTCTAACATCCCTTGTGTTTGTAAATGACATGATGTCCTAATGTAGACGTGTGGCCGAGTTTCGTTGGCAGCCACAGGATACACACAATGCAAAATAAAACATAAAGTGCACGTACAATTTAAATGACGACAAAATCTGATGCATCGTTTCCCTTAACCTACAAATAACTTGCATGAATGTGTTCCAGAAAAATAATCACAGGCCCATATCGTTAACGTCGATATGCAGCAGGATCTTAGAACGTATATTGTGTTCGAACATAATGAATTACCTCGAAGAAAACTGTCTATTGACACACAGTCAACATGGGTTTAGAAAACATCGTTCTTGTGAAACACAACTAGCTCTTTATTGACATGAAGTGCTGAGTGCTATTGACAAGGGATTTTAGACCGATTCCGTATTTCTGGATTTCCGGAAGGCTTTTGACACTGTACCACACAAGCGGCTCGTAGTGAAATGCCTGCTTATGGAATATCGTCTCAGTTGTGTGACTGGATCTGTGATTTCCTGTCAGAGATGTCACAGTTCGTAGTAATTGACGGAAAGTCATCGAGTAAAACAGAAGTGATTTCTGGCGTTCCCCAAGGTAGTGTTGTAGGCCCTTTGCTGTTCCTTATCTATATAACCGATTTGGGAGACAATCTGAGCAGCCGTGTTAAGTTGTTTGCAGATGACGCAGTCGTTTATCGACTAATAAAGTCATCAGAAGATCAAAACAAAACGATTTTAAGTCCCACAGTGCTCAGAGCCATTTGCAAAACGATTTAGAAGAACAATCGGAATGGTGCGAAAAGTGGCAGTTGACCTTAAATAACGAAAAGTGTGAGGTCATCTACATGAGTGCTAAAAGGAACTCGTTAAACTTGGCTTACACGATAAATCAGTCTAATCTAAAAGCCGTAAATTCAACTCCATACCTAGGTATTACAATTACGAACAACTTAAATTGGAAGGAACACATAGAAAATGTTGTGAGGAAGGCTAACCAAAGACTGCGTTTTACTGGCAGGACACTTAGAAAATGTAACAGGCCTACTGAGGAGACTGCCTACACTACGTTTGTCCGTCCTCTTTTAGAATACTGCTGCGCGGTGTGGGATCCTTACCAGATAGGACTGACGGAGTACATCGAAAAAGTTCAAAGAAAGGCAGCACGTTTTGTATTATCGAGAAATATGGGAGAGAGTGTCACTAAAATGACACAGGATTTGGGCTGGACATTATTAAAAGAAAGGCGTTTTTCGTTGCGATGGAATCTTCTCACGAAATTCCAATAACCAGCTTTCTCCTCCGAATGCGAAAATATTTTGTTTACACTGACTTACACAGGGAGGAACGATCACCAATATAAAAGGGAAATCAGAGCTCATACGGAAAGATATAGGTGTTCATTCTTTCCGCGCGTTATACGAGATTGGAATAATAGAGAATTGTGAAGGTGGTTCGATGAACCCTCTGCCAGGCACTTAAACGTGATTTGCAGAGTATCCATGTAGATGTAGATGTAGATGAAAAATATCATTGAGGGTGCCACAACTGTGGTGAAACATGTTTGGGTGATAAAACAAAATAATAATTTGTCCATCTGCAAAAAAGCGGGCTCATCCATAATTCATTACCGTAAACAGTGTCCGCGGCTCGTGGTCTTGCGGTAGCGTTCTCGCTTTCCGCGCACGGGGTGCCGGGTTCGATTTCCGGCGGGGTCATGGATTTTCTCTGCCTCGAGATGACTGGGTGTTATGTGTCTTTCATCATCATTTGATCCTCATTCACTCGCAAGTCGCCGTAGTTGCGTTAAAGAACTTGTGGAGCGGCGGCCGAACCGCCCCTCGAGTGGTCTCCCGGCCACCACTGCCATACGGTCATTAATTAATTAACCGTAAACAGTGTAAGATGTGAACGTAATAGTCAACATCCACGCCCTCCGTTTTGGAAGGGGTCTCCCAGGAGCAGCTCGCTCGCCCCGGCACATTTCCATAAAATGTAATTGCTAATTCATCGATGCGTAGCTGAGTGGTAGGAACAAGGAAGGCGAGGCGCAGGTTGTCCGGGTAGTTTCTTATGTGGTCCCAGTTGCCATAAAAAAATTCCAACGCAGACATTAGCTGTAAACAATAATCTTTATTTAGAACGTAACAGTACCTTTTCTTTTACAGAAAGTCATGTACACTCTATTCCTTACAACAAACGTAACGTATTTCACTTCACTTTGAACTACATCATTCTTTCCAGGTTCATTACCAGCAATTACTAATCCCATATAAAACGGATTAATTCCTTGAAATAATTTGTTTTTTGCTCGACATTGTGTTTCCAAATCAGTCCACGACTTTACTTTGGATATGTCTGCACTAATCTCAGGCTTTGAATACGTTACAAACTTAAATCTATTTTTTCTATTATATTTACGCGATGGAACTCCAGACGATCGTTCTGGTCTAAGACTGAACGGACCAATTTTATTACTGCATGCTATACGAACTTTCTCCAAAGCACCTTGCTCTTCAAATATTTTCTTATTAGCTCTGTCATCCAGTGTCAAACGTTCAAATCTAACATTAATCCTATATACATACGTGACTACCTTATTAATTATTACTGATCCATATTTGTTAGCAAAGAACTTAAACTCATCTGTTATGTCATAATGTATTAATGTAGTAAAGTTAATAGCATTTTCATCATATTTCTCGGTGGCGCCGATCTTTCCGTACTCGAACCTATCACCATCGGATTGGGTATATTCTGTGCGCCACCTGCACATGCGTCCAAAATAAGGTTTAGTTAGAATCGTCCGTCGACGTATTAAACGCCTCGGGCGTGCAGCCGGCCGGACACGTGTAGCTGAGCGCGGCGGCGCGCGTGTCGTGTTGCAGAGAGCCGGCACCCGCGGCGCGCGCGCCCGGAGGACCTGGCGGACTCGTCGGCGTCCAGCGAGGAGGCGGACGACGACGGCCGCGTCTACAAGAACCCCCGCAACTCGCCGTCGCCCGTCTGCCCGCGCGACGAGGAGCGCGCCACGCTGTTGGTGAGTACACGCCGCTTCTCTTTATTTCTTACTTAAAATTTCATTTCCTCTCTTTCAGGCACAGGACGAGTCCGTATACGTTTGATCACATAGTGTACGAAACTTCCTGGCAGATTAAAAATGTTTGTTGGACGGATAGTCGAACCTGGAAGATTTGACTTTCGCAGCCAAGTACTCTACTCTCATATGAGTGCACACTCCGCTGCAAAGTGAAACTTCATCCTGGAATCAGTGCCCCAGGCTGTGGGTACGACAGGTCTCTACAGTATCCTTTCTTCTGGGACTGTTAGTCCTACAAATTACCCAGAAGAACTCGTGAGAAGTTTGCAGGATGGGAGATGGGGCGCTAGCTGAAGTAAGGCTGCGAGGACGGGTGATGCATCGTACTTAGGTGGTTCAGTCGACAGAGCACTTGCCCGCCAAATACAAAGGTCTCAGGTTCGACTCCCGGCCCGGCATACAGTTTTAATGTGTCAGGAAGCTTCATTATATACACAATTTTGTAATAAACTTCATTCATTATGAACCTGCATATGCTTAGAACATGAGGAAGGTCTTTAAACTAATATGGCCCACAACCCTCTTTGTAAAACACAATTCAGGTGCAAATATGCATAGCTAATAAAATATACACAGTACTAGTCCGCCACCTTAGCCGGATGGTAACGTGCTCGCCTCCCATGCAGCGTGCCCGGGTTCGATTCCCTGCCGGTTTGGAGATTTTCTCCGCTCGTGGACTGGGTGTTGTGTTGTCCTCACCATCATTTCATCCTCATCACCGGCACACGAATCGCCCAGTGTGGCGTCGTCTGAAGTAAGACTCACTCTGGGCAGCCGAACTTACCCGGATGGAGCCTCCGGGCCAGCAATGCCATGCGATCATACACAGTACTACTTCTTTAAGGAAAGCTAAGCAATGGTTTGCTATTAAATGAACTTAAACACCTTCTGGAGCGTTTAGAATTGGGATTAGGAATCGGATCCTAAGACAGGTGAGGTGATACAGGTCAAAGATATAAACCTCACTCACGGTATTTTAGTAGACATGTATGCTGCGAACACTTTACGAAAAACTGAATCAAGCGTAATATTACAATTCTAATGATTTACAGTACCTGGAGTTGGCTTTGATCAGGATTAAGCAACAGTGGCCTATCATACAGCATACTCCGCAAAACCTCTTCTTGGCCGCCGAATTATAAATCACCACGTTCAATATTTTGACCATGGCTGCGCTACAGCAACGGTTACAGAACAGCAGGAATAAAAGACAGCCAATCAGTTGCAATAAATGGAAGTTTTCAAATGACGTTGACCACAGTTTCGATGGATGTAAACCTGACTCCTTCAGAAGGACAACCATGCATACAATGCAATAACTTATAATAAAAACGGCGCGTACCTGTGTTACGTACTTAGCAGAAACTGCTCTCTACAACAAATGTAAGAATATCACAAACGCCCGCATCTCGTGGTCGTGTGGTAGCGTTCTCGCTTCCCACGCCCGGGTTCCCGGGTTCGATTCCCGGCGGGGTCAGGGATTTTCTCTGCCTCGTGATGGCTGGGTGTTGTGTGCTGTCCTTAGGTTAGTTAGGTTTAAGTAGTCCTAAGTTCTAGGGGACTGATGACCATAGATGTTAAGTCCCATAGTGCTCAGAGCCATTTGAATATCACAAACAACATGCCACATGGTACGCATCACCATTGGGCAAGTAGTACTTCACATTAGAAATCCATTCAGTAAATGACATGTTTCGGTAACGGCTTGTATGTCATTGTAAAAACCAAGGTCCTTAGAATCAAGGGCTTGTCCCATTAGCAAAACCAATCAGTTAGAATAACAGACCATGTTTTAGTAGCCGACTAAGGGAGGGTGAGAGCACCTATATCAGGAAAACAAGTCCTGAGGCGTATGCGCCGATAAACATGTACTCTAAACGGTCTAAACCGCCAACAAGCGTAAGCACATTAAAATTTCTAACAGAAATACACCACGCAAATTAACGAGAGTAGAATAAGATGTAAAAAAAAGACAAACTCATTCAGTATATTGGCATAAACCAAGATCCTTATAGGAGTCTCAGTAAATTGTCACGGGGAAGTTGTGATATCTGTGCACCAGTACGTTATTGCAAGTATAAGGACAGCAATGAAAATAATATCACCTACAGTACTCCATCGTACGGGAAGTAAAACTGCCAGTGCATATGCACCAATTAAACATAATGAGAATAAAGAGCAAAAATTCGTAGGTCTCTGAATAGTGTCAGACATATCAAAAATGGGTATCAATAACCTAGTACAATATGAACTGACAACCGAAACTGTACGCACAAAATTTGTATAATAGAATTTTGAGGAAATGAACCACTCTCGAAGGCTACCGGCAGTCGTATGAAGTTTTTTTGCGAACAGTATGGGTTTGGAACCATCGAAAACTTATCTACAGGCAAGTTGCAGCTGGTCTTCTAGTAAATTCCCATCATTGCCCTCAACATGATTAAAGATCTCTAATTCTTCCCAAAGATCCGTCCTGCGCCCTTTGATTTCTCTGTGGAGAAGAACTGTGTGGTTAGCAATCAGTAGATGTTCATCAAACGTAGACTTATATACTGTATGTTCTGTCCTTTCTTTCCTAACAGATGCTCTTTGTATCTTGTCCTCATAGCTCTGCCTGTCTGACCAATTTAATGGCATGGTTAGTTATTTCAGCTTAATTTATAAATATCTGAATTGGAAAAAGGGTCAGCAGTATTTCACACAGAATGCAGAAGTCTTCTCAACAAACTGTTATCTGAAGAGAAAGAGACATTAGCATTATATTTATTCATTAACAACACTCCGAAAAAATTGGAAGACACAACTATTCTTTACAGAGAAATTAAAGGGCGCAGGATGGATCTTTGGGAAGAGTTACAGATCTTTAAACATGTTGAGGGCAAAGATGGGAATTTACTAAATGATCAGCCCCAGCTTGCCTGTAGACAAGTTTTCGATGGTTTCAAACGCATACTGTTCGCAAAAAATCTTCATACGACTGCCTGTAGTCTCAAAATTCTATTATACAATTTTTGTGCAACAGTTTAGGTTGTCAGTTTATATTGTACTAGGATACTGATACCACCCACTTTTGTTACGTCTGACACTATTCCTACGAATTTTTGCTCTTTGTTGTCATTATGTTTAATTGCGTGCTTATGCACTGGCAGTACGATGGAACACTGTAGGTAATATTAGTTTCGTTGCTGTCCTTATGCTTGTAGTAACATACTTATGCACAGATATAACTATTTCCGTATTATCCTATAAGGATCTTGGTTTATGCCAGTATACTTTATGTGTCTGTCTTTTTGGCTCTGGCTCTGAGCACTGTGGGACTCAACTGCTAAGGGTCATAAGTCTCCTAGAACTTTGAACTTATTAAACCTAACTACCTAAGGACACTACACACATCCATGCCCGAGGCAGGATTCGAACCTGCGACCGTAGCGGTCCGCGGTTCCAGACTGTAGCGCCTAGAACCGATCGGCCACTCTGGCCGGCGGTTTGTCTTTTTCTACATCTTATTCTATACTCGTTAATTTGCGTGATGTATTTCTGTTAGTAATTTCAATGAGATTACGTTTATTGGCCGTTTAGACCACCTAGGGTAAGTCTCAGGACTTGTTTTCGAGGTATCGACGCTCTCCACTCTCCCTCAGTCGGCTTGTAGCTACTAAAACATGGTCTGTTATTCTAAGTGACTGGTTTTACTGATTGACAAGCGCTTGATTCTACATCTGGACATGCAGACCGTTGCCGATACCTGCCATGTGGAGACAATTTTTACTGAATGAATTGCTAATGTGAAGTCTGTAAGTACTACTTGCACTTCATTGATATATACCATGTTGTTTGTGATATTATTACTCTTGTTCTGGAGAGAAGCTTCAGCTAGACACGTAATATTGGTCCATGCCGTTTTTATTTTAAGTTATTGCATTTATGCAGGTTTCTCCTTCTGAAGAAGACAAGTTTAAATCCGTCAAAACCGTGGTCAAGGACATTCGAAAACCACCATTTATTGCAACTGGTTGGCTGCCTTTTATTCCTGCCCAACACCAGGTTGCCATGAACAAATGAAAAACTCCATTCGAGCCTCATTCATCGTAATTTAGCTGTAATTTTTCCCTCGCTCTTCACTCCAGTTGCTTCTACGTCACTGACTGGCCACAGAAGAGTTTTCGTTCTAGAATTGGCGCAATATGTTCGCGCTCTGACGCCTTTTCAATTGTGGGTTTTCCCTGCCGGTAAGGGGTGACTACACTCCGCCTTTTTCTGTGATTTACAATTCTCAAAGCACTAACCATGAACCAGCTACATTACATACTCTGTTCGTATACTTAATGTGTAAAGGAACATTGTATTGTATTGTATTTATGTTAACCGGGGCCTAGAAACGACGGAGAGGCTCCGTCTCCGCCGCAGCCGCAGTGGTCCACAACCCACGACGACTACCGCAGTCCAAATCACCCCTCCGCCGCCCCACACCGAACCCAGGGTTGCTGTGCGGTTCGGCCCCAGGTGGCTTCCCCCCCCCCCCCCCCCCCCTTCCCCACGGAACGTCTCACACCAGACGAGTGTAACCCCTATGTTTGCGTGGTAGAGTAATGGTGGTGTATGCGTACGTGGAGTTCTTGTTTGCGCAGCAATCGCCGACATAGTGTAGCTGAGGCGGAATAATGGGAACCAGCCCACATTGGCCAGGGCAGATGGAAAAGCACCTAAAAACCATCCACAGACTGGTCGGCTCACCGGACCTCGACCCAGGTCCGCCGGGAGGATTTGTGCCGGGGACCAGGCACCCAATCCGGAAAGCGGTGCGTTACACCGCACGGCTAACCAGGCGGGCATAAAGGAACATTACTCCATAATAATATTAAGCAAAAACACACAAATGCGAAATATACAAAATTAAGGAAAAAATAAAATATCTGTGTATGTGTGTGTATGACATTAAGTGTTGCAAATGTTACATCACAGATGATACAATACAGATGTTACAAAGTCTTGGTTTCTTTCTATATTTTACACCCACACTCCATTTTGATACCAAACTGACGGATTCCTGATGCCAAGACGTGTGTCCTACCAACCGATCCTTTTTTTTTTTTTTTAGGTGTGCCATAAATTTCTTTTCTCCCAAATCCGATCCAGTACCTCCGCATTAGTTATTGGCTCTACTCATCTAATCTTTCAGCATTCTTTTGCAGCACCACGTCTTTTTACCCTCAGTTTGTCGCCAACGTTTAGCTCTTAAATTTATATTTAGCGTTCAAGTATATCAGTTTTTCACAATTTCTTTTCTTGTTATTGGCGTTTGCGTTTCACTCGTATATACTCTCTACTTCGGCCATCGTCACCGTTTTGGTGCCTACATAGCAAAACTCTTTAGCTGCCCGGTCATTTTACGATTTTTATTAAACGCTTGATCGCTCATTAATGCTTCTCATCTGCTTTCTTTACTGTCGTATTGGTTCGGCGTCGGGGTGTTTGTAGACTACATTTCCGGGAAATGTACTGCCGAGATACTCGTACCACAGTAATAACTTCCGTAACCGTGAGCGTATGCGATACGTTTCTTCTAACTCTGCTACATCCACTCTTCAATGTAATTAACTCAATAAGTACGCGATGGTGAGAAACGACTCTTGAAATTAAATACTTTATAAATTAAAGGATTGATAATTTACTGTGTTCATGAAGAAGGTCTCTTCGTCGATATAAAGCCCACTCAGCGTAGATGCACACTCACAATATCGACATTTTTACTTGAGTAAGCTACTTCCCTGTTGCTCTTTTCGATTCCGTTCGGTCATCGAAAACTAAAATATTCTGTGCCATACTGCGCTATAATAATCCTAAGATATGTACTTTTTATTTTATTTGTGGTCTTCGGAAATGATCTACTCACCGAGCCTTTGATATCATATCCAATCATACACACATATATTCATGAGTCACACAGAATATTTACGTTGCTCAAAAATATAGTAATTATATGGGTTAGGGCAAATAAAAGTGGCCCGGAGAACAGAATTCCAGGCTACGAAGGAATACAGCAGAGTAAAGGAAATACAGTACGAACCAGACTATAGCAGATGTTGAAAGTGACCACCATTCATCTCTTGGCACTTTTGGGTCCTGGTCAGCAAGTTGCTGAAGGCTGATCGAAGCTGGACTGCTGGAATTGCTGCATTCTCATCCCAAATGTTGTGCTGCAGTTTTTGAAGACGATAAGGGTTGTTGCGATACACCTTAGGCTTGGGGGCTCCCGTCACAAAGTTACGGCACACTGACAGATCAAGTGTGCTGGGTGGGCAGCTAGGGCCGCGATCGCACTGACCGCTGCTAACAGCTCTGTCAGGCGTGAAGACTGTGTAAATGCGCTTCAAGGAACCTGTGTGGATCACGTGGCGTGCGTGTCACAGGGACTGGTTATCTGCATACATTTGAGGCGTCGCAGCTAGGGCGCGATCGCCAATTTGTCTATTAAAGCTTTGTTGTATGAATGTATGTGGGCTCCAGTGTAAGCAGTCAGAATCTTATACGATCTACAACGGGCGTGCTGTGTCCCGCAGACGTGCGCCATGACCATATGACGTGACTGCAGCGTGTGAAAGTAGCGGAGAGGCGCTTCTGGAACTATAAAAATTAATAACTGATCCAGAAATAGCCTGAGGAACTCCATATGAAGTACATAACCTTCTGTTGTGTAAAGGAACAATCTGTCAAAATCTGAAGTCAATAACTGTCATAATTTGGAAGTTACAAAAAAAAAAGAAAAGACAGTAAAAAACTTAATTATCCGGCACTTAAAAAACTAAATCAAAAATATATAAAATGTTGATAGTTCCCCAACTGTGACTATTTGAAAAGCTATGATAACACCTTCAGTGTTTAGATTCAAATTTGGAAAGTTCTAATTCTAGAAAACCTTACGTAATTTTACTGCAGTAATAAGTTAAAGAATTTGAGGTAGATATTTATTTTTTGTGTTAGGGTGAGTGTGAAAGAGAGTACTTGTGCGAGTGTATGTGGGACATTCGCCAATAGTAAATTTTCAGTTTGTAATTCTCTATAGGAATTTGCGAGTGTTCCAGCTTCGTGTCGTGGGAACGAATCCACCAGTGGTTCCTCTAGTAGTGGATGACGGATGTCCAAGCGTGTTTGAATATGTAAGAGACAGCCAGAACGTTCGCGACTAAATAGTTAAATTCCAGACGTAAAATACAGCTTAAAGTTTATTTCATTTATTTGTTTAACAAGAGAGTTTTGAGTTGCTTATTTTAATGACGTCAATGAGCTGAGAACAGTGGTTGGTTCTTGCTACATTTTGGCGCGAGCCGCGACCTGAAAGTCAGTTCTGATTGGCCGTAATTCTGTACAGCCAATAAGAAGTGAGACGGTTAGCCACCTAACGATGAGATTAAGGTACTTGTAGAGGCAGAGAGAGAAGAAGGAGGTGTTGGACTAGCTTTCGAAAGAGGCCGGTCATGCTGAAAGTGTCCGAACGCGTTATGTGTAAGTGAAGTGATATTGTGACTTCCGCGTTTCGGTACAGTGATAAAGGTAGCTGGTGTTCACCATTAACTATCTGTAAATTTTAAGAATAGAGAGATATTTTGTTCTGGAGAAAATCGCGTGTGTAAACTTTGAACTAAAAGCGTGGCGGTACTAAGTAATTTTTTTTTTTTTTTTACTGAGTGTTTATGGCGAGCAAAAACTTTAATTAAAGACAACCAGTGAATGCAGAGTGCAAAAGTAAATAGCAGTTTATTGACTGTGTTACTCTCGTAAATGATTTCCTAAAGTTCTGGATGTTTGAGTGTGACGAGGACTGTGAACAGGAACTTTAATGATTTGAACACATGTGGGCTGATGATCTTGCTTAATAGCAATAAAAAAATCCTAATGCAAGTGTAAAAGAACCTTTGAACTTAGAAATTTGAACAGCAACCCGTTTCCGATTTATTCTTTAGAGCTCACAAGACTATTTTCAGTTTTTTGTACTTATAGCGGCCTCCGACGTGTAGTTATCAAATCTCAGTTTCTTTAACACTGCTTTTCTGAGATCTCTTAAGTAGCTGCAGCCACGTGTTACGTGTGCAGATCTGTAACAGTATCGAGTTTTTTTTTTTTTTTTCCTTTATTGAATTTCGATTCCCCACGAAGGGGGCGGGCTGGCAGCAGCTTAGTATGCCGCTCTTCAGCCTACAGACTTTCTTAGAAAGATGAAGAGAATAAATAATAAAAACAGGCGATAAAATCGGAGACTTAAAGAGTAACATGGCGAAAAGAAATCGTGGAACTTAAAACAAAGAACAGAGGGATGATTACGCTAAGAAAATACATACAAAGCAGACAGGTAAAACAATAGACAGACAATTAAAAAAAACACGGCGACAGTCTGGTTTCTGTTCGCAAAAGATATAAAATTCACACCTAGCGACAGCATGGTTTCTGTTCGCAACACGAGAAAGACGAACAACACTGAACAGTCACTGGAACACTGCACTAAAAAGTTGGCAAATGTGACATACCACAGCCGAGAGCAGGTGGTGGGGAAACTTGACAGATGATGGGAAAATAGAAAAGGGGGGGAGCCGGGAAAGGAGCTGATGGAGGATGAGGACCCATAAGAGGGGTGGGGGGCACTGGGCAGACGCGACAGGGAGTGGGGTAGGCAGAGGAGGGGAGAAAACAGGACGGAAGGGGGAAAGAGGGAGCCCAGGGAAAGGACAGAGGAAAGGAGGGGGAGTGAGGATCAGGGTTGATAGGAGGGATAAATGGAGGGAGAGAGGGCATCATTCGGGAGGGGGAGTTGATCAGTATCGAGGTAGGTGGACAATTTATGTTGCAGAACCGCCGTCGATGAGAGAAAGAGCACGTTACGTTGCACATTCACGTCCAATCGTACACATTCTTCCGTGCAACTTTTATTTGCCCAATAAGTATTATGATGTGTCCAGACGCTAAAAGTTATATTTGAGGATTGGAATTTTAATAGCGGCAACTATTTATTTACAACTTGTACAAATAAGAACATTACTCAGACTAATCACCAGCATTGTGTATAACACGTTGCCAGCGCCATCTGTGTTGACACTTCGAGTAATGGAGCGGTCTATTGTCCGATGAATCTCTGTAACAGCTCTGAAGTGAATACCATGAAATGCTTCCTTCAATTTGGGAATCACGTTAAAGTTACAAGGGCTTAAATCCGGGGAGTGTGGTGTGCGGTAGATCATTTCCCAGTTTCACCGATCGAACAAATCAGCCACAACTTACCCGAACATTGTCCTGCAATGACGAGAGGGTTCTGTGGAAAGTGTCGCCGCGTCTTTCTCCAAGCTGTTCGCTTTTGGAACACAGCCTTTAACCGGCATAGTGAAACAAGCGGCGACCCGCCCATCACATTGTAGGACAATGATCCAGTGTCTATGACGCAAGTCGTGACTGATTTGTTCGATCAATGGAGCTGAGAAGTGCTCTACTACACACCACACTCCCCGGATTTGAGTACTTGTGACTTCAACTTAATTCCTAAACTGAAGGAAGCCCTTCTTAGCATTCGCTTAAGAATTGATACAGAGACTGGTCGGGGAATAGCTCGCTCCTCTCGTCCTATCAACACAACTGGCGCTACGAAGGCTATCCCATGACTTTCACACCGCTAGCAACGTGCTATACACAATGCTGGCGACTAATCTGAAGGACAGCCAAACTCTGAAACATGTTTCTATTTTGTGTAAGTTGTAAATAAATAAGTTGCCACTATTAAAGTTCAAATCTACGTACATGTTTATACCGTGACACATCTTGCATTGTGAGTAGCATCTTCATTTTCTTGAGCAGTTATTCCCAACATAGCACTAAATACTGTAGGAAATTGGTCACTGCATGGTGTCGCAGAGGACAGTCGAAAATGACGTGATGTAGAAAATAAGTACTTGGCGCCAGTATTCGCACCAACAGCGGCCGCTCCCTGATTCATACGTCTTCATTCCATGAGGCGATCCCGAAAACTGCCCATGCGCCTTTCCTGCAGGCTCCATAAGCTTACGTTACTGTATAGCTGTCAGTGCACCCTTCGTTACCTGTGGTCCTGGGTCCAGCAGAATCCAGGCTGCTGCTCGTATAAGAGTCGAATGACATGAAAAGTAAGCAGTAGTTGTGTGGTGTGACGAATCGAGATTTCACCTCTTTTCAAATGAGGCAAAGCGTCGAGTGCATCAAAGTCTCAATGAGACGTTTAAACTCCAGTGTGTGGAGGGTCACACGTGATTGCGTGATGGTTTGGAGGTGTTGTTTCGCACCATCACGTACGCCCACTCATTCTGGTTACCACGAAGTTAATTTCCGTATACCTGGTCGTTCTTTCTTCTACAGGGTGAATATTAATAAAACCGACAAACTGCAGGGACGGATCCCTTGCTGGAAATGGAGGAAAAAAGGTCTTATGAGCATGTGTACGGAAATGCATCGTTGCCACGGTATATGGCGCTGAAGAATAATAATTCCTCTGGGCACGTGCCGTGTGTTTCTCGTGTATTGCAGGATGTGAGATTGACACAGCGTCTGTAAGCAGCAGAATGGACCGGTATTCATGTCGGGAGGAAACCGAGATGGTGTTTGTGTTCGACCAAGCAGCCCGAAATGGTGGAAAGGCAGCAAGGCTATACCAAAACAAGTACCCTCTCACACACCAACCACTTCACACAACATTTCAACCCTTTTTGGCCATTTGTGTGATCATGGGTCCTTTCAGACAAACGAACATGCAATGAGGGGGCAGACTGTGCGTCCACCAGATCTGGAGGACCAGGTTCTACAGGATATTGTACACGAACCGTAGTACAAGCTCCAGGCAAGTGGCCCGCCAACATGGTGTAAGCCAAAGTACGATTATGCGTATCCTGCATGTCATCTGCAACTAGTGCAAGGATTATCAGCAGCGGATTTCCCTCTACGGGAAGGAATTTGTAGATGATTTTTGCACCAGACCATGACAATTATGGGATTTCTGTCATGACTCCTCGTCACTGATGAAGCAGTCTTTACCAGAACTAGCAACATGAATCTACATAATCGTCATCTGCGGGTTACAGACAATCCTCGGAGAATGATTAAGGTGTCCCGTCACCATCGGCTGAACATCAATGTGTCGGCAGCGATTCTTGGTGACCACATAGTTGGACCGGTTATTGTTCCACAACACCTTGACATAGAAACGTACCTAGACTCTCTGTGGAGTACTCTACCTGTGCTGCTTGAGAAGTGCCTTTGGCATTACGACTTTTTATGTGGATCCTGTAGGACGGAGCAGCACCCCACTTCCACTTTACAGTTCGCCGACACGCCGACACCTCAACAACATCTTCCCCAGACGTGGGATAGGACCTGGAGGCCCTGTAGCATGGCCTGCTGATCACCGGACAGAAACTCACTGGATTTTTACCGCTGGGGGCGTCTGAAAATCGTTGTCTATGCTGAACCAGTTCCTGATACGCAGACCCTGCAGCAGCGTCTTCATGACGCCTGTGACGCTATTAGGAGAGAGGGTGGAACATGCGAAAGAGTGCGGCAGTCCAAGATGTGACGTGTGAATGCGTGCGTTGCATCCCATGGAGGCCACTTTGAACACCTCTTGTGACGTGGGTGCCATGCAGCTCTGTACTGTGTTCCGCGACGACTTGTTTTCGTTGCATGCATACCGTCCATCTCTGGCAAACGCAGGAGCTTTTTTCGTCCTTTTCCATTATTAATGTTCGGCCTGTAAATCGTCATGATGAGTGTGAAGTGGATAGTCTCATCTTCCAAGATGACAGCAACCACATCTGCAGGACTGCATGCACAGTACCTGGTTTGACGAACACCCAGGCACTGAGGCGCACGGCAAGACAAAGACGTGACGGACAAAGCGAGGAGGATACAAAAAAAAAGCAAAGACCAACACAGGCAAAGAGGGCACTACTGGCTGAAAGAAGACTGCTGGTATCAAACATAGGCCTTAATCTGAAGAAAAAATTTCTGAGAATGTACGTTCGAAGCACAGCATTGTATGGTAACGAAACATGGATTGTGGGAAAAATGGGAAAGAAGAAAAACGTTGCGTTTCAGATGAGGAGTGTTGAATATTAGCTGGTCTGATAACAAACGAGGAGTTTTTCCTTATTGAGAACAATGGTTCCATATGCTACTCTGAGATGAAGAGATTGGTACAAGAGTGGAACACTTTTCTGAGTTTAAACACTTCCGCTGCCACCAAACACCCCAGACACGGACATTATTGAGCACATCTGGGATGTCTTGCAACGTGCTATTCAGAAGAGATCTCTATCTCCCTGTACTCTCACGGATTTATGGACAGCCCTGCAGGATTCATGGTGTCAGTTCCCTCCAGCACTGCTTCAGACATTAGTCGAGTCCATGCAACGTCGTGTTGCGGCACTTTTGCGTGCTCGCGGGGGCCCTACACGATATTAGGCAGGTGTACCATTTTCTTTGGCTTTTCAATGTACTTAATGTAGGTGCACTGATCTAATGAGTTAACTCAGAATCTTTCTTAATTATGAAATATTGTTAACTGAAAAGGTCAATATACTACGATGATTCATATTTAGTGAGCGGTAGGAAACATATTTCGGCATATTTACGACTGTCATTTGAAAGTACGTATCCCCAATTTTTCCGTAAGGTAATCTAAAACTGACTGAAACTAATTATCTTCCGAATTAATTAACATTAAAGCTTTAGACCATTGCTAGCTCCAATTACATATTATGCCAAAATTACTGTTACATTCTGCACCTCGACATTATTATTGTGTTGTATATTTTTTATGTTCCATTTGACGTGCAGCATTTGTTAATTAACTAACTAATTAGAAAGTTAAATAAGAGGGTTGGGACTTTAATAGTGGCAAATATTTATTTACAGCTCGTACAAAATAGATACGTGTTTCAAGGTTTTACTGACCTTCAAAGTAGTCACCAGCATTGTGTATAACGCACTGCCAGCGATGTGGAAGTCGTAGGATACTCTTAGCAGTGCCAGTTGTGTTGGCAGCTCGAGCGGCGCGGTCTATTGCCCAACGTATTTGCAGCATTTCTGAAGCGAATGCCGCGAGTGTTTCTTTCAGTTTAGAAATCGAGTTGATCTAACGATGGCGTAAGTCAGGGGAGTGCAGTAGGTGGTATAGCACTTAGCAGCCCCGTCAGTCAAACAAATCAGTAACAGCTTGCACTGTACGTGCTTGAGTATTGTCCTGCAAAATGATCTTGAGGTCCTGCAGAAAGTGTCATCACTTCTGTCTCTAAGCTGGACGTAGGGTGTGTTCCAAAAACGAACAGCTTAGAGACAGAAGTGATGACACTTTGTGCAGGACCTGACCATCATTTTGTAGGATATCTCAAGCACGTTCACTGCAAGCTGTTACTGATTTGTTTGACTGACGGGGCTGCTAAGTGCTATACCACCTATTGCACTCCCCTGACTTAAACCCTCGTGAGTTCAACTCGATTTCTAAACTGAAAGAAATAGTCGAGGCATTCGCTTCAGAACTGCTACAAATCCGTCGGGCAATAGACCGCGCCGCTCGAACTGTTAACACAGCTGGTACTGCTAAGAGCATCCTACGACTTCCACATCGCTGGCAACGGGTTATACACAATGCTGGTGACTACTATTAAGGAGAGTAAAACTTTGAAACACGTATCTATTTTGTACGAGCTGTGAATAAATACTTGCCACTATTGAAGTTCAACCCTCATATTTTGAGGGTGACAATATATTTAATATAGTTGGCGTCAATAACGAGGAGTGTAAAACATTAAGTTCATAGGCAACAGACCTGTCACATCTGAGGTCAGACAGTCTGCGGCTGAGAGAGGGACATCTGTATCTCTTGTCGTGAGCAGTTCCGTAGTCCGAAAACTAACATTCTGAAATATTCGCATATACTGCATACAGTTCGTTTTCTTCGTTTAATGAATGACTTCTGTGACCGTAACTACCAGTTAATCCCGAGCGTGTACTTATTAGAGGACCGTAGTGATTGTTGACTCCTATGAGCAACGACTGGTTAGCAGGGCAGTGTTGACGGCATTACTGATTATTTTTGTGCTGTATCTTAATTGTTTCGAGTTTCTTAAATGTATATAAGGACAGTGATATGCTGAACTCATACGTAAAATGTTTGCCACATGTGAATCGTTCTGAACCACTGGACTACGTTGTGAGAGTACTGCGTGAATTAGTGTACTAGGTAACACCAGGCCCAGATCTATGGAGAGGAAGGGGGAGGGGGGGAGGTGAGGGGAAAACAGGGGAATCTGCCCCGGACGGCAATTCCAAGGGGTGCCAAATTCATATTCTTGAAGAGAAAAAAACCTTGTTTGACAAAGCGTCCAGCATTCAGCGCACGTTGGAATATCGATTACTCACATGATTTTGAAAAGCATCTCAGTTTGTTTTCGAAAATTTTTGAACACATTCTAAGTTGACTTCTGAACAAATCAGTAGTTGATTTTTGAGTGTGTGCATAGCGTATGTGATGTCTCTGCCAGGGGAATCCCCGATTATGTGGTTGATTGGGGCAGCGCGGTTGAAGGTGCCATGTCACGGAGTGCGCGGTCCCTCCCGCCGGAGTTTCGAGTCCTCCCTCGGGCTTGGGTGTGTGTGCTGTTCTTAGCATAAGTTAGTTTAAGTAGTGTAAGTCTAGGGACAAATGACCTAGCCCTTTGGTCCCTTAGGAAACCACACACAGCTGATTGGGTGTGCGAATGATCAACGTTGTTATAATTATTAGCGATATCCTTAGATTTAGACTGTCAGAAAGGAAATAAATGAGTAACAGGAATTACGGGTAAGAAAGATTACATATTAATTTTGGCAGAAAATTTTTACAAGAAGGCTACACTACTAAGGGCCAGTTTTACAGTCCCCAGTTAGCAGTCGCTTAAGTTCTATTCTCGGAATACCGAGGAAAACGAGTTGTACGAACACGTAATGACGCGTATCCAGAGAATAATTTGTTGTAAGTTCCTATGGGACCAAACTGCTGAGATCGTCGATTCCTAGGCTTAAACACTACTTAAACTAACTTACCCTAAGGACAACACACACGCACCCATGCCCGAGGGACCGGAGAATAAACGCGGTGTAACTAAACCAGTGGTTCTGGCAGGGTTAGATAAGTTAACTGGAGAATAAGTTCTGAGAATGTCAGAATAGTTACTGAATCAGTGATAACAAGATTGTCAGAACGACGAAGGAGAAGAAACGAGGACATCTCACAAATTATCTTGAAGAATATGGCGGTTACAAATTTTTCTAAAAATTTCGTACTACTACTTTTCGATCTCATGCTTGAGAAACTGGAGCATATGAATGATATGTGAAACTATGTCCCAACATAAAACTTTTTGGTTGTAGTAGGCCTAACAGGAATTTGATGTTAGTACTCCGTGAATTATATTTTGTCGCGTTGTCTTTTTAAATGAGGTAGATAAAATGACCATTTGTGTCGAAAAAGTCTCGCTTATTTGCTGTGTATTAGAACTGTTGCAATACTTGAAAGGCCTGTTTAGTTTTATCTGGCAGACAGTGACAAAATAGGCGTAATCAAATCGAGGAACCATACCAGTCTGGTACTATTCGCGTCAACAGCTTTTTCAGTATTAGACAATGACATTTTGATTTTTCACGTAGCAAAACGTTGGACGAAACTTTTTGAAGTAACAAATTCTTTCGCACAAAGGAAAGCACACTATGTAAAGCTGTAGCAAGAGTAGAGAGAAAAAATGCTGCGATTTGAGGATCGAAGAAATGTGTACTGTCTCTTGTCTTTACTGGTTTTATGTTTCCTGTATTTAGTTTTATGTCACGCAAAAGAGAAAGTTATTAGCTAATAGGAAATAAAAAGTGCAGATTTTCTGAGGAGTTCCTATTCTCCAAGTCACAAATAATCCCACCCAGAATTAATTGTGAGTTTTTTTTTTAAGGGGGGACAGGCTGTCAAACCGGCTGACTTGGAGCAGGAGAGGCACCACAAGGACATTTTAATTTCCACTGTTCTGAATATAAGCTTGGTGTCTTCCATTACAAAATATACGCGCTTCAATTCCACAAATCGAAATACAGTAACGTTCGATAGAAGAATGCTGTGTGAAGAGACTTGGCACCGCACTTTGGCACAATTAGGACCAAAGAGCATGTCTTATATTTCTCCCGAACATATATGCTTTATATATCAAACTCTTCAGAAAGGTTAACACTTTGCTTTCCTTTAATTCGAACTGTAAATGAGATTGGAAGCTGGCCATATCAGCGAATACTTTACACCAAGGGTATAATTAGAGTGTTGTAAATCTACCTCTTGTGTCGACCACAGTATGGAGGAGATTATTAGTAGGACTAACATCGTTCAGCAGTTCTGGAGCCAGAGGAGAAAGTTTACACTGTTGTGGAGAATAGAGGCTGTTATCGTATTATTTCTATTCCGTGCCGCGTGGGCTTAGCCGAGCGGTCTCAGGCGCTGCAGTCATGGTCTGTGCGGCTGGTCCCGGCGGAGGTTCGAGTCCTCCCTCGGGCATGGGTGTGTGTGTTTGCCCTTAGGATAATTTAGCTGAAGTAGTGTGTAAGCTTTGGGACTCATGACCTTAGCAGTTAAGTCCCATCACATTTCACACACATTTGAACATTCCATTCCGTCAGCTGTGTTTATTGTTATAACTTATTTAGAATCGATTTCAAAGCCAACGCAGGGTCCTCTTCGCGCTCTTCAGCACTGTTATCGATGCGCCTGAAAATGTAACCGTAATTTCTTCAAAATCGTTTGCCCATAAATTAAAGTAATGAACACAGCTGATTAGAATGAAAGCTGTAAGAGATTAGTCTTTGTTCTGCATTAAAAAATATGTGACGTGATTGACGTCCCCAATTTCCAGCTCTATGGAAGCAAGGAGATGTAATTACTGTCGAAAACGTTTCTCGGCGGCGAGACACTTACCTTTTAGGCGAAGTGAAGCGCCGTGATGTCTTAAAAAGGCTTCGGCGACGCGGTAGAGAAAGCTGGGCCGACAGCTAGTCGTCAGCGACGGAACGGCGAGGACACGACGAGCGTGACTGAGCGAGCCGCTAAACCAATCAGGAATTACATCAATGGGCGGGGAGGGGCGGGGGAGGTGCATGCACTCCTATTAATAAAGTTGGGGGGGGGGAGAGGGGAGGAGAGCGGCTGCTAATAGGTGGCTGGCAGAGCTGGTGGTTCGCCGATTAACGAGCAGCCGCGCACGTGAGCCGCGGTACGTGGCACGTGCACTTCGGGAGGCCTCTCCTGCTGCGCTCGCGACTAATTGTAATTGCTGTTCGACTGTGAGTAGTTCTACACGACCTACAGTAAATACTGGGATATTAGTTTTTAATGTAGTGCGACTAGCGGCGCAATCGTAATGATCAGGTACCTCTCGACCTGCCCCTACCTGGTCTTCGTCTCCTGATAGTTGTAACTTCAGTTGTACGCTGACATCAAACCCTGAGGTGCTGCCGGTATGTCATTGTGAATAGGGGCGCTATTTCCAATCAACAGAATCTTGCACGTATACATATAAAGAACAACTACTGAAATGACGACAAATTCTAACGGCATAACATTTATGATAATGATGGAAGCTGAAGAAATGAATTAAAATTTGTTGACATGGCCCAGGTCTCCCTGCCTAGTAGGTGGGAATGCTAGCCATTACACCACCGCAGAATTATAGTCAATATTCCTGCACGGACTGCTCAAGTCCAGTCCCCCTCCCACCAAAAACTTGAATTCATATCTTCAGCTTATTTTCCGCTTCATAGTCGTTACTATTGCCAAGGCTATCCAAAACTGGAGTAGTACCCCAGCGTTGAACGTAATGGGGAAATCCTGTACCTCAGCTGTAGGCGAGGGCATTGGAGTTGGGACTTGCAGGAATGTTACTTACAGTGCTGTGAGGGCCTTGGAGTTGGGGCTTGCAGGAATGTTACTTACAGTGCTGTGGTGATGTAATGGCTCCGAATGTGATTGAAAGCAAACACCCCACTACAAAGTGGCGTGCTGTGTGACAGGCAGTGAATGCCACCACCCTTGTTACTGACGTGCAATCTGCATGGTACGTAACTGTTAATGGGAAACAATTGTGCCAGTCCCGCCTACATCACAGCCACCTCGCCGATTCACCCTTGTGTGCCACATGCCAAGTGACTGACACGGATGAACATCGTTTAGAATGCGGGTCAGCAAAGGACGTTTGGTATTTGGTGCACCAGATATTGGCTTTTCTTACACGCACGACTCCCGACAGGATAACTACCCGATCACTTCTTTTCCCCAATGAGATGTATTTCCCGAGAGCAAAAACGAACACTGTGACGTGGATTAGCGGCCACCCTGTTCACTACTTATTCGGTAATGGCGAAAAGACAGTACTCCATTTTTGGTATTACCTCAACGAACGACATTGTGCGAGGGTCAAGAACCCTAAATATAGGCAATATTTTTCTAATTTTCTTTGGAGCGCATTCCATAATCCGCCTCGCAGCTGGATTATCGATGATATGAGAAGATAACCATAGCAACTCTTTCCAGTTCCTTTTTTTATGAGATTGAACAAACAACGGAAACAACACAACAACGACAGTCATCAAAAAATTCGCAGTGGGCTATAGTATGGAGCATCCTTATGTCGTAACGAGACGACTTCCTATTATTCTGTTTACGTAGCCGAAGAGGAGCGGCTTTCCTTTATCCATTTGTACAAAAATAAAATAAAAAAACAGAAAAAACCAGAAAAACAAACCTTCCAAAATCCTTTTCCCTTTTTTTTGTTGTTAAAAAAATGGCTAGAATTCCTGCCTCGTAGGAAAAGAGACCCGGGTTCAAGTCCTGGAGATGGCACAAATTTTAATTCATTTCTTCAGCTTCCATCATTATCGTAGATAAAGACGAGACTCAAATGTCTCGAGGAAAATTTAATTATAAGAGCCGCAACATTTATTTCTTCAGTAATAGAAGTAACTTCAAGAGATGGTTGTACGAGGAGCCTTCAGTAAGTAATGCAACACTTTCTTTTTTCTTGTTGTTGTGGTCTTCAGTCCTGAGACTGGTTTGATGCAGCTCTCCATGCTACTCTATCCTGTGCAAGCTTCTTCATCTCCCAGTACCTACTGCAACCTACATCCTTCTGAATCTGCTTAGTGTATTCATCTCTTGGTCTCCCTCTACGATTTTTACCCTCCACGCTACCCTCCAATGCTAAATTTGTGATCCCTTGATGCCTCAAAACATGTCCTACCAACCGATCCCTTCTTCTAGTCAAGTTGTGTCACAAACTTCTCTTCTCCCCAATCCTATTCAATACCTCCTCATTAGTTACGTGATCTACCCACCTTATCTTCAGCATTCTTCTGTAGCACCACATTTCGAAAGCTTCTATTCTCTTCTTGTCCAAACTGGTTATCGTCCATGTTTCACTTCCATACATGGCTACACTCCATACAAATACTTTCAGAAACGACTTCCTGACACTTAAATCTATACTCGATGTTAACAAATTTCTCTTCTTCAGAAACGATTTCCTTGCCATTGCCAGTCTACATTTTATATCCTCTCTACTTCGACCATCATCAGTTATTTTACTCCCTAAATAGCAAAACTCCTTTACTACTTTAAGTGTCTCATTTCCTAATCTAATCCCCTCAGCATCACCCGATTTAATTTGACTACATTCCATTATCCTCGTTTTGCTTTTGTTGATGTTCATCTTATATCTTCCTTTCAAGACACTGTCCATTCCGTTCAACTGCTCTTCCAAGTCCTTTGCTGTCTCTGACAGAATTACAATGTCATCGGCGAACCTCAAAGTTTTTACTTCTTCTCCATGAATTTTAATACCTACTCCGAATTTTTCTTTTGTTTCCTTTACTGCTTGCTCAATATACAGATTGAATAACATCGGGGAGAGGCTACAACCCTGTCTCACTCCTTTCCCAACCACTGCTTCCCTTTCATGCCCCTCGACTCTTATAACTGCCATCTGGTTTCTGTACAAATTGTAAATAGCCTTTCGCTCCCTGTATTTTACCCCTGCCACCTTCAGAATTTGAAAGAGAGTATTCCAGTTAACGTTGTCAAAAGCTTTCTCTAAGTCTACAAATGCTAGAAACGTAGGTTTGCCATTTCTTAATCTTTCTTCTAAGATAAGTCGTAAGGTTAGTATTGCCTCACGTGTTCCAACATTTCTACGGAATCCAAACTTTTTTCTTAGTCAATTTGTTTTAGTTTACTCATTGTGAGCCACGAGGGGGCGATCTATGTTAATAGATTAGAGAAGCTCAGCTTCTTTGCCCACTTCGCTAATAACCTTTCATCCTCCATAACCGGTCTCGGTAATCAAAGTTACGATCTTCATATCTCGACAGACGTGTTATTGTACAATCCTTAAAACAGCAGTAAAAGTACTTTTTGCTCGCGAATTGGCAGATACGAAACAGACTAGAAGACTGATGCATGCGCATGTCAAAATTAAGACGACTGTGTACACAGTTAACCATCGAATACATTTGTCTTATGCCGCTCACAACAGAGCACATCATTGCAGCCAGGTCGCCGCTGTTTGGCCCAATGAAGGATGCATTCTGCGGCAGGCAACACGTGGATGTTGGGGAGGTTACTGATACAACGAGAAGTTGCTGGCGGCGCCTTGACTACAATGATGTGCTCTGTTGTGCACAGGCATTACCTCATTTAGGAAACGGCATCGGGAAAGTAAAACTCGGCACCATCAATTCCAACAGCACAAGCCCAAGAATGTGCACGCGACCGACTACTACTAAGGCAGTCAGACAGGTGACGTCATCCACCCGAAACAAGACCAAAGAGATCTCCAGACATGCACTCATGAACTAAGCTCCGTGTGGCATAAGTTATTGGCACTTTCTCTCATACAACCGCCTTACAATGTTGGTAGAAACAGGCCCTGAACTACCTGTATTTCTATACAGTAGCTGGTTACTTTCGGGTTGTATGGTCGTGGTCGATGAAACTTGCTTTATCCTGACATTTCGGGCACAGTTGTGTCGGACATCAGAGGTGCTCCTGGTTCCGGTGGGTCTTGCCGTCTCGAAGATGTCCATCGGAGCTCTTCACGGCACTTTATCGGTTTCTCTCTTGTTGGAGAGAGCTGCCGTTCCGTAACTGTGTACTGAATTGAAGACCAACAGTTCCAGTTGCTAAAAAGATCGTTTTTTAAGTCCTCTACCGGCTTCGTCTTTCATGTTGAAACCATTATTAGTGAAATCTGAAACTGCTACATATTTCATAGTCATCATTCCATGAGTGGTAGCAACCGTGTGAATGAATACTAGGCCTTACACTGAAAACTATTAACGACCGAGATCGTAATGTAGCTTTCTGCATAGAAACTAGCGTGGATTCCAAAATACGGAAACCATGGACAATCCAGCACGCGTCCTTCATTTAGTACGAGGGTTGCCCAGAAAGTAAGTTCCGATCGGTCGCGAAATGGAAACCACAGTCAGAACCAGAAACTTCTTTATTTGCAACAGCTAGGTACACCTTCCACCTACTTCTCTACATAGCCGCCGCTCCACCTTCGAGTTTTATCGTAGTGTCGTATCAACTTTCCGATATCTGCGTCATACAAAGCAGCCGCCTGCGCTTTAGGGCCAGTTATCTTCATAGCCAGTGGTTCTTGTGAGCAGAGATGAAACTCAGGGGGAGCCAATTACGGACTGTATTGCGAGCGATCAAACACTTCTCATCGGGAACGCTGAAGGAGCGTCTTCATTGCCCTTCATTGCCCCTGCAGTGAGCGGCTGAGAATTGGCATGAAGAAGGTTCAAATGGTTCAAATGGCTCTGAGCACTATGGGACTTAACTTCTGAGGTCATCAGTCCCCTAGAACATAGAACTACTTAAACCTAACTAACCTAAGGACATAACACACATCCATGCCCGAAGCAGGATTCGAATCTGCGACCGTAGCGGTCGCGCGATTCCAGACTTTAGCGCCTAGAACCGCTCGACCACCCCGGCCGGCCATGAAGAAGGAACTGCTCGACAGTTGTGTTATGTCGGCTGCATGACACAGGCCATCATACTTGGCGGGAGACGCTATTCCCTAGGCATCTTTAAGTGTTCACTGTTCGCTCAAAACTGAAAAGAGTGACGTGACACGATCGATGGGCATACTAGAGACACTGTCCAACACATCTGTGCAAAGCTTTACCGGATTTTCCCAGTGGTTTCCATTTCGCTACCTATCGAAACTTACTTTCTAGACAACCCTCGTATTTGCCATAGGTGAGGCTATCCAGGTACAGTTGGTTTTTCTAGATTTTACATTTTGAGAATGCTGTTTGTATGGTGTACATAAGACTTTTATCGACTGGGTTAAAAGCGTCTTGACTGATAGAACGCAGTACATTATACTACGAGAGCTATTTTATAAGTAAAGAATGTTTTGGTTTGACAAGCCATGCAATCCTCCCATGAAATCTTTCGCCGATTCACAGACGTTCCTTATTGTTGACGCCAGTATGATGCTGACATCGAATTGGGATGATCATTTACTGTTTATCTGTGTTACTTTAAAATATGTGACAAAATAAAAGATCCAACCAAGAGTGAGGTTCGTAGTGTAATGTGGTTTCTGAATGCAGAAAAAGTCAGTGCTGTTGAAATTTACAGACAGACGACAAAAGTTTGTGAAGACTCGATAAATTAAGCTTCCGTTTGCGAACGGTGCATCGTGTTCGACCTTCAATTATCATTGACTAACTCAGATCGAGGATAGAGGAAATACACTCCTGGAAATGGAAAAAAGAACACATTGACACCGGTATGTCAGACCCACCATACTTGCTCCGGACACTGCGAGAGGGCTGTACAAGCAATGATCACACGCACGGCACAGCGGACACACCAGGAACCGCGGTGTTGGCCGTCGAATGGCGCTAGCTGCGCAGCATTTGTGCACCGCCGCCGTCAGTGTCAGCCAGTTTGCCGTGGCATACGGAGCTCCATCGCAGTCTTTAACACTGGTAGCATGCTGCGACAGCGTGGACGTGAACCGTATGTGCAGTTGACGGACTTTGAGCGAGGGCGTATAGTGGGCATGCGGGAGGCCGGGTGGACGTACCGCCGAATTGCTCAACACGTGGGGCGTGAGGTCTCCACAGTACATCGATGTTGTCGCCAGTGGTCGGCGGAAGGTGCACGTGCCCGTCGACCTGGGACCGGACCGCAGCGACGCACGGATGCACGCCAAGACCGTAGGATCCTACGCAGTGCCGTAGGGGACCGTACCGCCACTTCCCAGCAAATTAGGGACACTGTTGCTCCTGGGGTATCGGCGAGGACCATTCGCAACCGTCTCCATGAAGCTGGGCTACGGTCCCGCACACCGTTAGGCCGTCTTCCGCTCACGCCCCAACATCGTGCAGCCCGCCTCCAGTGGTGTTGCGACAGGCGTGAATGGAGGGACGAATGGAGATGTGTCGTCTTCAGCGATGAGAGTCGCTTCTGCCTTGGTGCCAATGATGGTCGTATGCGTGTTTGGCGCCGTGCAGGTGAGCGCCACAATCAGGACTGCATACGACCGAGGCACACAGGGCCAACACCCGGCATCGTGGTGTGGGGAGCGATCTCCTACACTGGTCGTACACCACTGGTGATCGTCGAGGGGACACTGAATAGTGCACGGTACATCCAAACCGTCATCGAACCCATCGTTCTACCATTCCTAGACCGGCAAGGGAACTTGCTGTTCCAACAGGACAATGCACGTCTGCATGTATCCCGTGCCACCCAACGTGCTCTAGAAGGTGTAAGTCAACTACCCTGGCCAGCAAGATCTCCGGATCTGTCCCCCATTGAGCATGTTTCGGACTGGATGAAGCGTCGTCTCACGCGGTCTGCACGTCCAGCACGAACGCTGGTCCAACTGAGGCGCCAGGTGGAAATGGCATGGCAAGCCGTTCCACAGGACTACATCCAGCATCTCTACGATCGTCTCCATGGGAGAATAGCAGCCTGCAGTGCTGCGAAAGGTGGATATACACTGTACTAGTGCCGACATTGTGCATGCTCTGTTGCCTGTGTCTATGTGCCTGTGGTTCTGTCAGTGTTATCATGTGATGTATCTGACCCCAGGAATGTGTCAATAAAGTTTCCCCTTCCTGGGACAATGAATTCACGGTGTTCTTATTTAAATTTCCAGGAGTGTACTTTCACATGACAGACTTTTCATTATTTGTAGAGTTAGCTTGTGCTTTCCGTAATTCACGATCAGTTTTTTTTCATCAAATTTTTGGACTATAGTCGAGTGTGCACCAAATGGATCTTCCGAATTTTGACCGATTAAAACAATAGAACAAAGACTGCGAGCTGCAGGGACTTTTCCTACTTGATACAGAAAGGATGCCGACCAGTTTTTGAACTATATCGTTAATTCAGTTGAGACCTGCTTTTCACGAATGACTCCAGCAACAAAGCGACATTCAATGGAGTGCATCATGTACAGTTCCTAATAAAACTGAAAGAAAGCGAATAAGTTCCGAACACCAAAAAGGCTATGGTACAGTTGAGATGCATTGCAAACATTGGCTGCAAGTGGGCATTGATTTAAATCAATGGCGGAAGTTTAAAATTTGTGACAGACCGGAATTCGAAACAGGATCTCCTGCTTGCTAGGCACATGCACCGACAACTAAGCCATCTGGGCAGCGTTGTCATCACTGTTGCATGGACAACCCTAGCACGCCTACCGCCAGACCCAGATTTTCAACTTATCCACACATTACCGAAGTAGTGCCGCATGTGATGAGAGTTATGGACAAGGGATACTGTGTTGGCATAAGCTGTCGCCAGCACATCGGCCGGCAAAGATGTACCAAGAAGATCGACAGTTGGCACTGGACCAAGTGCGCCTATTAGGACAGAGCATAAAGACAGACTCGCAACCAATGCACCGCCAACGCCCTCCCGACCGCAAGTATTTGATCGTCGCCACTGACCGGAGAGCTCAGTCATTAGCGCAGCCGCTCAGTCACTGGCGCAACAACTTGTATCCCACTTTGGCGACTGTCACTCATGGTGTAGTAGGACTCACACTTCACCAGCAGTGAGGCAAATGGGGATTATCATTTTAAGAGCTTATATCACAACACATGGACGCTATTAAAGTTAACTATCAGCTGTCTCTTTAAATAAAGAACTCTGTTAATGCATGAGTGCAGTTGTGTTGTAGAAAGATGATACTGGCCACCAAACAACATCCTCTTCCTTGATTCATATGGTATAAGACTTTACAGTGGCCATGATAATACAACAAGTACTACAAACGTACATTAGTAGCGTGTAGATAAGTTGAATAAGTTGAGAATTTGGGTGTGAGGAGAGGCGTGCTAGGGTGGTCCATGCAGTTGCCATGCCCACTATGTCTGGGATGGCTTAGTGGTCAACGCATCTGCCTAGTAAGCAAGATACACTCGTTAGAATCCTGGTCCAGCACAAATTTTCAATTGTACCCCAGGATTAAAATCAATTCCCACTTGCAGCCAATGACTTTAATTCATTTGTGTCTTATTTCACAGTGGCTGTTGGGATCAGAATGGTGTCTTCTCTTAGACGTATTGTAACACTACCGGCCCTTACCAAATGGGCAACCGCCGATAATATTAACCTTATGCGTAGGGTTTTTGCCTGACAGTGACTGTATCTAATGACAGGGAACTGGACAATACTTTGGTAATCGCGAAGTAAGTGTAACAGTAACAACAAGTCAACGGTTTTTGAACTTAAATTCTACTAATACGAAAGTAAACTGTAATTATATATATACATAAGATCGTCAGCCTAATAAGGCAACGCGGTATCAAGTTTTATGGCGAAGCAGAAATAAACTTCACCTAAGAAAATCAAACATACTTGATACCCTAACACCGTTCTCTTCTAACACTGTTACTCTCAATACTGTACAGTAAGTTGCCCCAGCAAAGAACACAGCAGCTAACCGTTATGCAGAACATAGAATGGCCAATAAATGCAGCGGTGGACACTGTCTCACATTAACACTTGCTATTGGCAAAAACAACTATGCAGAATGATGAACAAATGCAAAAGGACATATGAACCTACTAACGACGTCTGACTGGAAATAGAATGAACTACTATTATTTTAACTAACTAACAAAAACAAGATCATCATATGAAACATTACTGATTACATGGGCTTCGGAAATTTGCACATAAAGTTACTCTGTTCACATGGGCAGTACAGTTATTGTTTAGAAAAAAGGTCTTGGTGTAGAATAAATGATTGTACTGATTGCTACACTTACTCAGAAGGAGCCTTTACTTTCATATATCACATAAGTTAAGTAGCCGTGGTCTAGGGGTAGCGTCTTTGATTCATAATCAAAACGTCTTCGGTCCCGGGTTCGATCACCGCCACTGCCTAAATTTGGCGGCCGAAGACTTCCGGCATAAGAAGTCAGCCTCATTCTGCCAACGGCCTTGTCAAAGAGGGCGGAGGAGCGGATAGAGGTTCAGGGCACTCTCTTGTCCTAGGGGTGGGAAATTGCCCCTAACGGCGGAAGAATCAGCAATGATCAACGACATGAGGATGCAGAAGGCAATGGAAACCACTGCATTAAAGACACGTAACGTGTATCCACAGGACATGTGGCCTGTAATTGAAGAAGTGTCATGATGATCTCTCCGCTGGCAAAAGATTCCGGAATAGTCCCCCATTCGGATCTCCGGGAGGGGACTGCCAAGGGGGAGGTTACCATGAGAAAAAGAATGAATAATCAACGAAAGGATAACGTTCTACGAGTCGGGGCGTGGAATGTCAGAACCTTGAACGTGGTAGGGAAACTAGAAAATCTGGAAAGGGAAATGAAAGGCTCAATCTAGATATAGTAGGGGTCAGTGAAGCGAAGTGGAAGGAAGACAAGGATTTCTGGTCAGATGAGTATCGGGTAATATCAACAGCAGCAGAAAATGGTAACAGGTGTAGGATTAATTATGAATAGGAAGGTACGGCAGAAGGTGTGTTACTGTGAACAGTTCAGTGACTGGGTTGTTCTAATCAGAATCGACAGCAGACCAACACCGACAACGATAGTTCAGGTATACACGCCGACGTCGCAAGCTGAAGATGAACAGATAGAGAAAGTGTATGAGAATATTGAAAGGGTAATGCAGTATGTAAAGGGGGACGAAAATCTAATATTCATGGGCGACTGGAATGCAGTTGTAGGGGAAGGAGTAGAAGAAAAGGTTGCAGGAGAATATGGGTTTGGGACGAGGAATGAAAGAGGAGAAAGACTAATTGAGTTCTGTAATAGCGAATACCCTGTTCAAGAATCACAAGAGGAAGAGGTATACTTGGAAAAGGCCGGGAGATACGGGAAGATTTCAATTAGATTACATCATGGTCAGACAGAGATTCCGAAATCAGGTACTGGATTGTAAGGCGTACCCAGGAGCAGATATAGACTCAGATCACAATATAGTAGTGATGAAGAGTAGGCTGAAGTTCAAGACATTACTCAGGAAGAATCAATACGCAAAGAAGTGGGATACGGAAGTACTAAGGAATGACGGGATACGTTTGAAGTTCTCTAACGCTATAGATACAGCAATAAGGAATAGCGCAGTAGGCAGTACAGTTGAAGAGGAATGGACATCTCTAAAAAGGGCCATCACAGAAGTTGGGAAGGAAAACATAGATACAAAGAAGGTAGCTGCGAAGAAACCATGGGTAACAGAAGAAGTACTTCAGTTGATTGATGAAAGGAGGAAGTACAAACATGTTCCGGGAAAATCAGGAATACAGAAATACAAGTCGCTGTGGAAGGAAATAAATAGGAAGCGCAGGGAAGCTAAGACGAAATGGCTGCATGAAAAATGTGAAGACATCGAAAAAGATATGATTGTCGGAAGGACAGACTCAGCATACAGGAAAGTCAAAACAACCTTTGGTGACATTAAAAGCAACGGTGGTAACATTAAGAGTGTAACGGGAATTCCACTGTTAAATGCAGAGGAGAGAGCAGATAGGTGGAAAGAATACATTGAAAGCCTCTATGAGGGTGAAGGTTTGTCTGATGTGATAGAAGAAGAAACAGGAGTCGATTTAGAAGAGATAGGGGATCCAGTATTAGAATCGGAATTTAAAAGAGCTTTGGAGGACTTACGGTCAAATAAGGCAGAAGGGATAGATAACATTCCATCAGAATTTCTAAAATCATTGGGGGAAGTGGCAACAAAACGACTATTCGCGTTGGTGTGTAGAATATAACAGTCTGGCGACATACCATCTGACTTTCGGAAAAGCATCATCCACACAATTCCGAAGACGGCAAGAGCTGACAAGTGCGAGAATTATCGCACGATCAGCTTAACAGCTCATGCATCGAAGCTGCTTACAAGAACACAGAAGAATGGAAAAGAAAATTGAGAATGCGCTAGGTGACGATCAGATTGGCTTTAGGAAAAGTAAAGGGACGAGAGATGCAATTCTGACGTTACGGCTAATAATGGAAGCAAGGCTAAAGAAAAATCAAGACACTTTCATAGGATTTGTCGATCTGGAAAAAGCGTTCGACAATATAAAATGGTGCAAGCTGTTCGAGATTCTGAAAAAAGTAGGGGTAAGCTATAGGGAGAGACGGGTCATATACAATATGTACAACAACCAAGAGGGAATAATAAGAGTGAACGATCAAGAACGAAGTGCCTGTATTAAGAAGGGTGTAAGACAAGGCTGTAGCCTTTCGCCCCTACCCTTCAATCTATACATCGAGGAAGCAATGATGGAAATGAAAGGTTCAGGAGTGGAATTAAAATACAAGGTGAAAGGATATCAATGATACGATTCGCTGATGACATTGCTATCCTGAGTGAAAGTGAAGAAGAATTAAATGATCTGCTAAACGGAATGAACAGTCTAATGAGTACACAGTATGGTTTGAGACTAAATCGGAGAAAGACGAAGGTAATGAGAAGTAGTAGAAATGAGAACAGCGAGAAACTTAACATCAGGATTGATGGTCACGAAGTCAATGAAGTTAAGGAATTCTGCTACCTAGGCAGTAAAATAACCAATGACGGACGGAGCAAGGAGGACATCAAAAGCAGACTCGCTATGGCAAAAAAAGGCATTTCTGGCCAAGAGAAGTCTACTAATATCAAATACCGGCCTTAATTTGAGGAAGAAATTTCTGAGGATGTACGTCTGGAGTACAGCATTGTATGGTAGTGAAACATGGACTGCGGGAAAACCGGAACAGAAGAGAATCGAAGCATTTGAGATGTGGTGCTATAGACGAATGTTGAAAATTAGGTGGACTGATAAGGTAAGGAATGAGGAGGTTCCACGCAGAATCGGAGAGGAAAGGAATATGTGGAAAACACTGATAAGGAGAAAGGACAGGATGATAGGACATCTGCTAAGACATAAGGGAATGACTTCCATGGTACTAGAGGGAGCTGTAGAGGGTAAAAACTGTAGAGGAAGACAGAGATTGGAATACGTCAAGCAAATAATTGAGGACGTAGGTTGCAAGTGCTACTCTGAGATGAAGAGGTTAGCACAGGAAAGGAATTCGTGGCGGGCCGCACCAAACCAGTCAGTAGACTGATGACCAAAATAAAAGTTAAGTAGCTTATGGAGTCCTTTAAACAGGTATGGTTTGAAGAACCAGAATCAGGTGTAAATAGTGACACAGAAAATTAAGAAAATGGTAAATACTTTTAGTAACAACTTTAAATATCATCAATGCTGCATAATTAGTTTACCAGTTAACAAGGGGACATAGCAACTGAATTTATAAATAACTGCACGTTTTGAATGAGTACTTTAAAACAACATATTCGAAGAAACAAATCATTACAATTTTACAAACCTGTTCAAAGTGAAATAATATTGCTGTTTTTTATAGCTTTTACTTACAGATAGCTGTAAGTACTTTATATTTTAGTCATTTTTTATTTTAATGGCAGCTTCTTATTTAATGAAAAGCTGTCTTTGTGAACACACTTTAGGAAATTTTAAGATGAAAAACTGTGTGGAGAAAATAATTTTCTACTGTACAGAAATCTGACCAAGCTTCATACACCAAAAAGTTAATGAAACTGCAAAGTTATTCACTGCCAGAACTATCACTTTAATAAAAACAGGATATTTGGAATTAGCTCACTTGGAAAGGACCTATATAGAAATGTGACTGGGGAGAATCACGAGTGTGGACAAGTAATTTAGAAGTTCCATTTGATATACATATTTAGATTACAGTAGATAACAATAGAATATACATAAATCTTTGAACTGTTGGTGTTACATTATCCGAAAGACCAAACACCACATACACTTGCCGACTGCAAGTAATGATCGAAGGGATCACTGTATCAAGAAGAAATCCATGGATACCACTCACTAAACTTAGCCACTGTACTTAACCATATCTGTAACTTTTCCTTTAAGAATTGTCAGTTTCCTGAACGATTAACTTACTCAGTAGTAAAGCTGATTTATAAAAATGGAGAAAGGGATAATGTAGACAATTTATACCTGTTTCTATGCCATTAGTGTTTGCTAAAGTTATTGAAAAGGCTGTTTATGTGAGTATAATTGATAATTTTATATCACATAATTTGCTATCAAATGTACAGTTCGGCTTTAGAAGTGGTTTAACAACTGAAAATGTTATATTCTCTTTTCTCAGTTAGCTACTGGAAGGATTAAACAAAGGTTTCGAACGTGAGGCATATTTTTTGATTTAACTAAGGCGTTTGATTGTGTTGATCACAAAATATTGCTCCAGAAATTGGACCATTATGGAATACACGGAGTAGCTCGCAATTGGTTCACCTCTTACTTTAACAACAGACAGCAAAAGGCCATTATTCACAGCGTTGAGAATGGCTGTGATGTGGGATCTGAATGGGGCAGGTCAAATAGTGGTGCCCCAAGGATCGATGTTGGGGCCACTCCTATTCGTTATTTACAGTATATAAATTATATGCCGTCTATTATTATAGATAATTCTAAAATATTTCTGTTTGCTGATGACACTAGATTGGTAGTAAAAGATGTTGCATGCAACATTGGCTCCGCTTCCAATAGTGCAGTTCATGACATAAGTTCATGGCTTGTACAAAACAAACAAATGCTAAATCACAGTAAGACTCAGTTTTTACAGTTTCTAGCACACAATTCAACAAAATCGAACATTTTAATTTCACAGAATGGGCGTGTATTAGTGAAACTGAACAGTTCAAATTTCTAGGTTTTCAGGTAGATAGTAAATTGTCGTGGAAAGCAAACGTTCAGGATCTTTTTCAAAGACTTAATGCTGCTATTTATACTGTTTAAATGTTATTTTAAGTAAGTGATAGTTCGACACGAAAATTAGTCTACTTCACTTATTTTCATTCACTTATGCCTAATGGTGTCATAGCTTGGGATAACTCTTCCCATTCTCAAAGGATATTTTGACTGAGAAACGGGCAGTTCGGGCAGTAAGTGGTGTAAGTTCGTGAACCTCTTGTCGACCCCTGTGCAGTAGTCTGGTATTCTGACATTGGCCTTTCAGTATATATATTCTTTACCGTCGCTTCTTGTTAACGATATCAACTCATTCCCAAGAATTAGCAGCTTTCACTCAGGTAATACTAGGCAGAAATTCAGTCTGCATTTGGATCGCACTTCCTTAGCTGTTGTGCAGAAAGGTGTGCAGTATACTGCTGCATCCATTTTCAATAAGCTACCACAAGAATTCAAAAGTCTTAGCAGTAATCCACGCGCTTTCAAATCGAAACTGAAGAGTTTCCTCATGGGTCACTTCTTCTATTATGTTGAGCAGTTCCTTGAAACCTTAAGCTGATTCGTATGTTACATTGTTGAATGCGTTTACTTAAACTTATGGCCTGACTTTTTTTGGGTTCCTAAACATTTTATTTTATCTATTATTACTTTTATTTTGTAATTTCATGTACTGACACGTTCTATGGCCTTGGAGATTTGCTCCTCAATTTGGTCTTACGGAACTAGTCGTGTAAAATAAAAAAATAAAAAAATGAACTCTGGCTCCTACCTTGATTGGATCGGAGGTGGGAATCTTGCTTCACGTCGGTCAGGGGGACCTCAAGATGGCGTAATGTAGCGACGAAACTGGTTGCTCAAATAAAATAATTACAGTAAATTTAGGTGGCTGTAGTTGTTTTGATTCGACATTTTGATATTTTGATTAGACATTTTGACAGTTGAATAGATCGCATCATTCTCAGCAGCTCCCTACCGGGTTGGATTGACAGAGGAAATAGGGAAGATGCATAGAAGAGCAGCGCGGCCTGTGATGTCGCACGCTCGTTTAGTAAACGCGAAGCGTTGTGGAGACGGTTCACAGTTCTCCACAGGCAGATACTAAGAGACAAGCACTACGCATCACCGTATGATTTACAGTAACAACTCCGTGAACATACGAGGGTTGCCCAGAATGTAATGCACCGCATTTTTTTTCTCAGCTGAAAACAATACTAAGAATGTGAAACGTTACGTACGTATTATTTGAAGTCTCCTGAGAGAGCGTGCAAGTTTCTGTCAGTTATGAGCGATAGCGTAGCTGCAGGACAGTTTCAAAATGGCCTCTGTAGGCGATGTACGTTAGAAGCAACGTGCCGTCATTCAGTTTCTCACTGCAGAGGAAGATAATGTGCAGAATATTCACAAACTACTGTGCCAAGTTTATGGAGCTGCTGCTGTCGACAGAAGTACAGTCATTCGCTGCGCACTGAAGGTGAGGTCATCAGATGGCGATTCGTCGGAGCTCCACCTTTTGCAGCGATCAGGGAGACCATCCACGGCTGTCACGCCTGGCATGTTGCAGCGAGCTGATGTTGTCATTCGCGAGGACAGACGCATTAAGACTAGACAGTTGACACTGCATCTATCAATCAGCAAAGGAAGTGTGGATGCAATTATCCGTACTTTTGGATGTTCAAAAGTGTGTGCAAGATGTGTCCCATGGTGACTACCAGTGTATCACAAATCGCACAGAAAAAACATTTGTCTTGATTTGTTGCAACGTTTTGTAGCTGAGGGGGAGGCCTTCTTGTCCCGGACTGTAACAGGTGACTTTCTCATTGATGTGATGCCAAGAGGCGGTACAAAACTCAGGACACGTTTCTGGTGACTTCGGCGCCATAGCAAGCCAGGAGATGTTTTGCTGCAACACGATAACGCTCGGCCCAACACACGTCTGAGAACTGCTGAACACACCGCAAAACAGAGTCGGACAGTGTTACCCGATCCACCCTATAGCCTTGACCTTGCTCCTCGGACTTCCACTTGTTTGGGGCATTAAAGGATGCCATTCATGGAAGACATTTTGAGGACGATGAGGAGGTGATTCACACAGTGAAGCACTGGCTCCGCCACCCGGACAGGGATTAGTCCTGGGCACATACGTCCTTGTTTCGCGCTGGAAGAAGGCCATAGAACGGGATGGAGATTACGTGGAAACGTAAAATGTCTAGATAAAACACCAATCTTTCGTGTGTCTAATTTTCATGATGTTCAATAACGAACTGTTGAAGAAAAAAAAAAAATGCGATGCAATTCTTTCTGGGCAACCCTCGCACCTTCCAAGTTGAGTTCATCGCTATGTTACCTCCCTCTCCGTATACTAAAACTCCATCCGAAAAGGCCTTGAAGGCCCAACGATACCGACCGACTGCCGTGTCATCCTCAGGCGTTAGGCCTCAGTGGATGCGGATCTGGAGGGGCACGTGGTCAGCATACCGCTCTCCCGGCCGTTATCAGATTTCGTGACCGGAGCCACTATTTCCCCATCAAGTAGCTTCTCAGTTGCCTTCAGAAGAGCTAAGTGCGCCCCACTTGCCATACAGTTAAGCTCTGTCGGGGTAGGCATGCACTGGGATGGGTGACCATCCGGTCTGCCCTCTACGTATATAGGGTGAAGGAAAATGCTGACATTGAGGTCGGAAAGCGATTCCTCACCAGATTCAAGACAAAAGTTTATCTAGTAATCGCGTGCATTGTGAACGCACATGCATGAAGACGAGAAACTGCCAACACTGTACCATCGTGCACCATATGGGAATGCGCAGAGGACGGTGTATCACCCCCACTACCGTACCAGCCGTCGTATCTTACTGCAGATTGTATTCCACCAGCAGTAAGTGCCAACCAAGAGCTAGACGGCTGGACCTTCATAGCTGATCTTAGCAAGATGGAGGTATGAGAATGAAAAAAAAAAGCAGAGAACAAACGTATGTGGGTAGATTGTTGAAGAAGCCAAGGCAAATCAAGGGCTGCAATGCCAAATAATAATAATAAGAAGAAAAATTATACGTAAAAGAACTTGTAAGTCGACATCCCTAATATTTCATAAAATGACTTTTATGTCAAATCACGATTTTCGACAAGTGTTCGTATGTACTGAGTAAATAGGCTCGAAAGAATGGATCTAAGTTTACTTTTATAGTACTTCTTAAAACATGATGAGACTGCAGTGAAATAAAATTAGTCAAAGCTCATAATGAAACTATTAGCATAAGTAGCTTTAAAATACGCTAAATATACAGTGAAGAACCAAAGAAACTGGTACACCTGCCTAATATCGTGTAGGGTCCCGGCGAGCACGCAGAGTGTAGCAACATGACGTGGCGTAGACTCGACTAATGCCTGAAGTAGTGCTGCATGGATTTGACACCATGAATCCTGCAGAGCTGACCATAAATACCTAAGAGTAAGACGGAGTGGAACGTCACGCTGCAAGGCATTCCAGATATGCACAATAATATTCCTGTCTGGGGAGTTTGGTGGCGATCTGAAGTATTTAAACTCAGAAGAGTGTTCCGGGAGCCAGTCTGTAGCAATTCTGGACGTGTGGGGTGTCGGATTGTCCTGCTCGAATTGACCAGTCCGTCGGTATGCACAATCGAAATGAGTGGATGCAGGTGACCAGAATGTCACTGTACCAACGTCCAGTGCCGAAGGTCACGCGTCCATTTCAGTCGTAGTTGCGGATATACTGATGTTAACATTGGAAACAGCATGGGTTGTCGCCCGCGGAGGCCCACCATTATGGGTGTTCGGTGCCCTGTGTGTGCAGGTGACCAGAAAGAATGCTTACGTACGTGTCCCGTGTATCAGGGGTCCCATATCATTCCATCTGCACAGGCCCATACCATTACAGAGCCTCCAGCAGCTTGAACAATCACCTACTGACATAGAGGATCCATGGATTCATAAGGCTGTCTCCATACCTGTACGCTTCCATGCGCTCTATACTATTTGAAACGAGACTCGTCCGACCTGGCAATGCATTTCGATTCATCAACACTCCAATTTAAGTGTTGAACAGCCCAGGCGAGGCGTAATTCTTTGTGTCCTGCAGTCATCAAGGGTACACGAGTGGGCCTTCGGCTCCGTAAGGCCATATCGATGATGTTTCGTTGAATGGTTCATACGCTGATACTTGTTGATGACGTAGCACTGAAATCTGCAGCAATTTGGGGAAGCGTTGCCCTTCTGTCACGTTGAACAATTCTCTTCAGTCGTCATCGGCCGGTTCTTGCAGGATCTTTTTACGGCCCCAGCGATGACGGAGATTTGATGTTTTACCCGATTCCTGATATTTACGGTACACTCGTACGGGAAAATCCCCACTTCATCGCTACCTCGGAGATGCTGTGTCCCATCGCTCGTGCGCCGACTACACCACCACTTTCAAACTCACTTCAGTCTTGATAACCTGCCATTGAAGCAGGAGACGCCGATCTAACAACTGTGCCAGGCACCTGTTGTCTTATTTAGGCATTGCCGACCCCAGAGCCGTATTCTGCCTGTTTACGTATGTCCGTATTTGAATACGCATGTCTATACCAGTTTCTTTGGCGCTTGAGTGTAAATCAGCGTCAAAGCACTTCCACCTCCTCGGTCTTGTAAATATAGAAATAATGGCCGAAACTTACACTGTTTCAGCGTATCTTCGCGCCGTATTCAGCACATTTCTGCTCTGTATTTTGTCATTGTGCGACCTCAGATGAACATAACAAACATATTGTTGTAGGACGCCTGTGCATTAAAGAACCTTGCAAACAAACTTCGTCGTAACAGCAGCGTGTGCATGAAACATTCTTCAAACTAAAACGAACAAAGGGGTCGACCTGGGACTGTTACCTGGAGTGCTCCGCCACAAAGAGTTGCATAGTTCTGGTTGTTTGTTTTGGAACAGAAGTGCAGTTCCGTTCCCTCGCCGGCAGAACTTGTTTTGCCCGCGGTCCCCGCGCGTATTTGCGCAGCCTGAGCCTCCAGTTCTATTTTTACCTCCAGGCGAGGTGCATGGTGCTACTAGGTCGGGCATTTGGGGACAGTACTGACATAACGCCGTGGACTGCAAAAGGAAGAGAACACTTCGGCCACACCTCGCAGTTTAACAATAAATGCTTAAGCGAAAACAAATTTGCGTGGATTACGATCCACAAAAGCAGAACATGCGTCGCATGAACGACATCTGCTGCATATAGGAGACATAACTACACTTCTCATAAGTTAATAATAAAACAAATTTACTGTCTTTTGAATAGCATATTCATCGGCAAAGTACATTTGGAAGTCACTGCTTCACCGTCAAAGAGCCAAAAATCCGTATCTATGAATTCTGCTGATTTCCTTTGAATTTGCTATCATAGTTAAGTAACTTTATACACTGATGCGCATGTATATTCATTTACAGAGATACGTAAACGGGCAGAATACGGCGCTGCGGTCCGCCTGTATAGAACAACAAGTGTTTTGCGCAGTTTTTAGATCGGTTACTGCTGCTACAACGGCAGGTTATCAATATTTAAGTGAACTGGAACGTGGTGTTATAGCCACCGTACGAGCGATGGGACACAGCATCTCCGAGGTACAGATTAAATGAGGATTTTCCAGTACGGTCATTTCACGAGTATACCCTGAATATCAGGAATCCGGCAGAACATCAAATCTCCGAGATCGCTGCAGCCGGGAAAAGATCCTGCAAGAACGGGACCAACAACGACGGAGGAGAATCATTCAACGCGGCAGAAGCGCAGCCCTTCCACAAATTGCTACAGATTTCAGTGCTGGGCCATTCAACCAAACTTCATCGATATGGGCTTTTGGAGCCGAAGGCCCACTCTTGTACTCGTAATGACTGCACGACAAAATCCTTTACGCGTAGCCTGGGCCCATCAACACTGACATCGCATGGTTGATGACTGCAAACATGTTACTTGGTCGGACGAGTCTCGTTTCAAATAGCGGATGGAAGTGAACGGGTATGGAGACAACCTCATGAATCCACGCACGGTGCATGGCAATAGGATCCTGTTCAAGCTGGTGGAGGCTCTGTAATGGTGTGGGGCGTGTGCAGTTGGAGTGATAGGGGACCCCTGATATGTCTAGATACGACTCTGACAGGTGACACGTAGTAAGCATCATGTCTGATCACCTGCATCCATTCAAATCCATTGTGGATTCCGACGGATTTGGGCAATTCCAGCAGGACAATGCAACACCGCACACGTCCAGAATTGCTGTAGTGTGGTTCCAGGAACACTCTTGTGAGTTTCAACACTTCCGCTGGCCACCAAACTCCCCAGAGAGGAACATTATTGTGCGTATCTAGGATGCCTTGCTACATGATGTTCAGAAAAGATCTCCACTCGCTCGTAGTTTTACAGATTTATGGAACGCCCTGCATTATTCATGGTGTCATTTCCCTCTAGAACTACTTCAGACATTAGTCGAGTCCATGCCACTTCGTGTTGCGGCACTTCTGCTTTCTCGCGGGGCACTACACGACATTAGACAGGTGTACCAGTTTCTTTCGCTCTCCAGTGTATAATCTGTATGTGTGTGTTTGGCGTAGCTATCGTTTAAACATTGCTCAGTGACTAACGAAAGTGGTCTACAATTGAATAAATGTTTACCGTTGCCGTCTGCTTATATCGTCCTTCAGTTCTAATGAGGACGTTGCCTCATTGACTTGAAGCACAAAAAAATCACTATGTAATTTATGAATATAAGTTCTATCTAAGATTACAATAATGTGCGATATCACTTCGCAACAAGTAGTCGTCGGCCTACCTTGACTGCAACTGTAACCCGATAGCATGCACAACGAAACTACTTTTACTAAAGTTTGGAGACAGCAGTTCGGTATAACGTCTGATACAACAGCACATGCATGGGCCGCGAATATGACCCAAGAGTTACAAGATGGCGACCATGCAACGTCGTATAGTATCAGACACGGGTGATAAATGAATAAACTGATTTGAGCGGAAATAATTCAAAAGGAAATTCGCTAATAAACGCATGGATTGTTGCCAGACGAAAGGGCCTCATTTACAAGCAGACATGGGTGCTGAAAAAACATATATAAAATCAATTTCACATGAATGATCGTAATATTAATATCTCAATAGACGATTTTAAACAATGGAATAACTCTTGCAAAATACAGGAGAGGGTGATAGCTCTGAATCTACAACGAGATGGAGTTAAAAGAAAATATACGTCGCCTATGATCAGTTTCCATTTAATCATATCCGAGCAACCTACGAGTTTCCATTTCACCATGCGGAACGACACTGCCGCTTCCCTAACTGCCGAGTATCGTGAGCAGCAGTGCCGAAATAATCTACCCACTGCACCTAAACTTCACCATTGAAAATAAATGAAACGATGCAATCCAATTCTCTTGTCAGTATAGAATCTCTATACCAGCACAAATCATCAGCCCTGTTCCAAGCAATCAGGACACAGCTCCACCGTAACAGAGCATGGGATAAAACAAGAAACGGCACTACTAAAAGAGCGCTTGCATTGACTGACTGCTCAATCGGTTCATGGTGGAATATTTCAAGCATTATAAATGAAATACACAGAACATTGGTGTAATATTCAACAATATTTGTTATTTGGTAGAATAATCGGTAGTCGAGGGGCATGAAAGGGAAGCAGTGGTTTGGAAGGGAGTGAGACAGGATTGTAGCCTCTCCCCGACGTTATTCAATCTGTATATTGAGCAAGCAGTAAAGGAAACAAAAGAAAAATTCGGAGTAGGAATTAAAATCCATGGAGAAGAAACAAAAACTTTGAGGTTCGCTGATGACATTGTAATTCTGTCAGAGACACCAAACGACCTGGAAGAGCAGCTGAACGGAATGGACAGTGTCTTGAAAGGAGGATATAAGATGAACATCAAAAAAAGCAAAACGAGGATAATGCAATGTAGTCGAATTAAGTCGGGTGATGCTGAGGGAATTAGATTAGGAAATGAGACACTTAAAGTAGTAAAGGAGTTTTGCTATTTGAGGAGCAAAATAACTGATGATGTTCGAAGTAGAGAGGATATAAAATGTAGACTGGCAATGGCAAGGAAAGTGTTTCCGAAGAAGAGAAATTTGTTAACATCGAGTATAGATTTAACTGCCAGGAAGTCGTTTCTGAAAGTATTTGTATGGAGAGTAGCCATGTATGGAAGTGAAACATGGACGATAAATAGTTTGGACAAGAAGAGAATAGAAGCTTTCGAAATGTGGTGCTACAGAAGAATGTTGAAGATTAGATGGGCAGTTCACATAACTAATGAGGAGGTATTGAATAGAGTTGGGGAGAAGAGGAGTTTGTGGCACAACTTGACAAGAAGAAGGGACTGGTTGGTAGGACATGTTCTGAGGCATCAAGGGATCACAAATTTAGCATTGGAAGGCAGCGTGGAAGGTAAAACTCATAGAGGGAGACCAAGAGATGAATACAATAAGCAGATTCAGAAGAATGTAGGTTGCAGTAAGTACTGGGAGATGAAGAAGCTTGCACAGGATAGAGTAGCATGGAGAGCTGCATCAAACCAGTCTCAGGACTGAAGACCACCACAACAACAACAACAACCATCAGTATTCAGGTTTTACATCATCATGAGGTACAAGATACTTATCTTTGTAGCTGATGATGGCGTAACAGCCGAAAAACGGATCGCAATAATCAATATTGTAAAATATTACACCCGCGCGTGTGTGTGTGTGTGTGTCTCATTCATAAACAATGGTGAATGCTATTTCAAAGGAGGACGGCCTCGTGGCCTCCAACGCGTGAAGGTTTCCCATTGGTTGGAAAACAAACTGAATACCCAGATGAGGGGTTGCGTTATTTGGGGGAAGAGGCCAAACTGCTAGGTCATCGGTCGCATCGGATTAGGGAAGGAAGTTGGCCGTGCCCTTTCAAAGGAACCATCCCGGCGTTTGCCTGGAGCGATTTAGGGAAATCACGGAAAACCTAAATCAGGATGGCCGGACGCGGCATTGAACCGTCGTCCTCCCGAATGCGAGTCCAGTATGCTAACCACTGCTCCACCTCGCTCGGTAATCCCCAGATGAGAAATCGCCATAGTGGCCATGCAAAGAGATTCGAAGAGCCTAATCGACCAATCGAAGCTGAGTATAACAGAAACACGTAAGGTATCGCTAAGTCAATTGTCATGATCTACTAAAACCAAAATATAATGAGGAGAAATTAAACTGTCGAAGGAACATGCAATTTTCAAATGTAAGCAATACGTAAAAATCGCTTTATTGTCACAAGTTGACACAATGAGAACCTTGATTTTAGTACAATTATAAGGTTAATAATTTACTTCATTTTGATGCCGCATACAAAAGAAATCAGCACATTAGCAGACGTGAGAGCCTCTACATGAAAGAGAGATTCCGTTAAGTCTCGTTTACACTGGAAATCACATGAATTAAGCGGTTGTCGCTTCACCTAAATACCTAGGCATTACATCTACGAACAACTTAAATTATCGCGGGAAATCTGTAATAACCCTACCAAAGAAGCTGCATTCACTACACTAACCGATTCTATTTTTTATAGCACTGCTTAGCGATATGGGATCCTCATCATATAGGACTGGTGGAGTACATCGAAAATGCTCGCAGAACGGCAACTCGGTTTGTACAATCGCGAAATCACGAATATGATACACAAGTTGGATTTACAATAATTACAACTAAGTCATTTTTCATTGCGGCAACATCTTTTCATGAAGTTTCAGTCATAAACTCTCCTTCGTATGCGACAGTATTTTGTTGACTCCCACTCATGTTGGGAGAAATGGCAATCGTAATAAAGTAAGAGAAATGGGAGTTCGTACGGGAAGATTTAGATGTTTATTTTTAGAGACTGGAATGATCTAGAAAGGGTCGAACATGGTCCTGTGAGTCATCTGCCAAGCATTTAAGTGTGAATTGCAGACTAGTGATGTAGATGTAAATGTAAACATCGTAATGAAGACCGTTACGTAACAATTAAAACCCTGGTTATGAATCTGTGACGTCCACATGTATATTAAACGTTGTTAAGAAGCCAATGTATGGAGTTTATAATTAAGTTTTCCATTTATTTTGCTGTTTCGGTTTTGCCAGTAACTGTCAATATGGCCACCGGAACATACATTTTTCATGTAACGTGACCAGCCACTCTGAACAGACGTGATTGCTTATTGGCCTGTCATTAAATTAATCTTATGCTGAAGCCCGCAGATAACATTATACGACTGACTTTTCTTTGCAGTTGTATGAGTGTTCCAGATGAACAGCAAAACATTCCATACGAGATTGCTGCCCCTATTGACTAATGGAATTTCTGCACCGTCGTCGTGTAGCAGTTATTGGATATAGAGGAATGTTCGATACGAGTCGTCGTCTTCGACCTGTGACATAGGAAACACGTGACATGTCATGAACAATATGTCGACTATAATGTGATGTTATTAGCGATTTTTTTTAAGCAGGCTGAAGCACAGATCAATCCGTCACCATATCCAGGTGATTTGGTATCAAATTCGTTGACTTTGCCAACTCAGAACCAAACTGTCACTTTCTAACCTAACTTATTCTTCGGGATAAGCTACAGATCAGTGTGTCACCACAACAAGTATTATTTTTTATTTATTATTTTTATTTTTTGCTTTCAAATTCGCTAGCTTCGTTAGCAAATTGGCTTCGACGATATACGCACCAGACGGTGAGGTGAAAGCAGTCATTAATATTACGTCACTAGGCAAAGCCGACCACTCGTATCGCTCATTCCCATTGACGCTAGTTATCTACCACTAATCCACCGTACCTGAGTCAACTTCCCACGTACGAAGTAGTTTCAGACATTTGAATACTTTACAAAAGAGATAATGTGTTAAATGTTTAACGTTAAACACTTAAGAACTTTATGGCTACAGACGCAAAACCCTCATTATGTTGGCTTTATCAGTTAGGGGTTGTTCACTCACAGACTAATGAAGAAGTTTAGAATAGGCTTCGAATTATGTTTTAAGTTTGTTGGAAGTCATCAAGTGCTCTCAGAATCAAACATTCTACCACTTCAGTCTGATTAATATCGCTCCGTTTTAAGGAAAGCTAGTTTTTCACTCATCTCAATGTGCATGACGTCATATCTTCGGAACTATGTGTCGTCCAATGACACGAAACGGATAGACTGCGTTGTTGACGTATGTATCGGCATCTAAACATGGCGACATGACTTCCTTCCTGGTTTTCAGAACAGTCACTCGTACGTTTCTTTTCCCTCGTACCGGCAGCTGCCTTAATGTCCGAGACGCTACTGTTTCGCTGCCTGAAGATTTCTCTAAGGAAACTATCCAATGCACTCTTACCTTTGCGGTATTACACCCATTTGGTATCAAAGATGACAGATGATGTGCCGTATAAAATCAGTGTATCTATCAACGTTCCGCTTGAATATATTTACAAGTACTCTAGTACAGCATGTATTAAGTGTAACATGATAACATGATTCTGTATTATACTGAGTTAAGGTAAATTTGGTACAACAACTATATGACTAACTTTAAACAGTATGCACTGTGTAACTCTTAACATGACTTCATTTGACTTCCAAACGTCGCAAAAACATCGCACAACACTAGCAGTAGTGGACATCAAAAGATCCCGAGGAAGATCCCAGCAGAGGAGTCGAAACGTCGAACATTTTAGAAGAAATATGACGCGGCCTAACAATCCATCGCACAAAAATATTCACAAAATCTGTTTTATTAACTACGACAAAAAGTGGTAACTTACAAAACGTATCAAGGGAAAGAGAAGCTGTGTTACATCAAAATGTGGCTATGATCGGCGTCTATGCTCTTCGTCAATGGAATCTAAATTGCGAGGTCCGACTTCAGCAGAACAAAATTTTGGCCCGGGGTCATCCTGCCGTCAGACGTCAGGGGTAACGTGTGGGTTAAAATGCTTTACAAAATTTTAATGTCTGAAGATGCAGGTGATAGACGTGTGGGTGTGAATAACAACCTGGTGGACACGATGCGGTTGAAGGTGTCATCTCTCTTACCCGGGCAGACATCCGAAAAACCATCCCCTGATGCTTCACGTATAAAGAATGTTTATGTGTACCCTTGTGCCGATGGCGTGTAGTAGCATGCATTACGTCCAGACTGACTTGGTAAAAACACAAGAAGCTCAATACTAAGACATGGAATCACCTACTGTGACACAGAGGGAAAAAAATGGCAACACCAAAAAACTGTTACTGTAGACCAACGAAATTTCGCGAATACATTTGTCTAGGTAACATGGTTAAGTGTTTAACATTGCAAGATCACAGGTTAATGTAAGCACGAGATAAGCCATTGTACATGTGAAATTCCGGTACATAAGTAACCGGTGCAACCGCTAGAATGTTGAATGGTAGCATGCAGACCTTCATGCATTGTGTTATACAGGTAACGGATGTCAGTTAGTGGGATGGAGTTCCCTGCCTGCTGCACTTGGTCGGTCAATATAGGGGCGGTTAATGCTGTTTGTGGATGACGCTGGAGTTGTCGTCCAATGATGTCCCATATGCGCTCGACTGGAGACAGATGTGGTTATACAGCAGACCAGGGCAACATGTCGACACTCTGTAGAGCATGCCTGGTTACAACAGCGGCGGGTGCGGGGGCGCTTTCCTGTTGGAAAACACCCCGTGGAATGCTGTTCAAAAATGGTTCAAATGGCTCTGAGCACTATGGGACTTAACATCTGTGGTCATCAGTCCCCTAGAACTTGGAACTAATTATGATGACAGACTAAAGGCCGAAACACTAAATGTCTTTTTCCAAAGCTGTTTCACAGAGGAAGACTGCACTGTAGTTCCTTCTCTATATTGTCGCACAGATGACAAAATGGTAGATATAGAAATAGACGACAGAGGGATAGAGAAACAATTAAAATCGCTCAAAAGAGGAAAGGCCGCTGGACCTGATGGGATACCAGTTCGATTTTACACAGAGTACGCGAAGGAACTTGCTGCCCTTCTTGCAGCGGTGTACCGTAGGTCTCTAGAAGAGCGTAGTGTTCCAAAGGATTGGAAAAGGGCACAGGTCATCCCCGTTTTCAAGAAGGGACGTCGAACAGATGTGCAGAACCATAGACCTATATCTCTAACGTCGATCAGTTGTAGAATTTTGGAACACGTATTATGTTCGAGTATAATGACTTTTCTGGAGACTTGAAATCTACTCTGTAGGAATCAGCACGGGTTTCGAAAAAGACGATCGTGTGAAACCCAGCTCGCGCTATTCGTCAAGGAGACTCAGAGGGCCATAGGCACGGGTTCCCAGGTAGATGCCGTGTTTCTTGACTTCCGCAAGGCGTTCGATACAGTTCCCCACAGTCGTTTAATGAACAAAGTAAGAGCATATGGACTATCAGACCAATTGTGTGATTGGATTGAAGAGTTCCTAGATAACAGAACGCAACATGTCATTCTCAATGGAGAGAAGTCTTCCGAAGTATGTGTGATTTCAGGTGTGCCGCAGGGGAGTGTCGTAGGACCGTTGCTATTCACAATATACATAAATGACCTTGTGGATGACATCGGAAGTTCACTGAGGCTTTTTGCGGATGATGCTGTGGTATATCGAGAGGTTGTAACAATGGAAAATTGTACTGAAATGCAGGAGGATCTGCAGCTAATTGACGCATGGTGCAGGGAATGGCAATTCAATCTCAATGTAGACAAGTTTAATGTTCTGCGAATACATAGAAAGAAAGATCCCTTATCATTTAGCTACAAAATAGCAGGTCAGCAACTGGAAGCAGTTAGTTCCATAAATTATCTGGGAGGACGCATTAGGAGTGATTTAAAATGGAATGATCATATAAAGTTGATCGTCGGTAAAGCAGATGCCAGACTGAGATTCATTGGAAGAGTCCTAAGGAAATGCAGTCCGAAAACAAAGGAAGTAGGTTACAGAACGCTTGTTCGCCCACTGCTTGAATACTGCTCAGCAGTGTGGGATGCGTACCGGATAGGGTTGATAGAAGAGATAGAGAAGATCCAACGGAGAGCAGCGCGCTTCGTTACAGGATCATTTGGTAATCGCGAAAGCGGTATGGAGATGATAGATAGACTCCAGTGGAAGACTCTGCAGGAGAGACGCTCACTCGCTCGGTACGGGCTTTTGTTGAAGTTTCACCGCTTCACCGAGGTGTCAAGCAGTAAATTGCTCCCTCCTACGTATACCTCGCGAAGAGACCATGCGGATAAAATCAGAGAGATTAGAGCCCGCACAGAGGCATACCGACAGTGCTTCTTTCCACAAACAATACGAGACTGGAATAGAAGGAAGAACCGGTAGAGGTACTCAAGGTACCCTCCGCCACACACCGTCATGTGGCTTGCAGAGTACTGATGTAGATGTAGATGTAGAAACCTAACTAACCTAAGGACATCACACAACCCATGCCCGTGGCAGGATTCGAACCTGCGACCGTAGCGGTCGCGCGGTTCCAGACATAAGCACCTAGAACCGCTCGGCCACACCGGCCGGTGGTATGCTGTTCATGAATGGTAGTTCAACAGGTCGAACCGCCAGACTGACGTACAAATTTGCGGTCAGGGTGCGTGGGATAACCACGAGGGTGTTCCTGCTGCCATACGAAAGTGCAAACCAGACCATAACTCCAGGTATAGGTCCATTGCGTCTAGCACATCGACAGGGCAGTTGCAGGCCCTCAATAGGTCTCCTTATAACCTATACGTGGTCATCATTGCCACCGAGGCACAACCAGATTTCATCAGAAAACACAGTAGATCTCCATCCTGCCTCCATTGAGCTCTTGCTTGACACAACTGAAGTCGCAAATGGCGGTGGTTTGGGGTGAGTGGAAACAGGGCTTCAGGCTGGGAAGTGTCCTTGAAGTAACCGATTTTTAACAGTTCCTTGTGTCGCTGTGATGCAACTGCTGCACAAACTGTTGCTGCAGATGTAGTACGATGCACCAGAGCCATACGCCAGCTATGGTGGTCTTGGCTATCTGAGCTCGGACTCCTCGCGACCTTGTGACCTTCACTGCCAGGGACCATCTACAGAGGCTACTTTCTTGCCAAGACTTTCCGAAATCTTACAGAAGCAACATCCAGCTTCTAGTAGACCTGTTACACAACCTCGTTCAAACTCAGTGAGGCATTGACAATGACATCTTTGTCGCCTTGAAGGCATTCTTGGCTAACATCAACTCACAACATCCAAAATCAAAGGCGAACCGTGATTTATTTTCAAAGAATATTCTTAAGAATTTATTTTATTTACTAGTGATTCATCAAGAACATTAACATATTTAATCACACTATGTAAGCATGGAAGTAGTTGCCAGGGAGTAACTGATGAAATCATAACGAAATGCCTTTTAACAAATGGGAATTTTATTCACTTTAATAGTGCCTAAAAGCATTTAAAAAAAAAAAAAAAAAAAAAAACAGATTTAAAATTATAATCAGAAAGCACTCTCTAAATATCAAAGTTACAATTTATTCAGAGGCAGAAAGAAACAAGTTTTGACTGCATGAGCTTTCGGGCAGAGAACCTTGTCGCTCCCTTTTGACACGGCCGTAGTTACGACCGCTCACAACAGCCTCTGAAAGACTACACTGGTGCAAATCTGCAACACACCAGATAGCTTTAAAGTAAGAGTTTTAACAATTTACACAAGCACTCAGACTATGCACCCCTTGTAGGAGGGATGGAAATGGTACAAAACACTAACAATTAAAATATTAACGTTGCCACCGAAGGTGCAACTTGATTTTAACTTCTAAGAAAAGTCTTACTGTGAAAGGGTGGCAACTTTATATACTAAAATGATCATTTAAATAAAGGCCCATGAAATGCAATCTTATGTAAAATTCTACAAAGCTGGCCAAACAATGGTTAAGATGCTCTACAGTACACAGATGCCGCCTCTCAAGATCATAGGCAATAATATCAAAGTTTCCAAAGATCAAAACATGTTTCAGGTAGTAGGCCGTTACACTCCAAGCAATAACTTCGTTAATACACCAAATCCGACAAACATGACAGAGGCAGCTACTAACGTAAGGTAGATTGATAGGGAGATTACCAAACAACCCTAATGGCAGGTTGCTCTAACCCGCCCCTACTCCACAAGGGAAAAACGGACCACCCAATTTATAAACAACCACCTTCCCGCGGGTGGGCAAACGGAGAAGAATGATTGGACGACCCCAAAGCAAAACGGTTAGTGACCTCACCAAGGAAACAAGTATAATTTAACAAGAGTAAATCAAACAACATATCACCAATCACTTAACTTCTAATAAACTGCTATTTCTCGAGACGACCTGGCGCAGCACCCCCAAATCGTTCTCCCGAACCGTCCGCTGCCAGCCGCTTCAACGGACGCAGGAAGGCGCGCCGATCTCCCGTCTCACGGCGTCGCTGCTCGCACCGGCCAGACTGATGTCGTGAGTTGACTCTTGTTGCTCTCGTGTCGACGGCGAAGCCACTACTCCTCGCTATACGCTGCGGCCCACTGGACTCACGCGGCGACCTCACATGCGCCGACGCTCAAGACGGACAAGTCATCTTCTGTCTCAGTGCGCCACCGACCAACCGATCGATCCAACCGCCAATGACCATTGCCTGAGCAAACACGAGCAGACTGGCGGCCTAACGCGCGGACTCAGATGCAGGAACTAAGCCCCGACCGGGCGACCACTCGTGAGTTCTTTTACTGGCGGAGTGGAAAGACTCTCATTTTGCCGGCTTTAAAGGTTGATCCAAACGTCAGACATACTAGCACTTCGAACGACAGACAGACACTAACTGTCTAACAAATGCGGACGAGAGACAAACTAGCAGGCTGGGGACGAGAGACTGACCCAGACTGACCCATTCGCTAGCTCATAGCGCCCCTTAAATGCACGTGAACAGGCAACATTTCCCCTTTCCCACCAGAGGGAGACACCAAAGCTGCGCCGGCCAGAGTGTCCGAGCGGTTCTAGGCGCTTCAGTCTGGGACCGCGCGACCGTTACGGTCGCAGGTTCGAATCCTGCCTCGGGCATGGATGTGTGAGGGCGACTGCTTCGCACTACGCGCTGCGGCGCGCTCTTCAAAACAGCAATTTTTACCACTGCTCAAAAGGTAACTAATGCTCATGACCATTACGGAGTGTATTTAAAGCACACCTGATTTGCATCCTGATAGTGGCGTTACTAGCGCCACTCTTATGTTGGAACAGGCATCATCTTTCAGATGTAGACCTTTCGTTTATGTCGGACAACTCTTTCTTGGTGAAACGATTTCTTTCCCATTAGCGTATGTGCCAAAAAGGAACATAATTCTTGAGCACTGATCACTAGTGACACTTTGTGAGTGTGTGAGGCTAAAACAATACGCAAATTTTGAAAAAGTTCGAAAGCATTTTATTTGACTGTTAGGCCACTGAATCATGAATTAGGTAGGTGGTAAGTTCCTATTGGACCAAACTGCTGAGGTCATCGGTCCCAAGGCTTACACACTACTTAATCTAACTTAAAGTAACTTACGCTAAGGACAACACACACATGCATGCCCGAGGGAGGACTCGAACTTCCGACGGGGACAGCCGCGCGAGCCGTGGCAAAGCGCCCGAGACCGCCCAACTACTACGCGCAGCAATCATGAAGTGCAGCAGAAGACAAATCAGTAACAAGATATTGCCGGATAAATTCTCCGAAGTGTTCCTGATGAAGTGAGATAGTCCTCTTAAACCACAAGAGTTGTCAGCTGAATTATAATAAAAGTCAGCCTCATTCACGACACTTGATCGACACATTTTCCCATTCTACAGTTTTCGCAGACTCCCGACTTCTCTTTAATGGAAATTCCAAAGCTGAAGCTGAGAAGAAAAGATCGTTCTGTGAGAGACAAGAGAAGATAAAAAAAACTGCTGCCGCACTGTTGCACGCCGCCGCGAGAGAAACGTTTTCCAGTGTTCCTTTTACTAACGGAAGGACTGTCGGTCTGCAAGTGTAGAACCACAGAGGCTCTACACTGAAATAGATTGAATACTGTAGCATATCTTTGGCGTTGACCCCTGAAGATGCTTTCAATTCAGACACTCATCAGTAGCGTATGACAGACCACTCATATCCAACCATTACTCATCGTCATATTTGTTGAGAAACAGGAATTCTGTGATCTGTGTTAGCTAGTTCTTGGGGACGAAGGTTTCGCGATGACATCCTTGTAGTTCTTCTTCATTTTACCTCAGAATAGAATAAAAAACTGAGCTTTCGTCTTCCACGTTGAGAAATTTCCGAATCAGTTCCGCCTAGCAAGGACGATTGAGAATCATCTAAAGCTCGATATTTTTACTCTAATTTAACGCGTTAACCCATAGTGTATGTTGTTCTTTCCGTGCTTTTTAAACTGATGGACTACATCTCAGGCGATCTCTTAGAATAAGTGAGTTGTGTTCTAGCTGGGCACTCGCTATGATTGATCTTTTAAGGCGGTCTCTTCCTTTCGTAAATAGAGTAACAACACAGTAAAAGAAATAGTCACGATACTGCCTGGTACGAAAGTTGCTACCGTTTGACAGCTGAATAGACACTAATACTCCAAGCGGTGGGAAAGCTGACAGTCACATGTGTCTTAAGGGTAACGTTTGTTTTAATTTAATTTTTGCTTAATTAACGAGATAGTTATTGTATTTTTGTGCTCCATGCATTACTAAATTACCGGAGACATTAATGATCGTGAAATACATGTAAAATAGCCGAAACACACAGATTCAGTGACATAAACTACAACTTATTCACGAAGAAATACTTTCTGACATGTCTATATTTGCAGCTTATTCCGCTGAGAGCAAGAGAATATAAACGTGTGTTTCATGCCTGAGAAGTATATATTTTTGTTCTTGTCTGTTGTTATTATCATGGGCGTTTAATTGACACTGGAAAATTTTTTGTGGAGTCTAATTGTTCGCCCTTTCTGACACTTCACTTGACTTTCTATTACAACAATATTTTTGTAAATGTAGTTACTTTTGCTTCAGAAGCGGAGATGTTGACGATTCCTGCTGTTTGTGGCTGGGATTTAACAACAATTGTGGACTTCGTCACTTCTGTGTTGGGTCACAGTTTTATTGCTTTTGACGGTTTAGTATCCCGCCTCTGTGGTTTTCCCTTCAGCTACAGTTTTGGTGGCTTATTTGGTACGTTAAATAATGTACGTATTACATTCCATGTAGGATTCCTACGCTCCAAATTCACTGATTTTGCTGAAAGCCTAACGAACAAAACTCTACTTTGTTGGGAAGACATATGACGTCTTTCTGCAAAATTTCAGGTCTTCTGGTGTTTAATAGCAACTTTTTGTTATTAAAGGAAAACGACATTATTCATTAAATGTCTGTACGTTACAATAAACTGTCATCGTTTCGTATCTCCCAGGGTCCTTAGGAAACTAAACAGCGACAAAACAAATTTGGTCTCATTATTTAGTTCCTGCTGTCATTATTTAGTTAATGTTGATTTTTACGGCACTACGTACACTCCCTATTGTAAAAACTATGTTACAAAAAATGGTTCAAATGGCTCTGAGCACTATGGAACTTAACATCTGAGGTCATCAGTCCCCTAGAACTTAGAACTACTTAGACCTAACCAACCTAAGGACATCACACACATCTATGCCCGAGGAACTATGTTACAAATCAATATAAATATCAATAATATGATGAGAAGACTGGAGTTTGTAAGGCGACAAGAGAAACACAGAAAAGAAGAGAGAGAAGGACGAATATTGAATATAGTGATGCATTAGAAAATAGTAAGAAAGGAAAACAGCACTGGGTTAGGATCGAAGAAAAGCCATCAGTCAAAAATCAAACAATGGAAAATCCAGGATGGAATGTAACAATATTATGAGAAGTTTCTATCCTGGATTTCCATTGTTTAAACATTAGTAATCGCACTCACCCGATATCGTATTCAGAAGTGCCGCTTGCTGGTCGCTTGGAGCGCTGCTATCGCTGTAACAAAAACGAGGCGTTATGTTAAACTGCGATAATAGGGCTACTTTAATAATAAGCATCTCCTACGCACAATCTTGTTTTAAAGTCAAGGCCAGTAAGCGTTACAAGGATTTCTGTAGCGTGTGTTTCGCGCACAGGGGAGAAATAGGGACTGGCTACAACTATGACGGAGACACCGAGGAGCTGTAAACACCGGGGTTTACGGCCAATTCCGCCGGCGCGGCGTGAAGGTAGACAACGCAGGGCCTGATGAGATATATCGGCAACTATGTCCGAGCTCTGACACGAGTCTGTTTGTAACGTACGGTAGTGAAAGAGAAATTTATATCTCGCGTCGTCTCTTATTGCTTCGGTTTTTCAATAAGACATACCCGTAAATAACAATAATCCATACACGTAAAAAAGTCAATGACTTGACAGCAAGAAATGTATTTGCTGTTGCAGCCGGCCGAAGTGGCCAAGCGGTTCTAGGCGCTGCAGTCCGGAGCCGCGAGACCGCTACGGTCGCAGGTTCGAATCCTGCCTCGGGCATGGACGTGCGTGATGTCCTTAGCTTAGTTAGGTTTAACTAGTTCTAAGTTCTAGGGGACTAATGACCTTGAAGTTGAGTCCCATAGTGCTCAGAGCCATTTGAACCAACCATTTTGCTGTTGCACGATTCTGAGGGAAGTACAGAGGGCGTAAACAAAGACTACAGACTAATTTTTGGAACTTGTTGAGGAATGTCGTCTGATTTGGTGTAAGCAACCGATGACCTACGACAGCTTAGTAAGTCACAGTAATCCTTGTTGTTGCATAAATATTACGTTTGCCCTTACGAATATTGTACTTAAAGAATAATAAATTGTTGAACTGGTCATTTAAGTTCTCAACTGAAATAAGAGAAACTTGTTATATTTTTCGTTGTCGATTTGTTGGAAATACAAAAAATGCGTTTTAACCTCTTTCCGTGAATCATCTTCACAGAATTTCGCTGCAGACTAGTAATGTTATAGTGTTAGACGAAGGCACCGACACGAAACAAAGACAAACTCACACTTACACACCTTCGAGCCTCCGACACAAAGTTATCATTACTCACATGAATGGAGATATCAAACAAAAGGATAGAAAGAATAGAATAAAATAAAGAATAAAATATTAACAGCTTATTTAACCCTAGAACACTAAAAGGGGGTAAAATGGTACATTGCCAGTTAACCATCGAAAACTGTACTACTGCAAATTTTATTCAAAGGATGTCGTAATTTATAGGTTATGCATTAGTTAATTACAATTATTAGATCTTCAATAAACTACAACAGCTAGTATCGATATGCTGGTATCGACTGACGATGATTGCCCCCGCCGACTTTTCTGCTCTGTGAGGTGAAAACTGACAGCTGCTATTATAATCAGTACGCACTGGTTTTTCGGCGTAACCACATCGAGTAACTCCTGAAAACTAGTACCGTCTCTTGGAGACGCCAGGTATCGCAATTCTAGGTTTGGGACCGCTAGACGTGACCCCCTTGTGCGAACCCTGCTTTTATTGCCTGTGGCAGAGAGTCGGAACAAATGTTCTGCTTCACGTGACGTTCGAGTATCCATTTCTGAGATTAAAGACGGTGGCTTGTCCGCTTAGGAGAGCAGACCAATCGATTTTTGGAAATCATTCTGTCGGGAATGCTACGCAAGTTGGTAACACTGCCACGCCAGAACACACTTTGAAAACGATATTCATTTATGATGCCCGCACGCATACTTTCAGTAACAGAACTTTACATGGGACTTAACACCTGAGGTCATCAGTCCCCTAGACTTAGAACTACTTAAACCTAACAAACCTAAGGACATCACACACATCCATGCCCGAGGCAGGATTCGAATCTGCGACCGTAGCAGCAGCGCGGTTCCGGACTGAAGCGCCTAGAACCGCTCGGCCACAACGGCTGGCTGTATGCCACGAATTCCTCTCCTATGCCAACCTCTTCATCTCGGAGTAGCACTTGCTGGATGTATTCAAGTCTCTGTCTTCCTCTACAGTTTCTACCCTCTACAGATGCCTGTAGTACCATGGAAGTCATTCCCTCACGTGTTAACAGATGCCATAACATCCTGTCCCTTCTCCTTATCAGTGTTTCCCACATATTCCTTTCCTCTCTGATTCTCCGCAGAATCTCCTCATTCCTTACCTCATCACTCCACCTAATTTTCAACATTCGTCTGTAGTACCATATCTCAAATGCTTCGATTATCTTCTGTTCCAGTTTTCCAACAGTCTGTGTTTCACTACCGTACGATTCTGTACTCCAGACGTACACTCAGAAATTTCTTCTCAAGATAAAGGCCTATGTTTGATGCTAATAGACTTCTCTTGGCCAGGAATGCTCTTTTTGTCAGTGCTAGTCTCATTTTGATGTTCTTCTTGCTCCGTCCGTCATTGGTTATTTTGCTGCTTAGATAACAGAATTCCTTAACTTCACCTACTTCGTGACCATCAACTCTGATGTTACATTTTTCGCTGTTCTCATTTCTGCTACTTCTCATTACTTTCGGGTTTCTTAGATTTACTCTCAGTCCATATTCTGTACTCATTAGACTCTTCACTCCATTCAGCAGATCATGTAATTCTTCGTCACTTTCACTCAGGATAGCAATGTCATTAGCGAATCGTGCCATTGATATCCTTTCACCTTGAATTTTAATTCCACTTCTGAACCTTTCTTTCATTTCCATCATTGCTTCTTCGATGTACTGATTGAACAGTAGGGGCGAAAGACTACATCCCTGTCTTACACTCTTTTTAATCCGAGCACTTCGTTCTTGGTCGTCCACTCTTACTATTCCCTCTTGGCTCTTTTACATATTGTATATTACCCGTCTCTTCCCATAGCTTACCGTTATTTTTCTCAGAGTATCGAACATCTTGCACCATTTTACATTGTCGAACGCTTTCTCCAGGTCGATAAATCTTATGAATGTGTCTTCATTTTCCTTTAGTCTTGCTTCCATTATCAACCGCAACGTCAGAATTAACTCTCTCGTCCCTTTACCTTTTCTAAAGCCAAACTGATCGTCTTCAAGCACATCCTCAATTTTCTTTTCCATTTCTTTGTATGTTATTCTTGTCAGCAACTTGGATGCATGAGCTGCTAAGCTGATTGTGCGATAATTCCCACACTTGTCAGTTCTTGCAGTCTTCGGAATTGTCTGTATGATATTTTTCCTAAAGTCAGATGGTATGACGCCAGACTCATACAATCTACACATCAATGCGAATAGTCGTTTTTTTGCCACTTCCCCCAGTGATTTTAGAAATTCTGATGGAATGATATTGATCCCTGCTGCCTTATTTGATCTTAATTCCTCCAAATCTCTTTTAAATTCTGATTCTAATACTGGATCCCCTATCTCTTATAAATCGAGTCCTGTTTCTTCTTTTATCACATCAAACAAATCTTCCCCCTCACAGAGGATTTCAGTGGATTCTTTCCACCTATCCGCTCTCTCCTCCTCATGTGGCAGTGGAATTCCCATTTAACTCTTTAATGTTACCATCCTTGTTTTGACTTCTGTCTATGCTGAGTCTGTCCTTCCGACAATCATTTCTTTGTAGATTTCTTCATATTTTTCACGCAGCCACTTTGTCTTATCTACTTTGCACTTCCTGTTTATTTCATTCCTCAGCGACTTGTATTTCTGTATTCCTGAGTTTCCCGGAATGTTTTTGTTCTTCCTCCTTTCATCGATCAACTGTTCTTCTGTTACCCATGGTTTCTTCGCAGTTACCTTCTTTGTACCTATGATTTTCTTTCCATGTTATGTGACCCAATGGAGCCTATAATCAATAGACAATACAGGCATTAAACGGACAGTTCTTGTTCCTAGTTGGTTCGAAACTGGATAAGTGGCAGAGTAAAACTGATCAAAACAACTCACTTAATAAACCACATTCAATTAAAACATTTAATCACAAGGAATTCTATAATTGTAAAGTTTTCGAATGGAGCTACGTGTCTGCTGTTACTATTCATTGTTTAATTTAGTTCCACAATACGGTCCAAAGGCTTAAACTTACATCACCTGGTAGATTTATTTTTATTAATATGACATGTGTATTGTGTTACGAGTTTCGGGTAACCTGTGACACCGTCCCTAGATGTCACAGGCTCCTTTCTCTGTCGTAACACATCACCTATACACTGTCACACACTGAACAAAGTTGGATCTTTGACTACGAAGCTGGATATCATCGAAAGATTGGAAGTTTATCAGAATTGAATTTGTAGTGATCCGAGAAATTTTTAGGCAAAGATGGACTTTTGTTTACAATGTTCGACACTGTATAAGTGATTTATTATGGCAGAGAAAGGAGCCTGTGGTCACTGAATATAAAGCCACTGGTTAGCCCAAAGTCGTAACACGTGACACACAAGTCGTATGAATACAAATAAATTCACCTGATGACAGGGGTTTAAACCTTGTAAACACATTGTGGAAATAAATCATACTGTGACGGACAACAGTAAACTTGTTTTTTCATTCGATATCAGACACAATTATCGTCAAGTCTGACCTAAAATGTTTGCATATATAATTACATAGGTTTTCATTTTCCTGTTTTTGAGCCACGAACACCAGAGGTGATTCCTAATCTCAGAGCTCTTTCAAGAGTCTTTTTTATTTTTTTTTTCTAAATGTCGTTAATTTTGGGCTTTTTTGTGGGCTCCATACCGCTCGTTTGATACGTTGCCTAGTTCGTTTCTATGTTCAGTCTGCACGCTACATAAACAATAATGTACAGTACCTGGAGTATAAAAATCGAGTTTCAGTCGTCCTCAAGAGCATCAACATCTGTACTCGGACGTGAAAATAGATTAGAAAATTTTCTGCGCGAGAAATAATCGGGAGTATATGAAGGGAAAAAAGCTTCTCAACTACTTTCTTGTCAGCAGTGTAATGCTAGCTCACAGAACGAAAAGTGCAACGACTGTTTTCTTTCTATTTGGAGCGAGCGTTTGGATCTGAGTTTGGACTGCATTGTTTCATCTGCTATTAACAAATGTATATTAGGCAATGGACCCCTGACCTCTATTCAAATGTGTGTGCTTGAATGTACGTTAACAGCTGGTTCTAATCTAACATCCATGGTGTTACACTGTGGCTGCACTGGACAGTTCTGATTCCAGGAAAATGAGCTACTTTGTACATATTTAAAAGTTAACATCTTCTACTGCATATTCCAAATTTTATGGCTTTTGACACAGAAAAAAAAGACTAAAGGAATTTTTTCCCACGCTATTCAAAAAATTAAATTTAATTCTGGAGAGTGAACTTGTTGTATCATTCGAAAACCTGTGTAAATTATGCAGTTCCACTGCATATGTCGGTAAAACATTCTTACTACGGACCTTCAGTTCCTTCTGCGTTTGTAGCTTCCCAATTATGACATCAAATCTTTTTCAAACTATGAATTGGATGGAACCTTCGCAAGGAACTTCAACGACGAAAAATGTGTGGAACCTGATCAGATACTAACAAAGATAACAGCGCAGGTCTCATTAATTCGGCAGCTGTAAATATAAAAAATTATTTGCATGCATCATAAAATTTTCCACATCGTCTATTGTGAATTAGCGAAAACCGCAGCTACATATATTTACTTGTTATACACATGTTTTGAGTGATCCTGTACATCCAGTGTTGTATTACGGGCTGCTCAAGGATTTTAAAAATTTACTTTCATCGATAAGAATCCTTTTCACGAACACATGTACCGGGTGACTCAAAAGAACCTACCGATTCGTTTTATGCAACCCACGCTATGTATCACGAACGGTATCCAAACAGGCGACAGCCACGTAGTCGATATAAGTTCCCTCTCAGAGCTTTGAGCTACTGTTATCAAATGGAATTGTAAAAAAATACAAATGAGGATTGGCAGTGAATGAGTTACTTCGTAGCTTTGGACCAAGATACACCTTACTTCTGCCATACTTATCCAAGTGTCACCAGTCATCGTTTGTGTAACTGGCGGTTTAGTCATACAGGTTTTGGATGTGTCTGTAAGTTTATTCCGTTTATAGTAGTTAACCTCTCGCAATGGTTCAGAAGCGTTGTGTTAAACAGAGTGTTTCACCATCGGAAACTACGAAATTAAAGGTAGATATCAAAATGGGAATTGTGGAAGTAACAACTTTCCGGTATGTAACCTCTAAATTATTTACAAAAGATTACATACTATAAATCGAATAAACTTACAGAGACATCCAAAACCTGTACGACTACACCAATAATTACGCAAAGAAAGATTAGAGACACTTGAATAAGTATGGCAGAAATAAAGTATATTTTGGTCCAAAATTACCATGTAACGCATGGCCAACCTAACTTATGTTTTTTACAGTATGATACCGTTTGATAACAGCCGCGTAAGATCTCTGAGAGGAAATTTTTACCTATTACGTGGCTGTCGTCTGTCTGGTTACCGTTTCTGATACAGGCGTAGTGTGGGTTGCTAAAACGATCCGGTAGCAACAGCTGAGTCGCATTGTATAGGGCCGAGATGAGACAAGCGGCAGAACGTGGTTAATATCCCAAAACGGAATCATCAGAAGAGACAAAGAGATCGCAACAGATTCACAGTGAAAGAGAAACCTTCTAAATAATTGGAATTGAGACGCAGAAGTATCACAGAGTTAGGACGAATTAATTTTAATTTCAAAGATTCCTCAGAGAGACTGTTTACCAACAGCACAGCTAAATGCGCCCTGTTAGCCAAATATTTTGAAGGGTTACTAAATCGCGAGGAACCAGGAGAGCAGTTTCACTTAACACAACCGTAAGAGACAGATCCATCTTCAACATTACCATCAGTAAGGCAAATAGGTCAACAGCTTTAGAGAGATTAAAACAACGAGTCACAAGGGTAATCAGTCATATTAGCTACCAAATGGAAACTAGACAAAAAACTGATAGCTGAAGGTCAGTATCAAAGTATCAAGAAATTATTAATAATAGTAGGAAAACAGGACGACTAGGAAGCAAGTCTCCATTCATTCATTACACAAGAAAAGAGACAAGGCAGAGGAATCTCCTTAACGTTTGTCACCTACAAAATTTCCTTAAGAAGGCTATACAAGCATAATACATAATTGGCGATACCAAGCTGGGTACAGAGAAAGCAGATCGTGTCCGGTGCAATATTTTAACATCCAAATTACCCTCATAACAGGAGACACCTTAACTGGCTCGAAAAAAGCCTATGACCACATATGTCAATTAACACTATTCGTAATATCAAAGGAATTAGGAATATACAAGATCAGGAATTGAATTTTAAAACGGTTCTTCAGAACTCTTAAGCTGAAACTATGAGTTTGATGAGACGACAGCCTGTCATCAGGTTGCTTGAATTCAATGTTGGGTAAGATAATGAGGGAATAGTAAAACGGTTAAGAGAGAAAGACATCGAAGTACTTTATTTGCAGCAAAGATAAGAAAAATTTGAAGTTAAAGGCCTTTTTTGCCTTTTGTATTACATTAATTTCTACAAACATAGCAGGTGCAAGGGTGACAACAGAAATCACTCGAAATTTTTTTATCTAAAACCGGACTTCGGATTAAACACTGAATCCAAACACAGAGTAGAGAATTGGACACCAACACAACGTGGAAAGATCGCAAATGTGGACTCGTTTACAGTCAGTTCCAGAAGAATTTGTACACCGTTATCTGTATGAAATAAAAGACGCTGTTATAAATATCTGTTTACATGAAAATACATATTATTAATAAGAGCACAATTGCATAATAGTTAATCCAATTTCCACCGTTATCGATTACAGCTTGGCACCTTTTTGGCATGTTTGTCACGAAATTTTCTGCATATTCTCTCGATAACGACCTCCATATCGTCCTGATTTTATATGACAGCTGCTTCAAAGTACATATTGGCTTCCCTTTAAGCTTCATCTTAATATACGACCAAACATTTGCGATGGGATTTGCATCCGGAGACATTGCAGGCCGGTCAGTCGTGGACGCCCCATTGTCTTGTTTCAACGCTGTACATAGATCATTATCCTCTTGAAGCACCCAGTTTGCCTCGTTCGAACCAAATAGCTTCTTAACGGACCTCAGAAGGCATTTTTGATGAATATTGCACGTTCTTTCAGCGTTTAAATATTTTGCATCGTGTTAAAGCGCAACAAACGAAACAAAACATTCAGCTCTCACACTGTTTCTGTATGCAGTGTGCAAAAGCGCATTGATTATAGATTCGAGACCACTATCAGATGCGTCGCTGCGGACTTTACATTTAAAATTATGGCGTACACTTTCTTGTGGAACTGATTGTAAATACTTTTTTTATTTATTCGTATGGCTCACATGCAGTTTAAAATTACAGGTATATAACATTAGTAATAGTAAATATAACAGAAATATGAAAATACAAAACTACTTGCGAAACTAACTAAATGTCAATATCTAGGTTCCTGTCCCATATAAGAGCCGTTTCATCAGCTTTCATTCGAAATCCCCTGGTAGGAACGAAAGGAGCATTCATCTCTAATGTGCTTGGTTGTCTGTTTCAGAGTCCCACAGTCACTGAAGCTCCACACAACTTTTGAATAATATTGTCGCAGAAGAATCCGAGTAGTGCAGTCGCCGTAGTGTAGTGGTTACGATCCTAGATTGTTGCATGGAGAGTCGTGAGTTCAATACTCACCTGATCTGGAACATTTTAATTTCTATCTTCGGTTCGAGTACATTCTAGAATTATCCACAAATGGCAAGAATCGTTGTACTGGAATGTTGTGTAGCTGTACATATATACCGTATGTGTCCTGGCCGGAGGCAGTTCGCTCCGCGCTCTTGTATGTGCAAGTGCTGAATAAACCTTCCTTAAGTGAAGTTAGTGTTCGTCATTCATCTACTTACACTTTCCTCTACGTGACAGTATTGTTATGAGTTTTTATCTTGACAGCAGTGTTTTCGAGATGTTTTCTACATGAAAGAGTGCGGTCAAGGTTGCCTCCAACGCACTTAGGATACTTGTTATAGCAAAGAGTGTTTCCATTTGAGTTTCACTGTGATTTCCGCGTTTGCCCCCTTTTTTTTGTCAGATGGATTGCGCATACTTCAGTTTTGCAAAAACTTAGGAAAATTGATTCAAAATGGCTCTGAGCACTATGGGACTTAACTTCTAAGGTCATCAGTCCCCTAGAAGTTAGAACTACTTAAACCTAACTAACCTAAGGACGTCACATATATCCATGCCCGAGGCAGGATTGGAACCTGCGATCGTAGCGGTCGCGCGGTTCCAGACTGAAGCGCCTAGAACCGCTCGGCCACCCGGCCGGCAAAATGGACTCAACCAGGTGGACTAGATAATGTAGTCAGCTAAGAGAAATTACGGAAAAAGAAATTTTCTTACGAACTTACATAAAGGCGCTGCAAACAAAAACAGTTCCACTCAACATTCAAATATAATGTAAAATTAATTAAATTAGAGGTACTGTATGAATCCAATTGGCTTACACCGAACGAACAAACGGACACAGGGAGAACTGGAACAGAATTTGAAAGCTAGCACCAACTCTGCTGGCCGTTGTCAACAGCTCACTTATCGCTGTTCGCCAATAACGAGCATTTTCACAAATAGCGCAACTCGCCGATCGGCAACCGAGATACGCCCGGACGCGTACACTGACACGCGAAATCCAACCATCGACGCCGCGCATTCATTGTAATCGCGCGTTTGATGTACGGCCACTAGCGAGCCAGAAAGATTAGCGGAAACAGCGGACGGAGCAAAAAGGGACAAAGCTGGCCGCTATCAGGGGGAGCGAATGTGGAACGTGCACAAGTGCGGTGCAGGAACTTTTGGAAAGCCAAAGTAAGCGCCAAATAAACTACGAGCTGACGGCAGCCGGCTCCGGGGGACACGTAATTTAGAACAAATGGAGGCTGCTGCAGCGCCGTGTTAACTGTGTGTGAGGGGCGCTGGCTCCAGCAGGGAGGAAAGAAAAACCTTGATCATCTGTTAGCCGTTGCGTCAGGAAGCGAAATATTTGTCGGGCATCGAGAATAACCGAAACTGGAACAGAAAACCTCAGGTGTAAGACTGTACGGCAACAGCAGTGCGGAGTGCTCTTTCCGGGATACGTGATACAGCAATTACAATATATCAGTTGATTTTGTTTCCTTCTTTCTTTTTTTTTTGTGCGGCCAGCCAGTCGTGGCGTTATTCCGAATGATGCAGTCTGATTTCAATTCGGTGGTGTCATATCGTATTCTACTTCAGGTTTCTTCTAAATCGGTAGGATGCACATGTCTTCAGATCGCTTCTAACAATTTATCATCAAACGATCTTCGCGCCTTAGAAGCCTCGTTAGGCAAAATAACTCTAAGGAGAAAAAAAAGGTGTCGACTGGAAATGCTAAACTGTAAACTTTGGCAACTGATGGATGATTGTATCTGAATTTGCAGCGCAATTGCGCCGCTGGTACTGCGCGATAACAACGGTGAAGTCACTGATGACAGCGTCACTAAAGCAGAGTTATTAAACACGGTTTTCCGAAACTCCTTCACCAAAGAAGACGAAGTAAATATTCCTGAATTCCAATCAAGAACAACTGCCAAGATGAGAAACATAGAAGTAGATATCCTCGGAGTAAAGAATAAGCTTAAATGACTTAATAAAGGCAAGGCCTCCGGTCGAGATTGTATACCAGTCAGGTTCCTCTCAGAGTATGCTGATAAAATAGCTCCACATTTCGCAATTATATACAACCATTCGCTCACACAAAGGTCCGTACCTAAATACTGGAAATTTACTCAAGTCACGCCAATACCCGAAAAGGGAAGTAGGAGTAAGCCGCTGAATTACAGGCCTTTATCACTACCGTCGTTTTGCAGTAGGGCTTTGGAACGTATACGGTATTCGAACATTATGAAGTAACTCGAAGAAAACGATTTATTGACACATAGTCAGCACAGCTTCAGAAAATATCGTTCTTGTGAAGCACAACTAGCTCTTAATACGCATGAAGTAATAAGTGCTATCGACAGGGGATGTCAAATTGATTCCATATTTTTAGATTTCCAGAAGGCTTTCGACACTGTTCCTCACAACAGTCTTCTAACCAAACTGCGTGCCTACTGAGTATCGCCTCAGTTGTGCTACTGGATTCGGGATTTCCTGTCAGAAAGGTCACAGTTCGTAGTAATAGACGGAAAGTCATTGAGTAAAACAGAAGTAATATCCGGCGTTGACCAAGGAAGTGTTATAGGCCCTCTATTGTTCCTGATCTATATTAACGACATAGGAGACAATCTGAGTAGCCATCTTAGATTGTTTGCAGGTGATGCTGTGATTTACCGTCTTGTAAAGTCATCAGATGATCAAAACGACTCGCAAAATGATTTAGATAAGATATCTGTATGGTGCGAAAAGTGGCAATTGACCCTGAATAAAGAAAAGTGTGAAGTATTCACATGAGTACTAAAAGAAATCAGCTAATTTTCGATTACGCGATAAGTCACACAAATCTGAAGGCTGTAAATTCAACTAAATACATAGGGATTACAATTACAAATAACCTAAATTGGAACGATCACATAGATAATATTGTGGGTAGAGCAAACCAAAGACTGCGATCGCTGTGCGGGATTAGCCGAGCGGTCTCGGGCGCTGTAGTTATGGACTGTGCGGCTGATCCCGGCGAAGGTTCGAGTCCTCCCTCGGGCATGGGTGTGTATGTTTGTCCTTAGGATAATTTAGGTTAAGTAGTGTGTAAGCTTAGGGACTGATGAACTTAGCAGTTAAGTCCCATAAGATTTCACACACATTTGAACATTTTTGAAAGACTGCGATCCATTGGCAGAACACTTAGAAGGTGCAACAGGTCTACTTAAGAGACTGCTTACAGCACACTTGTCGGCCCTGTTCTAGAGTACTGCTGTGCGCTGTGGGATCCGCATCAGGTGGGAGTGACGGATGACATCGAAAAAAATACAAAGAAGTGCAGCTCGTTTTGTATTATCGCGAAATAGGGGAGATAGTGTCACAGACATGATACGTGAATTGGAGTGGCAATCATTAAAACAAAGGCGTTTTTCGTTGCGACGGGATCATCTCTTAAAATTTCAACCACCAGTTTTCTCAAATGGTTCAATGGCTCTGAGCACTTTGGGTCTTAACTACTGTGGTCATCAGTCCCCTAGAACTTAGAACTACTTAAACCTAACTAACCTAAGGACATCACACACATCCATGCCCGAGGCAGGATTCGAACCTGCGACCATAGCCCAGTTTTCTCCTCCGATTGCGAAAACATTCTGTTGACACCCACCTACACAAGGAGAAATGATCATCACGATAAAATAAGAGAAATCAGGGCTCACACAGAAAAATTTAAGTGCTCGTTCTTCCCGCGTGCCGTTCGAGAGTGGAACGGTAGAGAGACAGCTTGACCGTGGTTTCATTGAACCCTCTGCCAGGCTCTTTATTGTGAATAGCAGAGTAATCAAGTAGATGTAGATGTAGATTAGTAAACAGGGGACATGCCGATACCAGGCCGTAAAGTGTTTTCGGCGCAGATACTGTTTCGTGTACTCAGTTGGATAGTGTGGGGTCCTTCCCACTCGTCGCACATAGGGTGCCTAAGGGATTTTGCGTTCTCGGAGTGCTATACAACAATTCAAGCAAATAGCATTAGTAGTTTCATTATAGCTGGCCGAAGTGGCCGTGCGGTTATAGGAGCTACAGTCTGGACCCGAGCGACCGCTACGGTCGCACGTTCGAATCCTGCCTCGGGCATGGATGTGTGTGATGTCCTTAGGTTAGTTAGGTTTAATTAGTTCTAAGTTCTAGGCGACTAATGACCTCAGAAGTTAAGTCGAATAGTGCTCAGAGCCATTTTTGAAGTTTCATTACAAATAAGAAGATTGACAGTACCTAGCTTGTATTTACAATGGTGTCGCAAACGATGGGCAACAAGCAATGTAGATCAGAGTCATTTGCTATGTTCACGTAAGTTTGTCACACAGTTTGTGGATGACTAATAACTGCTATCGTAGCGTTATCTGCTAGGCCTGTCCGTATACTGTCTTCCGATACTGAGCGGCCGAATTTGGCAGGAGCAGCGCTTACATTCTCCTCTTGTAGTAGTCGCTCCTGTCGTGGTGCGGTCCTAATCAGCGCACCGTTGGCCGTCGTCGTTCCACCACCTCCTCTTCTCTTGCGTTCATCATCTTGGTTCCGGCACCTGTGGTTACGCCAGAACAGATAGTAACTATGCCTCGCACACACCTGTGTGAGCAATACATGCAGATGCCAGTATTTGACAGACAGCGCGTAGATGGGTCCAAAGAAGCGGACTGGGGTAATGGACGAATGACTAAACATTCGAATAGCAGCGATACCACTATTCGACGACGTTGTCAGGAATGTGTAGACAGTGGCCGAACAGAGTGTCAGGAAGGAAGTGGTCGAACTAGTGAGGTGACAGAACGCGAGGGCCAAGCAACAGTGAGAGAGGCACGCAGAGCCTAGGGTTCACCATTATCACCGATCCGACGTGGAGCTAGTGTTTCAGTGGCGACAAGGACCATTAATAGGCGGCTTACAGAAAGGGGTTGAGTTCACAGTATTCCTTGCACCGGCTACCATTGACCTCTGTAGTATAACAAATTCGTTTTCAGTGATGTTGGGCACATTTATTTTTTATTTATTTACACGTCACGTTCCGTAGGACCAAATTAAGGAGCAACTCTCCAAGGTCAGACAACGTGTCAGTACACGAAATTACAAAATAAAAGTAATAACAGACAAAATAAAATGTTTATGAAACCAAAAAAGTCAAGCCATAAGTTTAAGCAATCTTGGATACAGTTCTCTAGGTAGGAACAGGGATGAACTCATTACTCAAGGTACTCGTGTAGGTTACAATTAAGGTCACATCAGGTATGAATATATCAAAAGCATTCACATATTACCCTATACTATTAACATATTTACAAACAAAATCACACAAAATTAAGCATCTCTGAGCGGTAAAGATTTAGCTATATACAGATTAAAGTCAATGAACCAAAAATGAATTATATATGTATCCTTTCTTTTTGATTAATATTTCAGTATATTCTACTATACAGTATATTTGACCCCCCAGATCTCATTTAACTCTTTATCATATCAAACAAACTCACAAACTGATCATCATCACACCATCTTATAATAACAAACTTTTCACAAAATGTCTTTTGTCACAGTGCAGTTTGTCCGTTTAGTAACACATGTACATCTTTACCATTGTCCATTTGTTCATCACATTAGGAAATTCATAAAATCATGACCACGCCTGTAATTCTCAGAGAAGCATCCACAAATCAAATACATGCTCTACAGAGTATAACTACAATAATTGGTCAATCACTATTGTAGGAAAGTCAAATTTAGTACTCAGTTCACATTTTAAAATTATTCCTCAAATAATGTCAGTCAATAGTCATATTACATACAGAAAACTTATACTACAGAGAATTGGATAGTATTTTCACTAAGACATAACTTCATTACAGGTTTATAGATGAGTAAAAGATGTAGCATCCGAAACCGAAAAGAAGAAAATAGAATGCTACGTAGCTCGGAGACCTAGTGCTCGCCACATACTTGACACAACGATGTGTCCTCCTGAGGGCTATTACATCATCTTAATTTTTCTTGGTGTTTGACACTTACTCCATACGGTTTGATAAAAAAATGGTTCGTGAGGTTTTAGATTAAGTCTACATTCATAGTTTTTCACTTTGTCAGGTTTCTCACTAAACACATCTTTGTATTTCCACAACAAACTACCTAACTGATCTGTCTGTTCTTCATCTAGACTTCCAGTTTCTTTTAGTTTGGTAGCCACTGATTCAGCATACTTGTCTTCACTGCATTCTTCTTCATTGTCTTCCTCATTAACGACAATTTTTTTCATTTACACCATTCTTGCCCGCACAATTCTCTTGTTTGTCTGAATTTTACTTAGAGCTACTCAGGTGATTGCTTGCTGTCATACCCAACATAATTTAATCAATGACAACAGTCCACCGATAATTATGACAACGCACGTCCTTCCAGAACATTCTACACGCCTTCGCAATGAATATGAAGTTTTTTTATCAAATAGGACAGAATGATATTTGTACAGACACACATACCAGGCCTTAGGAAGCACTGAATTGTCTGATAACTCTCCGGATGCATATAAAAAAAGGTGGTATCGGACAATTCATATGAGTCCTGGGGGAGGCTGTACCGTTATAATGTTTTCCGGACAAAGAATTTGTCTCTTTCAGAAAACGTCACGCTGATACCGTGTTAACGCGGTCTATGGCCTCAGTTTGGTGAGTTTCTTCACGTATGCCACCTCCAGCTGCAGTCACTGACTGAGCTCGTAGACCTACCACAACTGCACGGTTTATGTAAGTCTACAGGCTTTAGTGGTCGTTGTCACTAAAGTTAAATTCTTCTGGGTTATTAAGTCGCTTCATATTTCCTCTAAAATAATCGACGTTTCGACCCCTCTGCTGGGATCTTCTTCAGGATGTTTCGTTGTCCACTACTGCTAGAAGACTGTCAGAGACCAGTGTCGCGTTCTCTTATAAAGGGGAGTTTTCCCGCGTTTGTGGTGGAGAAGTGGGAGTATTGGTCAAAATTCTTGTGGCTACCATTTGTGGGCCATCGTAATAGGCTAACATTCCTGCGCTGATGCAGAAGAAGGGGCGTTATTTTTCCTCATTTAGAGCTTGCTGCCATTCAGAACATCAACTAGAAATTTTGTCTAAGTAATCTTGTATCTTCCTACAGCCATTCAACTCCGACACTTTACCGTATACCACAGCATCATCAGAAAACGACTGCTGATTGCTGCCCACCTAGTCCGCCAAATCATTTGTGTATATACAGGACAACAGCGGTCCTAACATGCTACCCAGGGGCACCCCTGACGATACCCTTGTCTTTGATGAACACTCGCCGTCGGGGACAACATACTGCGTTCTATTACTTAAGAAGTCTTCGAGCCACTCACATATCTGTGAACTTATTCCATATGCTCGTACCTTCGTTAATAGCCTGCAACGGGGCACCGTGTCAAATGCCTTCAGGAAATATACAAATGTGGAATCTGCCTGTAGCTCTTCATCCACAGTTCGCAGAATATCATGTGAGAAAAGGTCAATCTGAGTTTCACACGAGCGGTGCTTTCTGATATCATGCTGATTCATGGCCAGAAGTAAGCTTTTCAGTCACAAGAAAATTTATTATGTCCGATATGAGAATACGTTCAAGGATTCTTCAGCAAACGTAAGTTAGGGATATTGGTCTATAATTTTGCGGGTGCGTCCTTTTACCCTTCCTATATACAGGAGTCACTTGAGCTCTTTTCCAGTTGCTTGGGATTTTGTGCTGGGTGAGAGATCCACGGTAAGTGCGGTCTAAATAAGGTACTTGCTTTCAAATCTTTCAGTTGTTTCTGTACGTCAGAGATGCTTACTAGTATGTCGTCCATACTGAAGTCTATAAGATGGTCAAATGACAGTATGTTGCTCGATTCTCCTGTGTGAACGATTTCTTGAACGTGAAATGTAAAACTTCATATTTGGTTTTGCTACCTTCAGCTGCCACACCAGGGACTGAATGGAAACCTTAGACCCGCTTAGCGATTTTACGTAAGACCAGCGTCAGCACTAATGCACAAGAAAATCGGGCAGTTTCATTCACAGTGTGACTGTGAACATTTCCAGGCATTATAGGTTTCCCCTGCCTTTTTCTCACATCATCTGATTTGCATACAACCGACTGACACAAGCGCACTACTTCATAACCGTGACTTTCGTCAGCTGTACGTCAGCGGCTGGTAGCAGTTCTACGCTATCAAAAACGCTCCCGGTCGACGATTGTGCTATTTTGAGAGGGTGACGAGTATTTTGTCCGGTCAACTTGCAACGCCGCAGTTATTTGTGTTTCGTTCTACAGAAAACTGTTCGACTCACCTTCAGGTGATTTCTTGCTCTGTACTCCGGTCCGCGCGCCTTCCCTGTTAAAAACGAATAATGTTCGTCTGCTGCGAAAGACGTAGTAGAACCAGTACGACTATACGAATCCGAAGCATGAAACAAATGTTGTGAATATCAGGTTAACTGAGCTATTGATTGAAAGGTAGTATGTCAGTGAAAACGTCAGTATATTGCTACTTGTCTGATATAAGAAACACTTCCAAGCGCGTGATAATCGTAAGTCGTAGTTCTAACACATACACAATCATTGTCACTCTTAATATCCAGCTTAAGAAGACTAACCAAACCCGTTACCAAAAGGATTAACAGATGGATTGTCTGTGACGGAAGCTCGCTCAAACGTTACGCAATTTGACGACTACGAATGTTCAGTTTGCTGTCGCACCTTGTCCAGCGTGGGGCAAACGAAAGCGTCCCGGAGAACAGAGACCCAGGATACAGAGAAACACAGCAAAGGAAAGGAAGTACAGTACTAACCTGAGTATAGCAGATGTCTAAAGTGACGACCATTCATCTTTTGGTCCTTTTGGGCTCTGGTCAGCAAGTTGCTGACGGCGGATCCAAGGTGGACTGCTAGAGTTGCTGCAATCTCATCCGAAATCTTCTGCTGCAGTTCTTGAAGACTACAAGGGATGTTGCGATACGCCTTGGACTTGGGGGTTCCTTGCTCAAAGTAATCGCACAGGGACAGGTCAGGTGACCTGGGTAGCCAGGTAGGGCCACGACCAGACAACTGCTAACAACTCTGTCAGGCGTGAAAACTGCGTAAACGTGCTCCAAGGCTCGGCCTGCTGTATGGGCAACTGCTTCATCCCTTTGGAGGTAACTGTACGTCTTTTCCTCCTCCTTTGATGCTGCCAAAAATTCACGTTCAATGGAACCCACTCCTCCGAGCCACTTTAATTTGCCCCACCCTGTATAACACGCCTCGCGGATTTTGGTTATTCAATAGTGACAGTTAACATGTGAAAAACAGAATTTCGTGTTTCAGTCTTTTTCTCACACGATCGCGTCCATTTTGCGGCACTCCACGGTCAAGTTTTAACCATTGTTCCGTAAAATTTTCACATATATTCAGAGCTCCTCATACACATTTCCGAACATGATCATCTCTGAGACTCGAACTCAACCTACGCTACACAAAGCAACTCTCTTAGCCCACAACATACTTGCGAACGTACTGTCCTCTGATTGGCTGATATACATCGTAATCAATCCAATATAGGAATTAAATCGCTGAATCCCGCGTCTTTTGCTTTTGACCATTTCATAACTTAACAGCTTTTTGAACAATTTATCAAAAGAACAAATTCATAAAATCCACAATTATAAAAGTAACTCTCCGCTTATATTACGAAATTGTCGAAAAATGTATCTTTTTCTCTGTACAATAAACTGGGTAGTAACATTACGGTATAGTCATAATTTTTGCTTTTGAACCGTCTAACTACAACTGAATGAAACACAATTTGCGTGCCATACGCGTTTCGCCTTTATTCTCTGCAAGGCATCTTCAGTCGCCTGGAATATGTACACATTTTTACTATTCAGTTTAATTTTGGGGCAATATACCAGTGGTTGGTTTTTTCTATGACGTAGTAATATTTTACATTCTACTTACAGGTTGCGTGGACGGTCGAAAAGTAAAAATTATCAATATAACATAATATTACACGCAACTGATGAAGACAGGACTACAAAAGGTCAAGATGCTTAGTAGCACTTTACAGATTCCCCTGAGTATGATTCGCTCTCTCAGTACACAGTTCTCAAGTTAACGTATACTCAGTTAATCGACATAACGAAACTTTGCTTTCACATCATCATTCACACTAACAATTAGAAAAGTCGCAATACTCGCAATAAATACAGTTTTTTTCCCAAGCATGCAGTTTTAGCTACTTGATAATTTCGTCGTCTGTAAGATGCTGACAACCGGTCGATCACTGCCGAAACTACTTGCACCTAGGTCTTGGATCCGAGCGCATCTCTCATGCGAGACATGACTCGTGTATGGAGCTGCAGAAATGAGAACAGTGAGAACCTTAACGTTAGCACTGATGGTCACGAAGTAGATCAAGTTAAAGAATTCTGCTACCTAGGCAGAAAAATAACCAATGACGGACGGAGCAGGGATAACATCAAAAACAGACTAGCACTAGCAAAAAGGGCATTCCTGGCCAAGAGAAGTCTACTAGTATCAAACATACGCCTTCATTTGTGGAAGAAATTTCTGAGAATGTACGTGTGAGGCACAGCATTGTATGGCGGTGAAACATGGACTCCGGGAAAATCGGAAAAGAAGAGAATCGACGCATTTGAGATGTGTGTTACAGACGAATGCTGAAAATTAGATAGACTAATAAGGTAAGGAATGAGGAGGTTCTGCGCAGAATCGGAGAGGAAAGGAACCGAGCCCGGGGTCCCGGGTTCGATTCCCGGCGGGGTCAGGGATTTTCACCTGCCTCGAGATGACTGGGTGCTTGTGTTGTCCTCATCATTTCATCATCATCCAGGAAAGTGGCGAAATTGGACTGAGCAAAGCTTGGATAATTGTACGGGCGCTGATAACCACGCAGTTGAGCGCCCCACAAACCAAACATCATCATCATCATCACAGGAAAGGAATGTGTGGAAAACACTGACATGATAGGACATCTGTTAATTCATGAGGGACTGACTTCCATCGTACTAGAGGTAGCTGTAGAGGGCCAAAGCTGTAGAGAAAAACAGAAATTGGAATACACCCAGCAAATAACTGAAGACGTACGTTGCAAGCGCTACTCTGAGATGAAGAGATTGGCACAGGAGAGAAATTCGCGGCTGGCTGCATCAAAAACAGACTTAAAAAAAAAAAAAAAAAAAAAAAAAAAGGATAATAACTCTCCTCCACGGCTAACGTATTGCTGCGAGCTGATATCATTCGTGAGAACAGACGCATTACGACTCGTAGTTGGTGCTGCATCTGTGAATAAGCAAAGAAAGTGTGGATGCAATTATTCGCAGTCTTGGGTATCCAAATGTGTGCGCATGGTGGGTCCCTCAGCGTCTAACGATGGATCACGAATCACACAGAAAAAACATTTGTCTTGATTTGTTGCAGTTTTTTGAAGCTGAGTGGGGAGGCCTTTTTGTCCCGGATTGTGACAGGTGATGAAACCTGGGTTCACCATTTTGAACACGAACAAAACGGCAGTCGATGGAATGGTGCCATTCCCACTCACCACAGAAGAAAAAAATTCAAAGCAACTGCTTCTGCCGGTGAAGCCATGATCACCGTGTTCTGCGACTGTGTAGGTGTGATTCTCATTGATGTGATGCCAAGAGGCGGTACCATTAATTCACAAGCACATGTCAACACGTTAACAAAACCGAAGACGCGCTTCCGGTGACTTCGGCCCCACAGGAACCCACGAGATGTTTTGCTGCAACACGATAACGCTCGGCCCAACAGAAGTCTGAGGACTGTTGAACACATCGCAAAACAGGGTTGGACAGTGTTACCCCATCCATCCTACAGCCCTGACCTAGCTTCCTCGGAGTTCCACTTGTTTGGGCCATTAAACGATGCCATTTGTGGAAGATATTTTGAGGACGATAAGGAGGTGATTCACACAGTGAAGCACTGGCTCCGCCATCAGGACAAGGATTGGTACCGACAGGACATACACGCCATTGTTTCGCGCTGAGGAAGGACGTAGAACGCAATGGAAATTATGTGGAAAAGTACGGTGTGTAGATAAAACACCATGTTTTCGTGCGCGTAATTCTCATTATGTTCAATAAAGAATTGTTTAAGAAAAAATGCGGTGCATTACTTTCTGGGCAACCGTCGTAGTTTGTTAGTGTCAATAGACATTGTTTAGTTTAAGAAAGTATATATTTACACAAAAAGTACATTTTATAAATCTGTCGGTTGGCTAACAATATGAGCCCCTGACTACCAATCCATTCTATGAAAACCGAATGTCCATTGCACTTTCAATTTCCGCAATATTTGCTGTTAAAGTTTTAGGTGATTCACCCGGCAACACTCTGCCACAGCCACGAGTCACTTCACAGATTCTCTCAGATTCGAGGTAACCCTGTGCGTCTGTTGTGCATCGGGAAAAAGTATTTTGTTTCATTATGACTGAAGATAGTGGTCTGTATACCACTTTTCTTTTTTACGCTGGTGATGCGATCAGTAACTGAGGAAATGAACGGTAACGTAACAGAATGAAAAGGCGATTCCCCATCCTTCTCATCAACAGAGATGAATTTTTATCCAGTACCCCATTTCTTCAGCATAACCACGGGCAAATTCGCTTTAATAAGTAAACGTGATACTTGGCTTAACAATGATCAACTAACCGTAAACACCACATCGTGTGGAACGTCTTAGTAGAAGGGTCGAAAAAATCGATAGTGTAGAAGAAATTGAACACTAGGGGGCATAATATGCGAGAAGACTTAATCTTGAACGGCCTTATAGTTCCACGCGTAAATTAAATTTACCACAAGTGTCTACGTCATTCGTATTTAAGACATAGTCTTCTGAAATGAGATGAATCTTTTTGCAGTACCTTGTACTTCATTAGTTTCAGGCTTCCTGGATTGTAAGCAAGTTGATATGAGTAACGAACTTGACGGCCGAGTTCGCTACGTGATAGCTCCGTTACACACAGATCAGCGTCTTTGGACTCACACCAGGCAGGAAGGTTTCACCATACCGAAGGAATCACAAGTTGATTATGTCGTTTCCAGATCATATGGCCGATGTTGCGGTGAAAACTGTGCTTACTGTAAGTAGTGGCATGCAGTCGTAATAAGGCGTCTCAGCAGCGAAAACGTCAAATGGTAGATCTCTGAAGGCGGATTTGACGTCCATACCGAATGAGGACTTGAAGATGCGAGTGGGTAAATCCACGGAATCGCTGGAGATGAGAAATGTGAAGTCTCACGAAACTTCGTAGGGATGCTTTACACGTAAGATCATTCGCACACAATCGGGCGAGGAGTGTCAGTAAACCTTTCTCATTTCATCCTCTTCTGTGACAAATTCTGCTAATGAAATTCATTCCATCAGGGAACTGTAACTGTCTGAAATTAACGAATAGTGCCTCCCTCATGTCAGAATAGATTAAGGACATCGTGAGTACCGCGATGGTACAGGTTTTTACTGCAGTAAGGAGAGGGAAATTGCTGTAATGTTTTCAAGATAATCTCACTGATGAAACTTGGAACACGGTGGATTAGGGGGAAGCAGGCTATCATACAGCAATGAGTTACGGCGCTGTAGGTCGCGGCACGTGCCACAGGAATGTTTCATTAGAGCGGCGAACACAGACTGGCTCCCGCTGCCAGTGCAGCAGTGTTTCTCTGCTCTCACTGCGTTAGTTAATAGAGGGGACTTCCCACTTACTGTCGTCAGACACCATAAAATTACAGAGCAAGTTGGTGACGCGTTCTTCCCTGGGTCACATATATATTTTAATGAGAAAAACAAGGCTTTAGTACAACCGTAACAACGGACATGAACCTGGAACATTTGTGAAACATTATAGTTTCACGAAGCTTATTACCATTATGTAACTATGCCGACAACTCAATCAGCACAACACGTTATACGTGCCGCCATTATCAGAGTACGTAATCGCATTATCAATCGTTATAAATAGTTTTAAGTGGAGATTAAAGGTCCCTCGGAGAGTTTTACAATTAAATGACGGTGCTCTCCGGAGCTTAATTTGAACAAACGTGTACTACATGGGTATGTGAGTAGCAAATACGTGTCCTTAACGACACTCAGAAGCTCTCACTGTATTGTGCTCTACCTGTCTCCTGGGCATTAACCTCTCTACTTGGACTCTCAGAAGATACCGCCCATTGGCCATATCTTTGTAAATGTGGCTTTAACATGACGCAAACAATGTTAAAAGAATGTCTCATTAAAAAAAAAAAACTAGATATTGTCAACATATTTGTCATCCCCCCCTCCCCCAAAAAATCCCTCTCTATCCCCATTCCTCTCCCCTTTAACCCTCTTCTCCTCTCTCCCCCATTGATCCCCGCCCTGGTTCCTTTTGCTATTGTTTCTATTTGCACTATTCACTGCTTTAAGTAATTTGTTTGTACTATCTGGTTTTTAAATCATAATTTTGATTTTAGCCTTTGAACCAAATTTGGCTTTGTAAAGTTTCATTCACTGTCGCGCACTTTCCTTTGCGCAACCACTGTACATTAGCTGTACATTGGTGAAGAAGTAGCATATGACAACAACCATCTCGTGCATGCTTTAATTTATTTCAGAGATGAATTTTTATATTTGACTGACGCCTTTCGGGTATATTTTAACATACCTCAGTCCCAACATGTAATCCAGTAAGTCTAAATAGGTATTTTTACTCATAAGAAGATAAGGTTGTTCTCACTGTTAACTTCCTTAGGTCGTCTATGTTTCCTTTTGAAGAAACATAAGCGTGAAAACTATGGTTAAGGGGTTTTAAAAAACTTTCTAACTTGCAACTGACTGGTTGTTTACTGTTTGTACAAGAAGATAACTCACCATTATGATAGAAAATAATCGTGAATCACACTATACACATAAAATGAGCGAAATTTCTGCATGTAATATACACGACAAAGACAATATACAACAAAATTCAGCAGGATTCAAATTGTCTCAGGTGATCTTGTGAACATCCTGATTTGTATCAGGCATATTTCAGTACATTGGTACCAGGTATAGAAGTATGAAACCGGAGTTTTCCTATAGATGATGCTAGCCGTCAGTGTTATGTGACACAGGAAGCCGTTTCTCTTCGGTTGAAAGCTGTGGGAAAGGTGCAGGAAGTGGAAAAAATGGGTTCCATATGAACTGAACGAAAGACAGCAAGCACATCGAAAGACCAGCTATGAAATGCTGCTCGGCAGTTACAAAAGAAAGTCGTTTCGCCATCGAATAGTGACAAACTATGAAAAATGGATGTATTCTGAGAATCCTAAGCCTCGTAAATCTTGGTTAAATCCATGCAAACCATCGTATTCCACTGCAACACCCAATCGCTTTGGAAAGAGGAGAATGTTGTGTGTTTGGTGGGATCAGAAGGGTGTCATCTATTATGAGCTGCTAAAACTTGGTGAAACCGGTTACACTGATCGCTACCAACAGCAAATGATCGATTTAAATCGAACATTGAAAAACGATCGGAATATGGAAAAAGGCAATACAAAGTCATATTCTTCCATGATAACGCCCCATCACATACAGAAAAACGGGTCAGGGGAATGATCGAGGCTTTCAGTTGGATGCGGCTTATTCTCCAGACTTGAATCCGTCCAATTGTCATCTATTTGTATCACTGGGACACACTCTCACTGAACAACGCTTCCACTCGTATGAAAATGTACAAAAATGGCTCACTGACTGCTTCACTTCAAAAGAAGAACTATTTTTTTGGCGTGGCATTCATAGCCTACCGGAGAGGTGGGAGAAATGTATAAACAGCAATGGAGATTATTTTGAATAAAATATTGTTTATCAGTTTCAAACAACAGACGTGTAATTATTGCAACCAAATTCCGTTTTCATACTTCTACACCTGGTAAGCCTTGGCGAAGAGAATTGCTTATGTAGTAATTACTACTGCTTCATTATATTGTTTCTCGAACGGAGATTGACATCATAATCGGTAAACAGAACTAGATCTGAAAGTCTTCTCACAAGGTTCTTCCAGCATCAAAAGCTGCGTACGTCTCACGGCTGTAGCTGTGGAGTGATCACCTTGAGATCACCAGATAACCTTGTGCCATCTAGTCAACTTCTGTTCAATTACCACGTTGGTTAGCCTATTCAAGGTATGAAATTGTAAATGGCAATGTGAGAAATGGCCTTTTGCGAGGTAAGCTACTCCACTCCAAATACGTATCAACAGAATGCATATCATAATGTTGGCATGGATACTGGATAAAATGGACCCAGATTCAGTGAAAGCAGCAATTTCTGTCGTATTTGAAACCGACTGTCATTGACAACCATAGACACACATCTTCGGCTTCTGTCAGTCAGGATATTTTACGGCCACTGTCCTTAAGCCGTGTTATACCATTCCTTATAGACATAGCAGATCCCCCGCCTTGGTATACCAACAAGACGGGAAGTTTCTTTCACGTTATGGTCATAAGCTCGCACAATCACGATAGTTTCTTTCTGCTGTTATGGCACGTCCCCGCAACTACCCATCTTAATATGCTGATTGTACGCAGCTGACCAGCACATACGCAGACAAATCATTACGCTGTCATGACTCAGAGGAAGGAGGGTCACGTGACTTTCTCGTGCCAGTTGTACACCTTCTACTGTTCTCGAAACCTACTAGTCCTCTCCTTTAAGGGGATGACAAATATTTTTTTCTATGAGCTTAGTTCAGTACGAGTCCACTTTCGGGATTGCGCTTAGCAACCTTGAGATCGTCCCTGCAAATGCATTCAACACTGACAAAAGAAAGAAGAATTTTCGCCAGTCAGCCGGAAGAAGGTAGTATTTGGTGTAGATGAGAAAGACAGGAGCGCTCTTGAAGCAGAATCTTGGGGAACTCTTTGCACGTAGCAGGCACGTCACAGTTTTCCATATCCAGCTGCCTCTCCCAACTGCAGTAACCTGAGTTTTCGGTAAGCCCCCTGATACTGCCAAGAGATATTTAATATTTTTTAATATTTATATTTGTTATGCTGCATGAGATAGCATGTGCCTCCCTCCACCGTACCTAATCCTACTTTCACATCTTGCTTATTCAATTGCCGAACTCCCAGAGTCCCCTTTCAACAACACCAACAGATATCAGAGGTACTGCACAGCTCTTCATTACAGGAATTTCTCCCTCTAAAAGCACATCTTTGAAAAGCTCTTCTTTGAACTATGACAGAAGCCGAAGAATTTTTTTTTTTTTTTTTTTTTTTTTTACATATTGTTCCTCTGCCAAGATCCGCGAGATAAATTCCATTACTCTTGTTAAATGTTATACTTCAAGATTCTTCCTGACTGAGCAATTTCAGAACCTTTGTACAAGCAGTTTTGTTTGCCTATTATCAAATAATTTTACCCAGTTTTTCTCTTTTGCATGGGTGACATCTGCCTCCTTCACACAAATTTCTTGCGTGCATCACGGGCATCTTTCGCCGTGTGTTTCTTGTAGGTAGTTGTTGTGCCAGTGGTGATAGATTTTTTTTAGGAGGGTTGTGGGAAACTGCAGTGCATCTGTAAAATAAATGGCATCCAAGACGCTAGTGCGACAAATTCTAGAGAACTATTCCATTGTTTGGAGTCATCATCAAGGAAGTATGGCAACAAACATAGAACGAATTCAGATATGCGCTGATAGGATTGTAACAGGTCGGTATGGCCTATACGACGAAAGCTGGTAGACGTTTTTCTGCATCTGGACAATTATATTTATTCAGATTTCACGCCAGCCGCGCAAGAGTGTTGCTAGTAGCCCCACTATGATGATGCAAATCAGGTTTACTTGGATGTGTGGTAAGTTCCTATGGGAACAAACTTCTGAGGTCATCGATCCCTAGGCTTACTCACTACTGAATCTAACTTACACCAAGGACATCGCATTCGCATGCACCCATGCGATAGGGAGGACTCGAACCTCCGACGGGTGGGGGGGGGGGGGGGGGGCGGAAGCCGTGCGAACCGGGACAAGGCGCCAGAGACCAAGCGGCTACCCCTTGCGGCTCTAAGTTTACTTTAAATATACACTGTAAAGATCGTGAGCGTTAGTTACCTTTGATACTGACATGACAGTTGTGGAGAATGCCTTTAAGGCAACAAAGGCGCCATTATCAACACCTCACTGAGTTAGAACGAGGTCGTATAACAGGGCTACGAGAAGCTGGATGTTCCTTTTGCGGTAATGCAGTAAAACTTGACAGGAATGTAGCCACTGAACATGATTGCTAGCTGTGGTGGTCACGAAAATGTACGGTCGCAAGAAGACCGGGCTCCGGAAAGCCACGTGGCACTACTGAGAGGGAAGACCGTCGTGTTTGGAATATGGCTTTGGTGCATTGTGCTGCATGCGCAGCAGCAGTCTCAGCAGCAGTTGGCACCACTGTGACAGAATGAATTGTTACAAATCGGTTATTTCAAGTCCAGCTAAGAAGCAGCGTGCATTTCACTTACACCAGACTACCGCCATTTGTGACTTCAGTGGTGTCAAGCCAGAGCTCACTGGAGGGCAGAGTTCTTTTTTTTTTTTTTTTTTTAATAAGAGGTGGAGCCCCTCCACGCCCACACCGGCATGATGGCCAACACAAAAGGTCTACTGCCATCTCTGCATAAGGGTTAGTATTCACTAAAGTGAGGTGTCGCAGGATGTGGGTACTGCGATGTCTGCGTACGTCTGGTTAGGATTAACCATTAATACGCGCTCATCTGGAGATAGATTGGTCGAAATCTGACGAAGGGTAGCGGTTTGAAGGGCAGAGGAAAAAAAGTGCCAAAGCAAGAGCCAAGGGAAAATAACCTCTGCGAAAGTTAGGTCGGGCGGCAAGAGCAGTAGCGGTTGTCTTGCTGCCTACGATAGGTTGTGTAAGGATAGGCTTTGTTAGTAGTGAGTATCATGCATGTCGATACCTTGACGTTGTGCGTTTGTGCTGCTCGGCGGCTGGCGCTGGGTGCTGGTACAGAGTCCTCGTTCAGCGTCCTGCAACCTGCAACAGTTAGGTTTGTTTTCGGTCTTGTGTCCGATAGGTCATATACCGGAGACACAGTGTGAGGGAGTGTTGGCAGATTGTTCGTGCGCCTGTGGGCGAGCTCGTCGGTGTCCCTGCTGTGGCCTGTTGGTTGGCTCTAATAGCAGCTGGTAGTTGCCAGTCAGTGTTGCTGATATGCAGGGGCTTACCGGCGTTTGTCGCTGTTTGCGTATGCTAGTTTACCATAGGTAGTTATGCCCTAGCTAGCAGTGTCTTTGGCCGCTTGTGTTTCCACCTGTGGTTGTGATCGTAGTTTCCCAGAGTGAGGATGAAAGGATTGTTCGAGTGTCTCGAGTTCCTGTATAGTCGTGTGGCGTGTTTCTTGAATACTTCCTTGAGGGTATCAAGGCGGTATTCATGGTGAAGATCCACGGTGCGTGTGTAGCGTGGAGCATTGCTGATGATTCGTAGCACCTTGTTCTGTATGATCTGCAGGCGGCGCAGTCGTGTGGGAGCTGCATATCCCCAGACGGGCAGAGTGGAGGTCTGTTATGTTTTGTGATGAAAGCTGATTCTGCCTCGGTGCCAGTGATGACCGTGTTGGTTATGAGGAGGCCAGTTGACAACTTGCACCCAGCCTGTCAGCGTGCTAGACACACTAAACCTACTTCAGGAGTTATGGTCTGGGGTTCGACTCCGTATGACAGCATGAGCACTCCATGGTTATCCGACGCACCATGACTGCAAATCAGTACGTCAGTCTGGTGATCAGATCTGTTGTGCTGCCATTCGCGAACAGCATTCCATGCTGTGGTTTCCAAAAGGACAACGCTCGCCCATATACCGCTGTTGTAACGCAACACGCTCTACAGAGAGACGACATGTTGCCTTCGCCGGATCGATCACCATATGTGTCTCCACTCGAGCACACATGGGACATATCGGACGACAACTCCAGGCTCACCCACAAACAGCATTAAACGTCCCTGTATTGGCCGACCAAGTGCAACAGGTATGGAGCACCTTCCCACGAACTGAGATCCGGCACCTGTACAACACAATGCATCCTCGTTCCTATGCTTGCTTTCAACATTCTGACGGTTACTTTGGTTACGAATGTACAAGCATTTCACATTTGCAATGGCTTATCTCGCGCTTGGATTAGCCTGTGATCTTGCAATGTTGATCACTTACGTACGTTACCTAGACAAATGCATTCTCGAAATTCCATTACCTTACATTATATATGAAGATAGTATCTGTTCTCGAAAGAACAGATACCATTGATGACCGTGCAGCTTCTCTAGAGTAATTGATAATTAATTGAAACCCTCAGCTGCCGACAGGTGTTGTTGATATACCTCGATGGGGACAGCTGAAAATGTGCCCCCCCCCCCACACCCCCACACCCCCACACCCCCACCCCCCGACCGGGACTCGAACCCGGGATCTCCTGCTTACATGGGCAGACGCTCTATCCATCTGAGCCACAGAGGACACAGATGAATAGCATAGACTGCACGGACTTATCCCTTGCACGCTTCCCGTGAGACCCACATTCAAATGTCCACAATCTACATACATAATGTACGTAATAGATATTTGCTCATCCACTTATTACTCGCGCCCACTAAGGTGACGATTCCCGTAAGAGTTCGGGCAACCTGAGCGCATTCACGCAGATGACGGTCAATCGCTGGGTAGCCTTTAACTATATATATGAAGATAATAACTGTTCTCGAAAGAACAGATACTATTGATGGCCGTGCAGCTTCTCTAGAATAAATGATAATTAATTGAAACACTCAGCTGACGACAGGTGTTACCTCGAGTCCTGGTCGGAGCACACATTTTCAGCTGTTCCCATCGAGGTATATCAACAACACCTGTCGGCAGCTGAGGGTTTCAATTAATAATCCATTACCTTACATTAGTTATTTATTGGTGTGGCGAGTTTTTTACCATCAGGTATTCCTCACTGAGAGATCATGGGAATAAAAGTTTAGAGCGCGTAAACAGGTTGTGAACGACAACTGTTTTCAACGTAGCACAGTGGTGTAGGGGAAGTCGACAGGAGCAGTTTCATTCAAACAGTTTCTGTCTATCAAGGCTAGAAGCAGCTTCAAAAAGGCCTATAAAAGCCACGTGAGCACATCGCACGCGCGCCGTGTGAGATTTTCAATATGCTCTCACTCTGCTACTCCACCGGCTTTGTCTTCTCTTTCGTTAACATAATTAATTTAAACTTTCTTGTGGGAATAGTGATTGTCTAGTACTCTGCCAGCGCGGTATCGAGATGGGTGCAGATCAGCTGGTACAGGTACCGCAGCAGAACAATACCGGAGCCTGACACGGAGGGCGTGCACGAAGCACTGCACAGGCGTTGGCACCGACCCAGATGTTTACCTGCTGGTAGTAATACGCGTGGCCCGGCTGCTCTTTCCCGCCCATCAGCCGCTTCGGACCTGAGATCCGCCTCGTGCAGTTCTCCGTCTTCCGCGTGCTTAAATTATTCAGGTGCTCGCGCTGGCCGTGTTGTTAGCTGCGTGCTCGTTTCTAGGCTGTATTCGGACCATCTGACGGCATTCTCACGCCTGTAGATTCAAGAGATAAAAAACCGACTTTTATAAATATTATTCTAAAACAAATTACGTTTATAACCCGACCTGACCTTATTCGTAGTAAGGCAGACAGACAAACTGTTATGACTTCCTTTGCACGCCGTCCGGGTCTTTAGTCGTTACAGGAGCGAGGAACAGATGCCGTTCATGAACAGAGAATTAAAATGTTAATTTATTCTACATGTAATATCAAACAGTAAAAATATATGTAACTTTGCTGCTAAAGTTGCAGCGCCAATTGCTAACAGTAGATTTCAATATGAAAACACACTGAAGGGCCAAAGGTACTTTTTTAGGCATGCGTCAAGTACAGGTGAACAGACAGATTACGGCGCTGCGGTCGGCAATGCCTATATAAGGCAACAAGTGTCTGGCGCAGTTGTCAGATCGGTTACTCCTGCTATAATGGCAGCTTATCAAGATTTAAGTGAGGCTGAACGTGGCGCACAATCGATGGGACACATCATCTCCGAGGTAGTGATGAACTGGAGATTTTCACGAGTGTACCGTGAATATCAGGAACCCGGTAAAACATCAAATCTTCGACATCGCTGAGGCTGGAAAAAAATCTTGCAAGAACAGGACGACTGAAGACGATCGTTCAACGTGACAGAAGTGCAACCCTTCAGTAAATTGCTGCAGATTTCAGTGCTGGGCCATCAACAAGTGACAGCGTGCGATCCATTCAACGAAACCTCATCGATATGGGCTTTTGGAACCGAAGGCTCACTCGTGTACCCTTGATGACTGCACGACAAAAAGCTTTATGCCTCGCCTGGGACTGTCAACACCAACAATGGACTGTTGATAATCGGAAACATGTTGCCTGGTCGGAGGAGTCTCGTCTGAAATTGTATCGAGCTCATGGACGTGTTTGGATGTGGAGACCCTACATGTCAGCAGGGGACTGTTCACACTGATGGAGACTCTGTAACAGTGTGGGGCTTGTGCAGTTGGAGTGATATGCGGCCACTGATACGTCTAGGTATGACTCTGACAAGTGACACATACTTAGGCATCCTCTCTGATAACTCTTAGAAGTGTTGAAACCTGATCAATAAGACTAAAAAAAAGTGTGACCGAGGCCTCATTTCTTTTATTTTCAATTTTCCTTGTTTATTCTCATTCCATACTGATTCCATAGAATTCTTTCCATTACTCTGAGGGAGTCCTTTAGATCTTCTTTTGTCTCTGTGACTATAGCAATATCATCTGCATAACGTACCATGCCTATCTTCTGCCCATTAATTTTGATCCCCACCTCAGTGGTTGCTCGAACTAGGTGTATAGCTTCCAGGATGTAAGCGTTGAATATAAGAGCAGAGAGAGCACATCCTTTTCTAATATTTGCTTCTTGTTCCTGGTGACAGTTCCTAATCACTGCTATCTCATTCTTATAGAAACTGAGTATCACACGGATATCTTTGTACTTCATTCCAATTTTCCTCAGCACTCTGAACATCTCTTGCCAGATAATGTTATCAAATGCCTTTTCCAGGTCTAAAAAGGCAATATAAGTTGGTTTATTCTTCTGCAGTTGCTTTTCGATAAGGAGGCTCACTGCCAGACTCGCTTCTCTTGTTTCCAGTCCCCTTCTGAAACCAAACTGATCTTGTCTCAGCATATCCGCCTTCTCTTCAGTTGTCTTCAGAATTATTTTTATGAGAGTTTTTGATGCATATGATATTAGGCATAATGTTCGGTTGTTGTTGTTGTGGTCTTCAGTCCAGAGACTGGTTTGATGCAGCTCTCCAGGCCACTCTGTCCTGTGCAAGCTTCTTCATCTCCCAGTACCTACTGCAACATGCATCCTTCTGAATCTGCTTAGTGTATTAATCTCTTGCTCTCCCTCCACGCTGCCCTCCAATAGTAAATTGGCGATCCCTTGATGCCTCAGAACATGTCCTACCAACAGATCCCTTCTTCTAGTCAAGTTGTGCCACAAGCTCCTCTTCTCCCCAATTCTATTCAATACCTCCTCATTAGTTATGTGATCTACCCATCTAATCTTCAGCATTCTTCTGTAGCACCACATTTCGAAAGCTTCTATTCTCTTCTTGTCCAAACTATTTATCGCCCATGTTTCACTTCCATACATGGCTACACTCCATACAAATACTTTCAGAAACGACTTCCTGACACTTAAATCTATACTCGATGTTAACAAATTTCTCTTCTTCAGAAACGCTTTCCTTGCTATTGCCAGTCTACATTTTATATCCTTAATGTTCGGCAGTGTTCACATTTTTTAGATGCTGCCTTCTTTGCTATAGGAGCAACGATGCATTTCTGGAAATCTGTCACTATCTCTCCTGTGTTATAGATGGATCTAATAAGTTTAGGCAGCTTCATTTTCGTTATGTGACCAGCATTGTATTGTAACTAAGATGTAAATAATCTAATAAAAATACTATAATTTTGTTTTGTTTCATGTTACAAAGCATGTACTTACATTATTATCCTACAACTATACTCTCTAGCGTTTCATTGTATAGAAAATACAGAACACCGATTTTGGCCGACTTTTTTTGCATGAGATACCCCTGCGTGTGGCGGCAGTCGTAATGGCGTGCCGGCTTGGTCAAAGCCCCGGTGATGACGTCACATGATCCGCTCACTTGGGAGGTTTCCGGTAGACTTGCGCGCCTGGGGGGGGGGACCGCTGCCGCTGCCTCCGGCTTTTGTACGTCGCGCCTCATCTTCTGATACGGCGGCCCGCGTCCTGGGCCAAAGGATGCTGCCCTAGAGGCCGCGGCGCGGCATTCATCGCCGCCCTTTGTGCGTGCACGCCGTGTTGTGCGTTACTCCGGCATCGAGATTATTGTACTTGTAGAAACAACCGCAAAAAGCTTGTGATAAAGAGGCGGCTAAACACGCAGCGCAATTGTTGTTCCGTACTACATTATTACCATTGAGCATCCTACAGTTAAATAAATACTAGGATGCACTTTCCTCAATTTTACTGGAACAGATAGAGATATCTATAAGGTATTTTTCAGTATTTTGGTATGGAATCCAACAACAAAATTTTTACCTCTGTTGAAGAATACCCTGAGGTGGCAGATGTCCTGAACAGCGATATGCACGTATACAGATGGCGGTGGTATCGTACACGCAATGCATAAAAGGGCAGTGCATTGGAGGAGCTGTCACGTGTACTCGGGTGATTCATGTAAATAAGTTTCCGACGTGATTACTGCAGCACGAGGGGAATTAATAGACTTTGATAGTGGAATGGTACTTGGAGCTAGACACAAGGGACATTCCATTTCGGAAATCGTTAGTAAATTCAATATTCTCCGATCCACAGTGTCAATAGTGTGCTGAGAATATGGAATTGCAGGAGTTACCTCTCACTACGGACAACGCAGTAGCCGACATCCTTCGCTTAACAACCGAGAGAAGCGGCGAAGTTGTCACTGCTAACGGACAAGAAAAATTGTTTTAAATAACCCCAGAAATCAATGTGGGAAGTACGTCGAACGTATCCGGTATAGCTGCGGCGAAATTTGGCATAAATAATCTATGGCAGCAGACGACCGACGCTAGAGCCTTTGTTAAGGGGAGGTTTACTATCTTTTGATTGAAAAATTCGATTTTTAAAAAAATGGCATGTTTAAATCCATTAAAGTGTTTAGAATCCACCCCAGAAACGGTTTTTCTGAATACGGAACGGAAATGTTTGTTATTTACTGTTGAGCAGAAAAATGCTCCTGCGTGAAATCGGTCTTTTTCACGCAACAATTTTTTGGCAGAGTTCATCGAACCACCTTCACAATAAGTCTATATGATTCCATTCGCGTATAGCGTGCGTAAAAAAACAAACACCTATATCTTTCCGTGCGAGCTCTGATTTCCCTTGCTTTATTATGATGATCGTTTCTCCCTATGTAGGTCGGCGTCAATAAAATATTTTCGCATTAGGAGGAGAAAGCTGGTGATCGAAATTTCGTGACAAGATTCCGCCGCAACGAAAAACGTCTTTGTTTTAATGATGTCCATCTCAAGTCCTGTCTTATTTAAGTGACATTCTCGCCCGTATTTAGCGATAATACAAAACGTGCTGTCCTTCTTTGAACTTTCTCCATGTACGCCGTCAGTCCTATCTGGTAAGGATTCCACACCGTGCAGCAGTATTCTAAAAGAGGACGGACAAGCGTAGTGTAGGCAGTCTCCTTAGTACATCTGTTACATTTTCTCAGCGTGCGAGTAAAACACAGTCTCTGGTTAGCCTTCCCCACAACATTTTCTTTGTGTTCCTTCCAATTTAATTTGTTCGTAATTGTAATTCCTAGGTATTTAGTTGAATTTTGACTGATTTATCGTGTAATTGAAGTTTAAAGGATTCCTTTTATGTAGATGACCTTACACTTTTCGTTGTTTAGGGTCAATTGCCAGTTTTAGCACCACACAGTTATTTTTTCTAAATCTTTTTGCAATTTGTTTTCATCTTCTTACGACCTTACTAGTCGATAAACGACAGCGTCATTTGCAAACAACCTAAGACGGCTGCTAAGATTGTTTCCTAAATCGTTTATATAGATAAGTAACTGCAATGGCCCTTGGGGCACGCCAGAAATCACTGCTGTTTTACTCGATAACTTTCCGTCAGTTATTACGAACGTGACCTTTCTGACAGAAAATCACGAATCCAATCTCATAACTGACACAGTACTCCATAAGCACGCAATTTCACTACAAACCGCTTGTGTGGTACAGTGTCAAAAGACTTCTGGAAATGTAGAAATACGGAATAAATTTGAAATTCCTTTTCAATAGTACTCAACACTTCGTGCGAGTAAGGAGCTAGTTGTTTTTCACAAGAACGATGTTTTCTAAATCCGTGTTGACTTTGTGTCAGAATACCGTTCTCTTCGTGGTAATGCATAATGTTCGAATACAATATATGCTCCAAAATCCTGCTGCATATCGACGTTAATGATACGAGCCTGTAATTTAGTGGATTACTCCTACTATCTTTCTTGAATATTGGTGTGACCAATGCATATGTCGCAGCGCCCGTGTTTAGTCTGGCATTCTACACCTGCACCTACACGGATGCTCTGCAGATTACATCTGGCAGAGGGTTCATCGAACCACCTTCACAATAAGTCTATATTATTCCAATCACGTACAGCGCGCGGAAAAAAAACAAATACCTATATCTCCGTGAAACTTCTGATTTCCCTTATTTTATTATGATGATCGTTTCTCCCTATGTAGATCGGCGTCAATAAAATATTTTCGCATTAGGAGGAGAAAGTTGGTGATCGAAATTTCGTGACAAGATTCTGCCGCAACGAAAAACGTCTTTGTTTTAATGATGTCCATCTCAAGTCCTGTCTCATTCAAGTGATATTCTCGCCCGTATTTAGCGATAATACAAAACGTGCTGTCCTTCTTTGAACTTTCTCCACGTACGCCGTCAGTCCAGTCTGATAAGGGTCTCACACCGCGTAGCAATAGTCTAAGCGTAGTGTAGGCAGTCTCTTTAGTAGATCTGTTACATTTTCTCACCGTACTGCGAGTAAACCGCAGTCTTTGGTTAGACTTCCCCACAACATTTTATTTGTGTTCCTTCCAATTTAATTTCTCCGTAATTGTAATTCCTAGGTATTAAGTTGAATTTACGGCCTTTAGATTTCACTGATTTATCGTGTAATCGAAGTTTAACGGATTCTTATTATGTAGATGACTTCACACTTTTCGTTATTTAGGGTCAATCGCCAGTTTTCGCACCACACAGATATTTTTTCTAAATCGTTTTGAAATTTGTTTTCATCTTCTGATGACTTTACTAGTCGATAAACGACACCATCATCTGCAAACTACCTAAAACGGCTACTAAGATTGCCTCCTAAATCGTTTATATAGATAAGTAACAGCAAAGGGCCTATAACATTACCTTGGGGAACGCCAGAAATCACTTCTGTTTTACTCGATGACTTTCCGGCAGTTATTACTAACTGTGACCTTTCTGACAGGAAATCACGAATTCAATGTCATAACTGTGACAGTACTCCATAAGCACACAATTTCACTACAAGCCGCTTGTGTGGTACAGTGTCAAAAGCCTTCTGGAAATCTAGAAATACGGAATAAATTCGAAATCCCTTGTCAGTAGTACTCAACACTTCGTGCGAGTAAGGAGCTAGTTGTTTTTCACAAGAACGATGTTTTCTAAATGCGTGTCAGAAGACAGTTCTCTTCGAGGTAATGTATAATGTTCGAATACAATATATGCTCCAGAATCCTGCTGCATGTCGACGTTAATGATATGGGCTTGTAATTTAGTGGATTACTCCTACTAGCTTTCTTGAATATTGGTGTGACCTGTGCAACTTTCCAGCTTTCCAGTCTTTGAGTACGGATCTTTCGTCGAGCGAAGGGTTGTACGTGATTGTTAAGTATGGAGCCATTGCATCAGCGTACTCCTTAAGGAACCTAACTGGTATTTATTCTGGACTGGAAGACTTGCTTTTAGTAAGTGGTTTAATTTGCTTCACTTCTCCGGGGATATCTATTTCTACGTTACCCTTGTTTGCAGCTTTTCTTGATTCGAATACCGGAATATTTACATCATCTTCTTTGGTGAAGGAATTTAGGAAGGCTGTGCTTAGTAACGCTGCTTTGGCATTGTCATGCTGAAGCAGAAATTGCTTCAAGTATGCACATTCTCTGCGGTTAGCAACTCGATTACAGCACGCTTTTTCTCACGCTACGAGACAGGTACATTACAAACCAGCGTGTTACACGCTACAATTCGGGGCCCTCTAGCAGCAGCGGGTGGCAACTTCATTCAGCGAAGCGGGAAAGTAGATCGAGTAATAAGCATCACATTTAATACCTCAAGCGACACTGAGGACAGATTAAAAAATTCGGAGGCATTATTTTTCAGTACGCCTTCGTAATTAGAGCAATCACTGTCGTCTCCAGATGATAAAACTGTAATATGTGAAGTACGAATATTAGTCTGAAGTGGAAGTCGGTGGAGGCTCAGTACTACCTAGAGCCACTACGTAGCATTTGCTCCCATACTAACAAATGAGGTGACAAAAGCGTAAACAGTTGGGGAAGGGAAAAGCAGATCCTTTCCTCCCCCTGACTCCGTAGGAAAAGAGTCTTCGCAGACACAGACGCATGTATCAATTAGTATCTCAATCATAGTTACAGCGTCTGTGCCTATACAGTATATTTATGTTTACATTATAATGTGTTTCAGACGTGCATGCATGTCCGAAGGAACAGACGCTGTTCTGACGATTGCAGGTGCGGTAATTATTACGAAGTAGATACGCATTTTGCTATTCCGGACTGACATCAGCTGTTTGTGAGAAATGGAAATTTGTCCAGGACCGGCTCTCTAACCAGGATTTCCGCTTATCGCGAGCGGTCAGCTTAACAACTTTGCCTAACAGAGCCTGCCTCCGGGACCGAGCCGGCTCGAGTGGCCGATCGGTTCTAGGCGCTACAGTCTGGAACCGAGCGACCGCAACGGTCGCATGTTCGAATCCTGCCTCGGGCATGAATGTGTGTGATCTCCTTAGGTTAGTTAGGTTTAAGTAGTTCTAAGATGTAGGGGACTGATGACCTCAGAAGTTAAGTACCATAGTGCTCAGAGTCATTTGATTTTTTTGATTGTACGAAAACAGTGCGTAAATAGTACGCAAATGTCTCACTATACCTCGTTGTGTGCTCGGCCACTCCGGTCGGCTTTCGTACACTCTCCCACCCCCTCCCTTCCCTCCCCACCCCCTCAGTTGGGAAGTACCAAGTACCAGCTTTAGTGTGACGTTTCGTGCATCACATCGAAGACAGACTGATCCGAATTGCAAGCAGCGAGAAAGGAGAGAGATTGGCTGATTCATGGAACGGTGCTTTATTGAGGTATTAAAAATCCAGCATGAGTCTGTCATACATATTTTAGACGGCATAATTGGAAATTGGAAAAGCCAGCGGCAGTGGACAAGAAAACTCCAGTTGCATAATTTATTGAAGAAAGATTCTCCTAGATCCAGCAGAACAAGCAAAATACTCATTCTAGTTTGTGCTTTGAAACACATTTTTTCTGGCATTCTATTTTACAGAATTTTCATTTTGACGCATTTACTAATTAAAAATAAATAAATTATAGACCCGTTGAGCCTATCGCCTTGGGTGAATTTTTGGGAATTTCGGAATAGTTAGAGACAACGCCTGAAGAGGGATAGTTCATTTTATTTTTTATGGCAGGGTAAAAGTGTAAAAGTGGCGGTAATTGGGGTAATTGGGTTTTCGTCTTCTTTGGTTCTCTCTCTCTTTTTTTTTTTTTTTGCAGATCAAACTTAATTAGATAAGGAGATAAGCCCAAACAAAAGAGTGAAAACAGTGGATTGATAAAATACGGTAAAAAAACGGTGGTTAGGGCGACCAGACATCTCGCGATAAGCTGGAAATCCTGATTCAAGTCCTCGTCCGGCACAGTTTTTCTTTTGCCACAAGAAGCTGACGTCAAACTGGACTGGCAAAATGCGAAGCTATGTCGTAATAATTATCTGTTAGGTGAAAGACAGTATGTAATAGATATATACTGTTGGAAAGTGTACCTAGACCTATTTATTGCGGAAAACCGAAACATGAGTTGTTCCTCCCCCCCTCCCCCCCACCCTGCTTGCCGCCCCCCCCCCCCCTGCCCCGCCGCCTCTCTCTCTCTTTCTCTCTGTCTCTAGCTCAGACCCTGGACAAACTCTTATGAAGCAAGCTTCTGTCTTCGAACGCTGGTCCAGTATACAATTTTAATGTGTCATAAATTGTGGAGTGAAAATCAATAACGGACTATGTGCCAAAAATCTGATTCCGAGTTATTCAGCTTTTCTTTTGTTTTTACAAAAATGTTTTAATAAAAAGCCTGAACTATATTTTCTGTTTGTTGCCTATAGTAATAGTCACACAAGCATTGCAATTTTTTAAGTTCAATTCCTTTTATCAATGAAAAAACGCAGAACGTGCAAAAGCTGTACAGTTTTCTGCAAAAAAAGAGATAAGTGCCAGTGGAAGAAATCTCAAGCATAATCAGTTTCCTTAATAACATTTTTCAGATAACCTATCCTGTGATTAAATTATTTATAATCCTTTTTTATTTTTATAGACAACAAAACAATTTTAATTGATTAACGGTTCGAAAAATGTTCTACTAGCTACTTTAAAATTCGATAGTATCTACTACAGATCCCTTTCCTCTTCAGCTGATGAATTGTTTCTACGTTGTTGTGAAGGTATAACGAAGTTCTTTATTATGTCAGTGGTAAACCCTTTCTTACGAATCTTGCATGAGCTCCAGTTTTGAAATACGTTAAACATTGTTCTAGGTTTTTTTTTCAGTTCAGTCCGATTACATTCGGAAATATTTTCTATGATCGTGTTATCGTGTTAATATGTGTATCATCTGCTTTGTTAAAACAAAAAAAGCCTTCGGGCTGGAGCACAGTAGCCACAAATGGATTGTTAGATATCGCATTCTCCATAAGTTTTACAAGGTGCCTTAGCTACTTAACATTCCTCCAGCGTCTTACGTTTTTCATTCTGTGCAAAATCTCTGTCACACAAGATAAATGAATGACCAGAGACCAAAAATATTTGCCTAAAATTGTCAGATAAGCCCAAAGAAAAATCATCTTCTTATTCTTATTTTGGCCAATGCCTTTATCAGACCAAACGGTAAGCTTTCGTTTGCAACACTCAGGTGTAGTGAGTGATTTAAGGAGGCATGAAGCAACTTGCCGCCTGTTCACGTACGGTTTCTCTTCACTTGTATGAAGCATTCTTTCATCGCGAACCGACACTCCCTTCTTTAGTTTTCTGGTCGTGTCACTGTGTAAATCCATCGTCTTTAGAATGTACTTCGGTGAAGTTAACAAACAATCTAAAAAAAAGAGTATGGCTTCACAGTATTGTCGCAGACAATGCTCGCGAACAATTACGAAGCTTTGTGGCAATTAGCCCGCTTCAGCATCACCAGAGGGCCGTCACACACGGCTCACGTCATCTTTCAGGACCTATATGCAGTACTTCATCTACATCTACATCTACATACATACTCCGCAATCCACCATACGGTGCGTGGCGGAGGGTACCTCGTACCACAACTAGCATCTTCTCTCCCTGTTCCACTCCCAAACAGAACGAGGGAAAAATTACTGGCTATATGCCTCTGTACGAGCCCTAATCTCTCTTATCTTATCTTTGTGGTCTTTCCGCGAAATGTAATTTGGCGGCAGTAAAATTGTACTGCAGTCAGCCTCAAATGCTGATTCTCTAAATTTCCTCAGTAGCGATTCACGAAAAGAACGCCTCTTTTCCTCCAGAGACTCCCACCCGAGTTCCTGAAGCATTTCCGTAACAAAATGGTTCAAATGGCTCTGAGCACTATGGGACTCAACTGCTGTGGTCATCAGTCCCCTAGAACTTAGAACTACTTAAACCTAACTAACCTAAGGACATCACACACACCCATGCCCGAGGCAGGATTCGAACCTACGACCGTAGCAGCAGCGCGGCTCCGGACTGGAGCGCCTAGAACCGCACGGCCACCGCGGCCGGCTTCCGTAACACTCGCGTGATGATCAAACCTACCAGTAACAAATCTAGCAGCCCGCCTCTGAATTGCTTCTATGTCCTCCCTCAATTCTACCAGATAGGGATCCCAAAAGCTCGAGCAGTACTCAAGAATAGGTCGTATTCGTGTTTTATAAGCGGTCCCCTTTAGAGATGAACCACATCTTCCCAAAATTCTACCAATGAACCGAAGACGACCATCCACCTTCCCCACAACTGTCATTACATGCTTGTCCACTTCATATCGCTCTGCAATGTTACGCCCAAATATTTAATCGACGTGACTGTGTCAGGCGCTACACTACTAATGGAGTATTCAAACATTACGGGATTCTTTTTCCTATTCATTCGCATTAATTTATATTTATCTATATTTAGAGATAGCTGCCATTATTTACACCAATCACAAATCCTGTCCAAGTCATCTTGTATCCTCCTACAGTCATTCAACGACGACACCTTCCCGTACACCACAGCATCATCAGCAAACAGCCGCACATTGCTATCCACCCTATCCAAAAGATCATTTATGTAGATAGAAAACGACAACGGACCTACGACACTTCCCTGGGGCACTCCAGATGATACCCTCACCTCCGATGAACACTCACCATCGAGGACAACGTACTGGGTTCTATTATTTAAAAAGTCTTCGAGCCACCCACGTATTTTGGAGCCAATCACATATGCTCGTACCTTAGTTAGGAGTCTGCAGTGGTGCACCGAGTCAAACGCTTTCCGGAAGTCGAGGAATATGGCATCCGTCTGACACCCTTCATCCATGGTTCGCAAGATATCATGTGAAAAAAGGGCGAGTTGCGTTTCGCAAGAGCGATGCTTCCTATGCCGTGCTGATGCATGGACAACAACTTCTCTGTCTCAAGGAAATTCATTATATTCGAACTGAGAATATGTTCGAGAATCCTGCAACAAACCGATGTTAAGGATATTGGTCTGTAATTTTGAGGATCCGTCCTTCTACCCTTCTTATATACAGGCGTCACCTGCGCTTTTTTCCAGTCGCTCGGGACTTTACGTTGGGCAAGAGATTCGCGATAAATGCAAGCTAAATAAGGAGCTAATGCAATAGAGTACTTTCTGTAAAACCGAATTGGAATCCCATCAGGACCTTGCGATTTATTTATTTTCAACCCATTCAGCTGCTTCACAACCCCAGGGATGTCTATTACTATGTCCTCCATACCGGAATCTGTACGAGACTCAAACCGCTGTACGTTTGCACGATCCTCCTGCGTGAAAGATTTCTCAAATGCTAAATTTAAAATCTCAGCTTTCGTTTTGCTGTCTTCCGTTGCCAGGCCAGACTGATCAGTGAGTGACTGGATGGAAGCCTTCGACCCGATAACCGATTTTATGTAAGACCAGAATTTCCTTGGGTTTTCAGCAAGATCTTTTGCTAAGGTATGACGATGGTAGTGGTTGGATGCTTCGCACATCGCTCTTTTTACAGCAGCACGAATCTCTACTAGCTTTTGCCTGTCCTCATTCTCCCGATCTATCTTGTACCGCGAGTGCAACTGTCTTTGCTATACTAGAAATGAGCGTAGAGCTTCCATCCAAATCTGCAGATGTCAGGCCCTCAGATCGGTAGTAAACGTTGTACGTCGATAGAGTATCAACCAAAACTCCGATTTAGTTAGTGATATGTGATATCGTCCAGTAGAACATGCGTAAAACGTAATTCAAAGTAACACCAGAACGACGGACGACAGTAACAGCGTATGTGTGAATAATTGCTTTGTAGATCTCGCGTGGATGAGTTAGTAGAAGGTGAGGTCCTGCGTTCAAACCAAACTGACGACAATTTTTTTTTTGTAACTGTTTACGCGTGACACTGTTGTATGGGAGAGCATTTTCCTGACGTTTAAAAGGACTTTTCGGAGTTTGTAGCAATGTTCTTTTGGCAGTTTGCTTTCACTTCGTTAATTGAAAGTAGTAAACCTGTAGAGTACGTTTGTATGGACAGGAGTGTTGTTTTTTTGGGCCTGTGCGACTGAAAAGACGTCACACTTGATGAAGCAGGAAGTTCATTTGTAGTTCCACAGAGTAAACATAAAAAATAGGAACGGTAGAATAAAGAAACAGTTGCATCACACTTGCGGAGCGTTATTAGTCCCACATAACTCTTTGACGTATAAAACAGAAAAAGATCGCCACGCATTAGGTTTTGAAGCGAGGACCCCTGGTTTGACGATTTAAGACTCTACCAACTTCCCCACGGAAACTACACAAATTACCTACTCAAAGTCATGCTTTTCCTGTGTTACGTAGTTCTGGTGTTACTTTTAATTAACGTTTACGTCCGTTCTGATGGACGACAGAATACAGCACGAACTACATCGGTGTTTTGGTTGATGTTCTATCGACGTACAGCGTTTGGTACCGATCTGGGTGTCTGCACCTGGAGATTTGGGTGTTAGCCCGCTTTTCGGGTTGTCAACGGCACTTAGTTTGGTTTTTCAGGTCTAACTAAAGAAAAAAAAAAGAGACTTATCCCGTTACTGATTTTCCACCTTACAACGTGTTTTGAAGCGGGGGAAACGTTATGGGTTGCAAGACTATTGCAGCTAAACTGATTGTGGCGTTCGAACAATATTTATTGGATGTGGCGATCAGCTGAAGCGAGTGCAAAGGGGCATGGCGGGGCAGTATAACGAGCCAGGGGCAGGCAGCAGCAGCAGCAGGGAGAGCCTTCGCAGGCATCAATCAGTCGGCCGCGGGCGAGTGGCCGCGGCTAAAGCCGCACCGGCGCTAAGCTGATTGGCGGCCACAGAAGCCGCGACAAGTGTAGGGCGCTCCGACGTTAATTCCGCAGGGCTGCAGCAGCTTACATTAGTCCTGCCCTGCGCTGTCCCGATGCACTTCTGCCGTGGCGCGGTGCTCACCGCTGTCAGCTCGTCCTCACTACGTACCACTCGATGAGGAACAGCGATCTGTTTATTCCGCCTATATTTAAGTACTCACGAGAAAGAAACTGAAATACGTATCATTACATTATCGACAGTCCATGAATGTTACATGAAAATAGTAATTACAGACTGAAAGCAAACCACGCCAACCACTTTATGCAGGGTAAGCATGAATAAAAAGGACAAACTGCAGGGAAGTGGAGGAAAAATGATCCTATGAACAAGTGTCGCATCCACATCACAGAAGATATTCAAAGTAGCCTCCATGGGATTCAGTGGACGAGTTCACACGTCGCATCATGGACTGCCGCACTCTTTCGCACGTACCGGTGTCTCTCCGAATAGCGTCACAGGCGTCATGAACGCGCTATTGAAGGTTCTACACATCAGGAGCTGGTTCAGCACACACGACGCTTTTCAGATGCTCCATGAGGTAAAAATTCAGGAGGTTTAAGTCTGGTGATATATCGGGCCATGCTACAAGGCCCCCGCGTGCTAGCCAACGTCTGGGGAAAATGTTGTTGAAATGTCGGGGAACTTGTAATGTCTCTTGAAGCGGTCTCTCCGCGATATTTTCAGAAATTTTTATAAATTATATAACTCAGTACATATCTCGAAATATCTCTTCTTATCTTACCGATTCCTAAACTTCAATATACGATGATTATCAATGCAAAGTAGTTTCAAGCCCTATTATTCCTTGGAGCGTGCATTTACTCCATGGAATAGCTTCTCTGCTATCTATGTTTTCTCTTATGAAAAGAAGGATTCAGATCTTGCCGATTAGCCGTGAAAGAACGAAGATGTATATGTATGTACTGTTGAGCTAGTCGCCATCTTGATGAGATTCTGTATGAGAAGGAATTTAATACATGAACTAAACTAAAGTAAGTGTGTTCGCGTATTATTTAACTGATCATTATTGACAGTGTCTGCTTACTACGCTGTGTTGCACGGGATCAGTGGGGAACGTCTGATTTACACTGGACGAACCTGCCGTTTTGTATGCTCAAGATATCCAGTTTATTACTTTTAATAAATAGGCTAAGACGGTCTCACCATCAGATCTCCGGTCTTCCCCATGTGATCACCGAAAGTTAATAATTATTACAAATGTTTTCAGGAGATCGACTGATAATTTTCGTCGCACCGAGACTTCGAAATTGCTTCATTGCCGTATGGAATTTAAGTTAAGCTCAATTTAATCAGGGTATAACAGTATTGAACTGTGTGAATGTGTTAAGCCTGCTTTGTGAATGAAAATTCCCTTAATATACGCATGTTTTTTACCATCCTGATCAGTGAAGTTAATTCAGGCCGGTGTGGGAGAGGTTTATAAATTTCAGATCCCACAAAAAAAATATTAAAAACTGTAATGGAGAAAGGGGATGGTGCTCCGTCATGCAGAAACCAGATGACCTGTAGTATTGGCAAAGGCAGTGCAGGCAGAGTATTATGCAGGAAGCGCAGATTTGTTCCCACGTCAAGGTGTTGTGGAATAATAAACGATCCAAGAATCCCTGCCCACACACTGATGCTGAACCGATGTTGATGCGATGCCTCAACCACGCACCTAGGGCAGTCTGTAGCTCACAAATGATGATTATGCAGATAGATGATGCGAGTTCTGGTAAAGGTTGCTTCATCGGTAAAGAGGATTGATGATAGAAATCCCGTAATTGTGATGATCTGGTGCACAAACCATCGACAAAATCCTTTCCGTAGAGGGAAATACGCTGCTGATAATCCTTGCACTCGGTGCAGGTGATAGTTATAGTGGCAGGTTTTTAGCTTACACCATATTGGCGGACCACTTGCCTGGCGCTTGTATTCAGGTTCATCTCAGTACCCTGTAGAAACCGGTCATCCAAATCTGGTGCACGCACGGTCCGCCGCCTCCCTGCACATTCGTCTGTCTCAAAGGATCCATGATCACACAAACGCCCAAAACAGGCTTGATGTGGTAGGTGTCTGTGAGGGTACTCGTTTTGGTATAGCCGTGCTGCCTCTAGACCGTTTCCATCTACTTGGCCATACACAAACACCATCTCGGCTTGTTCCCGACATGGATACCGGATCATTCTGCTGCTAACAGTACGCTACGTCAATCACACAGCCTGAAACACACAAGGAGCACACGGCACGTCATCAGAGGCATTTCCATTTGTCAGCGCCATGTACAGTGGCAACGATGACATTTCTGGACACATGTTCATATGTCCTTTTTCTCTCCACTTCCAGTCAACAATCCGTCCCTGCAGCTTGTCGTACAAGCAGAACAGAGAATGATAGAGGCCGCAAATAGGAAAATCACACACGACAACGAAAATCGCGCTGTCAGATCTAAGACAGCAAAATGAGTAAAAACAGTCAGCTGTGGCAGCCTGACCTCTCCAATACGAACCAGCCACTCTGTGACGCATTAAGATCTCCACCCTAAAAGCTTAGGCCAGAGTCGAGACACTTCACACAGTTTTAAAACTTTTACCACACTCGTCTCGTCAACAGCTAAAATAGAGGGCAGATCCCCAACTAAATTTGCTTCCGCCCTCTTATCACAGTACAAAACGCCCGGAATTAAAATGTGGCGTACAATGATTTGTATCCCACAGGCAACACAGACTGGCGGATCCTCTCACCAGAGCACGATGCTAAAATTTGATTACCAAATTATTTATTTAGCGACGTGCTTCGAGGGATTACCTCATCATCAGGCTATATAAGCATTACAAAAATGTTTAGCATAAGTGTATACAGATATTCCAATTTATTTACATGACTGTTGTGATCCTCCTATGGGGAGAGAGATTATGAGGCGATGTCACTTTGTATATTGGTCTGTTGTTCATATGAAAACTTTAATAAAACGCTCACGAGCTCTGGTCTTGTGGCATAGAGTTCTTCTTGTGGTTTGCTGAGGTATCGCTATTTCCATGGCTCTTTTGGATTCCTTCGCCATTGTTTACGAACTTCACAAGGGTGACTTTACAACACGATAACACAAAACAAATCTGCAGTGCGGGAAACAAAATGGCGGTCAAAACAAGGCTAGTTTCGATTCGACTGTAGATATGTCGATCCTAGTGTTGTCAGTAGCATTGCCTTCTGCATTTCTTGCTATCGTATTATTGATGTTGGTTGGCGTAATATATTTCAAACTGAGCGACTGTAGCAGTTCTATAACACAAATGACTGTATAAATACTCATTCGTATCATAAAATTGTCGCAGTCGGTCATTTTGTAATGTATTAGCTCAACCAACATCAGTGATACGACTGGAAGAAATGCAGAATACGATCTAAATCTACATCTACATGATTACTCTGCAATCCACATTTAAGTGCTTGGCAGAGGGTTCATCGAACCACAATCACACTATCTCTCTACCATTCCACTCCCGAACAGCGCGCGGGATAAACTAACACCTAAACCTTTCTGTTCGAGCTCTGATTTCTCTTATTTTATTTTGATGATCATTCCTACCTATGTAGGTTGGGCTCAACAAAATATTTTCGCATTCGGAAGAGAAAGGTAGTGACTGAAATTTCGTAAATAGATCTCGCCGCGACGAAAAACGTCTTTGCTTTAATAGCTTCCAGCCCAACTCGCGTATCATATCTGCCACACTATCTCCCCTATTACGTGATAATACAAAACGAGCTGCCCTTTTTTTGCACCCTATCGATGTCCTCCGTCAATCCCACCTGGTAAGGATCCCACACCGCGCAGCAATATTCTAACAGAGGACGAACGAGTGTAGTGTAAGCTGTCTCTTTAGTGGACTTGTTGCATATTCTAAGTGTCCTGCCAATGAAACGCAACCTTTGGCTCGCCTTCCCCACAATATTATCTATGTGGTCTTTCCAACTGAAGTTGTTTGTAATTTTAACACCCAGGTACTTAGTTGAATTGACGGCCTTGAGAATTGTACTATTTATCGAGTAATCGAATTCCAACGGATTTCTTTTGGAACTCATGTGGATCACCTCACAATTTTCGTTATTTAGCGTCAACTGTCACCTGCCACACCATACAGTAATATTTTCTAAATCGCTTTGCAACTGATACTGGTCTTCGGATGACCCTACTAGATGGTAAATTACAGCATCATCTGCGAACAACCTAAGATAACTGCTCAGATTGTCACCCAGTTCATTTATATAGAACAGGAACAGCAGAGGTCCCAGGACGCTTCCCTGGGGAACACCTTATATCACTTCTGTTTTACTCGATGATTTGCCGTCTATTACTACGAACTGCGACCCTCCTGACAGGAAATCACAAATCCAGTCGCACAACTGAGACGATACCCCATAGGCCCGCAGCCTGATTAGAAGTCGCTTGTGAGGAACGGTGTCAAAAGCTTTCCGGAAATCTAGAAATACGGAATCAACTTGAGACCCCCTGCCGATAGCGGCCATTACTTCGTGCGAATAAAGAGCTAGCTGCGTTGCACAAGAACGATGTTTTCTGAAACCATGCTGGTTACGTACCAATAGATCGTTCCCTTCGAGGTGATTCATAATGTTTGAATACAGTATATGCTCCAAAACCCTACTGCAAACCGACGTCAATGATATAGGTCTGTAGTTCGATGGATTACTCCTACTACCCTTCTTAAACACTGGTGCGACCTGCGCAATTTTCCAATCTGTAGGTACAGATCTATCGGTGAGCGAGCGGTTGTATATGATTGCTAAGTAGGGAGCTATTGTATCTGCGTAATCTGAAAGGAACCTAATCGGTATACAATCTGGACCTGAAGACTTGCCCGTATCAAGCGATTTGAGTTGCTTCGCAACCCCTAAGGTATCTACTTCTAAGAAACTCATGCTAGCAGCTGTTCGTGTTTCAAATTCTGGAATATTCCATTCGTCTTCCGTGGTGAAGGAATTTCGGAAAACTGCGTTCAATAACTCCGCTTTAGCGGCACAGTCGTCGGTAACAGTACCATAGGCACTACGCAGCGAAGGTATTGACTGCGTCTTGCCGCTTGTGTACTTTACATACGACCAGAATTTCTTCGGATTTTCTACCAAATTTCGAGACAATGTTTCGTTGTGGAACCCATTAAAGGCATCTCGGATTGAAGTCCGTGCCAAATTTCGCGCGTCTCTAAATTTTAGCCAATCTTCGGGATTTCGCGTTCTTCTGAACTTCGCATGCTTTTTCCGTTGCCTCTGAAACAGCGTTCGGACCGGTTTTGTGTGCCATGGGGGATCAGTTCCATCTCTTACCAATTTATGAGGTATGAATCTCTCAATTGCTGTTGCTACTATACCTTTGAATTTGAGCCACATCTCGTCTACATTTGGATAGTGAGTTCGGAAGGAATGGAGATTGTCTCTTAGGAAGGCTTCAAGTGACACTTTATCCGCTTTTTTAAATAAAATGCTACTGACAAGATCAGGATCAACGTATCGATAGTCAAATTGAAACTAGCCTTGTTTTGACCGCCATCTTGTTTCCTGTACTGCTGACTTATTTCGTGTTATTGTGTTTTAAAGTCACCCTTTGAAGTTCGTGAACAACGGTGAAGAAATGTTATACAGCCACGGAAGTAAAAACGCAGCACATTACAAGAAGAATGGCACGCCGTAAGAACAATGTGAGTGACTGCTTTACAAAAATATTCATATGAACAACAGACCAACATGCAAAGCGACATATCCTCGTACTAGGTTATTTTCTCTCTCTATCCGCAGGATGATCGCGACAGTCCTGTAACGAAACTTTGATGTCTGTATACACTTATGTTAAATATTTTTGTAATTCCAATACAGCCTGATGACACAAGAAACATGTCGCTAAGTAAATAATTTAGTAGTCAACAAATTTTATGACTGGTAGCGGTATCTGAAAAAACATTCCATGTCTCACATCATGTTCTGTGCAGGTCTCCTTGGAAGCTTGGTCTTCCTGTTCATGTCCCCAGATTCCCGTGTGCTCGGCAAAGATACCTACTTCCCCCAGGGCCGAAGGAAGTACAGTTGGTCATGAATTAGCAGGAACTTTTTGTCTGTTTTGCACACGTGCCAAAATGATTGCACAGAAATAGAGGAATCGAAGTAGGTGAGAAACTATTTGCTCTGAAGACGCCTCATCTGATCGAGTGCCCTTAGGATCGCATGGAACTCTGCCGGCAGTTGCGCTAGGTGGAGGATCAGCAGAATGTTTGTGATCAGTGCTTATGGATTTCGTCTTTAACATAACCTACGACAATCACGCCATTTATGTCATGACTGTAACAGAACCTACCAACCTGAAGATGTTCAACAAACGAAACCCGTCGTAACACAATAAAAGTGTAATAATACAGCAGATGAGGTTTTTGTTATCATTAACATTATAGCGATGGAAATGTTACTGATGATGGTGCCACTAAAGCGGAGTTACTAAATACAGTTTTCCTTAATTCCTTCACGAAAGAAGACAAAGTAAATATTCCAGAATTCGAAACCAGAACAGCTGTTAACATGAGTGACTTAAAAGTAGATATCTTAGGTGTTGCGAAAGAACTCAACTCACTTAAGAAAGGCAAGTCTTCCGGTCCAGATGGTATACCAATCAGGTTCATTTCAGAGTATGCAGACGCAATAGCGCCTTTCTTAGCAATCATATACAACCGCTCACTTGACAGAAGGTCTATTCCTAAACACTGGAAAGTAGCACAGGTCACACCAATTTCAAGAAAGAAAATAGGAGTAACCCATTGAATTACAGACCCATATCACTGACCTCAATTTGCAGTAGGAGTTTGGGGCATATACTGTACTCGAACATTATGAATCACCTTGAAGAAAGTGACTTATTGATACATAAACAACACGCATTCAGAAAATATCGTTCTTGCGAAACACAGCTAGCTCTTTATTCTCATGAAGTAATGAGTGCTGTCGACAAGGGACCTCAGATTGATTCAATATTCCTAGATTTCCAGAAGGCTTTTGATACCGTTCCTCACAAGCGACTATTAGTCAGATTGCGTGCCTATGGATTATCGTCTCAGTTGTGTGACTGGATTTGTGATTTCCTCTCAGAGAGGTCACAGTTCGTAGTGATCGACGATAAGTAATCGAGTAGAACAGAAGTGATATCTGGCGTTCCGCAAGATAGTGTCATAGGCCTTCTGCAGTTCCTGCTTTGTACAAATGATCTAGGTGATAATGTGAGCAGCCCCCTCAGATTGTTTGCAGATGACGCTGTAATTTACCGTCTAGTAAAATCATCAGATGATCAATTCCAATTAGAAAATGATCTAGAGAGAATTTCTGTATGGTGTGAAAAGCGGCAATTGGCAGTAAACAAAGAAAAGTGCTAGGTCATCTACATGGGTACTAAAAGAAATCCGATAAATGTTGGTTATACGATAAATCGCACAAATCTAAGGGCTGTCAATTCGACCAAATACCTAGGAATTATAATTACGAGTAACTTAAACTGGAACGACCACATAGATAATATTGTGAGGAAGGCGAAACAAAGACATCGCTTTGTTGGCAGGACACTTAGGAGATACGACAAACCCACTGAAGAGACAGCCTACATTACACTTGTCCGTCCTCTGCTGGAATATTGCTGTGCAGTATGGGATCCTTACCAGGTAGGATAGACGGAGGACATCGAAAAAGTGCAAAGAAGGGCAGCTCGTTTCGTGTTATCGGGCAATAGGTGTGAGATTGTCACTGATATGATACGTGAGTTGGGGTGGCAGTCACTGAAACGGATGCGGTTTTCTTTGTGACGAGATCTGTTTACGAAATTTCGATCACCAACTTTCTCTTCCTAATGCGAAAATATTTTGTTGACACCCACCTCCGTAGGAACAAATAAAAAAATCATAATAAAATAAGAGAAATCAGAGCTCGAACGGAAAGATTTAGGTGTTCCTTTTTCCCACGCGTCATTCGAGTGTGGAATGGTAGAGAAGTAGTATGTAAATGGTTCGATGAGCCTTCTGCCACGCACTTAAGTGTTAATTGCAGAGTAACCATGTAGATGTAGATGTAGATAAGCGAAAATCGTTCTGATACTTCCGACAGTGGAATATATGTACCAGTACTGTCGTTTCTAAGATTGTAGGGTGGGCAACTTTCATAGGTAGTAGTAGTATGGATCAAAACAAGGAAAAAAGGCCTTGTAAACATGGGCTCTTAAATGCATACCTTAAGAGCTACAATCAATTTTTCATATTTGATACTACGCAACATATGTCTTCTACTGTAAGCTCTTGTCTTTGATAGATGTAAAGTTCAACAATAAATGCAATAACTTAGCAGAGCAATTGTGATACTGTGTCTTAAAATCAGTTGCGTTACCACTGAAATCATGAACATCCAAAATACTGGTAAGTACAGAGTGACAACGAATCCATAGAACTAGTTGATGACGTTGTGTATTTAGGCCGGCAGAAGTCAACGTCTGGTCGAAAAGCAAAAACAGTAGACTGAGTAGAGAAAGTGGTCGGGCTGCGCAAAATGAAGTTCCCAAACTAAATTTGTGAGGTGTCTGGAAAAAAAATCTTAGTACCAGTGTATATGACCAGTTTTTGTTTATGGCGTGGGATTTATAAACTTGAACTGGCTTGCACTTGAAGGCAGACGTCAAGCATCCCTAGTAAGTCTACTTACAAAGTATCAAGACACAGTATTACGTGAAGAGAGTATCTGCTAGCAGACATCTTGCTGTGCATCAGGAGATGCATGCAAAACATTTTAATTGCCCGACCGGTATTCGGACACAGAGTCTATCGTCAATGGCGTCTGACACAGAGGACAGACAAGTAAATGTATGAATTGTAGGTTACAACTGTGTACTGGACTGGCTCTCGAACCCAGGACCTCTGCCTTTCATGGGCAAGTGCTCTACCAAATGAGCTACCAGACCACGACTCACGACCACTCATTACAGCCCTACTTCCGTAATACCTCATCTCCTACTTTGCAGACTTCCGAGTCCCAATCCGGTACACTGTTTGAATCCGCTAGGAAGTTTCATACAGTCGCTTGCTGAGTGAAAATTCACTTTGGAAACAAATGTATGCATATCTATATCTCCAACATAATAGCATCTGTATATGTATCAGTAGAAATTAAGGTTATTTTATTATTCAAACCCATATCGAATGATATCCATGTCAATTATAAATTCGGTATCTCAAAACTGGTTTGGTTCTAGGAAACATAGAATCTCGTGGATATTTAAATATAATTATAGCCGTATCTATGTGATCTCGGTAAGTCCCTTTTGTTAACCCTCATGGCTACTTTTGTAAAACCTCGTCGCTACTTCTGTGGAGGCCGAGTTGCCAATGTTGTTACGGTAGGAGCAGTTTGTGAGTTCGTTAAACGGCTTCTGATGTATTACACCGCTAAGACGATTTCTCCCTGCCAGTCTCACACGGATATTCCCTAGAGTCAGGTAACAGGGTAGGAGAACGAAGGTTCTACAACACTATAACAAATTAATAACAAAGTCACACGAACGAGTTAAAAGGGTTTTCTTATCTTTGTGGATTGTCGAATAATGAAGTCTGCAACATTGCATCTAATGTAACACAAAAAAGTCCCTCAATGTACCATAAGCTGTCTGGGGGTAGCGTTTCTGCCTAACGACCAAAATGACCTCGTTCCTGGGTTCGAACTTAGCCACTGTGTAAATTTTGAATAAAAATCATCATCAACGGCGGCTGATGACTTCCGGCATACGAAGTGGACATGTGACCTGAAGCTGAGAAAGTATCATGATGATCTCTCCATTGGCAAAAGATTCCGGAGTAGTTCCCCATTCGGATTTCCAGGATGGGACTGCCAAGGGGGACGTGAACACGAAAAAAAGATTGAGTAACCAACGAAAGGATAACGTTCTACAAGTCGGGACGTGGAATTTCAGAAGTTTGAACTTGGGAGGGAAGCTAGACTATCTGAAAAGGCAAATAATAACGCTCAATCTAGATAAAGTGGTGGTCAAGAAGTGAAGTGGAAAGAAGAAAAGGATTTCTGGTCAGACGAGTATAAGGTAATACCAACAGCAGCAGAAAGTGGCATGATGCGAGTAGGACACGTTATGAATAGGAAGATAGGGCAGAGAGTAAGTTACTGTGAACAGTCCAATGATAGGGTTGTTTTTGTCAGAATCGGCAGCAAGTCATCCCCGACAACGATGGTTCAGGTATACATGCCGATGTCGCAAGCAGAGAGTGATGAGGTAGACGAGGTATATGAGGATAATGAATTTATTTATTTATTTATTTAAATGTCAAGTTCCGTAGGACCAAATAGAGGAGCAAATCTCCAAGGTCATGGAACGTGTCAGTACATGAACTTACAACATAAAAAGTAATAACAGATAAAAATAAATATTCATGAACCTGAAAGAAAATCAGTCCATAAGTTTAAGCTAACACTATCAGCAATAGAATGAGAATCATCTTAATTTTTCAAGGAACTCCTCGACAGAGTAGAAGGAGTGACCCATGAGGAAACTCTTCAGTTTCGATTTGAAAGCGCGTGGATTACTGCTAAGATTTTTGAATTCGAGTGGCAGCTTATTGAAAATGGATGCAGCAGTATGCTGCACACCTTTTTGCACAAGAGTTAAAGAAGTCCGATCCAAATGAAGGTTTGATTTCTGCCGAGTATTAACCGAGTGAGAGCTGCTTATTCTTGGAAATAAACTAATATTGGTAACAAGAAACGACAATAAGGAATATACATATTGAGAGGCCAATGTCGAGATACCCAGACTCGTGAAAATAGGTCGACAAGAGGTTCATGAACTCACACCACTTATTGCCCGAACCGCCCGTTTCTGAGCCAAAAATATCCTTCTAGAATGGGAAGAGTTACCCCAAAACATAATACCATACGACATAAGTGAATGAAAATAAGCAAAGTAGACTAATTTACGTGTCGAAATATCACTCACTTTTGATACTGTTCGAATAGTGAAAATGGCAGTATTAAGTCTTTGAACAAGATCTATCTGAACACCTAGGAATTTGAACTGTTCAGTTTCACTAATCATATGCCCGTTCTGTGAGATTAAAACGTCAGGTTTTGTTGAATTGTGTGTTAGGAACTGTAAAAACTGAGTCTTACTGTGATTTAACGTTAGTTTATTTTCTACAAGCCATGAACTGAGGTCATGTACTGCTCTACTTGAAACCGAGTCAGTGTTGCACACAACATCCTTTACTACCAAGCTAGTGTCATCAGCAAACAGAAATATTTTAGAGTTACCCATAATACTAGAGGGCATATCACTTATATAAATAAGGAACAGGAGCGGCCCCAACACCGATCCCTGGGGCACCCCCCACTTGACAGTACCCCACTCAGATCCCACATCACAGCCGTTATCAACATTGTGAATAATGACCTTTTGCTGCCTGTTGCTAAAATAAGAGGTGAACCAACTGTGAGCTACTCCCTTTATTCCGTAATGGTCCAACTTCTGGAGCAATATTGTGTGATCAACACAGTCAAATGCCTTTGTTAATTCAAAAAATACGCCAAGCGTTCAAAACGTTTTGTTTACCCCGTCCAGTACCTCACAGAGAAAAGAGAATATAGCATTTTCAGTTGTCAAACGACTTCTAAAGCCGAGCTGTACATTTGATAGCAAATCGTGTGATATAAAATGATCAATTAACCTTACATACACAGCCTTTTCGATAACTTTTGAAAACACTGACGGCATAGAAATAGGTCTAAAATTATCTACATTATCCCTTTCTCCCTTTTTATAAAGCGGCTTTACTACTGAGTACTTTAATCGCTCAGGAAACTGACCATTCCTAAAGGAAAAATTACAAATATGGCTAAATACAGGGCTAACATGTGCAGCACAGTACTTTAATATTCCACTAGACACTCCATCATAGCCATGAGAGTCCTTAGTCTTCAGTGATTTGATTATTGTCTCAATCTCCCTCTTGTCTGTATCACAGAGGAGTATTTCAGACGTCAATCTCGGAAAGGCATTTGCTAAGAAATTTACATGATTTCCTGTAGATACTAAATTTTTATTCAATTCATCAGCAATGCTCAGAAAATGGTTGTTAAATACTGTACATATATCTGATTTATCAGTAACAGAAATATTTTTACTGCAAACTGACTTTATATCGTCAACCTTCTGCTGCTGACCAGACACTTCCTTCACAACTGACCATATGGCTTTGATTTTATCCTGTGAATTAGCTATTCTATTTGCATACCACATACTTTTTGCCTTGCTAATAACATTTTTAAGCACCTTACAATACTGTTTGTAATGGGCTACTGTAGCTTGATTGTGACTACTTCTAACATTTTGATATAATTCCCGCTTTGTTCTACATGATATCCTTATCCCACTAGTCAGCCAACCTGGCTGTCCATTACTGCTAGTACCCTGTTTAGAATGTTCTAATGGAAAGCAACTCTCAAAGAGCATGAGAAATGTGTTATGGAAAGCATTTTATTTATCATCTATATTGTCGGCACTATACACATCTTGCCACTCTTGTTCCTTGACAAGTTTTGAAAAACTTTATACAGTACTTAAAGGGAGTTGAAAAACTAATACACATGGGGGATTGGAATGCGGTTGAAGGGGAAGGAGTATAAGAAAGGTTTACGGAAGAATATGGGCTCGTTAGGAAGAACTAGAGAGAAGAAAGGCTAACTGAATTCTGCAGTAAATACCAGTTAGTAATAGTGAGTACTCTGTTCCAGATTCACGAGAGCAGGTCGTCTGCTTGCAAAAGGCCAGGAGGTGCAGGAAGATTTCAACTAAATTATGTCATGGGCAGGTAGAGATTCCGAAATCAGATATTGGATTGTATGACGTATGTGGGAGCAGATATAGACTCAGATCACAATTAAAATGATAAAAATTGGGCTGACGTTTAAGAGACTAGTCAACAAGAATCAATGTGCAAAGAAGTGTGATAGAGAAGTACTAAGAAATGAAGAGATACGCTTGAAGTTCTCTTAGGCTATAGATACTGCGGAAATGAATAGCTCAGTAGGCATTTCAGTTGAAGAGGAATGGACATCTCTAAAAAGGGCAGTCACAAAAGTTGGAAAGAAAACTGTAGGTAGAAAGAAGGTAACTGCGAAGAAAGCATGGATAATACATATACTTCAGCCGATCCACGAAAGATAGAAGTGCAAAAATGTTCAAGGAATTTTAGGAATACAAAAATATAAGTCACTTAGGAGCGAAATAAATAGAAAGTTCCGGGAAGCTAAAACGAAATGGCTCCATGACAAATGTGAAGAAATCTAAAAAGAAATGATCGTCGGAAGGAAGGACTCAGCACATACAAAAGTCAAAACAACCATGGTGAAATTATAAGTAAGGGCGGTATCATTAAGAGTGCAGTGGGAATTCCACAGTTAAATGCAGTGAAGAGAGCAAGGGGGAAGACTTGATTGATGTCGTGATAGAAGAAGAAACACGCATCAAAAGACATGGGTGATCCAATATAAGAATCAGAACTTAAAGGAACTTTGGACCATTTACGATTAAATAAGGCAGAAGAGATTGATAACATTCCATCATAATTTCTGAAATCATTGGAAGGGGGGGGGGGGGGGGGGGAAGCAGCAACAAAACGTTAATTCCATTGGTCTACTGAATATATGAGTCTGGCGATATACCATCACAATCTAGGAAACTATATCATCTACACAATTACGAAAATTGGAAGATCCGACAAGTGCGAGAATTATGTCACAATGAGCTTTACATCTCATGAATCTAAGTTGCCTACAAGAACAAAATACAAAAGAATATTGAGGATCTGTTAGATGACAATCAGTTTGGTTTTAGGAAATGTAAAGAGAGGTATTTCTGACATTTCGGTTCATAATGGAAGCAAGATTAAAGAAAAATCAAGACACTTTCATAGGATTTATCAATCTGGAGAGAGAGTTCGGCAATGTAAAATTTGCAAGATGTTTGAAATTCTGAGAAAAATAGGACTAAGTTATAGGGAAAGGCAGGTAAAATACAATATGTACAAGAACCTAGAGGGAACAATAAGAGTGGAAGATAAAGAACGAAATGTTCAGTTCAAAAAGGATGTAAGGCAGCGATTCAGTTTTTCGGCCCTTCTGTTCAATCTGTACATGGAAGAAGTAATGACAACAATAAGAACAGATTCAGAAGTGGGGTTAATATTCAGGGTGAAAAGACATCAGTGATAAGATTCGCTGCTAACATTGCTATTCTCAGTGTAAGTGAAGAAGAATTACAGGATCTGCTGAATGGAATGAACAATCTAATGAGCACAGAACATGGATTGAGAGTAAATCGGAGAAAGAGGAAAGTAATGAGATGTAGCAGAAATGACGACAGCAAGAAAATCATCAGGATTGGTGATCACGAAGTAGACGACATTAAGGAATTTTGCTTCCTAGGCAGCAAAATAGCCCGTGACGAATAAAGCAACGACATAAAAAAAGGAGACTAGCACTGGCAAAAAGAACATTCCTGGCCAAGAGAAGTCTGCTAGTATCAAACATTTGTATTAATTTGAGGAAGAAATTTCTGAGAATGTACGTTTGGAGCACAGTATTGTATGGTAGTGAGATACGGATTGTGGGAAAACAGGTACAGAAGGGAATCGAAGCCTTTGAATTGTGGAGTTACAAAAGAATGTTAAAAATGAGGTGGATTGATAAGGTAAGGAATGAGGAGATGCTCCGCAGAATCTGCAACGATAGAAGCAATGGAAAACACTTACAGGAAGAAGGGACAGGATAATAGGACACCTGCTGAGACCTCAGGGAACAACTTCTACGGTATTAGAGGGAGATGTAGAGAGTAAACGCTTTGGAGGAAGATAGAGGTTGGAATACATCCAGCAAATAATTGAGGACGTAGTTTGCGAGTGATACTCAGAGATGAAAAGGTTGGCACGGGAGAGAAATTCATGGCGTGCCGCAACCAAGCAGTCAGAAGACTTATAAAAAGATATCAATCGTGCTATCTCATATTGTCATCAACACCAAGACGTTTTTTCAGGCAGTTATTACGTAAGCAATTGTGATGTCTCGAACGTTTTTCGTCGTCCATCGTGGTTTAAAATCCAATCGTAGGTTTTTAATAAAATGTTAAGTGGTAATTTAATAAGGAATTTTCATCCCAGATGACACAAAGTTACAAATAAGAATCAAATGTACGCCCGTGCCCAACTTATGATTTCCCTTTCGTAGAGGCATACAATGAGTAATTCATTGTTTATAGAGTCCGAAACCATCAGTCGAGAGAAGTACACGCAAATTATTAACAGTCGCCATTGCATCGAACTGCACGATTACGCTGATCTATTTGAAATTCTTTAAGACTGGTTAAATTAATGATGAGAATTTCTGGAGTTAGAAAGGGTTATAGGTATTATTTAATAATTAGAATTCGCAAAATCAAACGCTATTTTGCGAGCCTTGAAGAATAATGAAAAGATTATATAAAAGTGTACCGTTATTACTTTAAAACAATCGAACTAATCCAGTTCCCAGATCTTGTCTCTTCTCAGTGATCAAAATTATTTTTATGAAATCTGCTTGTTTATTGCATCTTAATGCACGATTCGTAAATTACAATATTTTGTTCTAGCAAAGATAGATCTCGCATAAATCACAGGGAACAATGCATTTCATTAGTCTTGATCTGAGGCCCGAAATACATCGCCTTGATGTACCACCACAGACGTTCCAGCCTTGTGATACAAAGCCACGTGGGCTACCGTAACAAGCAGAATCGCAATGACGCCGCTAACTTTGTGTTTGTGAATTTGGGATGCAGCTGCGTGTTTCCAAGTCGTATATCGCTTAATGTGGTGATTATATTCGCGCCGACGCAATCCGGATATTCAGATGCGGCAGCCGTGGCTGTATATCGGCTTAAGGCGAGAAATATCGCCCAGCTTACAGCGAGCCGTCGTGGGATTACCTCGGCGCACACCGGCCGTCTAATGTTCCATTATTCTCCGGTCGCATGGGAGTTTGAAAAACGGACCTGATGCTACCGACAAAGCATACAATTTTAAAACAGTGTTCGTTCTTAATCATTCTCGGAAGCATGGTCCATTAGGCGAAGTTTTCGCGGCTGGGTTGGTATAACGTCTGCGTTCGTTGTCGCAGAATAATTATGAACTTGTTCCAGAGGTTCTAACTTACATGACTGACAGTCATGTAAAAGCAGTAAACTTGAGATGAAAATAGGTGCTAGTACCATGGGAAGGAAGCTGATGTCTGCCAGGTATGGTCTTGTCAAATAACAACCGTCACATCGTAATTATGACAGTAACCCTACGGTGAGTGATAATCACACATGCTGTAAGTGTTGTTATAATGATTATAGCAACTTTAGTTACTTAAACTATGTAAAAACTATCTTCTCTACAGAATAATTTCCATTAAAAACATAAAATTATATTTTTTGCAAAGACATCTCGTCTATGGAGACGGTTGTAATATGGCTATTTTTTATTATGTTATTGGATGTGTTAATATTTGTAATGGGAAATGATATATTTGAAGAACTTTGGTCAGAAAAACAGTTGTCAGGCAACAGTATCTTTATCCAAGATGCCAGCACTGTGGAGTCGTAGAATCTTTGTCAGTCAGCAGTGGATACCTGCGGTTTCCAGCAGGTTAGGCTTCGTGGAGTGTACAGTGTAAAGCGTGGACGCACTTTAGGAACTATGTGAGTTGCAGATTTATTACGAGAAGGAATGATAACTCGGAACAATGGTTGGATAGCATACGGACATAAAAAAGGTTTCGAAATGAAGAACAAGGTATTATCTGATGAGTTAAAATTTTATTTTTGTTTTTGTAGAATTTTATTGCCGGTCCACTTCACTATCGTTACAGTCGAGTTTCTGATAATTATTCTATTGATTGCTCTTATGAGTTAATTTACTGTACCATGGAAGTTATTGTATTAAATGAATTTTCATATTAGAGTCTAAATTGATTCCTAACTGAAATTTCAGTACTTACAGGTCGACTCGTGTTTCATTCGCATTCCGCGTCAAGATTATGAACAAAATTTCCTCTAAAAGTTACTCAAATTATACAGGAGTCTATAATAAAACCATGGATTACACAAGGAATAAAGATTTCCTGTAAGACAAAAAGGAAAATCTGTCTGTCGATCAAGAATAGCTCCAATGCTGATGATTTAGCTAAATACAAGGAATACTGTAAAATATTAAAAAAAAGTAATTCAGACATTTAAACAAATGCACTTCGAGAAGAAGATAGCAATGTCAGGGAAAAAAATAAAAACAAAATGGGATATAGTGAAAGAGGAGACTGGTAGAACCAGAAAGGAACAGGAGCAAATAGCATTAAGGGTAGATGACACATAAGTAACCGATCGGCATAGTGTGGCAAATCTATTTAACAAGTACTTTATATTCGTTACTGATAGATTGGGATCGTCAGGATCAGTAAAAAATGCCCTTGAATATCTGAAACGAGTCTTTACAGATAGCTTCAGGTACATGAATATGTTACTCACTTCACCAAAAGAAATAACTTTCATAATAAAATATTTAAAAACAAAGCATTCTAGTGGTTATTATGAAATATCAACAAAGTTAATTAAGGCATGTTCTTGTGAATTTAGTACAATTCTAAGTTACTTGTGTAACCAGTTAATTATAACTGGGATATTTCCTGACTGGCTAAAATATGCAGATGTTAAGCCTCTATTCAAGAAAGGGGATAAAGAGATACCATCAAACTACAGACCGATTTCACTTTTGCCAGTATTCTCAAAATTTTTAGAAAAAGTAATGTACAGGCAGCTTCTCAACCATATGACCACAAATAACGTATTATCAAGAACGCAGTTTGGATTTCTGAAGAGTTCTGATATCGAGAAGGCTATTTACACCTACAGTGAAAATGTATTTAATTCATTAAATAACAAATTACAAGTAGCAGGTATTTTCCGTGATTTGTCAAAGGCATTTGATTGTGTGAACCACAACATCCTTTTAAATAAATTAGAATTCTATGGTGTCACGGGCAGTGCTGCAAAATGGTTCAAGTCATAGCTCGCTAACAGAAAACAAAGGGCATCAGTGCAAGGGACTAGTGAATTAAGTCATCAGTCATCATCAGAATGGGAAGAAATGTGGTCTCGCACAAGGATCCATCTTAGGACCATTGCTTTTTCTTGTGTACATTAATGATCTCTCATCAGTTACACTGCCCGAAGCAGAGTTGGTTTTGTTTGCAGATGACACAAGTATTTCAATAAATAGTATGTCGAGTGTAGTTCTAGAAAGATCTGCTAATGATATTTTCATGGATTTTAATAAATGGTTTAAAGCCAACTCACTGACATTAAACTTCGAATAGACTCACTGTATGCAATTCAGAACCTGTAAGAGGTTTACACTCAGCATATACATAAAGTATGAAGAAGAGCAGATAGAAGAGGTTGACAGTCTTAAATTCCTGGGCTTACAACTTGATAATAAATTCAGTTGGGAGGAGCACACCACAGAACTGCAGAAATGCCTTAACAAATCTGTATTTGTAATTCGAGTGTTAGCAGACATAGGCGACATAAAAATGAAAAAGCTTGCATACTTCGCCTACTTTCATTCCATAATGTCATATGGTATAATATTTTGGGGTAACTCTTCAAGTCAAACAAAAGTTTTCACAGTCCAAAAGCGTGTCATACGTATTATTTGTGGAGTAAATTCACGGATGTCCTGTAGAAACCTCTTCAAAGAACTGGTTATACTAACTACTGCCTCTCAGTATATTTACTCCTTAATGAAATTTGTCCTACATAATATATCTCTTTTTCCAACTAACAGCTCAGTTCATACATACAATACCAGCAACAAAAATGATCTGCATAAGGACTTGAAAGCACTTACTTTAGTTCAAAAAGGGGTCCACTACTTAGGAACACTCATCTTCAATGAGTTTTGTTACAAATAAAGATCAGTTTAAAAGGAACCTGAAAGACTTACTAGTGGTCAACTCCTTCTACTCCATTGACGAATTTTTTAATACAAACAAATGATGTATTGTATATACTCATTCTATTAGTATTGTTATTTCACCTTTAAAAATGATGTATTGTGTATACTCATACTATTAATATTGTTATTTGAGCTAAAAAATAAAAAAATTGGCATGTTCCACATCCACGAGGATTTCCTCAGCACGGATCTATGGAACGAAAATCTAATCTAATTAACCGAAAGAAAGGTGCTTATTCTTGGAAATCCCCGACAACGATGGTTCAGGTATACATGCCGATGTCGCAAGCAGAGAGTGATGAGGTAGACAAAGTATATGAGGATAATGAATTTATTTATTTATTTATTTAAATGTCAAGTTCCGTAGGACCAAATAGAGGAGCAAATCTCCAAGGTCATGGAACGTGTCAGTACATGAACTTACAACATAAAAAGTAATAACAGATAAAAATAAATGTTCATGAACCTGAAAGAAAATCAGTCCATAAGTTTAAGCTAACACTATCAGCAATAGAATGAGAATCATCTTAATTTTTCAAGGAACTCCTCGACAGAGTAGAAGGAGTGACCCATGAGGAAACTCTTCAGTTTCGATTTGAAAGCGCGTGGATTACTGCTAAGATTTTTGAATTCGAGTGGCAGCTTATTGAAAATGGATGCAGCAGTATGCTGCACACCTTTTTGCACAAGAGTTAAAGAAGTCCGATCCAAATGAAGGTTTGATTTCTGCCGAGTATTAACCGAGTGAGAGCTGCTTATTCTTGGAAATAAACTAATATTGGTAACAAGAAACGACAATAAGGAATATACATATTGAGAGGCCAATGTCGAGATACCCAGACTCGTGAAAATAGGTCGACAAGAGGTTCATGAACTCACACCACTTATTGCCCGAACCGCCCGTTTCTGAGCCAAAAATATCCTTCTAGAATGGGAAGAGTTACCCCAAAACATAATACCATACGACATAAGTGAATGAAAATAAGCAAAGTAGACTAATTTACGTGTCGAAATATCACTCACTTTTGATACTGTTCGAATAGTGAAAATGGCAGTATTAAGTCTTTGAACAAGATCTATCTGAACACCTAGGAATTTGAACTGTTCAGTTTCACTAATCATATGCCCGTTCTGTGAGATTAAAACGTCAGGTTTTGTTGAATTGTGTGTTAGGAACTGTAAAAACTGAGTCTTACTGTGATTTAACGTTAGTTTATTTTCTACAAGCCATGAACTGAGGTCATGTACTGCTCTACTTGAAACCGAGTCAGTGTTGCACACAACATCCTTTACTACCAAGCTAGTGTCATCAGCAAACAGAAATATTTTAGAGTTACCCATAATACTAGAGGGCATATCACTTATATAAATAAGGAACAGGAGCGGCCCCAACACCGATCCCTGGGGCACCCCCCACTTGACAGTACCCCACTCAGATCCCACATCACAGCCGTTATCAACATTGTGAATAATGACCTTTTGCTGCCTGTTGCTAAAATAAGAGGTGAACCAACTGTGAGCTACTCCCTTTATTCCGTAATGGTCCAACTTCTGGAGCAATATTGTGTGATCAACACAGTCAAATGCCTTTGTTAATTCAAAAAATACGCCAAGCGTTCAAAACGTTTTGTTTACCCCGTCCAGTACCTCACAGAGAAAAGAGAATATAGCATTTTCAGTTGTCAAACGACTTCTAAAGCCGAGCTGTACATTTGATAGCAAATCGTGTGATATAAAATGATCAATTAACCTTACATACACAGCCTTTTCGATAACTTTTGAAAACACTGACGGCATAGAAATAGGTCTAAAATTATCTACATTATCCCTTTCTCCCTTTTTATAAAGCGGCTTTACTACTGAGTACTTTAATCGCTCAGGAAACTGACCATTCCTAAAGGAAAAATTACAAATATGGCTAAATACAGGGCTAACATGTGCAGCACAGTACTTTAATATTCCACTAGACACTCCATCATAGCCATGAGAGTCCTTAGTCTTCAGTGATTTGATTATTGTCTCAATCTCCCTCTTGTCTGTATCACAGAGGAGTATTTCAGACGTCAATCTCGGAAAGGCATTTGCTAAGAAATTTATATGATTTCCTGTAGATACTAAATTTTTATTCAATTCATCAGCAATGCTCAGAAAATGGTTGTTAAATACTGTACATATATCTGATTTATCAGTAACAGAAATATTTTTACTGCAAACTGACTTTATATCGTCAACCTTCTGCTGCTGACCAGACACTTCCTTCACAACTGACCATATGGCTTTAATTTTATCCTGTGAATTAGCTATTCTATTTGCATACCACATACTTTTTGCCTTGCTAATAACATTTTTAAGCACCTTACAATACTGTTTGTAATGGGCTACTGTAGCTTGATTGTGACTACTTCTAACATTTTGATATAATTCCCGCTTTGTTCTACATGATATCCTTATCCCACTAGTCAGCCAACCTGGCTGTCCATTACTGCTAGTACCCTGTTTAGAATGTTCTAATGGAAAGCAACTCTCAAAGAGCATGAGAAATGTGTTATGGAAAGCATTTTATTTATCATCTATATTGTCGGCACTATACACATCTTGCCACTCTTGTTCCTTGACAAATTTTAAAAAACTTTATACAGTACTTAAAGGGAGTTGAAAAACTAATACACATGGGGGATTGGAATGCGGTTGAAGGGGAAGGAGTATAAGAAAGGTTTACGGAAGAATATGGGCTCGTTAGGAAGAACTAGAGAGAAGAAAGGCTAACTGAATTCTGCAGTAAATACCAGTTAGTAATAGTGAGTACTCTGTTCCAGATTCACGAGAGCAGGTCGTCTGCTTGCAAAAGGCCAGGAGGTACAGGAAGATTTCAGCTAAATTATGTCATGGGCAGGTAGAGATTCCGAAATCAGATATTGGATTGTATGACGTATGTGGGAGCAGATATAGACTCAGATCACAATTAAAATGATAAAAATTGGGCTGACGTTTAAGAGACTAGTCAACAAGAATCAATGTGCAAAGAAGTGTGATAGAGAAGTACTAAGAAATGAAGAGATACGCTTGAAGTTCTCTTAGGCTATAGATACTGCGGAAATGAATAGCTCAGTAGGCATTTCAGTTGAAGAGGAATGGACATCTCTAAAAAGGGCAGTCACAAAAGTTGGAAAGAAAACTGTAGGTAGAAAGAAGGTAACTGCGAAGAAAGCATGGATAATACATATACTTCAGCCGATCCACGAAAGATAGAAGTGCAAAAATGTTCAAGGAATTTTAGGAATACAAAAATATAAGTCACTTAGGAGCGAAATAAATAGAAAGTTCCGGGAAGCTAAAACGAAATGGCTCCATGACAAATGTGAAGAAATCTAAAAAGAAATGATCGTCGGAAGGAAGGACTCAGCACATACAAAAGTCAAAACAACCATGGTGAAATTATAAGTAAGGGCGGTATCATTAAGAGTGCAGTGGGAATTCCACAGTTAAATGCAGAGAAGAGAGCAAGGGGGAAGACTTGATTGATGTCGTGATAGAAGAAGAAACACGCATCAAAAGACATGGGTGATCCAATATAAGAATCAGAACTTAAAGGAACTTTGGACCATTTACGATTAAATAAAATTTATGGAACGAAAAACTAATCTAATCTAATCTAATCTAATCGCTGGACCAACTGTAGTTAGTTTTAAGCAGTATTTTTTTAGCTGTTGCGGATTCTTGCTATGTTGCTGTTTGCATTTAATCTAATTGCATTTAACTGTGACGAGGATAAAATGGATCAAAAATACAAGTCTACAAAAATTAAAGTAAACATTTTATCTCATCAAATAATAATTTGTCCTTCACTTCCAAAATTATTTTATGTCCGTATGCTATCCAGCCATTGTTCTGACTCATCATTCCTCCTCTTAATAAATCTGTTACTCACATAGTCCAAAAAGTGCGTCCATGCGTTACACTGTACACTCAACGAATCACCGCCTGCTGCACACCGCAGATATCCACTATTGACTGTCAAAGATTCTACGACTCTACAGCGCTGCGATTGCAGACACAGATACTGTTGCTTAACAACTGTTTCTTTGACCACAGTTCTTCATATATATCATTTTCCTTTTCAAATATTAAGACATGCAATAACATCTACAAAAAACATACATCTTACACAGTGACTGACTGTTTATAATTTTTGTCAACCAACGCATGGTTATCAACGCCGCTCTTAGCATATGAAAATGGCCAAAGTGGCTGAAACCATTTATCACCGTTTCATAAAAAGTACACACTATTTTAAAGTTAGGACACCACAGCTTAGGTTACACATTGTTACTGTAATTTTCAAAAATTATTCATAAAATCTCGAAAGTTCCTTCCAGTTCGTATTTGTAGCTCTCAGAGTCCTTTTCTACTGTGCGACTGTCACAAAAGCGCACTCGAGATGACTGTCAATAGCAGGTTGCAACAACCTATCTCCGGATGACCAACTTAAACTTTCATAGCTCCTACATCACTGTCGCAGCACAGTTTTGTTAATGATCTGCACAAACTGTGGTTTCAACCACTTGATGGAGACCTCGCATGTGCTAAGTGCACTCCTCTTTTAATTTGGACTGCGTTTGATCCTCAGTCTATTATAACAGAGCTTTGATTTTTTATTGGAGCATGAGTTTTTGACGCTTCCGACACCCAGCCTACGGTGTAGAATTTCCAGTTTCCCTATTCGAAGATCAACCTTTTAATAGGTTGCGCAACTAATTGGTTTACAACAGTGTTGGGACGTCGTACATTCTCTCTAGTCTTACGACGTGAAACGTTACACTACTGGCCATCAAAATTGCTACACCAAGAAAAAATGCAGATGATAAACGGGTATTCATTGGACAAATATATTATACTAGAACTGACATGTGATTAGATTTTCACGCAATTTAGGTTCATAGATCCTGAGAAATCAGTACCCAGAACAACCACCTCTGGCCGTAATAACAGCCTTGATACGCCTGCGCATTGAGTCAAACAGAGCTTGGATGGCGTGTACAGGTACAGCTGCCCATCCAGCTTCAACACGATACCACAGTTCATCAAGAGTAGTGACTGGCGTATTGTGACGAGCCAGTTGCTCGGCCACCAGACTTTTTCTATTGGTGAGAGATTTGGAAAATGTGCTGTCCAGGGCAGCAGTCTAACATTTTCTGTATCCAGAAAGGCCCGTACAGGACCTGCGGTCGTGCATTATCCTGCTGAAATGTAGAGTTTCGCAGGGATCGAAGGAAGGGTAGAGCCACGGGTCGTACCACATCTGAAATGCAACGTCCACCGTTCAGAGTGCCATCAGTGCGAACAAGAGGTGACCGAGACGTGTAACCAATGGCACCCCATACCATCACGCCGGGTGATACGCCAGTATGGCGAGGACGAATACACGCTTCCAATGTGAGTTCACCGCGATGTCGCCAAATACGGATGAGACTATCGTGATGCTGTAAACAGAACCAGGACCCAACCGCAAAAATGACGTTTTGCCATTCGTGCACCAGGTTCGTCGTTGAGTACACCAAGGCAGGCGCTCGTTCTGTGATGCAGCGTCAAGGGTAACCGCAGCTATGGTCTCCGAGCTGATGGTCCATGCTGCTGTAAACGCCGTCGAACTGTTCGTGCAGATGGTTGTTGTCTTGCAAACGTCCCCATCTGTTGACTCAGGGATCGAGACGTGGCTGCACGATCCGTTACAGCCATGCGGATAAGATGCCTCTCATCTCGACTGCTAGGGACACGAGGCCGTTGGGATCCAGCACGGCGTTCCGTATTACCCTCCTGAATTCACCGATTCCATATTCTGCTAACAGTCATTGGATCTCGACCAACGAGAGCAGCAAGTAGCGATACGATAAACCGCAATCGCGATAGGCTACAATTCGACCTTTATCAAAGTCGGAAACTTGATGGTAGGTACTTCTCCTCCTTACACGAGGCAACACAATAACGTTTCACCAGGCAACGCCAGTCAACTGCTGTTTGTGTATGAGATATCGGTTTGGAAACTTTCCTCATGACAGCACGTTGTAGGTGTCGCCACCGGCGCCAATGTTGTGTGAATATTGTGAAAAGCTAATCATTTGCATATCACAGCATCTTCTTCCTGTCGGTTAAATATCGCGTCTGTAGCATGTGTTGTAGCAATTTTTAATGGCCAGTAGTGTACTTCCACTTGAAGATGCACCTTCAACGGTGTGCAACCGCTTTTTCTTCTTTTGCGTAAAAAAAGAACCTCTGAAAAGCTAACACGGCGTTGAAGAATTTTTTTCTATCCAGAAAAAAGGTTTTGTAAGATTTTTTGGTAATTTATTTACATTAACAATCATAAAAAAGTGATTGTGTCAACAAATGAAAAAAAATTATAAAGTGTTTTGTGGCAGTTTTCCATGGGTTTTGCACAGCTTATAAGTAATATTAAAGGAACTCGGATGATACTCTAACTATTCAAATTATGTCACCAGCGACGAGAAAAGTGCTGTTTAGCGCGACTAGAACGATAAAGTAATTGGAATTGGGTAATATTGTGCAAACGACAAAGTAAGCAGATTACGCGAAGCAAGATGCTGTAATACATTACACACGCAGAAGACAGTTTGTGAGATCGTCAGGTAATCAACATAGTTCCTGAGCACTGCTTGTATACAAAATACTCTATAAATTAGAGCTGTTTCAATGGAAAACAGTATCGATGGCTTCGTGGGCGTCTGATTAGAAATCTAAAGCTCCATTCTCCGGTTGATCGTGGAATTTTGTACCCTCTCTCTCACCTCTGGCAATCCTTTGTGCATGCGAAAATGCCACACTGCTTCGTGATTCGCAGTCCACTTTAAACTGTACACTCCTTCCCATTGGTTGTGTAAATCAGTTCATAAGTTGGAAGACAGCAAGAGCATATTACTACTAGGATATATAGTACTACCGCTTTCAAATCAGTCTTCATGTTGAGGATATTTCTGCTATATTTCGGACTGTAACGCCAGACTGTGGCTTCCATGTCTGTCCCAGCGAATTTCTTGTGATATGAGAAACAAGAGTAGTACCGGTAAATCTTCCCCAAAACCATTCTGGTGGAAGTAGAAAACTCACTATCCACACCAGAAGGAAATTGTAAAACAGGAAACAGCAACAACTGCGTTGACGACGCTTCTTTAGGTAGTACTACCGAATCCAAATTCCCCCCCCTCCCCCCCCCCCCCCCCACCAGCCTCCCGTCCCACACAGACCGACACAAAACCCTCAGAAGTCGAATTCATGGAACTCATTAGCTGAGATGTTTTCATTTGAATCTCTGGGTATTACAGTGAAGTGCCGGCCGCTGTGGGCGAGCGTTTCTAGGCCCTTCAGTCTGGAACCGCGCGACCGCTACGCTCGCAGGTTCGAATCCTGCCTCGGACATGGATGTGCGTGATGTCCTTAGGTTGGTTAGGTTTAAGTAGTTCTAAGTTTTAGGGGACTGATGGCCTCAGATGTTACGTCCCATAGTCATCAGAGCCATTTGAACCATTTCTTATTACAGTGAAGCGCCAAGCAAACTGGTATATGCGTGCGTTCTCAAATGCAGAGACATGTAAACGGGCAGAATACGGCATTGCGGTCGGCAACACCTGTGTAACACAACAAGTGTCTGGCGCAGTTCTTAGATCTGTTACTAGTGATACAATGGCAAGTCTTTAAGATTTTAGTGCGTCTGAACGTGTCGTTGTAGTCCGAGCACGAGCGATGGGACACAGCACCTCCGAGGTAGCCATGAAGTGGGGATTCTCCCGTACGACAATTTCACGAGTGTACTGTGAATATCAGGAATCCGGTGAAATATCAACTCTCCGACATCGCTGAGGCCGGAATAAGATCCTACAAGAATGAGACCAACGACGACTTAACAGAATCGTTCAACGTGACAAAAGTGCAACCCTTCCGCAAATTGCTACAGATTTCAGTGCTGGTCCATCGACAAGCGTCAACGTGCGAACGATTCAACGAAACATCATCGATATGGGCTTTCGTTGCTAAAGGCTCACTCGTGTATCATCGATGACTGCACGACACAAAGTTTTACGCCTCGCCTGTGCCCGTCAACAGCGATATTGGACTGTTGATGACTGGAAACATGTTGCCCGGTCGGACGAGTCTCGTTTCAAATTGTATCGAGTGGATGGACGTGTACGGGTATGGAGACAACCTCATGAATCCATGGGCCCAGCATGTCAGTAGGGGATTGTTCAAGCCGGTTATGGCCATGTAATGATGTGGGGCGTGTGCATTTGGAGTGATATGGAACCCCTGATACGTCTAGATGCAACTCTGAGAGGAGACACGTACGTAAGCATCTTGTCTGATTACCTGCATTCATTCATGTCCACTGTGCTATCCGGTGGGCTTGGGCAATTCCAGCAGGACTATGCGACCCCCCATGTCCAGAATTGCTATAGACTGGCTCCAGGAATACTCTTCTGAGTTTAAACGCTTCTGCTGGCCACCAGACTCCCCAGACATGAGCAATAATGAGCATATCTGGAATGCCTTGCTACGTGCTGTTCGGAAGAGATCTCTACCCCCTTGTACTCTTACGGATTTATGGACAGCCGTGCAGCGTTCAAGGTGTCAATTTCCTCCAGCACTACTTCAGACATTAGTCCCGAGTCCATGCCACGTCGTGATGCGGCAGTTCTGCATGCTCTTGGCGGCTCTACACGATATTAGGCTGGTGTACCAGTTTCTTTGGCTCTTCAGTGTATATGCCCTGTATAGCTTAAGATCTTTCTTAAGACAAGTTGCGGTAATGACCAAATAATGAAATGAAGAACATTTAGTAATGTGTAACGAGATTGGAGGCTGTTACAGGATGTAAGGCGTAAAAGTGGAGATATTTCTACTGGTGACTGAGGAAAGTGTACTGATCAACATCACATCAGTATTTGCGTCATTTGCAGAATAATAATTATAGCTATCACAAGTCATATATTACAAGGCTGGTTAGTAAATGTGTCAAGAGCAAGCTATTAATGCATACTTTCCCCTAGGCAGCAGACCAGGTATAGAAGTGTGGAAACGTGGATGCAAAATGGTTAGTCCATACTGACAGGTGTAGGCCACTTAGTATTGCAGTTAAGACTGTGCAGAAAACATCAGGTCGTGGCGTCTGTGAAGTGTTTGTGGATAGACTGCTTGACACAGAGAAAAAGTAAGCAACACACTGTGTGCATATATTAAGTTACCACATATAAAAATATCTGCACTGTTACAACTGTTACACCCTGTATGACACCCCGTACGAATCATAATAGAACTAAACATTTGGTCCTTCTGGTGGGATGAAACGACTGTATTGGACTGCTCTGGCTGCTATGCGAGCTGCATGTTCAAATGTTTCTTCGCCTCATGCTCGCAGAGTTCCTGTCATCCCACGAAGTCTTATTCGTGACCACGGCCGGAATCCTCATACTCTAAGCTCCAAAGATGAACTAGGGAACGTTGATTCATGGATCAAAATATAATTGACACGCTGCGGTATTCACAGAGTAGTTAGTTTGGCTTTGACTTGAGTGACGTTAACTTTTTGTCTTCCAAAATCAACGATTTAATACTCAACTGCCATGGATTCAGGAACTTTTCGAGGTCTGAACTGTAGACTGTAAAACGTCCACTGCTTACTCACAATCAACGGTCTCCATTTGGTTGCCAGCCTCTTTCGCCCATCTACATTTACATCTACATCTGCAAAACACGCTTAACTGTTTAGCAGAGGATTCATTGAACCACCTTGACAGTAATTCTCTATTATTCTAATTTCGTACAGCGTGCGGAAAAACGACCACATATATTTTTTAGTGTGAGCTCTGATTTCCCCTATTTTATTATGATGATAGTTTCTTCCAGTGTAGGTCGGTGTCATCATTTTCGGATTCGGAGGAGAAAGTTGGTGATCGAAATTTCGTGAGAAGATTCCGCCGCAACGAAAAACGCCTTTGTGTTAGTGACTGATGTCCACCCCAAATCCTGTACCATGTCCGTGACACTCTCTCACCTATTTCATGACAATACAAAACGCGCTGCCCTTCTTTGAAATTTCTCGATGTACTCCATTAATCCTATCTGGTAAGGATCCCACAATGCGCAGCAGTACTCCAAAAGAGAACGGAAAAGCGTAGTGTAAGCAGCCTCTTTAGTATTTCTTTCACTTTTTGCAAGTGTTCTGCCGATAAAATGCAGTCTTTGGTTTGCCTTCCCCACACCATTTTCTACGTGTTCTTTCGATTTTAAGTTGTTCGCAAATTTAATTCGTTGGTATTTAGTTTGAATTTACGGCCTTTACATTTGCGTGATTTATCGTGTAACCGAAGTTTAACGGATTCGTTTTAGCACTCATATGTGAAACCTCATACTTTTCATTATTTAGGGTTAACTGCCAATTTCCGCACAATAGAGGTATCTTTTCTAAATCGTTTTGCAATTTGTTTTGAACGTCTGATGACTTTACTAGATGATAAACAATAGCATAATCTCAAACAACCGAAGACGGCTGCTCAGATTATATGCTATATCGTTTATATAGATAGGGCCTAGAACACTATCTTGTGAAACGCTAGAAATCACTTCTGTTTTACTCGACGACTTCGCGTCAATTATTACGAACACTAATCTCTCTTATAGGGAATCACGCATCCAATCACATAATTGACACGATACTCACGCAATTTCACTACAAGCCGATTGTGTGATACAGTGACAGAAGCATTCTGGAAATCTAGAAATACGGAATCAATTTGAAATTAGTTGTCGTGTGAGTAAAGAGCTAATTATGTTTCACAAGAACGACGTTTTCTAAGTCCGTGTTGTGTTGTTGTTGTTGTGGTCTTCAGTCCAGAGACTGGTTTAATGCAGCTCTCCATGCTACCCTATGCTGTGCAAGCTTCTTCATCTCCCAGCACCTACTGGAACCTACATCCTTCTGAATCTGCTTAGTGTATTCATCTCTTGGTCTTCCTCTACGGTTTTTCCCTGCACGCTGCACTCCAATACTAAATTGGAGATCCCTTGATGCCTCACAACATGTCCTACCAACCGATCCCTTCTTCAGTACCTCCTCATTAGTTACGTGATCTGTCCACTATAATCTTCAGCATTCTTCTGTAGTACCACATTTCGAAAACTTCTATTCTCTTCTTGCCCAAACTACTTATCGTCCATGTTTCACTTCCATACACGGCTACATTCCATACAAATACTTTCAGAAAAGACTTCCTGACACTAAAATCTATCCTCGATGTCAACAAATTTCTCTTCTTCAGAAACGCTTTCCTTAACATTGCCAGTTTACATTTTATGTGCTCTCTACTTCGACCATCATTAGTTATTTTGCTCTCCAAATAGCAAAACTCATCTACTACTTTAGGTGTTCCATTTCCTATCGAGCACAAAATATGTTCCAAAATCCACATGCAGATCGAGGTTAATGTTACGGGCCTGCAGTTCATCCTATTACTCCTACTATCTTTCTTGAATATTGGTGTGTCCTGTGCCACTTTCCAGTCTTTGGGTACCGATCTTTCGTTGAGCGAACTGTTGTATATGATTGTTAAGTATGGAACTTTTGCATCAGCGTACTCTGAAAGTAACCTAACTGGTATTTAGTCTGGACTGGAAGACTTGCTTTTATTAAATGATTTAAGTTGCTTCAGTACCACGAGGATATCTACTTCTAAGTTTCTAATGGTGGTAGCTGTTCTTGATTCGGATTCTGTAATATTTACTTCGTCTTCATTGGTGAAGGCATTTCGGAAGGCTGTGTTTAGTAATTCTGCTTTAGCAACACTGTCATCGACAGTATTTCTGTTTCTGTCGCCCAGAGAAAGCATTGATTGTGTCTTTCCGCCAGCTTACTTTATATACGCCAGTAATCTACACAAGGACGAAGTAGGATAACACTGAAATTCATTCGGTGATATGCCACACAATAACAAGACACTTCGAGTTTCCACAAAAATGTACTGGCTTTAGTCAGGCCTCTAAAAGTCTCATTTCTTAAACAGGACAACTACATAGCTAATGGCTACGCGATTTGGTACGACACTTCTTCCTAAAGAGCAGGCCATGCGCAATAATATTTTGGGGTAACTCAACATTTTGACAAAAAGCATTCTCTGCTCAAAAGAAAGTGGTTAGAATAATGTGTGGGGTTCATAGTCGCGCATCTTGTAGGCATCTTTCTCAAAGATTGGGAAATCTTACAACAGCCTCACAGTACACTTACTCACTAATGAAATTTGGTATCAACAACATGGACCAGTTCAAAAGTAACAGTGACATTCATGATTATAGTACCACAAAAAAAGGGGTAAAATACGCTGTCATAAAAATTTTCGACAAATTACCAGATGAAATAAAATGTCTGACAGACAGCAGTAGTAGCTTCAAAAATAAATTGTAATCGTATCTCCGTGACAACTCCTTCTATACCATAGATAAATTCTTGAATAGGAATAAATAAATCTATAAATATAGTATATACATTTAGCGCCATGTAAGGGAATGGGGTAAATAATAGAAATATTAATCTTTAACTCTCTATTGTAATATATATATATATATATATATATATATATATATATATATATATATATATATATATATATATAAGCGTCAAACGAAAAAACTACATAGAGCGGAACTTGTCTAGCCTGAAGGGGGAAACCAGATGACGCTATGGTTGGCCCGCTAGGTGGCGCTGCCATGGGCCAAACGGATATCAATTGCGTTATTTTTTAAATAGGAACCCCCATTTTTTATTACATATTAGTGTAGTACGTAAAGAAATATGAATCTTTTGGTTGGAGCACTTTTTTCGCTTTGTGATAGACGGCGCTGTAGTAGTCACAAACATACGGCTCACAATTTTAGACGAATAGTTGGTAACAGGTAGGTATTTTTATAAATTAAAATACAGAACGTATATAGGTCTGAACATGTTATTTCGGTTGTTCCAATGTGGTACATGTATCTTTGTGAACTTATCATTTTCTGAGAACGCATGCTGTTACAGCGTGATTACCCGTAGATACCACATTAATGCAATATCCACGCGGGATTAGCCGAGCGGTCTCAGGCATTGCAGTCATGGGCTGTGCGGCTGATCCCGGCGGAGGTTCGAGTCCTCCCTCGGGCTTGGGTGTGTGTGCTTGTCCTTAGGATAACTTAGGTTAAGTAGTGTGTAAGCTTAGGGACTGATGACCTTAGCAGTTAAGTCCCATAAGATTTCACACACATCATCTGCAATAAATGCTCAAAATGATGTCCGTCAACCTCAATGCATTTGGCAATACGTGTAACGACAATCCTTTCAACAGCGAGTAGTTCGCCTTCCGTAATTTTCGCACATGCATTGACAATGCGCTGACGGATGTTGTCAGGCGTTGTCGGTGGATCTCGATAGCAAATATCCTTCAACTTTCCCCACGAAAGAAATCCAGGGACGTGAGATCCGGTGAACATGCGGGCCATGGTATGGTTCTTACCAATCCACCTGTCATGAAATATGCTATTCAATACTTCTTCAACTGCACGCGAGCTATGTGCCGGACATCCATCATGTTGGAAGTACATCGCCATTCTATCATGCAATGAAACATCTTGTAGTAACATCGGTAGGACATTACGTAGGAAATCAGCATACATTGCACCATTTAGATTACCATCGATAAAATGGGGGCCAATTATCCTTCCTCCCATAATGCCGCACCATACGTTAATCAGCCAAGGTCGCTGATGTTCCACTTGTCGCAATCATCGTGGATTTTCCGTTGCCCAATAGTGCATATTATGTCGGTTTACGTTACCGCTGTTGGTGAATGAGACTTAGTCGCTAAATGGAACGCGTGCAAAAAATCTGTCATCATCCCGTAATTTCTCTTGTGCCCAGTGGCAGAACTGTACACGACGTTCAAAGTCGTCTCCATTCAATTCCTGGTACATAGAAATATGGTACGGGTGCAATCGATGTTGATGTAGCATTCTCAACACCGTCGTTTATGAGATTCCCAATTCTCGCGCAATTTGTCTGCTACTGATGTGCCGAATAGCCGCTACAGCAGGTAAGACACCTACTTGGGCATCATCATTTGTTGCAGGTCGTGGTTGATGTTTCACATGTGGCTGAACACTTCCTGTTTCCTTAAATAACGTAATTATCCAGCGAACGGTCCGGACACTTGGATGATGTCGTCCAGGATACCGAGCAGCATACATAGCACACGCCCGTTGGGCACTTTGATCACAATAGCCGTACATCAACACGATATCGACCTTTTGCGCAATTGGTAAACGGTCCATCTTAAAACGGGTAATGTATCACGGAGCAAATGCCGTCCGCACTTGCGGAGTGTTACGTGATACGATGTACTTACACGTTTGTGACTATTACAGCGCCATCTATCACAAAGCGAAAAAAAGTGCTCCAACTAAAACATCCATATTTCCTTGCGTACTACACGAATATGTAATAAAAACGGGGGTTCCTATTTTAAAAAACGCAGCTGATATCTGTTTAACCTATGGCAGCGCCATCTAGCGGTCCAGTCATAGCGCCATCTGGTTTCCCCCTTCAAGTTAGACGAGTTTCGCTCTTTGTAGTTGTTTCATTTGATGCTTATTTCGTGAGATATTTGGCCCGGTCACTATCAATGGACCGATTCATATGTGCATTGCTTGTGCACTTGACACGTTCGACATAACGGCTACCGTATCGTGCGACTGATCAATGGAACACGCAACCAACTAACTAACTAACTATAACCTATAACACCCATCTATAAACGCGAAAAACTACTGTGCAAAATCTCTCACGCACGAAGGGGAAGGCATTATCGAATTCTTATAGACTTTCCGTCTTGGAAAGGTAACTACGTCTACCATGAACGATCTCTGAGTCCCAACTTCAGAAATTTTGAACACTTGAAAACATTAGCTCCACCACCGAGAAGTCAAGACTTGCCTCCTACTCCCCTCAAGGCTGCCGCCTGGATTCCGATTCTGCGAGCACCTAGCAACTCAATAAATTGTTTGTACATTCAGGCCTTCCAGCTGTCACCTACAAAAATAGAATGCAAGCATTTTCGTTGGTCATTTTCCGCTCCCTGCTGCTAGCACTCCTCTGCAAAATGCTGCAAACACCAATAGCCCTCAGACGCCAGCCTAGTAGTTTGTGACCACAAAGATTACATTAAGTCCAGCCCACCAGCCGCAGGCTGGGCAAAATTCCCTGGCACCAGATGCTGTGCTCTGCTCTACAGATGCTGGCTCTGACATTCCTAACAGGTAGGGCATAGCCAGGAATGAGATCTTAGCGTACATCTGACTGGTTCGTTATCGGTAGTCTAGCCAACAAATGCTGCACTCAGACAGAGCATTTACGGTGTGATACTGATAAATATCCTTTGGAAAACCAATGTAACACTGTAACAGAGACTTAGGAATTTATTTATTTATTTCCTTTATGTACTATAAATAACCTATTTCAATTTTCTTGTAAACCTTCAAAGATATTTGTAAGTACAAAGAATGTTTATTGACATGTGTAATTAGTAACGTAATTAACTGTAATTTATGCTGGGTCAGTGCTGATTAGGGAAATATTACGGGTGCGTGGCAAAGCGCACTATGTAGCGACGTCTCTGGACGCGTACGATGTGACGTCAGATCGCGCGCGCTGCGCAAGCGCTTTGACTGTAGACTCTGATATGATCGGACGCACGTGTTGCGTGCTGAGTCAGTGTGATACTGAGATGTTTTAATTAGCGGCACGATAGCAAGTGACGAGCGTGGGCAGATGAAAAGGCAGCTCCATTCACATCGAGATCCTGCTCGGCCGATGGCCAGTGCTAAGTAAACCTGTGTTCGCAAATTTTGTTTGGAGCTGCTGCAGCCTTGTTGACGATGGCTGCGGTTTCATCTCTTCACAACAAACGATTGTTAAGACTATTCCACATACTTCACGTTTTTTAGAACTGTAACGGCATTACCCAGTGATATTGGTGAACTTTCAGCTTTAATAATATTTACTGCACAAACCTAGAAAGTTTAACCTAATAGTTATCCCAAGTCGTTATTACCAAGAAGGTTCCACGTCCATTTCTGTTAGTGAAACAATCCGAGTGTCATTTATTTGAAAAGAAATAAATATATTAAAACTAATTTCACAGCCATTTGGTTTCCATATTTTTTAATAATTTTGAAAACAGAATTAAAAGTATTTTTAATGCGCCTCAGTAACTTCACTGTTGAGATAAATATTGCTTAGAGGCAATGTTATTCCTGCAGATCAGAAGTAAGTTCCATTACCTTAAACTAAATTAATTCTAGCCAGTTCAAACTAAAGATTTTATTTAAAAGAAAACAATCATTCATACTTGCTAATTTTACGGAAGATTGTGATGCTGTCTCGTGTGTTGGCCTGATTCGTATTTCGGCGCTGCAATTGTGTTGGTATTCAGTGGTAGTTTTTTTATTTAAACCATCTTAAAGTCAACTGAAGTTTTATTTCACGTTTCATTGCCAATTCCCAAGTTAGCAAGAGTGAGTAAACGCTACTGTGAGATTTCATAACTATTTAAAACGACAGTAGGCGGCCTCGAGTTAGTTAGTGTGAGATTTATATATTCCATATTCACTTCGTTGTGTTTAATGACGAGTGTAGCAATAACTGAAATTCTTTCTCATTGTTATTTCGTGATCTAAAATTAACAGTAACTAGGGTAGACGGAATATCTTGTGCTCAGATATAACTTGTTGTAAACCTCTCCCTTACTAATCGGTGTTACATTTTCCTCCGGAAACGATACTATTGCCAAATTTTACTTTCTATTAGGCGCACGCGAACACGGTCAAACACATTTCCGCAAACGCTGGTTATGTAAAGGAGGGACGTTACACCACCCGCTGACCGCCAATTGCTGGATCATTACGACTACGTGATCAGGTGCCAGATCAGCAGTTCCCGTACAAGCCCCTCTCTTTGTCCGGGATTGCCGCAGTGGAACGCTAGCTGAATTGCATCAGTTTTAATCCATTTTCAAGCAGAAAATGTAATATCCTTGCGCTCCTGACTCCACAATTTACAAGCAGTCACTTCTTGAAAGACATATCACACTATGCTATATCCTTAGTTTTGCATACCGGACCTCTTAACTGGAACTGGTTACGTTTCATTTGACATAAAATGACAATCTGGAGGCTTTCGCAAAATGATATTGAACATTCTTAAACGAATTAGCGTCCATCTGTCTCGTAAAATTAGCATCCAACCACCAAACTAATGTCTCCTAACTGTAGGTTCTAACTAATCAAAGAAACCGTCACTACGTTAGGAAGCTTGAATTTGGACTACGAAATAAATAAAACGCTGCAGGGTGATCTCACAGTGCCAGTAAAATGAAAAATGTTACAAATTAATGAAATGCACAGGAAGATACTAGTTTTTATTTTAATTGTGAGAGAAATTTATTGACAACATACGTATTTCCGCCACAGCAAGTTCTGCGAGATTCGCAGAAGTGTCATGCGTCATATCGCACAAAATTTTATGGCTGTTACAAATGGAATATAGCTGATTGTTAAACATACCATGGACAGACGAGACGTACTTATACTAGCTACTACACAAACCATTATGCAGACCGCTCACTCAAATTGAGTAGAACCTAGATGTAGGAAATGTACGTAAGTATTCTGACAATAGTTTTTAATTATTAAAAGAACTTCAGTTTCTGTGCAAACCTCCATCGTGTTACTGCTAACACATTATCTGATTTTTAATTTATTTGTTTCTTTTGCATCACGTTGTAGACGCTTATGAAACACACACACACAAAAATCGTGAATGGCGAACATTGTCATTACGCTAATTGTCTGGTATTATGCTTAAAAGCAATGCTTTACATTACGGTAACAGCCGATGCTCGTATGTACAGCGAAGTTTGGAAAATGTTGCAGAAAACGTTAAAGATATATGAGACTGCTTGTTACAATACCTTTACCAGTGATTCAAATTGTGCCCTCTACAGGAATCTGGAGCAATACCACTGACTTCCGCGGGCGGTGTTCTTACCAGCTGAACTATATTGGCTGATCGCATCGCTATTGTGCAGAGAATGAAAGATTAATTTCCGCACCTGTTCCTAATAGCGTGGCCGGCCGCTGTGACCGAGCGGCTCTAGGCCCTTCAGTCCGGAACCGCGCTGCTGCTACGGTCGCAGGGTCGAATCCTGCCTCGGCATGGATGTGTGTGATGCCCTTAGGTTGGTTAGGTTCATGTAGTTCTAAGTCTAGGGGACTGATGACCTCACATTTTAAGTCCCATAGTGCCTAGAGCCATTTGAACCTAATAGCGTGGTAATAAATGTCAGAATACTCAAAACCACGTCAATTGAGACATTTTTAAATAATCAGCCGTCGCCTACTCCGGCGTTGCCTTGTTTGACACTGCACACGGTTTGAGAGTGGATGTAACATAGTTATGCGTCCGCAGAGTGGAAGCCATTTGCGTAAGCGATCTATTAGTGAGAACTGGAAAAATGCCAGTGAGTTACTACATTAATATCCCGAGTGAAACACTACTTACGAAAGTGTCACAACAGGTGTTGGTGATAAATCAGCCACATAATCAACACAAAAATTTAATGGCTTTAATGTCGGGTCTCGTTGAAAGCCAGTGAGCAGACACTGTAAATGATTTGTAATACACTACTAATGTTCAAACTGAAAGTTCTCAGATAACAAGACGTTATGGTTTTTAAAGAGATGGTGGTCAAAATAAATGTTTCATATTGCAGAAACTGTAATATTGAACGTCGTGATCCAGATATATGCTATGATATCAGTCCATTGATTTATTTGTAATGTAATTCTAGCGTCACCTTCTATGTTTCTACGGTGAGGGGAGTAAAAGAGGGAGCATGTGCAGTCCATGGCAACCGTGTCGTCTGTATAATGGAACAGGAAATGAGACAGGTGAATGAAACTTCCTGGCAGATTAAAACTGTGTGCTGGACCGAGACTAACTCGGGACCTTTGCCTCATTCTGAGACAGGTGAATGTTGCAACATATGTCGCTGTGGGTCAAAGTGATGTCTCTAGAATCTGGAACAAGTTATTAGCGACAGGATCAGTTGAGGATCGTCACGTAAGCGACTGCGGAAGTAGGAATGAAGGAAGATTGGGTTTAATGTCCCGTCGACATGAACGTCATTAGAGGCGGAGCACAAGGTCGGATTGTGTCAAGGATGGGGAAGGAAATCTGCCGTGACCTCTCAAAGGAACCATCCCAGCATTTGCCTGAACCGATTTAGGGAAATCATGGGAAACAATATGGATGGCCGGACGCGGGTTTGAACCGGCGTCATCCCGAATGCGAGTCCAGTGTGCTAACCACTGAGCTACCTCGCTCGGTGATCGCGGAAGAAAAACAACCTGTGTGCAGGATCAATATCTGCGTATAACAACAAGCAGAAACCTCAACACAATGGCACACGTCTACGGCGGCAATTCCAAACAGCCACAGCTATGCAGGTATCTACACAAATGATACGAAACTGGTTTCACGAGCAAGGATTACGTGCCAGAAAACCTCTCAAGACTTCTCCTCTTAATCGGGTTTGGAGACAGGGTAGTGTAGCATGGGCACTAAACCACGCTTTGTGGACTAGGCAGCAATGAGACACAACGCTCGTTTCTGATACCTATGTCATTCTTCACGCTGCCAATACATTGATATTTCTGTGTGGAGGAAGCGAGGAGAATATTTAAACCCTAACTTTATCGTAGACACCAACTTCAACAAGGTTCTTCAATCATGTTTTGAGGTAATGTATGGCGCAGGACTCCCCATGTGCCAATAGTGGAAGCACACTCGCACGCATTGTATCACCATTTGGTGATCATGTTGGACCATTATGCATGCTGATGATCGAAATGTGCGTCCCACTCATCACCACCTTGTGAAAACCTTCCTAGAGGAGGATACAATCAGTCGGAATGGCCTCCATATTTTACAGAACTCAGCTACACTGAGAGTGCATGGTCCATGCTAAAACGAGAGATTTACAGTCGTTCTGTCCCACCAGAGATCTCACAGGGCATCACAGCGGACGCTGTGGAGAAATGGTACAATATCCCACAGGCTTATCCGGACAATTTGATAACGAGTATACCTAACCACATTCAAAAGTGTCCCCAATTACGAGAAGGGCCAGTTGGTTCATAAACCATGTGTTATGCAAGATGACAATGAGAAGATACTGTAGTGTTTGAAGCGGAATTTTGAGTAAGGTTTATTTTTTATATTTGTTTATCAAGTGGAAATGTGTTTATCTTCTTTAATATTCTTTTATTATGGCTGTACCTGACAGACAAAAATCAGTTTTGTTTCTTATTATTACCAGTATTGACAGCAAAACAATATGCAACTTTATTTTGACCACTGTAGCTTAGGCTGCCTTGTGACTGATTTAAGGAACGCAAGCAGTAGAATGGACACATAGAGATGGCCGGCCGACGTGGCCGAGCGGTTCTAGGCGCTTCGGTCTGGAACCGCGCGACCGCTACGGTCGCAGGTTCGAATCCTGCGTCTGGCATGGATGTGTGTGACGTCCTTAGGTGAGTTAGGTTTAAGTAGTTCTAAGTTCTAGTGGACTGAAGACCTCAGATGTTAAGTCCCATAGCGTTCAGAGCCATTTCAACCATTTGAACATAGAGATGTAATTGCAGTAATAAATATTGTATGTGTGTAACAGGTTAGGTGGAAACTCTCTCTCTCTTTGTTCCTTTGAATGCCGAAGTTAATCAAAGCCAGTACAGTACGTTGTAGAGAAGTGGTACAACTGGAGAAATCTTAGATCATTATATACAAACGATGTAATTTTCCGGCTCGATCATGTTATTTCTTATATTTTCTGTTTATAATGAGTCACTTTGTCATCTGTTGTACAGCTAAAGCTAGTGGTTTTCATGTAGTAGGTGAGAGTGTTGTAACTCGCTATACGTTTCACACTTTCCCCTCTAGCCACCCCTGTAATAGAAATTTCATATACGCAGCCGGAAAAAAAATTATTACACCTGAAAATACTATTCAGATTTTGATCCGATGACGGCACATGCCAGCTGGGGAATAGTAGATGTACTGATAATCGCTTCAACGTTGTCCATCAACATACAGCGTAGTTTCGTAGCTACCAGAGCGCTAACCTTTAATATGGAAATGCTCACACCCAGAAGATTGTGTGGCGCAAAAATGTGAAACAAGCAGTCAGCAACACTTCAGCGTACTGAACGAGTTTCAAAGTGGTGAAATTTTGGCCTTCCGTGTGGCGGGATGGTCCTTTCGGAATATAGCCACACAATTTGGACGTGCAGCGTCAGTTGTTCAACGACGCTGGTATCTGTGGTCACGTGAACATTTTCACACCCATAAATTAGATTCTGGTCGCCCGCGCAGGATCATCGTATTGTAAGGGCAGCAGTGGCAGATCTTACAGCTTTCACAGCAAAGGTAAGAGGGCTTGTGAGACCAGATGCGTCAACACGAACTTCTGTGAACCGGTTATCAGGAGTGGGACTACGGGCACGCACGCCTCCAGCCCGTCTTCCGCTCACGCCACAGCACTGACGAGCACAGCTCGACTGGTGACGTCAGAGGATCACTTGGATGATGGAATGGCGCGCCATGCTCTTCAGCGATGAAATCTGATTCTGCCTGCATGCCAGGTCATTTGCGCCTACGATGTAGGACTGGTGAGCGCTGTCTCGTATATTCGCCCTAGACACACTGGCTCCATTCTAGGCCTTACGGTCTGGGATTCGATAAGCTGCAACTGTCGTTCACCTTTGGTGTTTCTGGAGAGGACCCTAACCAGCGCTCAGTACTTGCGGGATGTTGTTAGACACATAATTTTGCCGTTTCTGCAATAGGAAGGTGACGTATCATTCCAGCAGGACAATGCTCGCTCACAAACTGCCAGTGAAACTCAATGTGCTCTGCAACACGTGCAATAACTTCACTGGACAGCACGATACCTGGACTTGCCTCCAGTCGAGCACGTGTGTAGTATGATGGGACGAAAAGTGACTTTTGCGACTCATCAGTCATCAACTCTACAGAAATACGTGAACTGGTCGCACGGGCGTGGCATAACGTATCCCAGGAGACTGTCCGCCATCTGCATTGTCGACTGGAGCCCAGAGGCAGCGCATGCGCTGACGCCCGTGGAGGATGCACCACGTATTAAAATCAGTGTTTCACAATGGATCGATACCTGGTACTTCAGAACCGCTTGTGCTACTGATCCGTAAACGTAATCTTTTCATGTACTCCATATGCACTGCTGCAACAATAACTCTGAAGTGAACTGGAAGCATTTAAAATAGTACACTAATTTTTTTCCAGTAGTCCATTTCCTTATTACATTTTTAAATTATGGCATTCACTTTTTACGTGCTGCAATATTCTTCCGAAAATTGAGGTTTCCTCCAAATGAGGCTACTATTCCAAACTAAAGTGTGGTCGTGTAACTAGGAACAAAATTCTATCGAGATTTAAAAGCGTTATAGTCGAGAAAATCTTTTCAGTATTGTATTTAATCGTTTATCTGTTACATTATTACTCTACTATACACCAATACTCAGAAAGCGATATCAAATTAAGCAAAAGTATGATTACAAACCATTTGCAATATAAGTAGATTTCGAACCTAACGGAAATTTCCATTTTTAAGACAGGTAAAATTGTTAAGAAATTTAAGAAACTCATTTCGTTTGCAAGTATAACACGTTATGTGGTACAAGACCACCTCCTGTGTCAGGGTATAAGATGGAGGGCGACCGTCGAAATATAACTTAACTGCCAACATGCTATGTAGGTAGTTCTAAAAATGTGTAGCACTTTAGTCATCATAAATTTCTCTACGTAAAGAATTAACTATATCTTCGAAATCGTTTTAATACATTTTACACATCTCAAATGTGTCAGACGCGATATACACACATCAAAAAAAGTTTTGCATCACCTCGGTTCCGAGAGTTCCGAAACCTATACAGAAAATTGGAATAGAGATCAATATAAACACCATTTCTGCCCTTTCTGTTGCTCATGAAAACCACACATTGCATGTTGTACCAACATACAGCGAGACCTTGAGAGGTGGTGGTACAGATTGCTGTACACACCGGTATCTCTGATACCAAGTAGCATGTCATCTTGCATTGAAGCATGCCTTTATTCATGTAACAGTTTATCTAAAAAAAATTATCGCTACCAGTCACAAACTTTTTCAACTACTGTATTACTTATTTATTTAGCAACATGTTTCGAGGGTTAAACCTCATCTTCAGGCTAAATGGCATCACAAAAACAACTTTACAATAAGGTCATACTGATATTACATAGTCTTTTCGTAAATGCTGTGGTCATCTTTGTTCTTCTGGCGTGGCAGTCTCGTTGTGATGTGTTGCGGTGTTTCCATTTCCGTGGCTCCCTTGGTCACTGTTCACAAACTGTCGCTAACGTAGCAGGAACTTGGAAACACGATCACAAACAGTTCTGTTGTGCAGTCAAAAGGCTTCAAATGCCTCTATTCGTCGTGGCATACTATTCACAAGTTCATCAAGGCATTGTTGGTCCAGATTGTCCCACTCTTCAGAGGCGATACGGCGTAGATCCTTCAGAGTGGTTGGTGGGGTGACGTCGTCCATAAACAGCCCTTTTCAGTCTGTCCCAGGCATGTTCGATAGGGTTCATGTGTTGAGAACATGCTGACCACTCTAGTCGAGCGATGTCGTTATCCTGAAGGACGTCATTAATAAGATGTGCACGATGGGGGCGCGAATTGTCGCCCATGAAGACGAATGCCTCGCCAATATGCTACCGATATGGTTGCACTATCGGTCGGAGGATGGCATTCGCGTATCGTACAGCCGTTACGGCGGCTTCCGTGACCACCAGCGGTGTTCGTCAGCCCCACATAATGCCACCCCAAAACAGCAGTGAACCTCCACCTTACTGCACTCGCTGGACAGTGTGTCAAGGCATTCAGACTGACCGGGTTGCCTCCAAACACGTCTCCGGCGATTGTCTGGTTGAAGGCATATGCGACACTCATCGGTAAATAGAACGTGATGCCAATCCTGAGCGGTCCATTCTGCATGTTGTTGGGCCCATCTGTACCGCGCTGCATGGTGCCTTGGTTGCAAAGATGGACCTCGCCATGGAAGTCGGGAGTGAAGTTGCGCATCTTGCAGCCTATTGCGTACAGTTTGAATCATAACACCACTTCCTGTGGCTGCACGAAAATCATTATTCAACATGGTGGCGTTGCTTTCAGGGTTCTTCCGAGCCATAATCCGTTGCTAGGGGTCATCCACTGCAGTAGTAGCCCTTGGGCGGCCTCAGCGAGGCACGTCATCGACAGTTCCTGGCTCTCTGTATCTCCTCCATGTCCGAAAAATATCACTTTGGTTCACTCTGAGAAGCGTGGACACTTCCCTTGTTGAGAGCCCTTCCTGCCACAAATGCGGACGCGATCGAACCTCGGTGTTGACCGTCTAGGCATGGTTGAACTACAGGCAACATGAGCCGTGTACCTCCTTCGTGGTGGAATGACTGGAACTGATCGGCTGCCGGAGCCCCTCCGTCTAATTGGCGCTGCTCATGCATTGTTTACATTTTTGGGAGGGCTTAGTGACATCTCTGGTCAAAGAGACTGTGTATGTGATACAATATCCACAGCCAACGTTTATCTTCTGGTGTTCTGGGAACCAGGGTGATGCAATACTTATTTGAAGTGTTTATTTTAAACTACTCAAATATGTCAGACGCGATTTATTTACAAATGCTGTGCAAAACACACTCTTGCTCTACAACAACAACAACAAAAAATTGAAAATCCCGGAAACTGCTGCTGCCAGTCTCTGGTGCGCATTCCTTCGTGCGATTCTAAACACAGTCACTAGGCTGAAGTATCGCCCCATAAACAGTGTGCGTTCCTGGGCACACCATCCTCCAGGTACAATACGCTCCCATACATAAGTTTTTCCAATGTCCCCAGTGACGACATACCGTAAACGCTTGTGTTTGTATGACTTCCTACTTACCTGCTTCTCTTTTATAACAATCTCAGCAACTATTTTATAGTGCGTAATAGCAATCTGTCCACACATCGGTCCTATTTTGTAAGTTGCAACACGAAAAAAATCGCTCCTTGAATAAGCGAGTAGGATATCTTCATTCGATAACATCCACACCCTTAAATTCTCATTGGCTGATGCGAACTTGTATCGTTTTTATTGACATGTCATTTCCGTTCGGATATACAACCTTAGCATGGTAGACAGTGATATTGCAAAGTGAGGCCAGACCAACAATAAGAGAAATCGCAGTACGTGCTTACGAACCGAGGAGAGGAATTATTTTCTTTTGTGATTAAAAAAAAAATTAGTGTTATACCAGGCAATATTGTTTCCACATTTGCAGGATTAATAGGAATATGTTAATTCAGAAGGCCACGACCGTACAAAAACGACAAAAGAACGAATTTCACAGCAAATTGGGGGCATGTAAGCTACTTTTTATTAATTCACCTTGCAATATAATATACTGTGTCCTAAGCTTGGCCAGGAATCCCTTTCCGGTGTGTTTAACTTCCTGGTCAACGTCACTTCGGGACTTGTGCCTCGATGATGGCGAAATGATTGTTGTTGTTGTTGTTGTGGTCTTCAGTCCTGAGACTGGTTTTATGCAGCTCTCCATGCTACTCTATCCTGTGCAAGCTTTTTCATCTCCCAGTACCTACTGCAACCTACATCCTTCTGAATCTGCTTAGTGTATTCATCTCTTGGTCTCCCTCTACGATTTTTACCCTCCACGCTGCCCTCCAATACTAAATTGGTCATCCCTTGATGCCTCAGAACATGTCCTACCAACCGATCCCTTCTTCTGGTCAAGTTGTGCCACAAACTTCTCTTCTCCCCAATCCTATTCAATACTTCCTCATTAGTTATGTGATCTACCCATCTAATCTTCAGCATTCCTCTGTAGCACCACATTTCGAAAGCTTCTATTCTCTTCTTGTCCAAACTATTTATCGTCCATGTTTCACTTCCATACATGGCTACACTCCATACGAACATACAGTAAAGCTGCATGCCCTAGGGAAAAATTACGGCTGTAGTTTCCCCTTAATCAGCCGTTCGCAGTACCAGCACAGCAAGGCCGTTTTGGTTAGTTACATGGCCAGTTCAGTCAATCATCCAGACTGTTGCCCCTGCAACTACTGAAAAGGCTGCTGCCCCTCTTCAGGAATCACACGTTTGTCTGGCCTCTCAACAGATACCCCTCCGTTGTGGTTGCACCTACGGTACGGCTATCTGTATCGCTGAGGCACGCAAGCCTCCCCACCAACTGCAAGGTCCATGGTTCATGGGGGGGGGGGGGGGCGAAATGATTAGAAGGACAAAACTCACTTCCTGTTCTGAGTGGAAAAAATCGTGCGAGCACGTGATCGAGAGTCAGCAATGCTACCTGCAATGCCACGAACTGCTGACTTAATGTTTTGCATTAACACCTGTAATGACGATGTGTAAGTGTATAGCCTGCCTGTAATAAGCTTTACATACACCTTCACTTCTGATGCCTTGCTTTGATTACTATCTAGCGAGGCAACGTAATCTGGCGCTACTTTCCTCCACCCCTGTTACTCATGTCTGCGTAAATATAGAAGTCGCGATACTTCGTAACGAAGCGTGTCAGTGGTATGTCTGATGCACATTATATGTTGCTGCATATTTTGTGCTAACGTTGTTTCATGTTAGCTACGTTAATTTGAACTATATTTTGTACTCCAGGTCTGAGTATGATGCACACGGAAACGCGTTATAAGACAGAACCATATAAATAAAATTTTTATCGCGTTTCAAACAAAAGATTTCATCACATGTTAAATGCAGCACACACACACACACACACACACACACACACACACACACACGTACACACACATAAAACACACGCGCGCGGGCGCTCGTGCCCAACTACCCTCTTTTTCTTAGGAATTAAATTTACTTACGCCCACAAATGCGTCTTCTCGCCGTACCTTTCTGTTATATTCAGTATTTTTCTACAGTACATACACTTGCCAAGTTGCGTGAGTAGAATTTTTATGGCTGCCCACAAAAGCATACGGACTGTTTCAAGCACGCTGGTAGCAGGATTTTCCTTCATCTTATACTGAAGCGTCTAAGAAACTGGTAGAGGCATGCGTATTCAAATACAGTGATATGTAAACACGCAGAATACGGCGCTGCTGTCGGCAAAGCCTGCATAACACAACAAGTGTCTGCTGCAGTTCTTAGATCGGTTACTGCTGCTAAAATGGCAGGTTATCAAGATTTAAGTGAGTGTGAACGTGGTGTTATAGTCGGCGCACCAGCGATGGGAGAGTGGCCGAGCGGTTGTAGGCGCTACAGTCCGGAACCGCGTGACCGCTACGGTCGCAGGTTCGAATCCTGCCTCGGGCATGGATGTGTGTGATGTCCTAAGGTTAGTTTGATTTAAGTAGTTCTAAGTTCTAGGGGACTGATGACTTCAGAAGTTAAGTGCCATAGTGCTCAGAGCCATTTGAACCATTTTGAACCAGTGATGGGGCACAGAATCTCCGAGGTAGCGATGAATTCGGGATTTTTCCTTACGACCATTTCACGAGCGTACCGTGCATATCAGAAATCCGGTAAAATATCCGACAGCGCTGCGGCCGGGAAAAGATACTGCAAGAATGGGACCAACGACAAATGAAGAGAATCGTTCAACGTGACAGAAGTGCAACGCTTCCGCGAATTGCTGCAGATTTCAGTGCTCGGTCATCAACAGATGTCAGTTTGCGAACTGTTCAGCGAAACATCATCGATATGGGGTTTTGAAGGTCCACTCGTGTACCCTTGATGACTGCACGACACAGTGCTTTACGCCTCCCATGAGCCCATCAACACCGACATTGGACTGTCGATGACTGGAAACAAGTTACCCGGTCGGACGAGTCTCGTTTCAAATTGTATCAAGCGGATGGACATGTACGGGTATGGAGACAACCTCACGAATCCATGGAGCCTACATGTCAGCAGGGGACTGTTCAAGCTGGAGGAGGCTCGGTAATGGCGGGAGGCGTGTGCACTTGGAGTGATATGGGACCCTGATACATGTGGATACGACTCTGAGAGGTGACGCGCACGTAAGCATCTTGTCTGATCACCTGCATCCATTCGTGTTCATTGTGCATTCCGACGGACTTGGGCAATTCCAGCAGTACAATGCGACGACCCACACGTTCAGGATTGCTACAGGCTGGCTCCAGGAACACTCTTCTGAGCTCAAACACTTCTGCTGGCTACCAAAATCCTCAGACATGGACATTATGAACGTATCTGGGATGCCTTGCAACGTGCTGTTCAGAAGAGATCTCCAGCCCCTTGTACTCCTACGGATTTATGGACAGCCCTGCAGGATTCATGGCGTCAGTTCCCTGCAGAACTACTTCAGACATTAATCGAGTCCATGCCGCGTCTTGTTCCGGCACTTCTGCGTGCTCGCGGGGGCCCTAAACGATATTATGCAAGTGTACCAATTTCTTTAGCTCTTCAGTGTACACGTAACGGGACTTGTTATTAGAGGTCTGTTGTGGCTAGGTCAACTACAGAAGTGAGTCTATAGCGTCAACTTCTTACACCGATGTATGATGTAATCAACTATAGAGAGGAGAATGCCGAAAAAACTTCTAAATTTGTCGTTTGAGTCACCGTTTTCATACAGAAAGCAAGACGTTGCAGCTCATTCTTAACATGCCTCGTACAGCAGTGCTATCGAACACACGCAAGATGCGATGTGCACATGTGACATTTCTCCCTATTCCAAAGAGCGAAAACATGACTGCGGACTACGTTTTCGAATATTACAGAGAGACAACAGCGTGTCATCTAAATGACAACGAATGAAATATTACTCGTTGTAGTAGTTGAATAATTATGGTACAATATAATTAAATATATTGAACCATACACTCTTTCTGACTTTATTTTATTTGTGAAAATGTTGCAAAAATACGTTAACATAGTATGGAGAGTAGCCGAATATCAAAGTGAAACAAAGTAAATGTTAAAACCAATTATTACCAGTATAAGAGTTAATGCTGTTTAATCGTCATGTCTTCATCCAGAAAAGGGAAGGACGACGTGAGATTGGGTAGCTGCAGAACAAAACCGCTTTAACGAGAATTTAGCTCTTTGCTTGTCTCGTTCCGAAACGAAATTACACCGCACCACCGCCGGTGCCGGAGTTGTTGATGCCGGTATTGAATGAGGACTTGCTTGTGTGGAAGGGAACTGAAACTTACAAGGGGAAGCCGCCAATTGTGAAATTCAGATTCGATTCATACTGCGCATAATAAAAGCTCATGGCCAGAGGTGTAATGTGGCAAAGCACCAAGATGCGCTTCTCAGCCGTTGTCGAGAAAATCGACAGTTAAAAGAAACCGTTGCGGTGAAATGCTCTCTACGGTTAATAATTTCATACAGCGTCGTGGCGCAGCGGTAAGCGCTCGGGTTTGTAATCGGCAGGTCGCCGGATCGAATCTCGCGCCATGCAACATTTTTTTAATTATTAGTTTTTGTAATTCAAATATATATATATATATATATATATATATATATATATATATATATATATAAACTACTAATGAATTGCTTATGCATTTTGGTGAAGGCGGATCGCTCTCCAATTGTACCGCCTCCACTTTTCCGTTTGTTTAACAGGGTGTACCAAAGCTCTCACGCCCGCACTGATTTTCGGCGATGTTATAAGTTGCGCTAGGGACCGCATCTACCTTCTTTCGAAGTTAGCAGGCAACTACGCTTTTATGCGGCGGCTCATTTCGGCCCATTCAACATCTGTCATTCAAGTGTAACGAGCGAGTAACGGAGCTTTATTTCATACCTGCCAAAGCAAATTTGTGTTCATGGGGTCTCTATTCTAATTCGAACGTTTGACTTACGCTATACGTATTCATTTCGGAATATCGTTTCTACGTCTTCCGTTAACTATACGTGGTTGACATTATGAAGACAATTAATAACATTTGTGAAATACAACTTTGTTTGCGGAAAACATAATGGTGTTCGAAGTCGCCAGTTTTTCCACGACAAACGACCTTCAACAACTTATTATATGCATAGTTGTTGCAACTGATTGTCGGGAATTATATATATATATATATATATATATATATATATATATATATATATATATATGTGTGTGTGTGTGTGTGTATAGACACATTTGAATAACAAAAAACAAATACTAAAAAAAAAAATTTCGCATGGCGCGAGATTCGATCCGGCGACCTTTGGATTACGAACCCGAGCGCTTACCGCTGCGCCACGACGCTGTCGATAACTATTAATCGTTGAGAGTATTTCACCGCAACGGTTTATTTTAACTGTCGATTTTCTCGACAACGGCTGAGAAGTGCATCTTGGTGCTTTGCCACATTACACCTCTGGCCATGAGCTTTTATCATGCGCAGTATGAATTGAATCTGAATTTCACAATTGGCGGCCTTCCCTTGTTAGCCCTGCTCGCCGCAGATACGACGCAGCACTGCCGGGACACAATACGGTATAAATCAGTCTTTACGCGCGCGCGTCGGAATGTGGAACCCGCAAGCGGACCGCTGACCTACATCGCGCAATATCAGGAGTGCTTTCTTGGCTTAGAAAGATATACCGCTTCAATACTTTTTATGCTAACGTTTCCACAATCTATCAACGGACGTACTCAAAGTTTGCGTCACCCGGAAGAGATCTCTGTCCTGAATCGGGTTCCGTTCCTCTGTTTACGGTCAGTTTCCTGTTGCTTAGCGTATTCTTGTTCGTCGCAGGCCAAATGTGATTTGCATATAGGTCTCCTTTCCGGATACAATCACAAAAGTAACAAATCTTGAGCATGATTAGTTTGAAATCGATGTACCGGTAGAAACTCAAAACTTGACATGTGGAGTCTGCAAACCTGTAGTAGCCTCTACTGACTACTGAACATCATTCACGAGTTGATGCTGTCATACTTGAGAGCAAAACTGTTTGCGTATCACAAAGTCTTGATACGATTAGGACTGCAGACTTAGATTAGCGAGAGGTGAAAATGTACTGTTCGTTCACATTCCTGTGACTAAAATATAATTCTCCCTTCAGCTTATCTCTCGGGTGGCCTCATTTTATCTAAAGCACCATCTCAACAGAAAACAGAAAGAAGGGAAGTAAAAGCTCAGCATCTCGTCAATAGCGACAGTATTCACTGAGCACAATTTGAGTTTGGAGAAAGATGGGACAATGAATTGGCTATGGGATTATCACGAGAATAATCCCAGTATGCACCTGATTTCTTCTCAAATTCTACGTGTGGATGGCTACTGTGCTGTCCCGTTTGTCTTGGCATTAGCCGCTGTGCTATGCCACTCGGTTCGTCCCAAAAAAAGTCACAATAGTTGTCCCACAATCACGCTAATATCGACATTGCAGGACTTCAGTTAGTCTGTCCTCGTACAAATCCCACAATTACTCGACTCTCTATAAAAATGGAAACTCCAAAAGTTCCTAATGAAACTTGTCAGATGATAAATGGGTTGAATGCCGTGATAGCTTTACGATGATGATGATTATCATGACGATGCTGATGCGTCTGTGTGGGTGACAGCAAAGTCTTTAGCGCTCGTACTGGTAGTTTATGAGAGGAACATGGATAAGGGGCACAAAATTACTAAAACTATAATTACAAAATTTAAGTACTAAATAACGTTCTAAAACATGCACACGCAGAGATACACACACACACACACACACACGCACACACACACACACACACACACACACACACACACACACACACACACACAAACTATGACAATCACGTACGTTGTCAGATAGAAGACAGAAACGAAAAATAGTATGGAAAAAAATAGATAAGATCTGTGGCTGGCTGAACCCTCGAAAGAAATAGAAAATACGAAAAAAAAAGATTAAGTCACTCCGTAACAAAAATCTCGAGCCTAAAAGTTTCTCCTGCAGTCCATAAACTTCACGAAATTTTAAAACCTTTAGCACACTCGTCTCGTCTTAAGCTAAAATAGGGGACAGATCACCAAATGAATTTGCTTCTGCTTGGTTATCACAATATGAAATGGCCCCAGATAAAATGTAGCCTCACAGACTGGGGATCCTCTAGGCGGAGTAGGGTGCGATGTGTTAGGGAAAAGCGCTCAATTCGGAGGCGAATCAGGGTCACAGCACCCTACCAGTAGGATGTAGACCATATTTGCTTTCACCAACCGCAGATTATTCAGATTATTGTCCTTTATTTCCAGCAACTCCTGCCTGCCCCCCCCCCCCCCCCCCCCCCCTCCTCAGCCGCATGAATCCCCAACGCAACAGTGTAATAACGGCTTGCTGCTGGTCGTTGCTCCATTACCTTTGCCTTTGTCCTTGGCACCACTGAAAACGGTGTCTCCAATGTGCGGTTGTCAATGGCACGAGATGTACTGGTCGTCGGTCAAAAGGACCACCTCATGTAGTCGTCGTACCATTGTGGAAAGTGAGATTGTATGCCTTTCAGTCTTGTTAAATGTGGTTGAAATTGCAGCCGCTGTTTGACGTGGGTCCCTTGGCTGTTGCACAACGTAGCAAGCATCTGCTGCTGTAGTTGACCCTAGCCGACTACCCAGTGTTCTTCTAGCAGCAGTGCCTGTTGTTCGGAACGGTGCCCACGCACGTGAAACAATGCGTGGTTACACTCGTTACACTTCCAGTTTCCCGATGATTCTTCCCAGTGCGAAGTCGTCCGAATGTTGTCTCCGGAACATGTACCGAATAGCACGACCACAGTGCACCGTAACTGTTCGCTAATTGACACATACTGTCCTTCCCTGTTCCTTGAACTGCCTCGTGTTGCGGAGTGAACCACATTCGATGCTACAGCCACTCCGAGCTCGTTCAGTGTGTTGTCCAACGTTCTGTGCACGACCGGGAGACCTTTGTCAACATGCTCCGACACAATCATTCATTTGCACCGAGTTGTTAATATGTTACGATACTTTTCCCGCACTGTTGGCCGTGCGGTCTGACACACGACTTTCCGGGCGAGAAGGAGCGCCTGGTCCCCGGCACGAATCCGCCCGGCGGATTTGTGTCGAGGTCCGGTGAACCGGCCAGTCTGTGGACGGTTTCTAGGCGGTTTTCCATCCGCCTCGGCGAATGAGGACTGTTTCCCCTTATTCCGCCTAACTATTTTGACGTATTATAATCGTTATTCTTTAGGCAGCTCTGATGTTAAGAAAGGTACTGTCTGTGTGAAACCCTGGTCCCATGTAAGTGACGGCCTGATGGCTCTAATCATATCAGTTTAAATCAATAAATAAGTAACATTCTCCCTGCATACGACGCTGGCAATATAATGTTCGCTCAGTTTTCTTTGAATACAGAATCTATGAATCTGCTCACATGGATCTCCCTTGAACTACGTCGTCTTTCTTCCAAGCTTTCCCATTTACTCTCACGAAGCGTTCCTCTTACTTTTTCGTATGGGCTATACCGGCCTTTTCACGCCGTTGCACCATTGTTGTGCCTACTTGATGAGGACTTCAGGCACTTGAACGATAGGATTTGTTGCACTTCTCGTCTTATATGGGATTTCCTTCACAGATACAATACTGCTTGTAGAGACTCATCCAATAAACCCAATTATCACTACTATCTTCTCTAACTCTGAATTCGTATCACTGATTTCGTATCACTTCTTTGTATTACGCTAAAAACTTACACTATGTGACATGATCAAGATGTTTGCCGATAATCTTGTATTTGGCTTGTCCGCAGCTCGTGGTCGTGCGGCAGCGTTCTCGCTTCCCGCGCTCGGGTTCCCGGGTTCGATTCCCGGCGGGGTCAGAGATTTTCTCTGCCTCGTGATGACTGGGTGTTGTGTGATGTCCTTAGGTTTAAGTAGTTCTAAGTTCTAGGGGACTGATGACCATAGATGTTAAGTCCCATAGTGCTCAGAGCCATTTTTGTATTTGGCTCTTTGTATTTGTTATAAGTATTATAGTTATCCACATTTGAAGAGCGCTGCCATTTATTACACCAAACGCAAATCTTGTCTAGGGTACTCTGCGCTTCCGTCCAACGACTTATCGGATGAATCACTGAACCAATTAATTTTGAATAATTCACATTGAGAAGGCAGTCTTTCTAATTACATAGTCGGAATGAAAGAGCGAAGACAGGAAATAAGTACGAAACGTTTTAGCTCGTAATTACAAACGCCAAAATTGCATTATTGTCATCATGTACTGAAGTCAGTCATCATGACACTAGCCGATGCAGTGATAGAAGCACATAAATGATTTGAAACACGGAGGGCGCTCAACGAGGGTGATACATAAATTAGTGGAATTATAGAGCATTAGCGTACGTGACGTCTGAGTACCGCAGTGTTATACGGGCTTGTACAGGGTGTGCCAAAAATACTTTTGCGGCCTACTGCTCCAACAACATGCACAACAGTGTGCTGTAAATGCTTCGTATCTGAAATAGTATTGCAAGAACAAAGTACTGCAGCGCATTAAACACCGACGGAAATGGGCAGTGTTGAACCATTTAGCACCAGTTCGATATTTATCAAACTTTGTTGAGATGTTCTCCACATAACGAATACTAAGCGATTAAATTGTACGGGGGGACGTAAACGAAATTGCAGTAGTTTCAGCAAACCTTTTAAAAATCCAAAGCTTTCAAGACAATGTAACTCAATATAGGACAGTTTTTAAGAAATGTTGTATACATATGCGCACATATGTTTTCATGCTCAATGACGCATTATGTTTTTAATTAAAAGCAGTTGTAATTTTTTCAACAATGTGAGTACAAATGTTACTCTTTTGAAAAATCTATCAAAACGAAATTAATGCAATCTTGTACAAAATTTTGTGTGCCATTATTACAAATATTTGTGGAACAGAATTTCGATATCTTCCTTTGCTAGATTTTTACTGCTATTAAGTAAATATTCCTTCGACAGAATATTTCACAATAATATTGACTAGTTGTATGCCAAATTTAGGTACTCTAATATCAGTGGTCTGTATGAAAAGGTACGTAAAGTTCCCTAATGTAAGTCACGGGAAATCTGAATCAAAGATCTGACAGGGTTTGTCTAAGGCCTGACCTTCTGTGGGTGAACTAGTGCAAACCATATGCATACTCCATTCCCTACTCAATAAACCTTTGCTTTGCTTGTCTTCTTTGGTTAAGCTGATTTTCAGACTGAGTGGCAATAACCAGCTGCGACAATTGTCCTGTCACCGATTTCCTTCTCTACCGGCAGTGTGAAAGCTGTTGGATCAAACTCTAGCCTCTGTATAGTTGGTAGTCTGCCGAGATTATCAAGGCGTAGTACTCGTAATTACACTTTACTGGATGAGGAATGCAGCAGATTGCAATAATGGATCCACGCACAACTTGTGTGAAACTTACTCATTTGCAAAAACACTAGTAAACAAACACCATAAACCAAAGAATACCAAATCAGTGGCAGTGATGTTATACCACAGTGATGTACTAAACAAACGTTCCTTGCATGCTGATTGCATAAAAGTAAAAGAAAAGGCGGCAGCAATAAATAATTTCAGGAAAAACGGGACAAGAAAGGGACGTGGCTCTGCGCTAGCTTTTGTCATTTATTATTTTTGTCATACTTGGGAGTGGAACTGGAACGTAAAATTCAGGAATTGAAATTCCAGTACCATTTAGTAAATGAAGAACCAATAAAATTTTTTTACAATTTTGGTCACTTTCACGTATGTAGCCAGCTACGTTCGTTCGGAAATGATGTACATTGTCAACATCAGTATGAGGTCTGACGCCCGTGGGCACAAATACACTCTTATTTTCGTTGAGGTACGGGAAGAAACAGCCTCTGAGTGTCATCTTGAGGTGTTTCTTGCCATACCTGAAATACATGTTAGGTCAGTTCGAGAAGATTGCTGGCTGCAGGAATCTCAGACACGCCCTATGGGTGACAAGTCAGGGGGCCAGCATGGTCACTCAGGTGTTTGTGGTGGGAACTGCGGCGTGAAATCTTGCATTATCCTGCTGGGATCCACCATGTTGTGCCATCCCAGGGTCAAGTGAATCTATGTTGCACCAGCTGTTCAGAGATGAAGAGGCATGCACAGGACAGACCAGCATGGTGAGTTACATCTGAAGAGACAACACCCTTGTCATGAACAGTATGGCAACAGACAACAAACATATCATAAACTTTATGAACTGGTGTTTTCTCCACAGCTGTAACTGAACCACTAAGTGGACTACGTCTGTCAGTATTAGACTGACCGTTTTCCGCCTATGTGTCCACATTTCGACACCTGATTGCTGGCCAGGGGAAACTAAGCGTTAATTGCTTGCCCTTGGTACATCGCTGGCTGCTAATGCCGAGCTTGCTAGTTGGCATGCGGATCACCATTTCAATGGAGGAAAGGTATGGAAAGGGTTACACTCAACCTAGTGAGACCGAATGAGAAATTATTTCGATATCAAGCGAAATTGCGCTCATAGGATGCGGCAGTGCTGAGAAATCGAATTGCTTAGCACAGTATAGAAGCCTCACAACATTCTTTACAAAACCCGAAGTGGTTATGACAGTGCACGGGGCACAGTAGAGATTAATTTAGAACTGGGGATCCTCGCAAGGAGTTGGAAGAAATATTTTCTTATTAACTGAAATTTAAAAAGAATTTAGTAAATAAATTATTTAAATGAAAGTTTTCGCTGTAACAGAGGTATATCCCCAGCTGTTTCTTACTTACCAACAAGACTTTCGGAGTATCAATATTCGTTTACACTACTGCGAAGATCGTGTGTGTTGGGTGACCATTGAGGCATGTAGAGCCATTCCAATGACCTGACAGCAGGGGTTTTAAAGGCTTAAAGCTACAGAGCGAGTCAGCCGCCGCATAAACGCATTATCTTCTTACCCCGTGTATCCTCCTTTGCTTTTGATGAATTCTAATTCTGTTTCCGCTCACATATCCCTTCCAGAGAAATGGACAACACCCTTGTTGTAAACCGGAATCATTACGCTTGAATTCATCTGCGCAATCTGCGAACGTATTTAGGCGCCTGGTTACAGCGTGTCATACCACTGAAAGGAAACTGGTCTGCCCCATTTCTGCCTCGAAAGTGTTCAATAGACTTCTCTTCGGTGGATGTGTCTGCCTTGCACGACGGCATATGAACTGCCGGTGTCATGCTGCCTTCATCATCTCATTCCATCTTCTGTTCACCATCGGAAAGGCATGACGGTGGGACGAATAGCTTGGAGAAAATCTGGGCCTAACGTATTAATGTTTACCATGACGTATTTGATTTTTTAAATGCAGTATAATGTTAAAATGGCTCACGTCTGTGTTAAGGACATGGTATTATTTATTCGTAAGTTGTAGAATGGACCAACAAGAAAATGAATTGAGAACTTCATTCTGAGAACGAGTTGTAATAAAAGCGGCTATATTGGCTAAAAAGACAGAGGGATGGCACACTACTGTCCTGTTTATGCAGCATGTATTAAAGCCTCTAAGTTATCAGGCATATTTCGAAATAGGTGGCAAAAAGTCAGGTAGAGTATCAATGAGATGAAAGTTCATCACTGTGTCAGAAATGGAAATAATAACCGAATTGTGCGATTCTGGCTTTTGTTTTCAGCAATTAATCAGATCGTTTTCGACCATCAAAGTGTACCGCAGTCAGTAAAGTCACGGTGCTACGATCTACTCCTAGATACGAAGGCTATACACGCGTTTGCTATGTTCAAAGTATCTCAGTTGCTGTTAACAAGATGGCTACGCTATCCCGTGAATCATAATTCATTTGAGGTAAATCAGTCAGTCAGTCAGTCAGTCAGTTAGTTAGTTAGTTAGTTAGTTACATGTTCTATAGATCATTTGAACGAGTCTTTTATCGAAATGATGGGGAACGAGTCAGTTTACAGGTGTGTATGATACATGACTATTGTTAACATTAATGACACTATACTCGAAAACTAGTTAGTGGTTACTTACTTTAATAACGACAGCGGGAGAACACCACATGTTATTCGTACTGCTCACTTTTGTGAAAACAGTACGTTTTTCTAAGTGATGAGTTACCCCAGAAAATTATTCCATAAGATTGAGTGGAAATACGCAAAATATGTAAGGAGGTTGATTCGTCTGGCTCGTATGTTTCTTCCAGTTGATGTTTTCACGAATGCGTGTACCCAAATATGGAGCATTCTACCCCATTTACTGACTCCTATTTATGTCCTTTATCAGCTACTGGTATGACTCCATTTGTGAATTGAAAGTAGCGTGTTTTCTCACCATCTCGCGCCGTGCTCTTACAAATTGCTTGCGTCTTCACGTCGCCCCGTCAAGACTCCGTTCATCTCTTTGAATGTCTGCTAAAACCGACAGCAGGTGACAATTACTTTAAAAAAAAAAAGCTTGTACGCTGTATCTAGGTTCCGAGATGTAAGAGTCATTTCATAAGAAAATAGTTTTTTTTCGTACTTTTCTAATAATAATCAAAGCTTGAATGAATGATAATGAAATGCACTACAAAATGTTTGTCAGTTGAACTTAAAATAATTAATGACTTGAAAAGAGATTATTGCACTGTTAGGATTTAACCTTTGTCGTAATGTCGTCACCCACCCCCCTCTTTTTGCCTCAGACACATACTTAATTTTGAGACCTTAATAACACAACAAAACAAATTTCATGAAATCATACACGGAATAGCATGCAGATAGCACTCTGTCGAAAATACGGTACAGTAACTTCAATCAAAAAACAACACACGTGAAAAATGCCAACACATGTGAAAGGAAACAACATATGTGAAGGAAAAAACAGCACCAGTAACATAAATTCAACTTACAGATCATTTTAAATAATTTTAATGAATATGAAGATTCTGACAAGACAATTGCTGTTACGTTGTTTGATTGACTTGTTGATCCCTTTATCAATCGCAATTTGGCAATTTTTATGGTAGTATCACTTAATTTTCAAGTCGAATTATGTTTTCCAACATTTGTGTGAAAGAAGTTATTTCTTTATCAATACAAGCAACAGTCACTTTGAGCAAGGCGTTTCCGAAACTTAAACATTTTGGAACGTGTATGCAATTACTGTTTTTGATGTAGTTAGTTATCATACTTACGTACAGACTATAAAGCACAAATCTGATTTAAAATTTACTTAAAAGTTCTTTCATTACAAATAGTTTCACATCTTGTACGTATAACTAGCAAGGCAATATCGCTATGCTAAGAACGCATGGAAACAATCCGATTCTTTTTTGTTTTATTAATAGATACAAATATCACTATCTGACAAATTCACTAGAATTTTTTTTATTTATATGCAGCTGAATCAATATTTGAATTGGCATTTCAACCTAAAATTCTTTTTTTATTTCACTTTTAACACCGCATTTGTTGATATATCTACTAATCTTACTGTAGCGATATATCTGGTTTTTATAGGTTTGAGAAATGTTTCGTGACCTGTCTGAAATGATGATATTAAGGATATTCTGAAATCTATTTCTAAAATCTTCTTTACGTTCTTCCAAATACGGAGAAATATCAAAATGTCATCGTATATATTCAATTATAATAAGAAATTTTTACCGCAATGTTTAAATATTCACATCAAGTGAGAGATATTTTAAAAGTGATGTGCATTAATATCACAACAGTGGAGTTGAGTACAATAAACTGTCTGAACACGACGCTACTGTTAACTAAGAAATGAAAATAAGTTATTATAGTTATGCAAATACGTTTTTTGCAGTTATGTGTCTCTGTTATGAATATCTCCGTTCTTTTATTTCAACACAAATAAGCTCAGCATTCATACGCTATTTTTAACTAAGAAATGGAAGTAAATTATTGTACTGATGAAAATGTGTTTTGTTTTACTTCTTTCTCTCTCTTTTCTCATACCTCCATTATTTTATCCCAACATAAATTATCTCAGTATTCATAAGCTATTTTTATCTAAGCAATAGAAGTAAATTATTTTAGCAAAGCAAGTGTGTTTCATTGATCAATCTGTCTCTCTTTCTCTATCTCTTGCGCACGCTTTTTAATGTCTCTATTCTTTTATTCTAGCATAAATAAGCTCGATATTCATAACAATAAAATTTGCTATGAAATCGTTGCACTGAAATAAAATCGTCTGTTTAGTGTTCGGTTGGCTACGTCAGGTAGAATAAAGTGACTTACGTAATTAATTGTTAGATCCCTCCGTCCGTCGTTCATATTTTGCTGTTTTCTTCTTCACTGCATTGCATCTATTTTCGCACTTTATAGGCGTTCGTGGAGTCGACACAGATTCGTCTCTGGTCGATCTTTCAGCAGCTGAGTCGACCCTTGACAACACAGCTGGCGAATCATCGCTAAAAACGTCGCGTATTTATCATAATGTTTCATTTTATTGATAGAATCAGAACATTTAAAACCTTAGACCATAGGTACTACTGACCAGGGCACCTACTTCACCTGCTTGGCATTCGGCGTGGTTTGCAGCAGCTAACATGTGATCTTCTGCACCGCACAAAATGACTGACACACGAGATGATTGCCACAAATCTTTTAGTTCTCTAGGTTTCTTACTCAGGTCGTATCTCCGTTACCCTTGTCATTTTTTCAATAATCCAATGAGTAGCCAATATAATCTTACAATAGTTATTTTAGCTCTCCCATTCTCGGCATTTAACATTCTCGGCATTTAATATGATGTACGGGGTCTGCTGTTTCATAAGTTGGCAAATTTATTTTTATTTCAAATTTGCAGCCGGATGTCCTTCGTATCGCCATAGTTTTCAGTTAATATAAAAAAGCGATGTCGTGTGTGCCATCTGTTTGTGCATCCTGTAGGCTTTAGGTTTTCAGTTGTTGATGTCACGTATTTTCTGAGTTAGAGATCTGGGATAAGCCCAGCATAACCATAAACGTCCCTATGTCGCAATCACGCTGCTCGTCAAGCTGTACGGGCATGACTTCCAATATTTACATTTAAAGCGGATGATTTGCTCAAGACATTCTCTTTAAATGCTCATTCAGTGATTTTTATATACTATTGGAACATTTCGGCGCATTCTTGTGACTCTTGACGGTGAGGATAGGGGGGACAGCTGATGCTCAATACCCTCCAAGTTTGCCTTAGACCATAGAAGCTCCCAGAGACTTCTTCAGCTCAAACAGTCCATGGTGTAAACTATCTGGACGGAGGTCAGGCGTTGACACGCTATGTCCTTTAGCGCAATGTGTAGTTTGTGGACGTCTTGTTTTGATTCATTTAACTATGAAGTCATCGGAGCTACGTAGCTCCAGGTCTGTGCTACTGAACTCTGCGCCCGGTGCACGCTCATGTTCGGCTAGTTTATGCCTAACTCTCTTATTAATAACACACAATCGTTAACCCCCACTGCCACCCACGTGACAGTAACTGGTGCCATGGCGCCACTCAACAAGAATTTTACGAATTTTAGAGAATCACAGAATAGAAACGCACCTACTATCGCATAGTACTGGAAAGACGTCAAGACCAGATGAGATAGCTCTAAGATTCTAAGAAGATTGTGCAAAAGAACTTGCTCCCCTTCTAGCAGTAATTTATCGTAGATCACTTGAGCACCGAAGGGTAACTAGAGACTTCATTCCTGGTTTCAAGAAGGGCCTTGGACAGATGCACACAATTATAGACCTATATCGTTGACGCCAATCGATTGTAGGATTATGGAACATATTTTATGTTCATGAATTATGACGTTCTTTGAGAAGGAAAATCTCCTCTTTCAAAATCAACATGGATTCCGCAAACATCCTGCGAAACTCAGCTCGCTCTGTTCCTCCTTGAGATCCACAGCGCAGTGGACAACGGCGCTCAGGTTGATGCCGTGTTCCTTGACTTCAGGAAGGCATTTGACACAGTCCTGCATTGCCACTTAGTGAAAAAAAAACGAGCTTATTGAGTATTCGAGCACATTTGCGACTGGATTCAAGACTTTCTTGCAGACAGAACTCAACACGACGCTCTTAACGGAATAAAATCGACAGATACAAAGGTAATTTCCGGAGTATCCCAAGGAAGTAAGATAGGACCGTTACTGTTTACAGTATATATATAAATGATGTAGCAGAAAGCATCGGATGCGCCCGAAGGCTGTTCGAAGATGATGCGAGTGTCTATAACAAAGTAGCGACGCCAGAAGATAGCAAACGATTTGCAGAATGATTTCCAGAAAATTTATGGGTGGTGCAAGCTCTGGCAGTTGATTCTGAACGAAAATAAATGTAACATATTGCGCATACATAAGAAAAGAAATCCGACAAACCGATGAAAACAGTATCTGCCATAAACTATCTAGCGGTGGGCCGGCCGGTGTGGCCGTGCGGTTCTAGGCGCTACAGTCTGGAGCCGAGCGACCGCTACGGTCGCAGGTTCGAATCCTGCCTCGGGCATGGATGTGTGTGGTGTCCTTAGGTTAAATAGGTTTAATTAGTTCTGATGGCCTCAGAAGTTAAGTCGCATAGTGCTCAGAGCCATTTGAGCCATCTAGCGGTAACTGTCCGGAGCGACATTAAGTGAAATGACCATTTAAAACAGATAATGGGAAAAGCAGATGCAAGACTCAGATTCATCGGAAGAATCTTAAGGAAATGTAAATCACCCACAAAGGAAGTGGTTATAAGGCGCTTTTTCGACCCATTCTTGAGTATTGTTGTTCATCTACCTGGCATCCCTACCAGATAGGACTGATAGGATAGAGAAGATCCAGCGAAGAGCTGCACGTTTCGTCACGAGATCGTTTAGTCGACACGAGATCGTTGCAGAGATGCTCAACAAATTCCACTGGCAGACGTTACAAGAGAGGCATCGTGCATCACGGAAACATTTGCTGTTGAAATTTCCAGACAGCAGTTTCCAGGAAGAGTCGGACAACATATTACTTCGCTCTGCATACGTCTCGCGTAACGACCATGAGGGGAAAACTCAAAAAAAATAGAGCTAATACAGAGGCTTACCGACATCATTCTTCCCACGCGCTTTTCGCGAGAGGAGTTAGTTAGGCTCAGTTAGTGGTATAAAAAGAACATGTGCCACACGCCGTTAAGTGGCTTGTGGAGTATAATGTAGATGTAGATATAGATGGATTTTTTTTTAAAAAAAGAAGACGCTGGTGTGCATTTTACAACAATGTACACCTTTAAAATTATTGATGCTCTAGCGACCACTTGTTGACATACTGTTTGTTGTGTTCTTCGGCCCACGTTTGATTGACAACTTTTATGACGTTTCAGCTTGCACGAATGGCTGACATTGTCAAAGTTTCAGCCTCCATTGCTAATGGCGCACAAACAAATGTCGGTTGTAGAATTCAAGACAGAAGCCAATAGGCAGTATGTCAATATCTGTAGTGCTACGAAACACAACATAAAGTCACGAGTGTAAAGAAATGAAGTCCCAAAACAAGAAAATATAAAAACAAATATGAGTGGTACCAAGGGCTTAAATTACAGTTTCGAAGACAAAAGTTACTACGCATTCATTTCATGAGTAACGGTGACGATGAAGGTTTGAGGATTTCTTAAAACAAAATTTTCGACACACTATGGCCTGAGTCATATTGTAAAATACGTAGACGTCTTGTTACGATTAACTTTACTATGAAATCGAAATATTTTTGACATTTATATGTTTAGGACAGAGAAAAACTCTGGAATCATCATAGTTTCCGCCACAACGATCGCGTAAACCCAGTTTGAACTGTTCGTCCGAGAGATCCAGAAGGCAGTACGTACTGGCGCCCAAGCAGATGCCGTGTTCCTTACGTTCCGGAAGGCGTTCCACACACACAATGTGATCAAAAGTATCCAGACACCTGGCTGAAAATGGCTTACAAGTTCGTGGCGCCCTCCATCGGTAATGCTTTCAGTATGGTGTTGGCCCACTCTTAGCCTAGATGACAGGTCCCACTCTCGCAAGCATACGTTTGATCAGGTGATGGAAGTTTCTTGGGTAATGGCAGCCCGTTCTTCACGGAGTGCTGCACTGAGGAGAGGTAACGATGTCGGTCGGTGACGCCTCGCACGAAGTCGGCTTTCCAAAACATCCCAAACTTGTTCTATAGGATTCTGGTCAGGAGTCTGTGCAGGCCAGTCGATTACAGGGATGTTATTGTCGTGAAACCACTCCGCCACAGGCCGTGCATTATGAACAGGTGCTCGATCGTGTTGAAAGACGCAATTGCCGTCCCCGAATTGCTCTTCAACAGTGGGAAGCCAGAAGGCGTACTGTGATAGTGCCACGCAACACAGCAAGGGGTGCAAGCCCCCTCCATGATAAACACGTCCACACCATAACACCACCGCCTCTTTAATTTTACTGTTGGCACTACACACGCTGATAGATGATGTTCACCGGGCATTCGCCATACCCACACCCTGCCATCGGATCGCCACATTGTCTACCGTGATTCCTCACTCCACAGATTTTTCCACTGTTCAATCGTCCAATGTTTCCGCTCCTTACGCCAAACGTAACTCTGGATAGATGTCTGCCTATTACACACTACGTTCCTCTTCAACTGTCGGCCGTCTCTGTCAGTCAACAGACGAGGTCGGCCTGTACGCTTTTGTGCTCTACGTGTCCCTTCAAGTTTCCAGTTCACTATCACATCGGAAACTGTGGACCTAGGGATGTTTAGGAGTGTGAAAATCTCGCGTACAGACGTACGACAAGTGACACCCAATCACCTGACCACGTTCGAAGTACGGAAGTTCTGCGGAGCGCACCATTCTGCTCTCTGACTATGTCTAATGACTACTGAGGTCGCTGATATGGAGTACCTGGCAGCAGGTGGCAGCACAATGCACGTAATATGAAAACCGTACGTTTTTGGGGGTGTCTGGACACACTTGATTACATTGTGTAGTTTCGCAGTGTCGCCAAGTGAACAAAATACTAGCTTGAGGAGTGTGATAGCAGTTCTGTGATTGGACAGAACAATTCTTAGCAATTCAAAAGTAGCACGTCATTCTTAACGAACAGAAATCCTTAGATCTAAAAGTACGAAGGGAGTTCAAAAAGCAGTGCAACACGTGTTTCTGAAAATAGATTTGTTTTATTCAGCATTCGAATACACCATATTTCTGCCCACTCCTTTGGCTACAAAACCCAATTTTTTTTCAGCACAATCTTCAAAAAAAATGGTTCAAATGGTTCTGAGAACTATGGGACTTAACATCTGTGGCCATCAGTCCCCTAGAACTTAGAACTACTTAAACCTAACTAACCTAAGGACATCACACACATCCATGCCCGAGGCAGGATTCGAACCTGCGACCATAGCAGTCGCGCGGTTCCGGACTGCGCGCCTAGAACCACTAGACTAGCACAATCTTCGTTCAATGCGACAACCTCACGCCACATTTTTGGGAGGGTTGTTCAAAATGGTTCAAATGGCTCAGAGCACTATGGGGTTAGTACCTGAGGTCATCAGTCCCCTAACTAACCTAAGGACATCACACACATCCATGCCCGAGGCAGGATTCGAACCTGCGACCGTAGCAGTCGCGCGGTTCCGGACTGCGCGCCTAGAACCACTAGACTAGCACAATCTTCGTTCAATGCGACAACCTCACGCCACATTTTTGGGAGGGTTGTTCAAAATGGTTCAAATGGCTCAGAGCACTATGGGGTTAATACCTGAGGTCATCAGTCCCCTAGAACTTAGAACTACTTAAACCTAACTAACCTAAGGACATCACATACATCCATGCCCGAGGCAGGGATTCGAACCTGAGACCGTAGCAGTCGCGCGGTTCCGGTCTGAAGCGCCTAGAACCACTCGGCCACACGGCCGGCGGGAGGGTTGTATCCTCCCTTGGTACCACTCTTGTCATTTGCGTGGGGGCTAACGTTTTGCTGCATGAATAACCTCCGTAACGTTCACGTATTACCTCCCGCGGAGTGTACCCCTCATTGGACGAAAAAGACGGCAGTCAGAAGGTACGAGACACGGGCTGCAGGGCGGATGAGGAAGAATAGTCCAGTGTAATTTTGTGAGCACCTCTCGGGTTCGCAGACTTGTGAGAGGCCTTGCCTTGTCATGGAGAAGCAGACGTTCTTCTGCATTTTTATGGTGATGAACGCGTTGAATTGTTTTCTTAATTTGATAGTTGATCGTTGCACCATGAGGGGAGGTCATCAAATACAATAACCCCTACAGAGTCCCAAGAGATCGTTGCGCCTTTTGAACTTTTTGTTCGGCGCCACTCCATGGATTACCGTTCTGTTTCCGCTTCGAAGTGCGAAGTGACGAACCCTTGTTTCATCGCCTAGGACGATGTTCGACGAAAAATTGTCACGATCAGCGCCGTAACGCACAAGCAATTCCGCACAGACTGTCGTTCGGTGCTCTTTATGGTCTTCTGTTAGGAACCCAGCGTGCACACAACTGAGTAGCCCAACCGATGGACGAGTGTGGCAGCACTGCCAACAGAGACCTCCAGTTGTGTAGCGAGGTGTTTGATTGCGACCTGTCAATCACCTCGAATGAAAGTGTCCGTATGTTCCAACATTGCAGGAGTCACAGCTGTGTACGGGCAGCCGGCACGCGGGACATAGGACAGGTTTGCCCGACTTCGTTGCGATGGTGAGAGACGCGCCTATGAATATCTGCGATGCCTTGGTTTTCCGCTAAGAGAAATTCAATGACACATCTCAGCTTGCAACTCACCTCCGTTACAGACGCAATTTTGAAGGCTGTGTAAAGCGCCGCCACCTACAGGAACTTAATGAAACTACGGGGGTTGAAGGGAGAATACTCCGCGATGTCCCACAGAAAATTCCGCATTTTTGTTTCAACCGAAGTTGGCCGAGGAAGGAAATGTGTTGCATTAATTATGGAATGCCCTCAGTAAGTTCGTACACCATCCAAAGGTATGTTTAAGGACCATTAATGTTACGATATATACATAAATAATTTGGTGTATAACGCCAGCAGCTACAAAAGGGATTACGTGGATGATGCTCTTACGTACTGAGAAGCCAACACGCTACAAATTTACAACCAGATGGGGGGAGACCTGTAGGGGATCGACGTTTGATGCGGGGAGTAGCGTTTGATCCTCACTTTACGAATTTATTGCTCGCATAGGCGGAATTATACGGTTACTGAACAATTAGTGGAATCAGTCACATTTCTGAAATGTCTGGGAGTTTGCATGTGCAGCGGTTTAATGTGGAACGACCACATAAAACTAATGGCAGGAAAGGCCGATGAGATACTGAGATTTATTGGGAGAATCCTCACGAAGAGTTATAGAACAACGAAGGTGGTGGGGCACAAAACTGCAATTTGAGCAGTACTCGAGCATTACTTGTCAGCCTGAGACCACTACAAGTTAGGACTGATAGAGCAGACAGAGAATGTCCAAAGAAGGGCATTGGGTCCCGTCACAGGTTAAGTAAGCGCGAATGTGTACGTTCGTAGAAGAGTCAATAATTTATCGCTTTCTTTTACGTATATCTCCCGTCCGACTCGGTAGCTTACTGGCAAGAATGTCTCGCTGCTGTGCGGTGGGCCCGGGATCGATTTCCGGTTCCGCCAGCGATTTTCCCTTGGTGGGCGGACAGGATCGGGCTGCAGCCAGCCTCTTGATGACAATTTAGGAGTTTCTTGATGTCAAGAAAGTAGACTTCGGCCAGTAGGGCGGTGTGCTGGCCCAAGGCGCCTCCATACCGCATCCAATAACGTCATTGGCAGAGGATGACATGGCGGTCGGTTAGTCCCTGTCGGTGTGTCAGGACCAGAAAGCAGGGCTTAGCTTTACTTTGCTTCACGTTCATCTCGCGAACAGACCATGCAGATAAAATCAGAAAAAAATGGACAAGAGAAGACATTGCTTGCAGGGGGAGCGACTGTTAAAACTAAGTTTTTGAAAACAGCCACAAGTCGCACTTCGTATTTTTTATTTATTTACCGGTATTTCTCTTCAAATGAACAAGATCATCGTCAGAATATATAGTTTACAGTTGGGTGACAGCATTAAAGACTTCATTTAAAGATTAAAGACTAAACTGGCTGTACTATATTACTTAAACCCAAGTTTAAAGTACGTTTAAAATACAGAAGCGAATGATAACACTGACAGCGCCAAATATGAAATTGACTGTGTTTCATTTCAGTTTCAACTTTGCCGCTGTCAGTGTCATTATTTAGTACTGTATTTTAAACGTACTTTATATGTAAGTTTAAGTACTACAGTACAGCCAGTTTAGTCTTTAGAACTGTCAACCATCTTTAAACGCAATCTTCAACAACACTGTAACCTAACAATAAACTCAATATTCTGATGATGCTGTTATTCATTTGAAGAGCGAAACCCGTGTATAAGAAATACAAATTGCAACTTACGGCTGTTTTCAGAAAAAAATTAGTTCACTTGGAGGCTTCCCAACAATACTTCTTACCGGGCTCCATAGATGATCGAAACCGGAAACTTGGGGTAGTAACGGTGGTGCAAGTATCCTCCTGCACATATCACAAGGTACCTAGCGGATTGTAGATGTAGCCGTAGAAACATAAAGAAGCGACTTGCTGCAACTACTTTACCATATAATTTAACAAACGATGGTGCTGATCCTCCTTGGTACACAAAACGGGTTCGAACACTGTTGCAGAAACAACATACAAATGTGGTGTTACCGCCAGACACCACACTTGCTAGGTGGTAGCCTTTAAATCGGCCGCGGTCCGGTAGTATACGTCGGACCCGCGTGTCGCCACTATCAGTGATTGCAGACCGAGCGCCGCCACACGGCAGGTCTAGAGAGACTTCCTAGCACTCGCCCCAGTTGTACAGCCGACTTTCCTAGCGATGGTTCACTGACAAATTACGCTCTCATTTGCCGAGACGATAGTTAGCATAGCCTTCAGCTACGTCATTTGCTACGACCTAGCAAGGCGCCATTATCAATTGCTATTTATTTTGTGATGCATGTACCGTCAGACCGATGTTCACCAGTTATGGATTAAAGTTAAGTATTCCAGAAGCTACGTACCTTTTTTGCTAGTCTCAATTCCTTTTCATTTTCCAGACTTCACGCCAGCCTGCGTGAGCTTAAACGCGTGCCTTTCGGCTTCCTGTCATAGTGGATTGGCTGTCTTGCCAGTCCACAACAACAAACATGCCAAATTTAAACAGACGCTAAATCCCCAAGATTGACGATCTTTTACAGAAGCTCGAAATTTAGCGCGGACTTCAATGCGGGATGCGTATAACAGTTTACACAACGAAACTTCGTCTCGAAACCTGGCAGAAAATCCAAAGAGATTCTGGTCGTATGTGAAATATGTTAGCGGCAAGAAGCAATCAATGCCTTCTGTGGGTGATAGCAATGGAGATACTATAAAAAACAGTGCTGCCTAAGCAGAGTTACTAAACACAGCTTTTCGAAATGCCTTCACAAAAGAAGACAAAGTAAACATTCCAGGATTAGAATCAAGAACAGCTGCCAACATGAGTAACGTAGAAGTAAATATGCTCGGAGTAGTGAAGCAACTTCAGTCACTTAATAAAAGCAAGGTGACGCATTAGCTCCATACTTAATAATCATATACAACCGTTCGCTCGACGAAAGATCCGTACCCAAAGACTGGAAAGTTGTACAGGTCACACCAATATTCAAGAAAGGTAGTAGGAGTAATCCACTTCATTACAGGCCCATATCGTTAACGTCGATATGCAGCAGGATTTTGGAGCATATATTGTGTTCGAACACTATGAATTATCTCGAAGAAAACTGTCTATTGACACACAGTCAACATGGGTTTAGAAAACATCGTTCCTGTGAAACACAACTAGCTCTTTATCCGCATGAAGTGCTGAGTGCTATTGACAAGGGATTTCAGATCGATTCCGTATTCCTGGATTCCCGGAAGGCTTTTGACACTGCACCACACAACGGCTTGTAATGGAATTGCGTGCTTATGAAATATCGTCTCAGTTATGTGACTGGATTTCTGATTTCCTGTTAGAAAGGTCACAGTTCGTAGTAACTGACGGAACGTCATCGAGTAAAGAGGAAGTGATTTCTGGCGTTCCTCAAGGTAGTGTTATAGGCCCTGTGCTGTTTCTTATCTATATAAACGATTTGGGAGACAATCTGAGCAGTCGTCTTAGGTTGTTTGCAGATGACGCTGTCGTTTATCGACTAATAAAGTCATCAGAAGATCGAAACAAATTCCAAAACGATTTAGCAAAGATATCTGAATGGTGCGAAAATTGGCAGGTGACCCTAAATAACGAGAAGTGTGAGGTCATCCACATGAGTGTTAAAAGGAATTCGTTAAACGTCGGTTACACGATAAAACAGTCAAATCTAAATTCCGTAAATTCAACTAAATATCCAGGTATTACAATTACGAACAACTTAAATTGGAAGCAACACTTAGTAAATGTTGTGGGGAAGGCTAACCAAAGACTGCGTTTTATTGGTAGGACTCTTAGAAAATGTAACAGATCTACTAAGGAGACTGCCTACACTACGCTTGTCCGTCCTCTTTCAGAATACTGGTGCGCAGTGTGGGATCCTTACCAGATAGGACTGACGGAATACATCGAAAAAGTTCAAACAAGGGCATCACGTTTTGTATTATCGCGAAATATGTGAGAGAGTGTCACAGAAATGATACAGGATTTGGGCTGGACATCATTAAAAGAAAGGCATTTTTCGATGCGACGGAATATTCTCATGAAATTTTAATCACCAACTTTCTCCTCCGAATGCGAAAATATTTTGTTGACACCGACCTAGATAGAGAGAAACGAGCACCACGATAAAATAAGGGAAATAAGAGCTCGTACGGTGAGATACAGGTGTTCGTTTTTTCCGCTATACGAGATTGAAATAATAGAGAATTGTGAAGGTAGTTCGATGCACCCTCTGCCAGGCACTTAAATGCGATTTGCAGAGCATTCATTTTATGTAGATGTAGATGTAAACTACTGGACGGATTTGAACCAAGCTTGGTATACATATCCCTTACAGTTGCTGTGGGAGTAGGAACAACCTGTTATGGTCCAGGAGGTACGATGATGTCATAAACAATGAGACGCGTGGAAATCAGCCGCATCATGTATGACGTTTAGATGTATTACTCTTGTGCTATCAGTTCTATTCGCAACGAATTTCGCAGACAGCAACCATATATGACGCTAAATGCACCTGCGAAATTGTGTCATTGTACCACACAGTTCAGGAGATATGACGTCAAACACTGAGATGCGTGAAAAACTGGCGCATCATGCATGAAGTTTTTTACTACTGAGACACTCCTGCAGTCGAGTCAACTTAAGGGAATCTCTGACACCTGGCAGCGCTTTTGACAGCTTTTAATTGCGAAACGTTGTAGGTCAAAACGAGAGCCTGTAGAACTATGAAGAGGTGTTGCCATACAGACGTTTACAAAATCGCATTTTAGATAGACGAAGCAGCCGTATTCATACATTTGTAAGTTGTGCATATTTCTTTACTCGACTGTTTCATAATTTCAAAGGTGTTTTCGTGAATACACGGATTTTTTTTTCCAATATTATGCTACAAACGCAGTTGAGTCGGTCAGGGTAACGTTTCACCAGTCGAAGCATCTTTGTACCGCTTACCACTTTTGTTTCAGATGACTGCTGTTGCACTTAATTGTATTATTTTGTACTGAAAGTAACAGTATTACTACCTGTGTGATTTCTAGTCAGTATTCCAGCTGTCTTTCCAGCCTCCTACAAGGTATTAGGCTTGTGATTATCTTTTAATTGCATTGGTTTTGAAGACAGCTTCTGGCAACACTGATTTAAGTTGAACAATGCCAGGTCGATACAACCATCTTGATATTTCAAAGTATACCTGCATTACCGAATTAACACTGTTAGTTTTTCTTGTAAACACCCGATTTCCTTCTGGCACGATCTAAATTTTCCCTGAGGATTAGATACAGAAAAATTCTTTGTTTTATAAGACTGATCTAAAGTTATCCTGAATGACTGTGTAACTTTGTACCAGCATTAAAACTGAAATTTTATTCTAATAGGGCATACACATTTTAACTTTTTCAAGCACTCAGTAACTATAGATGTAAAATGTTACAATGTCTGTCTGCAATGTGAGATATACTGGATGGAGCAAATATTGCGCTCCAAGATTCGGCCAGCTGTATGGGCAGTTGATTCATCCTGTTGGAAGTAGCTGTAGGTCTTTTCTTCCTCCGTTGATGCTGCCACAAATCGTATCCACTCGTCCAGACCACTTTTATTTGCGTCATCCTGTAATTTGGATCCAGTATTTTGAAGAAATGGTAACAAGTGGTACAAAGCTAGCCCAAGTGACCTTTCATTTTTTGTTTTCGTTTCTAATAGTAATTGACAAAATGGTTTGTCATTTTATTCGACGATAATAGTGTGTACTTTTGACAAAGAGCTATTCGAAAATTATACGTACTTTTTTGCGAAATTCCCAATACATTTCTCTGTTGCAACGGTGCAACATGTAAACTAACCAAGCGCCCACACAGGAAGCTGAGGTGTCTCCACGAGACACAGCTGTTCAAATATTGTTCCAGAATCGAGTGATGTGGCAGATACCCGATGGGTGGACAAAGTATTACTAGCGTCCACACCACGAATACCGTTGGCCGCACGCTGAGTTTAGCGATGGGTTGAAATATGCACATCGAAATGAAGCGGCGTGTGTTGGACGCACCACAACATTCCTATGTCGCATAAATTTGGTTGTCATGAATACGAGACGGGAGACGTGAAATCGGAAGTCATCAATATAATTAAATCCGTCAGATTTGTGGTTTCGAGCACGATGCGAACTGTTCAGTAAATTCGCCCGAAATAGGTCAGCCGCTCTAGACCAGACATTCGGCTGCGGCAAGAGTTACGGGAACAATAAATCTCGGCTAACACTGTCAGCACATCAGTAAATCACTTCACCCTACCGACGGCGCGTAGGTAAAAGAATAGGTCATTTATTAGTTCCATATCCACTCGTAAACTGGACTGGCAACAACCGAATTTTTCGGAGCGACTCTTGCAGCTGTTACGAGGGTTATCGATCCCAAACCTTGTTCTGATTGGACCGTTTTCGGAAATTCTTGGATTTTTCATTTATTTTTCTAGAGCCGCTACTCGCCTGAAAAACCACTTACCGTTTGCTATATGCATTTTGTGATTTGACTGTCACTGCGTGGTAATTTACATTTACTACAGTGTTAAATGAGAAAGTTTTGGTATTTTAAGATATATAGGCAACAATGGCAAAGATAACTGTCAATTTACAATACAAAGATTTCTTGAACACGTTATTATTATCATAATCATCATAATCATCATTATCATCATCATCATCATCAACAACAACAACAACAACATCTTCTTAATATTATTTTCAGTTACGTAACAGTTTCTTCCTCCCTTGCGTATTTTGTCAGTTTACATCTGTTATTTTACTGAGAAGGGATGACACAAAAAGAGGGCAATGATTTTTGACAGACGATCCGTTGAAAGGTTATGTGGTTGGATATTGCATTTCGGAATTAGTGGTTGCAATAAAACTTAGCTCAAATGCGAACATCATTTATAAAAAAGCATCTAACTGGAAGACCTGTAATCTTATTGCGACAATATTATCAGTTATACCATTCTGAAATAATGACAGAATAATTTGAAGACATCGGACTTTGAAATACCCGAACTGAATGTTGGAGAAAACGAGATTCTTAGATATTATGGCCGTACAATTTGCACTAACATCATTACCAATTACTGGTGGCCCAATGAATCTCTTTGTTATCGGCATGTGGCGACAATCCCACAGACAATGTAAACCTGCAATGAAAAACATGGATAATTATTTAATATCATAATGATTAATGTTAATTAAAATATAACAACAACTGATTCAATTAACTTAGGTATATTTTACGATATTTAAAAAAATGTCGCACGTTACAAAACGGTTACCGCACCTGTAATGGAAAACGGCGTCTAGCCTTAACTAAAGCTAAAACAGAAGCGTGTTTCCTTCGCGGCAGCGTCATCACAGAGATTAATTAATCTACTCTACTTTATGGTGTGCGTTTCTTAATAGTATTGCATTTTTGTTGCCACCAGTAAATCTTTTAATTTTGCCAGCGTTCAGACGAGTACTTAATTCAGTTTTTCTGTACGATATTTCTACGACCGAACAAGTTGTCTTCATCGGGTGGTCCCTGGACTCCGATTAGCCTGTGAAGTATTTAACGCCATTTAATGCTAATTTAATTGTTTTCCAGTGCCCACATTATTATATTGCGAAGCGCGAAATCTTTCCGCGTTTTCTAGCTACAGTAGATGAGATGGTCATCGAGATCTTAATAAACTGTGCTAATTTCCAAGCCTTGCTTAAATTTAATCCTCCGTCCCACTTTATTAGACTTTCTGACATCTTTCCAGAGGCTGAGCCAGAATGTGGCAGATAAGCGACTTTGGCTTTTATTTTTCTTTCTTAATCTCAACGTCTTACTCAGCGCTTGATGATTTTGACTGCAGCACCCGTTCAGATTGTCGTTCCGAGTATCTGTTCCTTCCGAATGCTATTCGTAGATGTTGCAGTTCTTCAGCGAGGTTCTCTTTACCAGACAGCGTTCGAGCTCTACGGACCATAGAAGAATTTTACCCGGGAGTTCAGCTATTTCATGCGCAATAGTCAAAACATTAACAAATCGTATAGAACAGTAATATTTGAAGATGTAATCAAAGAAAGGCTCAAATGTTGGACTGTGCCTAAATCTACATCGGTATAACTTGCTGGACGTTTGACACGAGATATAAAGAGCACACCAGGGCATGGAAATCTGTAAAAACGTTCTGCAGTTACAGATCATCTTAACCAGGAATATCAGAACCCAAGTACAATATAAAAGGTACAAGCAAAGCGGAAATCAGAAAAACAGGCACCCCCTCAGTTTTCAAGAGAACTACCACATCAACAGATAACTATTGGATAGCTATTGGAAATCAGACGCTGTACAAAATCATTGAACAAATCACACTAAAAAATTTTTCCTTCCCGCTCCCTCCCTCCCTCCCTCCCTCCCTCACCCCCTCCATCTCTCTCTCTCTCTCTCTCTCTCTCTCTCTCTCTCTGTATCCCTGAAGAGAGGGAAAAAAAATCAAGGCACATTCATAGGATATGTCGACCAGGAAAAAGTGTTCGACAGTGTGAAATGTGGCAAAATGTTCGAAATTCTGAGAAACGTAGGGATAAGCTATAAGGAAAGACGGGTAATACACAACACGTACAAGAACCAAGAGGGAACAATAAGAGTGGTAGACCAAGAACGAAGTGCTCGGACAAAAAAAGGTGTAAGGCAAGATTGTAGTCTTTCACCCCCATACTGTCTAATCTATATATCGAGGAAGCAACGACGGAAATAAAAGAAACGTTCAAGAGACGGATTAAAATTCAAGGTCAGTGGTTAGCAACGTTAAGCCATGCTGATAACACTGCTATCCCCAGTGAAGATGAAGAGAAACTATAGGATCTGTTGAGTGGAATAAATTGTCTAATGACTACAGAATACGGATTGAGATTAAACTGGAAAAAGAGAAAAGTAATGAGAAATAGAAGAAACGAGGATAGCGAGAAGCTTAACACCAAAATTCCTAACCAAGAAGTACAATTAGTTAAGGAATTCTGCTACTAGGAAGAAAAACAACCCAGCACGGATGAAGGAAGGAGGACATAGAAAGCGGACGATCACCGGAAAAAAAGAGCATTCCTGGCCAAGGGCAGTATTCTGGCGTCCAAAATGGGCCTTAATTTGACAATGCGCGTTTTGAGAAAAGCATGGTATGATAGAGAATTACGGACAGTAGGAAAACCGGAATAAAGGTGCTTGAGATGTGGCACTGCAGAAGAATGTTGAACATTAGTGAGGAATGAGGAGAATCTCCGCAGAATAGGCGGAGAAACGAAAATATGGAAAAAATTGAGAAGAAGAAGGGGCAGGATGATGGGACATGTGTTAAGGCGTCACTGAATAAAATTCGTCTACTAGAGGGAGCTGCACACTTTAAAAACTGTAGAGGAAGACAGAGGTTGGAATACAACCAACAAATAACTGAGGACGTAGGTTGCAACTGCTATTCTGAGATGATGAGGTTACCGCAGGATACAAATTCGTGGTGGGGAGCATCAAACCAAGAAGAAGACTGACGACTCAACAAAAAAAAGTTTAAAAAGGTGAAATGCACATCGATTTTTGCACTATTATGTGACCAAGACTATCACCATTACTCAAGACACAAAGATTGCCCTTCACAATTCACTTATTTGCTCCAGTCAAAAGACCGCTGCCTATTTATGCCGTGTTTATACTGAAACTGACCAATTAACCAGGGTGTTGTCGACTTTGTTTTCAATAAGCGGGAAGAATACAGTCGATTAAACTTATCCATTACGGATATTTAAGTATCCGTCACTGTTTATTCTGTGTAAGTACATGAAACTGCAACCAGTCAGTCTTTTAAGTGGAATCAACAAATAACAACTTCAAAAAAGTGACTGGTTGCAGTTTTATGTATTTACATAGAGTAAAGTAGATTTGTGGAAAGCGTCTGACAGGATGCCACACTGCAGACTGTTAAAAAGGGTTCCAGCTTAGGGAATAGGTTGTCAATCATGTTGTCCACAGCTCGTGGTCTAGGGGCTAGCGTTGCTGCGTCTGGATCAGGCGGTTCCGGGTTCGATTCCCGGCCGGGTTGGGGATTTTCTCTGCTCGGGGACTGGGTGTTTGTGTTGTCCTCATTATTTGATCATAATTTGTGAGAGTGACTCTATTGGATTGTGAAAACAAAATGGACAGGGTAAAAATTGGGACTTTTTACGGTTGCTGATGACCTCGCAGTTGAGCGCCCCACAAACCGAACTTCATCATCATCATGAAATATGTAAGCAGCACGAAGTATTTTTAATTAATAGAGCCCAGTACGTTGTTTTGGACGTCGAGTGTTCATCAGAGATGAGGGTATCGCCAGGAGTGACTCAGGGAAAGGTGATAGGAGCGCTGGTGTTCTCTGTACATGGTGGTCGGAAATGCTCGTTACAAATTTCTAGGACTTGCAGAGGAGAGTGTGTACCGCATAATATTTTGAATAGAAACCCATGTCCGGAAACGTATCGTCTCCGTCCTATGACGGTTTCAATTCAGATGTTTAATTCATCCATTACTGCTTGAGAAATTGAATTGGGCGAAACACAGTACAGTTGTTAGGTAACAATTCGAAAGCAAACATAACGAAACACCGATTTGTCACTTAAACAGATTTTTTTGTATTAACACTTAAATGTTAGTTGTAAACATTATTCCTAAACAGAAAATAACACGGCATACTGTACGTACAGAACAGTATTGATGTATTACAACAGCGGATCAATGTGTGCGACCACCAATGTTGCTACAGACACTGTAGCCACGAAGCATGTTCTGGTACACACTCTCCATCCCACCTGGTGTCTCTTCACTTTCTGGTAAAGCTGCCAGAACTTATCTCTACAGTAGTCTCGTAAATTAAGTTGTGCACATGACCCCACAAGATGGAGTTCACGGAAATGCGGCGATTACAGCGGCGACGCAGTTGGAACACTTCGGTCTATCCATCCTTTACCATTTCGTCTGTTGAGATGTCTCCCAGCCACAAATGATAGGTGAGGTGGTGCTGGTTCAAATGGCTCTGAGCACCATGGGACTTAACATATCAGGTCACCAGTCCCCTAGAACTTAGAAATACTTAAACCGAACTAATCTAAGGACATCACACACATCCATGCCCGAGGCGGGATTCGAACATGCGACCGTAGCGGTTGCGTGGTTCCAGACTGAAGCTCCTAGAACCGCTCGGCCTCAACGGACAGCTGAGGTGGTGCACCATCATGCTGAAACCACATTTCCCAACTGAAATTCAGTGGCACAGCTTCCAAGAACGGATCCAATACGTCTTGTAGGAAGATGAAGTCTTCAGGACCAGTTAGCTTGAGTGGAAGGAGGTCACACGACCGTCCAGAACACCCGCCCACGCGTTAATATCAAACCGGTGCCGAAACCTTACAGTATGTTGATAGGTTTTGCTTTTGGATCCTCTAATTACAATTGAATGAAACACAATTTTCGTGGCATACACTTTTCGGCTTTGATCTTTGCAAGGCATCTTCAGTGGCCTGGAATAAGTACATATTTTTGTTTATACTATTTAGTTTACATTTGAGACAAAAGTAAAAATATTCAGCATACTGTAATATTACAAGGAACTGAGGACGACAGGAATTCAAAAGTTTATGTTACAGTGCTGAAATCCCTGAACATACGTGGCACGAGAGTTTCCGCCTGCCCAGGCGTGGCTGTTTCGCGAATTCGTTACATACTCCTTAGTGAATTTACTTACATCTGTGAATAGAACTCGACGAGGAAATAGGGGTGTGCCGCTTTGGCGGTGTAGGAACCACGTGCAGTAGGCAACGCGTTGTGGAAAATCGGCTGGACCCATAGCTTGTACCCTTTGTCAATCGTACGGGTGTGTTTGTTGCTCACGCAGGAAGTCCCAGATCATGCTCAGACTAATACCCAATGCACGCGCAATTGTTCGAGTACTCGTTGACGGGTACTCCTCAACGCGATGCAGTACATCTTCTTCAAATTCTGGTGTGCGGCGTTGCCTTGGGGCACCGGAGCCCTGCCTCCTCAAGGTGAAGGTACCTATTTCTCGGAGCCGCTGCATAACTTGGGCAAAAAGTTTGTGCGATGGCGTCCTATGTTGCCGAAAACGTTCGTGGTACAGACGAGGAGCAGCTCCAGCTTCCCAATATGCAAGGAGCATGCCTGTGAATTCCGAAAATCTGAACTGAGACATGTTTACTGCACTGGAGACACACAGGCATTGCATAGATCTTGCAGCAAGGCAGACGTTAAGTGACGTCAGGTGGCCGTCTGACGTAGTACACGTCAGCCAGCCTATCCTATTGCATACCAGGACGAGCAACTCTGAGACTTCTCTCTTAGCAGACGTTGCTGCGTTACGCATCTGAACTGAAACCGGCGCAGAGCGCAAACGATTCGTTCCCGGACATGGATTCCTATTCAAAGTATTATGTGCTCGCTCCCCCCTACAAGTTCTGGAAGTTTACTGCGGGAATTTCCGAACATCTGTATGCGAAGAGGGTGAGCAGGAATCTGCGACTATTTTCTGATGACGCTGTAGTCTACGGGAAAATGTCGTCATTGAATGACTGCAGGAGATACAGGATGACCTGCATAAAATTCCTATTTAATGTGACGAATGGCACCTTCCTCTACATATGGAATAATATAGGTTGACGCATATGAATAGGGAATCAATGTCTGTAATGTTCGAATACAGTATTAGCAGTGTACTGTTTGACAGTCACGTCAGTAAAATACAGTCAGGCGTAACGTTGAAAGGCTATATGAATTGGAACGAACACAAAACAACGGTTATAGAGACGGCAAATGGTTGACTTCGGGTTTTTCGGAGAATTCTAGGAAAGTGTACCTCTTATAGATAGGAGATTGCGCATAGAACAATTGAGTACAACTCGAGTGTTTCGGTTTGGGATGATCGCGTTCGTTCAAGTTATATTCTAATTAGGAATGTTAATTGCTCTAATGACCATGTTTGGCAAGGGGACTCGGGAAAACGGGAATCGATCGCGAACAGTAACTGCTCAGCATTAAAACTTCTCATTGCTCTCTATATTAAGCAGAGCTTGCACACTATCACAGCATAAATTATACATAAGTAAGTAATTATTGCAAACTGAAAATATTGGAAAGCTGACTGACTTTATACGAGCTGCTTTTGAGGTGATGATGACGGGAAATGGTTAACTAACATGAACATCTCAATCAATTGCAAACGAGCATTTCTACATACACTCACACACGAATAATTTCTTTAAATGTAAGACATTTTATATTAACTAGCCTGCAAAGCATAGAAGGTGCTTAGCTTACCGTGGCAGTATATTTTGTAATTGTACACCTACGACAATTTGTTTCATGCCAAAGCTGAAATTATTTAGATCACTTCTCAACATCTGACAAAAAGAAGCTACATTTTCTGTTAAAGCTGTCACTTCAGCCAAACTTCGAATAACCAGGGTATTATTTAGTCACACGTCCATTAACTGAGAATCTCCGTATCGTGCAATCCATCACAACTTGCGTTGTAATCTTCTTAAGTTTAGCATTAGCAACACGTAACATTTATAAGAAGATATAGCTAGATCATAAGTTACGTATTAGCTTCTTTTAAGTAATCGGCAAATATTTATATTCGGATTTCTACCTCCTTTTATCACTGCGAAACGTAATCAATGTAACAGACACTCTCTAAGGAAAAAATAAATACTCAAATATACAAATGAAACGCTGTAGAAGCGTTTGATTGTAGAATAACTCAAATAATTATTACATTAACTTGAAAATCGGAATAGAACATGGCTTTCACAACTCTTATATGGCTTCTCTATATGAAGCCCTAATTATACAAAACCACATACAAAAATAAACTTAAGTCTTCCATTAGTGTGGTGAGCTATGTCCAAACCTCCGTCAAAATGCTACTATAAAATGCACTTCGCAGCTTATAATTTTGTGGCGTTGAATACTACTGCTTCCTCATTTGTCCTAGTGGCAAGTACCATGTACCTTGAAGTTTTGAAGAGCCCATGACTCCACAACATATTCGGCATATATTTTACAATAAATTGGAATCAAGTTCTTAGATAATTACAATCATGTGTTACGCTGCCTTCTTGCATAAATGTAGCATTCTACCGTTGTCTTCCTCCCTCGCCCCCCCCTCCCCCCCCCCCCCCCACCATGAACCATGGACCTTGACGTTGGTGGGGAGGCTTGCGTGCCTCAGCGATACAGATGGCCGTACCGTAGGTGCAACCACAACGGAGGGGTATCTGTTGAGAGGCCAGACAAACGTGTGGTTCCTGAAGAGGGGCAGCAGCCTTTTCAGTAGTTGCAGGGGCAACAGTCTGGATGATTGACTCAACTGGCCATGTAACACTAACCAAAACGGCCTTGCTGTGCTGGTACTGCGAACGGCTGATTAAGGGGAAACTACAGCCGTAATTTTTCCCTAGGGCATGCAGCTCTACTGTATAGTTAATGATGATGGCGTCCTCTTGGGTAAAATATTCCGGAGGTAAAATAGTCCCCCATTCGGATCTCCGGGCGGGGACTACTCAAGAGGACGTCGTTATCAGGAGAAAGAAAACTGGCATTCCACGGATCGGAGCGTGGAATGTCAGATCCCTTAATCGGGCAGGTAGGTTAGAAAATTTAAAAAGGGAAATGGATAGGTTAAAGTTAGATATAGTGGGAATTAGTGAAGTTCGGTGGCAGGAGGAACAAGATTTTTGGTCAGGCGAATACAGGGCTATAAATACAAAGTCAAATAGGGGTAATGGAGGAGTGGGTCTAATAATGAATAATAAAATAGGAATGCGGGCAAGCTACTACAAACAGCATAGTGAACGCATTATTTTGGCCAAGATAGACACGAGGCCCACGCCTACTACAGTAGTACAAGTTCATATGCCGACTAGCTCTGCAGATGACGAAGAAATTGAAGAAATGTATGATGAAATAAAATAAATTATTCAGATAGTGAAGGGAGACGAAAATTTAATAGTCATGGGTGACTGGAATTCGATAGTAGGAAAAGGGAGAGAAGGAAACATAGTAGGTGAATATGGATTGGGGAGTAAGAAATGAAAGAGGAAGCCGCCTGGTAGAATTTTGCACAGAGCATAACTTAATCATAGCTAACACTTAGTTCAAGAATCATAAAAGAAGGTTGTGTGCATGGAAGAATCCAGAAGATACTAGAAGGTATCAGATAGATTATATAATGATAAGACAGAGATTTAGGAACCATGTTTTAAATTGTAAGACATTTCCAGGGGCAGATGTGGACTCTGACCACAATCTATTGGTCATGAACTGTAGATTAAAACTGAAGAAACTGCAAAAAGGTGGGAATTTAAGGAGATGGGGCCTGGATAAACTGACTAAACCAGAGGTTGTACAGAGTTTCAGGGAAAGCATAAGGGAACAATTGACAGGAATGGGGGAAGGAAATACAGTAGAAGAAGAATGGGTAGCTTTGAGGGATGAAGTAGTGAAGGCAGCAGAGGATCAGGTAAGTAAAAAGACGAGGGCTAGTAGAAATCCTTGGGTAACAGAAGAAATATTGAATTTAATTAATGAAAGGAGAAAATATAAAAATTCAGTAAATGAAGCAGGCAAAAAGGAATACAAACGTCTCAAAAATGAGATCGACAGGACGCGCAAAATGGCTAAGCAGGAATGGCTAGACGACAAATGTAAGGATGTTGAGGCTTATCTCACTAGGGATAAGATAGATACTGCCTACAGGAAAATTAAAGAGACCTTTGGAGAAAAGAGAACCACTTGTATGAATATCAAGAGCTCAGATGGAAACCCAGTTCTAAACAAAGAAGGGAAAGCAGAAAGGTGGAAGGAGTATATAGAGGGTCTATACAAGGGCGATGTATTTGAGGACAATATTATGGAAATGGAAGAGGATGTAGCTGAAGATGAAATGGGAGATATGATACTGCGATAAGAGTTTGACAGAGCATTGAAAGACCTGAGTCGAAACAAGGCCCCGGGAGTAGATAACATTCCATTAGAACTACTGACAGCTTTGGGAGAGCCAGTCCTGACAAAACTCTGCCATCTGGTGAGCAAGATGTATGAGACAGGCGAAATACTCTCAGACTTCAAGGAGAATATAATAATTCCAATCCCAAAGAAAGCAGGTATTGACAGATGTGAAAATTACCGAACTATCAGTTTAATAAGTCACGGCTGCAAAATACTAACGCGAATTCTTTACAGACGAATGGAAAAATTAGTAGAAGCCAACCCCCGGGAAGATCAGTTTAGATTCCATAGAAATATTGGAACACGTGAGGCAATACTGACCCTACGACTTATCTTGGAAGCTAGATTAAGGAAAGGCAAACCTACCTTTCTAGCATTTGTAGACTTAGAGAAAGCTTTGGACGATGTTGACTGGAATACTCTCTTTCAGATTCTGAAGGTGGCAGGGGTAAAATACAGGAAACGAAGGGCTATTTACAATTTGTACAGAAACCAAATGGCAGTTATAAGAGTCGAGGGACATGAAAGGGAAGCAGTGGTTGGGAAGGGAGTGAGACAGAGCTGTAGCCTCTCCCCGATGTTATCCAATCTGTATATTGAGCAAGCAGTAAAGGAAACAAAAGAAAAATTCCGAGTAGGTATTAAAATCCATGGAGAAGAAATAAAGACCTTGAGGTTCGCCGATGACATTGTAATTCTGTCAGAGACAGCATAGGACTTGGAAGAGCAGTTGAACGGAATGGATAGCGTCTTGAAAGGAGGATATACGATGAACATCAACAAAAGCAAAACGAGGATAATGGAATGTAGTCGAATTAAGTCGGGAGATGTTGAGGGTATTAGATTAGGAAATGAGATACTTAAAGTAGTAAACGAGTTTTGCTATTTGGGGAGCAAAATAACTGATGATGGTCGAAGTAGAGAGGATATAAAATGTAGACTGGCAATGGCAAGGAAAGCGTTTCTGAAGAAGAGAAATTTGTTGACATCGAGTTAAGTGTCAGGAAGTCTTTTATGAAAGTATTTGTATGGAGTGTAGCCATGTATGGAAGTGAGACATGGACGATAAATAGTTTGGACAAGAAGAGAATAGAAGCTTTCGAACTGTGGTGCTACAGAAGAATGCTGAAGATTAGATGGATAGATCACGTAACTAATGAGGAGGTAATGAATAGGATTGGGGAGAGGGGAAGTTTGTGGCACAGCTTGACTAGAAGAAGGGATCGATTGGTAGGACTTGTTCTGAGGCATCAAGGGATCACCAATTTAGTATTGGAGGGCAGCGTGGAGGGTAAAAATCGTAGAGGGAGACCAAGAGATGAATACACCAAGCAGATTGAGAAGGATGTACGTTGCGGTAGGTACTGGGAGTTGAAGAAGCTTGCACAGGATAGAGTAGCATGGAGAGCTGCATCAAACCAGTCTCAGGACTGAAGGCCACAACAACAATAACAACAACAACCACAACAACCATTGTCTCTCATTGATAATTGGATCAAGTAATACCACACTGACACATTATGTCTTCTAGTCACCAGGTCTGAACTAGGGCTCTTTATATTGTGCTGTTGCGGAACGACAGGTACTGAAAAAGGCGGGATATAGCAGCGCCGATATATTCAAGAAGACTTCCCAGCTGAATATTCTTTATTACTGAAGCCATTTCCCCTTACAATGAGAAGAACACAAATTAGTAATATTCTTAATTACTTAACCCTCTTAACAAAATAAATAGAACTACATACCTTTCCATATTTCACAAATGTTGTTATGAACGTCTACAGCGTCATTAGCTGCGACTTTAGCCACGAGGTGGCAGCATTTTACAGTGACTTCCATGTTAACGTCACTTCACAATATTAGTTCTCATTACACCTGCTAGATCGAATATGCGTGTACTTAGGCGTGCTCTATGCCACGCCTCCTTACTCATGAGGGCAGACAAGTGTTTAAGCATTGCCAACTGTTACAGTGCAGTGCTATTACGGAAAAAAATACATGGTTGGAAGTTTACTGTTTATATTCGTAATGATTCTTGTATCCTTACAGTTTCCACATCAAGTCAGATTAAAAAAGATATCGAAGCAATAAAGAGGCGGGCTGTTAGATTTATTACCGCCAGATTCGATCAACACATGAACATTACGGGAAAGCTTTCTGAACTCCAATGGGGATCTCCAGACTAGAGATAAAAGGTCTTTCCACGGGGATCGTACGGAAGCGTAGGTCTATAGATAGACGTTTTTCCTTCGCTTCCTTTGCTAGTGGAACAGGAAGGGAAAGACTCTCAGTGGTACGAGATATTTCCGCTGCGGGGTGTGTACGAGGGTTGACTAAAAGTAATGCCTCCACCTTCGTAAATCTTCAACAGTTGGCAGCATTGGTATGCGGCAGGTACTGGCTTGTTCCGTAGCCTCTCCTCTACAGCTCCAGTTGGCGGGAAGCCTTAGTATTAAACGGTTATGTTGTTAAAGTGTAAAATATGGAACCCTGCGCAGACGGTCAGTCAATGGTATTTAAGCAACGTGCAGTCACTGAATTCTTGACAGCAGAAGGTGTCACCTCAAAGGAGATTCATCAGAGAATGAAAGCTGTTTATAGTGATTGTGTTGATGTGAGTACTGTGCGTCTTTGGGGGAGTAAGTTTAAAGATGTTGAGGCAGGAGCATCTGACCTGCGTGACAAATAAAGAGTTGGACGTCCTGTGACAGCAACCGCCGAGTTTCACAAGCAAACTATTGACAAATTGATTCAGAACGATCGTCGTATCACTCAGAGAGAAACTGTGCAAGCACAATCGGCATTTCACAAGAACGCATGGGTCACATTATTGCGTTGTTTGGCTATCGGAAAAAGTGTGCATGATTGGTACCCCGGATGCTGACTCCTGAAATGAAAGTTCCCAGACTTGAAATTTACCAGGAATTCCTCTCGCGTTACGAGAGTGAAGGTGACGTCTTTCTCCATTGAACTGTGACAGGAGACGAAACATCATTATGCTTCTGATGAAGACGTTGAGAGGAATGTGAGACTGTGGATGCGAAAACAGTGTGTCGACTTATTCTGTATCGTCTTCAGAAAACTTATTCATCGTTGGCAGAAAAGTATCCAATTGGCTGGTGATTATGTGGGAAAGTGAATATTGGTAAGTAAAGATCACATTCTAAGAATTATTTCTGCGTTTGATTTATTAAAATATTCCCATCCAAACCCAACGAAGGTAGAGACATTACTTTTCATTCAACCCTCGTAGATGTAGATGTACAATTACTGCAGATCTTAAGCTTCGTTAGAGTTAACGGCAGGGAGTTCTGATCGTTGTTCACTGTCTGGAAGTTGCTTATACATTATTACTGCTATTGTTAAGAATTAAATCGTGTCGTATTACAGACTTTTAAAGTTGAGAACAAACCAAGATTTTGCGATTGTTTGGAACAAGAATCAAGACGTTTTCCGACGCTACATGGACGCAGCTAATTACCTCCAAGCTGTGACGAGGCTGTGAAGTGAATTATGACTGTGGCAAAATACATATAGGGGAAACGGTAACTACTACAGGGAAAGGCTTCCAGCCTAGTGGCATCCCACCACCAAGGAAGTGAATACGAGCGAGGAATACAAATAACGACCAGGAAGACATCTCTGCTACATGAAAATAATATTTCTTAAGACTTTCCCCTTCATGCTTTGACTGTAACGTCTTCTATCCAATAACGATAGCCCACTAATAGCAGCAAGTAAAATTTTATCCAGTAACCCCACTTTTCATCCAGTGACGTTGGCCCGTCAATGACAGCCAAAATATGCCTCATATTCATCATAAATACAGATTAAATCTTTTTCAATTGAAAGCAACGCAGATCCTTGGCAGTTTCCAACTAATTGTGAACACTACAAGACCCTGAAGAAGACCCAGTGAAGGGATCGAAACGCCGACTTTGTAGAAGAAATTGAAGTATAACATGAACATGACACGGGATACCATCATAGAATATTTTACCTGAAATATGCCACAGATACGAAAATACTTTAATATCAAACTTCCTGGCAGATTAAAACTGTGTGCCGGATCCAGACTCGAACTCGGGACCTTTCCCTTTCGCGGGAAAGTGCTCTACCAACTGAGCTACCCAAGCACGACTCACGCCCCGTCCTCACAGCTTTACTTCCGCCAGTACCTCGTCTCCTACTTTCCAAACTTCACAGAAGCTCTGCTGCGAACCTTGCAGAACTAGCACACCTGGAAGAAAGGATATTGCGGAGATATGGCTTAGCCAGAACCTGGGGGATGTTTCCAGAATGAGATTTTCACTCTTCAGTGGAGTGTGCGCTGATATGAACTCCAAATGGCTCAAATGGCTCTGAGCACTATGGGACTTAACATCTGCGGCCATCAGTCCCCTAGAACTTAGAATCACTTAAATCTAACTAACCTAACGACATCACACACATCCATGCCCGAGGTAGGATTCGAACCTGCGACCGTAGTGGTCACGCGGTTCCAGGCTGAAGCGCCTGCAACCGCACGGCCACATCGGCCGGCTATGAAACTCCCTGGCAGATTAAAATTGTGTGCTGGACCGAGACGGGGCGTGAGTCGTGCTTGGGTAGCTCAGATGGTAGAGCACTTGCCCACGAAAGGCAAAGGTCCCGAGTTCGAGTCTCGGTCCGGCACACAGTTTTAATCTGCCAGGAAGTTTCAGTTCAGCGCACACTCCACTGCAGAGTGAAAATCTCATACTTTAATATCAATTTGGTAGCGTTAGTTCAAGGTGTTGATGGTGTTACACTTCCCATTTCCGCCAGTGTATAAGGAAACATTCAGTGGGACCTGGTGAAGGGACAAAAGATAAAAATTGTGATAACTGTGGCCGGAAGTGGATATTCATCTATAGTGAAAGGGGCGATAAAAGAAAAATTCACGCTGGAGACAGCTGTGAAACTCTTGGGCAAATTATTCGCACTTACGCACATTACTACTTTAACGTAAGCCGTCATTTCTAGGTGGCAGAGGAACGCGAGCCGCGGTCGGACGCCTGCGAATGGGCGTTTATCGCGGAAAATGCCGCCTTTAATCTGGGCTGACCCGCGGGACAGCGCTTTCGGCTACCTGTGTGCTGTGCGCGCGCCGGTCTATTAGCGGCACGCGTGTTAACACCGCCCGCCCTGACGCGCCGACGTAACGAGCTCTCGTTAGTTCGCCTTTTAATGGCCCATTCGGACCGAGTCACCGCAAGTGTGGCCCGGCCGCCACGGTCCCAGTTATATTTTCGCAGCCCGCCGCCCCGCCCCGTCCCGTCGCATCGTTAATAATGGTAATCATAAAGGCCGCTCTCATTCAGCGCCGCCTATTTAGGAGGACATTCGATCTCTCCGCGGGAGCGACTTGTGTCGTTCGGACTCCATAATGACGCTCGTATTCCTTTCACATTCAAAAGTAAAAGGACGTCTCTGAATGGCTTCTCGGCAGTCGGAGGTTTCCCGCAGCTCCTTGTTTGCCGGTCGCTGCTTTACGTCGCGAATAGCTCATTCAGCTTCACGGCCTTCGCGACCGGTTAAGCAGTTACCTGCGGACGGGAGAGTGGTTTCTTGTGCTCCCGGCCGTTCTACCCTATCGCCTGAGGAAAAGATGTTTACGAAAAATTTATGGGCAGAAAAGGCTATTGTTATAAATTTTCGCAGCAATCCTGTGTCTGGACAGGCTTCGGAAGACCCTGCGGCACCGTCCGACAGCTGTGTCAATCTCAGCCGTTAGGCCTCACACGATGCAGATATGCAGGAGCGTGTGGTCAGACTGCTCTCTATGCCGTTGTGACTTTTCGTGACCGGAGCCGCTACTTCTCAGTCAAGTAGCTCCCCAATCGGCCTCACAAGAGCTGACTGTACCCCGGTTGCCAATAGCGCTCCGCAGGCCGTCATGGCCGAGCGGTTCTAGGCGCTTCAGTCCAGATCCGCGCTGCTGCTACGGTCGCAGGTTCGAATCGTGTCTCGGGCATGGATGTGTATGATGTCCTTAGGTTGGTTAGGTTTAACTAGCTCTAAGTCTATGGGAGTGATGACCTCAGATGTTAAGTCCCACAGTGCTCAGAGCCATTTGAACCATTTGAAAAACGCTCGTCAGACACGGACTATCACCAATATAAGTGCTAGCCAAACCCGACGGCGCTTAACTTCGGTCATCTGACGGGAAACGGTGTTACCACTGTCGCAAGGCTGCTGGCTTCGCAGCAATTCAATTACGTGTACCTATAATGGAAAAACTGCCGTAGAGCGGACTTACCCTGTCGAGCAACGTCAAGTCACCGACTCCTAGTTATGACGTCTACAACGTGCCGCTAATGACGTGTTATTTGACGGAAGCTACGAACCCTTTAACTGCTTGCAACGTATACGGCATGAACCCAAACTCCATAACCAATAATTATTTAACTAAAAATAAAATTTTAATATAACATGTCTCTATATTGGACTAAAAAACATAACATCGTTTCTTGTAGCCCCATACAGATTCCCAATCCCATACAGATACTTCTGAAAATTTGTGATTGTGAATTTATAATAATTACAAAAATGCTTGCAAGATTTGTAACGAAAAAGTGGGTTACACGCAATACATAATTGATACATGAGTAGTTGAACTCCACTCATCTGTTGAATGCATCGCACGATTTTCCTAATAAATCTTACAGTATTTTCAAACCTTTTAGAATTTCACATTCACAAATTTTCACAACTGTCTCTACTAGGTTAGAAACCTGTATGGGGCTATGAGAGATTATTTTATACATTTTAGCGTCATTTAAAAATGACTTGTATTAAAAATTTATATTTATTTAAATTATTTTCTGCTTTTTAATCTTGTGTGTGTGAAATTTCTCAGTGGACCATCGAGTAATGATATCGATATGAGAACTCAGCAGATACACAATTGAAGGCAGAGCTTTATAGTGCACCAATTGCCTGGCAAGGTGGGTGTGGCCCTGTAACTTCGAGGCTATTGCTGCAGAGGCGATACGAATCCTTGCAGATGTAGCAGTGCTGTATAGCAGCTGTCAGCGAGTTCCATGCAAACCCAAGTGGAATGCACTCCAATACTACCCGCACAACACGCTCGTCTCACAGGCCAGCTGAGATTTCAGGCGTTTCCAGCTACCATCTCTACCCCCTTCCCCCCCTGTGGCTAGGAGGATCAAGCAGACAAGAAAGGGAGTTAATATTGTGTTGTCATCCAGCGCTCAGCTACGTTTAAAATTTCAAACCTCTTGTACATCAGAAATTTACTTAAAAATCAAATGCTAAATCTGTACTGAACAGACAGACAGACAAGAAAGAGATCCAATAAAGTCCATGAAAATATAGGAGAATGTTCATGGACATTTTTTGAACATTTTTGTGTAAGAAGCCAGTGATTACTGGTGCCTAGTTAACAACCCATGGACCTTGCCATTGGTGGGGAGGCTTGCGTCCCTCAGCGTTACAGATAGCCGTACTGTGGGTGCAACCACAACAGAGAGGTATCAGTTGAGAGGCCAGACAAAGGTGTGGTTCCTGAACAGGGGCAGCAGCCTTTTCAGTAGTTGCAGGGGCAACAGTCTGGAAGATTGAGTGATCTGGCTTTGTAACACTAACCAAAACGGTCTTGCTGTGCTGGCACAGCGAACGGCTGAAAGCAAGGGGAAACTACAGCCGTAGTTTTTCCTTAGGGCATTCAGCATTACTGTATGGTTAAATGATGATGGCACCGACAATCATTCGTGGAGCCGGCCGCTGTGGCCGAGCGATTCAGGGCGCTTCAGTCTGGGACCGCGTGACCGCTACAATCACAGGTTCCAATCCTGCCTCAGGCATGCATGTGTGTAATGTTCTTAGGTTAGTTATGTTTAAGTAGTTCTAAGTTCTATGGACTGATGACCTCAGATGTTATGTCCCATAGTGCTCAGAGCCATTCGAACCATTTTGATGATGGCATCCTCTTGGGTAAGATAGTCCCCCATTCGGATCTCTGGGCAGGGACTACTCCGCAGGACCTCGTTATCAGGAGAAAGAAAACTGGCGTTCTACGGATCGGAGCGTGGAATGTCAGATCCCTCAATCGGGCAGGTAGGTTAGTAAATTTGAAAAGGGAAATGGATATGTTAAAATTAGATATAGTGGGAATTAGTGAAGTTCGGCGGTAGGAGCAACAAGACTTTTGGTTAGGTGAATGCAGGGTTATAAATACAAAATCAAGTAGGGGGTAATGCAGGAGTAGGTTAAATAACGAATAAAAAAACAGGAATGTGGGTAAGCTACTACAACCAGCATAGTTAACGTATTATTATGGCTAAGATACATACGACGCCCACGCCTACCACAGTAGTACAAGTTTATATGCCAACTAGCTCCGCAGATGACGAAGAGATTGATGAAATATATGATGAGATAAAATAAATTATTCAGACAGTGAAGGGAGACGAAAATCTAATACTCATGGGTGACTGGAATTCGATACTAGGAAAAGGAAGAGAACGAAACGTAGCAGGTGAATATGGAATGGGGGTAAGGTATGAAAGAGGAAGCCGCCTGGTAGAATTTTGCACCGAGCATAATGCCATCATAGCTAACACTTAGTTCAAGAATCATGAAAGAAGGTTGTATACATGGAAGAGGCCTGGAGATATTGGAAGGTTTCAGATAGATTAGGGAGAGCATTAGGGAACGATTGACAAGAATGGGGGAAAAAATTACAGTAGAAGAAGAATGGGTAGCTTTGAGAGATGAAATAGTGAAGGTAGCAGAGGATCAAGTAGGTAAAAAGACAAGGACTAGTAGAACTCCTTGGAAAACAGAAGATATATTGAATATAACTGATGAAAGGAGAAAATATAAAAATGCAGTAAATGAAGCAGGTAAAAAAGAATACAAACGTCTTAAAAATGAGATCGACAGGAAATGCGAAATCGCCAAGCAGGGATGGCTAGAGGACAAATGTAAGGAAGTAGAGGCATATATCACTAGGGGTAAGATAGATACTGCCTACAGGAAAATTAAAGAGACCTTTGGAGAAAAGAGAACCACTTGTACGAATATCAAGAGTTCTAAGCAAAGAAGGGTAAGCAGAAAGGTGGAAGGAGTATATAGATGGTGTATACAAGGGCGATGTACTTGAGGACAATATTATGGAAATGGAAGAGGATGTAGATGAAGACGAAATGGGAGATATGACACTGCGTGAAAAGTTTGACAGAACACTGAAAGACCGAAGTCGAAACAAGTCCCCGGGAGTAGACAACATTCCATTAGAACTACTGATGGTCTTGAAAGAGCCCATTAATGACAAAACTCTACCATCTGGTGAGAAGATGAGACAGGCGAAATACCGTCAGACTTAGAGAAGAACATAATAATTCCAAATCCAAAGAAAGCAGTTGTGCCGGCCGGAGTGGCCGTGCGGTTCTAGGCGCTGCAGTCTGGAACCGCGACCGCTACGGTTACAGGTTCGAATCCTGCCTCGGGCATGAATGTGTGTGATGTCCTTAGGTTAGTTAGGTTTAACTAGTTCTACGTTCTAGGGGACTAATGACCTCAGAAGTTGAGTCCCATAGTGCTCAGAGCCATTTGAACCAGAAATTAATATCCATGGAGAAGAAATAAAAACTTTGAGGTTTGCCGATGACATTCTAACTCTGTCAGAGACAGCAAAGGACCTGGAAGAGCAGGTCCAGTAATCATTTCTGCTATGTATCACTGTAAATGAGTAAATAACATTGACGCGAAAGCAAACGCGAGACAGAATTGAGCAGTAGAGAATGCATGCATGAGGACAACGACTATAACGGCAATTAGTGTTATCAACAGAAGTTCCGTGAGTGAATGGAACAAATTTGTTCCCAATAAAGATACACAGCATATACCATCGACTTTTGCACTGTTGTTCAGAAATTTTTAGCGCATTACAGATACAAAGTCAAATGTGGGTAAGAAATCAAACGAGCTGCAATTACTCTGTAACGAGCACAGGAGATCACGGGTATCCTAGTCCAAAATACTCAGAAAATATCCTTAAAAATGTGTCGGAATATTACGTTCAGTCCTATAGATTCATTGCGAACTTCTGCACTCTGTGCTGACTACTCATACATGCTTTAGGGGCCAATGCCAGGAGAACGAGTGTTATATAAATGAGTCTGGATATTTCAGCGCAACGTGAATGTACTCTCTGACCTACAGCGCTTCGTAACATTATTAGTCACACTGGTAACTACATTAATACTGCCTACACAGTGATCAGCCAGGACAGTATGACCACCTACCCACTCCCGGGATGTCCACCTTTGGCATGGATAACAGCGTAGACGCGTAGTGGCAGAAGCAATGAGTCCTTTATAGGTCGCTGGAGGGAGTTGGCACCACATTCTGAGGAGGGGTCGTAAGCTCTGACGCCACGTACAATCACATCCCAGATGTCTTCGATCGGGTTCAGATCTGGCGAGCCGGGGTGCCAGCACATCAACTGGAACTCGCTACTGTGTTCCTCGAAGCACTCCATCACACTGCTGACCTTGTGACATGGCACATTATCCTGTTGAAGAAAGCCACTGCCTTCGGGAACCATGGTTGTCATTAAGGGGTATAAGTGGTCTGCAACTAGTCATGGTGCCTTGACGAGATCCACTGGACTCATAGATGCTTACGTCAGTGTTCCCCAGAGCATAATGAAGTCGCCGCTAGCTTGTCCAGGTCCTGGTGTACAAATGGTTCAAATGGCTCTAAGCACTATGGGATTTAATATCTGAGGTCATCAGTCCCCTAGACGTAGAACTACTTCAACCTAACTAAGCTAAGGACATCACACACATCCATGCTCGAGGCAGGATTCGAGCTTGCAACCGTAGCACCAGCGCTGTTCCGGACTGAAGCTCCTAGAACCGCTCGGCCACAGCGGCCGGCTCTGGCGTACAGGTGACAAGGACCTGTTCCCTCGGAAGGGCAGATTCGCGCCCTCCCGTCGGCATTATGAAGAAGGTATCGGGATTCATCAGACTATGCAACGCTCTGCCACTGCGCCAATGTTCAGTTTCGAGGGTCACATGCCCATTTCGGCCGTAGTTGCCGATGCCGTGGTGCTAATATTGGGACACCCATGGGTCGTCGGCTGCGCAGTTCCATCGTTAGGAGCGTTAGGTGCAATGTGTGTTCAGACACGCTTGTACTCTGCCCAGTATTAAAGTGTGGTGTTAGTTCCGCCACATTTAGTCGCCTGTACCAGTCTGACCGACATCTGTAATGACGGGTTGCCTCTCAACTCCACGACGTTTGAACGTGGTTTCACCTCAGTTTCGCCACGTATTAAAGACACTCATCACAGCACTCTTCGAACAACTAAAAAGTTGTGCAGTTTCCGAAATGCTCGTGCCGAGCCTCCAGGCCATCACAATCTACCCTCGGTCAATGTCAGATAATCGCGCGCCTTCCTCATTCCACACATGAGCAGCACGCTCACTTGCGTCTTTCTAACTAACAATCATTCCTCGCCAAGTGTCGGTGCTATCGCCCGGACGAGTTTATATCGATAGTAGCCTGATGGTCATGATGCTCTGGTTGATCACTGTATTACGCACATCAAAGTTATAGGCGCCGGTGCCTGTAAATGTATGTACATATAAAGGGTGATTCCGTGACCTTACAAACTTTCTAGTATGATAGAGAGGGATCAATGCGAGGTAACGGTCCTCGTGCCAGAAACGGGCCGCTAATTTGCGTACGCGGTGATGTCATCCGACAGCGACCCCGATGGGTTACATATGATTTACATCAGGCGAATTTGGTCGCCAAGACATCAACGTGAGTGCACTGTAATGCTCCTCAAACCACTTTAGCACGGCTCTGGCTCCGAGATATGAACAATTATACTGCTGAAAGATGACGTGGCCGTCGGGGAAGACATCAAGCATGAAGGGATGCAAGTGGTTCGCAGCTGTTGCGTGTCTTCGACTACTACCACAGCTGCCATGCAAGCACAGGAGAATTTCTCCTATAGCATAATATTGCTGCCACCGGCCTGCGTCCGTGACGCTCCGCAAGTTTCGAGGCACCGTTCACCTCGATGACGGAGTTTGTGAAGACGACCATCGACCTAGTGTAGCAAAAATGTGATTCACCCGAACACCCGACACGTTTCCATTGATCGCCGATCGAATACCGATGGTCCCGCACGCACTGCAATCGCAATTAACGATGTCGTTGGTTTACCATGTAAAATGTAGGGTGCGGAGCTCCATGTTTGACAATATACAATGAACGGTATGCTATGAAACACTTGTTCGTGCACCAGCATTGTGCTCTTTTGGCAGAGATGCCACAGATCATCCACCATGTATCCTACTTTGCAGAGCAGACAAGCCTCCTAAGCCCACGTCCTGTGAAGAGTCGTGGACGTTTAACCATTTAGCCCCTAGTGGTAGTTTCACTGTCCTATCACTTTCCGTAGATGCTCACGACAGTAACACGTGAACATTCGACCAGCTTCACCGTTTTCGAGATACTCCTTCACAGGCTCAGTATAATAATAATATACTCTTTCTCATAATCGCTTATGTGAGTGGATTTCCCCATTCGCAGCCCAAATCTTTGCTAGAGTGATCCTAGGTCCGCGTCTGCTCCACTTACATGCCTTTCTTACCGCGTCACGTCACCGCAACGCCACCACGCGGCGTGCAGCGTCACGGTGGGCATTGGTCATAATGTTTCGGTTTATCAGTGTATAAATCCGGAATATTCCCTACACCAGAGGAGTAAAAGTCAGTTGTCACTGAACATATGGCGCTGCCTTCCTTTACAGTGCGTAATTCCCTCTATAAACATCCTACCATATCTTATTAACTGACATCCTCATGAAGAAATTAGGACAGAAATCTGCCTTCACTGTCAGTTAAAGCTGCTCCTGTCCTCTCTTCGCAGTATATCACCCCTCTTCCACTACCTCATTTCCTTAAAAGCCAATAATCAATTCACGACACCCATTATCATCCTCTGGCGAGAGCCGTATAAAGGTTCTGATGCCTTACAGCCACAATTACCTCCACTGCGTATAACTGTCAACTCATTCACAGTATCACCAAAGCATCCATCAGTATTACACAGCCTCATCTCACTGTAAACAGTATCAGCTTCTATATCTTCTACGCAGTAAGTAACTGATCCGATATTACGTAAGCAAGCTCACCGTACAAAAAATTAGTCATACCCAAAAAACTGTACACCGGTCGCTATGGAGCGCAGCAGATGGTACAGAACTAGTGGCAGCAGGTACTGTCGCCTACCACTGCTGGCGTAAGTCATGGGAGCAAAGTGGTATCTATGTGTCTGCTGTATGGAAGCACCGCAATAAGATAAATCGACGGTGAGACTTGATAGAATAGCAGTTGGGGTCTATCGTATTTAAACTAGCCCACGACACACAATAAAAGAAGATGGTGTATCTGTGGTTGTCCTGCAGGTAAATACCTGCCCAGTTTCTCAATCAACTTCTCAGTAATGAAAATTAATGCATTATCTACGTCTGTAACACATATGTCTCACGTAAAAGAAATTAACTGTGGCAAATAGGAGTCTGGTTTATGACTAAGTGACTGATTATTTATCCTTAGTCATCCAGAGTGATCTTCGTTGTTTGAAATCCCCATAATAATTCTTTTATGCATACTTGTCACCCAAGATTAAGTATGATTCTCCAGCAGTCGGTATTAAAAAATTGAAAATAAAGTAAACCTATCTTTCACAAAAACATTGTTATTTATGAAAATTAAACGTCGTATGCATGATACGGTAACAATTCTCCACTTGACATACGCTCTCCGTGAGCGCTCTCACACACAACGTCTTGTCTCCGTAACCTCACACGTACGACAGCTTTCCAAAAAATATAAAAGATACAAAACAGTTACTGACATTCTGAATTTGACAGTTTTGGTCGTTTTTACACTTTTAAGAAATGTATTCACATTTATAGTTACATAATTGTGTGTTTAGAAAGATATTTAGCTTTCGCGTCAGTTTTTTGGTTAATTTTTGACAAAATGGTCGCATATGTTCACACAGTTACAAGTTTCTGCATAAATGAAAACTAAAAAAATATATATTTGGATGTAAAACCATATTATTATGAAACTGACGTGGCTTGAATGAGCCACACTCATATGTGAAATATCCGATTTCTCGCGTCTTGAAAAGTATAAATGAACTACTTCTTGTGTCTCACAAATCATACAATAACGCACCCGTATCTCAGAAAGCGTAAAAGAACCGCGTATCACGAAAGCCCAAACTGAACTGTCTGATGCAACTTGTGGCAACTATTTTGATCTGACCGATATCGCAAATACAATGATATCCGCATGTGATTTACATCCATTAACTGTATCTACGACCGGAGTCTTTTCTCACGTTATTGGCAGAATACTGTTGGAACACAAAAATTCATGTTCTGCATTTACCCTGCCTTAGCGCCTCTGCTTCTGCATCTACCTAAACAACGTTTCTTACATTTTGTCCTCTAACTGCCCATTAACTCATTCCTTGATGCACACAACAGAGCTTCCGCTAAACCGAGTGAGAAAACTCGTGTGTTGTTAGACGCGCCACAAAGTGCACGTCAGTACTGTACTCACACAGGACAAGCTGAAAGTAGATCACAAATTCTTGCTGTTTCTGCGGCCACCACATTAATTCCGTCGCAGTGAACAACACGGAAAGGTGAAAAAGATCGTTATCGGTGAAAAAATTGATGAGCAGTCGGGAAGAGAGACGTAGCTTTTCTTCGAAAATAGTTTCTTTTGTAGAGCTCGTTTAGAAATTATATGGGAATGAATGAATGTAATTATCAGTTTTTAGTACATATTGTGTAACAGAAATTATTGATGCAGGAGACTGTGACGAGAACAGCAATTACTTTTTCCTATAAGTTATTCGCCGCGTTAAGATCCCTTGCCACTGAAGAATGAAGTCTTCGGCATCTTTCTCGGCAGTACTGTGAATCCAGAGTTTTAATTTTCTTAATAATTTCGTCCATTATTTTATGAGTCTAAACTCTTTTAAAGTACAGTACATTGTCCCCGTTGCGATAATATTTACTTCTGACGCCAAAGAAACACTGTTTCAGATCACATTGTCATTGTCATTTCCGCCACCTTCCTTCTCGAAACCACTTTGTCATCGCACCGCGGGACATGTGAAGCGCGCAGTTGCAGACGTCTTCACCGCTTGGAGGCACGCTGTGTGCAAACGCTTTGGTTTCTGCCAGCAGCATTTGCGTAATATCGCACGTGTTTCCAAGCGCCGATATAGACTTCCCGCTGCTTCCGTGCAACATGCGGCAGCTGGGCGAGGGTCGCGGGTTAGGCAGCCCGTGCAACAGCGCGTACTCTTGTAGCGCGCTAAAAGGAACATGTAAATGGACTCTAAGCTACGTCGTTCCTGTGTTGCAGGGCCAGAAATGCCTCCGCAAGTGCAGCACGGACGAGGACTGCAAGAGCAAGAAGAAAAAGTGTCTGTGCGACGGCGCATGCGGACTCAGCTGCATCAAGCCTGGTGAGTACCGCTGAGGCGGCGCGCTAGCGCTTACTGCAGCTCCAGCGGGGCCCGAGCCAACGTGAACATTACCACTTTCCCGCAAACACCTGTTACGAAGCAGTGGCGAACACACGCTACACTAGTATCTGCTTATTACATTTAAAACTACGGGGATGGCGTGGCTCCAGCCATTCACATCTTCCCATGTGTGAATTTAAGGCAGGGTGGCACTTTTGGCCATATTTGCATCGCGACGCTTGCATAGCTAGAAACATTTGGCGACAAAGCTGCTGAAGCTTTGAACATGATTTAGTAGTAAGTGCTGTGTTTCAGTTATTTCTTATCTTTCTTCCAAACTCAATACTTTGAGTGGCTACGCGTTCATTCTTCGCAACATTGCTTGTGCGTGTGCGTGAGCATGTGTGTAATCCTATACATAGGACTATATGCAGTTTCACAGTCGTACATCTCCTCAAGAATTTTTCTTCTGGCTCTCTGGAACTCTGACGTTACTTATGCCTTTTAATATAATTAATTTTCCCCTACACCGTGCATTCTTATGTGTCTCTGCAGAATTTGAATTCATAGCCCTGGACTTCAGCAATGGTTCTTCGCCTAGCCCAGCTAGCATTGGAATGAAACAGCGATAATCACAGTGTTATGCAGTTAATTTTCGTTTTTGGCTCTGTAGCGTGGAACTTCTCTCAAAAATTAAGGCCATTAGATTTCTTTCTGCGAGGAATTCCCCCTTCTTATATCGTCTGTCCTTCATCCAAGATGTGTAATAGTGCTTTTGTTGTTGTAAAAGCACGTATAGTTAATCTTCCTGTTTGACATCACGAACAGTTAAAGGCTATTGTACTCTTACAGAATAATTTTTTTCGTGTTTTTGCAAATAATAAAGTCAATTTTAAGTTTCGTTGAAGAGCTGGTTTCAAACAACAATCGGCGTCAAGTTTATCTTCATAAGTGCCACAAGTGAGTCACGTGTGTCGTATATTGTTATAGAACAACAACACAGACAATTCAGACTTGGGAGTGACATCGTGCCGTGCAACAAGTGGATACAAGGATCGAACTACAGTCATTGACTAGTGTACCTTAATAGGTAAGTTAGATCAGGAGTGCTGATAAGTGACCCACAAGTGTTGTAAACTGTTGTAAAACTATAACACAGACAATTTAGACATGGAACTAACATTTTGATATTTGAGTGTTCATTGCACCTTGCACAAAGTGCGATAAAAATATCGAACAGCAGTCATATCTGCGTGCTAAGTGTGGGACAGAGAATAAGTCCACCCATTCTGGTGTACATCCTGACTGCTTGTTTCGTTTTAATGGCCAGTAAGATACTTGTCTATGATTGGGAGAGGAAAATTTGTATGTTACGAGTGAAGTTTTCACTCTGCAGCGGAGTCTGTGCTGATATGAAACTTCCTGGCAGATTAAAACTTTGTGCAGGACTGAGACTCGAACTGGGGACCTATGTCTATCGCTCTAGCGACTGAACTACCCAAACACGACTCAGTTCGCCTCCTCACAGCTGTACTTCCGCCAGTATCTCGTCTGCTACCTTGCAAGTTTCACAGAATCTCTCCTGCGAAACTTGCAGGACTAGCACTCCTGGAAGAAAGGATATTGCGGAGACCTGGCTCAGCCTCAGCCTGTGCCAAGTGTACGTTAATCCGTAATTTGGATCAGTAATGCCGATAAGTGACACACACGCTACTTCAGCGTGTTCGGTCAGAGGATTGTTTGTCCTCTGTAATAAAAAAACTGTGTGACAATATCAACAATCAACTTGATCAGCTGTTGTGTGACGTCCGCCCCGACCAAACGCAACAAACAATAACGGACAAAATGAAAAAATAGTCGTTAGAGCAGTTGCCATTGAAAGGCAAAGGTTCCGAGTTCGAGCCTCGGTCCGGCACACAGTTTTAATCTGCCAGGAAGTTTCGTATTAGCCCACACTCCGTCATACATCCCCCAGGCTGTGGCTAAGCCATATCTCCACAATATCCTTTTTTCCAGGAATGCTAGTTCTGCGAGTTTCACGGGAGAGCTTCTGTGAACTTTGAAATGTAGGAGACGAGGTACTGGCGGAAGTAAAATTATGAGGACGGGTCGTGAGTCATGCTTGGGTAGCTCAGTTGGTAGAGGACTTTCCTGTGAAAAACAAAGGTCCCAAGTTCGAGTATCGGCACACCACGCAGTTTTAATCTTCCCTGAAGTTTTAAAATGTCTGTGTTTCGGCTTTTGCAAATATTCAAAAAAAGAGGTGAAGGTAAGGGGAATGACGACATCACCCGCTGCCTCCGCCACAGCCCTGCCTCTGTATGCATGCAACCCACAGGTAAAATTTCAATTTGTACCTCGAATTATCATTGCATTGCTACTGTCCCCATTCGCTATTTTAGTCGACAAAACGCCGCCACTGTTTTGTACAAGCTGAAATTCACCAAGGTTTAAGTGAGTCACGAAGTATTAGGTAAATAACTGATGCACTAAACGTTGACTCACTGGGTACTAGTCTGTTTCTTCCAGTCTGAGGGATGCTCTTCACCGCTTCGTCATCTCGACGGTGCAACACCATCAGTTGCCTCTAGTGCATACTGCGTCCCCCCACAACTCCTGTCTGTTTCATCTGCTTACTGGAAAGATGCTTTAAAATAAGTCTAAAGGCGGATAACCAAGCTGGACGGGATCGGTAATACTGTTTGTCCAGTCAACAGTTGTATAAACTCATTTGGACAGCCCACCATAGATACATAAAAAAATACTCACTGAAAGACGTGCTGAAGTCAGCTGTACTTGATTTTTCACCAAGCTCCTGAGAGTTTCGTAGTGTTGCCACGAATTAGTTCACAGTTTTGTGTAGCCAGGAAGTAAACGTTATTCTTGCGCAGACGTTCCGTATAGCGTATGCACTCAAAACCTGTTTTTGAAAGTTCGCACAACTGAAATTCTTTCATACTTAGGCTGAAACGTCTACCTGTTCATCATCTGCAGTTTCACCCTTCTACCTGCCTCACTGTTGTCTATTCAATTTCCCTTTCCTGACGGCGTTCACATACCTTTTTGAAATTGGTATTGTTGTTGTAACTTCTCTGTTTTCCTACATACAGCATGATTCAGCTGGCCCTGACGATGTCGTCCTATTAAACCCGCAATGTTATATCTGGCCCTCAAAAACCACGCACATGATTATCATATTATCTCGTTCGCTACCCGGAAACTATTAGTCCTACAGAAAAAATGAACAGTACCTTTTTTGTAGGATATTTAATGTAGTTAAATGTTGTGGTGGGATACGTTTTCCCTAGAAACCGGAGTTTTTGGGTTACTCAAGAAATACGTACAGAAGTGATCTTCAAGCGTATCCCCACTCCCACACACGCCACACACGCCACACACCGGTGAGGATTTCTAGTATGTTGTTCATCGCACTCTCTCGCACCACTGTACAACAGTTTGTGACTACACGAATTATTTCCCGCATTCGATCTTTTTTGGTCTTCACTGATTGGTCTCATTACGCTACCGGCTTAGTCTAGCACTTACAAATTGTAAAATTTACGTTTGTGTAAATTTTGTCTAACAATTCTTTCAATTTGTACAGCATAAAATAAAATCAAAATTACGTTGTTGTATTCGTCAGACCTTCTGATTACGAAACTGCTATGCCTGTAAGGGTTAAGACTGGATCGAACTGTCAATGTAATTAGTTTTAGCGTAACGTTTACAAAAGTCATTTTTCCTTTCATCACCGTCACAGGCACGTTTAAATTAATAATGTTAAAACGAAATAGACAACCTATGCTCGTGGCGTAATAGCTCAGTCAGTAGCGACCAAAAAAGGTCGAATATCAGGAATAGTTTGTGTAGTCGGTAATTTTTGTACAGTGGAAGGAGGGGGTGCCACAAACAACATACTAGAAATCCTTACCCGGGGGGGGGGGGGGGGGGGGGGTCTGAATTAGGGAGTGAGGGTGCGTTTGAATCTCACTTTCCTACGTTTTTCTTGAGTGATTCGTAAACCGTGACGAAAACGTATCCCAATACAAAATTGAACTACGTTATATTTATTACAAAAAGTTTCTGTTCATTTTGCCCACCATTTGGACTAATAGTTTGCCCATAGCGAGCGACAGAATATGAAAAATCTCTCGCTTGGCTTTTGAAGGCCAGATATAACATTGCGTGTTGCATAAATCGACATCGATAGGGGCAACTGAATCACCCTATACATGTGCTGGTTTGATGCAGCCCTCCATGCTACACTATCTTGCGCAAGCCTCTTCATCTCCAAGTAACAATTGCAACCTACATCCTGCAGAATCTGCTCAGTGTATTCACCTCTTGGTCTCCCTTTAATATTTTTACTCTCCACGCTGACCTCCAATACTAAATTCGTGATCCTTTGATGCCTCAGAACATGTCCTACCAAGCGATCCCTGCTTCCCTATACATATAATTTACATTTCATTGCCTCTCTCTTTCTAATTTACTTTTTAGTTTACTTAATTTCATTCCATTTTAATACGTCAGACATTTTTACTTTAAACGTTCAAATTGGCATCGTTTCTGTCTCCATCGATGGGATGGCTGCCTTGATAGCTACAGCACTGCTTCACTTATGCGCCTCGCCTTTAGCATTGCCCCACACTCCGCCAACTAATATAAATCAAAAATTGTTTTATGATTAAGCATAATCGCTACATTAAGACATCAGGTAATAACTTCCATTGTGCTAGATGGAACTGCAGAGGGCAAAAACTGTGGGGGAAGGCAGAGATTAGAATATATCGAACAAATAACTGAGGACGTTGTATCCATTGCTACTCTGAGATCAAGAGGTGGCCACAGATAGCATCAAATCAGTCAGAACACTGATAAAAATAAAATAAAATAAAATAAACAATGTTGGCGAACTTAATCATTGTTCATTTCCTTTAGAATTACACTTCTCCCTTTCGATTGCCGGTTACCATTAGATGATGATCGACTGCGTGGAGTTCATTGGGCGCAGTTGTCTGGTATGCTATTGTTAGTTCATTATATCCTTCGCTCGAACAGATTATTCAATTTTTTGGAAAGATATCATCGCCAATTGACCGTGCAACAGTTATTAAAAATAATTAGACTTAAATACAACACAAGTGATTGTCACACTATGTGTCTTCAGTTGTTTAAATCAGTTTTGTGAAAAGTATATGCAAGAACTTTGGTGCACTGAGCTAATTTACTGACAATTAGCATGACTTCTTCACTGGATATGGTTGTGGAATAAAACAGATGACCAAATCATTGATTTTAAACTTCGCTACACTGTGCCTATGCACCCACTGACATAAGTTTATGTCAGTGGGTTCATAGGCACCAGTGATTTGGTCTTCTGTTTTATTCCACAACCATATCAAGTGAAGAATTCATGCTAATTGCCAATAAATTAGCCTATTACACAAATGTCCTCGCATATACTTTTCACAAAACTGGTTTATATAACTGAAGATACACATTTTGGAGATGAGTTATGTTGTACTCAAGCCTAATGATTTTCAATTTCCTTGATAATGTCGTCAGGCCGAAATCTAGACTGTGGAATAAAACCTGTTGTTCAGTCAAATAGCAGTTATTTCTTTCAAAAAGTATTATATGACTGGATCAACATCAAAGTAAAATCGTTGATTATTGAGTTGTAGTACCCAAACTTTTCCACGAGATTAGAATAAAGCTAATAATTTTCGTGAAAGCTGCAGCCTTGGAGGATATTTCCCTCTCGTGAATAACTGTGCAGTATTCTTATTACAATTCGTCTGACACGCAGCTGTTAAAAGACCGGTTGCTTAACACACGTTGTCGCACTTCACAGAGATTCTATCGGTACTCGCAGCGATTGAGATGCAACAACAATGGCATCACACATGAAGAGGACCGGTCTAGAGTGCAGGAAGGCAGTACTTCCGCGTTTTTGTTATGCCTTTTGTGGAATTTCTCACATACGTAGAGGTACTCCCAGTCGACGTAAGAAAGAGCATAGTTGATTTCTGATACAAGTTTGAGGAAGAAATCAGCGAGAGGAAGCAGTCTCTTTTGAGCAAAGGGAGTTACAAAAACTCCATCAGGAATTCGTTTTGAATTCTGGCATCGGAACCGGACCGCTCGCCAAACACGCCCCGTAAAGTTCTGCCGGAAAGTTTCCTCGCGGTAAAACTACGACGACGGAAGGCAGAAATAACAGCCGGCCTCGCTCTCATTTCCTATTCATCGCGGAGTTATTCCATTTCCATACGGAAACACAAGGCTAGGCGCGCTATCTCGACAAGTCGGCGAGATCTGAGAACAGGTGGCCGAAGCGGGGACGAGACAGCCGACACGATGGAAGCGGCTTCGTGTTTAGTAGCGCAAGCCCTACCGCTCCGCAGCGCTCCGACACACATAACGCAAGAGATGATTTTGTCGATCCACTTTCGTGATTATTTGTAAAGAGGGACAACTTCCGAAAGTGTTCCGTATATATCTATGCCCTCATGAAACTCAGCACGCTATTTTACAGTGTTTTAGAAGGATCTGTGGCATATCGGGCAGAGATAAATTACAGTTATTGCTAATGCTTCTTGACCCTAAACACTATCAGTCATAAGCTGCCGCGTTTGCAAAAGACGATACCCACGAAACGTATCACCATATCTGGGTCAGAAGTACAGAGTGAGCTTCGGGAAGCGGACGGTTTTCAAACGAACGGTAGTAATCAGAATGAATTTTCAATCCGCAGCGGTCTGGGTGCTGCTTTGAAACTTTCTGGCAGATTAAAACTGTGCGCCGGACAATCTTCCAGGAAGTTTCAAATCAGCGCACAACCCGCTGCAGAGTCAAATTTCGTTCTGGAGACAACCCGCTACGCTAATTCTGACCCACTTCTCGATAGTATCCATTCGTAATTTATTGTGTTACAGAAGAATGTTTAAAGAGGCGATAGGATGGTAGGACATCTGTTAAGGCATCAGGACATAACTTCCACGACACTAAAACGAGCTGTAGAGGGCAAAGACTGTAAAGGAAGACAGAGACTGGAATACATCCTGAAAATTATTGAAGACGTAGGTCGCATGTGCTGCCCTCAAATGAAGAGGTTGGTACAGGAGAATTCATCGCGGGCTGCACCAAACAAGTTAGAAGACTGATGACTCAAAAAAAAGTGATTGTGTAAATCAAACAGACGATGTTACTTAATCTTTGATTTTGGAGATATAAAATTTTTTCTAATAAATCAACACGCAACTGCTAGGTTTTGAAATGGTATGACGAACCTGGACGTCAACGTAGGACATTTTGCTTTCGCAGGCGAGTGCTCAGGAGACTGAGCTACCCAAGGAAGACTCACAACCGACCTACACAGCTTCACTTCCACACATATCTACAAAGCTTGTATGTACAAATTTGGACCATTATTACCTTACAGGAAGTCAGAACGTACCATAACGCTTTCTAACCTGAAAAAACAGTTTCTAGTACATGAGGTCGCTGATGCCTTTCAAAAAATAAAGGCAAAATATGTACGGCGTAAAAACACCGCATCTATTCAGTGGCACGTAGACGCACCTAACACAAAAATTATCAACATAAAATAGATCAAAGTTTCCCTATCCACTCTCATTGGAGTGGAACACAGGGGGCAAGGGTAGCAAGGGAGAGGGGGGAGGAGGAACGCCTAGACCTCGGAGTATGCAGTATTTTTAGTATTTTGGAAGAAGAATGGTGGCTAGTAATTAACCGCTAGAAACTTCCATTTCCGAACCTGTTAAAAACTAGCGTAATACAGACTTTTAAATCATTATCTTGAAAGAAAAACACCTGACCACACTAGGTCTTTCCCTTTCCTTGGCAGCTATGGGAGGCGGGGCGAAGCCCCCATCCGCTCTTTTGCCTCCAGGTACGTGCGCTCTTGCCAGGGAGGGGTATGATTGGGGGGGGGGGGGTTGAATTCACAGAAATTGTATATCGTTTTTTCTTGATCATATATGTTATTTCTCAAGTCAGCATCCCTTTTACTCAACTCATACTAATCGCACAGGGATGAAAGAGGTATCATTAGAAAGGTTTCTTAACCGGCTTCTGACATTGCATACTGATTTTGCGCTAAAACTCACTACTTGCGGAAAATTTTAACATGAAAGTGACTTTTATTATCATAGGCAAAACGGAATCATGGATGCCTAGATCCATACCTATATTTTACGAAGCTAACTTATTAATCACGAATAAGAGACTCCCTTTTCGTATTATCTTATTACTCCCTTTTCGTATTATCTTATTACAAACACCATTTTATTTGTTTTAAAGTACTTATTGTTACACCATTTGCATACAGCACTGTCACAGATAATAACCGTGACCACTGCGTAGTCCCTTATCTCTGTACGCCGTACATGCTGAAATTTCTAATCGAATATATTTTCCGAAACGACAAACATATTTGTCATTGTCGCATGGAACTACTATGGCCTAACGCGCTTACTGTAACTGAAAATGTTTGTTATGTGTATGTGGCCCTACAGAGAGTCCCTAATTTCTGCCCCTCGCACAAGCTGGGACAAACTTTCCGAATGCAAAATACGTTTTTGGACACATGGAAATATGTGTACAAGGATGATTCATAAGTTCATGGTGATTACTGCACGTTATTCGGTTCATTTTTAAAGATGTTCCCTCTTCATTCCCACAACTACCCTGGCCCAGTGACTACATTCATTCCAAATACTATCATTGTTTAAAACTGTAAAAGTGCGAAAGTTTCGCACGGGTTCCCTGGCCTTTTATAAATACCAACTACAACAGCGGAAAATATTCGAAACAGTGCAGTCTGAAAGCTATGTGGAAAGTATCTTTCTTGTTTTTGAATAGATTAAAAAGAAACACGTGTAGTTCTAGTTGGGAGGGGAGGGGAGGAGAGGAGAGGGAAAAAGGGCAAGCTGCAGCAATGTCCGCCCCCCCTCCACGCCCTCCCTCGCATTACATGGATTATACTCTGACTCTCATACAAAGGAGAAAGTTGCCTAAACTTCACCATGTTTGAGATTTTATTTATTACGGCGTAAAGAGTAACTTACAAAATTATTTAAACAATGCCATCAGCAACAGCAGGATACTGTTCTTGGTATGTGATATGCAGAATGGAAATTGTGAGAGAAATACACACACTATACTTATTTTTTTCAACATCTGCAACTGGTGTATTTACGAATCTGGTTTCATAATTTGTACTATTAGGCGCATAAATTGTATCACCCTTATAAGTTATGTCCCTGAGCTTAGAGATATACAGGGTGGTCCATTGATCGTGACCAGGCCAAATATCTCACGAAATAAGCGTCAAGCAAAAACTACAAAGAATGAAACTTGTCTAGATTGAAGGGGGAAACCAGATAGCGCTACGGTTGGCCCGCTAGATGGAGCGGCCGTAGGTCAAACTGATATCAACTGCGTTTTTTAAATAGCAAACCCCATTTTTATTACATGTTCGCGTAGTACGTAAAGAATTATGAATGTTTTAGTTGGACCAATTTTTCGCTTTGTGATAGATGGCGTTGTAATAGTCACAAATCTATGGCTCACAAGTATAGACGAACAGTTGGTAACAGGTAAGTTTTTTAAATTAAAATACAGAACCTAGGTACGTTTGTACATTTTATTTCGGTTGTTCCAATGTGATACATGTACCTTTGTGAACTTATCATTTCTGAGAACGCATGCTGTTACAGCGTGATTACCTCTAAATACGACATTAATGCAATAAATGCTCAAAATGATGTCCGTCAACCCCAATGCATTTGGCAATACGTGTAACGACATTCCTGTAAACAGCGAGTATCTCGCCTTCCGTAATGTTCGCACATTCATTGACAATGCGCTGACGTATGTTGTCAGGCGTTGTCGGTGGATCACGATAGCAAATATCCTTCAACTTTCCCCACAGAATGAAATCCGGGAACGTCATATCCGGTGAACGTGCGGGCCATGGTATGGTAGTTCGACGACCAATCCACCTGTCATGAAGTATCCTGTTCAATACCGCTTCAACGGCACGCGAGCTATGTGCAGGACATCTATCATGTTGGAAGTACATCGCCATTCTGTCATGCAGTGAAACATCTTGTAGTAACATCGATAGAACATTACGTAGGAAATCAGCATACATTGCACCATTTAGATTGCCATCGATAAAACGGGGTCCAATTATCCTTCCTCCCCTAATGGCGCACCATACATTAACCCACCAAGGTCGCTGATATTCCACTTGTCGCAGCCATCGTGGATTTTCCGTTGTCCAGTAGTGCATATTATGCCGGTTTATGTTACCGCTGTTGGTGAATGACGCTTCGTCGCTAAATAGAACGCGTGCAAAAAATCTGTCATCGTCCCGTAATTTCTCTTGTGCCCAGTGGCAGAACTGTACACGACGTTCAAAGTCGTTGCCATGGAATTCCTGGTGCACAGAAATATGGTACGGGTGCTATCGATGATCATGTAGCATTCTCAACACCGACGTTTTTAAGATTCCCGATTCTGGCGCAGTTTGTCTGCTACTGATGTGTGGATTAGCCGCGACAGCAGCTGAAACACCTACTTGGGCATCATCATTTGTTGCAGGTCGTGGTTGATGTTTCACATGTGTCTGAACACTTCCTGTTTCCTTAAGTAACGTAATTATCCGGCGAACGGACCGGACACTTGGATGATGTCGTCCAGGATACCGAGCAGCATACATAGCACACGCCCGTTGGGCATTTTGATCACAATAGCCATACATAAACACGATATCGACCTTTTCCGCAATTGGTAAACGGTCCATTTTAACACGGGTAATGTATCACGAAGCAAATAGTGTCCGCACTGGCGGAATGTTACGTGATACCACGTACTTATGCATTTGTGACTATTACAGAGTCATCTATCACAAAGCGAAAAAATTGGTCCAACTAAAACATTCATATTTCTTTCCGTACTACACGAATATCTAATAAAAATGGGGGTCCTATTTTAAATAAACGCAGTTGATATCCGTTTGACTTATGGCAGCGCCACCTAGCGGGCCAACCGTAGTGCCATCTGGTTTCCCCCTTCAAGCTAGACGAGTTTCGTTCTTTGTAGTTTTTTCGTTTGATTCTTATTTCGTGAGATATTTGGTCCGGTCACTATCAATGGACCACCCTGTACATACAAGTCTACATTTAACGAAATGTTCCGTATTTTAATTATTAAATCACTATCTTCTGGCACTGCAATCTAACTTTTCAGTCATTTCCTACACCTTTAGAACCTCAGGCATCTGATCATCTCTTTCATTCGCTGTTCCTCGCACAACTCGTTATACGATTCTTCTGTTTTATGATTGAGTTTCTGTTGTGGCTCCCTGGCAGAGTCTTCAAAACACTTCCTTGTCACGGGCGGATTTGCAGCTCTAAATGTCTTCTTTTCCTTTGTAGATTAATAATGTTATCATTATTATTTGCATGGGCTCCTCGTTAGCTCACAGGTTCCTTGGCAAAGCCTTGACGCTGTGCTTGTAGCTTTCATCATTTTCCTCTGATTCTGATTCTGTGATATTTCTTGAATGGACTCCTTCAGAGCATTTTTTGTCTGCCATAACTCCTTCTTCGCTGAATTTATGGGGCAATCTGTTTCGTTGTGCAACGTCGAGCGCAAATTTTCTTACGTCCGACAAGCTTAAACTGAACAATATTTGTTGAAATGTAAGAATAAGCTCTTCCAATTAGTTTTTCAACTTCGTTGGGAAACACTTTACTGCGGCCAAAAATGTTTATATCGCCGGTTGCGTTTCTGTGTTTATTTTCAGGATGCCTCTTAGTTACTAGCTTGAGGACATTTTATACGCGTGCACATTCATTTCACCCTTGATCCTCATTTAATACACTGTTATAACCAAATGCAATACAGCTCTGCTCCAGTTTCCATATAGCGTTTCTGTAGCCATATTTTGATACAAAATAATAGTTCAAATGGCTCTGAGCACTATGGGACTTAACATCTATGGTCATCAGTCCCCTAGAACTTAGAACTACTTAAACCTAACTAACCTAAGGACATCACACAACACCCAGCCATCACGAGGCAGAGAAAATCCCTGACCCCGCCGGGAATCGAACCCGGGAACCCGGGCGTGGGAAGCGAGAACGCTACCGCACGACCACGAGATGCGGGCAATAATAGTTCGTATAGTAACTTAAATAAAGAATGAATTTAAAAATTTTCACACCACATCCAAAAATTACGTTGCAGTAGTAATATTCGGATCATTTTTAAAGTTCCTATACGAGCCAGTTTCTTGAACTGTACCTGTACAATATCGGAAACCTGTAACACTACATTATAGGCTAGGCGACGTCGCCATTTTTCCCTTTCTCATTCTCCTACAAATGAACCACAACGAATACAGATTCGTGAGTATATGAAAGCAAAATATTTCTTCACCCATACATAAAACACTATGCTGCCACTTTTCCTTATAACGGTAATTCTCTTCAGTACGCACACAAAAAGTTACATGAATACTGCAACGAAAATAATGCTGTCTTCAGAGGATCTGCTCTTCAACCTCCCACGGATGACAGCTGACAGGCTCGGTGCAAGAAGCATGTCCTGGTAGTTTACGCTGACCTCACAAAATGAGATATGAATTTTGTAGTACTGGTATGCGTTAGGAGCCCGTACATTATAGTTAACTCTCCCCCACGTCACGTCACTGCGCAAATCACACGGCTAAAGTCCCAGGCCGTGTGACAACTGGCGGGATACGTGTATCTCCAGAGATACTGGACTACTCGTGGGGCACAAAAACGGCGCCCTGCAGACGGACTTGAAGGCTGAAGCGAACAGAACCGCAGTACAGCAAAAAGCAGACCTCCTCGACAATCGGGGCGAAGCTATTGCAAGGAACACGAGGAGAGCGAACCGGATGGCTGTTGCGGTCGGCGGTTAAGCGACGTCGTCTGGAAAGGGTGGCGGCGAAGAGGTGGAGGGGAATTGGGGGGTGGGAGGGGGTGGAGCCCAAGGAGCGACAAAGTGCTCCGCAGCGTCACGGGACCTCTAGAAGCGTGGCGGCGGCGGCGGCGGGGGCGGTAGGTGCCTGCCTGCAGCTGACGGCGTATCCTCTAGGGCGGCCCCGCCAGCAGAGCTATCGTACTGGTTACTGGCGCCAGTGGTACATCGGGCGCCCCACCTCCCCGCTCAAACGGAGCACGCTTTACAGCGGGAAAAAGCAACGAAAAGAGTGCTTACCTGCATCCACTCACACTGTATTCAGATGTCACAACTGAGACACGACTACGGCTGCACCTTACAAGTTGGCTTTCAGACAATGGAGACATTCTCTTATCGGTATGCACGCGACTGCATGAACAACTGGTATGTTCCTTAAGGTCGTGCATAAAAACGGGATTTTGAGGTGCTCGTACCTCGTGTTTTATTGACGATAAAAAGGTAGTGTCAAGTGTTTTTGATAGCTCTTGCTCTGGGTACCATTCGTATACCCAGCAGAAGGATCGTCTTAGGATCACTATCCTACAGTACAGGGTAAAAGTATGAATACTACACACTTCCTCCTGCTTACGCAAATGGAGCAAATTGGTTATCTCTTTTCACATTTGATGTATTGTACGGTGGGCTTTATGGGAGCATTAGTTCACGGTCGGTTCCTCAGAAAACTCAATAAAAAGTTTTTTTTAACTATATTTTCGCCGTCACCAGCAGACCAAAACCCAGCCGAGGATTCCAGCACGACTAAGCACAGCAAACAGTTGAAGTTTTTGCGATATATTCCGAAGATCCCAAACTCGCAAAACCATAAAAATTTTCTTGATATTTGTATCCGTTTTCAAGATAGAAAGGTTCAAAGCTACTCTCCTTCTACAAGTAAAATCCGGTTTAATGTGCAAAATTAGTTTTAGTATTTTGAAAGACGAATGGCACACATAAGTAAACTACCTAAATTTTGCTGACCAACACATTTCTTTTCTTATGCTTCACACGCGCTTCTGCAGCAATAAAAAAAAGGGAACCAGCGAAAAAATGACCCTATCGGAGCACAAAAAATGTGAATATGTTCCCGTTGAGCTGCCTCATTCCACATTCCTCAGTACCTTTAAAAATTTTTCTCAAAAATTTGGGAATGCGAACATATTCGTGCTTCTTTTACACTGAGAGAGAAGGAGGCAATGGCAGTGGCAAAGATATGGAAAAGTAATAAATACTGGAATACTAGAAGATAGGGGACAGTGGCTGTCGTATAGAAACAGCGAACGAGACAGTGGAAATATCGGAGAAAGAGATGCGCAGATTGGCGGTGGAACTTAGTTGACAGTGACAGAACAGTGCTAGGAAAAGTATCCAGGAGACATTCCCCCGAGAGGCGGGGGGGCAAAGAGAAACAGAAAGTAGAAGTAAGTGAAACGGAAATGCCGTGTGGCTAGGGCCTCCCGTCGGGTAGACCGTTCGCCTGGTGCAAATCTTTCGAGTTGACGCCACTTCGGTGACTTGCTTGTCGATGGGGAAGAAATGACGATGATAAGGACAACACGACACCCAGACCGTGAACGGAGAAAATCTCCGACCCAGCCGGGAATCGAACCCGGGCCGTTAGGTAGGACATTACGTCGCGCTGTCCACTCAGCTGCCAGTGACGGACGAAGTAAGTGAGAGCCAGTGACAATGAGAGACAGAGTATATAACATTGACAACGAGGAAGAGAGAGGTAGTGACAGCGGGAAGAGGCAGCAACAGTAGGCAGGGAGGAATTAGCAGTAAGAGAGAGCAAGAGGGAGAGCACCACAGTTAAGAGGAGACTTAGGAGTAGTACAGAACGAAGGGAACTGTGGCTGTGACTCAGGAGACGTTGACAGAGACACACAATCAGATAATGAGAGTGAGTTAGACTGAGTGAGTGAGTGAGTGAGGAAGGGCAGGTGGGAGTGGATGGGTACGAATGACTCACAACGATGGACTGGTGGGTGTGAGTTACAGTTAGGGGAGGTTGTGGGAGTCTGAAATGACTTGCATGTTAAAAAAAAGTGCAAATATGTTCGCACGCCACAGTTTTTGGGAAAATTTGTAAAAGTGCTGAGGGAGGTAGAATGAGGCAGCTGGTACCACAGTTTTCAGTCAGGGTCTTTTAAGTAAGAAGAAAGAACTCGCATTTTTTGTGCTCCGGTAAGAGCATTTGACCTTTGGCAATTTTTCTTTTAATTTCTTTACGACCAAATGAGGAATATATTGCGTAAACGAGGAGTCTGTTACACACTGGAGACTTAGGGGTGATAGAGGAATCACAAGTTTTCTTCACACGCGTCGTATCAAACAGATGCCACTTGTCGATGAATAGACCCCACAGAGCCACCAAACTGCTGGAATGTTAATCGCTATATTTCACCCGTTGTGTCAAATATTCTCAAACACACTGAGATGGCTAAAGTCATGGGCTGCCTCCTAACATCGTGTCGGACCTCCTTTTGCCCGGAGTAGTGCACCAACTCGACGTGGTATGGACTCAACAATTCGTTGGAAGTCCCCTGCAGAGAGATTACGCAGAGTGGCACCCGGCGAACGGTCTACCCGACGCGAGGCCCTAGTCACACGACCAATATACAGGGTGAGTCACCTAACATTACCGCTGGATATATTTCGTAAACCACATCAAATACTGACGAATCGATTCCACAGACCGAACGTGAGGAGAGGGGCTACTGTAATTGGTTAATACAAAGCATAAAAAAATGCACGGAAGTATGTTTTTTTAACACAAACCTAGGTTTTTTTAAATGGAACCCCGTTAGTTTTGTTAGCACATCTGAACATATAAACAAATACGTAATCAGTGCCGTTTGTTGCATTGTAAAATGTTAATTACATCCGGAGATATTGTAACCTAAAGTTGACGCTTGAGTACCACTCCTCCGCTGTTCGATCGTGTGTATCGGAGAGCACCGAATTACGTAGGGATCCAAAGGGAACGGTGATGGACCTTAGGCACAGAAGAGACTGGAACAGCACATTACGTCCACATGAGAACATCTTTTTATTGGTCTTTTTCACTGACGCAGGTGTACATTTCCATGAGGGGTGAGGTACACGTACACATGTGGTTTCCGTTCTCAATTACGGAGTGGAATAGAGTGTGTCCCGACATATCTGGCCAATAGATGTTCAATGTGGTGGCCATCATTTGCTGCACACAATTGCAATCTCTGGCGTAATGAATGTCGTACACGCCGCAGTACATCTGGCGTAATGTCGCCGCAGGCTGCCACAATACGTTGTTTCATATCCTCTGGGGTTGCAGGCACATCACGGTACACATTCTCCTTTAACACACCCCACTGAAAGAAGTCCAGAGGTGTATGATCAGGAGAACGGACTGGCCAATTTATGCCTATTCCACGTCGTATGAAACGCCCGTCGAACATCCTGTCAAGGGACAGCCTAGTGTTAATAGCGGAATGTGCAGGTGCACCATCATGCTGATACCACATACGTCGACGCGTTTCCAGTGGGACATTTTCGAGCAACGTTGGCAGATCATTCTGTAGAAACGCGATGTATGTTGCAGCTGTTTGTTACAACACGCAACTGAGGGTCGGAGGTTTCAAGCGTCAACTTTAGGTTACAATATCTCCGGATGTAATTAACATTTTACAATGCAACAAACGGCACTGATTACGTATTTGTTTATATGTTCAGATGTGCTAACAAAACTGACGTGGTTCCACTTTAAAAAAACGTAGGTTTGTGTTAAAAAACATACTTCCGTGAATTTTTGTATGGTTTGTATCAAACAATTACACTAGCCCCTCTCCTCACGTTCTGTCTGTGGAATCGGTTCGTCAGTATTTGATGTGGTTTACGAAATATATCCAGCGGTAACGTTAGGTGACTCACCCTGTATATGTATACTTCTTTAGAATTTTCTATACCATCTAACTCCATCAAATTCAGCTCCACCTAAGCCTACTTTTGGCACATAGAATCTTTCATTATAAAACATTCACACACTCTTTCGTCTCACATTCATAAAACAAATCATTTAGCCTTAAATCGTCGTCATCACCTTTATCGTTATCTTTCTTTATCTTAGAATTACACGTTTCATGTACGATCTGATTTGAAAATTTACCTATTTGATTCTCATCTCTTACTAATGTCATTCCAAAATTCTGACGCCTTTCTGCCGATTTATTTACACCTATCACATTTTCTTTTACTCGCGTCCTATTCATCGCCGGTTTATTTTGCCATCTCCGGACCTAAGATGCGGCGAAACTTAGTTTCCCGATCTCCCATTACGCTGGTTCATTTCGCCAGATGCCGGTCCTTCAAATCTACGTTCTTGGTGTCGGTCCCTGTCACGAAAGTATCCGTTCCCATTACCCCTTTGAAATTTACCGTTGGATGTGTTCCTGTTACCGTTTCCCTTATCAAAACTCTTGTTTGCGTTCCGTTGATAATTTCCCGGATGTCTTCCATAGTAGTTACTCGGACTGTAGATATGATTTCCACTCTGAAAATTATTTGTCTGTTTACTTTGCGGTTTAAATTTCAACGCCCGTTCTTATTTTTCTACAAAGTACAAAAATTCGCCTATTGAGTTGCTAGGACTGTGCACTAGGTCCCACTACAAATTTTCCGGTAACCGTCTTTTCAACGTCGTAATTTCAATAAGCACTCTCAATGAACGTTTCGCATGCATTCATCTCGCAAGTTCAGGTTTACAAAATTCTCCCATCGACCCGTTCCCGTATTTAAATGTTGGCCCGTTCGGAAATTTATTTTGAAGTCGCGTTTGCTTCGCTTCACTCCAGAACTTGTTCAGGAAACTGCTTTCAAATATTTCGTAGGTAGTGAACGTATCACTGCGTATATTTGCCCACGATTGCGGCTCACCTTCCAAATGTCTTTTCACGAGTTTTATCTTCGTCTCGTCGGACATTCCCCTTATAAAACCATCACTCATGCTGCTAGAAAATTTTTTGGGTAATATTTCCCGTCGTCTGAAAAGCATTTCACCGATCCCGGGTTCATCCACGGAACACTGATTACTGTAGAGGTTTGATGTGCAGCTAGGGAATTCAGCTCCTTTTTATTTCATTGATTTGCTTTTTAACTTCACTATTTTCAGTTTTAATGCCAGATTATACATGTTCCTTTATTTTATCTACTTCTTTCTCCCCTTTACCTGTTCGAACGGGTAAGTTGATAATAGCCTCTGTCGTGTCACCCATTAGAGCATCTTGCCTACTCATACAATTTCTTGCGTTGCCTCCGAGATCTGCCTGCAACGGCTCCACCTTAACATTGAAATTTTTCTCCGCTTGATCTATCTTAGAATCAAGCAGCCCAACTTGATCAGAAATGTTGCCCATTTCTTTCCGAATGGTTATTAATTTTCCGTCTATTAATTCCTCGAGTCCACTAGCCATTTCTCCTACTTCGTCTTTCACAACCGGAGCTATTTCGGACTGAACTGAATCAATTTTTAAATTTACGTCATCCATATCGGTTTTAACAGAATCAATTTTGGATCCCAATCCTTTTACCATTTGCATTAATTGCCACATCATGTCTCCCCCAAATTCATCTGCCTTGCCTGATTTCGGACTATTTGCCCTGCTAATTTCACCACCAATCACGCTTTCCCGCTCCGACTTCGGGCTAAGCGGCTCGCTAGTATTTTCGGACCCACACAAACTGGTCGACTGCTTAATATTATCGACGTCTATTATTGGTGACTGATAGAACCGTACAAATCTCGCTATCAGAGCAGGTACTTAGCTTTGTCGTGCTGGATCCTTCTGCCATTGTATCACTGCCAGTGTTGCAGTTGAAGCCGACGCTGAAGATCTCATAGCCTCTGCTGTGGTACTGCAACCGCTGCTGCGCGATGAATCGCCGTTGAAGATGCCGCTGCTGACTGGAGCCATGTGCTTTCGATGTCGCCCCTTCTTCCGCGTTACGTATTTTCACTCCTAACCACTGCTAAAGCTCCGTGCACACAACTATTGCAAAATTCGTAGTTCAGAGCCCCCACGCTAACTGCCTAAAGTGCCGCAGACTTGGGACCTAGATCACAGAACGTCGTTAACTGTGAGAATACAATCGTAATTTCAAAAGTATTAAAGAAACCTAATATTCAGTACTGAACCGATCTCACACTTAACTTTTGTGAGAGGTTCTGTCTATCGAAGTTCAGATAATACTTTTGGAAACACTTTGCAGAATTCACACCCAATTCTAAATTTTCCAGAGTTCATATTCCACAACTAACACTTTCCAAAATCCAATCCTGTTCCAATACTTTGCAAGATTCTTATCTCTCAACTAACACTTACCAAATTCCTATCCCGGACGAGCCACCAATTGCGAGCAAACATCCCAAAAATGTTCAGGCCCACATGCGGTTCCCCTTCGTCGAAATGTCTTGGTTCAAACACGTGCAGGGGTTGAACCGCACATGTCGCATTACACGCCTTAATTTAGACGCTTGTGACCCTTTGGTTAAATTGTCTGGCTGATGGCAAGTTTGCGAAATACAAAGTTAACATAACTTATAAAAACACTAATAATAATACAGGGAACTAAATTAATGACCCATAAATGATGTAGGCCACACAGTTGCGATTTGGTTAGAACAATGTTTATTCAGAAAGCAAACTAACAGCGAAAGTGGGTCGTATTTAGAGTTACTGTTACACTCGAACGCATATCTATTTGATACAGTTCGATTATTCACAAAATCATCGAGAAAAACAAGTCCAATACTCCGCCTCCTTAACTACACAAAAAGTTAGAGTTCACACCAGGCGCGCGGCTGCTCATTGCTCAAAGACTGTCCCGCGATACAGCACAACGCTAAATCTTCCAAGTCGTTTCAGTTCCTAGCTGCCTGAAGACCGACCGTCCTCTTTCGCGTCTCCACGAGCACTGCCTCTGCCTGTCCCCGGCCGCGTTTTCCCGCGCTCCGAACATCTTCGCTCAACTGACTAGGGCAGTTCCCTTTCCACAGATCGTCCAACTGATTGGCTGCATTGTATTGTTCATTATTTTACATTTTAACACATTTAAATAATCAAAGCTTGACCACTTTCACGATCTAAATAAAGTAACAATAATATCCATTAGCTAATAAACGTTAAATTCTTTTACGCAAAACCAATACAATTTCCTTCTTAACTTTGAATGTCACGGCCAGTAGCCTTGCACCCACGTGCTTCCTGATAAATAAATGGCGATCAAAAGTAGCTATTATGCACTAAAATTGACAACAAATATTCTATTACCTAATGATTCGATAAGGTGTCATGCTGTCTTCGTTGTTTTGTTTGGAGGAAATGACGATTTGATGCTTAACTGAAATACTGAAAATTTAAGTTTACTATTTCTTTTAAACAAATGAAGTTACAGAATTGATATTTACAACATTTGTCATCTCAGTGATGGGCTTCTATATGGAACGTCGATCGTTAAGATCGACCAAAGCATTGAGATTTTAGTATTCAGGTCTTTGTTACAAAACTGGTTAATTTAACTTTAACTTTAAATCCTAAGCTATTGTAAATATGATCAATACTCAAGTTTTATTGGGATCACCATGAAAATTTATGAAGGATGGTAGTTTAAAATAACTATGGCTTAATTCTCTGAATTACCACAGAATTAAATAGTTTCCATTAATGTTTTCCTTTATGGCCGATCTTAGGTCCGCCGTATTTAACGCTGCTACGTCTCTTTGGCCACAAAAGCCTTCTACTGCGTTTCCCTATGACGTAGGTTTACGTCGTCTGTCTCACTCGCACACTACAGCGCTTAGGCCTCAATAGACAAGAGACGCCTGTGAGTTTCCCCATCTCGTGGTGAATCTGCGCCCTTTGTGGCACGCGGTCCTGGACGACCGGGTTCGTTTCACAATTCCTGTAGGCTGACACTTCCGGCCATATATTTAAATGAGAGCGCAATGCTCGTTGACTCACAAGTGGGTGGAAAGTAGTGCAATCACTGAAGAACAACAGGGAGGAAAAGGGGTACCAGATAATAAATACTGATAATACAAAAAATACTGATTAGCTAGAAAAGGGATAATGAAACGGTCGCCAGCCCACTAGGGCAATCAATCTGCAGAATGTGAAGAATGGTAATGGCAAAGAAATTTATGCAAATAACCACTGGAGTGGCAACAGAAGGTTGTCGTGCTTTTCCGCAGCACAACAGTTCACGAGAAAGTAAATGAACCAGAAAGGACTGAGTTTGCAATGACTTATTCCGGGACATTAGATTTTGAAAGTAAAGTTGAATAAAGTTGGTTAAATAAATGACTGACTTACTAAAATCTTATTTCGCAAAAAGTGCTTACTTGAAGTGAATGAAGTTAATGCTCCAAATTGCAAATTACGTAAACCTCTGTTATGCAACACAAGAATGAACAGTTACTGAGGCAAAAAATTTAGACTGAAACTGGCCATTGGTAAACAAACAAAACTGGCAGTGAATACTGAAACAATTTTCATATTTTTAAGACACTCGATGGTTGCGTGGAAAGGATACGGGCCCTGCACGGTAATTATGTCTGATGACAATGACAACACAGGTGTCCTACGAATTTTAACTATTGCAATTTATTACTCAGCTTAGTAATACTTTGTGAAAGAAACGTGAGGGAGTAATGCCTCTACAATGTTAATTATATTTTTTCACGTAAGTCTTACGATGTCGCAGCTGTGGGGACGACGATGAATGTAGCCGACGACAATGCTGAGCTGCAGGCAATAGAACTGCAGCTTCCTCCGTCTGTTCACTCCTACCGTGCTCAAAATACTCGCGGGTTAACGAATTAGGCGCGCCTACCTTGACGCGGTCATAGCTGCACACTGCGCCTGCGGCAACGCCCAACAAACATTTCCGTAGTCTTTCATGACTCAAGCTGCTCTGCCTTCTCTCTGCTCGCAGCGCGACAGAGACTCTGCGTAGGCAAAAATGAGCAACGGCACAGCAATTGCCATTTCGTCGTTACTATTGATACATTAAAAATAAACTTTCCTTGGCTGTTACCCAGCAATTTAATATATTTACATTATAATTAGAATCAATTACACTGAAGCGCCAAAGAAACAGGTATAGGATGCATATTTAAATACACAGATATGTAAACAGGCAGAATACGGCGCTGCGGTCGGCAACGCCTATGTTACTGCTGCTACGATGGCAGGTTATCAAGATTTAACTGAGTTTGAACGTGGTGTTGTAGTCGGCGCAGGAGCGGCGAGAACCAGCGTCTCCGAGGTAGCGATGAAGTGGGGATTTCCCCGTACGACAATTTCACGACTGTACCGTGAATATCAGGAATCCGGTAAAACAAACTGGAATCCTGCAAGAATGGGACCAAACTACGACTGCAGAGAATCGTTCAACGTGGCAGAAGTGCACCCCTTCCGCAAATGGCTGCAGATTTCAATGCTGGGCCATCAGCAAGTGTCAGCGTGAGAACCATTCAACGAAACATCATCGATATGGGCTTTCGGAGCAGAAGGCTCACTCGTGTACCCTTGATGACTGCACGACACAAAACTTTAAGCCTCGCCTGGGTCCGTCAATACCGACATTGGATTGTTTATGAATGGAAACATGTTGCCTGGTCGGGCGAGTCTCGTTTCAAATTACACTGAAGAGGGAAAAAAAACTGGTACGCCTGCCTCATATCGTGTAGGGGTCCCGCGAGCTCGCAGAAGTGCTGCAACACTCTACTAGTGTCTGAAGTAATACTGGAGGGAATTGACACCACGAATCCCGCAGGGTTGTCCATAAATTCGTAGGAGTATGAGAGGGTGGAGATATCTTACGAACAGCTCGTTGCAAGGCATCCCAGATATGCTCAATAACGTTAATCTCTGGGAGTTTGGTGGCCAACGAGAGTGCTTAAACTCAGAAGAATGTCCCTGGAGCCACTCTGTAGCAATTTTGGACATATGGGGCGAAGCATTGTCCTACTGTAATTGCCCAAGTCCATCGGAATTCACAATGAACATGAATGGATGCAGGAGATCACTCAGGATGCTTACGTACGTGTCACCTGTCAGAGTCGTATCTAGACGTATCTGGGGTCCCATATCAGTCCAAATGCACAGGCCACACAGCATTACAGAGACTCCTCCAGCTTGAACAGTCCCCTGCTGACATGCAGGGTCCAATAGTGTTCGACTGTTGAATACGTGTGACGTTGCGCTTCTGCTTGGGAGCCCGTGGGAACGAAACCTCACATAGTCGGTAGCGAGCCAGAGCAACACTCTTAAGTGTATATACATTCAAAAATAAACACACTATTGCATCCTTTGCATATTAATGTAATTTTTGTAATGAAAGCTACAGATTCAGAATCAGAAGTACAGTACAAGTTATCACCGTTGATAACTTGTACTGTATTAAACGGCGAAAAATTTTGGATGGTGCAGATGGCATTTTATCTACATTACACTGTGATGGCAAATTCCTGAAGATCTCTTTCGGATTCAGGCACAGAGTTTACATTAAAATATTCCTGGCTATTATGCCGTGGTCGAATAAATTTTTTGCAGAAGCCAAACGTATCCTCTTCATCTGTAGAGGACATCTTCGAGGAGAATTGCAGCTTCTATGAAAGTCCTGTTCACATCCTGGCTCGCTACCGACTACGTGAGGTTTCGTTCCCACGGGCTCCCACGCAGGAGCGCAACGTCACACGTATTCAACAGTCGAGCACTATTGGCCGATGTCGACTCTTATAATCTGGAATACTGGTACACTTATTTTTCAGCATCGGCATACAGATACCCTCCTCCAACCGATGAAAATTACAGGCGTGTTAAGTATTTTGTCTCACTTCTCTGAGTAGTCTGTCATAGTGTTCGTTCGAGGCAGCGAGGACTAGAAAATCGAATCTGATTTTCTCCTGCCTGCAAAGTGTCTTGCATAACAGCTTGGCTATTTGTTACTCTACCTTTTGCAGTTCTTTCTATGCTGTTCTATTGAAAACATTAACTAGAAATACGCCCCAAAACTACATGAAAAATGCGACGGAGTGCACTACACAGGGTGCGTCAGGAGGAAATGTACATGTTTTGAGGGGTGATAGCATTGGTAATTCTGAGCAGGAAACTGCATGTGGACATACCCCGTTCCGAACGGTTTCCGAGATAGAACACCTTTAATGTCTGTTCTGTGCGTTTTTCTTGAATAACTCAAACACGCAGCATATATCGTTAAAAACATGTCACAGTAAAAGATTAAACTACATTCAATTTCCTAGAAAAGGGTCTTATTCATTTTTTCTCTAGAGTTAATAGCTTGCATGAAGATAGCGACATAATACTGAAAGTCTCAAGCGACGTGTATGCACTGTACACTTGGTGTTATTTGTAGGACAATATGAAGTAGTTTCCCAGCTTGATAGACCACAAGTGACGTATCTAAATTTCCTCTAGACTACTGTGGTACATGAAAACAGTTACAATGTTCTGATTGTTACTGAAAATAAAAACAATGCACAATATACGTGTTCTACCTCGGAAACCATTTCTAATAGGGAATTAGTCTATAAGAAGTTTTTTTGTTCAGAATCACCAATACTCTCACTACTGGATTCATGTGTTTTTTCTCCTGACTCATCTTGTTATTTCATTGGACTCAGAGCTATTAAAAATATGTATTGAATGTGTGGCAATATGACATATGACGTCGGAATCAGGAGACACTTATCATTCATTCCAGAAATTATGATGTTCCAAAGCACAGTGGGTCGGAATTTTAAAATCGTGGCCGAAACTGAAAAATAACAGTTTCTGTTTACGAAATTTAATACAGAATATTGGCTATATTAATATATCAACAATTAAACACCGTTCAAATAAAAAGTCGGCAGCTTCATACGAGTGCTGTATTTCAGGCAAACTTATTGCTCTGTGATGTGCGATGTTATAGATTACCCGGCCGAAGAAAGTGGCGCATCTTTAACGTAAAATCATTTTTGTTTCTATGTACTGGTATCATAAAGTTTCGAAATAGAGGCTCCTGTGAGACTGTGCACTTAAACAGAAATCTGTAAATGTTTGTTCACATATAGGTGACTTGTTTTATTCTTCCATATCGAAAAATGAACGATAGTGCCAGAAGGACAAATAAAAGTGAGAGATAAGTTACACATTCCACGACATTTGTCTATTTTCAGAACTACCAGATGAAAAGAAATCTGTCAGTGATTCAGAAATTTGCTTGAGAGAAAACATTGCAATCTTTTCGCACCGTACTTAGCTGTATATAAAACAAAGGGTGCGTGCTTTTCTCTGGTGATAACCTCTACTTTTCAGAACTGAAAGTTAAAGAAATATTTCAGCTCTTACTGGACCGTAATTTGGAAGAAATTTTGTTATTTAAACGAAGTGACATTGTAGGAATGAAAGATTTTGATCTTATAACTGTGATCACCAGCATATACATGTATTCTTCCAAAAATTTACGTCCTACGTACAAAATTTTTCAGCTATTATATAAAATTAATGATGTTTTTCTTGGTTATTTTGTTTTTATATTGACTATCTAATAGTTTTTGACGTGAGCAGTACTCTTTTTCTGCAGTAATTTCGTAATTTCTTGGATTTACGTCACAATCAACCAGTTATTTTGACTTTTCTAATTTGGCATATCAAATTCGCGATTAATTGATCAAATTTCTCAAGGCACCGATGTTCATCAGAATAAACGTATTTATCCCCGATTTCTTACTCCACATTGGATTTGTAATTTGAATTTTTCCATTTTGAAACAGATTCGTTATAAGTACGACCAAAAACCTCATGATATCTGCCTCCGCCCACACTGAGAGAGATTTTGATATTTGCTCATGTTTTCGCAATTCTAACCCATTGTGCTACGGAAGCTGTAGAAGTTTCACCGAGAGAAGAGGGCCGCACTGTCCTAAGTTCGCTACCAGTTTCAGGCAGTCGTTCGCACTTGCTGACAGGGTGGGGATGAGTGTGGTACTCAGAGATCTTCCCTCACTCATCTGTTCCTGCAGTAAGCACCTACAGCTAGCGCTGACACGCCACTTATAGTCGAGTGAACGGGTAGCGTCTGCAGGCCAGTAGTTCCCAGAAAAGCAGTGACCGCTGTGTTCGTGGGAGGGAACAGAGCTTCACCTACTTGAAACTACTCGGAACAGTTCGCGCCACTCACCAACTAGCAGCAGCGTCCAGTAGTTCAAGAGCAGTTTGGAGAACTCAGCTATTGCTCCATGACAGACATTTCAAACAACGTTAGCAATGAATATAAATTTGCTTAGAAGAATGGGCGCATAAATAAGAACAGCGAACCCAGCTGTGGTGACTATATGGACTTCACGCGCATAAAAACGTCCGAAAAACAAAGCTGTTCCTACAGATTGGAACTCATGTGTTGTTCGCGGCCGGCCGAGGTGGCCGAGCGGTTCTAAGCGCTACAGACTGGAACCGCGGGATCGCTACGGTCGCAGGTTCGAATCCTGCCTCGGGCATGGGTGTGCGTGACGTCCTTAGGTTAGTTAGGTTTAAGTAGTTCTAAGTCCTAGGGGACTGATACCTCAGCAGTTAAGTCCCATAGTGCTCAGAGCCATTTGAATCATTTTTTGTTGTTCGCGTTTGCGTAGGGAGTATGAAAAATATCACAACCTTTATAATATAGGGTGATTTTTTTCCGTCGTATAGAAACTGTAGGGTCTGGTCGATAACAGAATACGGGACAAAAAAGATCTAATGAACTCATATGGTTTCCACACTAGAGACCATTTATTCAGTCATGCATCGTTACAGAGACTGCCGTCTAATGCGTGATGTACCATGTAGCCACAGTTGGAGTATGTGCTGGAACGGTTTCCATGTGCCTCAGCGCAAGCATGTACGCTCCGTAGCATGGTCTCTCCCGCATGGTCACATCGGCCAGGCTGCATCTGAACAGAGTCAAAGGCAGCGTGAATACGCTACTCCAGTGTCTCCTCATCTGGAATGGGCTCTGCATACACGATACTTATGAGATGGCCCCGTAACCAGAAATCACACGGGTTGAGATGCGGTGAATGAACAGGCCATGCAACTGGAGTCCCTCGTCCGATACATGGACCAGTTAGGCAACGACTGAGATGTGACCGGACGTTAACAGCGAAGTGGTCTGCAGCACCATCATAACCCTTCGAATCATGAATGGAACTTTTCCAGCAGGGGTGGCAAAGTCAGTCCCAAAATACGCCAATAGTTATGACCTATTAGGCGACGTAGAACGAAGACTGGTCCCAAAATATGGTCGCCTATTATTCCAGACCACACTTCCGGCTGCACGATGCTGATGATTCGCTGTCAGCTTACCGTGGGGGTTCAGCATAGTATCTCACAGATGACTGTTATGAAAGTTGAAGACACCACTCCGCTATCAGGTGGTCTCACCTGTAAATGGAATGGATGACACAAATCCTGGAATCGCCTGGTGAAGAAAACAGTGACAAAACTTCTTCCGATGTGGAAAGTCTGTCGCTAGCAAGCCGTGCACACGCCGTAAGCGTTACTACCCCTATCAGTTGTCATGGAGAATGTTCCAGACGGTCGTCTGGCTTACCCTGTACTGGCGGGCCAACTGCCTGGTATTGACACGGTGGTCGCCTTCCACAGTGTCAATCACATTTATCTCCATGTCTGGTGTCCGATCATTTCGGGTACGTTCTTCATTATTTCCTGCTTCCTAAAACAAACCTGTCTCAGACAAACGGCAAAAACTGTTGCAAACATTCAATGCTATGATTTTTGTTGGCGGGGATAGGTCTCCTCATAAAATCTTGCTGTCCGCCGCCCGTTGCCATTTGCCTTTCCGTAAGTAAACACCATGTCGACAACCTGTCGATTCGAATGCGTAACTATTGTGTACAACCCTGTATCACATCCAGTGCAAGGTCAGTCAGCAAGAGAAGTGAATCGGACACATTACCAATTACTATGGCAGGAGAGGCCTAGGACATGGCGTATGAGGAATAGTACCACCCTCTAGGAGGAAATCATGCATACTGTAACTATGGCTGCATAGTACAGCCCGTATTAGACCCCAGTATCAGTAACAAACTATGATCGAATATATGGTCTCTAGCATGGAAACCATGCATTTCCAGACATAAGTTCATTAGATGTCTGTTGTTCCGTACCCTCTCATCGATCAAATCCCAGAGTTTGTGCTCGTGGAAAAAATCACCTCTATACTGCTATGAAGGGGAATGATTGGACAAAACAAGTAATAATTTGTACAGTACAAAAATTTTTATCGAACCAGTACTTTTTATAGGAACTATGTTATAGATTACCAAGGAAAACAGTAGAAAATAACATTAAATATCCTCTGAGTCACATTACAGTGATTTATATGCGATAACGAAGAGGAATGCTGAATTTCCATGTTGGTCGATTCACTACAGTCGAATTGAAATTACTTGATAGTTGACAGTTGACGGGTTGGAACTGGTTTCCGACAACCAGAGCGCTCAAAGGCACGTCCGAAGCGTTGGCCTTTGCCAAGCTGCCACAGTAATGGTCAGTTCACCTTGTCCGGCTGTCTTTCTTGCTGTGTTTGGATTCCGAATTCTTGGTCTGGCCCTTTATTTCCGTATTTCATCAGACATGATAACCACACCACAACAACACACACACACACACACACACACACACACACACACACACACACACACAACGATGCTGATGAAATAGACACCTGCCATAGAAAGCACTACCTAAACACTACTGGATCCTTCCGCACCACACGCGGCCAGACGCAATTCAACATCACACATTCGGTTATCATAGTCACAGATATGGACTTACATTAGATAACCGTCATATGACACTGCGTGAAGCCAAGGTTTTGAAGGCTGCAATTGATTGGTGCTGCTGGAACGTCAGAGTCATAAATGCAACAACTCCTGGCATAGTAATGTCATAGTGCAGTAGTTAGCGCATTAACGTTTTATTTAAAAGTTCGTAGGTTCGAAACTTGAGAAACACGGCGACTTTTTTAAGTTTCTAAATCTAATCAAGACACTTTCATTATTATAACGGATTCAAATGTAATTTTTTAATCTTGTAATACTTCTCTGCATCATTTTCATCATCGTATTGACTTTCTTATTTGCCTTTATTTTTCTTTGTATAATTCTCCCTTCAGTTGGAAACTGGCAGCCGGCCGCTGTGGCCGAGAGGTTCTAGGCGCTTCAGTCTGACGCCGCGCGACCGCTACGGTCGCAGGTTCGAATCCTGCATCGGGCATGGATGTGTTTGATGTCCTTAGGTTAGTTAGGATTGAGTAGTTCTAAGTTATAGGGAACTGATGACCTCAGAAGTTAAGTCCCATAGTGCTCAGAGCCATTTTTTGAATCGGCCAGTCTCGCCTATAATATACAACCAAGTTCCAACCATGGTTGATCATCGGTTGGTAAAGCGTCAGTTATTGAACGATATCGAGAAATGACAGTTTGTTTTTTATCGCTGAAACTGAATTATTTCTGTCTTGAGTTTACTCATAGAGGATAGCTTTAATCTGTGAACAAAGCGATCGCGATTTTTATTGCTACCGCACTAAAGACTTATAGTCTTAGGTGGAGATTTCAATTTACCAAATATAGACTGGGACACTCAGATGTTTAGGACGGGTGGTAGGGACAGAGCATCGAGTCACATTATACTGAGTGCATTATCCGAAAATTAACTCCAGCAATTAAACAGAGAACCGACTCGTGAAGATAACATCTTGGACCTACTGATAACAAACAGACCCGAACTTTTTGACTCTGTAAGTGCAGAACAGGGAATCAGTGATCATAAGGCCGTTGCAGCATCCCTGAATATGGAAGTTAATAGGAATATATAATAAGGGAGGAAGGTTTATCTGTTTAGCAAGAGTATTAGAAGGCAGATTTCAGACTACCTAACAGATCAAAACGAAAATTTCTGTTCCGACACTGACAATGTTGAGTGTTTATGGAAAAAGTTCAAGGCAATCGTAAAATGCGTTTTAGACAGGTACGTGCCGAGTAAAACTGTGAGGGACGGGAAAAACCCACCGTGGTTCAACAACAAAGTTAGGAAACTACTGCGAAAGCAAAGAGAGCTTCACTTCAAGTTTAAACGCGGCCAAAACCTCTCAGACAAAGCTAAACGATGTCAAAGTCAGCGTAAGGATGGCTATACGTGAAGCGTTCAGTGACTTCGAAAGTAAAATTCTATGTACCGACTTGACAGAAAACCCTAGGAAGTTCTCGTCTCACGTTAAATCAGTAAGTGGCTCGAAACAGCATATCCAGACACTCCAGGATGAGGATGGCATTGAACAGAGGATGACACTCGTAAAGCTGAAATACTGAACACCTTTTTCCAAAGCTGTTTCACAGAGGAAGACCGCACTGCAGTTCCTTCTCTAAATCCTCCCACAAACGAAAAAATGGCTGACATCGAAATAAGTGTCCAAGGAATAGAAAAGCAACTGGAATCACTCAACAGAGGAAAATCTACTGCCACTGGACCTGACGGGATACCAATTCGATTCTACACAGAGTATGCGAAAGAACTTGCCCCCCTTCTAACAGCCGTGTACCGCAAGTCTCTAGAGGAACGGAAGGTTCCAAATGATTGGAAAAGAGCACAGGTAGTCCCAATCTTCAAGAAGGGTCGTCGAGCAGATGCGCAAAACTATAGACCTATATCTCTGACGTCGATCTGTTATAGAATTTTAGGACATGTTTTTTGCTCGAGTATCATGTCGTTTTTGGAAACCCAGAATGTACTCTGTAGGAATCAACATGGATTCCGGAAACAGCGATCGTGTGAGACCCAACTCACTTTATCTGTTCATGAGACCCAGAAAATATTAGATACAGGCTCCCAGGTAGATGCTATTTTCCTTGACTTCCGGAAGGCGTACGATACAGCTCCGCACTGTCGCCTAATAAACAAAGTAAGAGCCTACGGAATATCAGACCAGCTGTGTGGCTGGATGGAAGAGTTTTTAGCAAACAGAACACAGCATGTTGTTATCAATGGAGAGACGTCTACAGACGTTAAAGTAACCTCTGGCGTGCCACAGGGGAGTGTTATGGGACCATTGCTTTTCACAATATACATAAATAGCCTAGTAGATAGTGTCGGGAGTTCCATGCGGCTTTTCGCGGATGATGCTGTAGTATACATAGAAGTTGCAGCATTAGTAAATTGTAACGAAATGCAGGAAGATCTGCAGCGGATAGGCACTTGGTGCAGGGAGTGGCAACTGACCCTTAACATAGACAAATGTAATGTATTGCGAATACATAGAAAGAAGGATCCTTTATTGTATGATTATATGATAGCAGAACAAACACTGGTAGCAGTTACTTCTGTAATATATCTGGGAGTACGCGTGCGGAACGATTTGAAGTGGAATGATCATATAAAATTAATTGTTGGTAAGGCGGGTACCAGGTTGAGATTCATTGGGAGAGTCCTTAGAAAATGTAGTCCATCAACAAAGGAGGTGGCTTACAAAACACTCGTTCGACCTATACTTGAGTATTGCTCATAAGTGTGGGATTCGTACCAGATCGGGTTGACGGAGGAGATAGAGAAGATCCAAAGAAGAGCGGCGCGTTTCGTCACAGGGTTATTTGATAACCATGATAGCGTTACGGAGATGTTTAGCAATCTCAAGTGGCAGACTGTGCAAGAGAGGCGCTCTGCATCGCGGTGTAGCTTGCTCGCCAGGTTTCGAGAGGGTGCGTTTCTGGATGAGGTATCGAATATATTGCTTCCCCCTACTTATACCTCCCGAGGAGATCACGAACGTAAAATTAGAGAGATTCGAGCACGCACGGAGGCTTTCAGACAGTCGTTCTTCCCGCGAACCATACGCGACTGGAACCGAAAAGGGAGGTAATGACAGTGGCACGTAAAGTGCCCTCCGCCACACACCGTTGGGTGGCTTGCGGAGTGTGAATGTAGCTGTAGATGTAGATTGCTGACTGCAGTTTTCTCGGATACATTGCACATCACGAGGTTGTTGCTAGGTCGAGATATGATTTTAAATTCAGGGCTACAAAACGCATCATCTGCCGCATTTCAGTCATTGGTCACCCAAAATCAGCTGTAGAGAGAGCATCTCACATTTCCGCCATACATGACGATCGCATCTTCTACATCTACATCTATATCTACATCTACATCCATACTCCGCAAGCCACCTGACGGTGTGTGGCGGAGGGTACCTTGAGTACCTCTATCGGTTCTCCCTTCTATTCCAGTCTCGTATTGTCCGCGGAAAGAAGGATTGTCGGTATGCTTCAGTGTGGGCTCTAATCTCTCTGACTTTATCCTCATGGTCTCTTCGCGAGATACACGTAGGAGGGAGCAATATACTGCTTGACTCTTCGGTGAAGGTATGTTCTCTAAACTTTAACAAAAGCTGAGCATCTCTCCTGCAGAGTCTTCCACTGGAGTTTATCTATCATCTCCGTAACGCTTTCGCGATTACTAAATGATCCTGTAAAGAAGCGCGCTGCTCTCTGTTGGTTCTTCTCTATCTCTTCTATCAACCCTATCTGGTATGGTTCCCACATTGCTGAGCAGAATTCAAGCAGTGGGCGAACAAGCGTACTGTAACCTACTTCCTTTGTTTTCGGATTGCAGTTCCTTAGGATTCTTCCAGTGAATCTCAGTCTGGCATCTGCTTTACCGACGATCAACTTTATATGATCATTCCATTTTAAATCACTCCTAATGCGTACTCCCAGATAATTTATGTAATTAACTGCTTCCAGTTGCTGACCTGCTATTTCGTAGCTAAATGATAAGGGATCTTTCTTTCTATGTATTCGCAGCACATTACACTTGTCTACATTGAGATTCAATTGCCATTCCCTGCACCATGCGTCAATTCGCTGCAGATCCTCCTGCATTTCAGTACATTTTTCCATTGTTACAACCTCTCGATACACCACAGCATCATCTGCAAAAAGCCTCAGTGAACTTCCGATGTCATCCACAAGGTCATTTATGTATATTGTTAATAGCAACGGTCCTACGACACTCCCCTGCGGCACACCTGAAATCACTCTTACTTCAGAAGACTTCTCTCCATTGAAAATGACATGCTGCGTTCTGTTATCTAGGAACTCTTCAATCCATTCACACAATTGGTCTGATAGTCCATATGCTCTTACTTTGTTCATTAAACGACTGTGGGGAACTGTATCGAACGCCTTGCGGAAGTCAAGAAACACGGCATCTACCTGTGAACCCGTGTCTATGGCCCTCTGAGTCTCGTGGACGAAAAGCGCGAGCTGGGTTTCACAGGACCGTCTTTTTCGAAACCCATGCTGATTCCTACAGAGTAGATTTCTAGTCTCCAGAAAAGTCATTATACTCGAACATAATACGTGTTTCCAAAATTCTGCAACTGATCGACGTTAGAGATATAGGTCTATAGTTCTGCACATCTGTTCACCGTCCCTTCCAACATTGCTCCGCGTTACACATTTACAGCATTTGTGTAGTGACCCGCCCAGGTACACAGACTAGAGCAACGTTTGTGTATCACCTATATCCGAGCGGTAGCCGGCAGCCGATGTCGCAACAGTGAAGCGGCAAGTGACAGAAGTCAACTATCAAGTAATTTTAATCGGACTTTAGTAGACTTTACCTGACGCGAATGGTCTCACTTGGATACAAGTGTCTACTGTTCGAAGACTGGTTTGATGCAGCTCTCATGCTGTTCTGTCCTCTGAGAGCCTCTTCATCTCCGAATAACTACTGCAACTCACATCTTTCTGAATCTGCTTATTACATTCATCTCTGTATCTCCCTCTACTATTTTATCTTTCACGCTTCCCTCCAATACTGAACTGGTTGTTCAAAAATGTTCAAATGTGTGTGAAATTTTATAGGACTTAACAGTCCCTAAGTTTACACACTACTTAGCCTAAGTTAACCTAAGGACAAACACACACATCCATGCCGGAGGGAGGACTCGAACCTCCACCGGGACCAGCCCTACAGTCCACGACTGCAGCGCCCTAGACCGCTCGGCTAATCCCGCGCGGCAACTGGTTGTTCCTTGATGTCTAAGACTGTGCCCTGTGTGTGCTGAAGGTTCTTGCCGTTTGTGGCTCAGATGCAGCAACAGTTGCGGAATTGGTTTCTTGTGCGTTGGGAAGCAGTTTTATTTCTTTTCTTCTTTTATTACCACGTCTGTGTGGTTTTCCCTTCTTCTGCAGTTGTGGTATCTTGTCTGTTAACGTTAAATAATGTAGCTACTGTATTCTGTACATGTTTTCTGTGTTCCACATCCCCTAACTTGCACCGAGCGAGGTGGCGCAGTGATTAGCACACTGGGCTCGCATTCGGGAGGACGACGGCTCAAACCCGCGTCCGGCCCTCCTGATTTAGGTTTTTCCTGATTTCCCTAAATTACTTCAGGCGAATGCCAACATGGTTCCTTTGAAAGCGCACGACTGACATACTTCCCTAATCCGATGGGGCCGATAACCTCGCTGTTTGGTATCCTCCCCCAAGTCAACAAACCACTAATTGGCCTTAAAGTGTACTAAAGAAAACTTCACGTTTTTTAATACATACACGAAGCCTTTCTGCAAGAGATGAGGTCTAATGCTGTTTATTATCAATTTTTTGTTCTTAAAGAACTGGACATTTTTAGTAAATATGTGAAACTTACAATAAAATCATAAATAAACTGTTGTGTAATGTAGCAGTTCACATATCCTAGGGTCAATTTGAAACCTAAAAAAAGACAAATCTAGCTTCTTGTTCGTGTTGTTACTGCAGTTTATTGCTCTAAAGGCTCTCCCGTTTGTAAAAACCATTCTCTAGACCAATATAAATAATTTTGATTCGCTTTCGCTTTCACACGATCTCAGCGAACTCAGTAGGATAACTTCCTAGCCGCTTGGAGCGCTGCAATCGCAGTGAGTAAGAAAAAAGAGACGCAGTGCCGTGACTGTTAAGTTAGATTGTTAGCGCTCGGAAACAAAGCACCATCACCGCTACTCTCATAGTGGTCGTAATTTTGTGATAGTGCCTGACAAACGTTATTACATCAGTTAAAATAGATGTCAAATCCCACGGCAAATGGGCTGCTCCCGTCTTGTCTGAATATAAAACACAGTGTACTAAAATGTGGCGCCACAAACACGCATTAGGAGGTCCTCTAGCCAGGCCAAGAAGCCATGCGCCACAGGACTCTGTTGTGTGTGAAGACGAGCAAAAGGACCTCACCTCATTCGCGTGGTTGGAAGGGAGGACCTCTTTACTATGCCCAGCAGACTGTCCGTCACCTCCATTACTCACCGTATTGTTTGAGCTGAAATGCAACCACTATCATTAGTTGTGTACGTTAATGACCTCTCGTCTGTTACATTGCCAAATGCTAAGTTTGTTTTGTTTGTAGATGATACAAACATTGCAGTAAATAGAAAGTCAAGTACAGATTTAGCAATGGCTGCTAATCAAATTCTCACTGGCATTAATAAACGGCTTAAAGCTAATTGTCATTAAACTTAGAAAAGGCTGAATATATGCAGTTTACAAACTGTAAGAAATTTCCTCCCCAAATGCGTATAAACATATGAAGACATGCGAGTAGCATGGTAAATTTCTAGGATTACAACTCGATAATAAATTCAGTTGGGAAAAGCGCATCACAGAATTGCTGAAGCGCCTAAACGAGTCTGTATTTGCAGTACGAATGATGTCAGATGTCGGAGGTATAAATATGAAAAAACTTGCATACTTTGATTACTTTTATTCTATTATGCCATGGGGGACCATATTTTGCGGTATCTCCTCAAACCAAGCAAAAATTTTTAGAGTGGAAAAGCGTGTAATAACACTCATTAGTGATGTAAATTCAATAACATCGTGTAGGAACCTGATCAAGGAACATTGTATTCTAATCACTGCTTCTCAGTATATTTATTCCATATATTGCATAACAGCTTACCTATTTCCAACCAATAGCTCAATACACAGTATCAATACCAGGAATAAGAACAATCTACATGAAGACCTAAAATCACTTACCTTGGTCCAGAAAGGGGTCCAATATTCAGAAACACGCATTTTCAATAAATTGCCAGCAACCATAAAAAACTTAGTTTTAGATAAAGCACAGTTTAAACAGCGTTTGAAAGACTGTTTGGTAGGCAACTCGTTCTATTTTACAGATGAATATCTTAGGGACAGTTAGATCAGATTAAGAAAAAATATCTGTTAGATTTCAATTCTGATAGCATGTGGTCATAACAGTCAAGATAAATTATTTTGTATGATAAATTTATTAAAAGTGCGGAACTATGTTTCATTCTGAAAATGTATTGAGCCTGTAAATATTAGCAGTTCCAGTACACTGTGATATATTCACACATCTTCACAGTCTCCTGGCAAACCATCAGTCAAGTGAGTATTATACTGAAATGTTCTGTATTTTTTATGTAATACTTTCTGACATGTTCCACACCCACGAGAATCATCTCATTTTCGGGTCTTTGGAACGAAACTGAATCTGATCTAATCTTAAAAATTTTTCGTGCCCTTCATGATTATTGCTGGACAAGCAAATAGCAAAAAATGGGTCTGAGCCCTGTGGGACTTAACTGCTGAGGTCATCAGTCCCCTAGAACTTAGAACTACGTAAACCTATAACCTAAGGACATCACACACATCCACGCCCAAGGTAGGATTCGAACCTGCGACCGTAGCGGTCGCGGGGTTCCAGACTGTAGCGCCTGGAACCGCTCGGCCACTCCAGCCGGCAGCAAATAGCACATATATAGCTAGCACAGTAAGAGAACCCGGCCACAACGTTTCATTTCCGAAAAAACGTCACGTTACTGTTAATGCAAAGAAAAGAAGCAATCGATTCGACGATGTAGAGCGCAGTGTGAGTGGAGTTCGTAAATGAGTGCAGCGAGAAACAAAATTCGTCAGTTCATTCACGAAGTAAAATGACATTTCAAAGAGTCAACAGTTTCAGGTCTCGCTTTATTTCATCGCGTGACTTCGAATGAGTGCAGAACGCGTGTAACGATGGCAGGAACTTGAGTATTTCATTTCGAGCTGCGATCTATTCGCCAGTAAGGGAAGTATTTGACTGTTGTAATGTTCTGAATTATATAGACGCCCGGAAGCGCGGGCAAACTAACCCCGATCGGCGGGCGGAACGTAAAACGGGCGCACCCGAACGATACGGCGCCGATTGATTCATGCTGTTTGGTTAGCGTAATGAGAAACGTGGGACAATGGCGGCTCAGTATAAAGTCAAATAGTGGGATTAATTCCTACAAGTCAATAATGTAGAGGCCTAACAGTAATTGGGACTGGAGTATTTGTCATGTCTGTCGTAATACAGTGAACAGACTCTAAAAAAGAGTCGAGTGTGCACTAATTTTCCCCAAGACAATATCGAATGCAATACCGGACGTCTCCCCAGCCAAGCCAACAAACAGTAGCACATTGCCCCGGCGAATGGTACTTTCCGCTCACAACTGGTTCCGCTCACAACTGGACACAGATTGTCACCGAATTTCGCCACCGACAATGTTTTATGTCACCGGCCTGATGTTGCTGTTGTTAATTAAATTTTTTGCTGTCATCGTGATACAAATGGTAAGTAAATGCTAGAAAATTTTGGAACATGTAGCCATTACGGCCCAACCGGTAAACGAATCGAAGCCATTCGTCCACACACTATGTGATCGAAATGGCTCTGAAACAGAATGACAGAGAAAAGGCCGAAATTCGAAACGCCTCTTTCCAAAACTGTTTCACATGGCAATCGATAAAATCAGAAACCCATCATGTTCGCATTTTTTGCAAAATAATGTAATGGCGGATTATGTATCTTCCAAGGTAACGACATTAATTGTGATAGAAATACCTCATGTCCACCACATAATGGCTTCCATGTTCATCATCATCATCATCATCAGCCAATTCAATCATTAAATGATGTGGCCTCTTCGAGTCGTGGATTCAGGTAGGCTTTCAGCAGTCTTCTCCAAGTGGGACGGTCTTGGGCAGTTCTCTGCCAGGTGTTACCAGCGATCTTCTTGATGCCTTTGTCCCATCTGTCTGGTGGTCTTCCTCTAGGCCTCCAGTGCTCCCTCGGACTCCACTCCAGTACTAGCTTCGTCCATCTGCTGTCTTTTCTTCTTGCGACGTGGCCAGCCCACTGCCATTACAAGGAACCTACTGTCTCTAAGATGTCATTAACCTTCGTCACAGACCGGATGTCATCTGCCCTTTTCCTGTCCTTTCTTGTATAGCCCAGCATTGATCTCTCCATGACTCTCTGTGCTGTCCTAAGTTTCCCTTTTGTAAATGAGTTCAGTGTCCATGTCTCGCAGCCATACGTCATCACAGGAAGAATGCATTGATGTTATGAGATAGTAAATTTTACTGTTCTGTCCAGAAATGTCTCATGTTCAGTGACATGAGGCGTTTGGGTCACCTGTCTTCTGACTTGTTTGATGCGGCCCGTCACGAATCCCCCTCCTGTGCCAACCTCTTCATCTCAGAGTAGCACTTGCAACCTACGTCCTCAATTATTTCATGTATGTATTCCAATCTCTGTCTTCCACTACACTTCTTACCCTCTCCAGCGCCCTCTAGCACCATCGAAATTGTTCCCTATGGTCTTAATAGATGCCCTATAATCCTGTCCCTTCTTCTTGGCAGTTTTTTCCACATTTTCCTTTCCTCTCCGATTCTGCACAGAACCTCCTCATTCCTTACCTTATCAGTCCACCTAATTTTCAACATTCGTCTGTAGCACCACATCTCAAATGCTTCGATTCTCTTTTGTTCCGGTTTTCCCACAGTCCATGTTTCACACCCATACAATGCTGTGCTCAGAGCGTTCGTTCTCAGAAATTTCTTCCTCAGATGAAGACCTATGTGTAATACTAGCAGACATCTCTTGGCCAGGAATGCCCTTTTTGCCAGTGCTAGTCTGCTTTTGATGTCCTCCTTGGTCCGTCCGTCGTGGTTTATTTTGCTGCCTAGGTAGCAGAATTGCTTAACTTCATCTACTTCATGACCAACTGTCCTGATGTTAAGTTTCTCGCTATTTCTCATTACTTTTTCGTCTTTCTTCGATTTACACTCATTCCATATTCTGTACTCAGTACACCGTTCGTACCACTCAGCAGATCCTGTAATTCTTCTTCACTTTCACTGAGGATAGCAATGTCATCAGGGAATTTTAACGTTTAACGTTCATATCCCTACACCATGAATTTTAATTCCACTCTTGAACTTTTTTTTTTAATTTCTACATTGCTTCTTCAATGTACTCATTGAACAGCAGGGGTAAAAGACTACATCCCCGTCTTAAACACTTTTTAATACGAGCACTTCACTCTTTCTCTTCCACTGTTATTATTACCTCTTGACTCTTGTACATGTTGTATACCGCCAGTCTTTCCATATAACTTACTCCTACTCAGAATTTCGAACATCTTGCACCATTTGACAGAGTCGAACACTTTTTACAGGTCGATAAATCCTACGAAAGTCTCATAATTTTTCTTTAGTCTTGCTTCCATTATCAGCCGCATGTCAAAACTGTCTCTCTGGTACCTTTACCCTTTCCAAAGCCAAACTGATCGTTATCTAACACATCCTCAATTGTTCTGTATATTATTCTTGTCAACAACTTCAATTAATTTAGCGCCTGAAACTTCCTGTCAGATTAAAACTGTGCGCCCGACCGAGACTCGAACTCTGGATAGGTCCTTTCGCGGGCAAGTGCTCTACCATCTGAGCTACCGAAGCACGAATCACGTCCGGTCCTCACAGCTTTACTTCTGCCAGTATCTCGTCTCCTACCTTCCAAACTTTACAGAAGCTCTTCTGCGAACCTTGCAGAACTAGCACTCCTAAAAGAAAGGATACTGCGGAGACATGGCACACAGTTTTGATCTGCCAGGAAGTTTCATATCAGCGCACATTCCGCTGCAGAGTGAAAATCTCACTCTCGAATTTAGCACTTATCAGCTCTTGCACTCTTTGGAATGGTGCGGATGATGCTTCCCCAAAGTCAGATGGTATATCGCCAGTCGCATACATTCTGCACACCAACATGAATACTCGTTTTGTTGCCACTTCCACCAATGATTTTAGAAATTCTTATGGAATATTTTCTACCCCTTCTGCCTTATCTGATCTTAAGTCTTCAAAGGTCTTTGAAATTGTGATTGTAATACTGGATCCCGTATCTCTTCCCTATCGACTCCTGTTTCTTCTTCTATCACCGCAGACAAGTCTTCCCCCTCATAGAGGCTTTCAGTGTATTCTTTCCACCTATCCGCTCTCTCCTGTGCATTTAACATTATAATTCCCATTGCACTCTTAATGTTTCCACCCGAGCTTTTAATTTTACCGAGGGTTGTTTTGAATTTTCAATATACTAATCAATCCTTCCAATAATCATTTCTTGTTCGATATCTCCACATTTTTCAAACAGTCATTTCGCCTTAGCTGCCCTGCACTTCTTATTCAGTTCTTTCTTAGGCGACTTGTATTTCTATATGCCTGAATTTCCCTGAACAATTTTTGTGACATCCTTCTTTCATTAATCAAATGAAGTGCTTCTACTGTTACCCATTGTTTCTTCGTAGTTACTTCCTTTGTACCTATGTTTTCCTGTCCATCATCTGTGATTACCCTTTTCAGAGATGTCCATTCCTCTTCAACTGTACTGCCTAATGGGCTATTCTTTATTGCTGTATCTATAACCCTAGAGAACTTCAAGTGTATCTCTTCATTCCTTAGTATTTCCGTGTCCCACTTCTTTGCGTATTGATCCTTCCTGACTAGTCTCTTAAACTTAAGGCTACACTTCATCACCACTAAATTGTGATCTGAATCTGTGTCTGCTTCTGGGCATGCCTTACAATCCAGTATCTGATTTCGGAATCTCTTCCTGACTATGAAGTAATTTAAGTGAAATAATCTTCCTGTATCTCCAAGTCTTTTCCAAGTATACCTCCCACTCTTGTCATTCATGAACAGAGCATTCGCTATTACTAGCTGAAATTTATTACAGGATTCAATTATTTCTTCTCCTCTCTCATTTATAGTACCTAACCCTTTTCTTACACACCTTCACCTACAACTGCATTCCAGTCACCCATGGCTATTAGATTTTCATCTCCCTTCACGTACTGTATTACCCTTTTAATATCCTCATATACTTTCACTATCTATTCGTCTTCAGCTTGCGATGTCGGCATGTATACCTGAACTAACGTTATCGGTGTTTGTTTGCTGTCGATTCTGATAAGAACAACCCTATCACTGAACTGTTCATAGTTACGCACTCTCTGCACTACCTTCCTATTCATAACGAACCCTACTCCCATTGTACCACTTTGTGCAGGTGTTGGTGCTGATATTATCCTATACTCATAGGAAAAGAAGTCCTTGTCTTCTTTCCTTTACGCTTCACTGACCCACACCATATCTAGATTTCTACACTACTGGCCATTAAAATTGTCACACCAAGAAGAAATGCACATTATAAAGGAGTATTCATGGGACAAATATATTATACTAGAACTGATATGTGATTACATTTTCACGCAGTTTGGATGCATAGATCCTGAGAAATCAGTACCCAGAACAACCACCTGGGCATTGAGTCAAACAGAGCATGGATGGCGTGTACAGGTACAGCTGCCCATGCAGCTTCAACATGATACCACAGTATATCAAGAGTAGCGACTGGCGTATTGTGACGAGCCAGTTGCTCGGCCACCATTGACCAGACGTTTTCAATTGGTGAGAGATCTGGAGACTGTGCTGGCCAGGGCAGCAGTCGAACATTTTCTGTATCCAGAAAGGCCCGTACAGGACCTGCAACATGCGGTCGTGCATTATCCCGTTGAAATGTAGGGTTTCGTAGGGATCGAATGAAGGGTAGAGCCACGGGTCGTAACATATCTGAAATGCAACGTCCACTGTTCAAAGTGCCGTCAGTGCGAACAAGAGGTTACCGAGACGCGTAACCAATGGCACCCCATACCATCACACCGGGTGATAGGCCAGTATGGCGATGACGAATACACACATCCAATGGGCGTTCACCGCGATGTCGCCAAACACGGATGCGACCATCATGATGCTGTAAACAGAACCTGGATTCATCCGAAAAAATGACGTTTTGCCATTCGTGCACCCAGGTTCGTCGTTGAGTATACCATCGCAGGCGCTCCTGTCAGTGACGCAGCGTCAAGGGTAACCGCAGCCATGGTCTCCGAGCTGATAGTCCATGCTGCTGCAAACGTCGTCGAACTGTTGTTGTCTTTCAAACGTCCCCATCTGTTGACTGAGGGATCGAGACATGGCTGCACGATCCGTTACAGCCATGCGGATAAGATGCCTGTCACCTCGACTGCTGGTGATACGAGGCCGTTGGGATCCAGCACGGCATTCCGTATTGCTCTCCTGAACCCACCTATTCCACACTCTGCTAGCAGTTATCGGATCTCGACCAACGCGAGCAGCAATATCGCGATACGATGAACCGCAATCGCGATAGGCTACAATCCGACCATTATCAGAGTCGAAAACGTGATGGTACGCGTTTCTGCTCCTTACACGAGGCATCACAACAACGTTTCATCAGGCAACGACGGTTAACTGCTGTTTGTGTATGTGAAATCGGTTGGAAACTTTCCTCATGTCAGCACGGCGCCAACCTTGTGTGAATGCTGTGAAAAGTTAATCATTTACATATCACAGCATCTTCTTCCTGTAGGTAAATTTCGCGTCTGTAGCACGTCATCTTCGTGGTGTAGCAATTTTAATGGCCAGTAGTGTAGCTTTCCTGATATGTTAAAACTTCTGACTTTCCATGCCGCAACCTGTAGAAGGTTCTCCTCTCATTGGTTATTCGGTCTCTCTCTCATGGTCACCTCCCCCTTGGCAGCCCCTCCCGGAGATTCGAATGGGGGACTAATCTGGAATCTTTTGCCGATGGGGAGAACATCTACATCTACATCTACATTTATACTCCGCAAGCCACCCAAAGGTGTGTGGCGGAGGGCGTTTTACGTGCCACTGTCATTACCTCCTTTTCCTGTTCCAGTCGCGTATGGTTCGCGGGAAGAACGACTGTCTGAAAGCCTCCGTGCGTGCTCGAATCTCTCTAATTTTACGTTCGTGATCTCCTCGGGAGGTGTAAGTAGGGGGAAGCAATATATTCGATACCTCATCCAGAAACGCACCCTCTCGAAACCTGGCGAGCAAGCTACACCGCGATGCAGAGCGCCTCTCTTGCACAGTCTGCCACTTGAGTTTGCTAAACATCTCCGTAACGCTATCACGGTTACCAAATAACCCTGTGACGAAACGCGCCGCTCTTCTTTGGATCTTCTCTATCTCCTCCGTCAAACCGATCTGGTACGGATCCCACACTGATGAGCAATACTCAATTATAGGTCGAACGAGTGTTTTGTAAGCCACCTCCTTTGTTGATGGACTACATTTTCTAAGGACTCTCCCAATGAATCTCAACCTGGTACCCGCCTTACCAACAATTAATTTTATATGATCATTCCACTTCAAATCGTTCCGCACGCATACTCCCAGATATTTTATAGAAGTAACTGCTACCAGTGTTTGTTCCGCTTTCATATAATCATACAATAAAGGATCCTTCTTTCTATGTATTCGCAATACATTACATTTGTCTATGTTAAGGGACAGTTGCCACTCCCTGCACCAAGTGCCTATCCGCTGCAGATCTTCCTGCATTTCGCTACAATTTTCTAATGCTGCAACATCGCTGTATACTACAGCATCATCCGCGAAAAGCCGCATGGAACTTCCGACACTATCTACTAGGTCATTTATATATATTGTGAAAAGCAATGGTCCCATAACACTCCCCTGTGGCACGCCAGAGGTTACTTTAACGTCTGTAGACGTCTCTCCATTGATAACAACATGCTGTGTTCTGTTTGCTAAAAACTCTTCCATCCAGCCACACAGCTGGTCTGATATTCCGTAGGCTCTTACTTTGTTTATCAGGCGACAGTGCGGAACTGTATCGAACGCCTTCCGGAAGTCAAGAAAAATAGCATCTACCTGGGAGCCTGTATCTAATATTTTCTCGGTATCATGAACAAATAAAGCGAGTTGGGTCTCACACGATCGCTGTTTCCGGAATCCATGTTGATTCCTACATAGTAGATTCTGGGTATCCAGAAACGACATGATACTCGAGCAAAAAACATGTTCTAAAATTCTACAACAGATCGACGTCAGAGATATAGGTCTATAGCTACGGTCGCAGGTTCGAATCCTGCCTTGGGCATGGATGTGTGTTTCCGGAATCCATGTTGATTCCTACATAGTAGATTCTGGGTATCCAGAAACGACATGATACTCGAGCAAAAAACATGTTCTAAAATTCTACAACAGATCGACGTCAGAGATATAGGTCTATAGCTACGGTCGCAGGTTCGAATCCTGCCTTGGGCATGGATGTGTGTAATGTCCTTAGGTTAGTTAGGTTTAAGTAGTTCTAAGCTCTAGGGGACTGATGCTCAGAGCCATTTGAATCATTTTTAGCCACAAACTACAAGGGAAAGGATGTTTCGCCCTGAGCTCATGGTTTACAACGCAGCACGTATGGTACACTATTTTGTAATTGATTCATTACTAAATCGCACTAAACGCCATTTGTTGCAATTCATTTGATGAAAAAACTCCTCATGCCCACACTTTTGAGCAGAAACCCCTTATCCAATAGTTATACATTTTAATATTTCCTTTCCTTTAACAGGTGCACTATACGATCAAAAGTATCCGGACACCCCCAAAAACAATACATTTTTCATATTAGGTGCATTGTGGTGCCACCTACTGCCAGTTACTCCATATCAGAGACCTCAGTAGTCATTAGACATCGTGAGAGAGCAGAATGGGGCGCTTCGCGAAACCCAAGAACTTCGAATGTGGTCAGGTGATTGGGTGTCACTTGTGTCATACGCCTGTACGTGAGATTTCCACACTCCTAAACATCCGTATGTCCACTGTTCCCGATGTGATAGTGAAGTGGAAACGTGAAGGTAGACGTACAACTCAAAAGCGTACAGGCCGACCTCGTCCGTTGACTGACAGAGAAAGCCGACAGTTGAAAAGGGTCGTAGTGTGTAATAGGCAGAGATCTATTCGGATAGTCACATAGGAATTCCAAACTACATCAGGGTCCACTGCAAGTACTATGACAGTTCTCCGAGACGTCAGAAAACTTGGATTTCATGATCGAGCGGCTGCTCACAAGCCACACATGTCGACGGTAAATGCCAAACGACGCCTCACTTGGTGTAAGGAGCGTAAATATTGGACGATTGAACAGTGGAAAAATGTTGTGTGGAGAGATTAATCACGGTAGACAACGTGGCGATCCGATGGCAGGGTGTGGGTATGGCGAATGCCCGTTGAACATCTTCTACCAGCGTGTGTAGTGCCGACAGTAAAATTCGGAGGCAGTGGTGTTATGGTGTGTTCTTGTTTTTCAAGGAGAGGGCTTGCACCCCTTGTTTAGCGTGGCACTATCACAGCACAGGCCTACATTGATGTTTTAAGCACCTTCTTGCTTCCCACTGTTGAAGAGAAATTCGGAAATGGCGATTGCGTCTTTCAACACGATCGAGCACCAGTTCATAATGCAAATTATTGCCAAGCTTGAGTTACGATGCTGGAAGTGGGTAGCGTTCACGCAACCTCCTCTCCAAAGCAGAACACAAAGGCTCAGTAATACTGAGATGTGGTGACTGTGGTGACGATTCGTTCTCGTGCTCACAAAACCAATGCTGGACGATAAGACATGAGCGAACAGGGTCCTTGTCATCTTGGAACACAAACCACAATTTGGGAACAAATATTATACTACGGAACTTCCATGGCAGTAGCGCGACATTGCAGAGTAGCCATGAGGCCTACGGAATACCGCGATACGGATGCTCGAGTCATCACGTCAACCCTCCGCCCCCCCCCCCCCCCCCCCTACTCCCATGTTACACTCTTGGGACGTGAACTCGGCTAGATGATGGAAAACAAGACGCATCTGAGCAAATGACTTTCCTCAATTGCTCCATGGTCCAGGATTTATGGCTTCGGCACGACATTTTCCTGTTACGAGCATTTTCATCACTGATGAGCAGTTTTCGATTTCCAGCTCGCCCTGCAGTTACCTGCTTATTGAGCTCCGTTCTTGTTGCTTTGGTGCTAACAATGTTCACGACTGCGACTTTCAGTTCTGCAGTAATTGTTGCAACTGTCGTTCTCTTATTTGTCATTGCAAACCCTTTCAGTTAACGTCTGTTACAATCATTCAAAGCGCACTTCCATCCACGTTGTTACTTAGAAAAATTATGTCTTTTCGATTTCCATGTACGCGGTAGGGGAACTCGGGAAAGAACTGGGTATTTGATGTTTAACAAATTTTGTAAGATAAAACAACACAATAAAACACTTATTAAAGATATAAAAAATCACCTTGTATGTAGCTCAACGTGTCTTACTTGAAAACCACTTAAAACTGTATGTCATGATTTTTTTTTTTACATTTTTGTAAGATATTCTTGCACATTTGCCATTTTGCCGCACAATACGGAGCAGAATCATGATAGGCAATTTTTATAACATTATTGTGCAAACGGTGACATTATTTGTAATATCATCTTAGAACTAAGACATAAATTTCTTTAATGAACAAGTTACCCCAAGGAAATGGGATATTCGAAAGAATCGTTAACAATAAGAAAAAATTTAATACTCTTTCGAAAAATGTACAATTATCTTTAATTCTTAATACCAGGTTACGGTTGCTTTTATTGTTAGTGTTACTTTATTGAAACCTGTCACTAGCACGCCAGATCTATTTTTGACTTGCAAATAGACAACGTAACATGCCTAGTTCAAATACACTCCTGGAAATGGAAATAAGAACACATTGACACCGGTGTGTCAGACCCACCATACTTGCTCCGGACACTGCGAGAGGGCTGTACAAGCAATGATCACACGCACGGCACAGCGGACACACCAGGAACCGCGGTGTTGGCCGTCGAATGGCGCTAGCTGCGCAGCATTTGTGCACCGCCGCCGTCAGTGTCAGCCAGTTTGCCGTGGCATACGGAGCTCCATCGCAGTCTTTAACACTGGTAGCATGCCGCGACAGCGTGGACGTGAACCGTATGTGCAGTTGACGGACTTTGAGCGAGGGCGTATAGTGGGCATGCGGGAGGCCGGGTGGACGTACCGCCGAATTGCTCAACACGTGGGGCGTGAGGTCTCCACAGTACATCGATGTTGTCGCCAGTGGTCGGCGGAAGGTGCACGTGCCCGTCGACCTGGGACCGGACCGCAGCGACGCACGGATCCACGCCAAGACCGTAGGATCCTACGCAGTGCCGTAGGGGACCGCACCGCCACTTCCCAGCAAATTAGGGACACTGTTGCTCCTGGGGTATCGGCGAGAACCATTCGCAACCGTCTCCATGGAGCTGGGCTACGGTCCCGCACACCGTTAGGTCGTCTTCCGCCCACGCCCCAACATCGTGCAGCCCGCCTCCAGTGGTGTCGCGACAGGCGTGAATGGAGGGACGAATGGAGACGTGTCGTCTTCAGCGATGAGAGTCGCTTCTGCCTTGGTGCCAATGATGGTCGTATGCGTGTTTGGCGCCGTGCAGGTGAGCGCCACAATCAGGACTGCATACGACCGAGGCACACAGGGCAAACACCCGGCATCATGGTGTGGGGAGCGATCTCCTACACTGGCCGTACACCACTGGTGATCGTCGAGGGGACACTGAATACTGCACGGTACATCCAAACCGTCATCGAACCCATCGTTCTACCATTCCTAGACCGGCAAGGGAACTTGTTGTTCCAACAGGACAATGCACGTCCGCATGTATCCCGTGCCACCCAACGTGCTCTAGAAGGTGTAAGTCAACTACCCTGGCCAGCAAGATCTCCGGATCTGTCCCCCATTGAGCATGTTTGGGACTGGATGAAGCGTCGTCTCACGCGGTCTGCACGTCCAGCACGAACGCTGGTCCAACTGAGGCGCCAGGTGGAAATGGCATGGCAAGCCGTTCCACAGGACTACATCCAGCATCTCTACGATCGTCTCCATGGGAGAATAGCAGCCTGCATTGCTGCGAAAGGTGGATATACACTGTACTAGTGCCGACATTGTGCATGCTCTGTTGCCTGTGTCTATGTGCCTGTGGTTCTGTCAGTGTGATCATGTGATGTATCTGACCCCAGGAATGTGTCAATAAAGTTTCCCCTTCCTGGGACAATGAATTCACGGTGTTCTTATTTCAATTTCCAGGAGTGTAGTTCAAATGGCTCTGAGCACTATGGGACTTAACATCTGAGGTCATCAGTCCCCTAAACTTAGAACTACTTAAACCTAACTAACCTAAGGACATCACCCACGTCCTTGCCCGAGGCAGGATTCGAACCTGCGACCGTAGCAGCAGCGCGGGTCCGGACTGAAACGCCTAAGATGCCCAGTAATAAAGCCTAAAACGCAGTCTTCCCCAGTCATGGTAGGCTATTTCATTCCGCCAGTTGATACGTTAATGATAGTGAGATGTTTCTTCGTTGGCTAATCAGTCTGCTCTCCATTGACGTGATATATGCTACCATTTCCTCTTCTCGTTCTGCAGTGAATACATTTTTAAATTTCCCATCTGATTTGTCAACTCTGTACTTGGCATTTCTTACCATTATGAACGTATCTTTCCAACGCTGATTCGGATACCTTAAACTTCTTAAATGTTATTAAAACTCCTATTTCAGAACATAAAATGACTGAAATTGCTATTTACATTGACTCAGTATCTCTGTGCTGTCTATCAGTCTTTTTAATGCAAGTTTACACCACCTGTAAAAGCTAGGAAATGAAAGAAATATACAGTGTGAAATCTGGTTGCATCAGAAAATGACTATACGGAACGCGACACTATCCCATTTTGCCTAGCCCCGTTCCATCCAAAAACCAAATTTCAGGTTAACAAATATTATGAATGATTTAAGTAAAATGGCTGGGATCGTCAGAGATATTATTTGTGATAATTGCTTATGAAGAAAGAGTCCCTTTATTTAAAATGACGGGATTTGCCACATACAATAGGCCATCTTCAGATTGACTGCAATGTAAAGATTATAGAAGCGCACGGTAATTAGAGAAGTCAGTCTTCCATAACATGTGCAAAGATTAAATTAAAAGGCGTGATCTTTCACGCATTTGCTAGAGCTGGCGACGCGCTGAACAGCTGCGTGTTGTAGAGAACATAAGTGTTTCTACTGGCCGTAATGCCACGCGGTAAAAATGGTTCAAATGGCTCCGAGCTCTATGGGACTTAACATCTGAGGTCGTCAGTCCCCTAGAACTTGATGTTGTTGTGGTCTTCAGTCCTGAGACTGATTTGATGCAGCTCTCCATGCTACGCTATCCTGTGCAAGCTTTTTCATCTCCCAGTAGCTACTGCAACCTACATCCTTCTGAATCTGCTTAGTGTATTCATCTCTTGGTCTCCCTCTACGATTTTTACCCTCCACGCTGCCCTCCAATACTAAATAGGTGATCCCTTGATGCCTCAAAACATGTCCTACCAACCGATCCCTTCTTCTGGTCAAGTTGTGCCACAAACTTCTCTTCTCCCCAATCCTATTCAATACTTCCTCATTAGTTATGTGATCTACCCATCTAATCTTCAGCATTCTTCTGTAGCACCACATTTCGAAAGCTTCTACTCTCTTCTTGTCCAAACTAGTTATCGTCCATGTTTCACTTCCATACATGGCTACACTCCATACAAATACTTTCAGAAATGACTTCCTGACACTTAAATCTTTACTCGATGTTGACAAATTTTTCTTCTTCAGAAACGCTTTCATTGCATTTGCCAATCTACATTTTATATCCTCTCTACTTCGACCATCATCAGTCATTTTGCTCCCCAAATAGCAAAACTCCTTAATTACTTTAAGTGTCTCGTTTCCTAATCTAATTCCCTCAGCATCACCAGACTTAATTAGACTACATTCCATTATCCTTGTTTTGCTTAGAACTACTTAAACCTAAATAACCTAAGGACATCACACACACCCTTTCACGAGGCAGGATTCGGTCGCGCGGCTCCAGGCTGAAGCGCCTAGAACCGCTCGGCCACCCCGGCCGGCGCCACGCGGTAAATAGAGCTCCACAGCGCACCAATTTGATGCATTACGTCAGCTACAAGCAATGACATCTTACTTTGCTTAAAATATGTATGACTAAAAGTACAGTTGTACATATATCATTATACAAGTGCTGCTGTTTAAATAATTAGGGCGGATCACTAATAAAATTGCTTGATTTTAAATAAACTTTATTATATAAATGCACCACTACAAAATTTATATAAACGTTGAAGGATTGCTTAAAGACGTAATTTAAGGAAGGACTGTTGTTTCTTCGTTTTTTCATTTAAAAAGTTTAAATAACAAATTTTTTAAAATGTTTCACCGAATCTATCACCTTTATGTGTTTCGTTTTTACTGACTTCGTCAGTTCATTTATATTTTATTTCCTAAATCTTATACGAACACTGATACTGTGTATTACGGGAAAAAAAAACTTTTAAAAAGACTGTTGTATTTGTTTCACGACTGACATAACCACGTAGTTCTAATTACAAATTTTAATTACTTATGTAAAAATTATTTGCTCTCATGCTAGACTGATTTACTCACACATTATAATTATTTGCAAATGTCGTCTAATAATCCCAGTCTTTCGCAAATCGTGGCATTCTCTAAGAACAATGTTGAAAACTTCGAGCGAAACGGTAAGTCAACTAAAATAACGACCACGTGGAGAACGTATGGAACATGGTAGTCTGTACACACATCTTTGGGCACCAGTGGGCACTAACTATCCAACGTCGCCTAGACAATTATGTGCTACAGCACTGTCTTCGGCAAGCAACTGCAACACATCGCCATTTCCATGGAAACAGCGTCCCCTTGAAATACCAACAAGCACCGCCAGCTGGTGTCCAACGTTCGCACAACCTTTTGCAGTGGTGGATCTGTATTTAAAGTTTATTTAAAGTTGAGCAATTTTATTATGGCTCGCACTAATTATTTATACATCAGCACTCGCATAATGATATAATACATCTATACTGTCAGCCGTAAATGTTTTTACGCAAAGTAAGATCCCACTGGCTCCAGCTGACTTAATTCAGCAAATTGGTGCGCTATCGAGCACTATTTATCGCGAGGCATTACGACCAATAGCACCAGTTACCGTCTTGACAATACGCAGCTGTCCAGCGCGTCGCCAGATCCAGCAAATGGCTGAAGCATCACGCTTTTTTAGTTTAATCTTTGTACATTTCATGCATGACTGACTTCCTTAATTACCATGTACAGTCGTGGACAAAACGAGCGAGACCCCTCGCCTTTTTGTTATGCTGATCCGCACAGCTTTGAAGTTGCTACACAGCATAATAGGCAAGGCGACGAAGTGCTACCAACATACTATGCACAGGCGTGAAATTGACAAACTATCCGAATTTCTCAGACTGTTTTCAATCATGTGTATGACTATATTAATGCTGATTAGTGTGTTAAACACACGCTAATTAGTATGAACTGTACTAATAAAACGAATTTCAGATTATCCAGATAACATAACTGTTTTAGTAAGCCAAAGTACCCCAGATCGTTACGAATTTGCAAAACGGGTTTTACGGGCTGGGTAGACAGACAGACGGTCAAGAAAGTGAGACTAGTAGGGTTCCATTTGTACCGATTTAGGTGACTAAATCCTAACAACGAAAATAGCTACGACAGTTACTGAAGATGAGGGCCGCATAACTAATTCCCCCTACTGTTTATTGGAAATGTTCTAGTTGCAGTCGATACAGCAGCATATTACTCGCAGCTATGCTTTCGATCCAAATCACGTTTACAGGAATGCAAATAAAATCCATTTGCCTATACATGTGGTAATTCAGATCTCAGTATTAATGCCATCGCGTTTTAGAAGTGAAGCATTCCCATTGCTAGCTAGCTTAAGAAACACCTCGGCTAATGAACGTTTTCTGGCTGTGGTGAGTCTAATGGAAAATTCGAAACATTGTGGACTATCTTTGGCAGCTATGTAGAAGTTTGTTTCCTGGGGTGGTGCAGAATTATCCTGCTAAATTTACTCGCTAATAACAATATTTTGTTATTTCGATAAACATCGCGAATTATCGACACATAAGCGGTGACATAAAGGTAGAAAATTATTGTTTTTCAGTCCAGAAAGCTCTATGCAACAGAAACTGCAGATCATTTTTGCCATTTTCATTGCGAAATTGCCGTCTTATTCAAGTCTAGAGTAATAATAGAGGGCTGTTTGCCTGTGTTGTCTGCTAGCGTAGTGAAAGGTGTTGGCTACTCCAAGGGAGGTCTGGTTTGTTTTCGGTTCTTATCCCGATGGAGGCAGATAGACTAGCAGTAAAGCAATTTTAAGAAATCCTCGCGCCTCCAATACGTTTTATTGCTACCTTTATTCTGTCGCGGCGCCCTGTGGATGTAAATATGAAGATCTTGTAGAATTTCATACTTGTTACTGATTACTTTTTACGCTTTTGGCAATAATTGAATTGACTTACGTGTGGCACTGAATGATTTTTAACTGATTTTCGTTATGAATCTTCACGCATTGCTAAATTTGCACAGCAACGGTAATCCAGTATGACTGGTCTGAACGTTGACACAGACCGTTTCACAGCCGAATGCGCATAATATTTTGCTAATTCGTAACGATCTGGGGTATTTTGTCCTACTATAACAGTTGTGTTATCTCGATAAGCTGAAATACATTTTTATTAGTACAGTTCATACTACTTAGCGTTTCTTCTTTCATTTACATCTTATATTTACGTGTTGTGTTTAACACACTAATCAGCATTAATATAGTTATACACATGATTGAAAACAGTCCGACAACCTTCGGATAGTTTGTCAGTTTCACGCCTGTGCATAGTATGTTGGTAGCACTTCGTCGTCTTGCCTGTTATGCTGTGTAGCACTCTTTAAAGCTGTGCGGATCAGCATAACGAAAAGGCGAGAGGTCTCGCTCGTTTTGTCCACGACTGTACATTTATAATCTTTACAGCGCAATCAATCTGAAGATGGTCTACTGTATGTGGTGGAACTGATCATTTTAAATACATGATATTTTGCGATCTTGATTGATTCTTCATGAGTAACTATTATGAAACATAGTAACCGACGGATTTAAAGGTTTTTTGTAAGTAACATGTAGCGAATGACATGTACTTCAGGACTGCATGTCGTTTAATGGCGTATAATTAGCAAATAACGGCTTATTTCGCTTAGAAATTCACCGAAAGTTATAAACACACAACTGGAAACGTAAACGACAGCCGTTGACTTCAACGTTGCACATTTCCTTCCATTCAGATACATAGCTGTATGTCTCTACAGTACGTTGGAGCACACTCTAGTCTAGAAACAGCACAGTCCCGTTGTGCCCACCTCTCCTGTTCTCCCCTGGGATACAAGTGTTCGATACCGTGCCTCTTGAAACACTAAACACTCCGGCTATTTCGGTTACGTAAGAACCCGCCATGCGAGCAACAACAATCTGGCCACATTCGAATTTACTTGGCTCCGACACAATGCACTCACAATTACACCGAACGCTGTTCTGACCACACACTTGCGACGTATTGTGGTCACTGCGTAGGTGCCGATAGTTGTCAAACGCTAGTGCACCAGCGTCAGGCTTCACTAGTGTCTGCATTATGTTCAGGCATGCATTTCTTTTGATAATGGTAAAAGGGGAAAAAATGAATTAAATTTGTGCCATGGCCAGGACTTTAACATAGCACTCCCACTTGCTATATAGATGTGCAACCCATTACCACTGTAGCAGTATAGCCAACACAGGTGCACAGCCGCGCGGTGTAGCCGAGCGGTCTAGGGCGTCTTGTCACGCGTCCGTGCGGCTTCCCCCGTCAGAGGTTCGAGTTCTCCCTCGGGCTTGGGAGGGTGTTTCGTCCTTAGAGTAAGTTAGTTTAAGTTACATTAAGTAGTGTGTAAGCTTAGGGGCCGATGACCTCGGCATTTTGATCCCATAAGGCCTTAGCACAAATTTCCAATTTACAGGTGCACAGACTACCCTACTCCAGCGCCCTCCCTAACAAAAACTTCAGTTCACGCCTTCAACCTGTTTTTCCCCTCCTCAATTCGTCAGTTTTGACGAGGCTCTCCAGCACTGGGATAGCGCCCCAGCTTTGTGTGTAATGGGAAATCCTACCTGTACCTCAGGAGCAACTGATCTATTGATTTGATGCAGTTAGGCTTGCCTGGATACGTATTGTAATATCTCTTTATATTCTACTAATTATCCCTCCACAATTCTATGGGTGAATTGCGCTTCCTACTTGACCATCTATATACTCGCAGAATCGATGCGCAAAGTAGTATAGTACTATTACTATTCCATGAGCGCATAATTACTCTTTGTAATATTCTCTCTGGTATGTTGAGGGGACTTCTAGGATCTTCTCCGTGCCGAATAGCCATATTGAATAATTGTAATTTTGCTATCGAGATTACGGGAAGAAAGAGATTGAAAATATATTGTATGGTACTCAAGACAATATATACTGATCATTTACATCAAAGGTGTGTCAGGAACTGCATTATATATGTATTCTCTAATTGGAAATTTGCACGGAGGTGTCGTTTCGTTGGTAATCAGAAGGGAGCTTCCGATGAATTGGAAACGAACCTGCAATTATTAGATCCAAGAGCTCCATTATTTCATCGGATAGTTATACTCTATCAATGCAAACTTTCCGCTTGATCTGAGGTTTCCCGACTGACTACGCAACGCAAGGAAACCAAGACATTTTATTTACACAGGATTGCAGATCGTTTCGAATCATCGAGACTGCGGTCAAGGAGAGTCATCTTCCGATTCTGATTAAACAAGTGAAGCTTAATTATAACTTTCTTGAGCGACTGATGACTGTGATATGGCTGTTTATGAATGAGATCATTAATAAAATACTAATAACTAACTTTCCTCCTCAGCAGCAACCAGTATAAACACAATATTAATTAAAATTATAGTATGAGTCTCAACGTTATTTCTGATAAGGATAGAAGCCGAAGCAATGAATTAAAGTATGTGCCACAGCTGGGACTTGAACCCAGCTCACCTGCTTACGTGGCAGATGTGCTAAACACTACATCATTGCGACTACCACTGCTGCACGAACTTCCCTAGTCCAATACCCTACACCTGAGGTACACGCACGATTTCCACTTTACATACAAAGCTGAAGTGCTGTTCCGATACTGGAGAGCCTCAGCAGTGCTAACGATTTAAGAAGGGTAAAACAGGTTGAAGTTTGTGGTAGGCTGGGCACTGGACAATGATAGTCCGTGAAATCATGTTGACTTCACTGTTACGGTGGTGAAACGGCTAGCACACCTGTCTAGTATCTGGGAGACCTGGGTTCAAGTCCTGGAGGTTACGGCAAGAAAGGAAGAATGAATTGATTGTTGGTGTTAATAACGATAATCCTCCTTTACCTCCTCTACATTACTGCAGATGACGTACAACTGAGCACATTTGTTCTGTGCATGCAGTTCACGTGAGGCGCCTAGTTGTTTCCACTGCACTGTGTGGAATACAAAGGTTCTATTATAGTTCACTAACCTGCTGTCTTCAAGTTGATGTCCTCAGTGCAGAAAACAGCACGCAAGTCGTACGTTCTATATCTTGAGGCTGAAACTGACTTTTAGCGAGGTTCTGTTCTGAAATAATGTATCACTTCTTTGGGATGCCACTCGCGTATTTTAATATAGCCACACCAGAAGACTACATGATCTTAATACAACACCTTATGATACAGCAAAGTACATGATCAAACACAATGTTTACGAAAATGTATCTTTACACTATTTGTGGCACGTGTCTGTGCCTCATGACTACCGGAGTGAATCTTTTAATACTGAGTACTGGAAAACACATCCTGCCACAGACAACATGACTGTACATCTTGACTGCCTAATCCAGAGTGAGGAACAGCAAGTTAAATAAAACTTGGAAACACATCCTACGACAGACAACATGTCTCTTCTTCTCGACTGCCTAACCCAGAGTAACGAATAGCCCGAAACACTTCGCGCACCATAACAGAAAAGGCGTGACCCGAACGCTTCCGAAGTGCTTCGTGTGCAATTTCGTAAGTCTTTTGTTTTTGATTCAAATTGTTTTTAATAATACTAGAATGACTGATTGATAGTCAGCTGTTGAGAGATTGGTTGGTTGGTTGGGGGAAGGAGACCAGACAGCGTGGTCATCGGTCTCATCGGATTAGGGAAGGATTGGGAAGGAAGTCGGCCGTGCCCTTTCAGAGGAACCATCCCGGCATTTGCCTGGAGTGATTTAGGGAAATCACGGAAAACCTAAATCAGGATGGCCGGACGCGGGATTGAACCGTCGTCCTCCCGAATGCGAGTCCAGTGTCTAACCACTGCGCCACCCCGCTCACTGTTGAGAGATATTTCTATTAAAAAGGGAAGTCATTCCAATGAGTTAAGTAATAATAATTACTATACTTTAACGTTTTGGCGCCCTTGCTCCGAACACAAAAAAAAAAAAAATGGTTCAAATGGCTCTGAGCACTATGGGACTTAACTTCTGAGGTCATCAGTCCCCTGGAACTTAGAACTACTTAAACCTAACTAACCTAAGGACATCACACACTTCCATGCCCGATGCAGGATTCAAACCTGCGACCGTAGCGGTCGCGCAGTTCCAGACTGTAGCGCCTAGAACCGCTCGGCAACCCCGGACACAGCAGGCAATCACAGAGCAGTAGCATTATGCAGGCGGTCTTTCTCACGGGAATGGTACCGAATCTAACATCTGTCACAGGTACCTCACACCACATTTCGTCATCTATACACTTCTTGCATGTCAACTACCCTGGGAACAGCTTCTTGGAGCCTAATATGATGGCTGACTAAGCCAGAAATATTTCAAGGTGGCACAAATTTTAACATTTCTTCAGGTTCTATCATTATCAAAGATAGAGACTCAGATGTCTTAAGGAAAATTTAATATCAAAAGATCAATATTCATCGCGATGTTTTCACATTTGTGTTCAACCCCTGTACGTCACAGAGGAAAGAGTAACGGCGCAGTAGGCATTCCGCTTTATAATGTGTAGCCGTGTGGTGTTTGTAGAGTGAACTTGAGGCGCGGACAAACAGAGCTGCAGGGGGGAGGTGGGCGCCTCTTGGAGGCGGCGCTATCTGGCGCTGTGCGGGGCGGTATTTATAGCGTGCAGTGGGCGGCGGCCCGGCGGCTGCGTATCGTTGACCCAGTCCCCTGCCTCGCGCCTTCGCCGCGCTATCTGGCGCGCGATATTTCAGCCCTAGGCGCCGCGCCGGCACGGGCTCGTTACGGCTGCGCAGATACCGCGCGCCGAGGCGACGCTCAGCTGTCAACGCCCCCGCAGCTCCGGAGAAACAATCACTCAGCGAGAGCCGGCGGCAAGCGCTGCTCCAAGGTCAGCGGGCAGCCGCAGCCGATCCACGCAGTGGCTGCCGAAGAAAGCCGTATAATGTCTCTGACTGCTTGGTCCTATGCCAAATACACTCCTGGAAATGGAAAAAAGAACACATTGACACCGGTGTGTCAGACCCACCATACTTGCTCCGGACACTGCGAGAGGGCTGTACAAGCAATGATCACACGCACGGCACAGCGGACACACCAGGAACCGCGGTGTTGGCCGTCGAATGGCGCTAGCTGCGCAGCATTTGTGCACCGCCGCCGTCAGTGTCAGCCAGTTTGCCGTGGCATACGGAGCTCCATCGCAGTCTTTAACACTGGTAGCATGCCGCGACAGCGTGGACGTGAACCGTATGTGCAGTTGACGGACTTTGAGCGAGGGCGTATAGTGGGCATGCGGGAGGCCGGGTGGACGTACCGCCGAATTGCTCAACACGTGGGGCGTGAGGTCTCCACAGTACATCGATGTGGTCGCCAGTGGTCGGCGGAAGGTGCACGTGCCCGTCGACCTGGGACCGGACCGCAGCGACGCACGGATGCACGCCAAGACCGTAGGATCCTACGCTGTGCCGTAGGGGACCCCACCGCCACTTCCCAGCAAATTAGGGACACTGTTGCTCCTGGGGTATCGGCGAGGACCATTCGCAACCGTCTCCATGAAGCTGGGCTACGGTCCCGCACACCGTTAGGCCGTCTTCCGCTCCCGCCCCAACATCGTGCAGCCCGCCTCCAGTGGTGTCGCGACAGGCGTGAATGGAGGGACGAATGGAGACGTGTCGTCTTCAGCGATGAGAGTCGCTTCTGCCTTGGTGCCAATGATGGTCGTATGCGTGTTTGGCGCCGTGCAGGTGAGCGCCACAATCAGGACTGCATACGACCGAGGCACACAGGGCCAACACCCGGCATCATGGTGTGGGGAGCGATCTCCTACACTGGCCGTACACCACTGGTGATCGTCGAGGGGACACTGAATAGTGCACGGTACATCCAAACCGTCATCGAACCCATCGTTCTACCATTCCTAGACCGGCAAGGGAACTTGCTGTTCCAACAGGACAATGCACGTCCGCATGTATCCCGTGCCACCCAACGTGCTCTAGAAGGTGTAAGTCAACTACCCTGGCCAGCAAGATCTCCGGATCTGTCCCCCATTGAGCATGTTTGGGACTGGACGAAGCGTCGTCTCACGCGGTCTGCACGTCCAGCACGAACGCTGGTCCAACTGAGGCGCCAGGTGGAAATGGCATGGCAAGCCGTTCCACAGGACTACATCCAGCATCTCTACGATCGTCTCCATGGGAGTATAGCAGCCTGCATTGCTGCGAAAGGTGGATATACACTGTACTAGTGCCGACATTGTGCATGCTCTGTTGCCTGTGTCTATGTGTCTGTGGTTCTGTCAGTGTGATCATGTGATGTATCTGACCCCAGGAATGTGTCAATAAAGTTTCTCCTTCCTGGGACAATGAATTCACGGTGTTCTTATTTCAATTTCCAGGAGTGTATCAAAACGTGACGTTGGTTTAATGGGAGGCAATTATTCCAGCCAAATACTCTGTCTCTCTCTCTCTCTCTGTCTCCCTCTCTCTCAAAATGCATGTATATATGGTGTTCCAGAATACGTGTTGCACACTTCTAGAGGCTGTAGAGGGGATTTACCACATCAGGTATTACATAGGAACTCATGTCCTGAAACGTCATCCAACGTCGCTACAGAGCGTCAAAATTGTATGCGCCAGTGCCTGTAAATGTACGTATATATACAGTGTGATTCCGTGACGGTGTTACAAAGTTTCTAGGGTGATGGCGAAGGGTAAATGCATCATTTTGATGCTAGGGTCCCTGTACCAGAAACTAACGACTCGAAAGTTATAAGCGAAACCATTCTGATACCTCTGACAATGCAATGTATATACTGGTACTGTTGTTGCTAAGAATGTAGCTTTGGCAGCTTTCGGAGGTGCTACTAAGAACCAAACAAAATGTCCAGTAACATTTATAAATTGCATATCTCTGGAGCTATGAGCACTTGTTCATCTCCTCTATGATGGAACACGTCTCCTTTATTGAACAAATGCTCATAGCGCTGAAGGTATCGAGTTCAGAACCCAAGTTTTCTATACATTTTTTCCTTATTTCGGTCCGTACTACCACCTCTGAAAGTTCTCTCCCCTACAATGTTAGCAACAACAGTACCGGTTGAATGGTTCGAATGGTTCTGAGCACTACGGGACTTAACATCTTAGGTCATCAGTTCCCTAGAACTTAGAACTACTTAAACCTAACTAACCTAAGGACGTCACACATCCATGCCCGAGGAAGGATTCGAACCTGCGACCGTTGCGGTCGCGCGGTTCCAGACTGTAGCGCCTAGAACCGCTCGGCCACTCTGGCCGGCAACAGTACCGGTACATGTATTCCACTGTCACAGGTATCAGAACGGTTTTCGCTTGTAACTTTCCACTCGTTCGTTTCTGGTACAGGGATCTTTATCTGAAATTGCCACATTTATCATTCTCCATCATCCTTGAAAGTTTGTAACATCATCACAGAATCACACAGCATGTACATTGGTGAGCCAGAACATTATTACCGCCTCCTTAATAACTTTTTTGTCTGCCTTTGGAACGAAATGCATACCTGATTCTGCCTATCAGGGATCCGACAGTGTGTTGGTAGGTTTGTGGAGGAGTGGCATTAGATGTCTACGCACAGGTCATGTAATTCAAGTAAACACCGGGCCACTGATTTTTGTACGCTGTGATGGCACCCAATAGCAACCCAGATCGGTTACATAGGATTTACATCATGCGAATTTGGCTGCCGACACAATAACGAGAGGGACGCTGCTAGAACCACTGTAACACGGTTCTGGCTACGAGGCACTGACATTTATACTGCTGAAATACGACACCAAGCTCGAACGGATGCAGATGGTTCGCAGCTACCAGCGTGTTTTCGCTTACTACCACAGGTCCCATGCAAGAGCAGTAGAATGTCTCTCATAGCTGAATACTGCTCCAACCAGGCTGCGTCCGTGGCGCGCTGCACTTTTCAAGCCACCGTTCACGTCGATGACGGCATTTGTAGAGACGACCATCGACCTATTGTAACAAAAATATGATTCACCCGAAGATTCGACACGTTTCCATTGACCGATAGTCGAATCCCGATGGTCCCGTGCCCACTGCAATCGTAATTGACGATATTGGTTCACCATATAATATGTAGGGTGCGGACCTCCTTGTTTGACAATGTACAATGAATGGTATGCTATGAAACACTTTTTCCGTGCACCACCATTGTGCTCTTTTGGCAGAGATGCCACAGATCACCCACCATGTATCCTACTTTGCAGAGCAGACAAGCCTCCTAACCCCACGTTCTGTGAAGGGTCGTGGACGTATAACCATTTAACTCTAGTGGTAGTTTCACTGCCTTATCACTTTCCGTAAATGCTCACGACAGTAACACGTGAACATTTGACCAGCTTCGCCGTTTTCGAGATACTAGTGCACAGGCTCAGTGTAATAATAATTTGCTCTTTCTGAGAATCGCTTATCTGAGTGGATTTCCCCATTTCCAGCAAAATCCTCGCTAGGGTGATTCCTCAACCGCGTCTGCTCCACTTACATGCTTTTGTCACCGCGTCACGTCACCGCAACGCCACCACGCGGCGTCCATCGTCACGGTGGGCAGTGGTCATAAATTTTTTGGCTTATCAGTGTATAGATCCCGTATATTGCCCACGCCAGAGGAGTAAAAGTCCGTTGTCACTGAACGTATGCCGCTGCCTCCCTTTATAGTTGAAACGTCCCCTTAGAAAAATCATAAATGACTGTTCTTAAACTGACACACAATATTTTTAGCGCAACGCAATCTGACTTTTAATAATCCCTACAAAAGAATGGCCCTGACTAACAATAACCTATATCTTTCATGAATGACTTACCTCACAAAAATCTTCATTAGTCGAACTACTGCAATACAGAGAGCGCCAATACTGCCAGCTAAATAAAAGATTCTAACTACTCAAGGCACTAACTACTGACAGGCATAGTTAGCAAATGAAAGATTTTGATAGAGAACAAACAATGTAAAACAATATATTTACCTTAATAGTGTTCAAAAGTCATTATATATATATATATATATATATATATATAAATAATCAGTTCATGACATGCAGTCTTACAAATTTACTGCCTCTGATGGACACACGTCCAGATCATCCGCTCTCAAAACTCCGCCATCTCACTCCCCACATCCACCACTGCTGGCGGCTCACCTCCAACTACGCAACGCTACGCGTTGTTCACATCCAGCTGCCCAACACTACAATAGCCAACAACAATGCAAACCAGCCACAGACTGCACACAGCACACCCAGTGATTTTCATACAGAGCGCTACGTGACGTTACCATTAAAAAAACCTAAACAGCCTACTTACACAGTGCGTAATTCCCTCTATAAACATCCTACCACATCTTATTAACTGACATCCTAATGAAGAAATTCGGAGAGAAATCTGCCTTCACTGTCAGCTACAGCTGCTTCTGCCCTCTCTTCACAGTATACACCCCCTCATTCACTGCCCCATTTCCTCAAAAGCCAGTAACCAATTCACGACACCCATTATCATCCTCTGGCGAGACCCGTCTAAAGATTCCGATGCCTTACAGGCACGGTTACCTGTATAACTGTCGACTCATTCACAGTAGCACCCAAGCATCCATCAGTAATACACAGTCTCCTTTCACTGCAAACAGTATCAGCTTCTATATCTTCTACCCTGTTAAGTAACTGATCCGCTATTACGTAAGCAAGCTCACTGTACAAAATATAAGTCGGACCCTTAAAACTGTACACCGGTCACTAGTCGCTTTGGAGCGCTGCAGCTGGTACAGAACTGGTGCCAGCGTGTGCTGTCACCTACCACTGCTGGCGTAAGGCATGACACCAAAGTGGTATCTGTGTGTCAGCTGTATGGAAACACCGCAATAGGATGAATCGACGGTGAGACATGATAGAATGGCAGGTAGGGGCTATCGTATTTAAACGTGCCCACGACACACAATGGCTGTCCTGCAGGTAAATACCTACATATGGTTTTTTAGTGCGTAACTGCCCAGTATTTCCATCAACGGTTCAGTAATGAAAATTAATGCATTACCCAGGACTGTAACGCGTATGTCTCACGTAAAAGAAATTAACTGTGGCAAATGGGAATCACATGTGAACGCGTAGGGGTGGTCTGCTGCGGAGCTCCATGTTCGACAATGTACGATGAACGACGTACTCCCAAACAGTTGTGCGTGGACGAGCATTGTGCTCTTTCGGCAGAGAAGCCACAGATCACAATCTGTCCTAATTTACAGAGCAGAGAACCCTCGAACCCCACGTTCTGTGAAGACTTGTGAACGTCCAGCCTTTTAGCACACAATTGCAGTTTCACTGTCCTACCTCTTTCCGTACGTGTTCAAGACAGTAGCACGTTATCATTCGATTACTTTCGCCGCTTTCGAGATATTTGTTCACAGGATCTGCGTAGTAATAATCTGCCGTTCGTCAAAGTCGCTAATCTCAATGGATTTCCCCAGTTGTGTGATCCCCCTTCCATGTCTGCTCCACTTACACACTGTTGTTATTGCGTCATGTGGCCGCAACCCCACCAGGCGGCGTCCAACGTCGTGGTGGGCAGTGGCCATAGTGTTTTGGCTTATCCGTGTATAACGATGTGGGGCTGCTGACACATTTCCCATAGTGACTCACCAGCAAACGATACAGACATGTTCTTTCCTTTGCGGAGCGACTGTTTCTCTGCAAATGAAACCCTGCAAACGACCTGTATGTATAGCAGTTCAGCGCATGTTTCGGTCGTCCACTAGATGAGGGAATGCTTTCAGCGCAGCCCCTCTGGGCACGGACGCCTACGTGCCCCCAGCACTTCGCTCGTGAGCAGACTCACGTATGGTCGGTTACCAGACAGGCAGTCGCAATACACCGGCCTCACGCTGTGTTCTGTGCCTCCGCGAGCAATTTTCCCAACACTGCCCACTCTGGCAGCGGTCGCCCCGCTCCCAGAACTTGGACACTCCCAGATGGCTGTTCCAGTCATGAATCTGCATGGCTCGCCAATGCTTTCGTTATCTTGTAGAGTTCACACCATGCCGCTTGCTGCCGCTAAGCAAGAGACATCAGTAATTCAGTCACTCGTCAGTATGAAGAGGGATGGTAATAATCTATTACCAAACGGGAGACTGTTTTTCTCTGATAGCTCTGATATATCATGAGCTCGTAGTAACTGTAAGGTGATATCAGTACCAGCACTGGGATGTACTCTTTCTGGGTTTGAGCAGTCCTCCAGCAGTCGGCCGTCGGAGTATAAGAGAAAGAATCTTCTGTTTCCATTAGATATTCATTTCCCTTTTAGGTATCAAATGGTTCAAATGGCTCTGAGCACTATGGGACTTAACTTCTGAGGTCATCAGTCCCCTAGAACTTAGAACTACTTAAACCTAACTAACCTAAGGACATCACACACATCCATGCCCGAGGCAGGATTCAAACCTGCGACCGTAGTGGTAGCGCGGTTTCAGACTGTAGCGCCTAGAACCGCTAGGCCACCCTGGCCGGCCCCTTTTAGGTATCAAAGCGTAAAGATCATGTGATGCTAGGCATCTCCAGATCAAACAAAATCAACCAGGACTGTCTTCACGATCAAGGTTGATAAAATTCAAATGTTTTGCTATCGAGAGGGATCACTGGAAAGACTTCTAAATAGTGTGAAATGAAACGGATGTAATACCAAAGCAAGATCTGTCTATAGTGGAAGAAACTGAAATTTTGACTGCCGCGAGATGACGGTGCACATAGGGCGAGAGGTGAAAAAAGAGGAGCTGTAATAGCACGGACACTTTTATCGACAGACAAAAGTGTTCTGATGTTCATTGTCTGATAGCTTATTTTAATTAATTTGTGATAGGAGGTCTATCCTTTATTTTCGATCCAAAACAGCTGACGGGGAGAGCCAGCCCTGACCAACTGGTGAGTAAGATGAATGAGACAGGAGAAATACACTCAAGACTTCAAGAAGAATATAATAATTCCAATCCTAAAGAAAGCAGGTGTTGACAGATGTGAAAATTACCGAACTATCAGTTTAATAAGTAACGGCTGCAAAATACTAACGCGAATTCTTTACAGACGAATGGAAAAACTGGCAGAAGTCGACCTCGGGGAAGATTGGTTTGGATTCTGTAGAAATGTAGGAACACGTGAGGAAATACTGACCCTACGACTTATCTTAGAAGTTAGATTAAGGATAGGCAAACCTACCTCTCTAGCATTTGTAGACTTAGAGAAAGCTTTGGACAATGTTGACTGGAATAATCTCTTTCAAATTTTGAAGGTGGCAGGGATAAAATACAGGGAGCGAAAGGCTATTTACAGTTTTTACAGAAACCAGGTGGCAGTTACAACAGTCGAGGGGCATGAAAGGGAAGCAGTGGTTGGGAAGGGAGTGTGACAGGGTTGTAGCCTATTCCCAATGTTATTCAATCTGTATATTGAGCCAGTAGTAAAGGCAACAAAAGAAAAATTCGGAGTGGGTATTAAAATCGATGGAGAAGAAATAAAAACTTTCAGGTTCGCTGATGGTATTGTAAGTCTGTCGGAGACAGCAAAGGACTTGGAAGAGCAGTTGAACGGAATGGACATCGACCTGAAAGGAGGATATAAGATGAACATCAACAAAAGCAAAATGAGGATAATGCAATGTAGTCGAATTAAATGAGGCGATGCTGAAGGAATTAGATTAGGAAATGAGACACTTAAAGTAGTAGATGAGTTTTGCTATTTGGAGAGCAGAATAAATGATAATGGTTGAAGTAGAGAGAATATGAAATGTGGATTGGCAATGGCAAGGAAAGGGTTTCTGAAGAACAGAAATTTGTTAACATAGAGTATAGATTTAAGTGTCAGCAGTCGTTTCTGAAAGTAATTGGATGGAGTGTAGCCATGTATGGAAGTGAAACATGGACGATAAATAGTTTGGACAAGAAGAGAATAGAAGCTTTCGAAATGTGGTGCTACAGAAGAATGCTGAAGATTAGATGGGTAGATCACATAACTAATGAGGAAGTATTGAATAGGATTGGGGAGAAGAGAAGTTTGTGGCACAACTTGACCAGAAGAAGGGATCGAATGGTAGGACATGTTTTGAGGCATCAGAGGATCACCAATTTAGTATTGGAGGGCAGCGTGGAGGGTAAAAATCGTAGAGGGAGACCAAGAGATGAATACACTGAGCAGATTCAGAAGGATGTAGGTTGCAGTAGGTACTGGGAGATGAAGAAGCTTGCACAGAATAGAGTAGCATGGAGAGCTACATCGAACCAGTTCTGGACTGAAGACCACAACGACAACAAATATATTTTGGGTCTGACATGAAATTACTGTTATTGTTATTTTTATTTTCTTATTAAAAAGCAAATACTAGCTACGTAATATTTACTGCTGACTTAACAATATTCCCACATTTTACCAAACGTGTTTTCCTTAGTAACTTTCAAAAATTTACGTCCTTTTCCACATTAGCTAATTTGAAGACACCGGAAAAATGCATTTGTTCTGGGGACCCCAATCACATACCATTGAGAACTACAAACCATTTGTGGAAATAAAGGTAACAGAACTTTCGTCAATCGTGCGTTGCCCTTCTGAGTATTCGTTTATTTGTCTAGACTGATCAGTGATATTTAGCCGGTTTCCATTCCTACTACTAGACGGGACCGATCTGTACCACATCGGACAATCATCCGTTATTATTTCAGCAAATTGATCAAATAGTGACTTCCAGCAACCGTTGTGGTCAAACAATATCTTACATGCTACTTGCTTGCAGATTACAGTTTTATTCTCATAGTGGTGTGAAAATGCTGACATCTGCACTAAAAACAGTGTTCTGTTAAAATTTCTGCCTTTTGCAGTAATCTTCCAGTTCTATAAGAAGTGCGTAAACTGGTATGTTATTTGCGGACACTTTCAGGCATCTGTCGACGTTATACAGTATAGAGTTTGATATCATGCGTAGTAACGATACATTCTTATGCCTTAGAAAAATGACCAATGATGTGTTTCCTTCTCTTCTCTAATAAATATTAGTGCTCAAAAGTTAATTTTGATGCAAAAGATTATTTCTGAGTTTGGTTTTAACTGCAGATTAACACCAGAGAAAGAAAATGATCATAGGAGTTATTCTCGTCTTCCCCTTACACTAACGCATTACAGACACGAAAATGTCTTGCGATGATGTCGATCGATATTTTCTTTCAGTTAATATAAAATGCCTGTCGCATGTACAAAAGCCAATCTAACAGGTTTCTGATTCCTGTCTTCTTCAATGTGAGTCCACCCTAACACAGTGTGAAATATCCGAAAAGAAAATTATTACAATGGAACCTTGGAAGATGTTACACATTAAAAAATGTATCTCTTTTTAAACAAAAATTGGGTTAAGTTTCTTTCCAATACTCGTCAGCTTACCAGAGTCTACCAGTGAAACGTACATAATGACAGTCAAATTTCTTCCTTTAAAGATTATAACTAGACAGAAAATAAATAAATTACTGGTTCAGAAGAGTTCATAACATCTACAGCAGGAAATTGTCAAAACCAGGCAGAATCGACAGTAAATAACAACCTGAAGGCAATGAATATCAGCACAGATTATAATACGATGTGTTTTGATATTCTTTTTTCTTTTTAATAATTTTTTTACATTTTTTCTGTCCTCGGTGGCTTGATAGAAACTATAATACAATGTCAACACAGAAGTAATTTTACAGTCCAGGGGTAGTGTAATTTGGTGTCTACATCTTATGCGGATGAACACGAGAGAAAAGTAAATTTATTTCTTCAACGTAACGATTGCTATTAAAATGTGAGAAACCATTTATAAGACAGAGGTCCTCACTACATTATTTCTCCAGAATGAAATTTTAATGCTTCAGGGGAGTGTGTCCTGATATTAAACTTCCTGGCAGATTAAAACTGTGTACCGGACCGAGACTCGAACTCGGCACCTTTGCTTTTCGCCGCAAGTGCTCTACTGATTTTTTAAAAATCTAATTTTGTTCGTTTTATTTGTTCGGGGCGGACGTCGCAAGACACCCGTTCAAGTTCGTCATTGATCCATAAACTCAGTTTTTTTTTTTTTTTATTACAGAGGGCAGCTATCCCTCTGACCGAACACGCTGAGCTACCGTGCCGGCTACCCGGCTAAGCTACCCAAGCACGACTCACGACCATCCTCACAGCTTCAATTTTGGCAGTGCCTCATCTCCTACCTTCCAAACTTCACAGAAGCTCTTATGCAAGGTTCGCAGAAGAGCTTCTGTGAAATTGGAAGGTAGGAGACGAGGTACTGGCAGAATTGAAGCTGTAGAGGACGCTCGTGGGTCGTGCTTGGGCAGCTCAGTCGGTAGAGCACTTGCCTGCGACAGACAAAGTAACCGAGTTCGAGTTCAGTCTGGTACACAGTTTTAACTGCCAGGAATTTTCAACTTATTGATTTTCAAAAGAGGTAAAGTGCTACAAGAGTGGCGTTGTGCATCACGATGAGGCGCACCATCAAAATTCCGAGAGCGGAAGTTCCTAGGAGAGTCAACCAGTATATATTGCTTCCTCCTACATGTATCTCGCGATAAGACCGCGAAGACAAAATAAGAGAGATTCGAACTCACTCTCAAATTCAGCAACAGTCGTCCTTCCGGCACACCAGTTGCGACTGGAACAGGAAAGGGGCGGAAGTGTCAGTCTTACACACAGAATCCTCCGCCACACATCATAAGTTGGCAGGCGAAGAATAGATGTAGGCGTAGCAGAGCGAACAAGCTTCAATATACACAAGACTTAGGATATCTTTTCGTAGTGGCGGACGCAAAATTTTATCGAATGTCAAAGACCGAGTGTAACAAATATTGTTTATTAACTACGTATTTTTTGAATTACTGACAAATAAACGATGATTCCACAGTCGACGATTGTAAACAAGCAGTTATGGTAAAGTCGATTTATTTATTAATTACTGCGTGATACGTTAAAGATGTTGCTGATAGTTTTCTACCCAGCTTGAGTACCATGCACGCAACTCGCTCTACAGCGTGCGGCAAAATATTAGTAATGGCACAGACAATGTGATTTCCTAAATTTAACGACTTAAGGGGCTCCGGAACGCCCTATACTTGCAATGTTAAAATAACGCTTATAAATTACATCTTTCATCACAAAATATTTGAGGTAGGAAGTTGAACTTTTTACAGATTATTTATTGGAATATGGGCTACAACTTAACACAGGGATTTTACAAAATTTTAGTTCAGTTATCAAAGATGATTTTTTTCAATTGTAATGAAAATTCACAACATTTTTTTGCAATTTTTTATTTATATATTCAAAAATATACAGTTTTTGGAAAAAGGCTGTGTTAAATTATGCAGAAGGTACTGTGTAACATTTACTGAAAGTTTGAAACAAATATGTTTGGAAGATCATTAGAAAACATGTAATTAGTATGAGAAAATAAAAGTTTTGGAAATCGAGCGACAAAGATTGGATTAACTTTTTAGTGCATTCCAGGTCCATAGGATGGATTATCTTCATCCTCTGCAAACTCCTCCTCCAGCTTCCTCTTGTTCCTCCTCCTGTTTACTCTTGCTTGTATTTCTAGACTCTTTACAGCCCTGTCTGCAGCCCGAAGGCGTTCCTTGTCTAAAGCAAGCATCGCTCGTTGTTGTGTTCGTAGATTTTGCTACCATTTTCTTCAGTTGCAGTTACTGCAACACTATTCCAAAAGGTGGTCATGTATGAACACTTATGACATTTCAGTTGTATTTCACTAGCAAGTCCTACGTGCTTTATTATGGAGAGTTCCAGACCAACTTCACTACAATGAATACATCTTACACAGTTTGAAAAAATTCCTTTGAGAACCGACATATCAAATATTTCATTCACATCCGATTCGCCCATAAGACATTCATAGTTTTCACTCATTGAACCAAGCTTCTTCTGTGAAGTATTTTCTTTCCCACTTTGACTGCTATGGGCAGGTGTACTTGAGAGGTTAGGTTCACTCACTTGGTTATCGTCTTTATTGTTTACAGTAATAACACATACCTTTGGCTTTCCAACATTTCTCCTTTTCTTAAAAGCCTTCAGAGGATTTCTAATAACTTTACTTTTACTCATTATTATACTTCAACAAAACAGAGACTCAAGAAACAGAATTAATTACGAATATTTTCGAGATAACAGCAGAGTAAATAAACATGAAACAATCGACAATCACACCAGCGATATATATTGAACCATCACAGGTTAGCCACAACACATACTTTATCTCACATCACTAAAATGTACCTGATGAACACGGACGTTAATAATAACACCATTTGACAGCAGTTTAACAGCGCCACAGTGGGTCACGCCCATGTAGAACACATTTCAAAAAAAAATTAAAAATAGTTGTAGTCTTCGGAATTGAATAAATTACACAGCTCTACAAAATAAATTTTTTTTTTTCGTAGCCAGGGAAGTTTGAGCGAAAATGGGATATTGTTATGATACTCATTCCGAGTATATTTGTGCTTTTTCCAAATTGGCTCTGGTTTTTGAGATATAGGTTATTTGTGGAAATGAGAGTTTCATGTGGATAATATCGACTGCAGGGTCCATATATGGTGTAATGTATTTGCTACCTGTTTTTTAATTAGTGATATTGTACTATCTTTATTAAACAATTGTGCTCAGGGAGTGCATCTGTGTGGTTGAGGATTACATCATGCAAACATCACACTGTCAGCATGTGTTCAGTCCTGTTGTGCGGTGCGTGTGTTGAAGATATTGAGGGTTGTGCAGATTTGAATTCGGCGGTACTCGACATTCATTTGTTGGCCGAGGTAATCCTCGCAACAGCCGATAGGTAGCGTTCAGTGTAAACAAGAAAAATGGCGATGGTCGAAAGTCACACACATGTGCAGTGCAGCTTCAAGGAGATAGAACCTTTTCATCGTGACGTAGCAAATAAGAGGTGAGTATTCATTTCACATAAAACAATTAATGATGTTTGTTGGATGTGATTGACATGCAAATACAAGAAAGTTCTGCATAATATGTAGTATTTGTGCAGTTTTGTTTTAGGAAAACATGAGTTCTTCACGCCGTCTTTGCGTGAACCATCCAGATGAGTTCTGCTACATTTGTGGTGAATACGTTCTTCAAAAGAACAGGAAGAATATCACTCCTTTTGTGAAGGAAGCGTATCTGGCATATTTCGGAATTAAACTTGGGCACCCCATAAAGTTTGTAAATGCTGTGTGGAGTGCTTACGGCAGTGGACAAAACGAAAAAGGAAAAGCTTAAACTTCGGAGTGCCTATGGTATGGCGAGAGCAGAAGAACCATACAGATGATTGCTATTGTTGCATTGTTAATGTGAAAGGTTTTAATAGGTTCAAAAAACGAAAGTGGGAATATCCCGATTTGGAGTCAGCAAGAAGACCGGTGGTGCACAGCAACGATGTTCCTGTACCAACCTTCACAACATTACCCACGCTAACATCATCAGATGACGATGTGCACGGCGAGGAATGTACAAGTAGTGGTTCGGAATAGGAAGGACGTGAGACACAACCCCAGCAGTTCGACCAGAAGGAGCTCAGTGACTTGATACGAGAACTCAATCTTTCAAAGCAAGCATCAAAACTCTTAGCATCCAGGCTTAAGGAAAAGAACTGTCTTCATCCAAGTGTTAAAATAGAGAGAAGAAAACCTTCTTCCATACTTCAACCAAGAAGAGGTTATAGTGTATTGCAGCAATATACCTGGACTTTTACTTGAATTGGGGCTGCCGGAATATAGACCAGAGGACTGGCGTCTCTTCATAGACAGTTCCACTAGAAGTTTAAAATGTGTTCTCCTACACCATGGCAATCGTTACGCATCTATTCCAATTGCCCACTCAACAAAACTTTGTGAAGCATATGCTAACATCAAGATGGTTCTGCAGAAAATTCAGTATATGCAGCACCAGTGGTTGATTTGTGTTGATTTGAAAATGGTGAACTTCTTGCCTGGACAACAAAGTGGATACACAAAGCACCCATGTTTTATCTGCATGTGGGATAGTAGGGCAAAGCACGAACATTGGAAACAGAAAACATGGCCTCCAAGGGAACATATTGCTGTTGGTGAAGCAAACATCATTAATGAACCTCTGGTTAGTAGGGACAAGATTGTTCTTCCACCATTACATATTAAGTTAGGACTAATGAAGCAATTCACCAAAGCTTTAGACAGAAATGGTAATTGCTTCACATACATCTGCAATACGTTCCCTGGACTCAGTAGTGAAAAACTTAAGGCAGGAATATTTGATGGTCCTCAAATTCGCAGGCTCATCAACGATACCAATTTTACAAGTGTCATGACTGTCACTGAAGCATCGGCCTGGAACAGTTTTGTCGCTGTTGTAAAATGTTTTTTGGGCAATCATAAAGCTCCCAATTACGAGGAACTGGTCAAAAACATGCTCACTAACTTTCAAAACTTAGGAGCTAACATGAGTATAAAATTGCACTTCCTTCACAGCCACTTGGATCGATTTCCTCGTAATCTAGGTGATTTCAGTGAGGAACAAGGAGAGCGGTTCCATCAAGATATGAAAGGAATAGAGGAAAGATATAAAGGAAGATGGGACAGGCATATGATGGCAGATTATTGCTGGAATCTGCAACGTGACTGTTCTGAAGAGACCTATAAAAGGAAAGCGTGCAGGAAGCGGTTCGTCATGGACGGAAAATGATATACTTACAGAGAAACTTTTCAATTATGTTTTATACGTGGACAAATGCCTATCAGGTTTTCATAGAAGCTATTTATAAAGATTATTTTCTTGTTTCATTGTAGTTTGTAGCGCTCGAGTTCAGTATTAGCAATTTTTTCTAATTTTTTGAATAAATCATGCATTATCTCAAAAACTAGAGCCAAACTGCATAAATGGTTGCTATATTCGTCCTCAGCACCACTAACCCATCCTAAAGCCACTCAAATATCCTTGGCAAGAAAATGAGTGTTGACCAGTGTTATATATCTATTAAAAGGTAATAGTCTGCAGATTCAGAAAACGCAAAAAAGTAAAAATTGAACTTTTCATGATTTTGAGCCTTTCCAGAGCCCCTTAAGCGTTGTAGAGGCAGACATTCTATGTTAGTGTCTGGCCGGTTGCAATAAACGTTACGCAACACGCATCACAGACGGGCAGTAATGTTACTGCATAGCGGCCTCTGGGGTTAACGTTGCGTCGACAACGAGGTAGTTAGGACGCGGCCAGTGGTGCAAATGTTGCGAAAGGCATGCCAGCCCCACTGCCACCACTGTTCCGTTTGGAGTACCATATGCAGGAAAACGCTAGGACTTTAGAATACACGCTCTGTAGCACTGCAAAATCCAACACTAAATCCACGTTTAACAGCCCACGAGAGTATTGTACTGTTAAACTGAATGAAAGAGAAAACGTTGCAGTTTTCCCTAAATAGTTACCTAGATATCCAGGCTTCGCACTCTGATGTCAGGAATAATAATAAAAACGCAGAACAATTAAATGTGTTACTGTTTTATCTGGGATAACTACATGGCGTAATCTGTTCTCTAACTTCATTGTAACAGAATCTGGTTTTTAATTCGTGGGTCTCAGCGTGCAGCTAATGTCATGTTTCCCGCTAAAAAGCACGTATTCTGCTGTAGGATGATTTATTGGTTATTATTTCGAATATTACTTGCAATAATTGAGCCCCTCAACAAGAAACAGGACAACGTGTAGAGATTGCGATGAAAAGTTTCTGACTGGGGTGAGGAATTTGAAGCGAGATCTGAAGTAGTAACGGCTTTATTCTGTCTGCTTCGCCAATGTCTTCACATGACGAATACCAGCCTTTTTGTTCCCCACTCCACGCCTTCTCCCGTCCCCTACCTGTGTTTCAGAGGGAACGTATATCAAGTTGCAATATTTTGGGGAAAAAACCTTATGAAGCCCACAGTTTTCAAGGCAATGTAACTAAATTTCTCACAGTTGTCAAAGAATGTTATATGTATACAAACATACGTTTGCATGCTTATTGAATTCATACTTTTTAAATTATAGAAAAGTGATATTTTTTCAACGAGGTGAGTACGAATGTTCCTTTTTTGAAAAATCTGTCAGAACGAAATTGGTAAGGCATATGATTCGTAATCAGGGCACATGGTCTGCTGGAGTGAAATGCTGATGTCATTTGAGGATACAAAAATTTATTTTCGCCACGTTAATTAAAACAGAACACTGGTAACAACACAATGATTAATTAGTATTTGCAAAATGCGGTGATCTACACCAATTATACAATTGTATAAAAGCAATGAGAATAATTCAAAGATTTTAAAAGAAAAACAGCCCTATGGCCCCAACTTTAAACTCATAAAAAAGTACACAAATATAACTTTATCATAACTACAGATCTGAGCTCACTGGTCAATTATCAGGCCTTGTGAATATGAAAAACAACAATTTGTTTCAAATAAAAATACTCAAAAAGCAAGATCTCATAAATACGTGAATTAAATATTATGGAAAATATTCGACAATATGATGTTACGATAGCCTGAAAGATCTACACAGCAAACAGCACATTCTCGACGTTTGGCGTTCACATCGGCCATGCGTCTGAATTCCGTGCTCGAGAGCTCAAGTGACAACAACAGGCAGGAGGGCCTGCGGACACCAACAGCGGCTTCTATAACACAAACCCTGTATTAATACACAGTTTACTAAAATACTAAAACCAACAGCCAAGCACTGGGTAGCGCCAAGCGCAGGAAGAGATGTTAAACGTTACAGTGTGACAACCGCAGTTACTATTAAAGCAATACTTCACTAAACAATCTTCAATGACGCGAAATTTCACTTCATAAATTTGTAAACCATAACTAGTTCAAGGTGATAATCACCAGACAATCCGCACACAACCTTAAATACCAAAGCACCGTTTGACGGCGCAAAATTGTTAGTATTATAGTTGCCAACCAAAAGGAAGTTGGCAATTCAAATTTGCATTGGTGGCTGAAGTTTTATACAGAGAATAAACCTTGATTCATAAAATGGGCCACTTAACATATTAACAGTAATAATAATGAAAGGAATTGCCGAATATCGGGCACACTTGTAATGCAACAGAACCGGAGCACAGCGCAGTTACATGGACTTGCAATACCAAGTGTCCCCGACCCACGTCCAAGTGGTGTAAGGAATGACTAGCGAAAATCAAAGTGGCTATACGGAACAGTCGCATCCAAAAGTTCCACTACAAAAAGGTTCACCATTTAAAGTTAGTCCAAAAGCTCACCGTTAACATGCACGCCAGGGTAAACTCCCACGCTCTCCGGAGGAGTCGAGATGGACACGACTCTTAAACAGAGCCTATGATGACCGGCGACTGTTCCCGCACTCCAGTTCCGCCGCCAGCATACCTCGGCGCCGGAACGTCAACACCGTGCGTCCTCGCAGTAAAGGAAGAGCCGACTGACTATCGGCCATGCTCCGTGCGCTGTCTTCCTCTGCCACTGCCGCCGACGGAGGCTCCGTCACTGCCCCGACCGAGTCTCCCCTACCTCGCGAGCCGAGGCCGTCCTACATAGAGGGCGCCAGCCAACCAGGACGCCGCAAAGGGCGTAATTCGACAGAGAAACACTCCTGCCAAGAGCACAGCAGGAATTTCCCGCTCAGAAATTAATGTATTTTTGTACGAAGTTTGATACACCATTACTAAAAATACCTGTGTAACTGAATAACAGAATATTGGTACATTTTCTTTTTATCAGATTTCAGCAGTTTTGATAATTGCATGCCAAATTTGAATACTATAATGTCAGTGGTTTGTGAGTAAAAGGTACATAATGCTGCCACAGAGTAAGTTACGGGAAACGTGAATCAAATATTTGACAGTGTTTGTTTGAGGTCTTACCTCATCTGGGTGAACTAGTGGAAACCACAAGCATTCTCCTCTTCACCCTCCAGTAGCATTTTCTTTGCTTGTCCTCTTAGGTTTACCTGATTTTCCAACTGAGTAACAATAATTTCGCTGCATCAATTCTTCTGTTATCGATTTCCTTCAATATCGACAGTGTGAATGATCCAGGATCAAATCCTATCCTCTGCAGAGTCCACAGTCTGTCAAGACTAGCGCAGTTAAAAACGAAACTAGCATCATACATTGCAACTTCATCAGTAGTTGTGGAAACAAATGTTGTCTTGGGGCATGGTTTTTGTATCAGGTACATGTAACTTTCATTAGGATTCAGAGTTTTTCAATGCACACGCTTTTGTAGATGTTTTGGATCTGCTAAACAACGAAATATTTCCCCACATTGTGACAGCATAAAACTGGAAGAAAACACTGCAGCAATAAATAATATTAGGAAACACAAAACAACAAAAGGGCGTGTCCCTGTGCAAGCTTTTGCAAATTATTATTTTTATCACTCTCGGAAGTGGAATTAGAATGTAATATCCAGTAACTGAAATTTCAATACCTTACAGTAAATGAGGATCCAATAAATTTTTTTCGTCGCTTTGGTATACCTTCCCCCTTCAAGCATCCCCCCCCCAGGACACACACACACACACACACACACACGTGAAAGGTTTTATGAAGGCGATATAGAAAAACACTCATTAGTCATTCGCACACAGAGCAGGTACAGCCATTAAAAATTATAGATAGAGAAGTAAAATGAACCCTGCCTTAAAGGACACCGATTTATTTGAAAAAAAAAAAAATACATGATGAAAGATAACGATACTGAAAACGAGGTGTGATTAAGAAGATACCCAATGATAAGCACTTCCTGACAAACAAAAAGAAGCACTTAGGAAATATGGCCACATATCAATGTAACTTCGCACACATACACATACGGCAGCTATGTAAATGATTAGTGCTAGGAATTAAATGCACTTAATTGATTCTAAATAATTCAGGTGAGCTTGTATGATTGTATTTTTATTGCCATGGCGTGCTGTGAGACCACAGAAATACCATCAACAAAATACTTTGGTTCCTCTTCTAAGCAGCCGTGCACAAATTATGTTTATGAATGGTGGATATAGTGGCGCCTTGATCAATCGATTGCTGGAATTGTTCGCAAAATCGAGCCCAGTTCTCAACATTTACAGAAAACGTCTCAAGTTTAGTAATGATATAAGGTGGTGGAGCAACTGAAATTACTGTCGTAGGAGATTGTTTATGAATGATGGTAGTGTGAGCCATGGAATTGCTTAAGTTTCTCCTCTTTTCCCCGTGACATGCGTACAATAGCGCGATTGGCTGTATTTATGTACGCATCACATTTGAACGCATCAGCACCGTAATCAGTGTCATCGAGAAGACCGTGTATTTTGTCAAGGTCTATTAGTGTACCCAATAGTTCGTGCTATCGATCTTTGGGATATTGATAGCCTTTAATGGTAGTTAGGTCATTAAAGTTGTGTACTTCGTTCAAAATACATGTAATATTAACGCCTGCTCTCACCCATACTCTTTTCAAGCCTTGTGTCAGACATCGTGAAGTGATTGCAATCGTCGAAGCAGATCAAGATAGAAAGTGGTTTGGTAAACAACTAACAGATGGCAGCACAGTCATACACATATCACAGGCGTAGCGCAAGGTCTGATAATCCTTTGAAGCGCCAATCGAACAGCTACAATAGCAGTGTATAAGGCAATAATATAATCAGTTTCCTTTACAAATGGCACTACAAAATATGAGCGTTATAATTCAGTTGAAACTTCCTGGCAGACTTCATTCTATAATTCAGTTGAACTTAACTCTGTATGCAGGGAGTTGTCTTCGGAGAGTTTGTTGCGTGGCGTGTCAAATCACTGCAGTGAGCTCCTCCTGGTATTGCCGCGTGAAGTAAGCTAAAAATACTGTTGTTACAGCAGCAGTCGTGGAAATCTCCCGGATTTCGGCACCATTTTCTTATATCTTGAATCACAGCAGTAAACAGCGATTTGTAGTCTTAACACAACACTTCATTTACAAGTCACAGATCATACATATAACGAAGAGTGTACGGCATGCCATGTCTTGTTACAGAGAATACCATTATTCAAACGCAAAAGCAGTGATAGCTATGCAGCCTGGATGTCGAACTTTAGCAGTCTGATCGTGCCAACCACAGCTGTCCATATTTAGTTCCTTGCCAAACTACAACATGGCTGCTAGGAACTGTCACTAGAACACGAAAACGCTTTTCGATTCCGCTTCCATGTTAGCCTATTACATCACATATTGGCATAAAGTTCAAAACAAGAAATCAGTCTGCAATTCTTTGTCATCCAGACAACTTCAGTTTCCAAAATTAGAGTTGCAATTTCCTGTGTCAGGTAGAAAAGCCACCAGAGTGCGTTAGTGTTTTTCGTGATTAGTGTCGATACAGACCTGGTGGGGTATATAAAGGGCGTGAACTGCGTCAGTCGTTGAGTGCCCACTGCGAAGGACACACAGATGTCACGTACTCGTTTGAGACAGCTTTATCAGCACCCGACAGTATGCGAGAAAGGGCTCATTGCGGGTTTCCGTCTGGCTGCCTTGTCGAATCATGCAATATCCAGATTTTTAAGGCGTTCATATGTGGCAGTGGTCCAACGTTGGACTGTCTGAGAACATAAGGGCAGGTATACTGGTCAGAAAGGTTCTGGTCGACCACATCTGACCACCACAACAAGAACTAAACTCCTGCCGAACAGGCCATGAGGGCCCAGCGGTACCGACCGGTCACCATGTCACCCTCAGCCCACAGGCGTCAATGGATGCGGACATGGAGGGGCGTGCGGTCAGCACACCGCTCTCCAGGCCGTATATCAGTTTAAGAGACTGGAGACGCTACCTCTCAATCAAGTAGCTCCTCAGCTTGCCTCACAATGGATAACTGCCCATGTCTGCCACCAGCGCCCGGCAGACTGGGTGGTCACCCATCCCAGTGCTGGCCCAGCCCGACAGCGCTGAGATTCGGTGATCTGATGGGGACAGGTGTTAATAGTGCGGCGAGGCTGTTGGCCCACCACAGCAGAGGATGACGACATTGTGCCTGGCATCTGAGAACAAGTAAAGCACTTTCTGCAACGTTCTGTGTCAACCTGTGCACCGCTGGTCGGAAGTCAGCAGCAGCCAGACTAGAGGATTACAGTACCATGCATACGCTGCCTAAAAACCACAACACAAGCGCTGTATTTGGACTGGAGTCGTGACTGGGAAGCATGGACTGCTGATGGATGGCGTCGCATTGTGTTCGGCTATGAATTGCAGTTCTACACTACCCTGGATGACTATAGTCGGTGAATGTGGTGGCGACCAAGGAAGAGGTACCATTCCTCCGATCTTCTGGAAAGACGCATGGTGTTACTCCTAGTGTAACGGTGCGAGGAGCTGTCTGGTATGACTTTAGCCAATGGATAGCAGAGACGGGTGAAACTCTGGTGGCAGAACTGTACGTCACGAATATCCTGCGTCCTCATGTGTCACCTCTCAAGCAATAGTATTGTGGTGCCATTTTTCAACAGGACAATGTTCTTCCTTGGCTCGTGTCTCTGTGATCTGTCTGCGGGACGCTGTCACACCCTTGGTCAGCAGCATCCCCAGATATGTTTCCTTTAAAACATGTGTGGGACAAATTGGGACGTCAACTCCAACCTATTGCTAGTGCCCATGATATCAAGGATCATTTACGACAGTTGTGTGTCATTTCGCCTCAGAAAAGGATACAGCAGCTTTATGAGGCCCGTAGCTAACAGGGTCAGTGTATGCATCTAAGCCAGAGAGGATGTAACATAACAAATGAGCTCATACTGCCAAGTTCTTCATTAATTGGACTCGAGTTTGTAGTCAATGCAGTGACATAATATAGCCTCATAACCCGAGAACTTTCGTTTTGGTTCCTGCTCTACTTCTGGCTGCCCCACTTTTTTTCAGGCAGTGTATTTTTGGACGTGTCCCAAGCCCGAATTAATTGTTTTGTTTTCACTCCTTCAGTCAGAAATTTTCCAAAACTCCGGGGAGATCAAATCTGTGTACCTGGCTGGTCACGAACTTCGATTCGCGGGCTATGCTCCTCCTGGCTGGGCTGTCCAGGCGCGACTCACCACCCACCCCACCCCCCCTCCCCCTCCTCTCCTATAACCTCTCTCACTTCCCTAGCTTCTCGTACACACTCATTCATAGGTTGCAGGACTAGCGATTCCGGAACAAAGGATATCCGGAGAAATGGCTTAGCCCAGCCAGAAATATTCATTCCGATACGTTTATGGATGCTGCTGTCAACGGTGAAGCCTTAGTCAGCATTAAATCGAGAAATAACAGTAGCAACTATCACTATTCCACGCTAGTTTCTCCTGTCTTTGAAACCTATACGTGAGGTTCATATGTGTTTCTTGTGCATATGCTGTTTATATAATAGATTTTACCTCCAAACAGACAAATGAACAAACGTGTGCTATCTTTTTATCAGATACTTTCACTATCCATCTTACTTCTTTCTTTAGTTCTGGGTTTCAGGCTGCTTATCGTGTATTCCTTAGACGAAAAATTCTTACTCCCTACAACATCAAACGGCTCCAAGCACTATGGGTCTTGACATCTGAGGTCATCAGTCCCCTACACTTAGAACAACTTAAACTAACCTAAGGACATCACACACATCCATGCCCGAGGCAGGATTCGAAGTTGTGACCGTAGCAGTAGCGCGGTTCCGGACTGAAGTGCCTGGCCGGCGACTCCCTACAAAAGATTTTTCATCTCGTTCACGCCCGTAGTTTTCTATTCTCTACTGCACTTCTCAGTCTCAGATAATCCAGGATGAGCTCATGTATCTCAGATTTTACACTGTGTATCTCAAATATTTCCAGCCATGCGATCTGTCATCTGTTCAGTCGTGTTTCACTCGTTGTTATTCTTATTCCCTACGTTATTTTTAAAATATTTCCAGTTGCTTCTTCCGGGTTTTGCAGTCTAAATTTTCATCACATTTTCTACCGAGATCTGCAATGAGCTTTGCGAAAATTGCAACCCCTAACAGGATATACACGACTGAAATGAACTTTATATGTGTGCTGAAGTGAACGACAATACACAAATGCAAAAAAATTTTCTCGTGCTTCTTGCCGTGTCAGTTCGTAGTGTATCTGTGTTGCTTCTGAAAACACTTCTTGTGGCAGAGAGAGAGAGAGAGAGAGAGAGAGAGAGAGAGAGAGAGAGAGGTTATTCACTGGCCTACAAAACTTAAAGACAAAAGCACCTTCCTCATGCGTCAATGCCAAGTAATACAGCTCGACGAAACTTGGACCACATGTAGAAAGAACTGCTGTATTATAGCACAGAAGATAACTGAAAGAAACACACAAAGAGATGACACTTTTATTCAAAGACAATAATTACACCGAATACAACACGATTCATGATGGCCGCCTGGACATTACTAGGGCGTGCATGCTCTGCAACATGTTCCTAAGCTGACCACAAGATTGGAAAGGAGTTCTTGTGGTAGGGCGTTCTATTCCTCGACTACAGCTGCTGCAAACTGCTGGATTGTCTTTGGTGTATGTGGACATGATGCAACGCGTTTCCCCAACGCATCCCTCACCTGCTCGATGGAATTTAAGTCGGGGTAACAAGCAGGCCAGACCATCCGCCGAATATCCTCTCGTTCCAAGAGCTTCTCCATCAATAGAAATGAAGTCAGAGCCAAATGCGCCGCTGAGAAGATCCAGTTGGGGATGGAGCACAGTGTCACAACAACTTTGAAAGATCAGTGCACCGTGTTCATAGATTAGAGGTCAGTACGCCCATGCTACATTGGGTCTCCTTACACAATGACACATGGACCACCAAACTATCACGTTCGACAGTGTCCCTTGATGCACTACGTGTTCCCACCTCTCGCAATAGGGTGGCTCTAGCATTGCCAAATATAATAGTTCTGGTGGTCCAGGTGTTACGGTGTAGGGTGGCATAATGCTGCATCGGCGTACTGACCTCCAGATCTTTAAACACGATACACTCGCCGGTCATCATTATTGTGACACTTTGTACTCTTTCCTCCACCCTTCACACGAGGAAAGAGAAAGTCACAGGGTGGCAAGTATGAGGAACAGCGTGGGAGGCAAAATTATATAGCCCAGAGAAGCAGCATGTGTCCAGTGCAGAAGGAGCTGGGTCGTTGCCGCGGAGGAAAAATATCCCCTGCAACAATCACCTTCACAGAAACAGTCAGAAACACAGAATCTCAGTCCCAATAAAATACTCAGCATCACCGTGCCCGACGAAGGTTGATCTTTGCCTTTTCCGGCAGTGGTAGAAATGCGTGTTTCCGTTGATTGTTTTGCTCTTTGGCCTTTGTAATGCCACTTCCTCGGACGAGAAATAAAAATCAAAAATTAGCTCTCAATACCCCAAAGATTTCCCCCGAAGTCCCAAATTTCCCAGAAAAGTGAATAAGCGAACGAAGTTCCATTTATCACTATTATTAGGACAATAACAAGTAATTAAATCAGGAATCTAAGACTTGACAATTTAGCAATCTACGAAAGAAAGATTAAATTTCAGTAAAATTAAAATCAAAATCATAATAAATCGCAATATTAGCATAAATTAACATTCGCAAAGTAGAACCAACGATCCCAAAGAATACTCCGTGTGAGTACTCTTTGGGAATCATGAGTAATGACTAAGTATAATTCAATGCATTGTCACTACGTTACGAGAGTTAGCCGAAGCAGGTCATATATTTGAATGCTCGTACATGTAGGCGCGCTTCGATTGTTTTTGAGATTGAATAATTGCGGTCTATTATGACGCAGTAAAACGATCTTCTGACTTCAAATATCACAGCATTAGAATTCGAACGGAGGATTTTTACCTACTAGAATAAAATGAACTTCTAACTAGATAATTGAACTAAACATTACTTAGACAGAGATTTAGGAAACGAACACTGATAGACAATTTTCATTCATAATAGCCAGTGGTTTATGGAACTTCAGTGATAGGTCCGAAGCATATAATTTAAATCCCCCCAACACCTGGGAAAGTTTTCTTCTCAAGGCTCGGTTAGGAAGTGACTGATATTGTGCAATAAAACACCCTTTCGTGCCAAGTCGTGCATTTGTGACTTAAAATTCTATGAAATTATTGACATGAAACTCCCGAGTAATAATTATGCGCAGCGATAATATTTGACTGTAGCGCTCGGCGCTTATGTAGAATCTTTGACTCAATTAACAAGCCCACTGTTACGATTTCTTAGATACCTGAAATTACGACCAGCTTGTAGGGAATTTGTTGTGGATGTGACTGTATTGGTTTTATCATTAATATTTCATCATTAATCAGTTAAACATCGATTACGAACGATTAATTACGGATCTTGGTGAAGTAAATATCTCACGCACGCCGACATTTCGGTTGAGCACTTATTTTGTGTAACGTCGTCTTCGTAACTTGATAATGATCTCAAGACTCTACCGACTATCGCCGAGTTTTAGCCGAGGCCAAGTACAAATCAAACCAAATCATCTAGAAGAAGAGGCGTTATACCTTGTAGTAACAATAATGCACCCGGCACCCGTTCATGGTGATCAGGCGGCTAGAAAAATCTGGACTGGCCTTACACAGCTGTAACATTACGCTACTTGCGTGGTTCGGTGGGCTTTTTGATAGGGCGTGAGCAAACGCAGAAGCCAGCGCAACGTGCTGAAAACTAATTTTCACTTTTTCCTCTATCGCCTCTTTGTGATTCGCCGAGCTTGGAACAGCAGGACCTGCACTTCTCTTGCGATTCCAGGTGCTTCACTGAGAGATTGTCTACCACTACATATTTCGTCATTCAGAAATGTCTGACCACACTGGAAGCATCTGTACCACCTTTCCACTGTGTCATATAATAGTGTGTTGTTGCAGTACACTTTCAACAGCTCAGTATCAATGTTGCATAAAACGAATTCTTCACTTTATCAACTGCCTGGAAAATTTTGTTTTAGTTCCTCTAGGGAGGATCCCAATCTGCAGAGGAACTATGAACCTGCAAAAAAACGAAAAAATATTACGCAACTTTATATTTCGTAGTGATAATTAAAACTCTGTGACTAACCCTCATAAAACGTTCGGCAGTTTCTGCTGACTTAGCAGCTTACGTTGGAAAATAATTTAGTTATTAGGGTTATAAAGAAATCGAGCCGGGGGCTGTAAAATGAAAACCACTGAAGGGATCGTAATGTCATTGCTGTTCCTTATAAGAAAGCCGAGACCCCAAACTCTAGAGAGACTTAGGCGCCACAGACCAAGCACATGCACCCGTCTATCGTCCGCTGTCCTCAGTCGTGCTGAAAACACAGAAATGGAGATTTCAAAATAAGAGCAAATAGGTGCGTTTCGTTACAGTGGAAGGAGTGCAGGGAACGGAAATTCATCAGGAAAGGCATGGCACAAGCGATTCAAGAAAGGATGGATATCGCTGGCGGATTAGGCATGATTTCGAACGCCACGCAGCATTGCCGGTACTTTCGTCCAGCGGATGAATGCTCTCGTTATTGAAGACGGCGAGTTAAAGTGGCCGCCCCTACCGAAGAGGTGAGATTGAGTGTCAGAATTGCGAAGGATTTACAGTGCTCTCCGTAAAATGTCCGTTTCCCGGACTCCTTCCGCACTACGCCCCTTTGCTCTCCTCTGGTGAAGCCTCCATTTCTCTGTTATAAGCAGGACGGACTGAGTGCAGTGGACTGTCAGCACGTGCACGTAGTGGTGCATTCGGGAGAATGATGGTCAAAACCTACGTCCGGCGACCCTGGTTTAGGTTTTCCGTGATTTCCGTGAATAGCTTCAGGCAAATGGAGGGATAGTTCCTTCCCCATCCTTCCTTGCTCCGGTGGGACCTATGACCTCACCGTTTAATCCTCTCCCCCAGATCAACCAACCAAAGAAACACGTAGTTGCTCTGCCGGGGAGTGGATGAGCACCCACGACCCTCTAGCTGCAAATTTGACACTTTTTGCTCTTATAATGACCACATCTTCTTCCGCAGGCAATAGCATTACGGCGGTCTCAGCGGGTTTCATTTTGCAGCTTCCGGCTCGTTTCTTTTTAAATGATCCTAATATTTCTCCAAACACCTGAGGACACCTCCCATAGCAAGAGACGAAACGCTAGGCACAAAAATTTGCTTTGCACCACGGCGTAACGGGCACAGAGCTGATGTCACTGTGGAAATATACTGAAGAGCCAAAGAAACTGGTATAGGCATGCGTATTCAAATACAGAGATATGTAAACAGGCAGAATACGGTGTTGCGGTCGGCAACGCCTATTAAAGAGAACAAGTGTATGGCGCAGTTGTTAGATCGCTTACTGCTGCTTATCAAGATAGAAGTGAGTTTGAACGTGGTTTTATAGTCGGCACACGAGCCGTGGGACACAGTGTCTTAGAGGTAGCAATGAAGCGGGGATTTTCCCGTACGACTATGTCACGAGTGAATATCATGAATTCGGTAAAACATCAAGTCTCCGCCATCGCTGCGGGCAAAAAAACATCCTGCAAGAGCGGGACCATCGACTACTGAATAGAATTGTTCAGCGTGACAGTAGTGCAACCCTTCCGCAAATTTCTGCAGATTTCAACACTGGGCCATCAACAAGTGTCAGCGTGCGAACCATTCAACGAAATGTCGTCGATGTGGGCTTTCGGAGTCGAAGGCCCACTCGTGTACCCTTTATGACTGCACGACACAAAGCTTTACACCTCGCCTGGGTCCATCAACACCGACATTGGACTGTTGTTGACTGGAAACATGTTGCCTGGTCGGACGAGTCTAGTTTCAAATTGTATCGAGCGGATGGACGTGTGCGGGTATAGAGACAACCTCATGAATCCACGAACCCTGCATGTCAGCAGGGGACTGTTCTAGCTGATGGAGGCTCTGAAATTGTGTGGAGAGTGTGCAGCTGGACTGATATGAGATCCCTGATGCGTCTAGATATGTCTCTGACACGCACATAAATATCCTGTCTGATCACCTGCATCCATTCATGTCCATTGTGCATTCCGACGGTCTTGGGCAATTCCAGCAGGGCAATGCGACACCCCACACGTCCAGAACTGCTATAGATTGGCTCCAGAAATACACTTCCGATGGCCACCAAACTCCCCATACGTGAACATTATTGAGCATATCTGGGATATCTTGCAACCTGCTGTTCAGTACTCTTACGGATTTATGAAAAGCCCTGCAGGATTCAAGGTGTCCATTCCCTCAAGCACCACATTAGACATTAGTCGAGTCCATGCCAAGTCGTGTTGCGGCACTTTTGCGTGCTCGCTGGGACCCTACACGATATTAGGCAGGTTTATTTGTTTCTATGGCTCTTAAGTGTATATTGTCAACAGCGTTAGTCCATTAACTTTGAGAAATTTCGCTGCCCTACTGTCCGGATCATCCGAGCACCGAATCAAAACTGACTAATCGCTGAGGAATTCACTGTAATATGCGGGCGAAATCGTTTCCGGCACCAGTGGAAGTTGCCGCGTCCGCAGCGGGACCCCGGAAAACGCGGCCCACTTGCTTTGATTGGGGCGGGCGGCAGTGTGTCGCCAGTGCGGTATTCATTTTCGGCCAATCAGGCGCAGCTATGTGGGCCGGTGTGGGCCGGACGCAATATCGCCGGCTGCCGGCTGGCTGAGTGGACGGCGCGAGCCGATAATTAACGCCAGCGGCCGATAGCGGGCCAGCCCAGCCCGGACCAGAGCGTCGCTGCCAGCCAGGGACGCACCTCCTTGATGGCGCGCTCCCAGTCCCGGCGGACATGTTCCCCTCGCCTTTCCCCCGGATATCGTCATCACGTGACAACGCAGAATTTGCCAGCAAATCAAATCCTAAACTATGCCGGTAAACAAGATATCAAATCACGCACAGCAATAACACATTTCTACATTTCCGTAGATAGTGATCACATTCGTCGTGTTTCTCAGATGCATCTGAGACGTATTGGTGCCTAAAAAGTGGTCAAATAGAATAATAATCGTAACGGGCGAACCGTCTAAAGTGGTCTCATGCAATCACAGACGGTGTAGAGAGCGAAGTTGTTGAGTTGGAAGCCTCCAGCGCCTATTCAAAAAGAGACCTCGAAGGTCTCTCTGTGAAACGTTCAAGCCGCCGGCTCTCTCCTCACCAGTCCAAAATCAAAATCCAATACGCGCATCCAGTGCTAATCGCACAGGGTGATAATTATTGAACTATACGAAATGAAATCGTTTTAACTTTGCGTTAGGAAGTTCAAACTGCACGGTTGGCCGGGGGGCACGATGGGAATTAGTATGCGCGTACATGGTTTGGTTTAGCGACGAAGCCCACTTTCATTTGGATGGGTTCGTCAACAAGCAGAAACGGCATATTTGGGGGACTGAGAATCCACATTTCGCGATCGAGAAGTCTCTTCACTCTCAACGGGTGACTATGTGGTGTGCAATGTCCAGTCGCGGAATAATCGCTGCGATATTCCTTGATGGCACGGTATCCGAACGGTACGTGAAGGTTTTGGAAAATGATTTCATCCCCATTGTCAAAAGTGATCCAGATTTCGACAAGATGTGGTTCGTGCAAGACGTAGCTCGACTCCATCGAAGCAGGAGAATGTTTGAAGTCTTAGAGGAGAGCTTTGGGGACCGCATTCTGCCTCTGGGGTACCCAGAGGCCACTGGCATGGGCCTCGATTGGCCGCCATATTCTCCGGATCTGAACACATGTTATTCCTTCTTGTGGGGCTATATTAAAGACAAGGTGTACAGCAATAACCCCAAAACCATTACTGATCTGAAAACAGCCATTCAGGAGGTCATCGACAGTATCGATGTTACGACACTTCTACATCTACATATATCCTCCGCTAGCCACCAAGCGATGTGTGGCGCAGGCCACAATTCGCGCCAAGGTCGAATCCCCCCCCCCCCCGCCCCCCCCCCCCCCCACCACCCTGTTACACTCTCAGATCGCCCGAGGGAAAAACGACTGTCTGTCTGAACTTCCCTTATCTTTGAATGGTGATCTTTGCGCGATTTGAAAGATGATCAGATTTCGGAATTTAGTGAGCAGCCCCTTCCGTTTAGCGCGTCGTCTACCTGCAAGTGTGTCCCATTTAAAACTTTCTATGAGATTTGTAACGCTCTCGCGAAGGCTAAATGTACCAGTCACGAATCTTGCCACTCTTCTTTGGACCTTCTCAATCTCTTTAATCAGACCCAACTGGTAATGGTCCCATACAGACGAACAATACTCTGAGACTGAACGAACTAACGTATTGTAAGCAATTTCCTTTGTTGAAGGACTACATCGCTTCGGGATTCTACCAACAAACCGCCTTGCCCCTTACTTGTGTAATATGATCATTCCATTTGAAATCATTTCGAATAGACACACCCAGATACTTGACGGATGTTACCGCTTCCAAAGACTGGGCATTTATTTTGCACTCGTACATTAATGGGAATTTTCGCCTTATTATACGCAGTCTGTTACACTTACTAATATAGAGAGATAACTGCCAGTCATTACACCACACATTTATTTTCTGCAAATCCTCATTGATTTGTTCACAAATTTCGTGTGATACTAATTTCCTGTAGACTACAGCATCATCGCCAAACAGTCTAATGCCGCCGTCAATACCATCAACCAGATCGTTTATGTAAATCGTAAAAAGCAGCGGACCTATTACGCTGTCCTGGGCACACCTGAAGTTACGCTTGTTTCTGTTGAAATCACCCCATTGAGGACGACATACTGTTCTCTGTCATTTAGAAAACTTTCTATCCAACCGCATGTGTCATCGGATAGACCGTAAGGGCGCACTTTTTTTTAGCAAGCGACAGTGCGGAACTGAGTCGAACGCCTTTCGAAAGTCGAGAAATATGGCATCAACCTGTGAGCCGATATCTACAGCCTGTTGTATATCATGCACAAAGAGGACCAGCTGTGACTCGCATGACCGCTGTTTCCTAAAACCGTGCTGGTTTCTGCAGATGAGCTTCTCAGAGTCTAGAAAGGTCATTATGTCTGAACACAAAATATGTTCCATGATTCTGCGCTTCAGCGGGTCATGTAGAATTTCGCTCTCATCTGGGCCACATTGTCACCAACGAGGGCAGGCATATCGAAAATGCCATAACCAAAATCTGAATATCTGTAGTGACGTTTACATGTTGAGTGAAGTGTGTGCGCACTGTTGTTTCTAATTAATTTACGTTTTTTTCATATAGTTCAATAATTGTCACCCTGTACACACCTAAGCCGATAATGTATAAAAAACCTGTAGAATTCCGTAAATCATCCTGCAGAACAAACAGCCCTTTGTGGGGTAGGTTTTGCATTTAATGTACTCTGTTATTAATCCGAGTGAATCTTCCAGTAAAGGTGGTGGAGAGACGTACAATAAAGTAAAACAGGCAGTCGGTGGCTAGTAGTAGAGACCCAGTTCCTCGAACTAGGGACGATAACTCACCGGAACTATCCTGAGAAGGCTTAAGAAGCCAGCATGAAAAGTACAAGGAGACCCAAAAGTCTTTTATCATTTGAAAACGCATCAATTCACGGAATAACGTAGGTAGAGATGTAAAACTTTGCACACATGTCTGAAATGATATGGGGCTTTGTTGAAACCAAATGTTGTTGTTGTTGTTGTCTTCAGTCCTGAGACTGGTTTGATGCAGCTCTCCATGCTACTCTATCCTGTGCAAGCTTCTTCATCTCCCAGTACTTACTGCAACCTACATCCTTCTGAATCTGCTTAGTGTATTCATCTCTTGGCCTCCCTCTACGATTTTTACCCTCCACGCTGCCCTCCAATGTTAAATTTGTGATCCCTTGATGCCTCAGAACATGTCCCACCAACCGGTCCCTTCTTGTCAAGTTGTGCCACAAACTTCTCTTCTCCCCAATTCTATTCAATACCTCCTCATTAGTTATGTGATCTACCCATCGAATGTTCAGCATTCTTCTGTAGCACCACTTTTCGAAAGCTTCTATTCTCTTCTTGTCCAAACTATTTATCGTCCATGTTTCACTTCCATACATGGCTACACTCCATACAAATACTTTCAGAAATGACTTCCTGACACTTAAATTTATACTCGATGTTAACAAGTTTCTCTTCTTCAGAAACGCTTTCCTTGCCATTGCCAGTCTATATATATATCCACTCTACTTCGAACATTATCAGTTATTTTGCTGCCCAAATAGCAAAACTCATCTAGTACTTTAAGTGTCTCATTTCCTAATCTAATATTCTCAGCATCACCTGATTTAATTCGACTACATTCCATTATCCTCGTTTTGCTTTTGTTGGTGTTCATCTTATATCCTCCTTTCAAGACAATGTCCATTCCGTTCAACTGCTCTTCCAAGTCCTTTGCCGTCTCTTTGAAACCAAAAGCGAGTGCAAAAACCGGCGAACAGATGCCACTGGAAAGCAACACTCCGGCGACGCCTTATAAGAATCGTGTATTAAATGAGCTGTAGTGAGCAACTGCGGAATGTTGACATTACTAGCGAAGGTACTGTTTGTCAAGTTTCAGTATCAGAAGGTATAATATGCTACTGCAGCCTGACGATCGCGTACCCATAAGCAGTGCAGTCGAATGGGTAAAGGTCCTGTGACAAGTGTCGCTATGACGGAAATGAACATAAAGTTCGAAGACGCGGGCTGTTTGGACGGTCGGCCCCATAGTGGACGATCAGACACAAATGCTACTGTTGCTCGGACAGTTCATGAAGAAAAGAAGACTTTGGCGAGGTTATCTGCACATCGGGGAGTCAGCGTTTGTGAAGTTGCACAGCGCACCAGCATCCCAGGCACTGCTGTTTAGAGAGCACTAGGCCGTAACCTCCAATTCCGCCAGTGCAAAATCCAGCGTCATCATGAACTGTTACCGATTTCGTGATGCGCAGAGAGTTTTCGGTGTGGTCGTTTCAGAAAATGGGGGAATATAACGGTTGGCTGTCTAACGTGTTGTGGACCGGCGGAACACATCAGTCGTGATCTGACCCTTTTTTGTCGTGTAAATGCCGGGTGCGGCTTTTCAAATTGTCGGTGTGATGGATGCGAGGTAACTGGCTAATAAACACCTGCGGAAAGGTACGATTCATGCAGGATGGCTCTCCATTCTGTATTTCTACGCGAGTAACAGGTCTCTTGCGCAAATCGTTTGGTGAGGATCGCGTACTAAACTTGGCCTCCCAGGCATTCACACCTCAATCCGTGTGATTATTGGTTGTGAGGTTACCTGAAGTCGCAAGTATACCGCGATCGTTCTCCCTCATTAGGGATGCTAAAAGACACTAGTTATAAAGAACATCATCTATACAATAAATCAGTTAGTACTCTAAATTATTGATTTCGTATCATACGAAGCGCCATGTGTTGGTCATTTTGTGTATATTTTGGTTTTCATTGAAACTCCATGTCATTTCAAGCATGTGTGTCAACTTTTACCTCTTTGTTATTCGGTGAAGTATTGAATTTTCAAATGTTAGTGTACTTTTGGGTCACCCTGTATTTTGTAATAATGCAGAAGAAACTGGTAGGCCAGTGCTATGAAGGAAAATTGACAGTAGTCATTATACCAATAGTCATCATCCACAGATGAACAGCGTTTGTACATCGTATTCACACAAACCCTCAACTGAAGAGAATTGACTGAGTGGCGTAAATATACCTCGTTTCCACTTGTTTACTGTTCACTCCAGCAAGTGGACGAGTTACATTACCCCTGGGTAGTTTACTGTGTGCCAACACACGAGAGTCAAAGTCAGTTTGCGTCACGTAAAAAAATATAAGGTTCTATTTAAAAAATACATACTGCTGTTCGTTTCTTTGCAAAGAATGAAGTTACAAGAAAGGTAATCATACTGTCTAATGGTGCCCTGGTAGCTAACCAAAATTTACTTAGTACATTTTTGTTTATTTTACTTCAGGAAAAAGATTTATTTGAGATGGTCAACATAACAGTAATTTCAAATCGCGCTTGATATGGGATTTAATATGATTTTCAGTCTCCGCAAGGGCTCATAAATACAGAACGCCTCACCTATGGAGAGCAACAACTTTTAGCCGTCAGCTAAAAGCCGTTAATATGGTGTTTCTGCATCCCAAATACTCTTCTTTGTTACGAAGGAGTCTTTGGATACACCACTAACTCTTTCTACACTGGGCATGCCTGAGACGATTTGTAAACAGCACCATTACTTTATGGTGTGCCGAGGCAGCACAGAACACAGTAGCGGTAAAAGCCCGCCTGAGATACGGCTGTCCTACTATCTCACATTTTCATTCTTGAAATTTGAAACTGAAAGTTTGATTGTTCCCCATCTGTAAAATCACCTTTTCATAACTATCGCAGCCAGAGGAGATGGTGTTTATATCTGAAGTTCCGGTCTTTGTCATGTGAAGTGAAGCGCCCGTTAAACTTCGATTAAAATACCTTTGTGATAGGCGTTTCAGCGATGGAGTAGGAGGAACCAGCTTTGAGTCAATTATAGTTATTTCTCGATCGCGCCATCAACATTGCCAGTTGTTAGTTAGTAACGTGTTCCACAGATGATCTGACCCTGTTTCTTCGAAATTATATGGAACGCGTCAATTTGATGAATTAGTAGATATGATTAGTTTTAACATTAATGGAAATATTGTGTTTCAGTTCTACTCAAGTGACTGTCCTTAAAACTAGATTTCTTTTACGGAAGAGAAGAAGCTGCTTAGAAGAAACGATTTTGGGTCCGAATTAAAACTTAATTTCTACCTGTCAGCCATTTTATATTATTGCGTATCTGATCAAAAATATTTCTTAATGTATATTGAACTTTCCTCTGAGCCATTGGTAGTTTTCATAATGAGTAATGAAAGCCACTTTATCTTCTAGTGTTCTTGTCAGTTGTGATGGATTGTTTGTGACGAATTTCATTCGCTAGTATATGTATCGTCATGGCGCAGATAAGATGGCTAACCTTCTGAAGAGGAACCCACATAACTATGTTGGATAAAAATGTACATATTGTTCTTAGTGTCTGATTTTATACATTTAATACTGTCTTTGTAAGCAATGAGTTATCAATGAAATGTCTACCAACTACATACATAAAAAAAAAGTTTTGGATCACCTCGGTTCCGAGAGTTCCGGAACCTGTACAGAAAATTGGGATACAGATCGACATAAACATCATTTCCGCCTCTTTTACTGCTCATGAAAACCACACATTGCATGTTGTACCACCATACAGCGAGACCTTCATAGGTGGTGGTCCACATTGCTGTACAAACCGGTACCTCTGATACCCAGTAGCACGACCTTTCGCAGTGATGCATGCCTTTATTCGTCATGGCTTACTAGCCACAAGTTCATCAAGGCACTTTTGGTCCATATTGTCCCACTCCTCAACGGCGCTTCGGCACTGATCCCTCAGAGTGGGTGGAGGGTCACGTCGTCCATAAAGAACCCTTTTCAATCCGTCCCAGGCATGTTCGATACGTTTCATGTGTGTAGAACATGCTAGCCACTCTAGTCGAGCGATGTTGTTATCCTGAAGGAAGTCATTCACAAGATGTGCACGATGGGGACTCGAATTGTCGTCCATGAAGACGGATGCCTCGCCAATATGCTGCCGATGTGATTGCACTATCAGTCGGAGGATGGTATTCACGTATCGTACAGCCGTTACGGCGCCTTCCATGACCACCAGCAGCGTACGTCGACCCCACATAATGCCACCCCAAAACAGCAGGGAACCTCTACCTCGCTGCATTCGCTGGACAGTGTGTCTCAGACGTTCAGCCCGACCGGGTTGCCTCCAAACACGTCTCCGACGGTTGTCTGTTTGAAGGTATATGCGACACTCATCGGTGAAGGGAACGTAATGCCAATCCTGAGTGGTCCATTCGGTATGTTGTTGGGCCCATCTGTACCGCGCTGCATGGTATCATGGTTGCAAAGATGAAACTCACCATGGACGCCGGGAGTGAAGTTGCGCATCATGCAGCCTATTGCGCATAGTTTGAGTCGTAACACGACGTCCTGCGGCTGCACGAAAAGCGTTATTCAACATGGTGGTGTTGCTGTCAGGGTTCCTCCGACCCATAATCCGTAGGTAGCGGTAATCCACTGCAGTAGTAGCCCTAGAGTGACCTGAGCGAGGCATGTCATTGACAGTTCCTGTCTCCCTGTATCTCCTCCATGTCCGAACAACATCGCTTTGGTTCTCTCCGAGACGCCTGGACACTTCCCTTGTTGAAAGCCCTTCCTGGCACAAAGTAACAATGCGGACGCTATCGAAACGCGGTATTGACTGTCTACGCATGGTTGAACCACAGAGAACACAAGCAGTGTACCTCCTTTCTGGTGGAATGACTGGAACTGATGGGCTGTCGGACCCCCTCCGTCTAATAGGAGCTGCTCTGCATGGTTGTTTACATTTTTGGGCGGGTTTAGTTCAAATGTGTGTGAATTCGTAAAGGACCACACTGCTTAGTTCATTGGTCCCTAGACTTACACACTACTTAAACTAACCTATGCTAATAACAACACACACACCAATTCCCGATGGAGGACTCGAACCTCGGGTCGGAGGAGCGGCGCAGTCTGTGACATGACTCCTCAAACCGCGCGGTCATTCCACGCAGCGGTGGGTTTAGTGGCATCTCTGAACAGTCAAAGGGACTGTGTTTGTGATACAATATCCAATATCCATAGTCAACGTCCATGTTCAGGAGTTCTGGGAACCAGGATGATGCAAAACTTTTTTTCATGTGTGTATATGAAGATCAAAAGCAGCTGAATTGTTTGAGCAGCTCAGTATTATGCTTCTTGCACTTAAAGTTTTCATCAGTTTGTACAGGCAGGAACTTTTAGCACAGTACCCGGTTTACTGACTCAAGTGCTACATCAGTTGTTGATACGACTGTGCTTTTTGTACAAAACTGAATACAGTATTTTAATCAAAATTTAGGGAGAGTCCATTTGCAGAGAATCACTCAATAATTTTCCAAAATCTCACTAACAATTTCTTCTGTTTCTTCCTTTCTAAGGGGACGTACTGTAACGCTAGCATCAACTGCAAAAAGTCCCAATTCTGCTTGATGAATAAGTGGAAAGTTGTTCACAAATAAAAGGAGTAGGTGTGGAACCAAAATTGTACCCTGAGGAATTTCCTTCGTGATTTACCCGAAGTCACTAACATTTTCTCTCCTTCTAACATAGTTTAAATTATTCAACACAAATGTTTGCATTTGCTCGGATGGTTTCAAGGATGTTTGCATGTTTGCATATGATTCAAACCAGTCGTTTGTAAAGCCATAAACTGCATAAAACTAACGTTTTTGGGTAACATTATCGATGTAATCAAATGCCTTAGAAAGATCACAAAAAATATCAACTGGCGCTGCTTTATTATTTAAGAAACTACAGTCTGTCAGAGACAAATTTAATTTATTCGACCGATACACCCTTAGTTCATGGAATAGCCACGTACGCATCAGCGTCGCGCCTACGAGGCAGGCTAGCCCGCGAAATAGAGTGTGTCGCCAGGCTGAGTGCGCGGCGTGGCCGCTGTAGTGATGTGCTGGAGCGGTGTCGGTGTAGCTGTCGCTGTCGAGGTCAGCGTGTGGTGTGCGCCGGGCTGCAGCTCCATTAGGGGCCGTGCTTGCCGGGACGGCAGACACGCGCGTGGTTTCCGCTGCTGCGCCGCATACCTGTTCCTCCCGCTGGATATTGCACCGCACCCTGGATCCTCACAGGGCTGTGTCCACACGTGCTAGCTTTTGTGTGCTACATTTAAACATTCGCATTTAGAAATGAACATCTTTCTGGTGACTGATACTCCTGTTCCCATTTTTCTCTTGTTTACGATTTAATTTTTGTTTATAAGACTCCGTCCTCGGCCAAGTACAATGCTTTCTTCCTTTATATTAAAATTTACTAATATATATTTCAACAATTATGTCATCATCAGTGTGTCTCTCTATCTCTATACTCCGCAAGGCACCCTGTGATACATGGCAGAGAGAACTTTGTGTTTCACTGGCTCTTTCCCTTTAATTCGTGATTCGTGCAAGGGGGCGCAGTGATGAGAATACTGCACTTGTTGCATTCGGAAGGACGATGGTTCAAACCTGAGTCCAGCCATCCAGATTTAGCTGTCCATGGAATCCTTAAATAGCTCCAGGTAAATGCCAGTATCGTTCCTTTGAGAGGCTAAGGTCGATTTCCTTGCCCATCCTTGAAACCATACGAGCTTGTACGCTTCTCTGATAATCTCTACCTCGACGGCACGTTAAACCCTAATATCCCTTTCCTTCTTTCCTGTGCGACTGTGTGGGAAGTGCGGCTGTAGCTAAACCTCCGTGTGACTCTCTCTAATTTTACCCTAAAGGTGTTTCCATAAGAGAAAATACGTAGGAGAAAGAAATATATTGGCTTACTCTCGCAGTTTAATTTCTTGTAGCATCTGCCACTGTAGTTGGATGAGTACATCCACTACGCTTTCGCGATTACTGAATATAACAGTGACGAAACAAGTATCTCTTCTTTGGACGCCCTCTTTTTCCTCTTGCAGTTCTAATTCGTTTTATTTCTGTAAAATAGTACACAGACTTTTGGTTAGTTCTCTATTTGAAGTGTGATAGTTGTGAAAAAGTGTGTATAATTAAAGCCCACAAAGAAACTCATCAAGGACGTACCACATGACGAAAACCAGGGGTTGGACAAATATATGGACACATCCCTAGAAACATGTGTGCAGCCTTCATTGGGTCAAACAACACGAAAATAGGACGGTAGCACAATGGAGGCTTGTAGTGTCGTTCTGCAAGCCAAATGATGCGAGGCGTCGAATGCTCCGATAGCCCAAGGAGGTATTTAGTCCGGAATGTGCTCGCGGTGTAGTTCAGGCCCTAGGTGGTTCTGCGATGTTTTGGGGACGTTTCTCGTACAGTGACTTGTGCGTACTTATACAGATTACCGTGAACGTTAACAAGAATGTTTCGATCAACATTTTCGGTCATCAGTCGATGCTTTTTCTTCAACATCATTATGATGAAGATACTGTGGAGACTGATATCTTCCAAGCTGGCCACAACAGGAGCACCACGCATATGATTCTGGTTTGACGAACACTCAGGCAGTCTTTCACTCGTCGACTATCCCGTTAAATCAGCACTCTTAATCACACACAAAACGTTCGAGACTGCTGGGAAGAACTGGTTTGTAAACATAGCAGTCATCCCCGGATCCAATCAATAATGAGTGACTTCTTCTGCGTATGGCATTACCTGTGAAATTAGTGGAATCTCTTTCTCTCCAAATGGAGACTACTATCGATCATGGAGTCCTTTCTCAAAGTCGAAATAAGACGACTGGCCTCACGCGTACTTCCTCTTGCCGTGCTGTGTTACGATTTCCTCCCAAAAAATTGCAGCAACGTTGCTTCTTCTGTGGTTATGGTTCTTTTCTGGAAATTAAATTTTAATCAATATATCCCAGACGAGTGGCAATACTAGTATCTCGTTATTATGAATAGTAGTCAGCTAAACTGCTCTTTAAATGGTTTTTATTTTATAAATAATTCAGGATGAGCCCATTTCGGAATATTTCCATCATTTGGTGCTTTGTAAATAGATAAGTAAGCGGTGGCCTTAATATAATGGTATGTAACCATGATTAGAAAAGTTATACAACATCGTTAGGCGATTTTACCTTACATGTAATATCATTGCTGCCAAGTTTTGCCCTTTTTTGAGTTATTAGTTTCTATGTAGATGTACAGTGGAAATGTATATCTCATTTTAGTTAGGTTTTATGTATGTTATTTTTCTGTTGACAACTTGGATGAAAGTGGATCAGCGTTATTGCGTGTTTACATAGTTACCATTATAAATAAGTGATGTGTGTAAATCAAGTTGCTTTTTTATTATTTTTATATGTTTGGTTCTAATTATGTTTTCGTCTGGAAATTGTTTTAGTTTTATTTGAGATTTTTGTTTCATATTTTAATTTTTTTGGAATAATTTGCTTATTGTCTATGGTTTATGTTGGTGTTATGTCTTTGTTTTATAACAGCGATAACGACATGAATAGTGTAAAGCAAAGACATAACACCAACATAAATCATAGACAATAACAAAAGTATTTCAAAAAATAAAAATATCAAATGAAACTAAAACAAATTCTACACAAAAACATAATTAGAACCAAACCTATAACAATAACAAAAAACAACCGAATTTCCTGACATCACTTATTTATAACTATGAAGACATGTAATTCCGTTATCATCCAAGCTGTGAACAGGATAATAGCACACTTAAAACCCAACTAAAATCAGATATACATCTTCAGTGTACATCTAAGGAGAAACTAATAATTCTAAAAAGAGAGGACATTGCAGCAACGATATTACATGCAAGGTGAAAACACCTAACGATGTATTATAACTTTTCTAATCTTAGTTACAGACTATTATATTAAAACAATCACTTACTTATGTATTTACAGAGCACCACAAGATGGCAATACGCCGAAATGGGCTCATTGTGAATAATTCATAAAGTAAAAATCATTTAAAGAACAGTGTGGATGGTTGATATTCGTTAAAAAGATGTTCAAATATGTGTGAATTCCTAAGGGACCAAACTGCTAAGGTTATCGGTCCCTAGACTTACACACTATTTTAACTAACTTTAACTAACTTATGCTAAGAACAGCACACACACCCATGCCCAAGGGAGGACACGAACCTCCGGCGGGAGGGACTTCGCAATTCGTGACATGGCGCCTCAAAACGCACGGCCCTACCGCGTATCTGATATTGGCAATAATCACGTCATTAAAAGACGAATTTCGCACTGCATTCCCTGAAGGACAAAACTAGTGTATCAGTTTGGTACAGATTGGTCAAGGTATTCATGGTGTAACACTTTCCATTTCCGTCAGTCAAAGGCAGTCCAGATAACTGTCATATGACGCACTTAAAATCATATACTATATACCTGTGCCTTGCGCAGTATGCGCAGAGCACATAGAACTGGCAGGTTGCTCTGTCTGCAATTAATTTGGAAATATTCGAGATTTGTACGAAATTGGTAATCATTATTGATACGAATGGGACAACAGAGTGCAATAAAAAATATTAGTGGCTATGTAAGGTATCATTATAGTGTTGTGGTGATGTGTTGGAAACAACAAAGCGAGAAGAGCAACATAAAATTCACGCTCAGTATCGCAGCAGTGGTGACAGCTTCGTGTTGGGCCCGAGGAGAAGCGTTAAGCCCTGGACAGGGCCAGACGCGCGGCCAGAAGAGGAGCCAGGGAGCAAAGCCTTCGCGTGGTCCGGCGATTATGTTATCTGCGGCGAGCAGGGCGCTGGCCGCGTGGCGTGGCGGGGGGGCGCAGATGGCGCGGAAAATAGGAGTGTCCGCCGGGCCACGCCCACGCGCAGGCCTACCGCTCCTCTCACAGACGCGGTTTTCTCCATTCTGTTCTGTACAGTGACACGAAGTAAAGAATGACTCTCGTAAACACGACTTTCCACACATCGAGCAAAAAGATTTTTGACAGTCTAACGAAGAAAAACCGAACTGTAGATTTTCTGTTATTACAACTACATACACTACTGGTCACTAAAATTGCTACATCAAACGTGCTACAGACGTGAAATTTAACCGACAGGAAGAAGATGCTGTGATATGCAAATGATTAGCTTTTCACAGCATTCACACAAGGTTAGCGCTGGTGGCGACACCTACAACGCGCTGACATGAGGAAAGCTTCCAACCGATTTCTCATACACAAACAGCAGTTGACCGGCGTTGCCTGGTGAAACGTTGTTGTGATGCCTCGTGTAAGGAGGAGAAATGCATACCATCACGTTTCCGACTATGATAAAGGTCGGATTGTAGCCTATGGCGACTGCGGTTAATCGTATCGCGATTTTGCTGCTCGCGTTGGTCGAGATCCAATGACTGTTAGCAGAATATGGATTCGGTGGGTTCAAGAGGGTAATACGGAACGTCGTGCTGGATCCCAATGGCCTCGTATCACTAGCAGTCGAGATGACAGGCATCTTATCCGCATGGCTGTAACGGATCGTGCAGCCACGTCTCAACCCCGGAGTCAACAGATGGGGACGTTTGCAAGACAACAACCATCTGCACGAACAGTTCGACGACGTTTGCAGCAGCATGGACTATTATCTCAGAGTCCGTGACTGCGGTTACCCTTGACGCTGCATCACAGACAGGTGCACCTACGATGGTGAACTCAACGACGAACCTGGGTGCACGAATGGCAAAACGTCATTTTTTCGGATGAATCCAGGTTCTGTTTACAGCATCATGATGGTCGCATCCGTGTTTGGCGACATCGCGGTGAACGCACATTGGAAGCGTGTATTCGTCATCGCCATACTGGCGTGTCACCCGGCCTGATGGTATGGGGTGCCATTGGTTACACGTCTCGCTCACCTCTTGTTCACATTGACGGCACTTTGAACAGTGGACGTTACATTTCAGATGTGTTACAACCCGTGGCTCTACCCTTCTTTCGATCCCTGCGAAACCCTACATTTCAGCAGGATAATGCACGACCGCATGTTGCAGGTCCTACACGGGCCTTTCTGGATACAGAAAATGTTCGACTGCTGCCCTGGCCAACACATTCTCCAGAGATCTCGCCAACTGAAAACGTCTGGTTAATGGTGGCGATTCCTCATCCCAGTTCATCTGTGTGGGCTTGAAGGTCTCTAATTATAACATACTCCTTGCGGAACATCCACAACTGTTGCTAAAATTTTGCATGAGGAATTAATCCGCTTTGTTGTGCTTGTCTATTCCTGTATCTGTATAAACTCATACACACTATCCTGGTTTCAGGATGCAAATCCCATCTTCAGCTGCTACTTGATATATCTGCTGACTGGTACGATTTTCTCGTACGCACTCGTGTGCCTGAAGATGGGATTTACATCTTGAAGCCCGGGTCGTCTGTACGATTTTCTCCCTATAAAAAAAGATTAGTCAAGTAAAACTGGGGCGGATTTATTCATTGTGAGAAACCTCTAATTTTACTGTCACAGTCGTTTCACGAGATATACGCAAAAGGAAGCAATATATTGGTAACTCATCAAGGAACGTACGCTCTCAGACCTTTAATTAAAGCACACCGTGGTGCAGAAGCATTATGTTCCAGCGTCTGCCAATGGAGCTGGCTGGACATCTCCGTGACACTTCCGCGCTTACTAAATAGCTCGTAACTTCTGTTTTCTTTATCAAACATACTTGGTACGGATCGCAGATTGAGAAGCAATATTCAAGCATTCGGGGAAACAGGGTTTTGTAAGCTACCTTCTTTATCGGTGGTCTATGATTCTACCAGTGAATCTCAGTGTGGCTCTGCTTTAGCTGAGATTTACTTTATATGGGCGTTTCCCTTTAAACTGCTTCGTACACATACCCCTAATTATTTTATGGATGCGACTGCGTGCAGTGATCGTTCTGCAGCTGGTCTTCCTGCCTGCTTATGCATAATATGTCGCATTTGTTTATGCTGCGGGCTAATTGTTAATCCCTGCAATAAGCGTTGATGCTTTGAAGTACCTGCATTTCGCATTCGAACATCCAGCAGCTATCGTCAAACAGAAAACATTGAACATATGCCTTCTAGAGGTCGCCTGTGGGAACACCGCTACAGTCTGGAACCGCGCGACAGCTACGGTCGCAGGTTCGAATCCTGCCTCGGGCATGGATGTGTGTGTGATGTCCTTAGGTTAGTTAGGTTTAATTAGTTCTAAGTTCTAGGGGACTCATGACTTCAGAAGTTAAGTCCCATAGTGCTCAGAGCCATTTGAACCATTTGGGAACATTGCCGGATGATGACCCCTACTTACGAATCATGGCTGGCAGGTACTCAGAGGAGAATACAACAGAACTTCGCGCTGCCTTTTTTAGAGGGATGTGATGACCACTGGAGTACTCAACCGCCGCCATACGATGTTTCGCCTCTAGGCGTTCATTACGAACAACAGTACAAAATCCTGATTTTCATTGTGCAGGGAGAATGAGGGCAACTTAGATCAGTAACTTCGAGTTTTCTTCCTCGATAAGTGGAGTATTTGTTTGACGCCTGAGGATCGTAGTATTAGAGAGTGAAGATGCCCAAGTACAAATTTACGTCTCAGACATACAATCTCACCAGTTTAGCAGGCGGGAGGGTCAGGCACGATCTGAGCCGATATCACATACAGATGTCAGACGCAGTTTATCGGTACAGAGAGTAATTTCAGATGTATCCAGTATCGGGACACGATATTACAACTTACTGTCAAGTGTTACAGCCAACATTTCACCGATGAGTTCGTTTTGTAAAAAGATTGTGCACGATCACACCACAATCATATCATGATCAACTGGCTACAAAAGGCCGAAATAAACTGAATAGATTGGTCAGTGGAATTTGACGACATAAATCTGATTTTGCACGACTGGGACAGCTGAAATTTGCTGTGCTTCGTGTCGGAAAGCCTCATCACAATCGCCGTCGAAGATCATGCCAACCACCTTGTAGACGGAATGCTAAGGCAGTCCAAACATGTTACGACACGCGAGATGGACCACTGTGGTATTGTAACGAAGCGTAAAGATGTGCACTTTCGAACATATTGTATTTGTACTGATTATTTTTGTTTTTGTTTGACTATAAATTTAAATTTTTATTCTGATGAGGCATAGTCTTCCATTTCGTAATATCCCGTCTAATGGTAGTGACTATGTGCCGCCCCTTTGGCCGTTATCTACAACAGGGTCGGGTTCCTGGGGGAAGAAGATTCGCTTCAGGCTGCAGCAGATGAGACGGGTTTTCCACCAGTCCTCCTACATGGATGTCTTTTGCAGGCGACTGGACTGACTTTCCAAGAGAAAAATTTCCCCGTTACGGCTGCTGGAAAAAACAGTGCTTAATGCCCTGCCAGATGGCAGCACCCTACAGGAGCGCGGTAAGGAGAAGCAGGAAAGGACCGACGGCAAGGCTTGATTCTGCTCCTGATTCTGATTGGCTGGGAGGCCTATATTTTGAAAAAATTTCGTGGAGCGGTTGCGAGAACGAGAAGCCGAGGGAGTCGGCTGCGAGCCCACCTAGGGTTGAAGTGGGAAATCGTGAACTCTCGCGGTGGAGTTTCTCATTACAGAGGTCTGGACTGAGTGATCCTCCAGGTACGGTCCAGGAACCTTACGGAGTATTCGGAAGTGCGATTCCGTGGGCAGGCGTACATTTCTGCTCATGCATTTGATCAAGCTTATCCATTACGGGTATTTTAGAACCCGCGACTGTTAATTGAATCTGTGCGGCTGGTCCCGGCGGAAGTTCGAGTCCTCCCTCGGGCATGGGTGTGTGTGTTTGTCCTTAGGATAAGTAGTGTGTAAGCTTAGGGACTGATAACCTTAGCAGTTAAGTCCCATAAGATTTCACACACATTTTAACATTTTTTTTAATTGAATAAAAATACGTAAAACTGCAATGAGTCACTTTTTTGATAAGTATTACGCCATGAACCGGTTGTCGAACCTTCTCAGGTTCATCTTCAGATAGTTTTCTGAAAGTTACATCAGTATTTCAAGTATAATGTCGAATGCTGGCTTGCGACAGTATGGGTGGCTTTTTTCTGTTAGTGTTCATGTATAGCACATGCTGGATGCCAACAAAGTTTCGCTATCACAATTGTAAATGCATGCACATTATGTAAAAGTGTGTGTAGTACTGTATCAACTGGCCATCAAAATAGAAGCAGACAGATGGTCACTAAAAAAATTCCGCCCGTACTGTCGGAAGTCAGCACCCAGCATTATGCTAGAAATAGTGATGAAACCTCCAGAAACCCATCTGAATATGAACGTGAAAAGGTTCGAAAACGGTTCATGGAATAATAAATAACTATTAAAAAAAGTGACTGGTTGCAGTTTTATGTATTTACACTTAAGCATTTTCCTGTTGTCCTCGTCGAGTGTTGCAGAGCTGCGAGTTCGTCCTTGCTCGGTAATCTAAGAACTGAGAGGGATTGGTGGTTGGATAAAAAGTGACGAACTTGGTAGTTTTCGTTTAATTATAAATCCAATCATAGATCACAAAATTTTATTAACCAGGAACTGCATCCCGCGGAGTTTATACTTCATTGGACCAAACGGATTGAAGTCGGGGGTTGGGAGATCCGGGCTGTAGACTGTATGAGGAAGAACAGTCCAATGAAGTTTCTTGAGCTCCTCTCGGCCGGGCAGCTTTGCGTTGCCTTGGAGAATGAGACGTTTGTATGCATTTTTATGGCGACGAACTTGCTGAAGTCGTTTCTTCAATTTCCTAGGGGTAGCACAGTATGCTTCAGAGTTGATCGTTGCACCATGAGGGAGGACATCAAACAGAATAGCCCCTTCGGAGTCCCAGAAGACCGTCAACATAATTTTCTCGGCTGGGAGTGTGGCTTTGATTTTTTTCTTCGGAGGAGAGATGGTGTGGCGCCACTCCATGAATTGCCGTTTTGTTTCCCGTTCGAAGTGAAGAATCCATGTTTCATCGCCTGTGACGATGTTCGGCGAAAAAATTGCCACAATCAGTCTCGTAACGTGGACGCAATTGCTCGCAGATGGTCCTTTGATGCGCTTTATGGTCTTCTGTTAGGAGGCGAGGATGTCAGCAGGCATACACCTTTGAGTACCCCAACTGGCGGATGAATGTGTCAGCCCTACCAAAGAGACGTCCAGTTGAGCAGCGAGGTGTTTGTTTGTGATCCGTCGGATCACCTCAAGTGAGAGTGTCCGCACATCCCAGCATTTCAGGAGTTACAGCCGTATGCTGCCGGCTGGCACGCGGGATATCGAACAGGTTTGCGAGATCTTATTGCGATGACGACTGATGCTTCGCCCAATGACTCACCCTGCTTTTGTTCACTGCCATAGATATTCTGCAAGCGCCTCTGAATACCTGCGATGCTCTCCCTTTTTGCCAAAAGGAACTCAAAGACAGCTCTCTGCTTATCACACACCTCCTATACAGGCGCCATTTTAAAGGCTATGTATAGCGTCTCCACCAATCGAAACTTCTTGGAACTATAGGGGCGCTAGCGACGTCACACAACAAATTGCGAAATTTCTTCAGCTGAAATTGGTCGAAAAAAATGTGTCACATTACTTATTGAACGTCCCTCGTAGTTAAGTACCTCCAGGGCTTTTAATTATGATTCTGGCACGACCGTGAGTGTGAATCCACGTGACGACACGGCAGATTTGAGGACAGACGAGAGGAACGTGTAAGTTTCCTATTTCCTTGACTCTTACCCCAAATAACTTCTCAAGTGTGCTGGTGGTGCAAAACAGCTTCCGTACGTGTCAGTTCCGTGGCGCTGTCACTTGCATTGGCCTACGAGTGGACCACTATTTAGTCATCTGAATAAAGTGACAGTACTAGGACGGTATGCAGTCACCATGCAGCTCTTGCAGACATTATGTCGTCTTTACCAAGAGGGGCGGCCACCTAACCTTCTTGATACTCACCATATATTTTTACGCGGCTGAAAGGAAACTCTTTTGATGAGGTTGAAAAATCAGCCAACCAGTTTTTATCTTACTAGCAAACAAAATTAAAAGAATACTGAAGTCATCAACGCTACAGGAGATGAAACCTCAGTCGTCCGTGCGGTAATCGGAGTTATTAAATGGCCAACCACATAGACAGACGGTAAAAATTACATTGGTCGCAAAATTTTTTACTGTATATGTGGCCCAAGATTCGGAAATTTTAAACACGAAAAGTACATTGAAATGTGTAAAAATTACACAATACATTGACACCTCCAGTCTAAAAGCATATTTGAAGGAAAGTTACATCAAAGTCATGAGGAGTTGAAAGGCAGTATCTAAGACCGTTTAGGAGCTGCAAAGAACAGGCTCCTCATTAAAAAGTTAATGAAATTCGACGTTGTCAAATGGGAAACCCGAATTAGTTGCACTGTACTCTTTTATTCATAAATGTGTGAACGATAAAGTAGATTTAATTGGTTTCGAGTGCGGAGGGTCGTCATCCCACCCTTTATGTTCTCACAAAGACTCAATGAGTGTTTGATTCCGCTTTGACATATTACTTTCGTAACAAGATAAAGAATTTTTTTGATGCAATAGCCGTGTTCGTCGGTAGTAAATAAAGTTAGAAAACGTAAGCTTTGACCGTGTATGTGGAAGTGTTTTAACTGGATTTACCTCTCGCCCTCAGTACCTGTTGATATGGCTCAGTGTGTAGGTTGTAGATCTCTTCAGCAATTTCCCTCGGATATTGTTGGCAACATACAATACATACTGCTTAAAACTGCCCCATTTACTGAACCCTCCACTCCAAAACGCTTTATTACATAATCTACTAACCTGTCGTATCTCCTTCTTTCGTCTCCTATTCTTTGCACCACCTCTAAATTTCGTGTTTTACAGGTCCATTTTATTTTAATCGCTATCTGCAGAAACACATTTCAAATATTTTCAGTTCATCGTTCTCCAGGAGCTCCACGATCTACGCTTTTTTCATATAATGCTGTGATGCATAAGTGTACACTGATAAATTTCTTAGTAATTAAATGTCAAAACTTGATACCAAAGAATTTCTTTTGCTATGTCAGCTTCTGAGGTCTCTCTCCTTCTGGCCTTTTTTTGTAACTAGTCTCTCTTCCGTAATTTTAACAAGCAGCTAATCCTTATTTGTAGCCCGCATCTCGCGGTCGTGCAGTAGCGTTCTCGCTTCCCACGCCCGAGTTCCCGGGTTCGATTCCCGGCGGGGTCAGGGATTTTCTCTGCCTCGTGATGGCTGGGTGTTGTGTGCTGTCCTTAGGTTAGTTAGGTTTAAGTAGTTCTAAGTTCTAGGGGACTGATGACCATAGATGTTAAGTCCCATAGTGCTCAGAGCCATTTGAACCATTTGAACCTTATTTGTATTTCTACTACGGTGACGTACAAAAGATAAGTGCAGATAAGGAAATTCGAGACAACTTTCTATACAAAATGTTACGAGGATTATATAACTGTATGCAGCATTATTATGAGACATTTTATGTACAAAAATATCTAACATGTAACTAGGAAAAGTGTTGAAAGTTATTTAAAAAAATAAAATAAAAAATCGGAAGAATATCTCACAATAACATAACTGTTAATAGGTTACACGGTTACTTAAAGTTGTCTTGCATACTTGGCATTCCCTCTACTTATTGGTTTCTTGAGGAGAAAGGTTTGACGGAGGTCTGGTAGAGCCCTTAGAGCGGGCTGACGATCTGAATTTCGTGTCCCTAACGTGCCCCGTATGTCCTCTGTTATGGTGCTGGTCCGAAGATCTCTAACAACAGATCACGTTGCAATCTCTTCAGCTGATATTCATCTGCCAGAGCAACTCCATGAAAACGAAGTAATCTGGACCAGTCGCGTTCCCGAATGGTCATATTTGTACTTTCTCTAACTCATCGCCTTGTCATTGGGTTTCAACAGTATTTATAGAGCCACGATCGAAGATATAAAGCTCATCCGTCTTTTATATTGACACCACGAGCGCCAAACTGGTCTTTTACTGCGTTGTGTCTGTATGTTTACCTGCTACCGCATTTTCTCAAGCCTAATGAGATTGATTCTGAAAATTGGAAGCGAGGTTTATAAGTGGAGAGCACATTCCTTCATCCACTTGTCGATCAGTCTCTATTCTGTTGAGACCACAATAAACGGGAACCGCCGTGAGCGGGATACATGCTGAAATCTGGCGTACAAAAAGTGACTGCTCTCAGCCTCCGATACACGATCTATCGGGAAAATGCGACTGTAAGCTGCGCACAAAATTGTCTTGGAGTCCCCGTTGACTTTCCTGAGCGGTTTAGGTCAGACATCGATTCTGTTGTGAAGTGATTGCGCTTGGTTGATTTGGTAGTGGCGTACGGCAATTATTTCTTCCCGGAACCGTCCGCAAAGTCTTGAAAAGACACTTTGTAGGGTGTTCAACGCTGCTGACAGTACGATGTGTGAGTGACCTACCTCAAGGTTTCCGAGGATTCTACTCTGAAACACAATGGCGACACAGCGTCGTTCTGATATTACGTCATAAGCTCTCCTGTTTTCACAAAATGCATATAAATACAGGGCTATTACAAATGATTGAAGCGATTTCATAAATTCACTGTAGCTCCATTCATTGAGATATGGTCACTACACACTACAGATACGTAGAAAAACTCATAAAGTTTTGTTCGGCTGAAGCCACACTTCAGGTTTCTGCCGCCAGAGCGCTCGAGAGCGCAGTGAGACAAAATGGCGACAGGAGCCGAGAAAGCGTATGTCGTGCTTGAAATGCACTCACATCAGTCAGTCATAACAGTGCAACGACACTTCAGGACAAAGTTCAACAAAGATCCACCAACTGATAACTCCATTCGGCGATGGTATGCGCAGTTTAAAGCTTCTGGATGCCTCTGTAAGGGGAAATCAACGGGTCGGCCTGCAGTGAGCGAAGAAACGGTTGAACGCGTGCGGGCAAGTTTCACGCGTAGCCCGCGGAAGTCGACGAATAAAGCAAGCAGAGAGCTAAACGTACCACAGCCGACCGTTTGGAAAATCTTACGGAAAAGGCTAAAGCAGAAGCCTTACCGTTTACAATTGCTACAAGCCCTGACACCCGATTACAAAGTCAAACGCTTTGAATTTTCGGCGCGGTTGCAACAGCTCATGGAAGAGGATGCGTTCAGTGCGAAACTTGTTTTCAGTGATGAAGCAACATTTTCTCTTAATGGTGAAGTGAACAGACACAATGTGCGAATCTGGGCGGTAGAGAATCCTCACGCATTCGTGCAGCAAAGTCGCAATTCACCAAAAGTTAACGAGTTTTGTGCAATCTCACGGTTTAAAGTTTACAGCCCCTTTTTCATCTGCGAGAAAAACGTTACAGGACACGTGTTTCTGGACATGTTGGAAAATTGGCTCATTCCACAACTGGAGACCGACAGCGCCGACTTCATCTTTCAACAGGATGGTGCCCCACCGCACTTCCATCATGATGTTCGGCATTTCTTAAACAGGAGATTGGAAAACCGATGGATCGGTCGTACTGGAGATCATGATCAGCAATTCATGTCATGGTCTCCACGCTCTCCCGACTTAACCCCGTGCGATTTCTTTCTGTGGGGTTATGCGAAAGATTCAGTGTTTAAACCTCCTCTACCAAGAAACGTGCCAGAACTGCGAGCTCGCATCAACGATGCTATCGAACTCATTGATGGGGACATGCTGTGGGAGGAACTTGATTATCGGCTTGATGTCTGCCGAATCACTAAAGGGGCACATATCGAACATTTGTGAATGCTTAAAAGAAATTTTTGAGTTTTTGTATGTGTGTCCAAAGCATTGTGAAAATATCTCAAATAATAAAGTTATTGTAGAGCTGTGAAATCGCTTCAATCATTTGTAATAACCCTGTATGTCCGAGAATATGGATGCAAACCTTCCAGTCGCACGTTTATTGGGAGCAGAGGGTACTCCGCTTCTATGCCCCTACATATCGCAAATCTACAACTAAATGATCAGTCTCTGTATGTCTATCTTTTTCAGATATGTCTGGGGGACCTTGGCTGTCAGAACAGAATATCAAACCACACACCTTTCAGCCCTCCACTTACTAAACAGTTGTTTTATTGGGCTACCAGTTTCGGGGATATATTACGTCATATTCAGGCTCCCGTGTAAACTAGGGAGCAAAATATGTATGTCATAATCGTAAGAAACTTACTAAACGGAAGTCAATATTGCATGTTTGCCAATTAGACGGCTGAAAGGTGTTTGATTTGACATTCTGTACTAAATGATTACTTTGCAGTTCATTCTGAAAGTTTTGGCAGAGGGTTTATGGAATCACTTTCAGCCTATTTCTTTACCGTATCACTCTCGAGTAGCAAAAGGAAATACGGACACCTAAATCTTTCCGTCGATCTCTGATTTCTCATTTTTTATCCCTATGGTCATTTCTCCGTAAGTAGGTGCGAGTCAACAAATTGTTTTGGCGTTCGGGTTAGACTGCAATTTTCTGAAAAGATCTAGGAGCAAAGAAGGAGGTATTTGCTTTTGTGACAGCCACCTCAACTCACTTATCAGATCCGTGACACTCTCTGTCCAATTTCGCGGTACTACAGGACGACATGCCTGCCTTTGAACTTTTTCAAAGATCTCCGTTAATCCTGTCTCTTAAGATCCCGTACCACGCAGCAGTACTCCAGAAGGTGTCGGACAAGAACAGAGTATGCAGTTCCTTAGCAGCTTTGCTCCATCTTCTAAACGATCTGAAAATAAAACGCAGTATTTGGATCGCCTTTTCCACAACATTTCTCATGTGACAGTTCCCGTTTGTCGTTCGTAATTTTTATTCCTAGGTACCTAGATGAATCAACAGTTTTTAAATTTGTGTAATTTATCGTGTAGGTTAAATTTACTGAATTTTTTAGTACTCACGCAAAGAACCTTACACTTTTACATTGTTGAGAGTCAACTGCCTCTTCCCGCACCATGCAGACCTCACGTCAGTTTCTACGAACTGTGACATTTCTGACAGGCGATAACAAAGTCTGTCGATCAGTTGAAATTAAGCTATATAAGTACACAATTTTATTGGGGGCCACTTGTGACGAATGATATCGAAACCTCTCTCGAAATCTAAAAATATGGAATCAACTTGAGATCCTCTGTCGATATCACACCACAGTTGTGTTTCACAAGGTCGATATTTTGTGATTCTGTTCTAGTTATGTGTCAATAGATCTACTCCTTCGTGATATTTCGTAACGTCGGAGCACAGTATATGTATCATTATATCCTATTACAAACCGATTTCAACGATACAGGTCTATAATCCAGCCGATTATTCTATTTCTCTTACTTGTGTACTGGTGTGACGTACGCGACTTTTCAATCTTTAGGTGCAAATCTTTCGTTACGCAAACGATTGAATATGATTGCTAAAAATGAAGCTATTACATAAACATAAAATGGGCCTAAGTGGTGTACCGCCTGGGGCGAAATACTGTCTTTTTTTAAGTGACTTAACTTCCTCTCGTTTGATGAGAACTCTAGATGGTAGTTTACTGGGATACCTCAACTTCTCTTTTCGCCACTCATACTTTCTCTGCACAATGGATTCTCCTTTTAATCGACAGTTCTCCAGAGCCATTCTTTATTGTCCGTATATATTCCCACTGCACTTAAATTCCCTTTCCTGCAGTTCGTTTTTCATTGTAGAGTACACATGAGCAGTTAAATTTTGGCGAATATCGCAATAGATTCCGGTATGAGAAACAAAATGAATCGTCCGTAAGCTCGAGCTATTGTCATGCTTATTACTTTTAAAGTTTTGACCACTTTGTTATCTGACCATTACGGACTGCCTTCGTTGGTTCCGCGTGTCAAAACTCTTCATGTACTCTTTCGGGACCGAGCGAGGTGGCGCAGTGGTTAGCACACTGGACTCGCATTCGGAAGGACGACGGTTCAATCCCGCGTCCGGCCATCCTGATTTAGGTTTTCCGTGATTTCCCTAAATCGCTCCAGGCAAATGCCGGGATGGTTCCTTTCAAAGGGCACGGCCGACTTCCTTCCCTAATCCGATGAGACCGATGACCTCGCTGTCTGGTCTCCTTCCCCCCAAAAACAACAACCAACAGTACTCTTTCGGATGCCTGTATCGATTCTTTTGCCAGATCAAATATCTACAAATTCCCCAACAAACTTTCCATAGTAGATTGGACATCGAACATTAGAATGAGGGTGCTTAACGTCTTGTACTATTACTTCAAGTGAGTATCTTCTAACCAACTTATGAACACCTCAAAGGGAAGTGACATTTAATATTTACCCTAATCTAAAACCCGTTATGTGACTACAGACACTAAAAGTCATATTTACTAGCAATGAGTGTTCGAAGTAGAAGTGAAAATTTACATCATATACTTTTTCTTTACATTTAGACCTTAAGAGGAAGCTGATCATGACTAGAGATAGTATAGTCAATCACTGGCTAATTTATTTGCTACAATTGTTTCTGAACGTTTTTGAGCAAGCAGTGTATGAGATACTGGAGGGAAATCTCGGTACATATAATTGGCTTCAGGAAAGCAGTAAATACAGGGAACGAAATTTATCATTTTTTGTGTGAGGCGGGGTTAAACGATACGTTGACGAAAGTACGTTGACGAAAGTAATTGTTTTCTTTGATTTGACAAAAACGTTTGGTTTTGCAGACTACACAATAGTTTTGCATCGGTTGGAATATTATGGGAGTAGGGAAAATACTTAAAAATGGTTCACCTCATATCTGAAAAGTAGAGAGTAGAAGGTTGTCCTCCAGTTCGAATCTGACTAGGATCTTGTAAAATGGTACCATAGGGCTCTGCTCTCGGACCATTGCTTTTCTTGATAGATAGCAACGGTCGGACACTGAACGTGACAGGTGATTCTAACAAATTTTTACGGCAGGTGACACAAGTGTTATTGTGAAACATGGGGAACATAATGTAACGGACGTTGCTAATAGGGTAGATGGTAACATCAGAAAATGACTAAAAAAATTTTTAAAATAGCCGCAATGCATACAATTTCTGATATGAAACTTGTATAAAAGAAAATTTTGTTGTCATGATGAGGACAAACTGTAAGTGAAGTTAATCATTTTAAAATTCTTATGTCTGAGGGTAGATGAAAAGCTTTCTTGAAAGCATCAGGTTCAAGACCTTGTGAAGAAACTGAATGCTGCTATCATCGCAAAAGAAAATACTTTCACTATCTCTGAAACACGACGAACTGTTTACATTTCTTACCTTGTATTTGGTATTTTCTATCGAGTAAAAGTTTTTAGGCAACTCTCTGCACTCCGCACGAATGATCGTTTCCCAGAAAAGGGCGACCAGAGGGATCTGAAGTGTCCCTCGCAATCTCTGGGTAGAATACTGTTAGAATATCGCGGAATTCTAACTCTGTTATCCTTTTACATGTATTCCGTCATGGGATTTGTTGTTAGCAATACTGATCCGATAAATAAATAAGTAAATAAAAATAAAAATAAGATATTTCACATGCAATCACGTTCGTGCATGCAGGAATGCACACGGGTGGTCTTCGTGGTATCTGGAGGCATCCCATCACCGCCATACCACATCGTTATGGGTGAATGGAGCCTGCGCAGTATTGCGTAAGGAGGACGAGGTGCGCTATAGGCGTGAGGGAGCAAGGAGCAGAGAATAATTCGCGGGTAGGGAGACGCGCTGCAGACTGCAGGCTGTCGGCGGTGTTAATTGCCTGCACTGGACTTCCCAGCTATGCTGGGGTATGCGGCGCCCGCCGCTGATATTGCACAAGTTCCGCATACGTTCGTGGGGGGCTATTGCTGCAGGATAGCGCCGCAGCTATCGTAAGTGTGTGTGTGTGCGTGTGTGTGTGTGTGTGTGTGTGTGTGTGTATAAGTGTCGACGCCCCTGACACAAAGTTGTAGAGGATGAGAAAATGGAGCGAGCGACACAGAGTAATGAAAGATGCATAAAGACGATTACGAGAATGTTGGCTGGTCAGCACTACTTTCTCTTTTTTAGTCAATAGTTCTCTGACAGATTCGTTGCAGCGAGCCACGAATTCTTCTCCTGTGCCAAACCTCTTCATCTAAGAATAGCAATTGCAAAGTATGTTCTCAGTTATTTGCCGGGTGTATTTCAATTTCTGTTTTCGCCTACAGTTTTTACCCTCGACAGCTCCCTCTAGTACCAAGGAAGTTATTCTGTGATGTCTTAACTGATGTCCTACCATCCCGTTCCTTCTTCTTGTCAGTGTTTTCCATATACTCCTTTCCCCGCCGATTCTCCTCAGAGGACCTCCTGATTCCTTACCTTATCAGTCCACCCAATTTCCAACATTCCTCTCCAGTGCCAGATCTCAAATGCTTCAATTATCTTCTTTTCCTGTTTTCCCACAGTCCATGTTTCACTACCATACAATGCTGTGATCCAAATGTACATTCTCAGAAATTTCATTTTCAAATTAAGGCCTATGTTGGGTACTAGTAGACTTCTCTTGACCTGGAATGCCCTTTTTGACAGTGCTAGTCTGCTTTTAACATCCTCTTTGCTATTTTACTGCCTAGGTAGGAAAATTCCTTAATTTCATCTACTTCGTGATCACCAGTCATGATGTTAAGTCTCTCGCTGTTCTCATTTGTGCTACTTCTCATTACTTTCGTCTTTTCTCGGTTTACTCTCAATCCATATTCTGTACTCATTAGACTGTTTATTCCACTCAGTAGATCCTGTAATTTTTCTTCACTTTCACTGAGGACACTTAGGTCATCAGCGAATCTTATCATTGATATCCTTTCACCTTTAATATAATTCCACGCTTGAACCTTTCTTTTATTTTGCTCATTGCTTCTTCGATGTATAGATTGAACAATAGGGGCGAAAGACTGCATCCCTGCCTTGCATGCTTTTTAATCCGAGCACTTCATTCTTTGTCGTGTACTCTTATTATTCCCTGTATGTTCTTGCACATGTTGTATATTACCCGTCTCTCCCTATAGCTTACCCCTATTTTCCTCAAAATTTGGAACATCTTGCGCTTTTGGACATTGGCGAACGATTTTTGCTGGTCGCCAAATCCTACGAATGTGTCTTAATTTTTCTTTAGCTTTGCTTCCATTATCAACCGCAAGGTCAGAAGTGCCTCTCTGGTGCCTTTAGCTTTCCTAAATCCAAATCGATCGTCATCTAGCACATCCACGATTTGCTTTTCCATTCTTGTGTAAATTATTCTTGTCACCATCTTGACCTTTTATTCTGGTTGTGGGATAATTCTCCTACTTGTCGGCCCTTGCAATATTCGGAATTATGTGAATGATATTTTCCCGGGAGTCTGCTGGTATATCGCCATACTCATACATTCTACACATCAACGTGAATAGTTGTTTTGTTAACACTACCCTCAATGATTTAAGAAATCATGATGTAATGTTATCCATCCCTTCTGCCTTATCTGATTTTAAGTATCCAGAGCTCTTGTAAATTCCGATTCTAATAGTGGATGTCTTAGCTATCTACTCCTGTTTCTTCTTCTACCACAGAATCAGACAATTCCTCAACCTCACAGAGGTCTCCAGTCTACTCCTTCCACCCATTTGCTCTCTCCTCTGCATTTAAAAGTGGAATTGCCTTTCCCTTGATGTTACCGCACTTGCTTTTAATTCAACCGAAAGCTGTTTTGACTTTTCTTTATGCTGAGTCAGTTCTTCCAACAATTATTTCTTTTCTTTTTCGATTTCTTCTCATTTTTCATGTAGCCATTTCGCCTTAGCTTCCCTGCACTTCTTATTTATTTCATTCCTAAGTGGCTTGTATTTCTATATTCGTATAACCTATTTATTCGGATAACACGAAGTTCATCCAGTATTTTCCATCAGCAGGTTCTCTATCATAAGTGTCGAACCATTTTTGTGCATATCGGGAGATGTTCGGCATTCTGTGATTCTCCACAATTGAGGCAGAGGACATGATGTGGACTGTACCCCAAGTGCGGAGACAATTATGCACTGCTGGAATCACGACAGCGCACACTAGGTTGCAAAACAGTACCAACGTAACAATTCATCCAACGATTCTTTAGTTCAAATGGCTCTGAGCACTATGCGACTCAACTTCTGAGGTCATCAGTCGCCTAGAACTTAGAACTAATTAAACCTAACTAACCTAAGGACATCACACACATCCATGCCCGAGGAAGGATTCGAACCTGCGACCATAGCGGTCACGCGGTTCCAGACTGAAGCGCCTTTAACCGCACGGCCACACCGGCCGGCCTTCTCAGACGTTCAGACCTCATAGAAGAGGTCCCCAGGAGAGTTCAAGTCGTCATAAAGGATTAGGATGGTCAGAATCTATTTTAATGTCCACTAATAGGTGTCCGGATACATTTGACCAGACAGTGTACATAGACGCAGACAACACACCCGAGTCGCTCTTTTCCTTTTCTTGTGGAGAAGAATAGGTCGCAGACCATTCTTGCCTTGGGTGCCAACCTGTGGGATAGCTCTGTTGCAGCGCAGTGAACCGAGCGAGGTAGCGCCGTGGTTAGCACACTGGACTCGCATTCGGTAGGACGACGGTTCAGTTCAGCGTCCGGCCATCCTGATTCAGGTTTACCGTGATTTCCCTAAATCGCTCCAGGCAAATGCCAGGATGGTTTCTTTGAAACGACACGGATGACTTCCTTCACCGTCCTCCCCTAATCCGATGAGATCGATGACTTCGCAGTTTGGTGTCTTAACCCAAACAACCCAACCCAACGCAGTGTTACAAACCACAGACCTACAATATACAGGGTGCTCCATTGATCGTGGCTGGGCCAAATATCTTACGAAATAAGCGTCAAACGAAAAAACTACAAAGAACTAAACTTGTCTAGCTTGAAGGGGAAAACAAGACGGCGCTATGGTTGGCCCGCTAGATGTCGCTGCCATAGGTCAAACGGATATCAACAGCGTTTTTTTTTAAAATAGGAACCCCCATTTTTATTACATATTAGTGTAGTACGTAAAGAAATATGAATGTTTTCGTTGGACCACTTTTTTCGCTTTGTGACAGATGGCTCTGTAATAGTCACAAACGTATAAGTACGTGGTATTACGTAACATTCCGCCAGTGCGGACAGTATTTGCTTCGTGATACATTACCCGTATTAAAATGGACCGTTTACCAATTGCGGAAAAGGTCGATATCGTGTTGATGTATGGCTATTGTGATCAAAATGCCCAACGGGCGTGTGCTATGTATGCTGCTCGGTATCCTGGACGACATCTCCAAACGTCCGGACCGTTCGCCGGATAGTTACGTTATTTAAGGAAACAGGAAGTGTTCAGCCACATGTGAAACGTCAACTACGACCTGCAACAAATGATGATGCCCAAGTAGGTGTTTTAGCTGCTGTCGCGGCTAATCCGCACATCAGTAGCAGACAAATTGCGCGAGAATCGGGAATCTCAAAAACGTCGGTGTTGAGAATGCTACATCAACATCGATTGCACCCGTACCATATTTCTATGTAGCAGGAAGTGCATGGCGACGACTTTGAACGTCGTGTACAGTTCTGCCACTGGGCACAAGAGAAATTACGGGACGATGACAGATTCTTTGCACGTGTTCTATTTAGCGACGAAGCGTCATTCACCAACAGCGGTAACGTAAACCGACATAATATGCACCATTGGGCAACGGAAAATCCACGATGGCTGCGACAATTGATACATCAACGACCTTGGCGGGTTAATGTATGGCGCGGCATTATGGGAGGAAGGATAATTGGCCCCCATTTTATCGATGGCAATCTAAATGGTGCAATGTATGCTGATTTTCTACGTAATGTTCTACCGATGTTATTACAAGATGTTTCACTGCATGACAGAATGGCGATGTACTTCCAACATGATGGATGTCGCGCACATAGCTCGCGTGCGGTTGAAGCGGTATTGAATAGCATATTTCATGACAGGTGGATTGGTCGTCGAAGCACCATACCATGGCCCGCACGTTCACCGGATCTGGCGTCCCCGGATTTCTTTCTGTGGGGAAAGTTGAAGGATATTTGCTATCGTGATCCACTGACAACGCCTGACAACATCCGTCAGCGTATTGTCAGTGCGTCTGCGAACATTACGGAAGGCAAACTACTTGCTGTTGAGAGGAATGTTGTTACACGTATTGCCGAATGCATAGAGCAGGCTTGTCCAAACTGTGCCCCTGGGGCGCTAGCGCCCCCGACCGCCCGCGGTCAGCGCCCCGGGCGAATTCGCGTGTTGCTGCAGCGGACGAGCCGTGCCGCTTAGCTGGCCGTACGGACCTCCCGAACGCCAGCCGATAGATATACTTGTTCGCCCGTTTTCCCTTCGGGCAGAGGCCGTCTCACAAGTGCTTCAACTAGAGCTGATTGACCTACAGTGCCATATCCGACTGAAGGACCACTTTCTTATGTGTAAAACTTTGGATGACTTTTACAGCTGTCTTCCACGAGAGAAATATCCTCTTTTGCTGACGCACGCGGCCAAAGATCTCTCAATGTTTTGTTCCACGTATATTTGTGAGCGCTTTTTCTCTCTTTTAAAGCTTGCTAAAACTCAGAACCGTTCATTCCTTGGCGATAAAAATTTGACCAATTCTTTGAGGTTAGCAATCTCACGGAATATTGTACCAAGCTTAGACAGAATCGTTTCCTCGAAAAAGAAAAACGTGCAAAATGTTAATTTTCTTCTTTAACAATGTTGACTGTAAGAATTAAAGAGCTTTATAACCTTAATCCTATTTTAATAAGTTTTCAAACTTGGTCAGTTAAAATTATTACGTACAAAACAGCAAACTAAGGATCCGATTTCTAAACTCTGAAAACGGATACAAAAAATTGTAGCACGAAGTATAACAAAAAATACTTACATGTAACTACTAACAGTAAGAATGAGACTCTATATCCCTTACATAAAATTAATTATAAGATAGAATATTTTGTTTACGTTAGATCTGACCGCGGGGCAGCCCTAGCGCAGAACAGTGCTGTGCGGTCTCACTCGCTCTGCAGCTCTCTCTCTCTCTCTCTCTCTCTCTCTCTCTCTCTCTCTCGCTCCTACGCCGACACTAGCGACACACGGTCGCGGACGGGGACTACGCTGGACTACACTGTCTCGCGCTCGCGGGGCGCGGGCGCGCCCGCCGGGCGCAATTCTTGGATGAGCCTGGCATAGAGGTTGACGGACATCATTTTGAGAATTTATTGCATTAATGTGGTATTTAGAGGTAATCACGCTGTAACAGTATGGGTTCTCAGAAATAATAAGTTCACAAAGGTACATGTATCACATTGGAACAACCGAAAGAAAATGTTCAAACGTACCTACGTTCTGTATTTTAATTTAAAAAACCTACCTCTTACCAACTGTTCGTCTAAAATTGTGAGCCATATGTTTGTGACTATTACAGCGCCATCTATCACAAAGGGAAATAAGTGGTCCAACTAAAATACTCATATTTCTTTATGTACTACATCAATATGTAATAAAAATTTGGGTCCCTACTTAAAAAACGCAATTGATATCCGTTTGACCTATGGCAGCACCATCTAGCGGGCCAACCATAGCGCCATCTGTTTTCCCCCTTGAAGCTAGACAAGTTTCGTTCTTTGTAGTTTTTTCGTTTGACACTTATCTCGTGAGATATTTGGCCCGGTCACGATCAATGGACAACCCTATATACTTCAGACATACTGACGCGGTAAAGGTCCACATCGTGTTCAACAACGGTCGGACTTGGCGTGATGGGACGCGTCTCTATACTGCGGATAATACATTTTACTGCAAGTAATGTCGCATATTCCACGCTCTCAGCTGATACACTCCCTCAATACCTCCGTTCTTCATAAATAGATACTTTATCCACGGCCTCAACGTCAAAGTGCTCCTATGTGTATCGAAGCATCCGTACAGCTTCATGACTCCTTGCAGAACTGCAAGGTTCGCAGGAGAGCTTCTGTAAAGTTTGGAAGGTAGGAGATGAGGTACTGGCAGAAGTAAAGCTGTGAGTACCGGGCGTGAGTCGTGCTTCGGTAGCTCAGATGGTAGAGCACTTGCCCGCGAAAGGCAAAGCTCCCAAGTTCGAGTCTCGGTCGGGCACACAGTTTTAATCTGCCAGGAAGTTTAATAAATGGTAGTTTCAAATGAAATATCTTAACAACTGTGTAACTACCTTATTTTCTAAATTAGTCTCCCAGACCTAATTTTGGAGCATTGCGTAAGCGTACAACATGTAATGCCTGAACTCTGTGACTTGTGTAGTATTTAGCTGTTACATAAACTAACGTAACATTTGGCCTCTAATTAGCGCTCTTTCGCATTTGGAAATTGTTTTAAGCCAAAATTCATACAACCTTCTCAAGATGTTAACATATAACAACAATTTTCAGAAATAAAATAAAGAAAATCCACCGAAGATAGCTCAGAAAGTGCTACAACATGTTTGGGTGAAATAAAACTGATCAAACACCGACTTGCATGAAGCACAATTTTTCTCCAGTTGCATGTAGCCTCATTTCTGCTATTTTGAGTCATCGGTTTTCCGACTACTGTGAGCACCCATCGTGATTTCCACTGCTGTGCCAATCTTCGTCTCAGAGTAACACTTAGACATGACTTTCTCAATTATTTATTTCTAGTGTCATTTAACTTATCTCCTGATGCCTTAGTACGCATCCTATCGTCATATCCCTTCAGTTCGTCAGCCTGTTTCATCACATCATTTCTTGTATTATCAGTTTTATATACGCATGATATCTATGTAGCTAACAAAAAGGTTTAAACAGACTGCTCCAAAATTGAGGTTTAAAAAAATTAACTGTCTCAGTCCGACTGAAGATTGAAAGCTCTGCACTAAGAGTAACAATACCACCTAGAAAGAAAACGCAAAGAATACAACAACTTCATTTGACTTGCTGAAGGAATTGTCTGTTGTTTGAAGCATCATGTTTCTGAGACAACAGTGACGTGGCTATGATGCTGTCTTCTTAACATAAGTAGACGCGGGGCTAGCCGTGCGGTCTCAGGAGCCCCGCCACGGTTCGTGCGGCTCACCCCGTCGGAGGTTCGAGTCCTCCTTCGGACATGGGTGTGTGTGTTGCCCTTAGTTTAAGTTAGATTATGTAGTGTGTAAACCTAGGGACCGATGACCTCAGCAGTTTGGTCGCATAGAAACTTACCGCAGACTGATGACCATAGATGTTAAGTCCCATAGTGCTCAGAGCCATTTGAACCATTTGAACCAAACTTACCACAAATTTCCAATTTAATTAAAGTAAACTTGTTGATCGCTGGAACACAATAAAATGTGGAGACCATAATCCACTTTCGACTTTTGACAAAGCGCCTATGTAAACATTATACATACGATTGCATTGAGAGAATGTATAGTGCACAACAGTGTCCATTTTCCCGTTGCCCTTGTAGTTTGAAAAATTCCAGCGTGACCTCTAGTACCGTCTGATATGCGGAACGGACTGCGACGCCCTGCGGGTGAGACAGCAGGTGCTGAATTATGGCCCATCTGGAACCGCAGTGATCTCGCCTCGTGGTTTGCGCATCCGTGTTGCCTGCGAAACGCCCTTCTGGGAGCAAGAACGAAGAGCTTCAAAACTACATTAACTTGCATTAGCACACAGCTCATTAGCGCAGAAATGGAACTAAAACAACGGTCCCAATCTCTACAGTGCACCAAGTTGTTCTTTACGTGATTGCCTGGTACATTCCGGTAGCTTCCGCCATCCTGGTCAATGGCACACTGCCGAACGCCCATCGCTAACTCCAAGGCAGAGTGTGCCCTCGCCGACAATTGGAGGTTTGCGCCACTCATTTTTCGCCGGCCGATGTGGCCGTGCGGTTAAAGGCGCTGCAGTCTGGAACCGCAAGACCGCTACGGTCGCAGGTTCGAATCCTGCCTCCGGCATGGATGTTTGTGATGTCCTTAGGTTAGTTAGGTTTAACTAGTTCTAAGTTCTAGGGGACTAATGACCTCAGCAGTTGAGTCCCATAGTGCTTAGAGCCATTTGAACCATTTGAACCACTCATTTTTCCACTTTCGTACTTCACAACACTACCGTGGCCGGCTGAGCACTGATGATATTTGAGGTGAAACATGGCGGGCAACGCTATTGCTCATCGTCCAGCTACCAGCCAACTGCTCCTGATGGTCTCACCTCACGCTCTGCGTAGGTCATGGGTGCTAGTTTATGTTTATGTTTATGTTTATGGAACAGACCAGTCACAGAACCGCAAACCACTGCGGACTAGAACTAGGTCGACGAACATGTGCTCCTTCCCTGGACCATCAGTACCGCCACGGATACGCAAAGACAACTTACGTCCAATTTGATGGACAGTTCTATGGTTGGACCATCCAGTCTTCGGAGATTCCAACATGGCCACGCTGAAATCTGGTTAATTACACGATTACGATTCTTCGATTTCCTTCTGAAATACTAACGTCATTTATCAACTTATTTCGATGCCCAGAAAAAAGAAAAAAAAGAACAGACTATTTCTTCATCGAGTCAGATGAGATTTTTATGGCCTTTTCTCAGCGGTATGGCTGATCTTAGGACAGAGCTTTGAATCATTAACCCTAGTGAGACAATTTAAATCTTTTTTCTACTTCTCGCTTTTGGAGGATTTTGTTTAATTTTTTTTTTTCAGTGGTTCTGTTGATGACAGCTATGGACATATTGTGACTGGTGGGAGGAACAGGAAAAACAGAGAGAGAGTATAAAACTGAAGCCCGTAATCTGAAAGAAAGTTCCAGCAGTTGGATTAAAAGTGACGGTGAAAAAGACTAATTGCAGGACATGTTGAATAGAACGAACAGATTAATGAGCAAGTAACATGGACTGAGAGTAAGTCTAAGAAACACGGAAACAATGAGAAGTAGCAAAATGAGATTAGTGTTAAAATCAAAATTGGGGAACAGGCAGTAGATGATATTAAGGAATTTTGTTAACTCTGAAGAGAACCAATGCATGACGAACGAAGGAAGTAAGGCATAAGGAGCAGACTGGTACAGAGAAAGAGAGAATTCCTTGCTAGAGAAAGTCAATTAGTATTAATTATAGGCCTGAATTTGAGGAAGAATTTTGTGAGAATATTCGTCTGGAGCACATCATGTGATGGAGACGAAACAAAGACTCCTAGAACACTAAAAGAAGAGAATCGAAGGGTTTGACATGTGATGTGACATGTGGAAAGCACTGCAAAGAAGAAGGGAGACATGTTAAACCCTCAAGAAATAACTTCCATGGTGCCAAAGTGAGTTGTAGAGGGTAATAACTGTAGACGGAGGCAGAGATTGGAATATGGCCAGTAAATAAACGAGAACGCTGAATGTAATTTCTACTCTGAGATGAAGAGGTTGACACTAAAGAGACAATCGCGGCGCCCACATCAAAGCAGTCAGATGAAATTAAAAGAAGCTGAAGAAGTAAAAAAACAGGCCAAATTCGGATTGTTAGCCTCCGATCAACAAAATAGTAGCTAAAATTTGGTATAATAAAGCAACGTTGTCTACAACCACAGTTTCACATTTGATCGAAACTACCATCTGTTTCAAGTAATTACATTTTGTAATTACGGTAATCGCTGGCCGGCCGCCGTGGCCGAGCGGTTCTAGGCCCTTCTGTCCGGAACCGTCAGTTGTTGTCAGGGTTGTGTCTCTTAGCCGCAACTCCCTAGTTTGATGAAGCTATATTGTAATGTAATAGCAGTACCAACACGTTTGTAAAGATGTGAATATTGAGCACTTACTGAACGACAGATGAAAAGAACAGGAAGTACAGAAATAGTATTTCTGAGGGAAGTAGCTGGCTAGACATTTCTTGATATGAAGAAAACTGAAGAGATCAGGAAAGAATTAAACACATCTAACCTCACTGTAAACCGACTGAATAATTTGAAAAATTTGTCACAGTTGCAGACCCAAGCTCAATGAAGAATAATTAATCTGAAAGAAGAAAGGGTGAAGTGCAGGAACAAATGAAAAGAACATCTAACAAGAATACTAGAGATCAGTACTGAAAGTCATTGCTGAAGTGTAATCCAAATCTAGGACGAACGAAAGACGAAAAGATACACAGAGCAAAATACGTATTTGAGAGTAGAACGAACCAGGGATGGCTTGATCTTTGATGATAATGATGATGATGGTGATGATGATGACATGTGGTAACCGAACGCAGCCTACAAATGTTTGGGTGTAAATTTAAGCTCTAATTCTACATCCTTAATGCACATCCTTAGCCTACATTACGTCGTACTATCGCTATCAGAAGCCATATTTCACTTATTAATTACATTAAACAGTCGCTGTTAGAAAAACTGTTATTCTTGTTTCCGCAGTTGAAGAAAGAATGGGTTTAACTACCCATTCACAATGAAATCATGAGAGACTGACTACTACGTGTGGTTGATCAAGTGTCATGACATCTTCAAAGAACCATTCCAGTACTCCCATTAAGTGGTTTAGAAAAATCATGGAAAACATAATCTGACTGAGTGGATACGAATTCGATAGACGTTCCTGTCCAATGCAAACTGGGTCTTAACCCACGGCTCTATCTGCTGCAAATGAATGAGTAAAATGGCGTGGCTCCTCCCGATATCAACTTAGGACGTTTTAAATACGTCTCATCTTTAATGGTTTCTAATTGCAAGATTCCAATGATGCAGGAGCGATACAGCGAACAAATGTAACACCAAGAGTGGATAAAAGAAGCGGACTGAATATAAAATGAAAGTTTTCTCCAGTAAGCGTTAACAGATTTCACCAGAAACTGTGACTATGCGGTGCATGCCTTTCAACGAATTAGTTACAATATACCTAAGTTTTATTGTAGCAATCATGAAACGAAAAATTTCCCTATGCACAAGCGCATAGTACAGGCTTTAAGATGGGACAGCGATTACCATGAAAATGGTTCAAATGGCTCTAAACACCATGGGACTTAACATCTGAGCTCATCAGTCCCCTAGACTTAGAACTACTTAAACCTAACTATCCTAAGGACATCACACACATCCATGCCCGAGGCAGGATTCGAACCTGCGGCAGTAGCAGTCGCGTGGTTCCGGACTGAAGCGCCTAGAACCACTCGGCCACTGCGGCCGGCTAACGAAGATCGAAATTACATTATGCATACAGTTCGTCCTCCTATTATATATGTTTTGCACACGTACATGATGACCTCATCTCTAAGTTTAAACTGTTTCCAACTTCACATTCCGACTGGTGGTTTTCTCTGCAGTGATGGATACGGGAGAGAGCAGAAATGAATATGCAGGTCCCCGATGCTAACACGGCACGTGTGGTAAATGTGAGAATGTGTTGAGCCACGGCTCTGCGACTCGCACACGTCAGCCGAGTAATACCCCGCGGATTTAGACGCGGCGGCGCCGCGACGGGAAGGGAAGGCGGCCCAGTTCCGGATGCGACGCGCGTAAAACAGATGAGAAACGGCGCGCGCGCGACGCTGTTAGCGCGCGGACGCACGCAGCATGCGAGCGGCGCGTACCGCCAAACAAACGGCACGCAGCGGGCGTCGTCGCTAAGCGCTAGCCTTACATCACCGTCTGAACCCGACCCTCACATCAGTTCTCGGGGTCCCTTTCTCTCTCCATCTGCGGGTATGTCCTGCGATGTGTCACAGCGACGTGTACAATAATCGACTAACCACTTTCCTGCTCCAGCCCAGCTGCTGTTACTGATTGGTATTCGTGTGAGCTCCAATTTCTCTCATTTAACTTCATTGTCTTTTCACGAGTTGTGGGAGGAAACAAATAAACAGTATAACAAAAAGATGTTGCCAAACTTATAAGAAACTTTCCTCAAACGGACAGGAAGAAATAATGACCTATGACCAAGGCTCCGGAAACGCTTTACCCTGGGGTGAAAAAACTCATGCGTACCTTTTAATATCATGTCGAACGTCATTTTGCACAGCGTAGGGCAACAGCTCGACGTGGCGTGGACTCAACAATTCACTGTAAGTCCCCAGTAGAAATATTGGATCCACGAAGCCTCTATAGCCGTCCACACGCAAAAGTGTTGCCGGTGTAGAATATTGGGCACTAATTGACCTCTCGATTATGTCCCCGGTGTGGCCGAGTGGTTCTAGGCGCTTCAGTCTGGAACCGCGCTGCTGCTACGGTCGCAGGTTCGAATCCTGCCTCGGGCGTGGACGTGTGTGATGTCCTTCGGTTAGTTAGGTTTAAGTAGTTCTAAGCCTAGGGGACTCATGACTTCAGATGTTAAGTACCATAGTGCTTAGAGCCATTTGAACCATTATTTCGATTATGTCCCATAAATGTTCGATGGGATTCATGCCGGGTCACCTGCGTGGCCAGATCATTCCCTCGAACTGTCAAGAATGTTTTTCAAACAAATGGCGAACAATTGTGGCCCAGACACAGGGCACATTGTCACCCATAAAAGTTCCACCGTTGTTTGTTAACAGGTAGTCCATTAAGGGGCTCCGGAAAGGCTCAAAATCATGAAAAGTTCAATTTTTACTTTTTTGCGTTTTCTGAATCTGCAGACTATTACCTTTTAATAGATATATAATTTATTCAATTCCGAAGACTACAACTATTTTTAAATTTTTTTTGAAATGTGTTCTACATGGGCGTGACCCACTGTGGCGCTGTTAAACGGCTGTCAAATGGTGTTATTATTAACGTCCGTGTTCATCAGGTACATTTTAGTGATGTGAGATAAAGTATGTGTTGTGGCTAACCTGTGATGGTTCAATATATATCGCTGGTGTGATTGTCGATTGTTTCATGTTTATTTACTCTGTCGTTATCTCGAAAATATTCGTAATTAATTCTGTTTCTTGAGTCTCTGTTTTGTTGAAGTATAATAATGAGTAAAAGTAAAGTTATTAGAAATCCTCTGAAGGCTTTTAAGAAAAGGAGAAATGTTGGAAAGCCAAAGGTATGTGTTATTACTGTAAACAATAAAGACGATAACCAAGTGAGTGAACCTAACCTCTCAAGTACACCTGCCCATAGCAGTCAAAGTGGGAAAGAAAATACTTCACAGAAAAAGCTTGGTTCAATGAGTGAAAACTATGAATGTTTTATGGGCGAATCGGATGTGAATGAAATATTTGATATGTCGGTTCTCAAAGGAATTTTTTCAAACTGTGTAAGATGTATTCATTGTAGTGAAGTTGGTCTGGAACTCTCCATTAAAAAGCACGTAGGACTTGCTAGTGAAATACAACTGAAATGTCATAAGTGTTCATACATGACCACCTTTTGGAACAGTGTTGCAGTAACTGCAACTGAAGAAAATGGTAGCAAAATCTACGAACACAACAACGAGCGATGCTTCCTTTAGACAAGGAACGCCTTCGGGCTGCAGACAGGGCTGTAAAGAGTCTAGAAATATAGGCAAGAGTAAACAGGAGGAGGAACAAGAGGAAACTGTAGGAGGAGTTTGCAGAGGATGAAGATAATCCATCCTATGGACCTGGAATGCACTAAAAAGTTAATCCAATTTTTGTCGCTCGATTCCCAAAATTTTTGTTTTCTCATACTAATTACATGTTTTCTAAGGATCTTCCAAACATATTTGTTTCAAACTTTCAGTAAATGTTACACAGTACCTTCTTCATAATTTAACACAGCCTTTTTCCAAAAAACTGTATATTTTTGAATATATAAATAAAAAATTGCAAAAAAATATTGTGAATTTTCATTACAATTGAAAAAAATCATCTTTAATAACTGAACTAAAATTTTGTAAAATCCCTGTGCTAAGTTGTAGCCCATATTCCAATAAATAATCTGTAAAAAGTTCAACTTCCTACCTCAAATACTTTGTGAGGAAAGATGTAATTTATAAGCGTTATTTTAACATTGCAAGTATAGGGCGTTCCGGGGCCCCTTAATGGCTTCAAATTGTCTCCAAGTAGCCCTACTTAACCATCTACAGTCAATCATTGGTTAAGTTTGACCAGAGGTCCCATGCATTCCATGTAAACACGGCGCACACTGTTATGGAGCCTAGTCGACAACTTCGGTCCACGTCTTCGTGGTGTCTGCGCCACAGTCGAATCCTACCATCAGCTCTTACCAACTGAAATAGGGACTCATCTGACTAGGCCACGGTTTTCCAGTTGTCTAGGGTTCAACCAAGATGGTCACGAGTCCAGGAGAGGCACAGCAGGCGATATTGTGCTGTTAGCAAAGGTACTCCCATCAGTAGTCTACTCTCATAGCCCGTTAACGTCCATTTCGTCGCTCTGTCCTGACGGAAACGTTCATCGTACGTCCCTCATTCATTTCTGCGGTTATTTCAGGTACCGTTGGTTGTCTGATAGTACTGACAACTCTACGCGAACGGCTCTGTTCTCGGTCGTGAAGTGAATGCCGTCGGCCTCTGCTTTCTCCGTGGTGAGTGGTAATGCCTGAAATATGGTATTCTCGGCACACTCTTGACACAATGGATCTCCGAATATTGAATTCCCTAACCATTTACGAAACTGAATGTCAAATGCGTCTAGCTCCAGTAAGCATTCTGCTTTCAAAGTAGAGATGGGTAGTTCGCGAACGAACGGGTGCAAAGGAACGGTTCACCAAGATGATCGAAAGGACCGAGAAACGAATTCCAAGGAACGATCGGTTCATAGTTCACTTCGGTCGCGGCGGTCTACTTATAGTTCCCGGGAACGAGGAACGATCGGTTCATAGTTCACTTCGGTCGCGGCGGCCTACTTATAGTTCCCGGGAACGGGGAACGATCGGTTCACTAGTTCACTTCGGTCGCGGCTGTCACTTCGGCAGTTCTCGTTCCAGGATCGGTCGCGTGCTCGTCTCAGTCTCGGTCTCCCTCGGCCGCACTAGTCGTTCTTCGCATGACCACCTGTCGTAGTTCCACTGCCGACTGCTCCTAGTTAGTTCAGTATCCAGTTGTTCGTTTCGTTCACTGCGCTCGCCCATTTTACATGTGTTCCAAACTGTTCTTGCACTTGGTTCTGGCTATTCAGCTTCCACGACTGGTAATCAAAAAGTATTTTGTAGTTATGTAAATTACATAAAAATTACGTTGTATCTAATATGTATGTCTTTTCAGGTATCAAAAGGGCGTATTAGCTCACTTCATTATATCGATGAACAGCAGAAGACATACTTATAACAAGGCAAATTTTTTTGTTATTCATATATTTTTTGGTTTCATCGACTTGATTTAGCAACTAACTTTCAATCATTTGCTTAATTTTTAGTGTAAGAAAATTCATATAAAACGAAAAACGATTTTCGTGTATCTTTCATATACAAAACATTACATTTAGGTAGGCTCTAATTATTTTTAAGTTGGTTGTTTCCAATTTGCATTAGTCTACCTGCTAGTTAGGTTTCTTTGAAAAAAGAACTTGGGTTGTGGGTCATTTTGGTTCAGTAGGAAAAGCGGTGCCTCTCCATTTGAAAAGACATAGATTGCCATAAAATAGTATTTACTTATTATCTCAAAAAGATTTGTTCAGAAGGAGCTTCCAAACCAAAAACTTTATTACTGCGAACTTAATTATTATCATTATTGCTGCATTAACTTTAATAATGCAACATAAAAACCTAATTTTTACTAAGCGTGTGGCGCAAGTATGATGAGAAAACCACATTTTATTTTATGTCTCTACTTCGCCTACGAACTCAGAGACAACGTGAATTATGAAACTTCCTGGCAGATTAAAACTGTGTGTCGGACCGAGACTCGAACTCGGGAGTTCGAATCTCGGTCCAGCACACAGTTTTAACCTGCCAGGAAGTTTCATATCAGTGCACACTCCGCTGCTGAGTGAAAATCTCATTCTGGGAACGTGAAGTATATATAGAGTGTAAACGATTATTGTTTACATCGTAGCATAGCTATGTAGTGGAAGTCGAAACGAAGAAATTTATACATGACACTTGTGGTCTATTAAGACGGGAAACAGCCACCAACAGGTTTACAAGACTACATGAGCTATAGCCCATGCGCGTCGCATGAGATTTTCATGTTGTCTTTCCAGCTCTCTACACATCGTCATCGATTGTTTCGCAATTGTTGCTTGCATTAGCTTGTTATTTCTTCACTGCCTAATTATTACATGTTTGTCTGTTTGTTGTATCTGCTCGTAACGGGCAACACATCATCCGTAATTGGTGAGCAGTCTGTACTCGGGGCCGATTTTTTGTGCGCCACCCTGTATTATTTCCCTGCGATCAGCCACACAACGCTAAAGTTGGCTAAACGAGAGGTTCTTCAGAATCACAGAAATTACATCTAAAAGTGTGTAAGAATTCTGTAATGAATAAAAACTCAATACTCCACGTGCGAGGCAAGTGCCCCCTCTTGGTGCCCTCCATCCTTCAGTCACCTACACTACTAGTTTTCAGTTTTTCATAAGAACCATATACCAAGCACAAATGAACGGTGAACGAGTAAAAATGAATGGTTCCCAAAAAGAACGATCAGCAGTGAACTAGTTCCCAAGGATGAATGAGTTTGCCCATCTCTATTTCAAAGACTGTTGATTACGTCGCGCAGTCATAATCACGTCGGACACCATTTCACGTGAATCACTTGAGTACAAATGACAGCTCCGCCAATGCACTGTCCTTCTGTAACTCGACTACGCGAATTTACCACCATCTCTGTATGTAGGTATCGCTAGCCCATGATTTTTTTTACTTCTGCCCGTATCGTCACTAGAGTCCTCACCCATTCGTCTCTGTGCCCCGCATACGCTTTTACTTACCTCAACACAACTGGTGGGGGGGGGGGCGGGGGGGGGGGCATTCTGTGTCGCGATGGACAGTGGCAGCTATGTTATACCTCGTCAGTGTATTGAATTCTAGCTAAGTAATTTATTTTTCCGTGACTAATCGAAACCATTTCTTGAATATGAACTAGATCTCACGTTGTGGTACACCAGAGAAATGTATTGTGGCAGGAAACGTGTCGGGCGACGTGATTCACGTAATAAAATTCGCCGGCACGTAAGTTGGTCGCCGCGTAGTGGAATTGTTCAGCTTGTTTATTCCGGGAAGCGATCGGAATGCAGAGGCACGACGACAGTTTCAACACGAAAGAGGGACGCCTCAAAGTAAACAGAGTTTGGAGTCCCCGCTTACAGAGTAGGTCTGTAACTGGTAGAAGGAGGGAAACTGCGGCAGCTCGGCTGGGAAAAGACACCCTACCGGATCCATTACTGAGAAAGCTTTTAAAACGCTAGCTACTGTTTTGCGGAAGTGCTACAAAAACAATAACTGCTTACCGAATACTCTGAAATGAAGGCTGTAACTTAGAATGGATTTTTTTTCACAAAGCATCGATTACTTAGTTTGCACATGAATCCACAGCCTTTATATCGACATGTCGAGACAATAAGTTCATGTTCACGTGTATAATGATGTGGATTCTCAGTGCCTGGATGTCAAATACGTACTTAATTATACTGTACGTGGTTGTTCGACATGGTGTTTCTATTTTATACGTATCCTGTTAGCGTTTATATGTGGTTTCACATGTGGCCGGGCTGCTGGACTGATTTGTATGTCACATCTGTTCCGACATGTTGGATACAATATAGCTGAATGTTGATTGATAATGATTATTGTCTAATAGCAAACAAACTGAAAATTGTGCATCCGATAACGGACAATGTTTTCTTTCGAAGCGAAAAAACCGTAAACATACACTATGTGATCAAAAGTATCCGGACACCCCCTAAAAGATACGTTTTTCATGTTAGGTGCATTGTGCTGCCATCTACTGCCAGGTACTCCATACCAGCGACTTCAGTAGTCATTAGACGTCGTGAGAGAGCAGAATGGGGCGCTCTGCGGAACTCACGGACTTCGAACGTGGTCTGGTGATTGGGGGTCACATGTGTCACACGTCGGTACGCGTGATTTCCACACTCCTCTCCTAAACATCGCTAGGTCCACTATTTCCGACGTAATGGTGAAGTAGAAACGTGAAGGGACACGTACAGCGCAAAAGCCAACAGGCCGACCTCGTCTGTTGACTGACAGAGACCGCCGACAGTTCAACAGGGCCGTAATGTGTAATAGGCAGACATCTAGCCAGACCATCACACAGGAACCACAAACTGTATCAGGATCCACTGCAAGTACTATGACAGGCGAGAGGTCAGCAAACTTGGGTTTAACGGTCGAGCGGCTCCTTATAAGCCACAATCACGCGGGTAAACGCCAAATGACGCTTCGCTTTGAATAAGGAGCGTAAGCATTGGACGATTGATCAGTGGAAAAACGTTATGTGGAGTGACGAATCACGGTACACAATATGGCAATCCGATGGCAGTGTGTGGGTATGGAGAATGCCCGGTGAACGTCGTCTGCCAGAAATTCGGCGATGGCGATTGCATCTTTCAACACGATCGGCCTGTGGCGGAGTGGTTACACGACAATAACATTCCTGTAATGGACTTACCTGCACAGAGTCCTGACCTCAATCCTATAGAACACATAGAACACCCCTTGGAATGTTTTAGAACACCGACTTCGTGCCAAGCCTCACCGATCGACATCGATACTTCTCCTCAGTGCAGCACTCCGTGAAGAATCGGCTGTCATTCCCCAAGAAACCTTCCACGACCTGATTGAACGTACGCTTGCGAGAGTAGAAGCTGTCATCAAGGCTAAGGGAGAGACAACGCCATATTGAATTGCAGCATTACCGATGGAGGGCGCCACGAACTTTAAGTCATTTTCAGCCGGGGTCCGGATAATTTTGATCACATAGTGTATGTCTGGTACGTTGGTAAAATAATCAGGAACCATCCGATATGTTCAGTTTCAGACAAGTGTACAGATTTCAAGGAAAGTTAGCCTATAATAAATAAATCCGTTTGTCACAAAGCATCAGTGCTAACGCATTGATTACTTAGTTTGCAGATGAATCCACAGCCTTTATGTTGACATATCGAGAAAATAAGTTCATGTTCAGGTATGGAATGATGTGGATTCTCACTGGTTGCAAGTAAAAAACGTACTGAATTATGATGTACATGTTTCTTCGACATTCTGTTCCTATTTTATACATATCATGTTAGCCTTTATATGCGATTTCAAATGTGGACGGGCTGGCACGTTGATTTATCATTATTAAATGTATTTTAAATTACGAAATATGGTCAAGAAATTGGTGTTTTGAAAAGGGGTCTTCTTTACAGTGTTTCGCCTGGGAGTCAAAAAACGTTCTCTCCCATTTAACTTCTGAAGGGGGACATTAGAACCTGGATGACTACATTTCACTTTATCCTTATACTAGTCGCCATCCCATTATCAAATATCCTGCACAAATGACCTCCCTCATATTCCGGAAATAAACCACACTGGCGAAGATATCGTTGACACTTTCTCCCACGCCGTATCACCACCTTCTATGCCACCGAACACCTACTGCGAACAAAGTGGAAGTGCACGCTAGAATTATGGATGACATGCCACGCTGACAGCAGTTGGTTCCTTTGGCGGAAGTCCAGCCATCGGTACGAGACAGGCCGCGTTGTCAGAGAGAAACAGCGTCGCACAGTGTGCGCTCTCCAACAGAAAGGCGAGCCTCTCACACGACTACGCTTTCCACTATTTACGAAGACAATATGCGTTCCTGCTCTCATTCCCTCTGTGTCACTGAAACGCGTGCGCGCACACGCACACGCACACACACACACACACACACACACACACACACACACACACACACACAGTCCAATAGAAGCTTATTTGCGTGTGTAGCGTATTCCATCCCAATAGGCCAACAGGTACAATTCGCTATCGATTGACGCTCTCGAAACGACCCCGATTCGCGGAAGCAGCGACCGTCATTCGGCGCGCCGCTAGAGGGGGAGGAAAAAATTGTATCCCGGCAATCTCGCGACATTATGAATGAGCAACGAAGATGGGCAGCGGTTTCCTCTGGCAATGTAATTTCACGAAATGGAATTTCTGGCCACGATGTAATGTTGCAATCACAGGAGCTGAACATCTTGGCGAGATGCAATATCTAACCATGTTTTCGAGCAAACTGGGGTGAGAAGCTTTGACGACGGGCCGCTGAGATCATTAATCTATGGTCACTGTTGATTGTTGTTAAAGAAACATGAGAGAACACCATAATGAATTCGCATAAAGCTGCGAGAGACTAAATAACGGGTGTTCGGAGCTGTTACGTTAGTGTCGACAGAAATATATCGTAAACTGCGTGAGTCCAGCTGAGGTAGTAACACATGAAGAGACACGAACGACTCTTCTATATGGTGGCACTGATAACGCCCTGCTATCCTTAAATTTGAGTCTGTTCACTTTAAATAATTCATATGGAATTCTAGTTGCGTCATTCTCACTCGCCACATCAGTCTAGGTTTTCGGGAATACTCCGCATCGGTTCCTACATAAGACCACGACCGATTCTTATCTTCGTCCTCGTTAAACTAGGCGGAGCGTGGAAAAGCGCTTTGTGGTCTCTTTGATCCATTTGGTGGACATAAGTATCTGTATGTTATGGTGTCCTATCTTGCGGGGACGAAAGATAATGGGCGTATTCTTATGAATATACCTCCATCGTACATAGTGTAGCAGTTAAATTGTATGTTTTTCTTTAGTGTGTGTTTCTTGTTGTAAACTAAACTCCAGTGATTTCCTATTCATAACTCCGTATGTGTGTGTATTGTGATTCTGAACAATGCAAGGGTATAATTATGAAATAGCTATCTGATAAAAAGAGTCGCCAAATGTCTGAAATTGTATATTACAGTTAACTTTCATAAAAATAATCAGAAAAACCGAAAAACTTTTCCAAACAAACTGTCCTGCGAAATTCTCTACAGTGCAGTGCAGTGAACAGCGCTGCAATACATGACATCAGAGTACGTGACTCCACGCTACAGCACACAGAACTGACAGAATAAAATTTTACATCAAATTACAAACCGAATTTTGAAATAAAAAATGTCCAAAATGCTTTTATTAAAATGCCCTGTAAATTAATGCACGCGAACTAAATACATTTCCAAACATTGAACGATGCACATCGAAATGTAACTCTGTACTGCGAGAATAAGAACGTCTACATAAGAAATTAAATCTGAACTGAACTTTACCTAAACTGATCCTGATAATAATTTTGAAATGAAAAACTCAACTCTAATTGCTCTGACTGTAATGTTAAACTGGGTCTAACAAGTTTTCGTAACTTAATTCTTGGCAACGGAAACTCGGTACTGGTCAAAGGTGATGAGAATAAAAATACAGCGCAGCAGCAAGCCAGCTAAAGAAAAGGAAGCCCTGCGGAAGTGCAGTGCAAAGGACGAGCGGATATGCTAAGCTTACCATGCTTACTTTTGCGCGACTGCGTTCTGGTCGCTGCGTTGCGACACACATCTGCGAAACGAAATTTTTATAAAGAGACTGTGCAAGATACTGCATGTACTGAATGACGTTGAAGAGACAAGCATTCAAAAACAGCACTGAAATTCAGATTCCTTAACAACTGGAACTATCTTTACAAACATTACTTCTTATTAAAAAATATTACTCTTTCATGAAATTAGTTCAAATGGCTCAAATGGCTCTGAGCTCTATGGGACTTAACTTCTGAGGTCATCAGTCCCCTAGAACTTAGAACTACTTAAACCTAACTAACCTAAGGACATCACACACATCCATGCCCGAAGCAGGCTTCGAATCTGCGACCTCAGCGGTCGCGCGGTTCCAGACTGTAGCGCCTAGAAGCGCTCAGCCACACCGGTCGGCATGAAATTAGTTAACAGAAAGGTAAAGGATTGGTTCTTCTATAACTGTGAGTGCAAGCCATGTAAGCAGATAACTGTACCTGATCCGTCTTTACAATCAGACTAATCTGCACCAATAAAGATAACAGTGTTAAGTATTTATCTTTCTCAAACTTATGATAAACGACACGCGATTAAGCAATATAGTGACATTACCTGAAAACCTTCTCACTTCCCAAAGCAATCTTCACAAAATCATATTTCTAAATAAAAAAATCTTCTGCATTTGCGTCTCTGTATTCTGCCAGATTTCCATACTGCACGCCAGCCTAACCAACAGCGAATGTTCTCTCTTACTTCGCACTGAATACTACTGACAACGACAATGATTCTGACAACCCAAGATCACATTGCTTCTACTCAGAACTTTCGTGACGTTTCATAACAACTATTGCAGATTTGTTTTTGAATAACATCCCGTGTACAAGTATGAAGCATGACACATCGAATAAAAGTAGATCTCATGTAACTCTCACTGTATACCAAAAAAATAGACTAGTAAACTTACAATAATCAGATTTTCATGATTCTAGAGGACGTCGCTAAACATCCCCTAGAACATAACTTTTTAAACATAAAAATTTTATAAATGACAATGCTGGTCAGCCCCTTACGTTATTTGATTTTCAAACAGCTGAGCAAAACTGAACGTACTCAGACATTTCTCTCTTTACTTATTCTGATCATCAATAAACTGACACACAATATTTTTTTTTAGCGCAACGCAATCTGACTTTCAATAATCGCTACAAAAGAATGGCCCTGACTAACAATAACCTATACCTTTCATGAATCACTTACCTCACAAAATTCCTCGTTACTCGAACTACTGCAATACAGCGAGCGCCAATACTGCCAGCTAAATAAAAGATACTAACTACTGAAGGCACTAACTACTGACAGGCATAGTTAGCAAATGAAAGATTGATAGAGAACAAATAATGTATTTACCTTAATAATGTTCAAAAGTCATCATATATATATAAGTTCATGATATCCAATATAACAAATTTACTCTTTCTGATTGAAACACGTCCAGATCGTCCGCTCTCAAAATTCTGCTATCTCTCTCCCCACATCCACCACTGCTGGCGGCTCACCTCCAACTGCGCAACGCTACGCGCTGTTTACATCCAATTGACCAACACTACAATAGCAAATATTCCAACAATGCAAACCAGCCACAGACTGCACACAGCACAGTCAGCGATTTTCATACAGAGCGCTACGTGGCGTTACCAACATAAAAACCTAAACAACCTACCTACACGTTGGCTGCTACGAGCGAAAATTGCGTACTGTTTTCAAATGGTTCAAATGGCTCTGAGCACTATGGGACTTAACATCTGAGGTCATCAGTCCCCATAGAACTTAGATCTACTTAAACCTAACTAACCTAAGGGCATCACACACATCCATGCCCGAGGCAGGATTCGAACCTGCGACCGTAGCAGTCGAGCGGTTCCGGACTGAAGCGCCTAGAACCTCGGCCACCGCGGCCGGCGCGTACAGTTTGTTTGCATTTTCAAGATGAGCATGCCAAATTCCATTGACGTGGTGCAAACTGACGCCTCTTTCCCTGCATACGTTCGTTAACTGAAACATAGTGACCGCAAGTTTAAGCTGAAGTTCCATAGGTAACAGCATTTACTCAGCTGTCATGGCAGACAGTGGAAATGACCAGAAAGATGCAGACCAAGACGTTTTACTGAAAAATGACTGGAATTAACTGCTGGCTCAGACAGTTTGTCCGTATTGATGTTGGTCAGCACAACACAGGACATTGTCCCCAACGATACGCGGAAGCTTTCTCAGTATAAAAACAGGAAACTTCGCTCTTACAGGTCACTGAAATCCTAGCGTCTAACTGAAAATGGTGTACGTGTGAAAGGGAACTACACTCCTGGAAATGGAAAAAAGAACACATTGACACCGGTGTGTCAGACCCACCATACTTGCTCCGGACACTGCGAGAGGGCTGTACAAGCAATGATCACACGCACGGCACAGCGGACACACCAGGAACCGCGGTGTTGGCCGTCGAATGGCGCTAGCTGCGCAGCATTTGTGCACCGCCGCCGTCAGTGTCAGCCAGTTTGCCGTGGCATACGGAGCTCCATCGCAGTCTTTAACACTGGTAGCACGCCGCGACAGCGTGGACGTGAACCGTATGTGCAGTTGACGGACTTTGAGCGAGGGCGTATAGTGGGCATGCGGGAGGCCGGGTGGACGTACCGCCGAATTGCTCAACACGTGGGGCGTGAGGTCTCCACAGTACATCGATGTTGTCGCCAGTGGTCGGCGGAAGGTGCACGTGCCCGTCGACCTGGCACCGGACCGCAGCGACGCACGGATGCACGCCAAGACCGTAGGATCCTACGCAGTGCTGTAGGGGACCGCACCACCACTTCCCAGCAAATTAGGGACACTGTTGCTCCTGGGGTATCGGCGAGGACCATTCGCAACCGTCTCCATGAAGCTGGGCTACGGTCCCGCACACCGTTAGGCCGTCTTCCGCTCACGCCCCAACATCGTGCAGCCCGCCTCCAGTGGTGTCGCAACAGGCGTGAATGGAGGGACGAATGGAGACGTGTCGTCTTCAGCGATGAGAGTCACTTCTGCCTTGGTGCCAATGATGGTCGTATGCGTGTTTGGCGCCGTGCAGGTGAGCGCCACAATCAGGACTGCATACGACCGAGGCACACAGAGCCAACACCCGGCATCATGGTGTGGGGAGCGATCTCCTACACTGGCCGTACACCACTGGTGATCGTCGAGGGGACACTGAATAGTGCACGGTACATCCAAACCGTCATCGAACCCATCGTTCTACCATTCCTAGACCGGCAAGGGAACTTGCTGTTCCAACAGGACAATGCACGTCCACATGTGTCCCGTGCCACCCAACGTGCTCTAGAAGGTGTAAGTCAATTACCCTGGCCAGCAAGATCTCCGGATCTGTCCCCCATTGAGCATGTTTGGGACTGGATGAAGCGTCGTCTCACGCGGTCTGCACGTCCAGCACGAACGCTGGTCCAACTGAGGCGCCAGGTGGAAATGGCATGGCAAGCCGTTCCACAGGACTACATCCAGCATCTCTACGATCGTCTCCATGGGAGAATAGCAGCCTGCATTGTTGCGAAAGGTGGATATACACTGTACTAGTGCCGACATTGTGCATGCTCTGTTGCCTGTGTCCATGTGCCTGTGGGTCTGTCAGTGTGATCATGTGATGTATCTGACCCCAGGAATGTGTCAATAAAGTTTCCCCTTCCTGGGACAATGAATTCACGGTGTTCTTATTTCAATTTCCAGGAGTGTAATAAGGGAAACTGTGATATGAATGAATTTCCTGCCAGTTTAAACGGATTTTCTAATAAAGAACGTGTACCATTGAGTTCAAGAGCCGAGAATAGCGACGAGAGTGAAACGTGGTTGGGAAATGGTGACCAGGAGGACTATCTCACGTCGTTTTGCAAATTCTTCCTGAACAAGATACACGCGACAACATTTCTAAAACGCCAAAGGAAATTTGCTCATAATTATTTTGAAACTAGGACATACTTGGCAGTCATGTGTCCGCCTCTAGATAACGCCAATAATGTTATCATGGAAACTTCTACACAAATCATTCGCCCATTTACTTTATCTTTCTTTTCAGTTTGCCTGAAACTTGGAATAAACTTCCTAGAGACCGAGAAGCTTGTACCCAAGAATCAGCACTGTTTTAAGATGCACTGCTGGTGCTAAACAGCTCGCCCTTTTCTCGTATGCTATACGTGAACTATGGATGAAGGGCTACAGGCATATTCCATGCCCTACTGCAGTCTGTTAACGAAGGTACGAGCATATGAAATAAGTTCACAAATATGTGAGTGATTCGAAGACCTCTTAAATAACAGAAACCAGTATGTTGTCCTCGACGGCGAGTGTTTATGGGAGACATGGGTATCTTCAGGAGTGCCCCCGGTAAGTGTAATAGCACCGCTGCTGTTCTCTACATAAATAAATGAATCGGCGGACGGGATGGGCAGCAATCTACGGTTGCTTTCTGATGGCGCTGTGATGTACGGCAAGGTGTAGGAGTTGAGTGGTTGTAGGGAATAGATAGCATTTCTAGTTGATGTGATGAATGGCAGCTAGCTCTTAACGTAGAAAAATGTAAGTTAATGCTGATGAGTAGTTTCCTGCTTGACACAGACACGTCCTTCAGATACCTAGGCGTAACGTTGTAAAGCAATATGAAGTGGTACGAGCATGTGAGGAATGAGGTAGGGAGTCGAATGGTCGACTTTGATTTGTACGGAGAATTTTAGCAAAGAGTGGTTCATTTCTAAAAGGAGACTGCATGTAGGACGCTGGTTCGACCAATATGCGGTTTAGTCTTTGGGATCCCCAACACGTCTCACTGAAGGGGGACAGAGGACATCGAAGCAATTCAGAGGCGGGATGATAGATTTGTTGCCGGTAGGTTCGATCAGCACGTAAGTGTTACGGAGATGCTTCGGAAACTCAAATGGGAATCCCTGGAGAGAAGGCGACGTTCTTTTCGAGGAACACTATTAAGAAAATTTAGAGAACCATCATTTAAAGCTAACTGCAGAACGATTCTACTAGCTCAAAAATGATCTGTGGAGAAACCGGAACAGAAGAGAATCGAAGCATCTGAGGTTCAGTTCTATAGATGAATGTGGAAAATCAGGTGGACTGATAATCACCAGTAAATAACTTGCATGGTGCTAGAGGGAGTTTTAGAGGTTAAGAACTGCAGTGAAAACATGCAGCAAATAACTGAGGACGTAGGTTGCTTGTGCTACTCTGAGATGAAAAGATGAAAAGGTTGGCACAGGAGAGGAATTTGTTGCGGACGGCATCAAAACAGTCAGGAGACTGATGATTCAGGTGAGAAAGATGTAGATGAGGATGGAGAACATTATGACATTACATGAAATGGATTTATGATGGCAGGGGGAATTTCTTCCAGGCACAGTGGTGGCGTTTATATGAATGGCTGTATTATACTGATACATGTTACACAGTAATGTAAGTCAAATATCAACTTTTTCTGCGGAAAAGTTTCATCTGTACGACGTTTTAAGTGTTTCTTGTATACGACCTTTTAAATGGTCGTGTTGTCTTTTGCGTCTTCAACAGTAAGCGTTTCACATGCTGAACGCCAAGTATGTAACACATAACTCATTTGTAAATTAACCGGACATCTGAAGCTGTTTCGTGCAATGAAGCGAAAATGAAACTGGTATAGGCATGCGTATTCAGACACAGAAATATGTAAACAGGCAGAATACGGCGCTGCGGTCGGCAACGCCTACGTAAGACAACAAGTGCCTGGCGCAGTTCTTAGATCGGTTACTGCTGCTACAATGGCAAGTTATCAAGATTTAAGTGATTTTGAACGTGGTGTTGTAGTCGGCGCACCAGCGATGGGACACAGCGTCTCTGAGGTAGCGACGAAGTGGGGATTTTCCCTTAAGACGATTTCACGAGTGTACTGTGAATAACACGAATCCGATAAAACATCAAATCTCAGACATCGTTGCTGCCGGGAAAAGATCCTGCAAGAACAGGACCAACGAGGACTGACACGAATCGTTCAGCGTGACAGAGGTGCAACCCTTCCGCAAACTGTTGGAGATTTCAATCCTGGGCGATCAACAAGTGTCAACGTGCGAACCATTCAACGAAACATCATCGATATGGGCTTTCTGACTGAACGACACAGCTTTACGCCTGGCCTAGGCACGTCAACACAGACATTGGATTGTTGATGACTGGAAACACGTTGCCTGGTTGGACGAGACGCGTTTCAAATAGTATCGAGTGGATGAACGTGTACGGGTATCGAGACAACCTCATGAATCCACGGCCCCTGCATGCCAGCAGGGGACTGTTCAAGCTGGCGGAGACTCTGTAATGGTGAGGGGCGTTGTGCAGTTGGAGTGATATGGGACCCCTGATACGTCTAGATACGACTCTGACGGGTGACACATACATAAGCATCCTGTCTGATCGCCTGCATCCACTCATGTCCACTGTGTATTCCGACTGACTTGGGCCATTCCAGCAGGACTATGCGACACCCCACGCGTCCAGAATTGCTACAGAGAGGCTCCAGAAATACTCTTTAACGTTTAAACACTTCCGTTGACTACCAACCCCCCCCTTTCAGGACATGAACATTATTGAGCATATCTGGAATGCCTTGCAACGTGCTGTTCAGAAGAGGTCGCCACCTCGTCATACTCTTATCGATTTATAGACAGCCCTGCAGGATTTATGGTGTCAGTTCCATCCAACACTACTTCACACATTAGTCGAGTCCATGCCACGACGTGTTGCGGCACTTCTGCGTGCTCACGGTGGCCCTACACGATATTAGGCAGATTTACCAGTTTCTTTGGCTCCTCAGTGCACATGGGAGTTAAATTCTCATAGAGAACGTGGTGCGACCGGACGAGGAGAGGAGGCAGGGGGTTACTGGTTCTCAAAAACTTAAGTCACAACTGAAACTTAAAACAGGTTATAGGAATGCAACAGGGAAAGTTACTCGATAATTGTAGGTATTTCGACAGGAGATCACCCCCTTCATTTTCAAGGCACAGTTGCGACAGAGCGCTGTCTAAGGAAATTCAAACCCTCCATAGGTGGGGTACATATACTGTAGGGAAGAAAAAAAGACCCGCTACGAATGAGCCATGAAAATTGGTCAGGAATTGATATTCACACAGGTATCGAAGGAAAATGCAAAACTGTAAACTTCGGCAGCCGATGGATAAGTGTACGACCCTCTAGCGTAATTTCACCCCGGAGCTGGCAAGGATAACAAAAAGGGGCATGTTGATACAAGGGTATAAGGTTTCTGCGAATTTCATTCCGTGTACTCACTTGAGCAGTAATTGCGCTTCGCAGACAGATGTCAACATTTGAGAGAGGACGTGTAGTTGGACTCAAAAGAGCCTGTTGGAGTAGTCCGCAAATGGCTCGACACTTCAACAGGAACCGTGCCACTATTCGATGATGTTGGCAGGAATGGGTAAACCATGGCCAAATACACCAACAAACAGGAAGCGTCCGCCTAGAGTGACGACAGAACCAGAGGACCGAACAGTCGTTAGGAAGGCGCTCAGAGCTCCGGATTTGAGGATTTAACAGTGTCATCGATCCGACGTGCAACTGGTACCTCAGTGACCACGTGGACCAGTAATGGGCAGCTCAAAGAAAGAGGGCTTGGTTCAAGGCGCCCCTTGCGCCGGTTACCGTTGACCTCTGTGCAACTACAATCCCGTCTGCAGTGGTTTCGTACACATTCGACCTGGAGTCTCATTGACTAAATGCTTTCAGTCATGGATCCAGCTTCGAAGTGAGCCCTGATGACCAGCGAAGACGAGTCTGGAGACATACCGGACGGCGGTGGGATGCCAGTCCAAATATCACCCACCATGCGACCCGACAACCAAGGAGTGATGATCTTGGTTGCTTCATTTTGTTGCAGGACCCCTTTTGATATCACCTGCGGCATCCTTACAGCACAACGGTAAATCGACGATATTCAACGCCCCCTTTAGTTGCCCTTTATGGAAAGCCATCCCGGGCTTACGTTTCAGCAAGATAATGGCTGCCCACACATAGCAAGAGTGTCTACTGCTTGTCCTCGAGCTTGCCAAACCATAGCTTGGCCAGCAACGTCACCAGATCTCTCCCCAACTGAGAAAAGTTTGGAGCGTTAAGGACAAGGTCCTGCGATCAGTTCGGGATTCTGACCATCGAACTAGCCCATTGGACAGAATTTGACACAATATCCCTCAGGATGATGTCCAATGACTCTATCAATCACTCCCATGTCAAATAAAAGCCTGAATAAGGGTCAGAAGTAGACCGACGCGTTATTGATTTGCTTTTCGTCTTGAATAAATCATCCAGTTTTTATTTTTTTTAATTACAATCACTTGTTTGTCTTTACATGAACGACCTATTCGGATAATCACTTTGTGCTGTCTTTTTTGGCTTAGAGCAGTAATAAGATTCTTGGTCGACGTAGTTGCGACAACCAAAGATTCTAGTTCCTTGCTGAAGATTTGTGTTTTGAAAATGACGGGGTGTTGATCAGTCGAAGTGTCTGTAGCTGTCGAATATTTCACCCAGTTGCTTTCCTGTAAGTTGTTTGACGTGTTAAAAGTGTTTTGCAGCCCACTTGTTTGGGTTATGAATTTAATTTCCATAAGATCTTGCCCCCCTCCCTCCCTGAATCACGGACACTGCCGTTGGTGGGGAGGAAGAAGATACTTTAAGGAAAGGGAGAGCTACGTCTCTAGCATTTTTAAACTTAGAGAAAGCTTTTGACAGTCTTCCCTGGAATGCTCTCTTTCAAGTTCTGAAGGTGGCAGCGGTCAAATACAGGGAGTGAAATGACATTTACAATTTGTACAGAAACTAGATGGCATTTATAACAGTCGAGGGGCTTAAAAAGGAAGCAGTGGTTGGGAAGGGAGTGAGACAGGGTTGTAGCCTATCCCCAATGTTATTCAATATGCATATTGAGCAAGCAGTAAAGGAAACAAAAGAAAAATATGGAGTAGGAATTAAAATCCATGGAGAAGAAATAAAAACTTTGAGGTTCGCCGATGATATTGTAATTCTGTCAGAGACAGCAAAGGACTGGGAGAGCAGTTGAACGGAATGAGCAGTGTCTTGAAAGGAGGATGTAAGACGAAAATCAACAAAAGCAAAACGAGGATAATGGAATGTTGTCGAATAAAATCAGGTGATGCTGAGGGTATTAGATTAGGAAATGAGACACTTAAAGTAGTCGATGAGTTTTGCAATTTGGGCAGAAAAATAACTGATAATGTTCGAAGTAAAGTGTATATAAAATGTAGACTGGCAATGGCGAGGAAAGCGTTTCTGAAGAAGAGAAATTTGTTAATATCGAGTATAGATTTGAGTGTCAGGAGGTCGTTTCTGAAAGTATTTGTGTGGAGTGTAGCCATTTATGGGAGTGAAAGGTGGATGATAAATACTTCACACAAGAAGAGAATAGAAGCTTTCGAAATGTGATGCTACAGAAGAATGCTCAAGATTAGATGGGTAGATCACATAACTAATGAGGAGGTACTCAATAGAACTGAGGAGAAGAGGAGTTTGTGGCACAACTTGACTAGAAGAAGGGATCGGTTGGTAGGGCATGTTCTGAGGCATCAAGGGATCACCAATTTAGTACTGGAGGGTAAAAATCGTAGAGGGAGACCAAGAGATGAATACACTAAGCAGATTCAGAAGGATGTAGGCTGCAGTAGATACTTGAAGAAGCTTGCACAAGATAGGGTAGCATGGAGAGCTGCACCAAACCAGTCTCTGGACTGAAGATCACAACAACAACAAGATTCTTGCAATGAATCTCAGCCTGGCAGCTACCTATCAACTCCATGTCGCTCCGGATAATTGGTTACTGGTAGGTCTTTTAAGATTTACAGTGAATTGTCGCCGATAGTGTAACAGTACAGAAGTGAAGCTCACCCCGTATCCACGCACAGTACGTTGCATTTATTTACGTCCACGTCTGCTCTGCAGAGGTTGGCGACCCTTCCGCAGAAACGACGACCCACTTTGTTCCGCGCCATAAACGCATTTGACGAAACAGTTCCCATTTTTCCTCGAGCGACCTGCGGCGGAGGTGGATGTGGGGGTGGACTCTCATCGCAGTGGTCCGCGGGCTGCAGCTGCTCGTAAAAACAGGGCGTCGGCAGAGAACACGCGGTCCGCTTCCGGCGGCCCTTAAACGACTCTGCCCGCTGTCTCCGGCAGTGGCGGAAGAATTAAAAACGAGCCAAGTTGCGCGCGAGTTCGCAGCCGTCCGGGGGACGGGTTTCCGGGAACTCTGCCCATCTGTAAGAGCGGCTCACCCTCGAAACTCGAGTAGGAGGGGTCCTGACGACGCTGTCGACATTTACTCTCAGAGAAAAGAAACACGAGAGCGGAAACTGCGAGACCTCCCGCCAGAATAATTCAGTGCTCCCTGGGAACTGCTTCTACAAGTAGCGGAAGAGAATTACAGCCCGTGACTCAGAATGAATCCACCCCTGTGTCTTTTCGGCTGTAAACGGTAGCCGACCCCAATGCAAGACTTAAACTGATAGACTCAATAATCATAATGGCCTAATACTCTCAATGTGTGTAACAATATACGACGAATTGCCATCTGCAGCAAGCAAGCGCTGTGTGAAATTGTTATCGGTTTCCTGCATCTACATCTGCGACTCCGCAAGCCACCTAATGGTGTGTGGCGAAGAGTATTTCTGGTACCACTATCTGTTTCCCTTTCCCAGTACCATTCGCGAATGGTGCGTGGCTAGAACAGCTGTCCATAAACTTCCACATGCGCTACGAATACTCTGGTTCTCCAGTCGCCATCATTTTGCCAGACATATGTGCAAGTGATACATTGCCAGATTGTTCTTCGCATGTACGCTCACGCTATTTCTGTAGTATCCTACGGTCGCAGGGATAGATTAAGACACCTTCTTGGCGTGCGCTAATTTCCAAACGCAAGAACAACAAGAAGCACAACAATTCTTGTGGTGGCGAAATCCAGATAAGAGCACAAGACAATAGAAAGAAAAAATAATCAAAATGCTACTCTACTCAATGACAAAGATACAACTTTCTACTGAAAGCTACGGCGAGTATCTACTAAGCTAGAGCCGGCGAAGGTATTGGTTGGAGATGTCCTAGCTGTAGATACACATTGCCGGTCTGACTCCACTGGTGTGCTTATAATGTCGATTCGGCGGAGTGCTACACGTAGTCACGTTAGTTCCAATTAGTGGATCTCAGTCACATGGCTTTTCGCGCGGAATTTTCGTGTTTATGCAGAAAGTCTGTCTATGTTTACACCCACAGGCGATGTTTTGATCTGAGCTCTTGAAGGGATGTCGGCAGCCCGCCTTGTTTGTCTGTTGTGTGGGACCTCTAACTGATAAGGGGTCGCTACGACAATAAACCCATTCATGATACACAGCATCCCTTCTCTAGCATCTGCCACTGGTGGCTGTAGTAACTGTCACAGAGAACTATAACTCTAATCAGTTACTGACATCTGACAAAGTTTTCATAGTTCTTAACTTTTTCTGTCAATTCTCCAATTCATCAGTATGCAGGGCGTGTTCCTCATAGCTACAAGAAACATGGAAATGATCAGTATACTAAGGTTACTTTATTGTGTAAATGCGTTTTACTGTTGACAAGTAAGACTATACTGAAGGAGGGCTGATCGCAAACGTGACTGTGTGAGGTTAGGATGGGTACTGGGAACCCGTGAAGCGTCTTTGATGCTATTAAAACAATAATTTATTCACGGTGTTTACAATTAGACAGCTTTGGCTTAGGCCTCATTGAGCTGCATATTGGATTCTAACTGACGTCTGTTTAGATCAGCTTAGCGTCTGCACGCCAAGACAATGGTGTGAGCGACCTCAGCACTGTGATGGATTGCCGGCTCGCAGGCAGCGGCCATGCCCAGCACAAAAGTTTGATCTCCCATTGACTGCTGGAGTGTTCTCGGTCCCACTCCAAATTCTACGATGACTCTTGATGACCTATCAGCGATGTAGCTGGTATCTGTAGCCTTGTGGTCGATTGATCTACTCCCTTCTGGCCTGGTAGGTTTCATCACGCAGGGCAGCCTGGGTGTTCAATAAGAAAGTGGAATCAAAGAGGCCCTATTACTGGCTTCCGCATTCAAGTTCAGTGTTAGCAGCACTCTGTAATGTGGTAGTCAGAAGACAGTTTCTCCATCAGTACATTGTAGGTGGCGAAAAGCATTAAGTTCATCAGCTGAAAACCATTATCTTGTGTGCATATTTGGCTATGTTGGAGCATCTAGGGCATAGATTTACTATTGCAATGTAATCATAGAATGAAGTGCTATTACTGTGAATGCCAACGACCCCAATGATTAAATGACAACAGCAGGAATACTGGAGTATTTAAAGGGAAGTAGCATGAGCTGTGATATGGGGATCGGTTTGTAATGACTGCAGGCTCTTCCTAATTGTGCTATATTCACTTAACAGGCTGTTAAACGGCAAGGCCCTCAGTACGTGTTCTTGTGTAAGAGATAGAGTTCCTTGCATCATGTCTTGCAGGTAAACAAATATGCTTGTCTCTCTTCCCTTGGTTTTCTGTTGCGTCTTTCTTTCCGCTAAATGTGCATTCCTCACTCCACGAACGATGTCACAATGTATCGAAGGGCTGACCTACTTCTGACATATCGGTATACTTTGTGCTTCAGTTTCTGGTTTAACCTGATATTTACTGCTGCAAAGCGAATGAGTTTAAAAAAAATTCTAATTTCCTACCTCCTACCCCTTACTATTCTGTGCTGTAGGCCTAACAGTGCCAAAATAACATCTTCAACCATTTCCTTTATACATAAGGAAACTGTCAGTTTCATCACTTTCTGCTATGTACTCGTGCTTTGTTTTCACTGAAGCAGGATGTTCATATTTTTTGTTTTCGTTTTTATAAATAGCACATTAAGAAATTTTTCAAACATATTAATGGTTTATGGTAAAAAAAGTAGTCTCTGACTTTCTTTCACCAGTTATGAGTCAAGAAGTGCAACATGCAGTCTTGGTTGGCATTCCTATTGTGAACCTGCCCAGCAGCAGAAAGTTTCTGCCAACATGCAGCGAGTGAAGCTCTTGCCCTTACTGGCCCAACTGCATATTATGTGTTACCAATTACAATAATTTGAGGCATCTGAAGACGGGATTTTAAAATACCGAAACTTGTCCTGGTTTAAATAGATAATAATAACTAAAGCAGACAGCTACAAATTTATTAACTTGAAAAATACTGTTTAAGCTTTACCTTATTATGTTCACTGAATAACGTCATCCTTGCGCCTCTGCTGCAACTTATTTAGTATTACTTCTAAATACAAAAGATATTTCCGTCTTTTCGAGCACTTTCAACTGTCTCCCACATAAAAAACACACCCACGTAGTACTGAAACGAACTCTTTTCAAATACCTAGAACACCGAATCAACGCTCTTTATTTTATAGTCTTGCAGCCACAGATGCAAGATAGAAGTCATGTGTGCAGATGACGTGAATTCGATAGTAATTATTCTAGTAAGTACCGTGTTTATAATACATTCAGTGAATTCGAGCTGGTTTGTCACATTTTTCTCGTTTTATTAAAATGCTCCTTTCTTTTATAAAAATGTCGAAGATTCCTGTCTTGCCATGCACATGGAATGTGTAAACATGGTTGACACGAGGACGGTGTCCTTTTAAAAGAACCACAAGCATTGACGAGCTTCATAGTGAGATAGGAAGAGCTACAATTTTCCAAATTCTAAATTTTTTTTTTATATACCGTTTTGAGAACAGAATGTATCCTTAAAGTTCAACTGGTCTTTCAGCATTTTATGTTGTTACAGTTGTCACTTGAGAATGGTGTAATAGACCAAAGTCACGATAAATACATTAAATAACAGTCCAGTTGGAAAAGTCTTTTCTACAGTACTGCAAGACTATGGACACAAATAAACACAAAATATTCATATTTATTTTATGTATCAGCTCTGACTTTAACTCACTCATCTTAATCTCCTCGCTAAACGTATAGTGAACTCGAGGTAATTTATATATGAATGAAACCCTCCATATCTTCACCACACATAAACGAGTATTTCTTACATTTCAATAGTAATCGATGATACTAGAAACTTGCCGTTGTCTTTTTGTATATAGTCTTGTTAAAATAGAGGTGATCTTCCCCATTCTGCATTTAAAAAAGAACAAAATCACTTCCCACTATCAGTAACCATGATCATAGCGAAAACTACTTTCCTAGTTTGTCTCTGTGGCTTTTTCATTTGATTTCATTCACACCGTATTACCAGTTTTCCTTTCTCCATAATGGCTTGTGCTCTTTCATTCTTTTGCTATGTCTGTTTCTTTTTACTCTGCGCAATTTACTATCACAACTTATCATCTAAATCTACCATTTTTACTCCGTTAGCCAGCAACGAGAGGAGGGGCGTGACCACTGCCTTGATGCTATTAGAGTTGTGCAGACTGTGTCCAACCGCCGGGTTTCCCTTCTCTCTAATCGTCATAGACAATAGAAATACGGTGCAACACAACACTTACTCATCAGTCAACCTGACTGGGAACTGAGACACAAGCTGCTGAAATGGGGTCTAGCCAAAAGACACAGTAGACCGTGAGACCATGTCACGATTAAATAAATAACTGTTGCCAATATTATTCCTGCTGTTCCTGAGCACTAATCTATCCCCCGCCTCCAAAGAACTCATCTCTTTAGCATTAACAGCACTCCACGTAGACCAAACGTAATTTGAGTCACTTGCATTATACAGTGCCTTGTCCCAGATGTCTTGTTAGGAGTCCAGTTATCGAACGCATACTGCTACATGATTACTCTGCAGTTCACACTCAAGTGTATGTCAGAAGGTATATAGCAACATTTCCAGACTATTACTCTGCCGTCCCATTCTCGATCAGCACATGGGACACATGGACATCTAAGAGGAGAGCTCACAGCATAATCGTTGTAAAGAAAAACAAGTTCATAACAAGAAAATCCGTAAAATTATGAACAGAAAAAAGAAATGTTTGTTATTGATCCAATATGTTGTAATGTTTCAAGATCATAGAGCATTGTCTTTCACGTAGAGGTAATTTAAATGTCTTAAACTAACTAAACTGCGACAAACTTCGAATATTCCTATCGGAACTCTTCAAAACATCTGTGCATGGATGTGTGTGTCGTAAAGAATGGAGAAGGAAGACTAAGCAGTAAGGTATTAAAACAAGCGATGTAGTTCCATACAGTTCTGTTGAGCTGCACTTACAGGAGAGAACACGTTTCACGGGCAAGAGGGACTTTACAGTACAATAATATTCACAGTGACACATTCATCAACTTCGGGTAAACAAAGTATTAGTTCATGTTTCAAAGTTCTACAAAGCGTGCTCATTAACAACACAAAACACCCATTACTCCCTCCAACTCCCGGAAACAAACTGTGGGCATTTTAGCGACTGGCGACAGCGCTTTTGTCGCAGCCAGACAATAAGACTGTGCCTGTGTGAAAATGCAGCTACATTCATACCGAAAGTAAAAACAATAACCAGTGCCTTTAAATATTGTTCTGATTGACAGAAATAAAACAGAATTTCGATAAATAGAAGAAAAACCGTGGATGGTTATTCTTTTAAATTTTCGACCGACGTCTCCTGTGTTTGGGGATTGTTATGAATTATGACAACACAAGTTAAGTCCATCAATGCAGTTATCTATTACTGATGTGGGACTAACATATACGCCTCAAATCATTTCAGGAAAGTGCATTTCACAAACCATGTCATGCGCTCCTACATATCAATCCTATCTCGCGCAACTGTAGGGGTCCCAGCAATTGACTCATTCCTGTCTGTTCCGTGTGGACGCATTGATCAGCTGGAAATGCCTCATGGCGGTAAAGGACTAAGCTCCTACTGGATAGAGCGGTGGTTCACACGCCTACTTGCCATCCAGACTTGGGTTTTCCGTGATTTCCCTAAATCGCTTAAGACTAACGCCAGAGCCGGCCGGTGTGGCCGTGCGGTTCTAAGCGCTTCAGTTTGGAAACGCGTGACCGCTACGGTCGCAGGTTCGAATCCTGCCTCGGGCATGGATGTGTGTGTTGTCCTTAAGTTAGTTAGGTTTAAGTAGTTCTAAGTTCTAGGGGACTGATGACCTCAGTAGTTAAGTCCCATAGTGCTCAGAGCCAGCCAGCCACTAACGCCAGGATGGTTCCATCGAAACAGCGCGGCCGAATTCCATTCCCTATTCAAGCTTATTTTTTCTCTAATGACTTCGTCGTCGACGGAACGGTAAATCCTAATCTTCATTCTTCCTTGTAGCCCAGTAAACGAAGAAAACAAGCAGTCGGAGTACATCCACTCATGCCCTGGTGAGTCATTTTTCCTGTGTACTGACTCATTGAGCAGCCTACAAGCTGTCGACCAGTGCTACCCTCACCACCCTCTGGTAGCGTCAGTTCAGGAGTCCATCTATGCCCTGGAACAGTCCCACCGTTCCTTGGTGTTTGTGTGGACTCCAGGGCACGTCGGAATACCCGGCAACGAACTTGCCGACAGGCTGGCCAACCAGACGACGCGGAAACCGCTTCTGGAGCTAGGCATCTCCGAAGCTGACCTGCGATCTGTCTTACACCGCAAGGTTTTCTGGCTTTGGGAGACGGAATGACATAACAGCACGCACAACAAACTGCGTGTCATTAAGGAGACTGTGAATGTGTGGAAGTCTTCCATGCAGGCCTCTCGCAGGGAATAAGTTGTCCTCTGCCGGCTCCGCATTGGCCATACGTGGCTAAGGCATCGTTACTCACTCCATCGTCAATCCACCTCAGTGTCGCTGTGGCTCCCAAATGACAGTCGTCCACCTCTTGCTGGACTGCCCACTTTTATTCACTCTGCTGCAGACTTTTAACTTTCCCAACACCCTGCCTTCGGTGTTGGGCGACAATGCCTCCACAGCAGCATTAGTTTTACGTTTTATCCGTAAGTGTGGGTTTTACACTTCTTTGTAGGTTTTAGCGCATGTCATTTGTCCCTCTGTGTTCTCCATCCTAGTGCTTTTAGGGTGGAGGTTTTAATGTGTTGCAGAGTGGCTGGCTTTCCCTTTTTATTCTCGTGGATGGCCAGCCACTGTAATCTGCTTTCGTGTTTCTAGAGTCTCTCTGTTGTTTTCTTGTCCTCTTTTGTTCCTTTTAGTGTTCGTTGCCTTTCCTTCGTACTTGTGGTCTTTCCTTTCTTTCCGTTTTGTGTTATATGTTTCGTCCGTTTTATTCTCACACTTGTGGCATTGTTTTATTAGGAACAAGGGACCAATGACCTAGTAGTCTGGTCCCTTCTCACGCCTTCAAACCAACTAGCCAACCAGTCGGACAGGGGGAAAACATTGTGTAGTCGGAAATTTTTGTACAGCGTAGGAGGAAGTTTCATGAACAACATACTAAAAATACCCACTATTGGCCCGGTCCGTGTGGTTGAGCGATTCTAGGCGCTACAGTAGGGACCGTGTGACCGCTAAGGTCGCAGATTCGAATCCTGCCTCGGGCGTGGATGTGTGTGATGTCGTTAGGTTAGTTAGGTTTAAGTAGTTCTAAGTTCTAGGAGACTGATGACCTCAGAGCCATTTTTGAACCCACTATTGGGGCGTGAGCAGGGAGGTGGCGGGACGTTTAAAGGTCACATTTTTATGTCGTTCTTAAATAACTCGAAAGCCATGGCGTCTAAAATAGAGCCCAGTACAAAATTTAACTACATTAAATTTCCTACAAAACTCTCATGTTCATTTTTTCTCTAGGTTAATAGTTTCCGAGTTTCGAGGGGATGGATAAATGGCAGATTATAGAAATATTGTTTTGATGGTATAAAAATACTGTTTACTGTTAAATGAAGTGGGATAAGAATTTGTATTAAATGTCTGTATGTCGTCCAATGCGGTAGAGCCGTATTAATGGATAAACTGTGTTCTAGGCGTGTAACAGGCCGAAGTGTGCGTGTGTGTGTGTGGGGGGGGGGGGGGGGGTAGATGAAGAATAGATGTTCGAGGAAGGTAGGTCACTGGAATGTGGTCAAGTAGTTCCCTCCTTCATAGGACTGCAGTCTGAAGAATGGGCAGGGGATTCCCCACTCTGTCTACCCCACAGTGTCACAAGAAGCCAGTAGAGCGTGTTCCACAAAGTTATACCGGCCGTTTGCAGTGCACCTTATGAATCAGTGGCGATTCATTGCGCAGACACTCCCCTGAGTATTGACATTCCAGAAAATACGTCAACTCTGTGTGGAACAAAGATATGAGTTTGTAATATTAATAATCAGATTCCGCAATCGATTCTGTGTTTAATGAGTTTGTACGGCGAAAAAGATGTTTTCCTTTTCCTGGTTTGGATGAATAAATGAGGTGGCATTCCACGTATTGAGACATTGTTGTAGCGTCGTAGTATCATTCCCAAAAGCCACTCCAGACGTCATTGTTTCAGTTCGCTATGACAGCGACTAAGCGTTCAATTTTTCTTAATTGTTCAGTCTTCTTCTTCAAACAATAATTTGTCAGAATAAAGTAAACGTACTTCATTAAACAAAATAAACAATTAACTGAAATGAGGGTATGGTATCGTTGGCCGGGAGGCCCCATCCGGGGAAGTTTGGCCGCCAAGTGCAGTTCTTATTTCATTGGGCACCTGCGCGCCGGTGATGAGGATGAAATGATGATGAGGACAACACAACATCCAGTTTCCGAGCAGAGAAAATATATAACCCGGGAATCTAACCCAGGCCCGCTTGCATGGAAGGCGAGCACGTTACCACACAGATAAGCAGGCAGACAAACAGTTAACTGTTACTGAGCGACGGAAAACGAAAAGGTATTCAGTAACTTGAGTCATTTCTGTTAGAGTTATAAAGTAATAACAATAATCTATAGTTAAGTATTAATATTTCTCATTTAAACCCACTTTTAAGCATTACAGTTTACTTGAAAATAATTTCGTGGAACTCTTGACAGCATAATTTTAAATTACACGGCAACATCATCTTTGTGATTGTGTCGGATACAATTCATTGTGTTCCTTTGTGCATTGGTAGTTTTTGGAAGAGAACTCCCTTCCGACGTTGGTATTATGGCCTAAAATTGCAAAGTAATATTCTGAAACGTCCTGGAAGATTAAAACTGTGTGCTGGGTCGAGACTCGAACTCGGTAACTTTACCTTTCGCGGTCAAGTGCTCTACCAACTCAGCACCCAATCACGACTCGGGACCCCTCCCCAGACCTTCAATTCTGCCAGCACCTCGTCTCCTACCTTCCAAACATCACAGAAGCTCTCCTGGAAGAAAGGATATTGTGGAGACATGGCTTAGCCACAGCCTGGTGGATGTTTCCAGTACGAAATTTTCACTCTGCAGCGTAGTGTGCGCCCAGTTGGTAGAAAACTTGCGAGCGAAAGGCACAGGTCCTGAGTTCGAGTCTCGGTATGGCACACAGTTTTAATCTGGCAGGAAGCTTCATATCAGCGCACACTCTGCTGCAAAGTGAAAATTTCATTCTGAAGTAATATTCTGTATATTTCAATAATTACAAATAAAATTCTTCATTAATTTGTGATCTGATAGATGTTCATTTTTCATGAGCCAAAAGCTTTTTAAAGGCAGATCTGTCTATTTTTTCCGACGAACTTCGTGAAATTATGTTATTGATCAAAGAATTTACTGTCAATCAACTTTGATTTTTAGGATTACATATCTCAGTCAGTAGAAACCGACCTCCTACAGGCCCGCTTGGTTGGCCGTGCATCCGCCTGTCTGTCTGTCGGACTGCTCACAGCCCTTTTCCTCAGGAATGAGTAGACGTATCTAGTTGAAATTTACGTCGCATACTAAGAACCACGGCGTATTGGCGGTGTTAAACATTCAAGTTTCTAAGCCAGTTCACTCAAAAGAGATGGTCATTTGTGTCACATATTTCGATACCCCCCCCCCCCCCCCCCCATGAACCAGGGACCTTGCCGTTGGTGGGGAGCCTTGCGTGCCTCAGCGATACAGATAGCCGTACCGTAGGTGCAACCACAACGGAGGGGTATCTGTTGAGAGGCCAGACAAACGTGTGGTTCCTGAAGAGGGGCAGCAGCCTTTTCAGTAGTTGCAAGGGCAACAGTCTGGATGATTGACTGATCTGGCCTTGTAACAATAACCAAAACGGCCTTGCTGTGCTGGTACTGCGAACGGCTGAAAGCAAGGGGAAACTACAGCCGTAATTTTTCCCGAGGGCATGCAGCTTTACTGTATGATTACATGATGATGGCGTCCTCTTGGGTAAAATATTCCGGAGGTAAAATAGTCCCCCATTCGGATCTCCGGGCGGGGACTACTCAAGAGGATGTCGTTATCAGGAGAAAGAAAACTGGCGTTCTACGGATCGGAGCGTGGAATGTCAGATCCCTTAATCGGGCAGGTAGGTTAGAAAATTTAAAAAGGGAAATGGATAGGTTGAAGTTAGATATAGTGGGAATTAGTGAAGTTCGGTGGCAGGACGAACAAGACTTCTGGTCAGGTGACTACAGGGTTATAAACACAAAATCAAATAGGGGTAATGCAGGAGTAGGTTTAATAATGAATAGGAAAATAGGAATGCGGGTAAGCTACTACAAAACAGCATAGTGAACGCATTATTGTGGCCAAGATAGATACGAAGCCCACACCTACTACAGTAGTACAAGTTTATATGCCAACTAGCTCTGCAGATGACGAAGAAATTGAAGAAATGTATGATGAAATAAAAGAAATTATTCAGATTGTGAAGGGAGACGAAAATTTAATAGTCATGGGTGACTGGAATTCGAGTGTAGGAAAAGGGAGAGAAGGAAACATAGTAGGTGAATATGGATTGGGGGACAGAAATGAAAGAGGAAGCCGCCTGGTAGAATTTTGCACAGAGCACAACATAATCATAACTAACACTTGGTTTAAGAATCATGAAAGAAGGTTGTATACATGGAAGAACCCTGGAGATACTAAAAGGTATCAGATAGATTATATAATGGTAAGACAGAGATTTAGGAACCAGGTTTTAAATTGTAAGACATTTCCAGGGGCAGATGTGGACTCTGACCACAATGACCTGTAGATTAAAACTGAACAAACTGCAAAAAGGTGGGAATTTAAGGAGATGGGACCTGGATAAACTGAAAGAACCAGAGATTGTACAGAGATTGAGGACAATATCATGGAAATGGAAGAGGATGTAGATGAAGATGAAATGGGAGATATGATACTGCGTGAAGAGTTTGACAGAGCACTGAAAGACCTGAGTCGAAACAAGGCCCCCGGAGTAGACAATATTCCATTGGAACTGCTGACGGCCGTGGGAGAGCCAGTCCTGACAAAACTCTACCATCTGGTGAGCAAGATGTATGAAACAGGCGAAATACCCTCAGACTTCAAGAAGAATATAATAATTCCAATCCCAAAGATAGCAGGTGTTGACAGATGTGAAAATTACCGAACTATCAGCTTAATAAGTCACAGCTGCAAAATACTAACACGAATTCTTTACAGACGAATGGAAAAACTAGTAGAAGCGAACCTCGGGGAAGATCAGTTTGGATTCCGTAGAAACACTGGAACACGTGAGGCAATACTGACCTTACGACTTATCTTAGAAGAAAGATTAAGGAAAGGCAAACCTACATTTCTAGCATTTGTAGACTTAGAGAAAGCTTTTGACAATGTTGACTGGAATACTCTCTTTCAAATTCTAAAGGTGGCAGAGGTAAAATACAGGGAGCGAAAGGCTATTTACAATTTGTACAGAAACCAGATGGAAGTTATAAGAGTCGAGGGACATGAAAGGGAAGCAGTGGTTGGGAAGGGAGTAAGACAGGGTTGTAGCCTCTCCCCGATGTTGTTCAATCTGTATATTGAGCAAGCAGTAAAGGAAACAAAAGGAAAATTCGGAGTAAGTATTAAAATTCAGGGAGAAGAAATAAAAACTTTGAGATTCGCCGATGACATTGTAATTCTGTCAGAGACAGCAAAGGACTTGGAAGAGCAGTTGAATGGAATGGACAGTGTCTTGAAAGGCGGATATAAGATGAACATCAACAAAAGCAAAACAAGGATAATGGAATGTAGTCTAATTAAGTCGGGTGATGCTGAGGGAATTAGATTAGGAAATGAGGCACTTAAAGTAGTAAAGGAGTTTTGCTATTTGGGGAGCAAAATAACTGATGGTGGTCGAAGTAGAGAGGATATAAAATGTAGGCTGGCAATGGCAAGGAAAGCATTTCTGAAGAAGAGAAATTTGTTAACATCCAGTATTGATTTAAGTGTCAGGAAGTCATTTCTGAAAGTATTCGTATGGAGTTTAGCCATGTATGGAAGTGAAACATGGACGATAAATAGTTTGGACAAGAAGAGAATAGAAGCTTTCGAAATGTGGTGCTACAGAAGAATGCTGAAGATTAGATGGGTAGATCACATAACTAATGAGGAAGTATTGAATAGGATTGGGGAGAAGAGAAGTTTGTGGCACAACTTGACCAGAAGAAGGGATCGGTTGGTAGGACATGTTCTGAGGCATCAAGGGATCACCAATTTAGTATTGGAGGGCAGTGTGGAGGGTAAAAATCGTAGAGGGAGAGCAAGAGATGAATACACTAAGCAGATTCAGAAGGATGTAGGTTGCAGTAGGTACTGGGAGATGAAAAAGCTTGCACAGGATAGAGTAACATGGAGAGCTGCATCAAACCAGTCTCAGGACTGAAGACCACAACAACAACAACATTTCGATACCCGCAAACTAACTCATCAAAACCTATAAGATACTTCCCGTTGACTTAGACTCAGCCGGCCAGTGTGACCGAGCGGTTCTAGTCGCTTCAGTCTGGAACCACGCGACTGCTACGGTCGCAGGTTTGAATCCTGCTTCGGGCATGGATGTGTGTGATGTCCTTAGGTTAGTTAGGTTTAAGTAGTTCTAAGTTATAGGGGACTGATGACCTCAGATATTAAGTCCCATAGTTCTCAGAGCCATTTGAACCATTTTGAACATAGACTCATCAAATTTTCTAGAAAGAAGTTTACGATTCAAGTAAAGGAAGAAAATCAAAAATTGTTTGTTTGTAATTATATCACACGAAAAAATTTTGTCAATTTTTATCAGACTGTCTGTCTGTCCGTTTGTTAAAATCCCTTTCTTCCGGAACAGGAAGACGTGTTACTTTGAAATTTATACCACACACTAACGTGTGTACTGGATTGAAGAGTTTTTAGCAAACAGAACACAGCATGTTGTTCTCAATGGAGAGACGTCTACAGACGTTAAAGTAACCTCTGGCGTGCAACAGGGGAGTGTTATGGGACCATTGCTTTTCACAATATATATAAATGACCTAGTAGATAGTGTAGGAAGTTCCATGCAGCTTTTCGCGCATGATGCTGTAGTATACAGAGAAGTTGCATCATTAGAAAATTGCAGCGAAATGCAGGAAGATCTGCAGCGGATAGGCACTTGGTGCAGGGAGTGGCAACTGACTCTTAACAGAGACAAATGTAATGTATTGCGAATACATAGAAAGCAGGATCCTTTATTGTATGATTATATGATGCCGGAACAAACACTTACTTCTGTAAAATATCTGGGATTATGCGTACGGAACGATTTGAAGTGGAATGATCATATGAAATTAATTGTTGATAAGGCGGGTACCAGGTTGAGATTCATTGGGAGAGTCCTTAGAAAATGTAGTCCATCAACAAAAGAGGTGGCTTACAAAACACTCGTTCGACCTATACTTGAGTATTGCTCATCAGTGTGGTATCCGTGCCAGGTCGGGTTGACAGAGGAGATAGAGAAGATGCAAAGAAGAGCGGCGCGTTTCGTCACAGGGTTATTTGGTAACCATGATAGCGTTACGGAGATGTTTAGCAAACTCAAGTGGCAGACTCTGTAAGAAAGGTGCTCTGCAACGCGGTGTAGCTTGCTGTCCAGGTTTCGAAATGGTGCGTTTCTGGATGAGATATCGAATATATTGCTTCCCCCTGCTTATACCTCCCGAGGAGATCACGAATGTAAAATTAGAGAGATTCGAGCGCGCACGGAGGCTTTCCGGCAGTCGTTCTTCCCGCGAACCATACGCGACTGGAACAGGAAAGGGAAGTAATGACAGTGGCACGTAAAGTGCCATCCTCTCACACTGTTGGGTGGCTTGCGGAGTATAAATGTAGATGTAGATGTAGAAGGTCTGCGGTAACTTGGCAGTGTAAAAGATGTAAGCTTCTAAGTCAATGCAGTCGAAAGATACGGGCACTGATGTCATATATTTTGAAATTGGAAAACTGACTCATCAAAACCTGTAGGGTACTTACCGCCGAACTAGAATCATGAAATTTGGTGAGGAACAAGATTTCACAGCACATGTAAAGGAAAGAAATACGATATAAGTTGAATTGTGGTTATATCACATAGAAATATCATTCTGCCATTTTAGAAGTTACACTGCGGAAATAGAGAACTATCACTGTACGCAAATAAACTCATGTTCAGAAAAAAGCAGAACACCTTGAATGACTAGAGTTAGGCAGTTCACATTCACAGGATATGTACTCTTACATTAGTAAGTACTGCAGAAATGATAACCATTTCAGTCACCTTGGTTCAGCATGTGTCCTGTTGCCCAGTCCGCCGTGGGTCCTGATAACTTCTTCCATACGTACTGGCATGGGCTCGTATAAGGTGCGAATGGCGTCCTGTGGTATAGCCGACCATGCTCCAGTCACCTGGTTTCAAAGTTCATCTGTGATTGTTGGCATTGGATCACAACTCAGCACCCGTCATATCACCATATCCCACACAATTTCGATTGGCGACAAGTCTTGTGATCTGGCGATCCAGGGAAAAGGCTGACAAGCATGTGATCATGCATTGTCTTACTGAAAAATACTGAAAAATAGCGTCTGGGGTGTTGTGCAGAAAGCATATGGCTACCGATCGCAGGAATTCATTCACGTCGGTCAGACTGGTCACAGTGCCCTGGACACGTAGCAACTTTGATTTGTGCTTGCATGCAATAGCACCCAACACCAAAAGGTGTTTAGTTGGAGTTGTACGTCTTGTGCGAAAGCAGTCAATGCGATGCCCCCTCAGCTTTTAGCTCCGAACCAAAATGGGGCCATCATTTTCAAACAAAAAGATACTGGATTCTCCGAAAACACTATCTGATGCCATTCCTCAGCCCATTGCCGTCTAGGATGTTTCTGCATGTCCGTCAAAGGTAGGCGGAAAAGTGGACGACGCGCGTGTTCAAATGGCACTGAGCACTATGGGACTTAATATCTGAGGTCATCAGTTCCCTAGAACTTAGAACTACTTAAACCTAACTATCCTAAGGACATCACCCACATCGATGCCCGAGGCAGGATTCGAACCTGCCACCGTAGCAGTCGTGCGGTTCCTGACTGAAGCGCCTAGAACCGCTCGGCCACATCGGCCGGCAACGCCCATGTAACCCATGCCGTAGTAAACGGCGACGGACTGTCTCCCCTGATAGTGTATGATGCGTTCCACTATTCCACGGTTGCGCCTACCCGAGGAGGACGCAGATCTGTCCTGCAATGGCATTTGGATGAGATGGAAGGGGACGGGGGTCTCGGTCGTGCTACCTGATCCACCGGCTTCCGTGAACCATTCTGCACACACCCGCTGCACTACTGAAACACTTAGTCGCACAGGAGCGGCAATATCCCGCATGGATGCATCACATTCTCTCATGCTAGTAATGCTCCCTCTTTCAAACTCATTGGTGTGACGGTACGGTTCACGCATACGTCTGTGAGGCACCCTGCACGTCTGCTCAAGTCACACAGATTCATTACCTGATTCATAGCGACAACGAGGACAGCAGGAAAATTTCCCGGTAGGTGGTGTTGCGCTACGATATCAATGTTGACCTTGAACCCGTGGGTCGACGTGGTTCAAATGCTAATCATTTGCGTAGAACTTACTAATATACATGTCCTGTGTATATGAACGTCGTATCTCTAGTCTGCTTTTTTTCCTTCTGACCATTAGTGTACAAAACGTAAGTTGCAGTCTTTTTTAGTTAACAAAATGGTTCAAATGGCTCTGAGCACTATGGGACTTAACATCTACGGTCATCAGTCCCCTAGAACTTAGAACTACTTAAACCTAACTAACCTAAGGACATCACACAACACCCAGCCATCACGAGGCAGAGAAAATCCCTGACCCCGCCGGGAATCGAACCCGGGAACCCGGGCGTGGGAAGCGAGAACGCTACCGCACAACCACGAGATGCGGGCTTTTTAGTTAACAGCCAGCCGGCCGGAGTGGCCGAGCGGTTCTAGGTGCTTCAGTCTGGAACCGCGCGACCGCTACGGTCGCAGCTTCGAATCCTACCTCGGGCATGGATGTGTGTGATGTCCTCAGGTTAGTTAGGTTTAAGTAGTTCTAAGTTCTAGGGGCTTCATGACCTCAGATGTTAAGTCCATAGTGCTCAGAGCCATTTGAACCAGCCATTCGATCCTTTGGATAGTTGATGTGTCTGCATACACATGTAAGTCTGAACGGAACCCTCAATGCGCGAGTCCTACTCGCAATTGGGCAATTTTTCTGTTATAGCATTGGTAGGCGAGGTACTGGCGGAAGTAAAGCTGTGAGGACGGGGCGTGACTCGTGCTTGGGTAGCTCAGATGGTAGAACACTTGCCCGCGAAAGGCAAAGGTCCCGAGTTCGAGTCTCAGTCCGGCACACAGTTTTAATGTGCCAGGAAGTTTCATATGTATATATTGTTATTATATCTCCTCATTCCTCATTTGGCAACGGCCTTGCCGCAGTGGATACACCGGTTCCCGTCAGATCACCGAAGTTAAGCGCTGTCTGGTGTGGCCGGCACTTGGATGGGTGACCATCCGGGCCGTCATGCGCTGTTGCCATTTTTCGGGGTGCACTCAGCCTCGTGATGCCAATTGAGGAGCTACTCGACCGAATAGTAGCGTCTCCGGTCAAAGAAAACCATCATAACGACTGGGACAGCGATGTGCTGACCACACGCCCCTCCTATCCGCATCCTCAGCTGAGGATGACACGCCAGTCGGATTGTCCCGATGAGCCATTTGCGGCCTGACGACGGAGTGCTTATTTCATTCCTCATTATGCTTATTCCTCGCATTCATGACATTAGCTTGCAAAGGGCCTTAGTTGTGCTTTCTCTGTTTTATAGCTAAGAAGGCTAACAAAAGCCGGACTGGCTTGATTTGATATATTTTGTCAGAGAGGACTGTAAAAAGCCTAACGAGTCCGGCTGAAGCCAGACACATATCAGCTCCTACCTCCACAAGCGTCCGCCCCCGGTAGCTGAGTGGTCAGCGCGACAGCATGTCAATCCTAAGGATCCGGGTTCGATTCCCAGCTGGGTCGGAGATTTTCTCCGCTCAGGGACTGGGTGTTGTCCTAATCATCATCATTTCATCCCCATCGACGCGCAAATCACCGAAGTGGCGTCAAATCGGAAGACTCCCATCCGGCGAACGGTCTACCCGACGGGAGGCCCTAGTCACGCGATATTTATTTATTTAACTCCACAAGCGAAGTTCGGCAAACAACTAGTTGCGCGGTTAGCGTGCCTTACGACCGTTAAACAAACGTCAGCCGAAGAACCCGAGACAGAAACTTTCAGGCAATGTCTAGTGGTCACGAGAGCCTCAACAATTCCGATAATAAGACTGCAGGGCAGCCAGTACGCTAATTGGACGGTGCGCGCGCATGCGCTCTCGCCTCTGCTACTGTGGGGAGGTGAGCGGTGTGGCAGCTGGTGGAGGCCGGGTCCCCCGGCCCTCTGCTCCGTGGCGCTGGGCCGAATAATGGTACCCGGGCGGACAGCGGCTCATTCGCCGGCGCCGGTGGAGTTAGCGCCGCTCTCAGGATTAAACCGGGAGCACAGCCCGGGGCCTTGCGGTTCGCCGCAGCCCAGCCTCCCCAGTCCCGCGACAGCCGCGCTGCCACACAGACGCGCATCCTGCCGTAACTTAACGCCGCGCCGGCACCCTCAGAGAAATTTCTACACTGTGGCCGGGAAGTCGCCATAACCCCTGGTCAAAAACAGCATACCGTTGCTGTAACATGTATCGATAAATATACACTTTCACACCTAAGTTATTCACTGACCATCAGATATTAACACAACTTAAATTGACTATTACTTGCTGCATATGGAAAATTTAAAGTCAAAAAGTCGCGGAATCCAAACGGCAATCGGATTTTTTCAATTTTGTCTGTATACGAGATCTGTTTAAAAAATCCCAGAACCTTGTCCACAATTTCTTCTATACTTACCTTTAACTTTTTGTGCATGGTCGCCTTCCAAGTACCCTCCTCCACAATTGGTACACTGTTCCCAACGCCGTTCCCACGTCCGGAATCAGTCTTGGTACATCTCTTGCTGGATCACACGAAGCGCCGTCTGGGAATTTTCTTTTGTTTCGTGTATCGTTGCAAATCTTTGTCCTTTCAACGGATTTTTCAACTTTGGAAAGTCCGCAGGGGCAGGTCTGGAGAGTACGGAGGATGGGGAAGCACCGTCATTTCGTTTTTTGTGCAAAAGTGACGGACCAGCAGGGATGAATGTGATGGTGGTGCCGGCCGTTGTGGCCGTGCGATTCTAGGCGCTACAGTCTGCAACCGCGTGACCGCTACGGACACAGGTTCAAATCCTGCCTCGGGCATGGATGTGTGTGCTGTCCTTAAGTTAGTTAGGTTTAAGTAGTTAGTAGTTCTAAGTTCTAGGGGACTGATGACCACAGATGTTAAGTCCCATAGTGCTCAGAGCCATTTGAACCATTTTGTGATGGTGGTATTTGGTTTGTGGGGCACTCAACTGCACGGTTATCAGCACCCGTACAAAGCCCAATCTTTTCACACTCCAATATTTCACTCCAGTCTAGCGACTATCACTGATGATGATGATCATGATGATGATGATGATGATGATGAAATGGTGAGGACAACACAAACACCCAGTCCCAGGGGAGAGAAAGTCTCCAACCCGGTTCGGAATCGAACCCAGGACTCTGTGATCCAGAGGCAGCAATGCTAGCCACTAGACCACGAGATGCAGACAGGGATGAATGTGCGGGTGCATTATCGTGATGCAAGAGCCACGAAATGTCTCGCCATATTTCAGGCTGTTTCCTCCTAACATTTTCTCACAGGCTTCGCAACATGACCTGATGGTACAATCGATTAACAGTTCTCCCCTTGGGCACAAATTCATGATGAACTAATCCTTCAAAGTCAAAGAAAACTATCACACTTTGTCATATGACCTGACCTGGTGAGGTTTTCTTTTTTTTTTTTTTTTGTCATAGAGAACCTTTCCCGATCTATTATGAAGATTGAACCTTGGTCTCAACATTATAACCGTAACCCACGTCTCATCACCAGTTATGATTCTCTCAAGGAACATCTCGTTCTCATTTGCACGATCCAAAAGCTCGTCACATATTGTGAGGGAAACGTCTCTCTGTTCTTCATTCATGAGCTGTGGGACCAACTTGGCGGCAGCAATAGGATGCATTCCAAGATGCTGTGTCAGGATTTCAAGACACGATCCAACTGAAATGTTACATTTTTCTGCACTCTCTCGGACACTCAGTCTTCGATTGGCACGCACGGTTTCGTTGACGTTCCTGACATGAGCGTAGTCGGTAGACGTCGAAGAGCATCCTGAACGAGGGGCTTCCTCAACTTCCGTCCCGCCATTTTTAAACCGTGTGAACCATTCGTGTCACTGGGCACAGCTTAAGCACTCACCACTGTAGGCTTCTTGCAAGATTTGATTTGCCACTGTAAAGGTTTTCTTGAGTTCCACGCAAAATTCAATACAGATGGGTTGCTCCTCTAGCTCTGCCATCTCGAAATTCGCAAACTGCGCGACACAACGTTCCACTCTATACAACACTCAACAATAGCTAACAGACACACAACAATGAAACGTCCGACAGTTACACATTAAGCACATGAGTGTGCTTGGATGGCAACTGTATTTCGCTCCAACGCAAGGTTGGTACGAAATTACGAACGTTCCGGAAGTTTTTGAACATACTTTTTGAATAGACCTCGTACGTTTGATACCTGAATTTCAGAACTCAGATACCAATTTCCCGAATCAGTTCCATGCAACTCTCAAAAACTCTCGAGAAAATAATTTTTGAACTTTTCCAAGTGCCTTTTGTGGTACCGTCCTAAGATCACGGCGCCACACCAAAGACGGCAACACACATCGGTACTACAGACAAAAATGGTTCAAATGGCTCTAAGCACTGTGGGAGTTAACATATGAGATCATCAGTCCCTTAGACTTAGATCTACTTAAACCTAACCAAACTAAGGACATCACACACATCCATGCCTGAGGTAGGATTTGAACCCGCGACCGTGGCAGCCGCGTGGTTCCGGACTGAAGTGGCTAGAACCGCTCGACCACAGAGGCCGGCGGTACTACAGACTATCTCTCTGCAGTTCACAATGACGAATAGGAGAGGACGAAGAAGAAATTCCCTCTCCGTCAGCACAGCAGCGCGCCCAGTTGGTGGCTTCAGCCCTTAGCATTCAACATCATCAAGTATGAATATAGAGTTATTCAAATCTTAGTTTGAAATATTTAAAGTTGTATTCCAAGAGAACAGTTTCTTAATTGGTGCAAGAAGTGATGGCTTAATCGTCAATGACAGTTGTAAATTATCTAGCACTTCTGTGGAATAGGATTGTATCAAGTTAAGTGAATATTTTTAGTATTCCTGTAATAAAGTGAACCAATATTTCATATGCTGCAGTTCAGATTAGATGTAACCCACAATTATGACTAGACAATAGTGGTTTTGTCCGGTCATAACATCTTACAAAGTAAGGTCAATATTTCGAGAAGCACTACCGCAATGTGATCCGCTGCCACATGACGACCTTGGGATCGATTCACAGTTCATACAAATTTTTGAACCTAGTCCATGTTGTACGAGAATTTCCATGAAGCGTAAAATACATAAAAATTGAAAAAAGGGTAGCGCTCGAGAGTGGGAATCGTTGGTTCGAGTCTTGTTTCCGTCATTAATTTTTCGTTCTTTTCTATTCATCTCGAATGCTTATGTCATTTAAATATGAAATTCATCAAATACAGGGTAACTCAAGAGCTGGGCGACACAGGGCAATTCCGTTATTTGTGCAAATGCTGAAAAGACAACGGCAAAATTGATGGAGATACATTGTTTTAAAACACGATCCGCACTGTTGCGACGTAAGACCCACCATTCAGGTTAAAGAGTGGGTAACTTTATTAATCTGCTTGAAATTTCGAACCTAAAAAAATGACTGTTAAAATGGCAAACGGAAACAAGCATAAACAAATCAGTGTCATATACGGACACTATTACGACTTTACAGCGAAATCGACAATCGCAATAGCAAACTCACAGTTACAAACTGAAGCAAATTTATGACTTGAACTGCCATGTTCAGCAGCTCCACCTCTTGAACACTACTCATGGAATTGTTCAAATTGATTGCCACCCTATTGACGACGCAAATCACGAGTGCTTTGCGTAATACCGTAGGCGTTATTGCTGCAGTGGCTCCTTTGATGTCTTCCTGCAGTGCTCGGGGCCTATTTCCGTAACTACAGATTTGAGAGGTGGTAGAGGAGAAAGTCAAGTAGTACAAAACCCTGACAATCTAGGCGGCCATTCCACTGCACCACTTTGACCTGCCAAAGCTCAGGTAAAACTTCATTCTGCAATTCGCGAGTTTGTCCCAAATGCGGCGGTGCTTCATCTAGCTGAAAAAGGAACCCTCGTCGTAAATTTGATAGGGCTACAATATTATACAAAAATGGCAGGCGTGTCACATCGAGATATCTCTGTACAGTTGAGAAACACAGGACCTATTGAAACATCGCCGAATATTCCAAACAACGCACATAAACTTGGACCAGTCTGATGATGAGCATCTACAGTAATATATGGATTCTCAGTTGTCCAGTAAATAGCATTATGTCAATTAACCGTTCCGTTCAGATGGAAACACGATTCATTGTTGAGAAGAATGTCAGCTTCATGGTGTGTCTAGTGCGTTCGTCTTTCTGTAAACCAGTCACAGAACTGCACCTATATATCTGTCTCGGTTCCATGAATTTCCTGGACAAAATGCACACGACTTGGATGAAAATACTTCTGGGTAATATTCTGGACACGGAAGCTTGATTGATGCTTCTTTACTTGTTGACCATGTGGAACTGACTGTCAAGTTAGCTCAGTTCGCATGATCTGTTGCTGTAGTTGGTAGTCCAGGTCGTCGTTTGTCATGGATAATGCCGGTTGCCATGAACCCTTCCAGTAAACGACCGATGTTTGGGTGATATAGGGGTGGTTGATCTGGATGGCGCCTGTGATATTCCTCCGCAGTCTGCCATAGGGTCATACCTGAAGAATCGATAAAGAACCGTTTGCACCCCTTCCTGAATAGTGTGTTGGGACAAAGAAAATGGTATAGGTATACGTATTCAAATACAGATATTTGTAAACAGGCAGGATACGGCGCTGCGGTCGGCAACGCATCTATAAGACAACACGTGTCTGGTGCAGTGGTTAGATAGGTTACTGCTGCTACATTGGTAGCCTATCAAGATTTAAGTGAGTCTGAACGTGGTGTTATAGTCGGCCACGAACGATGGTATACAGCATCTCCGAGGCAGCGATGAAGCGGGGATTTTCCCGTACTACCATTTCATGAGTGTACCGCGAATATCAGGAATCCGGTAAAACATCAAATCTCCGACATCGCTGCAGCCGGAAATAGACCCTGCAAGAACGGGACCAACGACAACTGTAGAGTATCGTTCAATGTGACAGAAGTGCAAACCTCCGCAAACTGCTGCAGATATAAATGCTGGGCCATCAACAACTGTCAGCTTGCGACCCATTCAATGAAACATCATCGATATGGGCTTTCGGAGCCGAAGGCCCACTTGTGTACCCCTCATGAGTGCACGAAACAAAGCTTTACGCCTCGCCTTTGCCCATAAACATCAACATTGCAAATTGTATCGAGCGGATGGATGTGTACGGGTATGGAGACAACCTCATGAATCCATAGACCTTGCATGTTAGCAGGGGACTCTTCAAGCTTATGGAGGCTGTGTAATGGGCGTGTGCAGTTGGAGTGATAGGGAACCCATGATACATCTAGTTACGACTCTGAGGGGTGGCACGTACGTAAGCATCCTGTTTGATCACCAGCATACATTCATGTCCATTGTGCATTCCGATGGACTTGGGCAATTCCAGCAGGACAATGCGACACCCCGCAGCTCCAGAATTGCTACAGAGTGGCTCCAGGAACACTCTCCTGAGTTTAAAAACTTCCGCTGGCCACCAAACTCCCCAGACATGAACATTATTGAGCATATTTGGGATGCCTTGCAACGTGCTGTACAGAAGATATCACCACCCCCTTGGGCTCTTACAGATTTATGGACAGCTCTGTAGGATTCACGGTGTCATTTCCCTCCAGGGCCACTTCAGACTTTAATCGAATTCATGCCACGTCATGCTGCGTCACTTCTGCCTGCTCGCGGAGGCCGTACAAGATATTAGGCAGATGTACCAGGTTCTTTGTCTTTCCAGTGTAGTATCGCGATGCAGCATATTTCGCTCAGTATGACTCTCTTTCGTTTGGCAGAATCGTGGTGGCAGCTCTGTTTACGCTTTGGTAGTAGTTGGTGGTATTAAGGACGGTCATAGGTCCAGTGGCTGTTTGCACGAGAAGAGGCAGTTTAGCGACCTATCGTCACAAGCGTTTAAAAGTGAACATGAACGACAGAGGAGAAGGATGAGAATTCTCAGTACCTATTACGCTGTCAAATAATCGACGGGTATTTTGAATTTACTATGAAACGACTTAAAAACACAGTTCAATGCAAGAGCAAAAAATTACAATGTTCAGCTGATGGGATTTATTGATCTGTACATCAAGAAGCACGTGTGCTAAATTTTCGGGCGTCGAGCACGTGAAAGGAATCTAGGGTACGAATAGCAAATTTTCTGAAGTCGCATCCATTATTCCACTGTCAGTTGAAACCGTTTACGATGGATATGAACCAAGGATATAGAGACAATATATTATAGCATAGTATGTTATTTAAGTCAAGGGGCGTGCTTGGAACAACTTTTCTATTTAAAGCCCCCTATTGCATACTTTATGAAGGAAAAACCACACCAGGAGCGAAAGTTAGAGCATTTGTAATGAATTGGAAACATTGCATTTTAAGTGACATGGCTGCACACTGCCCACAGTAACACATTTCATAGCCAGAAACGACTTATTTCTGATTTCATGGGGATGCACTTAAAAAGAAAATCGCATTGTAGAAAGAACAAATTCTGACAAAAAACACAGTCGAGACCCCTAAGTTCACTGGTGTTAAAGAAAACGTGTGGCCTGCAGAATACACTGTGGACTTGAATTAATTACACTATCGGTCTTATATATGTTTCTTTTCGAGTAGTTTTCGAGACCATTTGCCGTTGTAGCTGAAATCACCCATGTGGATATGCAGATTGAACCGAGTGATCTGCAATGTAATTCCCATTTTAAAGAAAAATGCATCTGCACTAAAACTGTCTAGGATTGCTACATTATTTTCCTCAGGTTGTTTCCACATCTCCATAATGATGTAGCAAAAGTGCTAAGAATTTCAATCAGCTGTTTGTTTGAAAAATATTTTTTGATTATGAAACTAAAGAAATTACGATTACATGGCAATTTGAGTACAAAAATCTGTGAAATCGTCTGACTCGTACTCGTGCAAGGTATTCCTCTACCATAGACCGTACGGTGCCTTCTGGAGTTTGTATGAAGGTCAGGATGCAGATATAGATGAAACATTTTCAGTTAACCCTTTTGAACAGTATATTCCTGTACAATCACACCCAGCAAAAGCACCACCACTGACCCATAGACAAAACAACGGAAATGAAAAGTCATTAAAATTCCAGTGTTTTTTCAAGACTACTTTCAAATAATTTGTGCTTTATAAGATCGATGCAGGGTCGCATCAGAATGGTGCCGTTGGAAATTCCCTGTCAATATCTTCCTATTCCCTACTCCGCAGAAGTAAAAGTAGAATTAGAATCAGTATCTCTATACGAAAAATTTGTCGAGGGATTAGAAAGAGCACATAGGTAGGATAACGGATGTCAAACGAAAAAAACGTTATTCAAAAACAAAACAGGACGAAGAAACATAGGGCGACTCGAAACGAACTGGAAGGACTGTGTAATACTGACCTTTACAATGACGCTTTAAATTTGATTAACAGATTTCTTGATGTGAGAATGTCACAGTAGCTTCATTGACGGATTAAATTTTATTTGGAACCTCGTTAGAATTCTATTATTGCAATCATAATGCTGTAAATTGCAACTTTAGTTCGTAGTTCTGCCTGGATAGTCCTGTCGGTATAGCACTTAGCTTTTTACAACGTCCATCAGTTACGCATACTTTTCGACTTACAGATATCATTCAAACATTATTCTACGTATGTATTCTCAAATTTATGTAACAATGGGAGAGGATGTAGAAAAATCTATAGCGGATGCCGTTTTACGAGGAGTGTTCAATAACTAATGCAACATATTTTTTTTCCCAGAAAGCATATTGGTTTTATTCAGGATTCCAATACAACATATTATCTCTCACTCTTTTGGCTATTTCCGGCCACTGTGACCGAGCGGTTCTAGGCGCTTCAGTCCGGAACCACGCGGCTGCTACGCTCAGAGGTTCGAATCCTGCCTCGGGCATGGATGTTTGTGATGATGTCCTTAGGTTAGTTAGGTTTACGTAGTTCTAAGTCTAGGGGACTGATGACCTCAGATGTGAAGTCCCATAATGCTTAGAGCCATTTTTTCTCTTGCCTATTAAATCTTATTTTTTAATATAATCTCCGGTCAATGCGATACCCTTACAGGGACGGCCTGTATGCCCGCGTGGTACCACTCCAAGTATCGACGTACGAGTCATTGTATTGGTGCGTCAGTAATCTCCCCATCATCCATGTACTGCTCCCCGTGGAGTCCGTCATTCATTGGACCAAACAGATGGAAGTCGGAAGGTGCGAGATCCGGGCTGCAGGTACGAAATTCTGTGAGATCCCCCCGGGTGCAGCTTGCGTGAGGTCTTGCACTGTCATGAAGAAGGACAAGTTTCTTTGCAATTTTGTGGCGTCGAACACGCTTAGATCGTTTCTTCAGTTTCCTGATGATCGGCTGGCACATGGGAGAACGGATAGGTTTACGGGACCTTATTGTGATGACGATAGACGCCTAGCCCAACGACTCACCGTGCTTTTGTTCATAGCCATGTATCCGTAGCCATTCCGCAAGCGCCTTTGAATATCTGCGATGCTCTTGTTTCTCGGCAGAAGATACTCTGACAGCTATCTGCTTGGAACGCACCGCCGTTTCAGACCCCATTTTGAAAGCTACCTATCGGAACTTCATGAAACTGTAGAGGTTGAAGCGGGAATGTTCCAGGATGCCCCACACATTTTTTTCAACTGAAATCAGTAGACAAAAAAATGTGGTCTATTACTTCTTGAACACCTCTTGTACAATTCATCAGTGAACTCGACCGAAGAAACTTACTGATGTGGTAAACACGATAGCGGAAGAGCGTAACGAAGAATGCGCCGGCTGTTACGAAGGCAACTGCTGACGGGCGACCGTTTGGATAAAGCGGGTGGATGTGCCCCCTCGGGTGTGGGCGTGTTCATTTCCTCCGCCGCCCCGGGGGTTGCGAGCAAATTACCCCCGTGGCAGCAGCGCCCGTAAATTAAGTGCTCTACGAGTCGTTCATCTTATTCCGGCAATAATTCATTAGCACCAAGTTCCGCGCACCGGAGCGGGCGTGTGCGACTCGCGCCCGGTAATATCAATTTAAAAGTTGGTAGCAGTGGCGCCCACGCCTGCAGCTAATGGCTTTTAAACGATAACCAGAGCCCCAGATGGCAACACTGATTCAGTGTTCCTCGCCCTCCCTCCCCCCACAGTCCACTACTTCTTGCATTGCGCTGTTGCGCGGGAAGTGTTGCCAACACCCACTTCTCGTAACCGTCCTGCTGGAAATTCCAATTTCAGAATGCACTTGTTAGGGGATTTCCGCTCTAGTTACCCAGCGTGGCGAGTTACAAATCTGCTGTGCCGTGAGTACATTATATAGAGTAACCAAATGCGTTTTCCAATGGGCTTGCACTAAACATTACCTAACTTGACATAATTCGAAGTATTTCCCAAAAAGAGGCTTCATCACACCTTTTTTTTATCTCTGTTGTCTGTTTGCACAAGATTGTTGAGGGACTTCGGCTATTCAATATAAAATGTAAAACCCAAATTACCTTCAGCTGTCTATGTTTTCAATGTAATTTATTTAGCCAGTTTCGGGGTTTCACTATGCCATCTTCAGGCCCCAACGATAATGACAGTTTAAAATACATAACAAAAAGGACCGTGCAGACTTTAAGAAATCAGTTACATGCAGTGGTATCCTGGATGTGCTACAGACGTGTTACTTACATATTTTGTGTAAATTACGAGACAGTGAATTGCATATATCTGGTTGTGGAGCACATATATGGATACTCACGTCGTAACTTTCCTCCTCATAAGTAGCTTGATACCCCATGCACCATAATCTGATATTTACTACACGACAAGTAGATTCGTCCTTTACTTTGGGTCCACTTTGCCGGTTTGTTTTCTAATAACAGGTCTCACTGTCCTCTGTCCTACACTGTATAAGAGCTGCGTATAATAGAGTGGTGTGTGTCTTTGATTTTCTGACTGAACTGAATGTTTTCGTTACACCCTGTGTACACATTCCAGTGCTTTTCTTTAGACTTACTTCATAGCTTACAGTTCGCTATATTACCTAACCACACGCCTGCCTACCTGCACACTTCTCACTTCTTGATAATGTTGGTTATTACCTCTTCCATATCACATTTCAACACTTCCTACATAGTGACAGTTCGCTACGGTATATTACATTACCATCACAGTTTGTTACATTAAAATGTTTTTCATTAAGTAGGTGGCACCATACGAATCTGTGACTGATAGATTATGCCGATGTAACATTAAATTCTTGTTTTATCAGTTTGTATTAGTGTATGGTACACGGTGATGCGGATAGCTAACATGGGGTTCAGCTACAACAAATGGTTTCACATTTTACTATTATATGACAACATATAAATACTTTCTGCTTTTGCCATTTCCCGTTTCTCCACGGTGTCCGCATTGTCACGTGGATTGAAGTAATGTTACTGGCAAACGGTGACCGGATGCCCTTCCTAACATCGACACTTCTCCCACCAAGTTTTTTCAGTATTCTACGGATGGCACATCATAGACCTATACAAGGTAAGCTTTCGCGGCCGGTACTGACATCACTTACAACTTCCTGGCTATTAGGCCGTGGTCGATGTATAAAACTTTTTCGTACCGTTTCATCTGCGACTGCGGGAGACATCTTCAGAGATAAAATGGTGAACTGCAACCATAATTCGAGGGAGCGCCGATTATACAGGCAATGTAGGGAGCACCACAATTTATCACGTCGGCTACGAGATTATCGCTGGTATTGCCAACATTATCGATTGAAAACAATGGAGCGTCATTCATACGTTGCAATGTCGGGATCCGAGTTTTATCTAATATGACACCTTCCTCTTTTCTGTTAAATTCATTATGGTGTTTACAAATGTCAATAGCGTCTCTATACATACGCGCGTGATAATGCGATGTTTTCCATATGACAGTCGTCTCAGTGAATTTTATTTCATGACCATCCTCCTGAACAATTGTTCCGCTACTACCGCCTCTTTTGTTTTGTGTGTGTGTGTGTGTGTGTGTGTAGTTTGAGGTTTTCGGGCGCTAAACAGCGTGGTCATCAGCGCCCAAACGCATAGAAACAGGAACACATGCAGTGAAGGGACGAAGACGGACAGCGAACAAGGAGAACGGCTAAAAGACACAGGCCTGACGCAGTTCCAAATCCTCTTATGCAGAGGCAAAAATAGAGGAGAAGAAACGCACTAAAAAAGGAAAGGAAACACAAGGAAAAGAGAACAGAAATCGAAGTGAAACAAGTAGGTAATCGTGACTGGCGGACCTCTTACCTAAAACCTGGATGAGACAGTCACCTAGCAGTACATTAAAATCCTCTCCCTAGAATCCGAGGCAACAAATTGGACAGGACACAAAACCGTAAGACCTTAACCACAGTCGTTGCGTCGTCTTGCAAAATAGAGGGCAAATCCGGTGGCATGGAAACCACCACCCTCTGGTCAGAGAATAAAGGACAGTCAAGTAAAATGTGGCGGACAGTAATCTGGACACCACAAGCACTGCAACGAGACAGGTGTTAACACTTCTTTTTGTGGTGCCACAATTATAAGGAATTTTATATACACACGGTGTAACAAAAGGATGCCGTATATCTTTTGTCGATCTTAAACCTTCTTCAATCTGCCTGGTGGGTCTGAACTTAATTTTGCATACCGTACTTGCTCAACACTCTCCCAACGCGATCTGTACTGCAATTGATGAACCGAAGGAAAACTTTCCCTTTGGGCAGCGGTCGTTACTCACCGGGCCTGATTCTCTCTCTAAGGCGAAGTGCTCTATCTGTCTCCTTGTTAGTATAACCATTCTTTTTGAATGTCGGCCGTAGATGTTCAAGCTCATCTTTTAAGCAACTCGTTTCACAAATTTTCTTCGCCTTATCCACCAAGGTTTTAATCACCCCTCTTTCTTGTCTAGGCTGGTGGTAAGAATCTTTAAACAGGTAACGGTCACTAGGCGCAGATTTCCTGAAATCATCGCATTATCAGGCGCGTATGTGTAGAGTGGCTATTGAGATTTACACTGATGAGCTAAAGAAACTAGTACACCTGTCTAATATCGTGTAGAGCCACCTCGAGCACGCAGAAGTGCCGCAACACGACGTGCCATGGACCCGACTAATGTCCGAAGTAGTGCTGGAGGCAACCGACACCGTGAATCCTGCAGGCCCGTCCAGAAATCAGTAAGAGTACGAGGGACTGGAGTTCTCTTCTGAACAGCACTTTGCAAGGCATCCCAGATATGCTCAATAATGTTCATGTCTGGGGAGTTTGGTGGCCAGCGGAAGTATTGAAACTCAGAAAAGTGTTCCTGGAGCCACTATATAGCAATTCTGGACGTGTGGGGCGTCGCATTGTCCTACCTGAATTACCCGTCGGTAAGCACAATGGACATGAGTAGATGCAGGTGATCAGACAGGACACTTACGTACATGTCAACTGTCAGAGTCGTATCTAATAGTATCAGGGGTGCCATATCACTACAACTGCACATGCCCCACACCATTACAGAGCCTCCACCAGCTTGAACGGTCCGCTGCTGACATCCAGGGTCCATGGATTCATGATGTACACGTCCGTCCGCTCAATACAATTTGAATAGAGACTCGTCTGACTAATCAACATGTTTCCAGTCATCAACAGTCCAATGTCGGTGTTGACGGGCCCAGGCGAAGCGTAAAGCTCTGTGTCAGGCAGTCATCAAGGGTACAAGAGTAGGCATTCGGCTCCGAAAGCCCATATCGATGATGGTTTATTGAATGGTTCGCACGATGACACTTGTTGATGGCCCAACATTGAAATCTGCAGCAATCTGCGGAAGGGTTGCACTTCTGTCGCGCTGAACGACTCTCTTCAGTCGTCGTTTGCCCCGTTCTCGCAGGGGCTCTTTCCGGCCGCAGCGATGTCGGAGATTTGATGTTTTACCGGATTCCTGACACTCACGATACACTCGTGAAATGATCGTAAAGGAAAATCCGAACTTCATCGCTACCTCGGAGATGCTGTGTCCCATCGCTCGTGCGCCGACTGTAACACCACATTCAGACTCACTTAAATCTTTATAACCTGCTATTGTAGCAGCAGTTACCCATTTAACAACTGCGCCAGGCATTTGCTATCTTATATAGGTTTTGCTGACGGCAGAGCCATATTCTACCTGTTTACACATCTCTGTATTTGAATACGTAGGCGCATACCAATTTCTTTGGTGCTTCAGTGTGTAAACACCATAATAATTTTAACAGAAAAGGGGAAAGTGTTAAATTTGATAAAATTTGCTTGTCACCATTGCAACATAATAATGACGCTCGATTACTTTCAATCGAGAATGTTGACACTACCAGGATAATCTCGGAGCAGACGTCACATGATGGGCTGTGGTGCCCTCTACGCTGTCCGTATCTTTTACTCTTCCACAGTCGGAGAGGAAACGTTAAGAGAAAGTTTTATACATCGATACGGTCTAGTAGCCCGAAAGTTTTAAGTGATGCCCGTTCATAGATGTTGGCCACTACTGGGATCGTACATACGAGTGGAGTTCATCGCCTCAGCGTCAGGTAAAGCCTGAAGATGGTGTACTGTGTCACCAAAACTGGTAGCAATTTAATAAATAACATCAAAAGGACGCAGCAGGTGTTTCACTTTATTACTCTCTCCTTCTGTCTGCCTCTAGAGTAAAACTCAGGTTCAAGTGTGAGAACGTTTTCTGAATGTTTGTGTAGTGACTACCCTGGGCGTGAGGTGGGTACCAGACCGGTATTCACCCAGGTGGATGTGGATAGGCCTGCCCTCAATTAAATTGCCGACCCCGGGCAAAGACTTCGAAAACCCTGGACATTTGCGTCAAATTGGATCATTTTTCTGAGACACATTCCACATGTCAACGATAAGACAGAGGATAGCGACAGTGACATTAGAAAGTGGAGGTGGCTGGAAGGGGGGCGGGGGAAAGGAATCTTTTCTCGTTTCTCCTTCAGTGCTAACAAAGCCGCAGCGATTGTCGGCGGCTTTTCCTTGATCTGAATAATGAAGTATGGAAAATAAGTGTAAACGAGAAAGTCCAAGCGTGCTTGATCTGGGCTTTTAATATACACCCTAAAACAAGAAAATAAAAAGAAAACACCACGAACGAATTATCCGAATGAGACGGCTATAGGTAGGTGTGACGTACATGTACAGACAAACAAATTATAGTTTCAGAAAAATAGGGTGACTTATTGAAAAGAAAGGGCTTCACAAATTGAGCAAATCAATTACGTTCTGTTCCGCCCCTAGCCGATATGCAAACACTTACTCTGCTTGTTTCAAATGGTTCAAATGGCTCTGAGTACTATGAGACTTAACTTCTGAGGTCATCAGTCCCCTAGACTTAGAACTACTTAAACCTAACTAACCTAAGGACATCACGCACATCCATGTCTGAGTCAGGATTCTAACCTGCGACCGTAGTGGTAGTGCGGTTCCAGACTGAAGCGCCTAGAGCCGCTCGGCCACTCTGGCCGGCGTACTCGGCTTGGCATCGATACCGTTGTTGGTTGTCCTTCGGTGAGATATCATGCCAAATTCTGACCAATTGGTGCATTAGATCGTCAAAATCTCCAGGTGGTTGGAGGTCCCTATCCATAATGCTCCAAACGTCCTCAAATAGAGAGAGATCCGGTGGCCTTTCTGGCCAAGGTAGGGTTAGGCAAGCATGAAGGCAGGGAATAAAAACTCTCGTGGTATGCAGGCGAACATTATCTTGCAGAAACAAAAGCCGAAGATAGCTCGTCACAAAGGGCAGCAAAAGGGGGTGTAGAATATCGTCCACGTACCGCTGTGCTGTAAGGATTCCCCGGATGACAATCAAAGGGGTCCTGCTGTGGAAAGAAATGGCGCTCCAGACGGTCGTTGCTGCTTGTCGGGCCGTATGGCGGCCTACTGTCAGGTTGGTATCGAACCGCTGTCTGGGGTGTTTCATTGAGTCGAGCAGAATTGACTTTAGTGATGAGTCCCGATTGGAGATGAGCCCCGATGACCGGCGAAGACGTATGTGGAGACGTCCCGGACACCGGTGGGACACCGAAATGACTGTCGCGTGCCGTAAGGCCGGACAACCTGAAGTTATGGTTTGGGGTGCCATTTTGTTGCCACCCGAAGTATCCTTACAACACAGCAGTACATGGACGATATACTACACCCTGTTTTGTTGCCCTTCATCCTAGCCATCCTGGCCTTACATTTCAGTAAGATAACGGCACCCTCTCCCCACCACCGCACCCCACCAACACACGGCGAGACTTTCGATTGCTTGTCTTCGTGCTTGCTAAAACCTACTTTGGCCAACTAGATCGCCGGATCTCTTCCCATTTGAGAAAGTTTCAAGCATTACGGGCAGAGCTCTAAAACTACCCCGGGATTTTGACGATCTAATGCACCAACTGGGCATAATTTGGTATATCCCTTAGGAGGACAATCAACGACGCTATAAATCAATCCCAGGCCGAATAACTGCTTGCTTAACCGCCAAAAGTGGAACAACGCGCTACTAACTTGCGCAATTTATGAAGCTCTTTCTTTTGAATAGATCATACATTTTTCTGAAATTGTAATCAATTATTTGTCTATAACCGATTCTCACAATCTACCGATTTACGTCCCATTCGCATAATTCCTTCGTGGTGGGTCGTTTTTTTATTTTTTATTTATTTATTTTTCCTCAACCCCCCCCCCCCCCCCACCCTTGAGTGTAAAACGAACAGAACTATATGCACACAAGTGCTACTTGGTGAATTTTAACTCAGAGTTACTAAAATCTGTTTATTTCCAATATTTACAATCAATCAAATTTCTCTAGACACACAAAAGGGTCTGGATATATACCGGGCAGTTGTATAAATAAATGGTTCAAATGGCTGTAAGCACTATGGGAGTTAACATCTGTGGCCATCAGTCCCCTAGACTTAGAACTACGTAAACCTAACTAACCTAACGACGTCACACACGTCGATTCCCGAGGCAGGATTCGAACCTGCGACCGTAGCAGCAGCGTGGTTCCGGACTGAAGCGCCTAAAACCGCTCGGCCACAGTCGTATAAAGATCTCCAGAGAACAGCCCCATCAAGACAAGGACAAATTCGGGATAATGCGAACGTATGGCATCCCTAGATGTGGGCGACCGCCGAAAAAACACATTCAGGCTGGTCGGTCCAGCAGATCCCGGCTTTAATCTGCGAGACGAATTTGATCCGAGGCGGTCTCGCCTCCGCGTATTCCGGAAGCGACGCGATAACGCTCTCGGCTATGTAGGCGGGTAAACTCATAAAGTGGAGTACCCTACGCTAATTTGTTTTCTGATTTTGAAGGGGAACAGAGATGAAACAATTCATTGTGAGTTAATAATAGTTTACGAGAGCATTTCACCATGGTATCAAACAATGTCGGATACACTTCCATTGTGGTCAAACAACTCTGAATGACGAAGAAGGAAGTGACAGCCTGTATGCCTGTCAAGTACTGGGAATCGCACAATGACGGTGTGTCAGAAACGCTGTAGTTGTGAGAAAAGAGACAATCAATCACGGATCAGCCTGCAACATCTTGAACTTCATTTTCAGATTGACAAACGTAGCTGCCCGATGGGTTCCGCTGCTTCTGACAGCCATTCTGAAGCCCACCGAATTAGAGACAGTGATGCAGCTGCGTCAGCTCAATCCAGATGACGTCTTTAGCCGCCTAGCTGCCAGCAGCAAACGCTGTGTGTATCTTCATGAGCGCGAGGAAAAGGAACACAGCAAACAGTGGGGCCACGTGGATCCACCAGCGCCGAAAAAGACGAAGGCCGAACCATCACCGCACTATGTCATGCCGAATTTTTGGCACTGCCATAGTGTGGTGCTAACAAGTTACGTCACAGCAGCGTACTAGATCTCCGAAAGACGCTTAGAAAGAAGCTGTCCAACAACGACCCAGCTCATTGTGGACAAGACACAATCACAAATACTGCTTGTCTGGGATATCGGTATGCCTGCTACATTACGTGTATCTAATATGTTCCAAAACGCCTCGAATAAAAAGGGGATTTTCCGATGCTCATACCTATGGTGCTATTACTGGTGATAAAAAGGTAGGGTCTAGTGTTTTGAATTGCCCTTAGGCTCGGGACCATTTGTATACTCAACAGAAGGATCGTCTTATTGACATTATCCTACAGCACAGGGTCAAAGTATGAATATTTCACAATTCCTCCTCCATAGGAAAATGGAGCAATTCGGCTGGTTCTTTTTGCATTTGATGTGGTCTACAGTAGGCTTGATGGAACTTTCAGAGGCACCATTATTTCATTGCCGGTTTCTCTAAAAACAAACAAAAGGGGTTATACCAAAACCTAGCCGCTGATTTCAATAAGGCTATGCACAGCAAGTGGCCGAAAGTTTTATGAAATATTCCTAAGACCCCGATCTCGACTAACCTTGGAAATTTTTTGATATATTTGTCTGTTTCCGAAATACAGAGGTTTAAAAATTTCCTACTTGTACACGTGAAATCCAGTGTGAGGCGAAAACAGTTTATAAAGTGACGTGGCACGGAGAAATATGCTGTAAGGTGTCTCCGTTACCATATGGGAAACCCATGTTGTGGTATTAAGGCAGATGAAAAAATTGTTTTCACGTAGGATCCTGTCTGAGGCATAAAATTAGTTTTTTTTATTGTTTCCATTTCACATACATGAGCTACATAAATTTTAGTGACCAATACATTGTTTCATATGAGTTATATGTCCTGTTGCAGCAGGGAAAAGTAGGGAACCAGCGAAAAAATGATCCTATCGGAGCATAAAAAATGAGAATATGTTCCTGTTTATTTAAAAGACTCCGACTAAAAAGTTGGGTACGAGCTGCCTCATTCTGCATTCCTCATACCTTTAAAAATTTTCCGAAAAGATCTGGCATGCGAATATATTCGTGCTTCTTTTATGCTGAGAGAAAAGAAGGCAGTGGCAGTGGTAAAGATATGGAAATGTAATAAATACTGGAAGACAGGAGACAGTGGCTGTCTTATAGAAACAGCGAGCGAGACACTGGCAGACTGAAAGAGTGGCAGTGGAACATAGGAAAACAGTGTTAGGAAAAAGAGTCAAGGAGACAGAGCCAACGGGCGTTGGAGAATAGAGAGAATGTAGAAATGAGTGAGAGTAATATAATGACAGACGGGGCCTAAGACAGTGACAGCGAGGAAGAGACTGATAGTGAGAGAAAACAGAAATACTAGGAATGAAGGAAAGAGATATTAAGTGTAAGAGAGAGCAAAAGGGAGGCAATTACAGTGCAGGAGACTGTAATAGTGGGACAGAATGAAGGAGACTGTGCATGTGACGCAGGAGACAGGTACAGCGACATGATGACAATGAGTTGGGCTGAAAGTGTTAGTGAGAAGGGGCATCTGGGAGTAGATGGGTAGGAGCGACTTACAGAGATGGACTGGTGGCTGCGAGTGAATTACAGTTAGAGTGGCTTGTGATGAGTTGCGTGTGTAGGGTGTATAATAACTATGTGTAATAATTATGTGTTATTTATGGTTGTTCAAAGCAGAAAAATACGTAAAGACTTATTGTAGCTTAAGTGAACATTTTAGAGACTTTGACACATTAAACCACAATATTGGGAAGCGGCTGCAGTCGAACAAAGCAAGCCGGCACGTGTGTCGACATTGGTCACGTTTCTGCCCAACGTGAGAAGCATAGATCAATGACCGAAAAGTCAGTCGCTGCCCTAGAAACTTCGGGATATTGGAAAAAATATCGAATAAATACCTCTAACAAACGGGCATGAGGTGGTCCTTTGAGGGAAGAAAGAAGACTCGAAGAAACATTCCTGGATGGACGGACAGATAGTTAGTCAGCAGATGTCATACTTCGCTACAACGACTTAGCCGCTACGCTGCTAGTCAGAAGAAGCCGGTACCGAGCCAATAGGTCAACGCAGAAGATGCCATCCCAGATGTTCCCAAAAAAAAGTTCATGTGGTACTTACCCAGGTGGCCTCTCCAAAAGGGTCACCTGTCAACCTATAGGTTGATGAACTCCGCTAGAAGACCCTGAACTCGAGGGTCGTTGGTTCGATTCTGGGACGGAGCACTCTGCACCACGTCGTAGTCGTTTGTTAACAACACAACGAGCGAATTGACTAGGAGAAGACCGCACCGCTACCGCAGTGAACCACGGACACTGTACTGAATAAGCCGCACGAACCATCGCCGCGTCAGCTGTCATTGGAACCTGCATGCTACGACTCCATGGTTCCGCTGCCGCTGTAACACGCTCAGGAGTACGAATGGGTGGGGTCGTACCTTAAACTGATTGTTGTTTCGACCGTGCGCCCTGTCCACACCACGTACCTGATACTCTCGTGGCGGTCGTACTGTTCTGCTCCACACTGCTGCTGGCTTGCGGGTTTAGGGGAGCCACTCAACGTTAAAACACAACACTGTTCGATGTCTGGTATGAGCAACTATATTCTGAAACGATTAAAGGAAATCGCAGGTTGCACTGTTTACAATCTCATTCATAAGTGTTTATCCCAATTAATGTATGATTACCAGTCCACAAATCAATGAGACGAGCGTACGCGTAACCGACACGACGCGGGTGATTGTTGATGATGCGGAAGCCGAATGATCGAACGAAAGTTCTTATGCTCGTCACACATACAGATATCTGGTAATAGTCCTCCTTGACACTAGTAATCATGTAACACTGCGCGTAAAGTTAATTTTTCAGTTTCTCAGTTCTCACTTGTAATAGCGTGCGCGAAACCGTCGCGGCGCGGCTGATTGTTGATAAATGCGGAACGCGGTGACCGAGCACACGTCCTCACGCTCGCTACAAGACACTGGCACTTGACTGCACTCTTTTATGGTAAGTAATTTTTACTGATTCACATTAGTTCATTCTGGGAGACCGAACACGGCACAGATGATCGATGCTGTGCGACACGCAACGAGAGGAAACACAAATACACTCCTGGAAATTGAAATAAGAACACCGTGAATTCATTGTCCCAGGAAGGGGAAACGTTATTGACACATACCTGGGGTCAGATACATCACATGATCACACTGATAGAACCACAGGCACATAGACACAGGCAACAGAGCATGCACAGTGTCAGCACTAGTACAGTGTATATCCACCTCTCGCAGCAATGCAGGCTGCTATTCTCCCATGGAGACGATCGTAGAGATGCTGGATGTAGTCCTGTGGAACGGCTTGCCATGCCATTTCCACCTGGCGCCTCAGTTGGACCAGCGTTCGTGCTGGACGTGCAGACCGCGTGAGACGACGCTTCATCCAGTCCCAATCATGCTCAATGGGGGACAGATCCGGAGATCTTGCTGGCCAGGGTAGTTGACTTACACCTTCTAGAGCACGTCGGGTGGCACGGGATACATGCGGACGTGCATTGTCCTGTTGGAACAGCAAGTTCCCTTGCCGGTCTAGGAATGGTAGAACGATGGGTTCGATGATGGTTTGGACGTACCGTGCACTATTCAGTGTCCCCTCGTCGATCACCAGTGGTGTACGGCCAGTGTAGGAGATCGCTCCCCACACCATGATGCCGGGTGTTGGCCCTGTGTGCCTCGGTCGTATGCAGTCCTGATTGTGCCGCTCACCTGCACGGCGCCAAACACGCATACGACCATCATTGGCACCAAGGCAGAAGCGACTCTCATCGCTGAAGACGACACGTCTCCATTCGTCCCTCCATTCACGCCTGTCGCGACACCACTGGAGGCGGGCTGCACGATGTTGGGGCGTGAGCGGAAGACGGCCTAACGGTGTGCGGGACCGTAGCCCAGCTTCATGGAGACGGTTGCGAATGGTCCTCGCCGATACCCCAGGAGCAACAGTGTCCCTAATTTGCTGGGAAGTGGCGGTGCGGTCCCCTACGGCACTGCGTAGGATCCTACGGTCTTGGCGTGCATCCGTGCGTCGCTGCGGTCCGGTCCCAGGTCGACGGGCACGTGCACCTTCCGCCGACCACTGGCGACAACATCGATGTACTGTGGAGACCTCACGCCCCAGGTGTTGAGCAATTCGGCGGTACGTCCACCCGGCCTCCCGCATGCCCACTATACGCCCTCGCTCAAAGTCCGTCAACTGCACATACGGTTCACGTCCACGCTGTCGCGGCATGCTACCAGTGTTAAAGACTGCGATGGAGCTCCGTATGCCACGGCAAACTGGCTGACACTGACGGCGGCGGTGCACAAATGCTGCGCAGCTAGCGCCATTCGACGGCCAACACCGCGGTTCCTGGTGTGTACGCTGTGCCGTGCGTGTGATCATTGCTTGTACAGCCCTCTCGCAGTGTCCGGAGCAAGTATGGTGGGTCTGACACACCGGTGTCAATGTGTTCTTTTTTCCATTTCCAGGAGTGTACGTTATCGACGGCACTGCTCATTTTTAATTACATCTTGACGCACTTTCCTCTGAACCATTTCCATATTATCACTTTACTATAACAGCACTTGTAGTAACACTTTAACTTCCATACTAACAATGCCTCTCACATGCAGAGCTGCACACCTCACAACATAACAGTTCCGTGTCCCGTGCTCGACTCGACAGACGCGGCTGCCCGCAAAGATACTCCACAACTAAACCAGCGATATGACAGTACACTTACACCGCGAGAAATCGAGCGAGTTCAAGCACATTCTATTACGCTGTTTCTTTTAAAGGTCTTATGTCTCAATAAATGACTGTTAGAGGAACCACCAATGTTTCACTTACACCTCACCCACTGAGCCAAGGAAAGAGCCCACTCCGCCGCCCACAAAGTGTCACTTTACCTCCCGCTATTCCTAACAAAATAATGACCTTTGCTCCTGTGTGTCACAGACGCTCAATATCTAGTGTCACTAAACCCCGACCTTCTACACATGTTAAAAAAAAAGCGCGAATATGTTTGCATGCCAACGTCCAATGAGGCTCTTTTCAGACAGTCTTTTACATAAAAAGGAATATATTCGCATTTTTTTGTGCTCGGGTAGGAGCTTTTTTCCGCTGGTCGTATTACACATTTCTCTCTCTGCCCGTATTCATCTGAAATGTCACCCCCTACTATTTGAAATCTTTGCCCGGCAATCGTTTCCAGTACGGTGAGATGAATTTCGAACTTTACCGTTTCCGGAGACTTCTACAACTGAGGTCTCCGCCAAGTCTTCCATATACGAAGATGGTATCTGTTCTTTCGGACATGTCCGGAAGAACAGATGCCATCTTCGTGTGTAGTTAAGGCTAACCAGCCATTTACCTTCTTCTTCTTCTTCTGCGCTGGATGCACACGCATTGCCCAAACTTTCACTGGACTTGGTAAGATTGTCTGCCGCGAGTAATGAGTGTAATGGGCAGGGGCACTACGAATGTAGTGTGTGGACATTAAGTTGGAAATGTGGGTGTCATGGAGAGCGTGTGAGGGATAAATGCCTCCAGTCACACTATCCTCTGTGCCCTCGGTGGCTCAGATGGATAGAGCGTCTGCCTTGTAAGCAGTAGATCCCGGGTTCGAGTCCCAGTTGGGGTACACATTTTCAACTGTCCCTGTTGATGTACATCAACGCCTGTCGACAGCTTAGGGCCTTGATTTAATTATCATTTCAAGTCTTATATTGTCGGGAAAAATGTGTAGCATTGAAGGAAGAAACTATAGAGAAGGATTAACAGCGAGTTTCGTGCTCGCAGTTTGATGTTTTCGAGCTGATAGTTAAAGCATTAAAACTACCCTCGTGATCACCAGCACTTGTTAAGAAAGCAGATCGGCCTTTTGACGTGTTTGAATTTCATTTTAGGACTGTTCCAGCTGCTTTGTATTTATGGTCTGTAGACCCCATGGCTAAGCTAGAGGGTTCTACCAAAGTAGACAGCAAGAATAGCATTTTAGAGAAATTTTCGAATTAAATTATTATTCGGTGGTTGGACTGGCTTGGCCGTTCACCCGACCCAAATCCCATCGAACACATGTGGGATGCGCTGGGGTACATATTGCAGGCCAGTCCACTCGCACCAACATCGAGCAGTTGTCAGCAGCGCTGATGGATCGCCCTACCGCAAGAAATCCTTACCACCCTTGTGGCCAGCGTGCGAGCACGTTGCAGTGCAAGTGGTGCCGCCCGCGGTGATCACACACATTATCAAAAACCATGTCTCGTCTACTGAAACGTACAGAGGACCATCATAAATCGCGGTGACTTGCCTTCGAGTAAAACTGTCCTTTATGTTCGTCTCTTTGCACATTTGTTTCAGTTACCTTTTGTACTCGAGAGTATAAGTTCTTTGTATGTATAGTCCAAGTTTCATCGAGCCACGAGAGTTATTCGGAAAGAAAGGAACGATCGGTCGCGAAATGGAAAATACAGTGAAAATCTTATGAAGCTTTGCACAGATGCGTTGGGCACTGTGTCTAGTACGCCCGTCGATCGCATCATGTCGCTCTTTTCAATTCTGAGCTCAAGGTGAGAACGTAAAGATGGTTTGAAATTAGCGTCTCCAGCCAAGTACGAGGACCTGGCGAAAGATTTCACCTGAAGCTATGCAATCCACATAACATAACTGTCATGCGGTTCGTTCTACACGACAATTCTCGGCCGCACTCTTCAGGGGCAATGAATATGCACCTGCAGCGTTTTAGATGGGAAGTGTTTGATCCCCCACAATACAGTCCGTAATTGGCTACCCCTGAGGTTCATCTCCGCTCGAATGAACCGTTGGCTATGAAGACTATATTTTGACACAGACGACGAGCTGCAGACGAGTAGAAAATTGTCGAAAAGCACTGGCGGCTGTCTTCTATAACGAGGGAATTGAAAAGTTGGTACAGCGCTACGATAGATGTCTAAGTCTGAGCGGCGACTGTGAAGAGAAGTAGCTGGAAGATGTAGCTAACCGTTGCAAATAAAACAGTTTTGATTTTCACTGTGGTTTCCATTTCGCGACCTATCGTTCCTTACTTTCCGAATAGCCCTCGTAGGTTCTTTGGCAGTAACATAGCATGAGAAAGTTAGTTTCATCTTAAATTTTGTAAATCAGTCTGTAAATATATTTAGGTTGTAATCTACCCCTCCCTTCTTTGTTGTTGCTACTGTCCAGTATGGTAAAGTCTTTTCAGAAGATTCGAGAGGAGTAAGATTTACAATAAACTTTTTACTTATCTTTTCTCGTACAGTAGGCTCCAGTTCTGTATGCCTAGGGTCTCATTCTTGAAGCTGAAATTCTCACATTTTACGTTCTCATGTTTCAATTGATCTAAATAATTGTTGAAGAATGTCGTTTGCCGACCGCGGTGGCCACGCGGTTCTAGGCGCTGCGGTCCGGAACCGCGCGACTGCTACGGTCGCAGGTTCGAATCCTGCCTCGGGCATGGATGTGTGTGATGTCCTTAGGTTAGTTAGGTTTAAGTAGTTCTAAGTTCTAGGGGACTGATGACCTCAGATGTCAAGTCCCATAGTGCTCAGAGCCAATGTCTTTTCAGAAATCATGTTTTTACGATAATTTGTTGCCTCGCGTTTTACTATATCACACTGTCTTTTGAATTTTGACATTAACAAAGGAGAAATTACAGTGTCCGTCCAAAATACAAAAAAACGTCCAATCACATCAGAGGCATGCTTACTACTCCCTCACTCTGCTGTAATAACAGTATTCCAAAGAGTTTACAAGTTTCCTTGAGAAATGAATTTGTGTTGCTTTGGATTATTATTTTATAAATCAATCTAGAACCAGTACGCGATTGAGTAATAATAACAGAAATTTTAAATGTGCCAAATGTTTCGTAATTTCAAACGTTTCTAACAAAAATTTCAACCGTGCATTCAGAGCTCATATATATCGATTGTAAAAATGAAAATAAAGTAATTCCTTTTCATACACTTTAGCTTGAAATATAACACATTGTGTATAAAGTCATATGAAAGTTTTCAGAAAAACAGCTGAAGTAATATTGAGCATTCCAAAATTCGAAAAATATTACTGGTATCGATTACCACTGTCGAGGAAAAATAATACTAGAAGAGGAGAGGAGAATGTCCCTTTACAGGGTACAACGTCCCAAATAAATCTGGTGTAGAAAAGGCTTTTCGAAACAAAAACGATAATTTAAAAATATATCGTAGACTAAACAAACGTCACTAAATTAATTTCTTTCAAGCATTATAACTTTACATTGGAAAACATTTGGCAGAACATAATGGCAAAGCTGAGATGGTGATAATAACATTTTTTAGAAGCATCTTAACCCTCCGTCGCTCGCACGGAAGACACTCGTCATCCACATGACTTTCCCGCTCAATTTTGTCTGACAGGGCAGGATTGAGATCGCGCCATTTTCAGTGCCTTTCTGTTAACTCTGTAGCACATATTTACAGTCATTGTTCACTTTCAGTTACGAAAGATACATCGTTTATGAAACATTATTATAGTCTGGACGACACCAGCCATCCGCGCGAGCTCTGCTGCCAAAATATGAAACAAAGTAAGTCTGTATAACTTTATTGCTTTCCTAGATTCAATCGATCTTCCATGTGCGTAAACTTGGACTTATTGAAACTGACTGCAGTTACCTTCCGTGTTGCCTAGCATTCTCTTTATTTTTAGATTGTGGAAGAAATTTCAAAAGCAAAAAAACCTCGGACAGAGTTTGGTAGAGATCCTAATGTATGGTTGGAATGGTTCAATGAGCTGAGTGATGAATGATGAAAATGTTCACATTGATAGCGGTGACTCAGAGACTGAGGACTGTGCGGTCATGATTCAGGAACAGAACAAGGAGTGTCAGAGAATGATGAATATGAGTCACAGAAAGAAGTAACTCAAGAGGATGCATTTCTTTTAGGGAAAGATGGAATAACTAAATGGAGAAAAAATAAATATCCCACCATTGTTAGAAGCAGATCTTTTAATATCATTACGCATTTGCCTGGACCAAAAAATCTAGCTCGTATAAAAAAGACAGAAATAGAAATTGTGAATTTGTTCTTGGATGAAATCATAATAAGCATTATTGGTTAAAAACAGTCTTGGTTTCAATTTTAGATTTTTATTTTTCAACGACGCGTTTCGCCTTATTTAGGCATCTTCAGGTTACCAAGATCTGTATAACGCGTTCCCGTTCACACGAGCGAGTACTAGCACACGACGCTGTGGTGCATTATGGCTACTACCTGAGCCCCCATCTAACTCTGTTACTCGCTCCTGCGAACAGGAACGCGTTATGCAGACCTTGGTGCCTCTCGCGTCCATCTAGAAAAGATAACCTGAAGATGCCTAAATAAGGCGAAACGCGTCGTTGAAAAATAAAAAACTAAAATTGCAACCAACAATGTTTTTAACCAATACTGTTAAGTACTGGTTTGCTGTATGCCACATATGGATTGGAAGAATTTCTATAGTAAGCATTATCGCAACATGCACTAATATATCCATGGTGACTTCTCTATGGAAAGGGATGCTAAAGAAACAGATGCGATAGAGATCAGAGCTTCAATTGGTTTCTTGTATCTGTGTGGATCTTCGAGATGTTCTAGGAAGAGTATATCAAAATTGTGGGATAACTCAAAGGGAAACGGACTTGAATCATGTTATTTATGCATAAGTGAAAACCGATTCAGATATCTGTTGAGACGCCTTAGGTTTGATATTATCCGTGATAGAGGTGTTCGCAGAGAGACTGACAAGTTGGCTCCTATCAGAGAGGTACTTAAACTATTCACGAACGATTGCCAAAAATATTTTTCACCTAGTGAACATCTTACTGTTGACGAACATCTTTTGGCATTTAGAGGAAATTGCCCATTCCATTCAGGCAATATTTCCCTAACAAACCAACAAAGTATGGTTTAAAAGTGTTTGCTTTGGTTTACGTAAAAACAGCTTACACTTTGAATTTAGAACTGTACGTCGGTAAGCAACCAGAGGGACCTTGTAATGCCAGTAATTCAGCTGAAGATATAGTTCTTCGAAATGTCAACCTGTTTCAAACGTTGTAATATATTATACTGTGCACTAATATTAAATGTATTATATTTAGATTTAATAAAAACCATAAAATCAGTCATAAAGACCGTTAAAAGTATACAATCAGATCGCTTGCTTTGTGGATAACATCTGTCATTCGTGCGAGTGACCATGTCACGAATTTTCGCACGAGTAACGGAGGGTTAAGCATTCTAGACGATGCACGACAAACTTTACTGGCGTGTATTCTTCAATGATCGAAACTGCCAAATCGATTTCTGAACAAAGAAATATACTGAAGTCTATGTATGTATCTTTTAAAAAAATAATTATATCTCTGTGTGAAAAAATTCTTAAGGAGTAAATACGCATGTTCATGTTGTCCCTATATTTGATTTACAATATAAGGTTAGCTGGTTGATTTGGGGTAGGGGACACCACAGCAAGGTCATCGGATTAGGGAAGGATAGGGAAGGAAGTCGGCCGTACCCTTTCAAAGTAACCATCCCGGCACTTTCCTGAAGCGCTTTAGAGAAATCACGGGAAACCTAAACCTAGATGGCCGGACGCGGGTTTGAACCGTCGACCTCCCGAATGTGAGTCTAATGTACTGACCACTGCGCCACGTCGCTCGGTCGCAATATAAGCTGATGATGCTCTCTGATTTACGAGGCACTGTATTTCTACACATGTACTATTCCTGGATTGTTTTTGTTTGCATGCTATTGTTTCTGTTCGTGTGCTATTCAGTGGTTTAAATATATAATTATAACGCCCCTCAGTGTTGTTGAAACCTCTTGTAAGTAGCTTTCACATCGTTTATAATGTAAGACTAGAGTGCCACAGAACAACTTAGGTGTAGCGAAATGGAGGTTAAGGCAGATAAAGGGCTACGTGCAGTAATATAAATTCTCACGTAATCCGCAGATCCACCTGAAGATGAGAGCATAAGTCCTCGAAACACTTCATGTGAGAAAATAATAAAAATGACACGTATAATTGTTTTCATTTATCTTTTATATCGTAAACAGTAGCATTTTCCAAATCGCAGTCCAACATGGATGGCATATGGTTGATGTGCGTATTTTCTTCACTACCGTAACGTAAGTTGCATCAGTTGTTTCTCGAAAGCTCTCAGTACCAATTTTGTGAAACTGACTCACAAACTTCTTCGAAATATTAGCTTCCCTGGCAAAGTAGGAGTTGATACCCACTATATTCACTACTGATGAAAGTTTCTTTGTGGTACAATCACTTCTACACGCAGCCTGTATCTTTGCTGGATGTCTTTTTCGTATGCAGTTGGTACTGACTTTAATGAATATTTTGTATACTGCGTAGACTAGATAGGTAGGTCTATAGTTTTTCATGTCTTGTTGGTCTCCTCCTTTGTGAAATCGTAAAATTACAGCTCTGTTACATTTTTAGGATGTTATATGCTTTCGTCAACATCGTGCAAAAATAACATATTTCCTTTATTATATCTTTGCCTCCAGCTTAAATCATTTCTGATAAAACATCAATTCACGATGCATTTCCTTACATCACAACTCTAATCGCTTTATATACCTCATCTTCCACGCTTTCGGAATGTCATTATTTCGTCATTAAATATCTGTATTTGTGAATCACTTCTCCAACTATATCAGATTTAAAGAAACTTTCAAATGACTGTACAATTCACCACCCCCATTTCCGTTTAGTTACTGTTCCATCTAAAATCTCAGGTCATGTTATGTGGTGCCAACGTATCTTAAATTTTCAGTATTAAAAAAGAAAATCTTCGTTCATTTTTTAAAACTATATATTTATTTTATACATTGCTTCGAAGTTATGTTGTAGTAATTGGTTACTGCTCACCAAACATCAGGAGAAATGTTTTTAATGCTGTGGGAGGACTCAAAGTTCTTTGAATGAACAAACGCCAAGAGTAACAATGTAGTTCAGTGGATATGGTTTCTTAATGGCTCTTAAAACTCATCGCGGCGGACAATGGGAGCGGAACGACTTGAAAGAAGAAGAAACGCAATGATGCTGAGCGATATCAAAGGAATTTAAAAGACATATTTAAAACTAATTGCTTTCTTAATAGCTGAGAAGCCGTTAGTTGCTCCCGGGTGTCTCTGCAGGGGCTTCTGTCACTGTCTTGGCCGCAGATGAAAAGAAAACCCGCCGATAAAAGTTTGCTTCCCGAGAGAACGACTAACGAGATTAATGCGGTTTCTTATGCGAAGTAATAATGCTGAGACAGGGACGCTAGCCAGTGACGAGTGAGGCGTGTAGGAAACAGCTCTGAGGACTGAGAGAGATGGCAGCTACCATTAGGCTGATTACGTTACCTTAAAATACCGACCTTCCTGTCGTACGAATCCGCCAGTTACAACTTACGCACTAGCTATCCCGCGCTATACTCTATCGCACTCTTTTCTACAGGATGGCCCAACCCAAGTTATCTTCGTAAATTCCTGTGTGGGGCAGTACACTGATACTTCCGCAACAGAAGCTAACGTATTTTATTGCAGCCCGCTTCGAAACGATTCTAACAGCCTATCGTTAAACTGCAACCTTCTGCTGTAGCTCTGTAGACTGGCATAAGTACTACGGTCTGGAAAAAGCATTCTTATTGAGCTACGACACGTCCATTACCTAGTACTCACAGCTGTAGAAACACAGAAATGAGGCTGAACATAGCACCGATGCTTCCATTCATAAAACATGACTGTGCCGTTTGTGACAACATACGGAAATGCTTTTATCGACCGGTAGCTTGATTTCAACCTCATATTACAGTGAAACTTCTTTAAGCCGGCCACTTGAATTTTTGTGAGAAACTGCTCGTCCGGATTGTGATTAAGAAAAGTGTGATCAAGGTAAAATGTCATGTTGAACATAATCATTTAAACACAATTAATGACAACAACTGCTAGAATGGAAAACAAGCTCTTATATTGCATTAATAGCAGTACAATAATATGGTATATATCTAACCGTTTATGTAGTAAAATACACGGTAATTGGCATCTACACACACATTTTCATGTTTTTGTTTACAATCACATTCTCAAATTCATTTTCCGCTTCAGACAGTAAATACATTCGTTTCTGGATAGTCAGCTCAGAAACAAGGGGCTTGTATCTAGCTATAATATGTAAGGCATCACCCAATGGATTGCCTCTACAGGAAATGCGTCATCTTCACTGTCACTGTATTGGTTGTCACTACACTCAGGATCTGGGTTCATTTCCGCAACAACATCTTCCCAGTTCCAGAGTGAATTTTTACTCTGCTGATACGAAACTTACTGACAGTTAATACTGTCTGCCGGACTAAGGCTCGAACTCAGGACCTTTACCTTTCTGCCAGAAAGTTTCATATCAGCGCAGATTCCGCTGCAGAGTGAAAGTTTCATTCTGGAAACATTCCCCACGCTGTGGCTGAACCATGCCTCCGCAATATCCTCTCTTCCAGGAGTGCTACTTCTGCAAGGTCTGTGAAGTTTGGAAGGTAGGAGACGAGGTACTGGCGGAATTAAAGCCGTAGGGACAGATCGAGAGTCGTGCTTGGGTAGCTCATATGGTAGAGCACTTGCCCGCAAAAGGCATAGGACCCGAGTTCGGGTTTCGGTCCGGTACACAGTTTTAATCCGTCAGGAACTTTCATCATCCCGATAATCACCACCACTGAAGCATTCAGTTTCTTCTTTCACCGTGGAAACGTCCAGTTCAGTATTGGTAGCATCGCACAGGTGGCTGAGGATATTTTGTGATTCAATGCCGCCTTCTTGTTCTCCACATTTTGTGAAGCTGAAAACCAGAATTAATTGATCATTTTCTAATTGTTCCGTTATTCAGTTCATACTGCGCACTTTTAAACCACTTTACAGCATCACCTACGGCCACAGACTTAGCTATGTCATACACGAACGAGGGTTTGTCCATTTTTCGTAACTAGGTAACGCAGAAGCTTCTTTCGGTACTTTACCTTATAAGACCGGATAATTCCTTCGTGAAGAGCCAGGAAAAAATTTTACTTCCGCATTTGATAACTTTTTGCTGCAATGACGTGGTACATTATCTGCGAAAAATAGGATTTTTTGTTTCTCAGTGCTCGTTTTTGTGTTTAAGATATTCAGTCAGGAAGGAAAAATGTCACACGTCATCCATGCAGTTTTATTTTCATACCAAGAGACACCAAGCAAGGAAATGTCGTAGTTTTTGAACCACCGAAGACGATTTTCTGTGTGTATCAATAGTGGTTCTTCTTTGTCACAGCAGAACTTAGCACAAAGATAGATTGTGAATCTTTATTTCCAATTCGGCATCTTTGCAGTGATCACCCTTCACAGTTAGTGTTTTGTCTGGAACAGCTTTAATAAACAGACCAGTTTCATCCATGTTGTACACGTCCGTATTACAATAGCCACTTGTAATTACACTAAGTCTCGACTTCCAGTCGGATACAACGTATTGATTAACTTCTGCACTTTGTCCGAAGACTGCTCAGAAAACAATATTGTGTCAAACACGGAATCGGTCCAACCAGCTCTCGTTTGCATTGAAATTAGGAATTCCAAGATCAGAAGCAAATTTAAGAGCTGTTTTAAGAGCTTTTTCTTATAGCATTGTTCCATTACTAGGCCATCCTTTGGCAAGAGGTTTGTTAAACTACTTTAAAGTATCATTATTAACGTCGTCCGACGGTTGACAACGTCTTTTCTTTGAATTTCTGTTGCGTTTCCGTCCCATTCCTCTACACACCTGCCGCGGTTTGCAATTGTATTTCGTATTTGACTTTTTCCACAGTTAAAGTCACTCGCTAACTGACGCTGAGATTTTGCATTTTCACTCTCTCTCATAACAGAAATTCACTGTTCTGGTGTAAGAGCAATGAGTTTTCTTTTATCTGAAGTAGCCATAACTGTTCACTACACTGGAAAAATCTGAACTGTCTGCTATTACAAATAAAAATGACAATCAAATTTTAGAGATTGTTGTGTCACATTGTGGACGAGAAAGCTTACAGTAACACAGTTTTGTAATTCCGTCTTCTATGACCGTTTGTGGTCGTCTTAAATGGAGGATATTGTTAGTTAAAGTGAGGTATTGGTCGGGAACAGCGGTGGTCATCTTAAAGGTGATAAAGATGCATTTGTTTAATAGAAGTTTATTTCTACATCTACATCTACATTTATACTTCGCAAGCCACCCAACGGTGTGTGGCGGAGGGCACTTTACGTGCCACTGTCATTACTTCCCTTTCCTGTTCCAGTCGCGTATGGTTCGCGGGAAGAACGACTATCGTAAAGCCTCCGTGCGCGCTCGAATCTCTCTAATTTTACATTCGTGATCTCCTCGGGAGGTATAAGTAGGGGGAAGCAATATATTCGACACCTCATCCAGAAACGCACCCCCTCGAAACCTGGACAGCAAGCTACACCGAGATGCAGAGCTTCTTTCTTGCAGAGTCTGCCACTTGAGTTTATTAAACATCTCCGTAACGCTATCACGCTTACCAAATAACCCTGTGACGAAACGCGCCGCTCTTCTTTGGATCTTCTCTATCTCCTCTGTCAACCCGACTTGGCACGGATCCCACACCGATGAGGAATACTCAAGTACAGGTCGAACGAGTGTTTCGTAAGCCACCTCCTTTATTGATGGATTATATTTTCTAAGGACTCTCCCAATGAATCTCAACCTGGCACCCGCCTTACCAACAATTAATTTTATATGATCATTCCACTTCAAATCGTTCCGTACGCATACTCCCAGATATTTTACAGAAGTAACTGCTACCAGTGTTTGTTCCGCTATCATATAATCATACAATAAAGGCTCCTTCTTTCTACGTATTCGCAATACATTACATTTGTCTATGTTAAGGGTCAGTTGCCACTCCCTTCGCCAATTGCCTATCCGCTGCAGATCTTCCTACATTTCGCTGCAATTTTCTAATGCTGCAACTTCTCTGTATACTACAGCATCATCCGCGAAAAGCTGCATGCAATTTCCGACACTATCTACTAGGTCATTTATATATATTGTGAAAAGCAATTGTCCCATAACACTCCCCTGTGGCACGCCAGAGGTTACTTTAACGTCTGTAGACGTCTCTCCATTGAGAACAACATGCTGTGTTCTGTTTGCTAAGAACTCTTCAATCCAGCCACACAGCTGGTCTGATATTCCGTAGGCTCTTACTTTCCAGAATGAGGTTTTCACTCTGAAGCGGAGTGTACGCTGATATGAAACTTCCTGGCAGATTAAAAGTGTGTGCCGGACCAAGACTCGAACTCGGGACCTTTGCCTTTCGCGGGCAAGTGCTCCACCAACCAAGCTACCCAAGCACGATTCACGCCCCGTTGTCACAGCTTTACTTCTGCCAGTAACTCGTCTCCTACCTTCCAAACTTTACAGAAGCTCTCCTGCGAACCTTGCAGAACTAGCACTCCTGAAAGAAAGGATATTACGGAAACATGGCTTAGCCACAGCCTGGGGGATGTTTCCAGAATGAGATTTTCACTCTGCAGGACGGGGTGTGAGTCGTGCTTGGGTAGCTCAGTTGGCAGAGCACTTGCCCGCGAAAGGCAAAGGTCCCGAGTTCGAGTCTCGGTCCGGCACACACTTTTAATCTGCCAGGAAGCTCTTACTTCGTTTATCAGGTGACAATGCGGAACTGTATCGAACGCAAGTCATGGAAAATGGCATCTACCTGGGAGCCTGTATTAATATTTTCTGGGTCTCATGAACAAATAAAGCGACTTGGGTCTCACATGATCGCTGTTTCCGGAATCCATGTTGATTCCTACAGAGTAGATTCTGGGTTTCCAGAAATGATATGATATGCGAGCAAAAAACATGTTCTAAAATTCTACAACCGGTCAATGTCAGAGATATAGTTTTGCGCATCTGCTCGACGACCCTTCTTGGAAACTGGAACTACCTGTGCTCTTTTCCAATCATTTGGAACCTTCCGTTCCTTTAGAGACATGAGGTACACGGCTGTTAGAAGGAGGGCAATTTGCGCTCTTTGAAAACATGGTCGCTTAGAAAGGGGGTTGGCTCGAAGGGGAGGCCTTCTCGAGAGATTTCACTGTACTTCAATAGCCTTGTCACAATTACAAATTAGTTTCGCCGAAGTCTGAAGCGGCTTTAACAGTTTAGTTTCGATCTGACTGCGAAGCAATTTGGCGTTTTTCACATAAAACAATGAAAGCTTGTTTTAACGGTCACACTATCGATCGTACCACGGATGTTCTTGGGTTCCAACGACTGCGCCATTGTAAGAGTTTTCTAATCGCAACACAAAATAAATTAGTCCAAGTGCAAGAACATTTATTTATTGAAACTCACAAGTACCTTAATACCCAACTCCGGTTACACATCTAATCTGTACAGGCAGAATAGACAAGGAGACAATCAGACATGTTTGTCATGGATTTTGATGAGTCTTTGATGTGCGGAGTACCTGGCTAGTGACTTCTCATGCGAGGGCCCCCTGTATCCGAGAAAGTAGACGATGAAGTTTCATACGCGCCTCCTACACCAGTAATATTCGTCATATTTCGACTACACGAGAGTAGCGGCGCAGTCAATTTTGAAGGGTACCGCGCTAGCGGTACAAATTTGCCAACCCTCCGATGTTTACTTTTACAGGCAAGCTAAAATTTTCAAAGAAAAATTCAAAATGTTCCCGACTTCCTAAAGACTAGTAGAGAAATTGCATCGAGGGGAAGTTTCATAAAAATACATTTAGTGATTCTGCATAAATTTAGTGTGCATGCTTTTACAGGAATGATCAAGCACGCTACCCTCGCATCGAATTTGATCGAAGAAAGGGCAACCGTTTAGAATTTAAGCGAATTCAGCTTTCCGGGATCACTTCCGAAAAATCCGCGTGCCTGCAAGGCAATAGCTTTCATTAAATGTGCATAGTGCTCTACGAATTTGTGTTTCGCTTGCTTTTGCAACAAATACACCCCGGAATTCTGTTCTAGGACAGCAAGCGATGCAAGCGATAGCGAATGAGACGAATCTGTAATCTATTCTGTAAAGAGCGGAATACACATTTCAAGGAAGTTTGCTGAAGCGATTGATGACGACTTAAATGACTACTTTTGAACAATTTTGCATGAAATTCTGTACGATGAAATTGAAAATAATAATAAACAAATACACAGAGTAGATATGGACCGATGGCGTCAGCATGGTACCTGTGAACCTTAATTACCACGCTACTCTCGATTGGACCATTACGCAAGATGGTAGGCGCGCATGAAAGCACAACATCGATTTTCTCGTAAACTAGGAGGCATCACATGAAAAGGTGGTAGTGTGTACTCAGGAAAGGACCCTGTGCAACATATCGAAGACTTATCATGAACCGTGATTAACAGGTCTCATGGTCCGCTCGTGAGTTCCGTAACTGATAGTCACTTCCAGTAGTAAACATAGTCCCAGAGCCCGGAGTCACATCGCTGTGCTATGGGTTGTGGTGATTCCAATCCTTGAGGGCTGGTTATGGTTATGTTCCAGTACGGCGGTTGCTATCTCCAATCACCGAAGGAGTATGTCAACACAACAGACCATTCTCAGTGGACAGAGTTCGCGAGAAACTGAAGCCTGTGTTATATCGGCGTGTGGTTTCTTACACTGAATCCATGTGTTTGGCAGGAGATTATGTGTTCCTCGGCCGTTGGGTGTCCAAGCTGAATGAAGTCATCGTTGCGTCGGGTTGGCGCCCGTTGTGGGCGACAGAGTAGTCCATCGTTATTGGTGACCTCTTTGAACAGCCGAGAAAGCCTAAGCTGCACCTGGCGTCGCCATGATGTATTCTACGCTCAACGCCGTTGCGACGGAGGGGAGGCCGACCCGGCAGGGGTAATGCAGTGGGACGTAATGTGGCCAGAGGTGAGAGCAGCGATAATTGACACAATAAATTCTTGGAGCGGTTATAGATTAATACCAGCATCAATGCATTTGTCGTTTGACACTTACCCGTTTATACATCGTAGTCATATATACCAAGATGCATGTTTGGCTTTAAAACATTGACGAGATATTTTTGCGGATGACACAGAGAGATGGCTACTCAAACACCTAGTTAAGTTATCGTTGTTCCATTAAAAATAGCGCGTCTACTGTAGTGACATATTCCGCATTGCGCAAGATTGTCCGGATCATATATTGTTTGTCTAGTACTCTGCTCGGACAAAGTGTGGATTGTCTGCCCTCCACAGTTTTTGATGCTGTAACGTGACAGTTCGTGAAAGACTAGTATTATCTAACCAAGATGCTACACAATTGTTTTCGTGTCGTCTCGTTGCCACTGTAGGCTTGTGCCATGGAAAGCAAGGAGAGGATATTGTTTGGTGGCCGTATCTTCTTTCTACAACACAAACAGCACTCATGCATTAACGGGGTTCTTTATTTATAACAACAAGAAGTCATTTAACTTAAGATAGTCCAGATGCTGTGGTACAAGTTCTTCCGTAATAGTCCACGTTAGACTCACCACTGAGAAGTACAAAAACCCTCTATATACACTAATCTGATGGCTAGGTACTGACTGACTCTGAGCTAGAGCTGAGCTAACTGCGACTCCCACTGGTCGACGGCTCATGACTCGACTCGTTGACTCACTGGATGACTGACTGGCCCTCCGGTCCGCGGCAGCGATCTAAATAGTGGCGGCCGAGAGGGCGCTGGCGGCGCGTTGTTTGCGAGTCTGTCGTTGGCCTCTCTCCTGACAGATTTGCTTTCTCCAGTGCTTACAATCGATATTCTCACAACCTCTTTGCCGCCTGGTGTGCTGGCGACAGCTTACACCAGCACATTTGTGCTAACACATCTATCTAGCATGCGTAGTGTTCTGTCCTAGAATGCTCTGCAGACTGGAAGGAGTGTTGCCTATAGCTGAATGCCTTTACCCCTCGTTGAATGTAGACTCAACTTACTGTGGATTATATCTGCATCTACATCTATACTTTGCAAACCAGTGTGAACTATATATGGCAGACAGTACCTCCAGTTTTACCAGTTATTAGGTTTTTCCCATTCCTTTCACCTGTGTAGCGCTAAAGGAATTGTTGAATATCTCAGTGCGTGCTGTAACTACTCTACTCTTGTCCTTACGAACCCTACGGGAGTGATACAGACTGGGTTGTAGTATCCTGGAGTCAACATTTAAAACCGCTTCTTGAAGCTTTGTAAGTAGGCTTTCTCGGGCTAGTTTACGTCTATCTTCAGTAGTCTGCCAGTTCAGTTTCTTCAGTATCTCTGTGACACTCTCCCACGGATCAAACAAATCTATGACCATTCATGCACTTGAGGCGTTTTAAATCGGACTGCAGATTACCGCGATATCATAGTTTCTTCGGCACTATTTATTAAGGTGCACAAGACGGGCTTCTTCTGATTAGGGCGGGGGCACTCAGTTTAAACAAACATCAGTTTATGTCTATATGGAATGGACCAGCCACCCCTTCCATCTTGTGTTCAACTTCACTCCTAAAAGCGGCATCCTGTTCCCCTTTTCCCCTTTTATTCTAAATCTGATGCGCTGGTCGCAGAATAATGACAGAATAACGGCGCAGTAACAGGCGTATCGCATTCGTTTCTACTGGCGAGATGGGCCACATATCCATGAAAATATGTTAGCGGGAGGGAAGTTGAGATGAAAACTCGATCTCCCACAGCATCCATGAAGAAGTTAGCAACGGCTGGACACAATTGAGAGCCCATGTTGTGCGGTCGGTCATTTCGTTGCATTTTTCGTTATATGGAAAGTTCGATTCCAGCTACATTTCTCTTTCTTGTCTATTTTCTTTTATCATAATTTCACTTGTCGCACTACATCACCATTACCACTTCACAACTGAGTGCACTGCCTCGTTACCGCCAATAAAGTATTAATCACTTTGTGGGGAGAGCTTATGAAGTAGCATCCACAAGACTACCTCGTCAATATCATTACCACGGGAAAAAATTCTATCAGAGAATCAGTCCATTAGGCATGCACAGCGTACGAAAGTGTCTGATTCCGATTCCAGTTCAGGCACGAAGTTTTAATTTGTCACAAACAATGTTATATTCGAACAATTTCATTAAGCAAAGAAGGCTGTAGGGTCTTTTCTTTTTTATATGGGTCTTGCCTCTTCTGAATATGTTTTTAATTTTGGCATTAAAGAGTCTGAAAGGTCTATTGCTCGTCATGAATAGCACATGTATTGCTTGTCATGAATAGCACATAGAGCTCAAGCTTAAAAGGCACTTCACACTGATCTGCAGAATGTAGAGGTGAATGTAGATACACTGAAGCGCCAAAGAAACTGTATAGGCGTGCGAATTGAAATGCAGAGACATGCACAATACGACTCTGCCGTCGTCAGCGCCTATATAAGACAAAAGTGTCTGATGCAATTGTTAGATCGGTTACTGCTGCTACAATGCCAGGTTATCAAGATTTAAGTCAGTTTGAAGGTGGTGTTGTAGTCGTCGTACGAGCGATGGGACAGAGCATCTCTGAGGTAACGATGAAGTGGAGATTTTCCCGTACGACCATTTCACCAGTGTACCGTGAATATCAGGAATCCGGTAAAACATCAAATCTCCGACATTGCTGAGCCCGGTTAAAGATCCTGCATCAACGGGACCAACGACGAGCGAAGAAAGTCGTTCAAAGTGACAGAAGTGTAACCTTCGCAGACTGCTGCAGATTTCAATGCTGGGTCATCAACAAGTGCGAACCATTCAACGAAACATCATGGATATGGATTTTCGGAGCCGAAGGCCCACTTGTGTACACCTGATGACTGCACGGCACACACCTTTACGCCAACACCGACAGTGGGCTATTGATGACTGGAAACATGTTGCTGGTCGGACGAGTCTTGTTTCAAATTTTATCGAGCGGATGGACGTGTACGGGTATGGAGACAACCTTATCTATCCATGGACCTTGCATGTCAGCAGGGGACTGGCCAAGCTGGTGGAGGCTCTGTAACGGTGTGGGGCGTATGCAGTTGGAGTGATGTGGGATCCCTGACACGTCTAGACACGACACTGACAGGTAACAGGTACGTAAGCATCCTGCGTCTATTCATATCTATTGTGCATTCCAGCAGGACAATGTGACGTTCCAAATATCCAGAACTGCTGCAGAGTGGCTTCAGGAACACTCTTCTGAGTTTAAACGCTTTCGCAGGCCACCAAACTACTCAGACATGAACATTATTGGGCATATTTGAGATACCTTGCAACATGCAGTTCAGAAGCGATCTCCACCTCCTCGTGCTTTTGTGGATTTATTGACAGCCTTGCCGGATTCATGGTGTCAATTTCGTGCACCGCTACTTCAGATATTAACCGAGTCCGTGCCACGTCGTGCTGCGGCACTTCTGCGTGCTCGCGGGGGCCTACACGGTATTAGGCAGGTATACCAGTTTCTTTGAATCTTCAGTGTATAATCCACACCAAAGTAGGTCTGCGTTCACCGGTAAAGGAAGACTGAAAGCCATTCAGCTATAAGCAATACATAGTCTAACGGCATTCCTTCCAATCTGTGTAGCATTCTAGAGCAGAATATTACGCATGGTAGACAAATATGGTACCACAGTTGTGTTCCATCTTGGTTAGCTAATACTTGGCTCGTACAAACTGTAACGTGTTAGAAGAATTTGATGATTTTAGATGCAAAGTGATTACTGCAAAGTACATCGATCTTGTGTGCAGAAAGACGCATATGAAACAGTTGAAGAAACCAAAGTGCACGAACACATACACACACACACACACACACACACACACACACACACACACACTTGTTTACTAATGCTTTACCTGAGTGCAGTAATTAAAGTATGCCGCTAGAAGTCACGAGGTTTTTTTTACTACAGGTGGTTACGATGACAAGACATCTGGCAGACAGCATTGGCAGACACCGCGGTTCTTTTGTTTCGTCTCAGGCTTTTCACGGACTGTCGCGGAAGACGCTCGTTGCTGCCGGAGAGGGAAGCCACAGGCTTTGAGTCCCAGCCGATGTGCTTTCGTAGAAGCGGCACTTGAGATTGATTGCAGCCCCGGGAAGAAGCCGAGTGGATTAACCGCCGGCAGCCAGCGGGTCCGCAGACGGTTTTGTCCGCAGGCCGTCCGCCGTCCGGCTCCCACGAGAGGGCGGTCGCACTCATTCAGGCCAGCAGTGCTCTCCAGCGACAATGCGCAGGGCTGCCACTGCACAGTAAATGTCACCGATGTTGCGATCAGCACTCGAGGTTAACATTGTACAGATCTTCTGAAATGTTAGAAGTGCAGCATTTCTTTTTAATCAGATGTCACACATTCTGCGAACCTTTACATCTTCTGTAATTTATTTATGTCGTGTTGTTTTCGACCCCCTTGTTAAAACTACAGATTAGTAGATGCCACTTGACATGGGCAACAAAATAGACTTGAGCACGTATACGATAATATATGTATGTGATGTACCGGGTGATCAAAAACTCAGTATAAATTTGAAAACTGAATAAATCACGGAATAATGTAGATAGAGAGGTACAAATTGACACACATGCTTGGAATGACATGAAGTTTTATTAGAACCAAAAAAAAACAAAATTTCAAAAAATGTCCGACAGATGGCGCTTCATCTGATCAAAATAGCAATAATTAGTATAACAAAGTAAGACAAAGCAAAGATGATGTTCTTTACAGGAAATGCTCAATATGTCCACCATCATTCCTCAACAGTAGCTGTAGTCCAGGAATAATGTTGTGAACAGCACTGTAAAGCATGTCCGGATTTACGGTGAGGCATTCGCGTCGGATGTTGTCTTTCAGCATCCCTAGAGATGTCGGTCGATCACGATACACTTGCGACTTCAGGTAATCCCAAAGCCAATAATCGCACGAACTGAGGTCTGGGGACCTGGGAGGCCAAGCATGGCGAAAGTGGCGGGTGAGCACATGATCATCACCAAACGACGCGCGCAATAGATCTTTCACGCGTTTATCAATATGGGGTGGAGCGCCATCCTGCATAAACATCGTACTTTCCAGCAGGTGTTTATCAGCCAGGCTGGGGATGATGCGATTCTGTAACATATCGGCGTACCTCTCACCCGTCACGGTAGCAGTTCCAAATCCAGAATCACGCATTTCCTCGAGGAAAAAAGGCCAGATAACGGTAGACGTGGCAAATCCAACCCATACCGTGACTTTCTCGTCGTACAATGGAGTTTCCACGACAGTTCTAGGATTTTCGGTAGCCCAAATTCTGCAGTTGTGGGCGTTGACAGATCCTCTGAGCGTGAAATGAGCTTCCGCCATCTTTTGAAACGCCCACACCGCAAATACCCTCCGCTTCACTAAATCGCCAGGTAACAGTTCCTGATGCCGATGAATTTTGTACGGACAGCGTCGGAGGGTACGCCTCAGTGCCAACCAAACAATAGTGTATGGAATGCCGGTGCGACGTGCGACTGCACGAGCGCTGACTTCCCCGTGCATAAACGAACCTGCTATTGTCTCAATTTCTTCCTGAACTGTCTCAGCAGCATTACGCCTTGTGTTCGGTTGGCCACTACGGAGTCTATCGTCTAAACAACCCGTGTCTTCGAACTTCGAAATCATTCTCGCCACAGCTGCATTTGTCAACGGACCTTTACTCGTTCGAATCCCCTTCCTATGACGATAGGATCGTAACGCTGAACTAGCACACTCCCTATTCTGATAATACAGCTTCACTAAAAGCGCCTTTTCAGGTAACGTCAACATGCTGCGACTGCTGGCGCACCTGATTCCCTCTCTCATTTCAGCTCCTTTTATACATGATTGTCACGCGCAGTCACTGACGTTTTGCTGTCCAGCGCCATCTGTCGGACATTTTGTGAACTTTTTTTTTTTTTTTAGTTCTAGCAAAACCCCATGTCATTCCAAGCATTTGTGTCAATTTTTACCTCTCTATCTACATTATTCCGTGGTTTATTGTGTTTTCAAATTTAGACTGACTTTTTGATCACCCGGTATATGAGACCTGGTAGTCAAGGTAAGGCAGGATTCGGTTACGATTGTGGACGGGGCCGTAATCAGTTACTATTGGTTGCCTTTTACAGTTGCACTCAATTTATTTTAAATTAGTAATTCTAGACTCAACAATAAATAAAATACCACACTTTATTAATGAAGGAATAAACAATTGTGTAAATAATAGTGTTTTCAGTGAGCTACCATTTAGCAAGTAACCATTAAATACAGATACAACAGACAGTGTTTTAAAAACAAGCTACTGTGATCTGGGCAGAAGGCCTTACAGGCCAGGAATGTCAATAAATTAAGAATTGTTTAAAACTTGCTGCAAGTTACAAATTGCAGGTGCGGCAAGTCGCCACAAACACAGCAGAAGGCATCAGACGCCAGGAATGGCAGTAAATAAGATTTTAAAGGCTTACTGCGTAATACAAATACCAAATTAGAATTTGAAGGCAAGTGACCACAATCACGGCTGGAGGCCTTACACGCCAAGATTGGCAATAAATTAAGAACTGTTTAAGAACTCGCTGCGGTTTACAGCTTACATATATTGAAATATGAAAGGTAAGTCACCACAAACACAGCAGACGGCATCAGATGCCAAGAATGGCAGTAAATAAGATTTTAAGGCTTACTGCTAAAATACAAATACCAGATTAGAATTTTAAGGCAAATGACCACAATCACGGCTGAAGGCCTTACACGCTGGGAACGGCTATAATATAAAAAATTAGAAAACTGCTGTAAAACAGCAAATACAATAGCAAAGGTTAATTGAAAAAACAAGCAACTGATCACCAAACGGGTGAAATAAGATGATGGTAAACTTTGTAACACAAGGGGCCACAGACGGTGCGCCAGGAATCGACTTATGAGTAGGTCCAGCAACAAACACTTACGCGAGCGATGAGATAGGCAGCCTAGAGTTGCATTCACTTTACAGTATGGTAACTCAGACTAGTGGCAGTCCAACGAATGACTTATGATAATCCTGCTGAAGCTACCTAACGTCCGATAAACCAAATGCAACGATGGAACAATACGTCAAAGCCGGAGCCGGCGGTCTGCACTACGTCCCCAGAATACTGTGTTTAGAGCGCCCGGAACGAGAAAGGAACCACTACCACCAGAGTAGAAAGCACTCCAATCGCTGCTCTTCGCCTCGGCGACACTACGAGCAGCAAGTCACTGGAGAATCGCGAGATATCACTATGGTAGAGGTTTCTCTACTTTGACTGAAATGCACTCATCTTAAGGCTTGCTGGATCCGGTTTACGACGAGGTTGTGCACACTCGTGATCACAGGCCTTCCATCCGGCAATCCATGCGTGCCGCCAGCGGTCCCAGCGTGTTCTTCCACTGCCAGGACCTGGCTCCTCCTCAGTCCCCAATCGAACTGGCCCAATCACACGAGCCGGAAAAACAACTACGTCGCCCCAAAGATAGGGCAACAGTTACTACATATCGATAATCGCCGCTGCTGCCACTAGCGGGCAGGCAACGCTTGCGAAACCGAGTGGTGCCAGTCAACACGAGAAGAAGACAAACAACAGCAATCATGCCAATTAAACGATACCGTCTTGCCTCCAACAGAGGGCGGAAACCTACAAACAGCACCAACGTGAGCTACAGCACGGCTCAGTATAAGTATGTTCTCTAAGGCTACAATAATAGGTCAGTAAGCAGTTCAGTTGAAGACGAAGAGACATCTCTAAAAACAGCAGTCACCTAAGTTGGAACGAAAAATATAGGTACAGATAAGGTACAACTGTGAAGAAACCATGGGTAAAAGAAGAAATACTTCAGCTGATCGATAAAAGAAAGAAGTAAAAAAACGTACAGGGAAATTCAGGAATACAGAAATACAAGTCGCTGAGGAATGAAAAATAGAGGAAGCGCAGGGAAGCTAAGGGAAATGGCTGAATGAAAAATGCGAAAAAAATCTAAAACGAAATAATTGTAGGATATACTGACTCAGCATACAGAAAGACAAAACAACCTTCGGTAAAATTAAAAGCAAGGGTGGTGACATGAAGAGTGAAATGGGAATTCCACTGTTAAATGACGAGGAGAGAACCAATAGGTGGAAAGAGTACACTGAAGACCTCTGTGAGCGGGAATACGTGTCTGATGTGATAGAAGAATCAACATGAATCGATATAGAAGAGATAGAAGATCCGATACTAGAATCAGAATTTAAAAGAGCTTTGAAAGGCATAAGATCAAATGGGACAGATAACATTCCATCACAATTCCTAAAATCATTGCGGGAAATGGCAAAAACGACTATTCACGTTGGTGTGTAGAATGTATGAGTCTGGCGATATGCCATGTGACTTTCGGAAAAAAACATCCGCACAATTCCAAAGACTGTAAGAGATGACAAGTATGAGAATTATCGCACATTGGGCTTAACAGCTTAGGCATCCTAGTTGCTGACAAGAATAATATACACAAGAATGGAAAAGAAAATTGTGGATGTGTTACATGACTATCAGTTTGTATTTAGGAAAGGCAAAGATACCAGGGAGGCAGTTGTGACGTTGCGGTTGATAATGGAAGCAAAGGCTAAAGAAAATTCAAGACACTTTAATAGGATTTGTCGAGCTGTAAAAAGCGTTCGACAGTGTCAATTGCTGCAAGATGTTCGAAATTCTGAGGAAAATATGGGTAGACTATAGGGAGAGTCGAGTCATATACAACATGTACAATTGTCAAGAGGGAATAATGGGACGAAGCGCTCGGATTAAATAGGTTGTAGACAGGGGTATAGTCTTTCAACCATACTGTTCAATCTATATATCGAAGAAACAATTATGGGAACAAAAGAAAGGTTCATGAGTGGAAGTATATTAAATTACATGATCTGCTGAATGGAATGAACAGTCTAATGAGTGCAGAATATGAATCAAGAGTAAATCGAAGGAAGACGAAAGTAATGAGAAGTATTAGAAATGAGAAACGCGAGAAACTTAACATCAAAATGAGGTGTCACGAAGTAGATGAATTCAAGGGATTCTCCTGCCTAGGCAGCAAAATAACTCATGACAGATGCAGCAAAGTGGACATCAAAAGCGGGCTAGCTCTGCCAAAAAGGGCATTCCTTGTAAAGAGAAGTCTACTACTATCAAACATTGGCCTTAATTTGAGGAACAAATTTCTGAGAAAGTACGTCTGGAGCACTTCATTTTGTGGTAGTGAAACATGGACTGTAGGAAAACCGGAAAAGACGAAAATCGAACCATCTCAGATGGGACGCTACAGAGCAATGTAGATAATTGTTCAGATTGACAAGGTAATGATGTAAGGCATGAGGAGGTTTTCCACAAAATCGGGAAGGAAAGGAATATGTGGAAAACACTGACAAGAAGAAAGGACAGGATGATAGTACATCTATTAAGACGTCAGGGAATAACTCCCATCGTACTAGAGGGAGCTGTAGAAGGTAAAAACAGACAATGGAATACATCCAGCAAGTAATTGGGGACGTAGGGTGCGAGTGCTACACTGAGATGAAGAGGTTTGGCACAGGAGAAAAATTCGTGACGGGTCACATCAAACCGGTAAAAAACCGTTTTAATTTTTTCTTGAAAGTATAATGTTACAGCACTGTCAAAGAGTCTTTCTGTTGCATTAAATTAAGCTATGTTCATTATGGATACGATCTTTATTTCTGAGTGTAGGCGTCTTTATTTTTCGTGTGTTTTGGTACTTCTACTGTTTGCGAGTTGTATTCGTGGAGTGGGATTTGAGGATCCAGACTGACTTTCATCCATGTGTTTGTGAGAAACTGTTAAAATCTACATCTATATTCGTAGTGTACCAGACGGACTGGTCGCAAATCCGTTGATTCAACCCCTGTCTGAATCGCAGCCCAGTCTTGTAAGCTTGAGCTCTACGCGCCATGCATGACGAGCAATATATCTTTCAGGCTCTTGAATGCCAAAATCAAAAACTTATTCACAAGCAGCAAAACCCCTGTAAAAAAGTAATGAGGCTAGGACTTTGGTTCTTTATGAAACGGTCTGCGGACTGCACCCCGTTCCAGTCCTGCCTAGTCCGCCCCCGGTAGCTGAGTGGTCAGCGCGACAGACTTCAATCCAAAGGGCCCATGGTCGATTCCCGGTTGGGTCGGAGATTTTCTCCTCTCGGGGACTGGGTGTTGTGTTGTCCTAATCATCATCATTTCATCCCCATCGACACGCAAGTCAGTACTTGTAACCGGCACTACTCGGTCTAGTAGCTCCTCAGTTGGCCTCACGGGGCTGACTAGGCAGAGATGAGGGGATATGACTAGATGGATGTCACCTGCTGTTCGATGGCAGGGTGGGGGGCGGAGTGGGCAGTGGTCGACCACACGAGGCCCATCCACGGCGTTCGCAACACCACTAACCGACCGGAAGTTGACAAGAAGGGAGAGTCGAGGAAGGAGATACTCAGTTATGAAATTTCACCGTTTGACAAAATAGTGGTAGGTAAGCAAGAGGGGAGACGGAAAACAAATACAGTATCAGCCCTTTGCCAGCCGGAGGCTTGAATTAAGTAACGCGAGGGGGTATTAGAAGTGCATCTCGACAGTAGTGGAGGCAACCGCTCCAGGCACATTCCAGCTGAGCGCGGGATCGCGCAAACATCTACATCTGCTTGTACGTGATTACTCTGCTATTCACAATGAAGTGCCCGGCAGAGGGTTCAATGAACCACCTTCAAACTGTCTCTCTACCGTTCCACTCTCTAACGGCAGGCGGGAGAAACGAGCACTTAAATTTTTCTGTGCGAGCCCTGATTTCTCTTATTTTATTGTGATGATCATTTCTCCCTATGTAGGTGGGTGCCAACAGATTGTTTTCGCAATCGGAGGTGAAAACTGGTGATTGAAATTTCATGAGAAGATCCCGTCGCAACGATAAACGCCTTTGTTTTAATAATTGCCACACCAATTCAAGTATCATGTCTGAGACACTATCTCCCTTATTTCGCGATAATACAAAACGAGCTGCCCTTCTTTGTACTTTTTCGATGTCATCCGTCAGCCCAACCTGATGCGTATCCCTCACCGCACAGCAGTACTCCAGAATAGGGCGGACAAGCGTGGTGTAAGCAATGTCTTTAGTAGACCTGTTGCACCTTCTGTTCTGCACGAGCACGAGCGAAGTACTGACGTCGTGCTCATTTGTAATGAACACATTCGTTCCACTTATACTGCTGACTTAGCTGTCGTATTCGCCCCTTAGGTGTTCTTGCGACAGAGTTACGTGTTGTTACGGCAGACTTGCGCGAAGTTGTGAAATGCAGTACAGCTGGCGCTATACCTCTGTCTTGCACTCTACGAAAGACTCCGTCCATCACAAACCCGCGAGCTAAGCAATTCTCTCTCAGGCCATTGCCCCTGCGTGACGACACATTCCATACTTGTGCAATCCTCTTACCTCTTGGATAATCTACTGCCTCTGGCTCTCGGCATAGGCAACGAAACTTTGACAATATTCCACGTTTCCAACTCTTTACTATTCCGCGACACTACAGATGTAACGATTGACAGAAACACAGTAAGGAGATATCTAAAGGTTTTTCTGGACGAACGTCGTAACTTTGCACATCATATAGAGGAAGTAGACAGAAAAGGTACTAATGTGGTGAATAAAATGGCTCAAATGGCTCTGAGCACTATGGGACTTAACAGCTGTGGTCAACAGTCCCCTATAACTTAGAACCACTTAAACCAAACTAACCTAAGGACATCACACACAGTCTATTTAGCATCAGTCGTGCGATATGGTGCGAGAATCTGAGCTCACGGATTGCAGCTAGTGAAGCCAACCTCATTAATGAACAGCGTTCAACGAGGAGTGGCACGAAGATTAACAGGCGCCTACTGCACTACCCCGAATGATGCTTTGTTACTAATTCTACGAAAATATCCACTGGTCTTGGAAATCAGGAAAAGAGGAACATTATACTTATTAAAGAAAGGATTGCTTGGAACAGAGACCAACTCGAAAATGGTAATTAAAGATCGCATATTACAACTGTGGCAAAATGAGTGGGACACGTCAGACACAACTAGGAGAACACACGAATTTCAGCGAGGGATTAAAAATGAGATTTCTTAACACGTCGACTGGGCTGATACATCACCTGTTTGGCAGTGGCCCTTATGCCACGCACCTATACAAAATCAAAGGACAGATGAATGATAGCTGTGCATGCGGCATTGTGGGCACGCCAGAACACACAATGTGGGACTGCGGGCTCTATGAAAATACGGCGGGTAATGGACGTCAGGTCTAAGGATGTTGAATCCCAAAGCAGCACCAAGGAGCAAGTCGGCCTGGCACTCTTGGACGATACTGCAGTCGCAGTATCAAGGCAGGCCGAGGAAGACTTCACGAGGCATTTGTGGGTACCACCAAAAGAACTGTTTCTAGACGTTTGGAAGAGCACAAGGGAAATTGTAGAAGAGGAGAAACGGAACGATCAGCTGTTGCGGAGCATGCTTTCCAGCCAGGGAACCACAATATTCGTTTCGAGGAGACGCAAGTACTAGCGGCCACGAGCGAATACTACGAAAGGCTATACAGGGAGGCAATCGAAATCGCTAAACACCCAAATAATTTCAACCGAAAGGAGGAGGGCGTCAAATTAAACGGTATATGGATGTCGGTGTTAAAGAAGATGTGTACCACTCGTCCACTACTGGGTGATGGCAACGGCGATCGACGGCGACGGACAGCGGCCAATTGCACTGACGTTTTCAAAACACGTGACGTCACGCCGCGGCGCGGGGGCGCGCGGACACGGAATTTAGCGGCAGTCAGTAGCGAGCCAGTGTGTGTGTTGGACCTTCCATCAAACTACGGACCCCCTTGAAGATGTCTCCCGCAGTCGGAGACGAAACGTTGGGAATCACCACAGAATTCATCAACCGACCACGGCATAACAGCCCGGATAATTATAATGGACATTCAACCATAAGTCAGCATGTTGCCATCCAGGCTAGACAACGTGCTCTGCAGATGGACAGGAGGTAACTGAGGTGAGCGACCACCGAGTGAAGTATGTCCCAAGAATCTACATTGAGGTGGTGCAAGTTATGATGGAAGTATGGATTTTAAGACGTAACAGTGATTGGTGGAATTGCTTGCTGCATTGGAAACGATGCTGAAATACTGCCCGACGCCCAAGGGCTCCAGCGGACAACGGTTGTTAACCTGGGCGCCATGAGGGCGGAATCAGTAGCGGAAATAACGATCTATAATTTAAATGCACCACAATACATGAATACATAGAGGACAGATTCTGTAGAATTTATAGTAGTATTAAGGTTTTTAACATGGCTGTCAATCAGCGACTGTTGTATAATACAAAATTTTGAAAAACACAGCCCTCAGTCGCGAACACAATTAATTTGTGACATAGGTTTCGGTGTCACAAGGGACACCTTCTTCGGACAAAATTAAAACTAAATATTACAGCATAACGTACCAAAAATTCTGACTAGCTGACGCTGTCAGGTATGACCGCAGCATTCGTATTTTTTGGTACGTTATGCTGTAACATTTAGTTTTAATTTTGTCGGAGGAAGGTGTCTCTTGTGACACCGAAACCTAAGCCACAAATTAATTGCGTTCACGACCGAGGGCTGTGTTTTTCAAAATTTTGGATTTTAATATTGTCCGCCCCGATAGCTGAGTGGTCAGCGTGGCGGATTGCCGTCCTACGGGCCCGGGTTCGATTCCCGGGTGGGTCGGGGATTTTCTCCGCTCAGGGACTGAGTGTTGTGTTGTCTTCATCATCACTTCATCCCCATCCGGCGCGCAGGTCACCCAATGTGGCGTCGAATGTAATAAGATCTGCACCAAGGCGGCCGGACCGGCCCCGCAATGACGCCAAACGCTCATTTCCAGTTTCCATAGTAGTATTAGTAGTTGGGTAACTGGTTAAGGTTTTTATTGTAATTTTGTATTCGTAGAAGCAGATGCAGTATTAAAAAATTAAGTATCAGAAATTAATAGTTAATATATAAATTTATTTCCATAGAAGGAAATCTGATTTGTATGTGTTGTATTGTCTGAAGAGCCAACATCGTGTTACTAGTGGAGGCCGAAATGCACGTGTTTTAGCTCACGCAGGCTGGCGTGATGAGGGAATAACAATACCGCCTTGAGGTCTGGAACACGACAAGGAATTAGAATTCAGAAAGCGGACGTAATTAGTTTGATACTTTAATCCATTAATGATGAACGTCGCTCTTGACGGTACATGATTCACAATGTTACCTGTTCAGATTATAGTAACTGAATATGGCGCCTTGCTAGGTCGTAGCAAATGAATTAGCTGAAGGCTATGCTAAACTGTCGTCTCGGCAAATGAGAGCGTATTTAGTCAGTGAACCATCGCTAGCAAAGTCGGCTGTACAACTGGGGCGAGTGCTAGGGAGTCTAAGACTACATCTGCCGTGTGGCGGCGCTCGGTCTACAATCACTGATAGTGACGTATACTAACGGACCGCGGCCGATTTAAAGGCTACCACCTAGTAAGTGTGGTGTTTGGCGGTGACACCACAGTATGGTCTATTTTAGCATTTCAGATAATAGGCTGTTATTATGATGAATAAATAAAAATAATAAAGTGATACTTAGTTGTCTCAAATTAGACAAACACCCTGTAGAATCGATGACTGCCAGAGAGACATACTACTTTGCTGCAAGATGATTATCCATCAACATGGATAGTGGACAGTGCTATAGTGTGTGGTGCACCACAGACTGCTAGCATGCCGATCACTGCTGTGGCTTCCCTTCACGAGGCTCAACTACAACAGTGAACCCAGGAGCGGCACCAGGTCATCTTTCTGGCCAAGTGGTAGTTATACATACAGTATCTCTATGGACGTATTTATGTACGGATGCTTCGAGAATAAATAATATTTCAAGCTCATCCATATACTAGCCACCTGTTGACAAGATTGTAGGGATACAGCAGCCGTTGCATTTCTGATGTGCTGAGGCTGGTTTCCGTGGTGTTAACTTTCAGCAAGGTAACACTTGACCGCATGATGCCTGTGCTGCCATGACATACCGCGATACAGTGTTCGATTGTCGGCCTGCGCCGGAAGTCGTCCAGGTCTGCCACCCACTGGCGACGGAGTTCCGTGAGACTGGCAACCCAACCGCGACGACTGATGAACTCCAGCATAACATCAACCCACCAGGGGATGGCAGATGCGTGTTGATCACTTCTTCAGTTGGACTCGATGCCCAGCCGTGTTAAAACCAGTGTCGCTGATGGGGTGGCTGCTCCGAGTGCGTATCCCGTATTCCCTCAATTTAAAAACAAATTTAATCATATTATCGTCCTACTATACTGTACACAGCCAACGGCCTAGCCGAAGTGGTAACACCGGTTCCAGTCAGATCACCGAAGTTAAGCGCTGTCGAGCTGAGCTAGCCGGCCGTGGTGGCCGAGTGGTTCTAGGCGCTTCAGTCCGGAACCGCGCGACTGCTACGGTCGCAGGTTCGAATCCTGCCTCGGGTAGGGTATGGATGTGTGAGATGTCCTTAGGTTAGTTAGGTTTAAGTAGTTCTAAGTTCCAAGGGACTGGTGACCTCAGATGTTAAGTCCCATAGTGCTCAGAGCCATTTGAACCATTTTCGAGCTGAGCTAGCACCTGGATGGGTGACCATCCAGTCTGCCGAGCGCTATTGGCATGTGGGGTGCACTCAGTCCTTGTGAGGCGAACTGAGGCGCTACGTGACTGAGAAGTAGCGGCTCCGGTCTCGTAAACTGAAATACGGCCGGGAGAGCGGTGTGCTGACCACATGCCCCTCCATATCCGCATCCTGCGACGCCTGTGGTCTGAGGATGACGCGGCGGACGGTCGGTACCGTTGGGCCTTCATGGCCTGTTCGGGTGGAGAGAGAGAGAGAGAGAGAGAGAGAGAGAGAGAGAGAGAGAGAGACTGCTTACACCACGCGTTTCCGCCCTATTCTGGAGTATTGCTGTGCGGTGTGGGATCCGCATGAAGTGGGACTGATGGATGACATCGAAAAAGCACAAAGAAGGGCAACTCGTTTTGTATTATAGCGAAGTAGGGGAGATAGTGTCACAGACATAATATGTGAATTGGAGTGGCAATCATTAAAACAAAGGCGTTTTTCGTTGCGACGGGACCTTCTCATGATATTTCAATCTCCAGATTTCTCCTCCGATTGCGAAAACATTCTGTTGCCACCCACCTACATAGGGAGAAATGATCATCACGATAAAATAAGAGAAATCAGGGGTTCCACAGAAAAATTTAAGTGCTCGTTTTTCCCGCGTGCCGTTCGAGAGTGGAACGGTAGAGAGACAGCTTGAAGGTGTTTCATTGAACCCTCTGCCACGCACTTTATTGTGAACAGCAGAGTAATCACACAGATGTAGATGTAGATGTAGAGAGAGAGAGAGAGAGACAGAGAGATACTGTATACGCACTATAAGTGAAATATGCTATCTTTTCTGGACTTACGAAATGACTCTGAGTACTATGGGACATAACATCTCAAGTCATCAGTCCCCCAGAACTTAGAACTACTTAAACCTAACTAACCTAAGGACATCACTCACATCCATGCCTGAGGCAGGATTCGAACCTGCGACCGTAGGGGTCGCGCTGTTCCGGACTCAAGCGCCTAGAACCGCTCGGCCACTCCGGCGGACTCTGGAGTTGCAATAGTCACGTCTAGTAGTGCGCTACTAAGTTTCCGAGTACGGGTACTGGCGCGCGTTATTCACCTGTGAATAGGACCATCGATCCAGGGAGGGCTCGAAGGGCTAAGCTCACCGCTCTCGCCGGCAATGCGGCTGGACCTCTGTCTATCGGATGCAGCTAATAGGATTTCAAGTGCTGTGCTCAGGTGCCAAGTCAGTTACGCTCATTTGCTCTGAGAGGTGGACTGCGTATCGATCAACTCGGGCTTGCCTGAGACTTCACGAAGAGCATCTTCCATCTGCCGTTTTCTTTTATGAACAGCTTATGCTGATTAATCTACGGGTTTGTATCTGTTATTTACACATGAAAAATGTTGGTTGGAAGGAAAGTATCGAGAAGGGAAGATTCTGGAAAGATGCTAGAATACCTAAAGTGAGCTTTGAAGAGGAAGCATAGCTTTGTGCCACGAGTTATACGAAGTGAATTTCTTCTGCGATGTTCCTGAGAAATCTACTATGCTTAGTACTAAGAGCTGATTAAAGCAGGAAGATCTTTTGAAGAGATCAGAAAGGAATTTTAGGTGATTTTTCGTGTGGAGGAAGGCTGTTGGAGCGAACGAGAGTTGAGAGTTAAGCTGATACTGTAGCTGAAATATGACATTTCATTTCGGTGACGACTATTACTAAAAGCGTAAAAAGGAAAAGACGCCTTATACGAATGCTTCTTACTTTACTTTTAGTTGAAGCTGCGTTATACCCTTGGAATGCTGCCTTGGCGTCTGCAACTGACAGGAGCAATTAATTAATTTGATTGGAGAAATACTATTGAAAAAAAAATACACCAATCCTACAACCTTCAACCGTAGTAGAGTGCTTTCTCGCTCCGCTTCACTGATACAAATAACAAAAGAACTTAAGTTCGGCTATCTTATGGCAACCATAGAAGCTTTTCGTGTTACCTTGAACAAAAAGTTGTGACATGAAAACCTGCCCTCTTCCACCTGTTTACACACACTTTTTGCGAAGTTTTGAAGCTAACTATCCGAATGGAGACATGAACATAAGTGTGTGTATGTGTGTTTCGCAGGAGAGAGGGAGAGAGAGAGAGAGAGAGAGAGAGAGAGAGAGAGAGAGAGAGAGAGAGAGAGACTATTTCACTTAACGGCGATTGTATGAAAGAGATTAAATTCGGAGCGCCTGCTGTCTGTAAATGACTGTTCTTTTGTCAACATTCAGTTTAAATACTAGCCAATACCTACGCAAGGAGTCGGACTTCAGTGTATCGGCATTCCATCAGAAGATGGAAAGAGCGAGTAGCTTTTCCGAAACGTTGCACACACAAAACGATATTATGCGGTAAGAAACCAGTGGAGATTTTATTGCAGTGTCTTGCAGCGAAAACATCAAAGATAATTTCAGAGAATTGGCAGCCACTACCGTTGGTGAGCGTCTGTGCAAAGAAGGAGGCTCGGTGGTGGAGAGGGAGAAATAGATAGATAGATGGATAGAGAGAGAGAGAGGGAGAGAGAGAGAGAGAAAGAGAGAGAGAAGGAGGGAGGGAGAGAAAGCGCCGAACAGTAAAACCGATCAGAATTGTAGATCAGTACCAGCTGGTATGGAAATAGAAATAACAAACAAGCACTGGTATATGTATTTGTTTTTGCCTTGTGCTGCCACCACACCAGCCCAAAAATATAGGTCAAGGTACAGCATGGCAATGCATTCAACGGGGGACAACTACAACTATTCGCTGCTTGAGGTTACCAGCCATACGAGCCACAAGAGAAGAGCTTCGTAAAAGACACGGAGATGGATCCATCTATGACAGGGGGTTTCGCAAACTCTAGAGGTTGTAGAAGGACTTATTAGACCAAGTTCCATGTTACAAGGAAGACAAGATGTACAGATTTCACTTCTATTTACTGTGGTATTACGACAGCTGTTCAACATGACGACCACAAAGTTCGGTGCACACAGTGTATCTTCACAGTAATTTCGCATGAACTCTGTCCAACATGCGTGGTGTATGGTTAATCACTTCTACCGCAGCCATGATCCTCCGACTGGACTGGCGCCCCATAAGCAAGACTCTTCACGTGGCCCCATAACAATAAGTCCAAAGGAGTTAAATCTGGGGCTCTTGGTGGCCAAGCATGTAGTCCACCTCGACGGATCCATCTGTCCCCGTGGACTACGTTCAGATATTTTCGCACGTGAACTGCAAAATCTACAGCCGCGCCATCGGGGCTGGAACCCCAATTCGTGCCGAATGTCCAATCGCATATCTTCCAAAAGCTCCACGAGCACTTGTTGAGGAATATCTAGTGCCTGGCACGCGCTAAGTAGGGACTAAAGACGTACGGTCCAATAACACGACCATCGCAGATACCTGCCCAGACAGTGATGCCGAAAGTGCGCTGAAATCTTCGTTTACACGTGCCTTTAGGGTCTTCTTGATGATAAATGCGGCTATTTCGAGCTCTCAGAACACCTTCCCTTTTGAAATGCTCTTCGGCGATGAACAAAACTGGCCTTGGAGACTGAAGAAAATCCTCACAACGGCGTAAAAAACCAAGCACAGCAACTGACACGTGACACAAAATCCGCCAGGATCTTGTCGTGTACCTTGTGAGGGCGATACGGGTAAAGCTGCTGTTCGTGCAGAACACTTTATTTGCAAAGGTCCGTCTTGATCACACAAACTTTTACAATTCACTACTACTAGTTTCTGCTACCGTCTTCTTCATATCCGTTACAAACGGAAAACTATGGTGCAATCAACTAAAATTAATAAACTGAAGCAACATCTATAACTGGCTTGATGATACATTAGAAAAATAAAAAGTATGCAAGTGATTAACTGCCATGCATGCCAGCCATACATCCGGTGAAATATTCTGATGTAGGTATCAACGTCAAAATTATACAGGGTGGTCCATTGATCGTGACCGGGCCAAGTATCTCACGTAATAAGTATCAAACGAAAAAACTACAAAGAACGAAACTCGTCTAGCTTGAAGAGGGAAACCAGATGGCGCTATGGCTGGCCCGCTAGATGGCGCTGCCATAGGTCAAACGGATATCAACTGCTTTTTTTAAAATAGGAACCCCCATTTTTATTACATATTCGTGTAGTACGTAAAGAAATATGAATATTTTAGTTGAACCACTTTTTTCGCTTTCTGATAGATGGCGCTGTAATAGTCACGAACGTATAAGTACGTGGTACCACGTAACATTCCCCCAGTGCGGAAGGTATTTGCTTTGTGATACATTACCCGTGTTAAAATGGACCGTTTACCAATTGCGGAAAAGGTCGATATCGTGTTGATGTATGGCTATTATGATCAAAATGCCCAGCGGGCGTGTGCTATGTATGCTTCTCGGTATCCTGGACGACATCATCCAAATGTCCGGACCGATCGCCGGATAATTACGTTATTTAAGGGAACAGGAAGTGTTCAGCCACATGTGAAACGTCAACCACGACCTGCAACAAATGATGATCCCAAGTAGGTGTTTTAGCTGGTGTCGCGGCTAATCCGCACATCAGTAGCTGACAAATTTCGCGAGAATCAGGAATCTCAAAAACGTCGGTGTTGAGAATGCTACATCAACATCTATTGCACCCGTTCCATATTTCTATGCACCAGGAATTGCATGGCGACAACTTTGAACGTCGTGTACAGTTCTGCCACTGGGCACAAGAGAAATTACGGGGCGATGACAGATTTTTTGCACGCGTTCTATTTAGCGACGAAGCGTCATCCACCAACATCGGTAACGTAAACCGGCATAATATGCACTATTTGGCAACAGAAAATCCACGATGGTTGCGACAAGTGGAACATCAGCGACCTTGGCGGGTTATTGTATGGTGCGGAATTATGGGAGGAAGGATAATTGGCGCCCATTTTATTGATGGCAATCTAAATGGTGCAATGTATGCTGATTTGGTACGTAATGTTCTACCGATGTTACTACAAGATGTTTCATTGCGTGACAGAATGGCGATGTACTTCCAACATGATGGATGTCCGGCACATAGCTCGCGTGCGTTTGAAGCGGTATTGAATAGCATATTTCAGGACAAGTGGATCGGTCCGCACGTTCCCCGGATCTGACGTCCCCGGATTTCTTTCTGTGGGGAAAGTTGAAGGATATTTGCTATCGTGATGCACCAACAACGCCTGACAACATGCGTCAGCGCATTTTCAATGCATGTGCGAACATTACGGAAGGCGAACTATTCGCTGTTGAGAAGAATGTCGTTACATGTACTACCAAATGCTTTGAGGTTGACGGACATCATTTTTGGCATTTCTTGCATTAATGTGGTATTTACAGGTAATCACGCTGAAACAGCATGCGTTCTCAGAAATGATAAGCTCACAAAGGTACATGTATCACATTGGAACAACTGAAATAAAATGTTCAAACGTACCTACGTTCTGTATTATAATTTAAAAAACCTACCTGTTACCAACTGTTCGTCTAAAATTGTGAGCCACATGTTTGTGACTATTACAGCGCCATCTACCACAAAGCGAAAAAAGTGGTCCAACTAAAACATTCATATTTCTTTACGTACTACACGAATATGTAATAAAAAAATAGGGGTTCCTATTTTTAAAACGCAGTTGATTTCCGATTGACCTATGGCAGCGCCATCTAGCAGGCCAACCATAGCGACATTTGGGTTTCCCTTTCAAGCTAGACAACTTTCGTTCTTTGTAGTTTTTTCGTTTGACGATCATTTCCTGAGATATTTGGCCCGGTCACGATCAATGGACCACCATGTATATGTAGGTTCATAGTAAATGTTGGTGATGACCTGGATGCCTCTGACACTTATACAACTAACTGAGGCCAGCAGAGAGCACTATAGCTAAGGTACATGAGTAATCAGTATCGTAAATTTAATAGTAAAATGCAGTATACTTAGTCATTAATTAAAATTACTTCATAAGATGGCCGAGCGGTTCTAGGTGCTTCAGTCCGGAACCGCGCGACCACTACAGTCGCAGGTTCGAATCCTGCCTCGGGCATGGATGTGTGTGATGTCCTTAGGTTAGTTAGGTTTAAGTAGTTCTAAGTTCTAGCGGACTGATGACCTAAGATGTTAAGTCCCAAGAGCCATTTGAACATTTCTAACTTCGTAAGCAAAATAGGCGTCTGAGTATGAAACATGTACTGACATACAACATGTGGAATTAGATCCACACTTAATATCCACATAAAAGGTGCAAAAAGTATTAATGGGAAGCTTCTAGCCTGACAAAAGTGAAATACAGTATAAAAAGTTTAAAAATAAAATCACATCTAAAATCGAAACTTTCCAACATGACAAAACAACTAAACCATAACTGTAAGTGTAAGATAATTAACGAAACAGTGACAATTAAAAATTCGATAGTGGATAAGACATCCGGAGAGGGATCTCAATGGCACCGCCTCGTGGCTTCTCTGTTTGAAGGTCTTGTTTTCCTGTAGCGGAACTTGCGGGAGAAGGCACGGTCTCCCCACCGCTGGTGGCTTGGCTGGCGCACACGGCCACATGCCAAACTGTTGCGGCGGTCGACGCTGCTCAAACTAGTGCTCAGTACGTCAGAATAAGTATTCAGGTTAAATTCATTCTGCTCACTCAGCAGTAATTCCTGTTGCCGTTTTCTCTGTGCGTATATCTCCATTTCCTCGAGTAGGTTCAGCAACTGCCTCATTGGTGCTCTATGCAACACTTCCATATTATAATGTATATTTCCTGCCACATGTTTCTCTTCATCAAATCTCTGCCGAAAGCGCTCTTATTTTGGCTAAATGAATGCTGTTTAAAACGAAAGCTGAAATTCCATACCGCTGATCAATATAAAACTTGTCACGTCTTGACAGTTGATCTTATACATACCAAATTACAAATATTTATTCTGGTGCCGCTAACTTTGTGTTGTAGCCTAGTACCTTTCGTCTGAAATCCAGTTTTTACTTCCTTCTAAAAAAATCCTTGTGCAATTCTTCCGGAAAATGCACCATTCTGTCTCATAGCAACAAACTTCTTGTTCTCTGGGTGTATTGTCTCCTTCTTTTTCACTATATTTTATTATAAAAGTTCATTACATCACGGTCCTTATGCCCCTTTGCCCTGGCTAATTGTCTGATCACATTTAATTCTTCCACTTCGTCGTTAGGGGTGAGTGGTAGATTTAGTATAATGCTGATCACAGCTCTGAAGAATGCCGATTTACGCTTCTTAGGACGGATTTCCTACTTATAATCGTGTCAGTACCCCTCGTCTTCCTACATTTGCTAATCTTATGACTTCCATTTCTTTTCGTTAACCTAAGAGCCTAACAGCTTATACTTCTTTCTTCCAGTTACACTGCGAACTTCATTTTTTGGTGCATCCCACTCACTGTTTCTGCTACCTCACGTATTTCATTTTCGTCACCTTTTTACAGTAGTATGATGTCGTCTACATAACGTCTGTAGTAGGCAACTTTTTTTCGCATGCGCCAGTATTTTGTTGTAAGAACTTATTTTCTAGGGCATTGATGAATATCTCAACTAAAGCACCTGACAAACCGTTGCCCAATGCGAATCCGTCCGTTTGACAAAAAATCTTACCGTTAAACTAAAAATAATTAAATGACAACACAATTTCTAAAATTACGAAGAGTTCTACTATTTCCCCTTGAGTAATTTTCTTGCATATTAGCAAGTTCTCCCTCATAATCTCCAATGTCTGCGACATACTCGTTCGCAGGCATCAACCCATAACGATCTGCACTTTGTCAAAGTCCGTGTGTCTGTGGATTTCCCATTTGCAACTCTAGAATGGGTCCCCATTCGTCTCTTCACCGGTTACACATTTCCGTTACTTCGACCTCTTCGACCTGTGCCCGTACTCTACCAGGTGGCATTCAGTGTCGTGGTGAGCAGTTATGATAGCGCATTGGCTTATCAATGCTGGTTACGAGTGGTGAGCTGTCACACTGAGGTGACAGAAGTCGCTGAACACCCCCTAACATCGTGTCCGACCATCTTTTTCCCGGTGTAGTGCAGCACCTTGACGTGGCATGGACTCAACAAGTCGTTGGAAATCTCCTGCAGAAATATTGAGCCATGCTGCATATATAGCCGTCCATAATAGCGAAAGTGTCGCCGGCGGAAGATTTTGTGCATAAACTGACCTCTCGATTATAGCCAATAAATGTTCGGCCACATTTATGTCGGCCGGCGTGGATGGCCAAGCCATTCGCCCTAACTATCCAGTAAGTTCTACAAACCAGTCGCGAACAATTCTGGCCCGGTGTCATGCCGGATTGTTATCTATAAAAATTCCATCGTTGTTTCCGGATGTGAAGTCCATGAATGGCTACAAATGGTCCAGAAGTAGCCGAAGATAACCATTTCCAGTCAATGATCTGTTCAGTTTGAGATAAGACGACCCAGACCATTCCACGTAAACACAGCCCAGGGCCCAGTCCATTCCACGTAAACACAGCCAACATCATTATGATGGCACTATCAGCTTGCACAGTGGGTTGTTGACAACTTGGGTCCATGGCTTCGTGAGGTCTGCGCCACACTCGAATCCTAACAACACTTATTACCAACTGAAACCGGGACTCAGCTGACCAGGCCACGGTTTTCCGGTGGTCTAGGTCAAGGGTCCAGCCGATACTGGCACGAGTCCAGGAGAGACGCTCCAGGCGATGTCGTGCTGTTAGCAAGGCCCTTGCATCGGTCATCTGCTGCCGTAGCCCATTAACGAAAAATTCCGCCGGACTGTCGTAACGGATAAGCTCGTCGTACGTCCCACGTTGGTTTATACGGTATTTCCATACAGTGTTGCTTGTCTGTTAGCACTGACCACTCTACGCAGATGCCGCTGCTCTTGGACGTTATGTGGAGGCCGACGGCCACTGCGTTGTCCGTGATGAAAGGTAATGGTTATATTTTGGTACTCTTGCAATACTCTTGAGACTGTGGATCACAGAAATTTGAATTTCCTATCGCTCTCCGAAATCGAATGTCCCATGCGTCTAGTTTCAACCACCACTACACATTGAAAGTCTGTTAATTTCCGTCCTGCGGCCATAATCACGTCGAAGACCTTTTCCCATGAATTACTAGGTACAAATGGCAGCTCCGCCAGTGCACTGTCCTTTCATACCACGTGTACGCGATATTATCGCCATCTGTTTAGCTGTATATCGCTCTCCCATGAGTACTGTCAATTCAGTAAATTTTTACGTTAAATTTTATGTCTTTATTTAAAGCAAATTGAACCTAGAGCGCAATTTTAATTCGCCTGGTCATTAAAACAGCAAGACCAAGAAGGCGGCATGCCACAAACAAAGACTGGGAAAACTTGTGCTACATGCTTGGATATGCATATCAGCACAGCCACACTGAACAGGTAGGAGTAATGACATCAACAATATGTGTACGAGGAAAGACTGCGCAGCAAGTACCTCATTTGAATGAGGATTGTTTTTGAGAAGATCTCCTCCCGCGTCTAAGAAGGCGAAATACCAAAATATCTATCAGCACATGGCTAATTCGAGAGTTATCGAGATTGTGGTTTACCGTTCCGGTATACTGCTGCTCGTATTGGTCGCAATTCCCCAACTGTCGTGCGAACAAGGAATGTATGGGCTCAGGAGGACAATACTCAACGCCATGAAGAGCTCAAGGGCCCCACTCGTCTAGCGCTCGATAAGGCGATATAGAGGATCGCACAGTTACATCACGTTCCTTGAGTCAAGAAATGGGCTTGTATGCAACTTGACAAAAAACCATACGATCAGTCTGACCTAGTCTACAGCACCGCGGGGCGCTCCAACTGCGGTACACCTAACGACAATACTGGAACATGCCATCGACATTTCAGACGATTCCTGGTCCAGCGTACGGCATCTCGAACTTGTTTGTGAATGTTGAGAGAAGAACTAACGATACCAGATTGCATCCATCAACACCATTCTGGTCCAGCATCTGACATGATGGCAAGGATGCCATATGACACACAACTACTACAGCCTCTGATTAGCATAACCACTAATTTGGAAAGCGGGCGCCACATTTCCCAAGTATCGCGGCCGGTGGCTATATCCTGTATTCGAGGTCTGACTGACGTCTTTCATCAAGTTAATTCAAGACTGCATTTTGGCAGGGCTCTCCTGACCTACTGCGATAGAGTAGGATGTCGACAGTTGCCATGGCCAGCACGTTCTTCCGATCTGTCACTCACTGACGACATGTGGCTATCTCGGCCACTCAGCAGCCACTAAGGTTAGCGAACTCAGGTACAGAGCTGCGGCAGTGTACAACGTCGTCCTAGTCCAGTTAGATTCGGTGTTCCTGGTTGGAGTCATTGTAGGTGCCAGAGGTAGCAGCTGCGTGTCCTAAAATCCGCACACTATATACAACCAAACCGTCTACAAATTTAATCATACCACACCAATACGAAATAGGCACAATACGTGATACTATTGATTTGCTATCTGCTGTTCGGGGCCACGTGTTGAAAGAAAAGAGAAAGCACACTTTTTTTAACGTGTATGGAAGTTGCAAATACGACATAATCTCCTTCATCCCCCCTGTTTCTGTCCATCACCTCCTCCCCTCTCTGTGTCCACCTCTTCCTCCATCCCCTTCTCCCTGTACATCACCTCCTCTCCCTCTGTTCACGTTCTCTTCCTTCCTCTCTCCCCATCTTCTCCCGCCCCTCTCTCTACCCCTCTCTCTCTCTCTCTGTCCACCACTCCCCCCTCCTCTCTCTCCATCTCCTTCTGCCCCTTCCCCGCTCTCTCTGTCTCCTCCTTTCCACTTTCTCCATTTCCTCCCACTCTTCTGTCCATCTCATCTATGCCCCTCTCTCTGTCCTTGAACCACCTACAAGGTTGTTGCATAGTCTGTAAGGTGTCAGGCAAATCCAACACCTTCCATGAAAACCCTGACATGATGGCAACTCCGGCAGTATGTCACATAGCTCCGAATAAATCCTGACATTAAATTAACCAAAGTAATACGATCAACGAGTGAGCAAATGGAATACCACAGACTAACACAAGAACGCCTAAGTGCATGTCATACCATCCCAACGTGAAACAGACGCAGTTCCGAGGGGAGAAACGAGAACAGAAGCCGAGAGCAGAACCGTGCTAAGCTAGAAGGCCCTACGATGAGGGACGGACACCCACATCGCCGGCCGACCGCCAAGACCACCCCCCAGCCCATGTTAAAAGGTAGAGCCCTCCAGACGAACAGTATAGATCTTACGATAACACTAAAAGGGCCACACCAGCTGCAAGTTTTAGCGTAAGACTATACGCGTCTCTGTTACGTTGCAAACGTTAAAGAAATTGCCCCACCACGAAAAGTATAACGTTTCTCATTGGATAGACAGAATTTTTGTAGGCGGAGCTTAAGGTTAACATTGGGACCCTGATTGGTCAGTTGAAAACACAGCCAGATAGCTTTTCTTAAACCAACTTCGGTAAATTGCAGTAAGGAGAAGTTAGAAAGAGTTGCTTCCGAGACAGCGAGGTGTGTGGAACTGCACCGCCCGCCGCCCCCTGACGCTGCCCAACCAACGACAAGGTAATGAAAGCATGCGATGCCGCATAAGGCTTCACTCAGAACTGCAGAAGTATCATCTGTTACACCCCTTTTTGCATAATACTAATGTCGATCGTCAATTAAAGCTCTTGGTATTCACATTTGATACTAGAAGTTAAAATCTGAAACACGATGATTTTTCTGTTATATAATTATTGATGAGCCACATCCGGTACTGTAATTTACGACAAGTTGAATAAGTAATTAAAGATAATTGAGAGTCTCTGTAGACCATTTCTGATAGTTTTCTCTTTTATGAAACATAATTTAAACCTAGATTATGGATGTGATATGGCATAGGTCATCCTTCGATCCATTGTAGAACGTGGAAACCCATTCAGGGAATATTCGTTCACATTTTTGTTGAACGCAGTTGGTTTTTATCATCCTCTATAAAAAAAAATATTTCCTTTTATCAATAGTGCACTTTATAAACAACGTTTTGTGAGTAGAATAAAAATTCCAATGGTAAACTTAACTACTTTCTCTATGTTATTTTACCAGCTAACTAAAAATAGGAAAGCATTGAACACCTTCCACTAAATTTAGTTAGTATTAAGATTCTTTTACAGGGAGTGCAGTGGAGCTGACGCTGAAATCATTAAGTATTTGATTATATCATCACTAGTCTCACTGAACTCTTCTGAATTCTACATGTCACGTTTGGTCTGGCGTCTCCTTACCAGCAACAGGTCCCAGGTCCAAACTAGTCAATTCCCTAAAAAACACGCTCAGAGCGTCGTTGCGCGAAAGTGGTAGGGAGACATGACTTAGAACAAACAGACACCTCGCAGAATGTTAGAATTCAGATTCTATAATATTCTAAGCATGCGCCATCAAGTACGGAGCAATCTCCACTTCATCGCTACCTCGGAGATGCTGTTTCCGTCGCTCGTGCGCTGACTATAACACCACGTCCAAACCCACTTAAATCTTGAGAATCTGCAATTGCAGCATCAGTAACCGATCCAACAACTGCGCCAGACATTTATTGTCTTATATAGGCGTTGCGACAGCAGTGCCGTATTCTGACTGTTTACGTATCTCTGTATTTGAATACGCATGCCTATATCAGTTTCTTTGGCGCTTCAGTGTCTATTAAAACAGATATACGAAAACACGCACGTATTTAGATCCAACGTTGCGTCGAAATTCAAAGCAGTCTGTGAAGAACTTTCGGACATACACGATTTTGAACATACCAACATTTACATCTTTATTTATGTAGATAGTCTCCGGTGCTACAGCTCTATTGAACATTGATGCATAAGTTGTGAGCCTGTATTACGTGGACAGCAGTAGGGGAGACTGTGGTATTTTGGAACACTTGAATTTTTCGTCTCTAGCAAACCCTGTTATAGAGTTAAACATATTTTCTCATTCCATTTTGAAATAATAGCATTCAATTTATGTGTACTGGAGGGTTTTTCTAAAATTACAAAAAGTATTCCGTAAAACAGCGTTTTTCCGAATATGAAAAGCTGTTTCAAGTTACAACATGGTCATGAATCTAAGAACATATATTCTAATCAAATTTAAATGTATTGCTATTGAGAAAATCTTGTCAGTAGCGTGTGTCACATTAGTGCTCTACTGTACACCAACAATTACTAAGAAAAATCAAGTTAAGAAGTATTATCAAGAACCAGTTACAGGTTAAAAACAATTTGGAATAGAAGCTAATAGCAACTGACACAAATTCCAATAATAATGACAATGTTGGTTTTGCTGCAGTAGGTGAGACATTTGGTGCTCTCAGAAGATTAACACCACATCATAATACATTTACAGGCAACGTGTTAACTGCAAACAACGCACCAGGTAAAATCCCAGGGACCAAACAAAAAACATAAAAGCAAATAACACATGGCAATGTCAAAAATGCGATGGAACGGGAGTGGAAAAAAATTCAGTTTAAAATTATGGCAACAAATACCACATTTTTGAGACAGAAAAAATTGTTAAGACGTTAAAGAACTCAGTTCACTTGCAAATATCACGCATTCCGTGCGATTTTGCTGTACGTACTGTTTACTTTTAAGTAACAGACAGGCTGTTTACTTTTGAGTAAGAGACAGGAGGATAACTATGTAGAACAAAAACACTCCACAGGCTACCAGGACCATTATACTTCTTCATTCGATTTCTAGACAATTCACCATTTCCAGTTTTTAGGAGTATAAGATACTGACCGCACAGGCAAAGAAAGCAATCGTTGGGAGGTAACGCCCAATGGGCAGGCAACATACCTAACATACTGTTTATGCGCGTACTACCTTAACTCACCAAGGTTGAAGGGTGTCTGTCGGTGAAAGATCTGGCACTTATGATAGTCGAATAAATATTCAATAAATAACTTGTCCATGTTTATCTGTCGCACAACGGATAGCAGTAGAGCGCAAAATGGATGTTTGGAGGGAATATGTAAGCATGTGCTCTGGTAAAAATATCACGTATACTCAAGAACAGATGAACAAACTAATAAGGTAAACAACTAATATAGCCGGCCGAAGTGGCCGTGCGGTTAAAGGCGCTACAGTCTGGAACCGCAAGACCGCTACGGTCGCAGGTTCGAATCCTGCCTCGGGCATGGATGTTTGTGATGTCCTTAGGTTAGTTAGGTTTAACTAGTTCTAAGTTCTAGGGGACTAATGACCTCAGCAGTTGAGTCCCATAATGCTCAGAGCCATTTGAGCCAAACAACTAATAAATTGGTGATGGTTGCTGTCCTTCAAAACACTCTCTGCTAAGTTACAAAGTTATATTTACAACTGCGCCTTGCAGACCCCAGCACGATTTATCAATAATCATTAATTATGGAAGCGTCAGAGCAATCTTTGAAGGGCGACATTCACACACATACACTATGTGATGAAATGTGTCCGGACACACGCAAAAACATACGTTTTTCATATTAGGTTCATTGTGGTCCCATTCACTGCCAGATATTCCATATCAGCGACCTCAGTAGTCATTAGTCGTCGTGAGAGAGCAGAATGGGGCACTCTGCGGAACTCACGGACTACGAACGTGGTCAGGTGATTTGGTGTCACTTGTGTCATACGTCTATGTGCGACATTTCAGCACTCCTAAACATCCCTAGGGCCACTGTTTCCGATGTGATAGTGAAGTGGAAACGTGAAGGGACACGTACAGCACAAATGCGTACAGGCTGACCTCGTCTGTTGACTGCAGAGACGGCCGACAGTTGAAGAGGGCCGTGATGTGTAATAGGCAGACATCTATCCAGAGCATCACACAGGAATTCCAGACTGCATCAGGATCCACTGCAAGTAGTATGACAGGCGGGAGGTGAGAGAACTTGGATTTCATGGTCGAGCGGTGGCTCATAAGCCACACATCACGCCGGTAAATGCCAAACAACGCCTCGCTTGCGTAAGGAGTGTAAACATTGTACGACTGAACAGTGGAAAAACGTTATGTGGAGTGACGAATCATGGTACACAATATGGCAATCCGATGGCAGGGTGTGGGTATGGAGAATGCCCGGTGAACGTCATCTGGCAGCGTGTGTAGCGCCAACTGTAAAATTCGGAGGAGGTGGTGTTGTGGTGTGGTCGTGTTTATCATGAAGGGGCTTGTACCTCTTGCTGTTTTGCGTGGCACTATCGCAGCACAGGCCTACATTGATGTTTTAAGTACCTTCTTGCTTCCCACTGTTGAATAGCAATTCGGGGATGGCGATTGCATCTTTCAACACAATCGAGCACCTGTTCATAATGCACGGCCTGTGGCGGAGTGGCAACACGACAATAACATCCTTGTAATGGACTGGAGTGCACGGAGTCCTGACCTGAATCCTATAGAACACTTTTGGGATGTTTTGGAACACCGACTTCGTGCCTGGCTTCATCGACCGACAGCGATACCTCTCCTCAGTGCAGCACTCCGTGAAGAGTGGACTTTCATTATCCAAGAAACCTTCCACCATCTAATTGAACGTATGCCTGCGAGAGTGGAAGCGGTCATCAAGGCCAAGGATGGGCCAACGCCATACTGAATTCCAGCATTACCGATGGAGGGCGCTACAAACTTGTAAGTCATTTTCAGCAAGGTGTCCGGATACTTTTGATCACATAGTGTACCTTCCGTCTCAAGGTACAAAATGGTGCACGACTGCGAAGTATGGTTTAATCGTCCACTCGTGACGATACCAGTTTTAAAAATATACAGAATTTTAGTCATCACAAAACTCTGTAACTAAAGAATTTAAAATATCCTTGAAATAGATTCAATAAATTATACAGCACTTAAATATGCAGAGCTCGTAACAGTTACAAATGCTGCACAGAACACCACCTCACATCTGACAACAACATAAACGATGGAAAATGCCATAAACTTCTCATGGCAGTCTCTAGTGCGCGTTCCTTCATCTGATTCTAAAATTAGTCACTAGACTGAAACAACGAGCACGCAACAACATGTTTTCCTAAGTACACTATTCTCCAGGTAGAGCACTCCCCTCCTGATATTTGTCACCATAATCTTAAACAATGCCCGCATCTCGTGGTCGTGCGGTAGCGTTCTCGCTTCCCACGCCCGGGTTCCCGGGTTCGATTCCCGGCGGGGTCAGGGATTTTCTCTGCCTCGTGATGGCTGGGTGTTGTGTGCTGTCCTTAGGTTAGTTAGGTTTAATTAGTTCTAAGTTCTAGGCCACTGATGACCTCAGCAGTTGAGTCGCATAGTGCTCAGAGCCATTTGAACCATTTTAAACAATGTTCTGTCCACTCCTGTTCCATCTCATTTTTGATACTATCCTGTGTTATTTGCTTTTATGCTATTTTGTTCGGGTTCTGAGATTTTACCTCGTACTTTGTTTGCATTTAACACGTTGCCTGTTAATGTATTATAATATGTGAATATGTATATATAATATGTATTACAATATGTTAATGTATATAATCTGTTAAATCTTCTGAGATCACCAAATGTCTCACCTACTGCAGCAAAACCAACATTATCATTGTTAAGTAAAAGGTTGCAAAGTGGTGTCTTCCGGGCAAGATGTGGAAACATTTTTCTCTCATTAATCTGCCTGCCGAGTGTTACGTTAAAGATGCGAGAAGTAGACTTAGCGACTGACTGCGTATAATGCGTAGTTGAGAATCTGAGGATTGTGATAGCTACCGAAGCTGAGAAAGGAGTGTTCCCACTTCATCATGACGAACGCTGCACGGTATGTGGCGCTAGAAAATGCCTGCTGGCTCTTTATATATGCAAGACCAGCTACACAGACGAGCTCAAGCCTTTGACTTGAACACTGTGCGTCGTGAATTTTAATCATCCCACAAAAGCTGCTTCACGCAATATTTGTTTCGGTTAAGAATGCAGGTCTGTAGCTTAATCAGTTATTATAGAAAGGGTTTGATATAGCACTCTCTTTGGCGAAGAATGTAGCGTTGCATTTTTGTCGTCAGAGATTAAGCCTAGCTTTTATGTATTTAAAGCAAAAGAAATACTGTACTTGCATTGCAAAGTCTTCAGATAAAGTGTAGATGGTGCACGAACTGCGATTAAACAACGGCATTTACCTCTGTAGCAATCCAGCAGCGTCCTATAGTGTTTCCGTCTTACGTGTTTGCTGACTTCACACCGTCCGTTTTAATGAACTTCTGAAAACAAATAGGCCACCTGTCAACATACTCTCGTACATCCAGAATTGTTCTTGGGGCTGTTTAGATCTGAAACCGAACAGAGCCTCCCACGAGTGGTGAAAACTTCCATCCCGCTCTCCTAGATGCTACTTACAGACGTGGTATGCGGGACGTACCAAAGGTATGGGACGTAGATAATGTATCGGTCTTCAGTGATCGTGTTCACGTTAAAATGACTACAGATGCTACGATGATTCAGCAAGCTGATTTACTGTGTGGCATGGCGAGCCACTGTAACGATTGAAACTACTCATAAGATGAATTACAAAGTGCAAATGGAGCTCCCAAACAACAATAAACTAACATTCGAATCGCTTTTGAACATTGAAACGGATTCAACATTCAGAGCTAGATCCTCCACGTGCCAGATGGAAAATATTGTTATCTATTGATCCTGTCCCTTCATAGTACATAGGAAAGTACGTATAAATGCAACATCCGCAAATTTTTTTCATAACGTATCGTGTTTAACCATCTGTCAGTCAGACAGTAGCGAGAGGGTTACATTTGTATTTACCTACCTCGTGCTCAATAAATAATACAACACCACTAATGGTACACGATATGTGCACCGAATAACCAACACATAAATTAAATTAGTGACCTGTATCGATAAATTAACCGTATTATATGACACCTAAATTTTGCCTAGGGAGGTATCGTAGCTACAACTTCTCAAGGCCAGCAGTGTAAACCAAAATAACAAAATAATAAAGAAATATGAAAAAAATAAAAAATATAACACACAACCTTCCGTGGGCAGTGACCTCGACGTGATGGTGAGGCCTGTGTACTCTGAGGACACAATAGGCTTTAATGGACAGGTTCAACCATACCAAGTAGGTAGCCGTAGAGGAACCAGAGTAATGATGCCTATCTCAAGCAACATGGTTCGGAAGACAATAAAAAAACCATACCCAATCAGTTGTCACTCGAGTCAACAAAAATCTACATCATCTGCCAAGCTAAGGAAGTCTAATGTCAAAATTATGCTGGAGTTAAAGTTGGTAATCAGAACGATAAATGGTCTCATCATAGATCCAAAAGAGGCGAACTTGTCCTGGCTAGGAATGTAAAAGAATGAAATTAGATTTTCGACTTATGTGGCTGCTTCAAAGACATTTAAATCAAATCATTTTGACATATTCGCGATTTTTTACGAGTTGACCCTACTTTCTCAGAACAGTGAGCTCTCATAGAAGCAAGGTGATGGCACACCAGCATCTTTCAGTTTATAGGCTAAAGTCCCTGATTCTGTGCCCAAAAATCCAGAAAATTCGCCAGCCATAGTAAACTATAAAGAATATGATACTTCCGAAGAGCATGCATGTAATAACTACAAACGTTTGGGTGGATATAATTTCTGGGGGTGCCCTTGTTCTTGGAAGGGGAGGGGGACGCTAAAACATTTTTTTGATTTCTAGGTAGCGGTAAGTTCGATTTTTTTTCCCTGAAGGGCCGTGTCTTCCACAAACTCAGCACCGTTACATGTGTAGTGAATGGTGTAAGAACAAACACGTAAAGATTTATGTGATTCTAGAGAGTGGGATGAATCTTCAACAGGAAGTATCTAAGAGTGGGGATGCATGCATCCCAAACTTTGATGATACGTTGCGTCATACTGCACGACATGACAAATGCTATGTTGCATGACATGACGGCACGTGTCACGTTATACGACGCGACATCATGTGTCGTTACTTTACTTGAGACGGGACATTATGCTACATGACATTGGTACTAATACTAACAAGTAAATAAGCACGAATACGTCAAGATGTTTTGATTTAACAGTCTTTCAAGCAGCCACATAAGCTGAAAATCTAGTTCCCTTATTTTACATCTCTAACCCTGCCTACGACATATTTGCGTTTTTTTTGTGCTATGATAAGAGCATTTTTCATTCTGGTATAAATAAATGAAATATAACTTAGCACTGCCATAACTTTTTTATTCACTAAACAGCTTCCCAACCTATATTATACAATTCATAGATTATTCGACAAGCCAGTAAGGGAAGACTAGAGTGCTGTTCACGTCTTGTACAATCTTTTTTGAAAAAAAAAAAAAAAAAAGCTTTTATATTTCCGTAGGAGATAATATAGGTCAAAATTAGAAAAAAAAGTTCCTGTAATGATATGGAACCTAATACCTGTTGAAATAAGGGCCAGCCTCCTCTCATCCCCATGTACCTGTTACGTAGACGTGGATACCATGGCAGTGCAACATGTGAGTACCACAAATCCTGTCACAGCCTTCGGCCCTTCTTCGCAGTGAGTCGCGCGCTCTTTTGAAATACACCTGGCTCCATTCGGACTCTGTCACATACATTGGTCAAACGCTCCTTTAACAGTGTGAGTGGTTGAGCGTACACCAATGTCCACTTACAAATCGAACGGATTCGGATCTGGATAACGAGCAAGCCATGCTACCAGAATTCCTCGACCAAGCCATCGCCCACGGAACGTTGTAATCAGATACCAATGCACATGTAGAAAAGCTGGTAATGCGCCGTCGTGCGTAAACTGCAGACATTGTCTTTTTGCCAGCAATAGTCTCCTTCAAATTACAACCATTTAAACGTGCGCAGTGAACCGAAAAAGTAGGGCGGCCAACATCACCGAATACTACACGGTACTCGTCACAAGTAAGACGGCACATACATCATCAACAGGTATTGGTTTCCGGATATATCTTTATAGGTACTTTCTTCTAGTTTTGACTAATATTACCCCCTGCAGGAATGTCTTCCGTCAATTAATAGTCACGTCCCGTTTTGACTTAAAGATGCAGAATCAACCGATCATCAACTGTCTTGTCTATTAATGAATATCATTACAGCATTTCATCTCACTCGTGTCCTTGGATACTTTTCCGCTCAGCAACAGAAACAAACCTTTCCACCGAAAACGGTACCTCGTTTTCTTACACTTCAGACTGCCCCAGACGATCTCTCAGCATCACTAACTGAGACTTCATTTGTTGCAAAATGAAAAGCGCCTTCATTGTTCTGTAACATAATCGTACAAATTCTAACAGTAATAATGCTGATTCCAGGTGGCCAGTTTTTATCTCTTTATTCTGAGGCCAGCGCCGCTTCCAGTGCACGCGAGTACTGAATACACTTTTTTCAGCAGATCGCAAGCAGTCTGCACAACAATGAAGGTACGCCCACCTCCCACACATTTATGTATTATGCTGTTGCTGTTGTCTTCAGTTCGAAGACTACTTTGATACAGCTCTCCATGATACTCTATCCTGTGCAAACCTCAAACCTCATCATCTCCGAATAACTACTTCTGAATCTGCTTACTGTATTCATATCCTGGTCTCCCTCTACGATCTTTAACCCCACACATACATCCAGTACTATATTAGTGATCCTCTGATGTCTCAGAGGTGTCCTATCACCTATCCCTTCTTCTAGTCAGGTTGCGCCACAAATTTGCATTATCCCCAATTGTATTCAGTACCTCCTCGTTATTTATGTGGTCTACACATTCAATCTTCATCATTCTTGTGTAGCACGAAATTTCAGAATCTCCTATTGTCTTCTTGTCTAAACCGTTTATCGTCCATGTTTCACTTACATATATGGCTATACTCCATACAAATACGGTCAGAAAAGAATTCCTAACACTTACATCTGTAATCAATGTTAACAAATTTCTCTTCTACAGAAACGTTTTCCTTGCCATTGCCAGTCTACATTTTATATCCTCTCCACTTCGGCCATCATCAGTTTTTTTCTCCCAAATAATAAAAACTCATCTACCACTTAAATGTCTCATTTCCTGATCTAATACCCTCAGCATCACATGATTTAATTCCGCTACATTCCATCATTCTTCAATGTCATCGGCATATCTCCCTAGACTTTCATTCCTATACCAAATTTTCCTTTGGTTTCCTTTACTGCTTGTTCAGTGTACATTCTGAATAACATCGAGCATAGGCTACAACCCTGTCTCACTCCTTTCTCAACTACTGCTTCCTTTCCACGGCCCTCGACTTTTATAACTACCGTCTGGTTTCCATAAAAGTTGTAAATATCCTTTCCCTCCCAGTATTTTACCCCTGGTACTTTCAGAATTTCAAAGAGAGTACTCCTGTCAACATTATCAAAAACTTTCTTTACGTCGACAAATGCTACAAAGCTGTCTTCTAAAATAAGCGGAAGGGTCAGTATTGTAACGCGTGTGCCTTGATTTCTCCGGAATCGAAAATGATCCTCCCCGAGGTCAGCTTCTATCAGCTTTTTTCGTTCGTCTGTAAAGAATTCGTGTTTTGCAACCATAACTTCTTAAACTGACAGTTAGGAAATATTCACATCTGTCACCACCTACTTTCTTTGGTACTGGAATTATTATATTCTTGCTGAAATCTGAGAGTATTTCGCCTGTCTCATACATCTTACACAACCTACGGAAAAGTTCTGTGATAGCTGGCTCTCCCACGGCTATCAGTAGTTCAGACGGAATGTCGTTTACTCCTGGGTTTTTGTTTCGACTTAGATCTTCGAGTGCTCTGCCAAATTATTCTCGCAGTATTATGTCTCCTCATCTTCATCTACTTTGCCTTCTGTTTCTATATATTTATAAAATATTGCCTGAAAATTCGTTTCCCTTGCGTAGACTCGTCATATACTCTTTCCACCTTTCAGCTTTCCTTTCTCAGCTTAGGACTGGTTTTCAATCTTAGTTATTGATTTTCATGCAGCTGTTTCTTTTTTCGCCAATTTTCCTGTAAGCGGTATCTATACTTCCCTTGGTGATAAATGCTTCTGAATCCTTACTTTTCCCCTCTAACCATTCCTGCTTAGCCATTTTCCACATCCTGTCAATCTCACTTTTTAAACTTTTGTACTTCCTTTCACCTGCCTCATTTGTTGCATTTTTATATTTTCTCCTTTGATCAATTAAAATCAATATCTCTTATGTTATACTACGATTACCACTAGGTCTTGTCTCTTTACCTAGTTGATCCTCAGCTGCCTACACTATTTCGACTCTCACAACTACCCATTTGTCTTCTACTGTGTTCCTTTCCCGTGTTCTGCTCATCCGTTGCCTAGCGCTCACTCTGAAACTCTCAACAACGTCTGGTTCTTTCCACGTATCCAGGTTACCTATTTCTAATTTATTCAGTTTTACTCTACTATTCTTAACCAATAAATTGTGTCAGTCCACATCTGGCCCTGTATATGTATTATAGTTTTAAATCTGATTCCGAAATCTCTGTCCTGCCATTATATAATTAATGTGAAACCTTCCAGTGCCTCCAGGTCTCTAGGTCTCTTCCACGTAAACAACCTTCTTTTATGACTCTTAAACAAAGTGTTAGCGATGATTAAATTATGCTCTGTGCCAAATTCTACCACGCAGCTTCCTCTTGCATTCCCTTCCCCGGGCCATATTCAGGTACAGTACTCTCTTCTCTTCCTTTTCCTACTGTCGAATTTAAGTACGCCATCATAACCAGATTTTTGTCTCCCTTAACTGTCTGAATAATTTAATTTATCTCAACATACATTTCTTTAATCTCTTTATCATCTGCGGAGATAGTTAGCATATATCACAATGTGGTGGGTGTTGGATTTGTTGTGTCTAGCTCGGCTATAAAAATGCTTTTACGCTGTTCATAGTAGCTTACCCGCATTCCTGTTTCCTTATTCATTATTGTACCTACTCCTGCATTTTTTGATTTTGTACATACAACGCTGTAGTCACATGACTAGAAGTACTGTTCCTGAACTTGACTAATTACCACTAAACCTAACTTCAGTCCTTTCCCTTTCTAACTTTTGTGCCCAATTAAGGGACCTAACATGATCTGTAGATCGCCAGCTTCGTTTCTCCTGATGACGTCCTCCTGAGTAATTCCCTCCTGGAGATCCGGATTGGGGAATATTTTACATCTGGAATATTTTACACTGGAGTGTGTTATCGCTTAACTATACAGTAGAGCTGCATGCCCTCGGGAAAAATTACGGGTGTGGTTTCCCCTTGCTTTCAGCCGTTCCCAGTACCAGCACAGCAAGACAGTTTTGATGAAGTTACAAGGCAAGATCAGTCAGTCATCCAGACTTGCCCCTGCAGTTTCTGGAAAGACTGCTGCCCCTTTTCAGGAACCCCACGTTTGTCTGCCCTCTCAACAGATTCCTCTCCATTGTGGTTGAACCTACGGTACGGCCATTTGTATCGCTGAGGTATGCAAGCCTCTCCGCCACAAGCGAGGTGCAAGGGAGGAAGTGGGGGGGGGGGGGGGGGGGGTGTACTATACCAGTACAATTACCAAAAAAAATTATAAGAAAGTAAATCGAGACTGGCACTGTGCCATACTTCATAATGCACTTGAGATAGTGCGACACAAATCCGTAAAGATTTCACAAACGATTCCTATATTTTCTTCTTGGACCATCACAGTGTTGTGCACTTACCCGACCGGAAGGCCTAGTTTGTCAGTACGCCGCTTCTGGGATTGGGCAAGCGCGCAGGCCCCGGATCTAATCCATCCAGTGGCTAAAAGACGAGGACCAGTGTACCGCCCAGAGTGGATGTGGTTTTTAGGCTGTTTCCCACATCTCACTAGGTGTATCCCGGGCTGGTAACCACACCTAGCCCCAGTTACACGATTCGCAAATGTTTCGAAAACTTTCGTGTTTCGGGTAATACTACATGCAGACAGTTGGGTTACACAAATTCCCGGAGAGGACAGGTGTGGCGACAGTAGGAGCATCCGGCCACCTTCTGAAATTAACATTGACAAAATCCGATACTGGCCACGCCGCATCTGTTTAGGTACGGGATAAATTGCGAAAGAAATACAAGTTAGCTACGTGATAAATGACGAAAGGAAAAGAAGAGGAGGAAAGTATTCTGTCATTTCTGCATCAACAGATTCAAGAAATTATATTCTGTCGATGTTGTCTCTTGCACAATCCTGGACATTTAAACTCCCAGGATTGGGCGTGTGTGTTCCGATACTAACACTCCTGCAATACTTTGTGGCACAGAGTCATCGTTTTATCCCTCTGCATTCAGATATCGTTAGACTGAACGACAGGGCTGCTACGTTATGGAAGTTGTTACAGTTACGAACAAATGGAACAATTCGGTTTTCGGCGTTGGCAATGGCGAGAGGGAACCGTGCAGACGTACCCCTGAGGCCACCGAGTTGTCTGAAGGCGCGAGACAATAGAACGCGCGGATTGGACGCCAAAAAGTTGGCAAATTGGCTTCTCGCTCCACTGTCAGCGGCAGCCGCCGCCGCCAAGTCTGCAGCGCGCCGGCTGGGACCAGGTGGGGCGGTGGGGGCGGCGGGGGCGGCTGCCGGAACAAACAAAGCCTCCGCCGCCGGCGCTCGCCTCGGCTGTCGGGTCGTCGTCTGTCTTGCAGAGGCGCCTGTCACAGGGCCACTTGGCCTGGTGCTGGTATCGTGTACCAATATCGTCTGCACAACACCACATCACACCACCACATCATTTATTTATTACTTCTCTTCAAATCACATTAATCATGGAATGGAAACACACAGCAACAGAACGTACCAGCGTGACTTCACACACTTTGTTACAGGAAATGTTCAAAATGTCCTCCGTTAGCGAGGATACATGCATCCACCCTCCGTCGCATGGAATCCCTGATGCGCTGATACAGCCCTGGAGAATGGCGTATTGTATCGCAGCCGTCCACAATACGAGCGCGAAGACTCTCTACATTTGGTACCGGGGTTGCGTAGACAAGAGCTTTCAAAAGCCCCCATAAATGAACGTCAAGAGGGTTGAGGTCAGGAGAGTGTGGAGGCCATGGTATTGGTCCGCCTCTACCAATCCATCGGTCACCGAATCTGTTGTTGAGAAGCGTACGAACACTTCGACTGAAATGTGCAAGAGCTCCATCGTGCATGAACCACATGTTGTGTCGTACTTGTAAAGACACATGTTCTAGCAGCACAGGTAGAGTATCCCGTACGAAATCGTGATAACGTGCTCCATTGAGCGTAGGTGGAAGAGTATGGGGCCCAATCAAGACATCACCAACAATGCCTGCCCAAACGTTCACAGAAAATCTGTGTTGATGACGTGATTGCACAATTGCGTGCGGATTCTCCTCAGCCCACACATGTTGATTGTGAAAATTTACAATTTGATCACGTTGGAATGAAGCCTCATCCGTAAAGAGAACATTTGCCCTGAAATGAGGATTGACACATTGTTGGATGAACCACTCGCAGAAGTGTACCCGTGGAGGCCAATCAGCTGCTGATAGTGCCTGCACACGCTGTACGTGGTACGGAAACAACTGGTTCTCCCATAGCACTCTACATACAGTGACGTGGCCAACGTTACCTTGTACAGCAGCAACTTCTCTGACGCTGACATTAGGGTTATCGTCAACTGCACGAAGAATTGCCTCGTCCATTGCAGGTGTCCTCGTCGTTCTAGGTCTTCCCCAGTCGCGAGTCATAGGCTGGAATGTTCCGTGCTCCCTAAGACGCCTATCAATTGCTTGGAACGTCTTCCTGTCGGGACACCTTCGTTCTGGAACTCTGTCTCGATACAAACGTACCGCGCCACGGCTATTGCCCCGTGCTAATCCATACATCAAATGGGCATCTGCCAACTCCGCATTTGTAAACATTGCACTGACTGCAAAACCACGTTCGTGATGAACACTAACCTGTTGATGCTACGTACTGATGTGCTTGATGCTAGTACTGTAGAGCAATGAGTCGCATGTCAACACAAGCACCGAAGTCAACATTACCTTCCTTCAATTGGGCCAACTGGCGTTGAATCGAGGAAGTACAGTACATACTGACGAAACTAAAATGAGCTCTAACATGGAAATTAAGCGTTTCCGGACACATGTCCGCATAACATCTTTTCTTTATTTGTGTGTGAGGAATGTTTCCTGAAAGTTTGGCCGTACCTTTTGTTGTGTCTAGACAAGACAGCCTAGACACAATGAGAGGAAGCCGAAAGGCACGCGCTAAGCTAAAGCAGGGTGTGTGAGGTCTGAAACAGGATACGTTATGAATGCTATAAAGAAAAGTACGTAACTTCTGCAATACTTAACTTTAATCCATCCTTTTGGTACATCTGGAGATTGTGGCGATACAAGTGAGACTCTTTAGATACATGCAATGTTACTAATGGCCCCTTGCTAGGTCGTAGCCATTGACTTAGCTGAAGGCTATTCTAACTATCTGCTCGGCAAAGGAGCGAGGCTTCGTCAGTGTAGTCGCTAGCAAAGTCGTCCGTACAACTGGGGCGAGTGCTAGTCCGTATCTCGAGACCTGCCTTGTGGTGGCGCTCGGTCTGCGATCACACAGTGGCGACACGCGGGTCCGACATGTACTAATGGACCGCGGCCGATTTAAAGCTACCACCTAGCAAGTGTGGTGTCTGGCGGTGACACCACACCTTTTTGTAACACCCTGTGTAACAGTGGTTCCCAATCAGGGGGTAATTACCCCCTGAGCGGTAAAATTTTCTGACGAGTACAAACTAAACGATTTGGTTCTCTTTCAGTCACGAAACTAAATTATTTTCGAAACATCATTACTATTATTATAATTTTGTAAGATTGTAATATTGATTATATAAGTTATCATTAAATACAGTTCGTCAATTAGTAGTATTAATGCATTGGAGGTTACAGGTTCCTCACATAGCCCACCAGCTGTACACGTACGATGTGATTTGTCCTGTGCATTTCTGATGATAAAAGTGAGACATATACGGTAGCAAATGCTAAATATTTCAAGAAAATGTCTTCTCCAAGTTGTAGATAGTATCTACAGTAATTCAGAAATTGCTTCATTTCTCGCTTCGAAACAGATACATGAATTAATTGACAGCACGACACAGAAGTAACTATACAGCGAATGCTATAGTGTTGTATACAGTATTATTATTATTATTACTATTAGTGGCTGTTGTCAGACGCAAAGCATTAACAGTCAGAAGTCTTCTAATTCCTGCCAGTTCGGAAGTAAGAAGTGTAGCAATCAAGTGATTTACGTACAGTAAGTAACATGCACACATTTTAACTTGGTAGATTTTAAATGGGGTTACAGCGTGCAGGTCAAGCAAGTGCCACAATGGAGAGGAGTGATGCAGGGGATGTATGTTTCTAACAAGTGTTTAGTCACACTTTGGACAGTTAGCTTTCTTATCTGAGGAGGAGTTGTGAGTAGCACTTGAGATGCACCACGAATTCATTCCTTATTCAAACACACACACACATAGTAATTCATCTTTTCTCATTTTAAAATTAAAAGTGTTGCAAGATAAGTCTCTCACTCTGTATTTGAGTTTGGTGCTAAGGTTGGCGATAAATTGCGTCAGGCGGTAGGGAGAGGGGGTTGTGCAACAGACAGCAGGGGTAGGGAAGCAGCAGAGTGCAGGTAACAGCCAATGTCTGATTGCACTCGAGGGTAATGGTCTAAGAAAGGTTGCGTACCACTGGTCTATAGCCACAAAGAAACGTCCTAGTTGGCGCACACTACCTGATCAAAACTGCCCAGACACTAGAGATCAGAAACGGAGCGAGTACGACTCTAATGTTGCGGGTTGTATACTTTACAAATTAAGGCGCTGCTGTTACGTCGCGCGCTATCCTGCCTTGCTTCCTTCCCGCGGTAGTTCCGCGGTCATAACAGTCCGAGAACTGTGGCGGCGCAGTCGTTTCATACACACCAACCTGTTCTCTGTTACTAAAGCGTGCAGGAGTTTAAGGACAGTCGTGACTTAGTAACTAAGAAAATTGAGTGAACGATCTTGCTGTTGTAAAGCGACACCGACACAGTGAAATGACCGATTGTCGAGATTAGATAGCCTTTAACAAAGCTGTGTTTTGTGAGACTGTGGAATGTGTAATGAAAACTGAGTATGCAGTGCTTACAGTTACAAAAGTTTTACATTGGAGGAGGAGTCACGTCCGGAATAAGTTCCGTGTTATAGTCCACGCATTAGACAAAAAACTATACAAACTTCATCCAGTGCAAACAAAGTGGAAGTATTCTTGTTTACTGCGCATTTCACATGAGAAAACATATGTGTTCCATCAAACGAAAACTGGGCGCAGAACAACGTCACTACACTGTTACGGCCGTGCAAGCAAATAGCACACTGTATCTGCATTATTTCAGTCATGGCAATTTGCATTTATCGGCTACATCTACATCCACGTAGGAATTCCGCAAGCCACCTTGCAGTGCGTGGCGGAGAGTACCCTGTAGCAGTACTTGTCATTTCCCCCCCTGTTCCACTTGCAAACAGAGCGAGGGAAAAGCGACTATCTATATGTCTCCGTATGAGCCCAAAGTTCTCGTATCTTATCTTCATGGTCCTTACGAGCAATGTATGTTGGCGGCAGTGGAATCGTTCGGTAGTCTGCTTCAAATGCCGATTCTCTAAACTTTTCAATAGCGTTTCTGGAAAATAACGTTGCCTTCCCTAAAGGGATTCCCATTTCAGCTCCCGAAGCATCTCCGTAGCACTTACGTGTTGTTGGAACCTACAGGTAACAAATCTAACAGCCCCCTCTCAATTATTTCGATGTCTTCCTTTAATCCGACCTGGTATGGACCTCAAACACTCGAGTAGCATTCAAGAATAGGTCGCACAAGCGTCCTATAAGCGGTCTCCTTTACAAATGAACCACACTTTCCTAAAATTCTCCCAATAAACCGAAGTCGACCATTCACCTTCCCTATCCAGTTTTTACATGCTAGTTCCACCTCGTACCGTGTTGCAGCGTTACGACCAGATATTTAAGAGACTTCAGTGTGTCAAGCAGGACACTAATGATACTGTATCCGGATATTACAAGTGTAATATCCAGCGCACTCGTCTACTATAGGATGCCTAGGAAGCTATTTTCTCGGATCGCTGAACAACAGTTCAAACAAATCGTATTAATGGAGTTTACTACACTAAGTTAAATTGACAATACTTTGCGTATTCACAAAAGTGGCGACATGCAAAAAATCAATGTTCTTTCGTGCATACAATTCCAATGCAAGCAAAATTATACAGTTCATAAGTCACTGCTGTAGCGTTGTATGACGGCTCGTCATCCAAGTCCGCAGCTCGTGGTCTAGCGGTCGTGTTCTCGCTTCCCGGGCGCGGGGTCCCCGGTTCGATTCCCGGCAGGGTCAGGGATTTTCACCTGCCTCGAGATGACTGGGTGTTTGTGTTGATATCATCAGTTCATCATCATTCATGAAAGTGGCGAGACTGGACTGAGCGAGGGTTGGGCATTTGTCGGGGCGCCGATAACCGCACAGTTGAGCGCCCCACGAACATCATCACCGTCATACGAAGCCCGCGGCTAGGCGGTGCGCTGCTTATACGAGGTGCGACAATAAAGTAATGAGATTGATTTTCTTTGCAAGATGTGTCAACCCTGCAGGCTTGCGTGGGCACAATATCTTTGATCTTGGTCTATAAGTTGCTTCTAGTCCAAGCGGCACATGGATGCAACTGCTCAGTCGTGAGTTGTGTTGTAATAAGTTAACAAGTGTTTGTGTCTCTCGTCACAGAAATGGAACCGCATAATATTGCGCAACGGTATGCCATTTCTTTTTGCGTTAAATTGGGGGAAAACGTGAGGACAACTTACGGTAAGCTTCAGAAAGCTTTTGAAGAGGAGGGTATGCCAAGAGCTCAAGAGTTTCGTTGGCATAAAATGTTTAGGGAAGGCAGAACGAATGTTGAAGATGAAGACTGCAGTGGACGACCATCAACCTCACGGACGGATGTCAACTTAGCCGGGGTGCATGAACTCGTACGATCTGATCGAAGACTGTGCGTGAAAATGATTGCAGAAAAACTGAACATCAATCGAGAAACTGTTCGTCTAATAATAACTGAAGATCTTGGTATGAGGAAGAGTTGTGCAAAAATGGTCCCCAAAAATCTCACACCATAACAGCGAGAAACACGGAAAAATGTGCCAGCCGATCTGTTAGAGCAAACGGAAATAAATCCAGAATTGTTGAGCTGTGTTATCACTGGTGATGAAAGTTGGTTTTTTCAGTACGATCCAAAGACAAAACGCCAAAGTTCGGAATGGTGCTCAAAGGGATCACCCAGACCAAAAAAAGCTCGCATGTCAAAGACAAAAGTGAAGTGCATGCTTGTGTGATTCTTTGATTCCAAGAGAATTGTTCATAAAGAGTGGGTGCCTCCTGGACAAACAGTTAACCAATATTACTACAAAGAAATTTTAGAAAGACTTCGTAAAAAGAATTCTTCGTGTCCATGCCAACATTGCTGATAATTGGATTCTGCAACACGATAATACGCCATCCCATACTGCTCTGTCAGTACAGCAATTTTTAACCTCAAAACAAACTTCAGTACTACCACAGCCACTTTATTCACCAGATATGCTTCGTGCGACTTTTTTCTATTTCCAAGAGTCAAAACGGCGGTCAAGGGACACAATTTTCAAAGACGTCCAAAAAGCTGTGACGAGGGTCTTGGAGGATATTACAGAAAATGAGTTCCGGAAATGTTACCATCAATGGCAGAAGCGCTGGAAAAAGTGTGTGCAATCGAAGGGAAGTACTTTGAAGGAGACAACGCTAAACTTGACTAAAACGGTAAGCAACATTTTTTTCACGTCAGTCTCATTACTTTATTGTCGCACCTCGTATTCTCTTGGCCTAGATGCCGCTACTTTCGTGATGTCGTCCTAGTCAGCGAACTATTGGCTGTCGTCGTCTCACAGCCTTCTCTTCATCGTCGTTCCGGCGCTTGTCGTTTCGCAGGAACAATAGGTTTGTTCTTCCTACTCATCTGCATTAACTTACATTTTTCCACATTTAGGGCTAGCTGCCATTCATCACACCAACTGGAAAATTTGTATAAGTAAGCTTGCTAACAGCAAGTTTTGTAGTTTCTCACCTATTTCTACAATTTTTTTCAGCCGGCCGGTGTGGCCGTGCGGTTCTAGGCGCTTCAGTCTGGAACCGCGTGACCGATACGGTCGCAGGTTCGAATCCTGCCTCGGGCATGGATGTGTGTGATGTCCTAAGGTTAGTTAGGTTTAAGTAGTTCTAAGTTCAAGGGGACTGATGACCACAGATGTTCAGTCCCATTGTGCTCAGAGCCATTTTTGTAACTTTTTTCGAAGACTCTTATAAATGTATTTTAATAACTAATCTCCATTTAGAGTTTGTGCTTCATCCTCGTATCATCTTGTATTGTTGTCACTGACACGTTAACGCCTCTAAAGTGTATGTATGTCATGTAATTGTTAGACATCCTCGGAATATGTATTAAATATTAAAATAAATTTACAGTTGTCCTCACAAAATTACAAACAGAGCCCCTCTGCTATTCTATTGGTACGTAATAACCATCATGGCCGACGGTTTCTTACGTAAGAGCAATGCATCCACACCTCAGTTATATTTGCGAACTCGTGTATTCGCTCTTCTTTCTATGCGGCTCGAGACCACCTGTCCCCGACAACAGACTCAAGTGACGAGTTTTCAGTTAAATGGCCAGCGTCCCAGTAAACAGACGGGGATTCCGGAGCTGACGTCATAGGTGTCGCTGGAGAGTTTAAAGCGAGTACACGGAGGTCATTGCTCGTCTCTGAAGGACAACCGTACGTAATGCCGAACTGACCACGTGATGTCATGGGCCTAAAAGGAACCCGAGAGTACTGCTTAGTTGGTAGAGAAGCCGTAACAGTAGAACGAGTCGTTCGGGAAAGCTCACACCCAAACGTCCAGACATCAGATACTCAGATCGGCACAAAATGTTGTGTGTCGACAGGGTATCAACCAAAACACCGATTTAGTTTGTGCTGTGTGCTGTTGTCCAATAGAATATGCGTAAACGGTAATTAAAAGTTGAGCCGAGTGTGGCTCGCGTTCATGCCGTTTGTTTTTTGGCATTTTGTCACATCGAGTGGCGTATTTTTTCTTCCTTACTCATAGGCGTAACGAAGTTGCTTACTTGCCTCCCTGAGTGACAGCAGCAGCGCTTATCCATAATAATACTGTCGTACTATCTTTGGTGTGACCACTAGTATTTGCGGGTGGTGGTCGTGGTGGTGGTTGCGGGCGCGAGGCCAGGTCGCGACCGTTGGCGGCGTGCACGCGCTGTCATATCGTGCGGCGCTAGCTGCGAGAGCGACAAAGTTCGTTCCCCACCGAATCTGGACGCTGAAGTTGAGTGATCAGTTAAACTGTTATGAAACCTCAACTGCTGTGACATCTCTTCGTTCATTTGCGGGTTGTTGCTCCCTGGGCCGTTCGGGCTAGCAGCAACGTATGATGTGTTGGGGTCGGCGAAATCTTGCAGCCGTTTTCCTATATTGTGATTAATTATTAAATTGACTGTTACTTGCCAGTGAAGTGCACCAGCGATATTTTCTGCCCTGTGGCCGTTAACGCCCCAGTTACCTGCCCTAGTCGTTAGTTTTCCGACAGTGTGCCTTTCCTCGTCGTGTTGATGCTGTCTGGCATGGCGTGTAGTTCGACAGCCTTTTAAGTTGTTTGGTTCATATTTTGCTTAGAGTGGTTATTGTTCCATTGGCTGTTTTTAGACGCCAATTTCTGAAGACGTAGTGCTCTTCATATCCTCGCCCTCGGCCTATATTTTCCATCGTTGTGCCGTTGGTCGGACGGAAAGTAATTGGTTAAATTGTTGGTCGGACCTTGGGCCGTCCCTAGTTTGGGTTGCCATCCGATGATTTAACTTCAGTTCTTGGCTGCCTGTCTCACCTCACCTTACATTTGAGCTACCTTCACAGGCCGACCCTTGGAACACTTCTGAGCACAACTTGTTCTGTCTGTTTTAGATTACGATTTTCATTTTAGTTTGAAGTATTGTGCAAGGCCTGCGGCCGTGTATTAATTCAGTTCTTTCTAAATTTTACATAAAGGCCTTCAGCCGTGTTAAATTAAAATTTTAAAGACTGATTTTATTTTTTTTTTAAATTTTCTTAAAATTTGTTCTATCTGAAATTGTTTGCAATCCAAGCTCGAAGCCGTTAGTTGTTCGTTCGATGTGTTACGTGTGACCTTCAGCCGAGGATTTACGTGAACCTCTTTTAATAAGGCCTTCAGCCGTGTGTATTCTTTAAAGGAAAAATTTTTTATAAGAAGGAACGGTTTTATGTTAAATTGTTTGTCTGACTTGTTGTTCAGGCCTTCAGCCGTTATTTCAAATTTGTTTCTCGCCTTCAGCCGTGCAATAAGTTAATATTTCTTTAATTAGGCGTTCTCGCTTCCCACGCCCGGGTTCCCGGGTTCGATTCCCGGCGGGGTCAGGGATTTTCTCTGCCTCGTGATGACTGGGTGTTGTGTGATGTTCTTAGGTTGGTTAGGTTTAAGTAGTTCTAAGTTCTATGGGACTGGTGACCATAGATGTTAAGTCCCATAGTGGTCAGAGCCATTTGAACTTTAATTAGGCTTTCGGCCGTTCTGTTGTAAGTTTAAAAGAAATTTCTTGGTTAGAAAAATTATTTATTATGTGTTTTAATCATAGTTGTCCTTCAAACGTGTAGTGGAGGTCTTCAGCCTCTAATTGTTTTCAATTGCATGTTTTTTTTTAATTTTTACCTTCTATTTTTAATTGCTTTTGATTTCTGAGCCAGGCCTCCAGCTGTTCTTGTTTTTGGTGTGGTTTTGGGCCTTCAGCCCAGAAAGCATCTCAAGTTTTCCTTAACTAGGGCTTCAGCCGTATTGTCTAATTGTGATCTTTTAAAGCAATGTGTAAATAAGTGGTTCTTAGAAAAATAAACTTGTGTGTTTGATTGCGCAACTCACAGTAACGGTTTACGGCGCCATCTACAATCGTAACCTTATCCTGTGCGCTCTCTGAGTACCTACCAACCAGGTTTCAAAAGTAACACCAGGAATACGTAGTATAGGCAGACCACATCTGTAAGCTCTGACTGTGAAGAATTCTAGCGTCACGGTAGATGAATTAGTTGACCGTTAGATTGTCGTGCTAATGGGAGCACATTTTTCTGACATGTAAAAGGACGCTTCGGAGTTTATAGCAATGTTCTTATGACAGTCTGCTTTCGTTTCGTTAGATGAAACTAGCAAACCTATAACGTACATTTTTATAGATAACACCACACGTATCTATATAAATGTGCTCTATAGCTCTATAGCTCTTAAAAAAATCGCATGAAATCAGCTGAAGAAATCGCTTGTGAGTTCCAAAGTGTTACCAGTAATCCTACTACAACAGTGACTGAGCGTAGAGAGTTAAAACAAAGTGGGGCACCACGGTAGACAAGCTACTGGTAAGCCACACATTTCTGTAGTGAATGCTAGACGACGGTTGAGGTGGCGTAAAGAGCGACGCCTCTGGCCAGCCACAGGGTAGTGAACGAGTGATCTGGAATGAAGGGTTGTGTTCGGCAAATGCCTGTCATCGTCTATGGTGCAATTACGAGGATGGCCTGTTACAGTAGGGGGTATTTTTCGTGACCTTAAAAAACAATAAGGGATCTGTAGAAGATCAGATCCATGCGGAACTTTTAAAATATGGTCCTGAAACACTGTGGAAAGCAATACGTAAAATAATACTGGTAGGAAGAGAGCACGCCAATGGAGCTGAAAACGGCTATAAGGCACCCCATACATAAAGAGGAAGATAAATTAAACTGCCAGAACCGTCGAGGAATCTCCCTTCTAAATACTACATACAATGTTTTCTCCAAGAGCCAACTAAGAGGCGCACTCCCCATGTGGAAGAGGCAATTAGAGACTATCAGAGTGGCTTTAGAAGAAATGGGTCAACAACCGACCAGATATTCATATTGCGCATTCTATTTGAAAAATGTTATGGACATCAAATAGACATACACTAGCTTTATATCGAATTTAAAAAGAGCATCTGATAGCATCTCAAGAGTGGCATTGCGAAATGTAATGGAAGAGGCTGTAATACATAACAATCTCGTCAAACTCTCTATGATGACCCTCAGTGAAACCAACTGTAAAGTAGAAGCACAGGGCCAAATCTCCAGAGACGTGAAAGTGAAGAAAAGACTGAGACAGGGTGGCAATATCTTTTCACTGCTATTCCACGTCTTCTTAGAAAAAAGTCATAAGTCAGATAGATTTAAACAGAGGAGGACCCATTTTTAATCGTTTACTGCAGTACCTAGCGTACGCAGACGATGTTTATGGTACCGGCAAGACACTAACAATGCCTTCTCTGAGCTATAGCAATGGAGATACTATCGAAGACAGTGCTGCCAAAGCAGAGTTACTGAACACACCCTTCCGAAATTCATTCACCAAAGAAGACGAAGTAAACACTCCAGAATTCGAGTCAAGAACAGCCGCCAACATGAGTAACGTAGAGCTAAATAAACTCGGAGTAGTGAAGCAACGTAAATCAATAAACGCAAGTCTTCTGCTCCAGACAGAATACCAATTAGGTTCCTTTCGGAGTATGCTGATACAACAGCTCCATACTTAACAATCACATACAACAGTTCGCTCAACGAAAAATCTGTACACGAAGGCTGCAAAGCTGCACAGGTCACACCAATATTCAAGAAAGGTAGTTGCAGTAATCCACTAAATTACAGGCCAGTATCATTAACGTCGACATACAGCAGGATTTTGGAACATATATTGTGTTCGAACATTATAAACTACCTCCAGGAAAACGGTCTATTCGTACACAGTCAACATGGATTTAGAAAACATCGTTCTTGTGAAATACAACTAGCTCTTTATTCGCACGAATGGTTGAGTGCTATTGACAAGGGATTTAAAATTGATTTCGTATTTCTGGATTTCCTGAGGGCTTTTAACTCTGTACCACACAAGCAGCTTATAGTGAAATTGCGTGCCTATGGAATATCGTCTCGGCTATGTGACTGGATTTGTGATTTCATGTCAGATAGGTCACAGTTCGTAGTAATTGACGGAAAGTCATCGAGTAAAACAGAAGTGATTTCTGGCTTTCAAAAAATGGTTCAAATGGCTCTGAGCACTATGGGACTTAACATCTGAGGTCATCAGTCCCCTAGAACTTAGAACTACTTAAACCTAACTAACCTAAGGACATCACACACATCCATCCCCGAGGCAGGATTCGAACCTGCGACCATAGCAGTCGCGCGGTTCCGGACGGAAGCGCCTAGAACCGCTCGGCCACCGTGGCCGGCTATAGGGCCTTTGCTGTTCCTTATATCTATAAACTATTTGGGAGACAATCTGAGTAGCCGCCTTCGGTTGTTTGCAGATGACGCTGTCGTCTATCGACTAGTAAATTCATCAGAAGGTCAAAAGCAATTGCAATACGATTTAGAAAAGATATCTGTATGGTGCGAAGACTGGCAGTTGACCCTAAATAACGAAAAGTGTAAGGTCATCCACGTGAGTGCTAAAAGGAAACCGTTAAACTTCGGTAACACGATAAATTAGTCAAATATAAAGGCCGTAAATTCAACTAAATACCTAGGAATTACGAATACGGACGACTTAAACTGGAAGGAACACATATAAAATGTTGTGGGGAAGGCTAACCAAGGACAGCTTTTAAAATACTGCTGCCCGGTGTGGGATCCTTACCAGATAGGACTGACGGAGTACATAGAAAAAGTTCAAATAAGAGCAGCACGTTTTATGTTATCGCGATACAGGGGAGAGAGTGTCACTGAAATAATACAGAATTTGGGATGGGCATCACTAAAACAAAGGCGTTCTTCGTTGCGGAGGAATCTTCTCACGAAAGTCCAATCACCAGCTGTCTACTCTGAATGCGAGAAAATTTTGTTGCCGCCGACCTACATACACTCCTGGAAATGGAAAAAAGAACACATTGACACCGGTGTGTCAGACCCACCATACTTGCTCCGGACACTGCGAGAGGGCTGTACAAGCAATGATCACACGCACGGCACAGCGGACACACCAGGAACCGCGGTGTTGGCCGTCGACTGGCGCTAGCTGCGCAGCATTTGTGCACCGCCGCCGTCAGTGTCAGCCAGTTTGCCGTGGCATACGGAGCTCCATCGCAGTCTTTAACACTGGTAGCATGCCGTGACAGCGTGGACGTGAACCGTATGTGCAGTTGACGGACTTTGGGCGAGGGCGTATAGTGGGCATGCGGGAGGCCGGGTGGACGTACCGCCGAATTGCTCAACACGTGGGGCGTGAGGTCTCCACAGTACATCGATGTTGTCGCCAGTGGTCGGCGGAAGGTGCACGTGCCCGTCGACCTGGGACCGGACCGCAGCGACGCACGGATACACGCCAAGACCGTAGGATCCTACGCAGTGCCGTAGGGGACCACACCGCCACTTCCCAGCAAATTAGGGACACTGTTGCTCCTGGGGTATCAGCGAGGACCATTCGCAACCGTCCCCATGAAGCTGGGCTACGGTCCCGCACACCGTTAGGCCGTCTTCCGCTCACGCCCCAACATCGTGCAGCCCGCCTCCAGTGTTGTCGCGACAGGCGTGAATGGAGGGACGAATGGAGACGTGTCGTCTTCAGCGATGAGAGTCGCTTCTGCCTTGGTGCCAATGATGGTCGTATGCGTGTTTGGCGCCGTGCAGGTGAGCGCCACAATCAGGACTGCATACGACCGAGGCACACAGGGCCAACACCCGGCATCATGGTGTGGGGAGCGATCTCCTACACTGGCCGTACACCACTGGTGATCGTCGAGGGGACACTGAATAGTGCACGGTACATCCAAACCGTCATCGAACCCATCGTTCTACCATTCCTAGACCGGCAAGGGAACTTGCTGTTCCAACAGGACAATGCACGTCCGCATGTATCCCGTGCCACCCAACGTGCTCTAGAAGGTGTAAGTCAACTACCCTGGCCAGCAAGATCTCCGGATCTGTCCCCCATTGAGCATGTTTGGGACTGGATGAAGCGTCGTCTCACGCGGTCTGCACGTCCAGCACGAACGCTGGTCCAACTGAGGCGCCAGGTGGAAATGGCATGGCAAGCCGTTCCACAGGACTACATCCAGCATCTCTACGATCGTCTCCATGGGAGAATAGCAGCCTGCATTGCTGCGAAAGGTGGATATACACTGTACTAGTGCCGACATTGTGCATGCTCTGTTGCCTGTGTCTATGTGCCTGTGGTTCTGTCAGTGTGATCATGTGATGTATCTGACCCCAGGAATGTGTCAATAAAGTTTCCCCTTCCTGGGACAATGAATTCACGGTGTTCTTATTTCAATTTCCAGGAGTGTATGTTGTTGTCCATAGCGCAAAGTTCAGAATACGATCTTAAAAGGTGTCTCTATAGTGTGGATCCTTTCGTAAAATGACGGAATATGGCTACTTTTTACATGGAAATCAAGTTTTTGTACACAGAGCAAAGTTCAGAATACGATCCTAAAAGGTGCCACTGTTGTGTGGTTCCTTTCGTAAAGTGACGGAATATGGCTCCTATTTACTTGTAATTAATAGTGATTTGAAAATGACATGAAATACAGATGTAATAAATGTGCTTGACAATGGCGCTTAGTTGAAATTAGCTAATCATGTAAACTTATTTGTTCGTCACTGACAAAGAAGACCGCAAACTTTCTTTCCTTCCTGTCTGGGCAAGCTGTGCAGTGACTAGACTACGTGTAAAGCTTACTGGAACAGGGTAAATGAAGTCGATAATTCGATTGTAATACTGAAATTTTAATTTAATATCCCCAACAACTGACAGAATTTTCAAAAAATGTGAAGTTCTTTGTCCCCCCACACACTCATGAGAATGGCACATTAACAAATTGCAATTACGCGCCCCTATTACCGGTAGCTACGTTGATAAATACTCGGCATCACGCAAGGATAACTACCAGATCAAGAATATTAGGTAGGTTGTTGGATGTGGTTAAGCGTTGGTGAAAATCTCGCTTCGGAGCACACAAAGAGCTCTAACTGCAGAACTCTGCACGGAAGCGTTGGTGCAGTGCTCCGATACAGACCGTATATCTCCCTTCGAAGACGATGGCCAAGGCGCCGTCTCGAAGTCCGTACCGCTCGATGGCTGAAGGCGAAGTCCACTCTCTCCACAATTCTCCCGTCTCCCAGGCGTACGAAAACGCGGCGGAAGAATACTCAGTTTCGGCCAATGTCGAACGCTCTATCAGCGCCGAAATCCCTGCAACGGCATTTCTGAGATCTACTCACTGATCCAGTAGGTCATGACGCCCATAGGCAAACGAAATTCCTGTCTTCGCCACGTGTTGCCCGGCGCAGGTGGCTCCGGATGCCGGGCTGTCCCCAAAAGCGCCGTATTGTCCCGCGTTTCCGGTGACCGCTACCTGCCGTCCATAGCGGCCCGGAGAACTACGGTAAGCTGCAGACTTTATATTCCACAATTCTCAACCTCCGACACTTTTCACCAACGCTTTAAGCTAGTGACTTAATCATGTAGACATGCAGGGAATATTGCTCGAGAGTGCCTCATATTTATCATAATTCAATAGAGTCATGATCCGATGCCGTTGCCAGTCCCTTTATTATTAATACAAATGTTGGTAAGCTAACGTGTACGTGCTCATGTCCTGGCACCTTACAATCACACGATTAAGTAAACATCCAACTACCGGCCATGTTTACGTATATTAAGCATCTGGAGGCTGTGAATCCCCACTTACTGCCTATGTTATACCTCTTTTCGTCGTGGTACATATAGATTCTGTAGCTGCTTCTTCTGAGAGAGAGTTGTGAGTAGCCACGTAAAGCGTCGAAGTCCCGCGCATCTCTCTGAAATCCCAAATATCTCTCACGAGAGACCTTCCATCGGTAAACGACAGCCCCGCGAGCCAACAACGGTAATGACTTTGGCTTAGAAACGCAGTCGGCAGGAGAGGGCTTCCATTGGGACGACAAACAGTTGGCGAGTCGGAAAATGAGTGCGGCGCGAGAGAAAGTAGTGCAGGAACTGTGTGTGCGGTAATGAGGCGTCAGCTGGGCGCGTAAGGCGTTGGTGGGGGGAGAGGGGGGGGGCTGCAGTGCTGACAAGGGGGTGGGTCGTGAGGTGCGGGCGGCGGTCGTTAGCGGCGGGGGTTTGGGGGCGGCGGCGACGGGTGGGCGGCGCAGCTGAGGTGGTGTCTGCCTTCCAGGCTCCTGCTGAATGCCCTTGTCTGACGGCGCCCCGTGTGTTACAAGTGTCTGCACTGTCGAACCATCTCTCTCACCTTCGAGTTGCTGTCTGGTGTGATGTAGATAACTGTTAAGAAAAGCAGCCAGACTTTTTGATAGAATTCTCTCGAGTAGACCGCTTTCTACGACGGTAAGTTAAACAGACGAATTATTTCCTCAAATTCTAGACGCCTTCATTACGACGCCTTTAAGTGTTTATAGAGTGCACGACATTGTTCATGATCTTCAGGTTTTCTGCATTCCGTCGAAACAACATAAAATCCGGGTAATGTTACTTCGTTTCAAATACAGTACTGAAACGAATCTGCAGGTTAACGACGCGTCGCAGCTAATAATTATAGGGCAGATGATGAGAAGCATCTCTGTTTCGTGAACAGCTTCAAGAAATCTACACACCTTGCTTTCTAGTATTTTGCTATCTTTTCTCTATGTGTAAAAAATCAAAAACATTCTACAAATAAACCTAATTATCCATATTTCATACTTGGAGTGATCTTACAAACTGCTTTTGCGACACAGCGTAGGTCCGTCATTATAAACACAAAACCAAGTATTGTCAACATGTGTAATAAAAGAAATTATCATTTTACAATCACGGCTTTCTCCAAATCGAGGGCCGTGCGGGGTAGCAGCGCGGTCTCAGGCGCCTTGCCATGGTTCGCGCGGGTCCCCCCTGTTGGAGGGCTGGCCAGAGTGGCCGAGCGGTTCTAGACGCTTCAGTCTGGAACCGCGCGACCGCTACGGTCACAGGTTCGAATCCTGCCTCGGGTATGGATGTGTGTGTTGTCCTTAGGTTAGTTAGGTTTAAGTAGTTCTAAGTTCTAGGGGACTGATGACCTCAGCAGTTAAGTCCCATAGTGCTCAGAGCCATTTGAACCATTTTTGAACCTGTTGGAGGTTCGAGTTCTCGCTCGGGCTTGGGTGTGTCTATTGTCCTTAATGTAAATTAGTTCAACTTAGATTAAATAGTGTGTAAGCCTAGGGACCGATGACCTCAGCACTTTGATCCCACAGGAAGTTACCACAAATTTTCAAATTTTCCAAATCAAAAATTATGTCGTGTTTCACAATTACCGACTTATTGGAAAATGCAGGCTTGTTTTCAGTGAATATTGTTACTTGCCACTCTGTTAAAAGGAATCTCCAATCCTTGAAACCAGGTAATCAAATAATGTGCATAAGAAGTGTTTTTTTTTTTTTTGAGTCATCATTGATGCGGCCCGCCACGAATTCCTCTCCTGTGCCAACCTCTTCATTTCAGAGTTTTCGTCCTTTACAGCTCCCTCTTGCACGATGGGAGTTATTTCTTAACAGATGTCCTATCTTCTTGTCCCTTCCTCTCCTCTGTGTTTTCCACATTTTTCTTTCCTCACAGATTCTGCAGAGAACCTCCTTGTTTCTTATCTTATCAGTCCACCTAGTTTTCAAAATTCTTCTGTAGCATCACATCTCAAATGCTTCGATTCTCTCCTGTCCCGGTTTTCCCACAGTCCACGTTTCACTACCATACAATGCCGTACTCCAGACGTAGAATCTCAGAAATTTCTTCCTCAAATTCAGGCCTATGTTTTAAACTACTAGACCGCTCTTGACCAGTAGCGGTTAATAAAGTAATTAATTTCGAGTTTGACGACTCTGTATAGCTCGCGTCTCATCTGTTGGCAATTACTGACCATTTTTGTGTTCTTGTCTCAGGCCTAAATCAAGGAGGCTACATCTTCAGAGAAAATTATTATTCTGTTTTGTACTGTGTCTTTACAAATAACTGTTAATCTGAAGCGAACTTTATTTTTAACCACAAACTGCCATGAGTAGGAGTATGGCGAAAAATTCAAAGATAATTTTTGTTACTGTGGGTTACCTTTTTTGAAGTGCAGCTTCTTCCACGAATAATATTTTCTTTCACTTTAGCGATTCCTTACATACTGTTTTCATTCATTCATTAGACCGCTCCACCTACACATGTTCAGTTTGCATTCATCTGGGCCCGCTGCGTCGTTCATGTCTTATGACGACATTGTCATATAATGTTGTGAGACTAAAGACGCGGCTGTCTTTGATTATATTAACTGTTTATTTCAAAAGGCCTATTTTGGCGTGATGTCCGACTTTATTTTATCTTTGAAAAGCACGAAGTACAAGAGGATAAAGTTACATGTGATCGTAGAACCACATAACCACGAATCATGCAAGCAACATAATACAGCTGATAAGAACGAAGATATAATCTAGAGAATACAACAGAAGCAAACTGCCTGTAACCGTGTAACAAAGCAGACTCAACTGTCAACATAGCTCTTATGAAACATCACTATTAAATAAACTTTCATAATTCGATAATTACATAAGTAACTATTCCAACAAAAATATAACATCTATTATAAATGCAATAGCATCATAGAAGCAGCCTTGTAAAATAGTGCGACAGCAAGTGAGATGTCATATGAGTGTTAAGACAGCGAGCGAGGCGGCGCAGTGGTTAGCACACTGGACTCGCATTCGGGAGGAGGACGGTTCAAACCCGCGCGCGGCCGTTCTGATTCAAGTGTTACGTGATTTCCCTAAATCGGTCCAGGGAAATGCCGGGATGATTCCTTTGAAAGGGCACGGCATCTTTCCTTCTCCATCCTTGAAACAAGCCGTGCTTGTCCTTCGTCTTTAATTATCTTCATGTTATGGGACGTAAAGCTCTATCTTCCTTTGGATATTAATACCACCTGATGTACGTAGCAAACCATGATTATAAATAAGATAATTTATCTACTTAAAAATTTGAAATATTGTACTGGACTATGTATTTTTCACCGATAAGCTGAAGATGGCAGTAAGTCCGAAATATTCCCATAGTAATAAACAAGATCATTAAAAACAGCAGCGTCTTTGGTCTCACAGCATAATATAATAATGACCTTCACATGATCATTTATTTAGTATTTTGGTGCTCATGTGCAAGGCTGTTTTTTTCCTACATTTGTGTTTAAGCTGTATTTCCTATTGTATGCTTCATTACATAGTGAAATTTGATTCTTATTAATGTTTTTACAGCATTGCATATTGTTTGCAGAGCCCTTAGTTTTTCACATATTTTTCATTAAAAAGCTGCATTCCATCTAACATGCCCTAGTAAGCACTTAATTTTTCACATATTTTCCATTCAAAAGCTGCATTCCATCCAGTATATCCTAGTATTTCTACTTTTACAACGTACGCTACCATTATGACAGAAGTCACTGAATATCTGTTTCTGATATCAGAGAACTTTTAGCTACAGCTTTCGATATTTCATTATTATTATCCTACAAAATTACACAACGTCTTCAGCCCGTCCCGTGGATAATGTGGCTTATTCGGCAATTTACAGAATTATTTGATCACTGACGTGGTATTTATGAGTAATTGGAATTGTTCCGATTAATATTTAACGAAATAATTAAGCGTTGCAATACAAACCAATGTCAGCGATGAGACCGCTTCTGTGTCGAAATGTTTCCAGTCGCCTCACACAAACAGAGTTCATGTGTGTTTAACAGAGATGAAACAGTCATTTTGAACCAAATATGAAAAAAGAAAAATGATTGGAACGTTGGTATTCAGAGCGTGTGCTGCCCGTATCGAAATTAATCAGCACCGTATGGTATATCGGGCTGAATAATTCATAAAAATGAGAATGTAATTTCCTGGTGCCTAGTTGTCTGTTTAGTTAATTCAGAAGTAGTACGGATTACTGTTTTCGCACTAAACAACAACAGCTGATGTGGTAAGTTACGATCCTGCACGTAGTATCTTCTTATGACAAAACTACGCAGACAAGTGGAAGTCCTCGGAGGAAAGTAATTCCTAATGGATTTTTGCGAACAGTCGCTAAAGTAGCTATTCTTTCGCGAAATATCTAGCTAATAATGGAATATTTTAAAGGCGTAAACAGCGTATACAATGTACGTAACGGCATACTTAACAGTTTTGAGCAGAAACTCCCACAGGTGTAAATGGCGAGTACATAGGTGACAATATTCCGGTTCAGAATGTGATTTTGAAGCATCATGAATTTAATAAAGGACCCAAATTGATCTTTCTGGTCTATAAGAAGGACGTTCATCGACTTTAATCTTAAAATATCGACTGAAATTTTACGTAGAACGCCCTGTCACATCGACGATACTGATGAATCTATTTCGAGGAAATTGGATACTTTTTTTTTTTTTTTGGTCCGTGTCAGTTGCATTGATACAAATATCAAATGTAGTGGTTACCAGTTTGGGGCTGACACACCCTTTCTCAAACCACACACGTTGCTATTAATGGCAGGTGTGTGATTTGAGAACGGGCATGTCAACCCGAAATCGGTAAGTATTACAGCTGAATTTTATATCAATGCAACTGAGACAGACGAAAAAAAGTTATCGAATTTTGTCAGTACTGGACAGCAGCGGAACTACTCCTGTAGCAGCATGCCTCGAATGAGCAAGAATATATTTCGGCCTCAGGGGCACAATGTTTTAATTTTACACTACTGGCCATTAAAATTGCTACGCCTACAGACGCGAAATTTAACCGACAGGAAGGAGATGCTGTGATATGCGAATGATTAGCTTTTCATAGCATTCACACACGGTTGGCGCCGGTCGCGACACCTACAACGAGCTGACATGAGGAAAGTTTCCAGCCGATTTCTCATACACAAGCAGCAGTTGACTGGCGTTGCCTGGTGAAACGTTATAGTGATGCCTCGTGTAAGGAGGAGAAATGCGTACCATCACGTTTCCGACTTTGATAAAAGTCGGATTGTAGCCTATCGCGATTGTGATTTATCGTATCGCAACATTGCTGCCGGCGTTGGTCGAGATCCAATGACTGTTAGCAGAATGTGGAATCGGTAGGTTCAGGAGGGTAATACGGAACGCCGTGCTGGATCCCAACGGCCTCGTATCACTAGCAGTTGAGATGACAGGCATCTTATCCGGATGGCTGTAACGGATCGTGCAGCCACGTCTCGATCCCTGAGTCAACAGATGTGGACGTTTGCAAGGCAACAACCATCTGCACGAACAGTTCGACGACGTTTGCAGCAGCATGGAGTTTCAGATCGGAGACCATGGCTGCGGTTGCCCTTGACGCTGCATCACAGACAAGAGCGCCTGCGATGGTGTTCTCAACGACGAACCTGGGTGCACGAATGGCAAAACGTCATTTTTTCGGATGAATCCAGGTTGTGTTTACAGCATCATGATGGTCGCATCCGTGTTTGGCTACATCGCGGTGAACGCACATTGGAAGCGTGCATTCGTTATCGCCATACTGGCGTATCACCCGGCGTGATGGTATGGGGTGGCAATGGTTACACGTCTCGGTCACCTCGTGTTCGCATTGACGGCACTTTGAACAGTGGACGTTACATTTCAGATGTGTTATCACCGGTGGCTCTATCCTTCATTCGATCTCTGCGAAACCCTGCATTTCAGCAGGATAATGCACGATCGCATGTTGCAGGTCCTGTACGGGCCTTTCTGGATACAGAAAATGTTCGACTGCTTCCCTGGCCAGCGCATTCTCCAGATCTCTCACCAATTGAAAACGTCTGGTCAATGGCGGTCGAGCAACTGGCTCGTCACAATACGCCAGTCACTACTCTTGATGAACTGTGGTATCGTGTTGAAGCTGCATGGGCAGCTCTACCTGTACACGCCATCCAAACTCTGTTTGACTCAATGTCCAGGCGTCTCAAGGCCGTTATTACGGGTACTGATTTCTCAGGATCTATGCACCCAAATTGCGTGAAAATGTAATCACATGTCAGTTCTAGTCTAATATATTTGTCCAATGAATACCCGTTTATCATCTGAATTTCTTCTTAGTGTAGCAATTTTAATGGCCAGTAGTGTATGCCTTATGATGTTACATAACGAAGAAATAACACTAAAAATAACAAATTTAATCAATTCAGTCCTGCATGCAGGAAAATAAAAAGAAAATGTAAGCATGATACAAACAACAAAGACAAAGTTGAAACTGTAGAAAACATTGGCGGTGCCAAACCTGACGTACGTGTTTCAAACGTTGGTAATGGGTAGAAAAAATGAAGCAAAACTGTTATCGACGGGGCGCACCTCATGAACCCGATTAAATGTTACAGAAACCAGTATAATATTAGAAATGTTGATATTCAAGAAGAGCAACATACACAACCATCGAATAAGACCAAACGAATGCAAGCATGTAAGAGGTACGGATAACTGCAGATTTCCAACAACTGTCACGGAGCATCAGCCAGTTGCAGAAGAGATGGACCCCGACCCAGAAAGCAATGGACTCCGGAATAGGCAGTCTTGTCTAATACTGACTTCAAGATAAAGAGAGTTCAAATTAACACCTACCTTCCTAGCTGACAGAATCTAGTAAAATTTATTTAGCAAAAGACATGTTTTGTGCTTTCTGGCGAATGCCCATGTGGACTTAGCGCCAATAGAATAATTACAGCATTTATCAGTCCACAAGCTTTACTAGGCCTCCCTCCCAGATGTGAAGCGTCTTACCACATTGCAAGGAGGCAGGTGGAGTGACATGGTGTTTGAAGTTTTATCGCAAGTTCCGAACGACGGTAGCACTTGGCATTTTTCTCACATGTTGGTCATTGCTGGAGCAAAACACCTCAGGATCAACCACGGATCGAACCTCGAATTATTGCAACTTTTTTTCAAAATTAGCTCTTTTATTCACAACATACAGTAGTTAGTGAAAATAAATTCAGAAATCAAAAAATACACCAGAAAAAGACAAACCATATAATAACTGAACATTGTCACAACTTTCAAAATCGGTTCACTATCGATTTGTTGTTGTCGTTCGGTCATAAACTTGGACATTGGATTGAGACTGCTCTCCACTCATCGTCGCTTGGCAGCTAACCTTCTCAGCTCAGTATAACTGGTGCATCCCACATCACCGACCACATGCTTTATTACTCATATCTACGCCCGCCCTGCGATCCTTCCTCGCTATTGATTTGTCAGCTTCGTTTCTTTTCCTTCTTCAAATATAATGCAATGAAAAATGTTAAATTTTTCTTGAGCGTTTCTACGCTAGAGCACAGTGTGTCATAAATACTGGTTTCGGAATGTCAGACGACACAAAGACAGCAAGGCCCAAGCGATAAACTAGAAAGATGCTACGTACTGTCTTCTAGATTTTCTTCGGGTAGTTTGTGCGTATTATTTTTTGCAATGTTTGGAAGACACTTTTCCTTTTCATTCAGTTTTCAGTAACAGGTTTTATCACTCACCGTTGTCAATAACGTTCGCTATGGATATGCTTTCGGTTAATTAATTAGTGATATTGGTAGACTGGTGTGCGAAACGTAGGAACGAAAGCAGCTTTCGCATGATGTCATTGCAGAGCAACATAGCTCGATTAAACTGGAAGAACTGCTGCATTATAGTATACAGACGAGGTGGTTCAAAATGGTTCAAATGGCTCTGAGCACGATGGGACAACATCTTAGGTCATCAGTCCCCTAGAACTTAGAACTACTTAAACCTAACTAACCTAATGACATCACACACATCCATGCCCGAGGCAGGATTTGAACCTGCGACCGTAGCAGTCCCGCGGTTCCGGACTGCAGCGCCTTGAACCGCATGACCACCGCGGCCGGCCAGACGAGGTGGAAAAATACGCAATGGGACGACAGATATGGAGTCTTTTTTCTTAGGTCTGTTGTTATAATGCATTGACAGCTATTCGTGATGGTCCCCTGGACATTCATTACAAGAGGTCGGGTACGGTTCCTAATAGAGAGTGTGATCACCACGCACAGCAATGCATGCCGTGCAACGCCCTCCCATGTGGACCAGGGGGTTAATAAGGAGTTCCTGAGCTGGGGCGTTCCCTTCTTCGACCAGCGCGGTTGGACGTGGCGCAAGTCATCTTGCAACACATACTAGATGGAATTTAAGTCGAAGGGACCGGCAGGCCAGTCCAGTAGCCGAAAATCCTTTCGTTCCAAGAGTTCCTGCGCCTGCACTGTTCGATGCATTCGCGCGTTGTCGAACCTGAAAATAAAGTCAAGGCGAATTGCACCCTAAAAAAATCTAAGTGAGTACAGTATCATAGTAATGTTAAGTGGTGTGTGGAGCGTGTTCAAAGATGTGGTTGGTCAGTACGCTCATGCCACACTATGCGCCCCAACAACGTAGCACCTGGACCACCAAAAGGATCATTTTCGACAACACTGGACATATCCTCATGTGGGGAGAGATGGAAACACGTAATGCACCCAGGGAAAATGTCGAACATGATGGTTTTGGTGGTACAGGTATTAAGATCTGGGGAGGCATAATGTTGCGTGGGCGACCTCCAAATCTTTGAACACGATTCATTCACCAGTGAAGATTTTGTGACATTGTAACGCTTTCATACGTGCGCCCGTTGCCAGAGATTTAAGGCCATAAAGCACGTGTTGGATGCGTAGTTAAGATGTATTACAGCACATGCAGAAGCACCTACAACCATACAGCACACCCTACTAAGAACCGTGCCCTTCTTTAGTAATGCCCAGGCGATGATCATACATAGCGGTGACTTCGGTGCAAGTATTTGAATAAACTTGTCCTTTCTGTTCGTCTCATTGCACATTTCTTTCAGTTGCCTTCTGTACTACACTGATAAGCCAAAACATTACGACCACCGCCCACCGTGACGTTAGGTGCCACATGGTGGTGTTGCGGGCACATGACGCGGTTTGTAGCGGAGCAGACAAGCCAGGAGATCACCCTTGCGAAGATATGGGCTACAAACGGGCAAATCCACTGAGCTCGAGTGACTTTGACAAACGGCACGTTATTATTACACACAGCCTGTGAAGGAGTATCTCGAAACCGACAAAGCTGTTCACGTGCTACTGTCGTAACTACCTACAGAAAGAGGTAGAAGGGCAGTGAATCTACCGTTAGGCGCTAAATGGTTGGACGTCCACGACTCTTCGCAGAACGTGGGGCTCGGAGGCTTGTCTGCTCTTTAAAGTAGGGTAGATGGTGATCTGTGGCATCTCTGCTGGAAGGACACAACGCTGGTGCACGCACAAGCGTTTCGGAGCACACTGTTCACCGTATATTGTTCAACATGGAGTTCCTCAGCAGACCACCCCTACATGTTGACTTGTTGACCCAACGACATCGTCACTTATGGTTGCACTGGGCACGGGACCATCGTAATACAACCGTCAATCAATGGAAACTTGTCAGCTCTTCGTGTGAACCACACTTTTGCTACACTAGATCGATGGTCGTCTCCATTAATGAAGGTAATATACCTTGTGGCCCTATAGGCACACTCATCTGCTCAGTCTCTATTTTGTTTCTGTAGTTTACAGTTTGCGCCCAGAATTGAGGTGTCAGAGCAGGCTACATTTAGTTAAATGTTAAACAACATGATGAAGAGGCTCATGAAGAGACCCTTCAAAGCCACTAGGAAAACTACCTTAGTTTACGCTTGCTTCCAATAGTCTACGATAGTTTTACAATTGTAATAAAATCTGTACAGGATCGCATAGAAGATACAATCAGCAGATAATTGAGGACTAGCTATGATGTAAGTGCTACTCGGCGATAGTGTTTCGCGCAGGAGAGAAATTCATGGTGGGCTGCAGCAAACCACTCAGAAGACTGATGTCTACATCTACATCTACCTGGATACTCTGCAAATCACATTTAAGTGCTTGGCAGAGGGTTCATCGAACCACCTTCACAATTCTCTATTATTCCTATTATTCCAATCTCGGACAGCGCGCGGAATGAACGAACACCTATATCTTTCCTTTCGAGCTCTCATTTCCTTAATTTTATCATGGTGATCGTTTCTCCGTATATAGGTCGATGTCAACAAAATATTTTCGCATTCGGAGGAGAAATCTGGTGATTGGAATTTAGTGAGGAGACTCCGCCGCAACGAAAAGCGCTTTTGTTTTAATAATGTCCATCCCAAATCCTGTATCATTTCAGTGATACCCTCTCCTCTATTTCGCGATAATACAAAACGTGCTGCCCCTCGTTGAACATTTCGATTTTCCATCAATTCTATCCGATAAGGATCCCACACCGCGCAGCAGTATTCTAAAAGAGGACGGACAAGCTTGGCGTAAGCAGTCTCCTTAGTAGATCTGTTACATTTTCTAAGCGTCCTGCTAACAAAAAGCAGTCTTTGTTTAGCTTTTCTCAAAACATTTTCTATGCGTCCCTTCCAATTTAAGGTGTTCGTAATTGTTATTCATAGGTATTTAGTTGAATTTATGCCCTTTATCTTTGACTGATTTATTGTGTAACCGACGTTTAACGGATTGCTTTTAGCACTCAAGTGGATGACCTCACACTTTTCGTTATTTAGGGTCAATTGCCAATTTTCGGATCTTACAGATATCTTTTCTAAATCGTTTTGCAATTTGTTTTTGAGCTTCTGATGTCTTTATTAGACAAATAAACGACAGCGTCACCTACAAACAACCTAATACGGCTCCTCAGATTGTCTCGTAAATCGTTTATATAGGTAAGCAACAGCAGAGTGTCTATAACACTACCTTGGGGAACGTCATAAATCACTTCTGTTTTACTCGATGACATTTCGTCAGTTGCTACGAACTTTGACCTCTCTGACAGGAAATCACGACTCTAGTCACATATCTGATACGATATTCCAGAAGGACACAATTTCACTACAAGCCACTTGTGTGGTACAGCTTCAAAAGCCTTCCGGAAATCCAGAAATACGGAATCGATCTGAAATCCCTTATCAATAGCACTCAACACTTCATGCGACTAAAGAGCTACTTCTGTTTCACAAGAACTATGTTTTCTACATCCGTGTTGACTGTGTGTCAATAGGCTGTTTTCTTCGAGGTAATTTTAACCTAAGGACATCACACACATCCGTCTCCGAGGCGGGATTCGAACCTACGACCGTTGCGGTCGCGCGGTTCCAGACTGAAGCGCCTAGAACCGCTCGGCCACATCGGCCGGCTTCGAGATAATTCATAATGTGTGAAACGTCCCCTTAGAAAAATTGTACATGACTGTGCTAAAACTGACACACAATATTTTTTTTAGCGCAACGCAATCTTACTTTCAAAAATCCCTACAAAATAATGGCCCTGACTAACATTAAACTATACATTTCACAAATCACTTACCACACAAAAAATCTTCGTTACTCGAACTACTGCAATACAACGAGCGCCACTACTGCCAGCTAAATAAAAGATTCAAACTACTGAAGGCACTAACTACTGATAGGCATAGTTAGCAAATGAAAGATTTTGATAGAGAACAAACAATGTATTTACCTTAAGTGTTCAAAAGTCATAATATATATAGCAGTTCATGACATCCATTCTTACAAATGTACTGTTTCTGATGGACACACGTCCAGATCATCCGCTCTCAAAAATACGCAAGCTCACTTCCCCACATCCACCACTGCTGGCGGCTCACCTCCCACTGCGCAACGCTACGTGCTGTTAACAGCCAACTGCCCAACACTACAATAGCAAATTCCAACAATGCCACCCAGCCACAGACTGCACACAGCACAGCCAGTGATTTTCATACAGAGCGCTAGGTGGCGGTGGCGTTACCAATATAAGAATCTAAACAGCCTACTCACATAGACCCCATGCTCCCCACAAAAAAATTTACAAATTGTTTTGGGCACTGGCCAATACATATTTGTTAAAATTTTTTCACAATTACAATAACAAAGAAATCAAATGCACACACTTATTGATACAATGTTGGTCAAAAGCTAAAATTTTCTCACAGTCCATAAAGACAGTCCTGATAGTTCATCACAGTAAAATTGCAGTGTTTTTCTCAAAGTCTGAACAGTAAAAGAAAATGCACACGGAAGTAGTGGATTTCCATGCAGTCTTGAACAAGCAGTGTTGTCCTTCCAACGGAAAGACAGTGCTGACTTTTGACATGCAGACAGGTAATGGGCCACAACAGAGCAAACCCACAGCAGGGTCAGTCGAAGTTTTGAAGAATACTGCTAGGTAGGTCATCACAGAGCAGACCCACTGTAGTCCTGGTAGAGATTATGGTATTGGTGGGCCACCAGAGGTGCAGACCCACTGCAGTCCTTGTAGAAATAATCGTATTGGTGACTCAGCAAAGGTGTAGATCCACTGTAGTCGTTGTAGAAATAATGGTATTGGTGGGTCATCATGGATGCAGACCCACTGTAGTACTTGTAGAGATGGCCAGCAGCCATCTGTTGTGACTGTGCGGGTGCACAATCACCATTGAAGAGTCTTGCGAATAATATAGCAAGTCTATAACCACCACTTGTGCACTCACAAAGTTTTGTCCTTAGAACCAGCAATGCTGTTAACGATTCCCTTGCTGAATTATTAACACACGTGCAAGCACTAACAGTCCCAACTTCTCACATACTGTGCATATATTATGACCAACAGAAACGCGCGCACTGAAATGAAACTTAATTTGAAGAACTGGTGTCTATACAATTATAAATTTACAACATAAGAATACTGATTTCTTTGTTATTGTAATTGTGAAAAAATTTTAACAAATATGTATTGGCCAGTGCCCAAAACAATTTGTAAAATTTTTTGTGGGGAGCATGGGGGCTATGTGAGTAGGCTGTTTAGGTTCTTATACTGGTAACGCCACCGCCACCTAGCGCTCTGTATGAAAATCACTGGCTGTGCTGTGTGCAGTCTGTGGCTGGGTGGCATTGTTGGAATTTGCTATTGTAGTGTTGGGCAGTTGGCTGTTAACAGCGCGTAGCGTTGTGCAGTTGGAGGTGAGCCCGCCAGCAGTGGTGGATGTGGGGCGTGAGATGGCGGAGTTGTGAGAGCGGATGATCTGGACAGAGACAGTAAATTTGTAAGACTGGATGTCATGAACTGATATATATAATATGACTTTTGAACAATATTAAGGTAAATACATTGTTTTTTCTCTATCAAAATCTTTCATTTGCTAACTGTGCCTATCAGTAGTTAGTGCCTTCAGTAGTTTGAACCTTTTATTTAGCTGGCAGTAGTGGCGCTCGCTGTATTGCAGCAGCTTGAGTAACGAAGATTTTTGTGAGGTAAGTGATTTGTGAAAGGTATAGTTTAATGTTAGTCAGGGCCATTCTTTTGTAGCGATTATTGAAAGTCAGATTCCGTTGCGCTAAAAATATTGTGTGTCAGTTTAAGCACAGTCATGTACAATTTTTCTAAGGGGACGTTTCATGTGTTAACACAATATATGTTTCAAAATCCTACTGCATATCGACGTTAATTATGTGGGCCTGTAATTTAGTGGATTGCTCCTACTGTCTTCAAGTCAAAAAAGAAAATCGTAGACTATTCAGCGGAAGTGTTCACATGAGCCGATTGCGATGTGAGAGCAGGGAGCGGTGCTCTTTGTGGCCAACTCGTTCCCGCGTCTGCGGTGATGACGTCAGACGGCGCCTGGCTGCACTCAAGCGCCGCCCCCATCCCCCTAATTACGAGTAGTGGGCGGCGAGCGGAGAGGGCGTTCGCCGGTGGGCGGCGGGTGGACTCCGTGACCGGCGTTACCAACGGCTCTTCATTTCCGGGGAGACAAAGCGCGGGGGCGCGCGAAGTCCCGCCGTGGCAGTAATTCGCTTTTAAAAGCGAGCCGCAGCCGTACGTCACCGTGGCGGCCGCTCCCCGGAGTCCGGGGCTGGACCCGGAGCCTGGAGTCTGGCCCACGCCGCAATTAAGGCGCCGCCTAACGGCCGGCGGATTGCTGCCGCCACCGCCACCGCCAACACACGGAGTGCCACTCGTGATTCCCGGCAAGTGCCATTTTAGCACGCCACATACCACCACCACCACCCCCTCCTGCACGTGGCTGTCTGCGCCTCTCTCACACACGCAGAGTTCCCGGAGACATAAAACGGAATGTGCTTCTTCGGGGTCGTTTCGAGCCGTCAGCTTGTGGTTTCGCGGAGCTTTACCAGAGGGTAAATTTGTACGCTACTCCCGAGACCTATGTATACAGCTCTACGCAGTTAACGAAATTCCAATCCAGAAGTCCGTTATCCACATCTGCAAATATTAAAATATTATGAAATTTATCCCTTTTGTAAGATGGCAAAAACTATGCCCCTTACATGAAGTCATTAAAGATCACCTAACTCACGTTGAGCGAACAGTAGGGCTGAACAAAAATGACTGACAAGGCACAATGCATCTTGTAGAGGGTTTAGTATGGACGTATTGGAGTAATTAATGTCAGGTGATGGTTTTAAAGTAATTCACATGACATGAAAACTTTGTGAAAACACGTCGATTTACTGGAGGCTAGTTTACCCCAGGGAAGTGTACGAGTTGACCACAGCGCGCGGCTGGGGAGCGGCGAAGGGAAGCGACAATAGGCAGCTTAGGGCGGCTCAAACTCTTGAGAAAGCGGTAATGAGGCGAAGCCTCCAGCTGCCTTGAGATGAGTGACAGTGAGGGGGTTGGTTGACCCCATGCTGGTGTACCGGGAAGCAGACAGAGAACTTGTACACCTGTTGATAAATGTCCGTCATCCCGTTTTCAGTGAAACATGCGAGAAAGCCGCGCAAAGCTATGGTGGAGAGGTCAACAGAGGTCAAAATATGCGTGTTCATGACTATAGCAACTTCACGCTGAATTCACGGTCCACAGAGTTTTGAAGTAAATCAGGTGAAGAGCGACAGAATGAAATACGCTGGCCTCCAATGGGAACATAGCACCAAAGAATTTGAAGTACTCTCCTGGGAGTCAGAATTCCGGAAAACTTGGTGTTTGTACAGATGCTAACCTTGATGGGTGGCCTGGGAGGAGCTAAATAGCAGAAGTTGAGAGGAAGGGAAATTTTGTGGGAATTTGTTCACTTCCCAGAGCAGGCACTGGTCGGCGCTGGGAAGCGACTTGTGCTGCAATTGGTGTAAGTGATTTTGCTGGAGGAGAAACCGAGGCAAAGAGCAGACTGTGAGAAGTCTCCGTAGTGGTCTTCCATTCCCAGCTTGCCTAGAGTGCGGAGATGGTGTTCTTTACTCAGCTTGCCTGAGAAAGAGTGAGCATCTCTGCAGTTTAGGACTTAGCAAATGGAACGATTGAGCTTGGAGATAGGAAGTTTTGGTTCAGCTATGTACTGAGCAAGATAGCTAGGAGCGCGGCCTTGCAGCACCATGAGTTGGCCGACGTCCGCACAACGACACCGCTCCGCCACGATGAATTCGATGATATTGCGCCCGCTCCGGCCACTGATTAATTTGTTGGACCATGTCGGCAAAGTTTCCACAAGCGTTTCATGGGCCGTGTATTGTAGAATTCTTCTTGCACTTCGCATTACGCCTGGAACAGTCGATAGGAATTACTTTTTATTCATCGCGCTTTACTCCACGCAAACGCAATTTATTAGCACTGCCTGTTAGGAGAGTCATGTAATGTGATAATTGAAGGTCATGAGTTAAAATAAATTTGTGCTAAACGACTGCATGTGTTTTCAATCAAGAAGTTGAAATCCCAAGTCACTTTCTTAATTAATTTTATGTTCAACATTTGCATCTGGTGTTCAATAGCTGAATATAACATCAATGTGCACCCCTTTTTGATTAAAAGGAATCAATTCTGAACCAATTAATGTCAATACTGCCACCGCAGTTCAGTCAGGACTCTCAGGGCCTTATTACTTTCTTTGTGTTATCTGACATTGCGGCAGTTTTGCACTCTCTGTTGATCTGTTAGTCAATTACCTGGGGTGAACACACACCAAAACCAGATAAGTCACGGGTGGGGTGTTACACTTTTACCATGCTAAGAATGAAAGACAAGGTGATGGACGAACATATTGCTCAAATATAGGATTTTTTTCTCCGCACTCTAATGTAGTAGACAAATGGGGTTGGCTGCAATGAATAAAGCGTTGTGTCTAGGAATCCTGCACACTCGGTTCGCTAGACAAACAATCAAACAACTCGTATTAATAAGTTTTATTACAGATATTGTTCTTGAGGTCTTCAGAGACTGGTTTGATGCAGCTCTCCATGCTAATCTATCCTGTGCAAGCTTCATCTCCCAGTACCTACTCCAACCTACGTCCTTCTGAATCTGCTTAGTGTATTCATCTCTTTGTCTCCCCCTACGATTTTTACCCTCCACGCTGCCCTCCAATACTAAACTGGTGATCCCTTGATGCCTGAGAACATGTCCTACCAACCGATCCTTCTTCTAGTCAAGTTGTGCCACAAACTCCTCTTCTCCTCAATCCTGTTCAATACCTCCTCATTAGTTATGTGATCTACCCATCTAATCTTCAGCATTCTTCTGTAGCACCACATTTCGAAAGCTTCTATTCTCTTCTTGTCCAAACCATTTATCGTCCATGTTTCACATCCATACAGGTAGGCAAATACAAATACTTCGATTACGCAGAAGTGTCGCATGCAAAGGGCGGCGGAGAAAATAATCAGTCTTTGCGGTAACTGCTGCTTTCTAACTGTGCTAGAGAGTGCTAATGAGGAGACTACGATGCGTCGGCTAACGAAGTGGCTAACGCTGAAGCTGCTATGGAAGTGGGCTGCCACCAGTTGGCCGTGGCGCTTATATCGTTATCACCTAGGGACCGCTGCTGTCGCGTTGTGATAGCCGCGCGGGATTAGCCGAGCGGTCTGAGGCGCTGCTGTCATGGACGGCGCGGCTTATCCCGGCGGAGGTTAGAGTCCTCCCTCGGGCATGGGTCTGTGTGTTTGTCCTTAGGATAATTTAGGTTAAGTAGTGTGTAGGCTTAGGGACTGATGACCTTAGCAGTTAAGTCCCTTAAGAGTTCACACACATTTGACCATTTCTTTGTCGCGTTGTCGTCCTGGAGGGAGGTCGGTCAGCGTACGATAGGCTGACCTCTTCTCACATCCGTCACTTCTCTGTCGTTCCCGACTGGCGTGCCGGCGCTGACTTTACGCAGCAACATAAAGCATACGTTGAAATTTATATTGCTGTTTTTATTGAAAATATTAATATCTTCACTGTGTAATTGGGATTTTCCCGAGGCAACTCTCAAAGGAGGTAAATTGACTATTGTTGCCGTAACACCGTTTGTGGTTATCTGATACATGAAATTAACATATCTCCCTGATCCTTACAGATGTAATATTAGTTCATCATAGCGATCCGAAAAAAAAATTTGGCGCAATTACAGACATTTGAAAAAATGCTCATTTTTGGGCCCCTCTTTTTTTGGCTGAAGAAAATACTAAATATCAACATAAAAAAAATCGGCTACGATGGACTGAAGATCTGGTTCAAGGGAGACCACAAATCATTAAAATTGAATGAAAATTGTAGCATGGGTGTGACGACAACCATGCAGTAAAACATGGTATTCAGAAAAACACGTTTAAAGATTGACAAGTATTTATCATATTAAAAAAAGGGTCAAAGCTTGAAACTTACGGGTTATCGTCGATGCCTGGTCCATAATAACTGTCGCCCCGTCTAGTGGATGGCCGCTTTCTGCTACTTTGACCTGATAAGCCCTAATTTTCGTCCTCGAAGCCCTTTTCGTCGCTGAGCACATAGCCGCTGGCGTCTCTATCTTCACAGGATCGGCGCATCTCATCGCCGATTTTGATTTGAAGGGCATTTGCCACGTGAATTAATGCACTATGGCATACACTGAATATGCATTGAAGCGATGTTGATAATTTTGCTTCGGCTTGATGTTATTTTTGGAGCGTATATCCAAATAAGGCTATTGAAACTTTCGTTTCCATTTGATTAAAACCGCCCAAATAACGCTCCAGCAATGTTCACTCGAATCGGTATAAATAGGGGTGATATCATCGATAACGTGGCAATGGGGTTTTGTGTTGTACTCGCTAGACTTCAAACGCTCACAAAAAATGGCTCTGAGCACTATGGGACTTAACATCTGAGGTCATCAGTCCCTTAGAACTTAGAACTAAAAAGTAAACTCCGTCGGAACAGGCCATGAAGGCCCAAAGGTACCGACCGGCCGCCGTGTCATCCTCAGACACAGGCGTCACTGGATGCGGATATGGAGGGGCATGTGGTCAGCACACCGCTCTCCCGGCCATATGTCAGTTTCCGAGACCGGAGCCGCTACTTCTCAATCAAGTAGCTCCTCAGTTTGCCTCACAAGGACTGAGTGCATCCCGCTTGCCAACAGCGCTCGGCAGACCGGATGGTCACCCATCCAAGTTCCAGCCCAGCCCGACAGCGCTGAACTTCGGTGATCTGACGGGAACCGGTTAGAACTTGGAACTACTGAAACCTAACTAACCTAAGGACATCAGACACATCGATGCCCGAGGCAGGATTCGAACCTGCGACCGTAGCAGTCGCGCTGTTCCGGACTGAAGTTCCTAGAACCTATCGGTCAGCGCGGCCGGATAAACGCTCTCAAAATCGTCACTTATTGGAGTTCGTGCATGATATTTTGGTGAATAATTCTTCAATGTATGTATATACACTCGAATCCCGTATTTAAATACTCGAGTTATTTCCACCGTCACGCTGTCGTTCTCCCTTAAATTATAAGCGTTCCAATGAGACGTTATGTCTATATTGTGTTAGGGCTCGGTAGTTGTGGGTGCTGTCTGCCTACTTTCGACTTCAACATCGAAATGCTAATGGAGCGAATGTAACGCTCGTTATACATTAACTTAATCAGAATATCCAAAGAGTGGGCATCAGTATTGCAACTGTCACAGAGAAGCAACAAATTACAAGGGCTATTCGGAAAGTAAGGAACGATCGGGTGCGAGATGGAAACAGCAGTGAAAATCCGACGAAGCTTTCACAGATGTATTGGGCAGTGTCTCTAGTATGCCCGTCACTTCGCTCTTTTCATTTCTGAGCACGCAGTGAGCATGTAAAGATGCATAGATAAATACTGCCTCCCGCCAAGTACGAGGGCCTGGTGAGAGATTTCATGCAATCCCACATAACTGTTATGCGTTTACTTCTTCATGACAATTCTCGGTCACACTCTGGAGGGGCAATGAAGATACTCCGGCACCATTTTGGATGGGATGTGTTTCAGCACCTACCATTCAGCCCGGACCTGTCTCCCTTTAACGTTCGACTCAGCTGACATGTACCGCTGGTATGAAGACAACATTTTGGCACAGACAACGGGCTGCAAAACAGCCTAGAGAACTGGCGAAAACCACAGGCGGCTGATTTCTATGACAATGGTATTGGCACGTTGCTAAAACGCTACGACAAATGTCTAAACCGGAATGGCGACTATCAAGAGAAGAAGCTGGAAGGTGTGGCTAACTGTTTGCAAATAAACATTTTTGATTTTCAGAGTGCTTTACAATTCGTGGTCAACCGGACCCTACTTTCGGAATAGCCCTCCTAGATATATACTTAACTATATTTATTACTATGGGTCGCCTAGTTGGGAATAGTTGTAGAACGATGGGGGTTTACTATCACAACGCAAGAATGCAGACTGGCCGTAGTGGCCAAGCGGTTCTAGGCGCTACAGACTGGAACCGCGTGACCGCTATGGTCGCAGGTTCGAATCCTGCCTCGGGCATGGAGGTGTGTGATGTCCTTAGTTTAGTTAGGCTTAAGTAGTTCTAAGTTCTAGGGGACTGATGACCACAGAAGTTAAGTCCCATAGTGCTCAGAGCTATTTTACATTTTTTACAGCCGGCCGCGGTGGCCGTGCGGTTCTGGCGCTGCAGTCCGGAACCGCGGGACTGCTACGGTCGCAGGTTCGAATCCTGCCTCGGGCATGGGTGTGTGTGATGTCCTTAGGTTAGTTAGGTTTAAGTAGTTCTAAGTTCTAGGGGACTTATGACCACAGCAGTTGAGTCCCATAGTGCTCAGAGCCATTTTTAAAACATTTTTTACAAGAATGCACTGGACAATATCGGTCAACACAGATTTAGAAAACATCGCTCTTGTGAAACACAACTTGCTCTTTGCTCACACGAAGTGTTAAGTGCTATCGACAAGGGATTTCAAACTGATTCCGTATTTCTATATTTCCAGAAGGCTTTAGACATGGCAGCTCACAAGCGGCTTGTAATCAAATTGCTAGTTCATCCTGGTTTAGAATACTGCTGCGCTGTTTGGGATCCTCACCAGATAGGATTAACGGAATACATCAAGAAAGTACAAAGAGGAGCAGCACGTTCCGTATTATCCCGAAATAGGGGACAGAGATTCACGGAAGTGAAACAGGATTTGGGGTGGACATCATTAAAAGAAAGGCGTTACTCGTTGCGGCGGGATTTTTTCGCGAAATTTCACTAACCAACTTTCTCCTCCGAATGCGATAATATTTTGTAGTCACCGATCTACATAGGGATAAACGATTTTCATAATAAGATAAGCGAAACCAGAGCTCTCACGGAAAGATACAGGCTTTCGTTTTGCCCCGCGCGTTGTTCTTGAGTGGACTAACAGAGAATAATTGTGAAGTTGGTTGGATGAACCCTCTTCCAGGCACTTAAGAGTGATTTGCAGAGTGTCCACGTAGATACAGATGTAGATATAGATTGTGAACGATATTCTGCAGGAACCGAAGAAAACAATTTTAAATCAGTTGGTACCACGAGAATAATCAATTCTCTGAACATTAACGGCACATAGTGGCTCATAAGGAGCTTATTTGTATTTTATGTTTTAATGTGAGACATAGGAAATCCAACGGTGTTGCCGCAGTGATAACACAGGTTTCTGTCAGGTTATCGAAGTTAAGCGGTGTTGGGCTTGGCTAGCACTTGGATGGGTCACTGTCCGGGTTGCCGACTGCTTTTGGCAAACGGGCAAATTGAGGAGCTACATGATTGGGAAGTAGTGCCTCAGGTCACGAAAACTGACAACGGTTGGGAGAACGTTGTGCTGACCACATGCATCCAATGACGCCTAGGGTCTCAGGATTACACGGCTGTCGGTCGGACCGTTTGGCATTCAAGGTCTGTTTGGACGGAATAACACGTTGGTAGGTACGTCAAATCTAGCTGGAAGACTACTCGAGTGCTCGCAAATGCAAAGTAATCTAGTGCATAACTCGCGAAATAACACGAGTAATTAAGCAACCCAAGTTGCGCTGAAAATCCTGTAAATTGTGAGTTCCTCAGACAACGGATAGAGCTAATTGGGAAATAAGAAACTTACTTAGAACTCAGCGCAAATGCGCTCCAACGCACGTCAGCAGCGAATGCAAAATGGCCGAGATGGTGGCCTAGAATAGCTGCCGCCAACGTTAGGACAGGCCCAGACGTCCTTTCCACGGCAGGTCCGAAGAGGAATCCTCGTGTCCTCCTAACTCTCTGACTCTCGCAGAATTCAGTCTGGAGGGGAGGACCTCCAGCCATTAACACAGTGACCGGCGAGAATTTTTCTTTCTTCTCCAGAACACAGAGGAACGCAGTACAAACTTACCATTCTTGGCTCACTGAATGCATTGTAGAATGTAGAAGGTTAGTATTAACTCCTCCCAGGTTGCACTCATTAGTCGAGTCCTCCACTCCAAGCCGGCCGAAGCGGCCGTGCGGTTAATGGCGCTGCAGTCTGGAACCGCAAGACCGCTACGGTCGCAGGTTCGAATCCTGCCTCGGGCATGGATGTTTGTGATGTCCTTAGGTTAGTTAGGTTTAACTAGTTCTAAGTTCTAGGGGACTAATGACCTCAGCAGTTGAGTCCCATAGTGCTCAGAGCCATTTTTTGAACCTCCACTCCAAAGCGAGGTGCCGGACAACATCCACATGCTTGGATAACTCGATTTCAGAGGGAAGCCAACGAGTTTTCCCACTGTAGGCTAGCGGCACCATAGCGTTCTATTCTGTATTCTGTGTTCTGGAAGGTGAATTTGTCATACATTGCAGTTCTCTGTGGGCTTACAGGCAGGGCTCCATTCGTAGCTGAAGTGGATAGCCAGGGGTTTACCACAGAAACTCCTGCAAAGAGCAGCACCAATGGGTCCGGCCTCCTTCCAGCAGAGCCTCTACGTCAGAACTCCGGTAGTCACGCCGGAACCGCTCGCGGCCACTAAACTCGCTCACTTTCCACAAATGCAAACTGAAACCTTCAACCAGAGGTGGCCAGCCTTGTCCTTTCCTCGAACTTAACAAAAAATTAGCAGCTATAAAGATAAACTTCCCGTAGCGTCATATGAATGCTATGTCACAATTGTTAGCCATTACAATCTGTTCACAACGCAGGATCGTTCTCGGTATGCTTGCGGCGACTCTGAATTTTCGTTTGCAGAAGTCGTATCCGTTAGGCTTTTGCTTGTTAAAAACACTGGTTTTTGGATCCTCTTTGGCATCATCCGTTTGTTTTCTCCAGTGTGTGTGTGTGTGTGTTTCTGAGGCATATTCTTGTTTCTTTTCTTTTCTTTTTTTTCATTATTGGGGCTGGTAGCAGCACAATACGCCACTCTGCAGCCTACAGAAAAGTTAAAAAACGGAATGAGGAAATATAAGAACAATAAAAGCAGGCGATAAAAGGGTGACTGTTAGAAACTGAAACATGGAGAAAAAGATGCGAAGAAAATACAAAAACAAACGGTCGCTGATGCTGATTAAAACACATAGTAAATAGACAGGCACAATTAAAAAACACAGCGACAGTCTGGTTTCTGTTCGAACGAGATAAAAACACAACTAGCGACAGTTTGGTGGCTGTTCGCAACACTGGCAGGGGACGCACAACACTCAACACTACAGGCGACACAGCGGCAGATAGGGGGGGGGGGGGGGGGGGGGGGGGGGGGGGGGGGGAAAGGGAGGGGGAGAGAGGATTTCTTGTTTCCGCAAGTTACACCTTTAACGCAGAATATTTCCTCAGCTATGAGAAGTCGTATTATTGTCTCGTCTTGCATATTATTAAAAGTTGATCATCTAGCTCTGTTATCAGATATACGTTCATCGATTGTACGAGGGGTGCTCAATAAGTAATGCAACAGATTTTTTTCTCGGCCAGTTTCTGTTGAGAAAATGCGTACTTTGTTGTAGGACATCGTGGAGTATTCCCGTTTCAACGCCTATAGTTTCAAGAAGTTCCGATAGGTGGCGTCGCTATACGTAGCCTTCAAAATGGTGTCAAAAACGGATGCGCGTTCCAAGCAGAGAGCTGTCATCGAGTTTCTTTTGGCGGAAAACCAGAGCATCGCGAAAATACATAGGCGCTTGAAGAATGTCTACGGAGATCTGTCAGTGAACAAAAGCATGGTGAGTCTTTGGCCGAAGCGTCTATCATCATCGTAACAAGATTACACAAGCCTGTCCGATCTCAGGGGTACCGGCCGGCCGCACACAGCTGTGACTCTTGCAATGTTAAAACTTGCGGACACTCTCATTTGACGTGATCGACGGATCATAATCAAAGATCTCGTTGCATGACTGGACTCGTCCACCAGTTGGGATACTCAAAGGAGTGTGTCCACTGGGTTCCTCGCCGTCTAACAGGAGACCATGCAGAGCAACGAAGGACCATCTGTGCGGATTGCTTGCGTGTCACGAGGCTGATCGTGACAGTTTTTCGTGGAACGTCGTCAGAGAAGATGAATCATGGTTTCATCATTTCTAACAGGAAACAAAACGGCAATCCGTGGAATGGCGTCACACCACCTCTCCTCCGAAGAGAAAGTTCACAACCGCACCCTCAGTCGGTAAAGTCATGGCGACTTTCGTCTGGGACTCTGAAGAGGTTATTCTGTTTGAGGTCCAGCCTCATGGTGCAACGACAAACTCTGAAGTGTTCTGAAATTGAAGAAACGACTTCAACATGTAATTGCAAACGAACTTCTCCCTCTCCATAACAACGCAGGGCGTCACACAAGTTGCACACGCGAGAGGAGGTCACTAAACTACAAATGTTCAAATGTGTGTGACATCTTATAGGACTTAACTGCTAAGGTCATCAGTCCCTAAGCTTACACACTACTTAACCTAAATTATCCTAAGGACAAACGCACACACACCCATGCCCGAGGGAGGTCTCGAACCTCCGCCGGGACCAACCCCACAGTCCACGACTGCAGCGCCCAAGACCGCTCGGCTAATCCCGCGCGGCCGTAAAACTTCATTCGACTGTTCTTCCTCATCCACACCAGTTATCAAATGGCTCGGAGCACTATGGGACTTAACTTCTGTGGTCATCAGTCCCCTAGAACTTAGAACTACTTAAACCTAACTAACCTAAGGACATCACACACATCCATGCCCGAGGCAGGATTCGAACCTGCGACCGTAGCAGTCGCGCGGTTCCGGACTGAGCGCCTTAACCGCGAGACCACCGCGGCCGGCCACACCAGTTATCAGCTCGTGGTCTCGCGGTCACGTTTTCGATTCCCGAACACGGGGTCCCGGGGTCAGGGATTTTCCCCTGCTTCGAGAAGACTGGGTGTTTGTGTTGTCCTCATCATTTCATCATCATTCATGAAAGTGGCGAAATTGGGCTGAGCAATTGTTGGGAATTTGTACGGGCGCTGATAACCGCACAGTTGAGCGCCCCACATACCAAACATCATCATCATCATCATCATCATCATCATCGTCATCCACACCACAGCCCGGATCTCACATCTTCCAACTTCCATCTGATTGGCCCAGTGATGGATGCACAACACGCGAAGCAGTACGTGGATGAGATGGAGGTTATTGATGCTACAAGACGTTGGTCCGACGTCGACCAGTAGAGTGGTACCATGCGGGCATACAGGCCCTCCCAGTAAGGTGGTGTAAGGCAGTCGCATTATAGGTAGATTATGTTGGAAATAGGGCTTCGTAGCCAAAAGAGTGGGGGATAATATGGTGTATTGGAATTCTAAAAAAAATTCAACCTGTTTTCAGGGGAAAAAAATGAGTTGCATTACTTATTGAACCCCCTTCGTAATGTTAAGTCATGTTAACGTGCTACATTTCTATATGAAATAGCGTTACTTTGTGTACTTATGAACATACAATTACGACAAACGTCGATAGGTTTCCTGATTTTATAGGGAACATTATTTTTGACGTATGAGATACACAGTTATAAGTGAAGCGAAGACACCAGTCCACTTCTACATCTACATATATACTAATGAGGGAGAAACGACTGTCTACAGGCTTCCGTATGAGTCCCTTTTTCTTATTTTGTCTTCGCGGTCTTTACACGAGATATACACTGGTGGCAGCAGATTCATTCTACAGCCTTCGTTCTCTATAGTATTTTCCAACAAGAGCGCTTTCTCCTCCCCCGCCCCCAGTGACTCCTCCCGTTTGAGTTCACGGAGCATTTCCGTAATAGTTCGCATGTTGATCGAACCAGCCAGTAACAAATCTGGCAACACAGCTTTGAACTTCCTCGATGTCTACATTTAATCCCAATAAACCCATATCGACCATTCACCTTCCCTACAACCGATCTCACGTGCTCTTTCAAGTTCATCTCCATTTGCAACTTTACGCCTAGATTTTAAATCGATGTTACAGTGCCAGGCATCATACCACATATTCTGTATTAGAACATTACAGGATTGTGGTTCCTACTCAGATGCATTAATTGAGATTTTTCCAAATTTAGAACAAGATTCCAATTGCCACACCAAACAGAAATTCTCTGCGTGTCATCCTATGTCGTCCAACAGTCACTCAACCACTACACATTCCCATACACTACACCATCAGCAGCCAACGGTCGCAGACTGCCTTTCACCATAATCTGTTAGAAACGCAGACCATAATTTGTTAGAACGTTTATGTATTCATAGGGCAATAGCGGTCCAATCACAGTCCTGATGCTATCCCTGTCCCTGATGAACATTCTCCGTCCAGGATAGCGCACTGGTTTCTATTACGGAAAAAGCCTTTGGTCTAATCACATATCTGAGAACATATTCCGTATGCTCATATCTTCGTTAACAGTCTGCATCTTTATGCATGTTCTGTATCACATATTCTCGAGTAATTCGATTATATCACGAAACTAAAAGAAATGTACAGAGCCGAAATGGAAGATCAGGGTGATGTTTAGAAATAAGGCGTGTATTCCAAAAGGAAAGCTGCATTTTGCCGCTCGTCTTCCTCCGGCATAACGGATAAAGTTTTAGAAGCAGTGAAAACACCCAAAAAACATTGCTTAAGATTTTTCCAATGATGTAGGGGTTTAGACAACGACTCAAGTGGAGATACAAACCAAATTTGAGCATGAACAAATCATGAAAATTATTCTGAAATTCGTAACAAACGATAAAGTTGTTTTGGTATGTAGCAGAAACTCTCCATCAGTTCATCTGACTAGTATCTGTTGCTTTTATTTCAGTCTATGACCATAAAAGGTTTAGTCAAACTATGGATTTCGCTTTGTGGTGACCATCTTCAGATCTGTTTAAAACATGTCCCATTATACAGTCTATTAAGTAAGAACGTGGTTGTCAGCATGTACGGGTGGTAAAAGATATCGCCTTATTTCTTCTACAACCCAACAGAGGTAAGCTTTGTCCTTCATGCAATCTTCAAGCGTTAGTGGAATTCTTGACTAAGATACACAAGAAGAGACATGAGTGCAGCTTACGACTCGCGTTTACCAAAGATGTCTGATGCCGACTGCCAAACTTTGGTTCATCGGCAAAAATGAAGATCGTATACTGCAGGAGGGCAAGGATCCGAAGCACGGCAGCAGCCATTGCTGGAAAAAAGGAGAAAGAGATCTTCACTTTGAAACAGATGTCAACGCAAATTCTGGGTTTCTTCCACTTGAATACGGGGAAAACTTTGATTCAAGCATGCTTCGGAGATTCCAAGCAATTATCGACGCAGCGGACGACTGGACATGTTATTAATTATAACTGCATTTTTCTTTTGCTCGTGTATGATGTATGTAACTGTTTTAGTTTGTTGTCATATACATTTTTCTACTGATTAACCCGACTACGATCTTAAAAAATGGTTCAAAAGGCTCTGAGCACTATGGGACTTATCATCTGAGGTCGTCAGTCCCCTAGAACTTAGAACTACTTAAACCTAACTAACCTAAGAACATCCCACACATCCATGCCCGAGGCAGGATTCGAACCTGCGACCGTAGCGGTTGCGCAGTTCCAGACTGAACCGCCTAGAACCGCTCGGCCACACAGGCAGCCACTACGATCTTACTTAACAGACTGTAATAAAGACATTCCGGATTTATTATATTAGGACATGTTTCAAACAGCTCTGAAATGTACATCAAAGTCTGAAATCGATAGGTTGACGAGAGATTTTGTGATTATAGACTGCAATAAAAGAAACAAATTTTACAGTTTCCTCGATCAATGTTTTTGTTTGCGAATATATCGCACTTTGTGAGTCCATCTAAGAATTTGAGATCAGGAGGTAGATGTGGTGAATAACTTCCAGTACTTGGGCACCGTTATTTCCTCAGACAACACTATGCATCAAGATATTGAAAGCGGAAAACCAAACATCTTACGGCCGCTGATTTGCGATGGAGCTTTTCCACAATCGTCGACATTAGCCAGCAAACAGCGTGCTTCCTACCTACACTAAAATATGGTCTAGAAGCAGCAATTGTTAGTGGAACCATTAGCAACCATCACTAAGCAACAGAAGTTTCTCCTTTCTTGCCTATGGCAAATATATATATATAAAAAGGGGAATGAGGACATTCGACAAGAACTACTATTAGGAACACGCTTGCCGGTGACCCTTGAACTGAAGCGATTGCAGTTTTGGTATGGCCGTATGAAGAGGATGGCTTCCCTCAGGACTGCCCGATGACTCCGGATCGATTGTCCAAGGGAAGAAACCGAGAAGAAGACCGCATGACACGTGGGAGAAGAAGGTCCTTATGTACTTCATCATTCTAGCATTTAATGCACCGAGGTGCCAAATTTCATGGAATAGTGAGACGCACATGTTCAGGTGATGTTGGTATCGTGTATACAAGATATAAAGGGGCAGTGCATTGGCGGTGCTGTCATTTGTATTCAGATGATTCATGTAAAAAGGTCTCCGACGTGATTATGGCCGCACGACTGAAATTAACAGACCATGAATGCGGAATGGCAGTTGAAGCCAAATGTATGGGACATTCCATTTCGGAATTCGTTAGGGAATTCAATATTCCGAGATTCACAGCGTCAAGAGTGTGCCGAGAACACCAAATTCAAGGCATAATCTCTCATCATGGACAGCGCAGTGGCCGGTGGCATTCACTTAAAAGACCGAAAGCAGCAGCGCGTGCGTAGATTTGTCAGTGCTAACAGACAAGCAACGCTACGTGAAATAGCCGCAGAAACATACGACGGACGTATCCGTTAGGACAGTACGGTGGAATAAGGCGTTAATGGATTATGGCTGCAGACGACTGACGCGAGTGCCTTTGCTAACAGCACGACATCACCTGCAGCGCCTCTCCTGGGCTCGTGACGCTAGACGATTGGAAAACTGTGGCCTGGTCAGGTGAGTCCCGATTTCAGTTGGTAAGAGCTGATGGTAGGTGAAGTGTTGGCAGAAGAGCCAACATCGTGTTGCTAGAGGAGGCCGAAATGCACGCTTTTAACTCACGCAGACTGGCGTGAGGTCTGGAACAGTTAAGGGAATTAATAGTGGCAAATAAAGTACGTAGTTGATGTAATGCTTAACTTTAATCCATAATTTGTGTACATCGCTCTTGACGGTACATTAATAATCTCAATATAAACTGGTAATGGCGCCTTGCTAGGTCGTAGCAAATGACGTAGCTGAAGGCTATGCTAACTATCGTCTCGGCAAATGAGAGCGTATTTGTCAGTGTAGCATCGCTAGCAAAGTCGGCTGTACAACTGGGGCGAGTGCTAGGGAGTCTCTCTAGACCTGCCGTGTGGCGGCGCTCGGTCTGCAATCACTGACAGTGGCGACACGCGGGTCCGACGTATACTACCGGACCGCGGCCGATTTAAAGGCTACCACCCAGCAAGTGTGGTGTCTGGCGGTGACACCACAGTAGGGTTCGAGTGTGGCGTAGACCCCACGAAGCAACGACCTCAAGTTTCAACAAGTTTTGCGAAGTGGTGGTGGCTCGGTGATGGTGTGGGTCATGTTGACATGGAACTGATCATTAACTGGAAATGCTATGTTCGGTTAGCCACTGGTACTTTCCAAGAATGATTGCCTATCGAAGTCGCAGGGTCCAAACGATACAGATCGAACGTGCGATCCTAAATCGATCATGCGACTCTGGTTCAAATGGTTCAAATGGCTCTGAGCACTATGGGACTTAACATCTGTGGTCATCAGTCCCCTAGAACTTAGAACTACTTAAACCTAACTAACCTAAGGACATCACACACATTCATGCCCGAGGCAGGATTGGAACCTGCGACCGTAGCGGTCACGCGGTTCCAGACTGAAGCGCCTAGAATCGCACGGCCATATCGGCCGGCGCGACTCTGGTGACGGGCGTTATGATCAATCATTTGTGATCGTCATTTTTATCTGTTTTCCGTCGTTCCCATAGTTGCTATAAATTATATACCTCCGCGAATTATTTGTGAGTAGGTAGGGAAACGCAGACGATTTATGTCGGTAGTGAGTGGGATATCTGGTGTTCCTGACGTTTCTTCGGCGGATTCTCTCGCATGGAAAAATCTAATTCCATGCTTATCCAGCGTAGAAAATTGTTTGACTTTTTGTCGCAAATATGGAGTTCTACCGGACGAGGAAAGGAGGGACTGTGTAGACTGTGGTGGTTCGAAGTGTGTAAAACTTCGTAAGAAGAGTTTCGATGCTGCAATACCGTTACAATTTTATGCGGACAGTGCGGAAAACGAACGAGTATCAGGAAGAATAAATGGTTCGACTCTTCCAAGTTATCTATCCAGACCAACGTAATTCTTCTATCTTGCTGGATTCGAGACTACATCTTGAAAGCAACAGCATTGGAAACTGACTTATCTGGTAACACCGTGTGCGACTAATTCGGGTTTTGCCAAGAAGTGTGTTATGTGGTAGTGACGAACGACAGTGTATCGATTGGTTGACTGGACCAAGTAAAGTTGTTGAAGTGGACGAACCTCACATTGCAAGAAGGAAGAACCAGAGAGGACGGCCTTCAAAGAGTGAAATCGATCACATTTGAGTATCCGGTGTTTCGTTGTCAGAGTATTGTCCAGAGACAATGTCACTGTAGTGCCTCTACCCATATCCTTGCGTGATACTGGCAGAGTTTATCCAGGCTATGGCAAAAAGGGAATTGTTCCCGTAGTGTACACATCACGTAGACTTTCACGTGACGGCAACACCAACGACGAGTAAGGTAAGTCGTCTCCTTTGTAATTACAAGTATTTTTGTAACGCTCTTCTTTTGTCATTGCTGTAGTGACCACCTTAAACATACTCATCATGCCCGCCAACAGAGCCGCGTGATCGATTTAGGATCGCACGTTCGATATCTATCGTTTGGATCTCGCGACTTCGATAGGCAATCATTCTCGGTTATTACTTATCCATTCATGGACTTCATGTTCCCAAACGACGATGGAATTTTTATGGGTGAGAGTGTGCCATATAACCGGGCCACGATTGGTTTGAAGAACATTCTCGACAATTTGAGAGAGTGATTTGGCCACCAATCGGACATATATGGGACATAATCGACAGGTCCGATCGTGCACAAAATCCTGCGCCGGCAACACTTTCGCACTTATGGATGACTTCAGAGGCAGGACGATCCAATCTTTTTGCAGGGAACTTCCAACAATTTTTTCAATCCTCACTTATCGAGTTTCTGTGCTACGTCGAGCGAACGCGATATTATGAGGTATCCCATGACTTTTATCGCCTGAGTGTACTCCACCAACACTCATGGAAGTCTCACTGAGACTTATCTACAACCACAACCGGCATTTAGAAGCACTAAAAGTGATGAATATGACGGGATTGTGATGATTTGATGTCTACGTCTAGGCGCCTTTCAGTTAGACATAGTACAGAAGCGAACAGTATGCTATTTGAGGTTCTGCATTGTGAAACAGTGGTTCAGAGGATCATGGCTGAATTATTTAAGATAGGAAAAGTGTTGGATAATATACCTCAAAATTTCGCGAATAATATTAAATAATACCTACTTCGTTTGACGCTTCTTAACGGTTATCTGCCAAGTCCATATTCCATTAGTCAGTTGTCAACAATCAACAGATAAATAAAACAGCGCAGTGTACTCTTCAAACACTACAAACACGGCATAGTCAGAATCCTCCAGGCGATCCCATGTTAAGTGCGGGAAGAAGACAGGTGTACGAGAGAGCGTTTTAGCTTGAAGCACTTTTCGTACTTTTGCTTCTAGCAAGCCAAGTAGCATAGGTATAATCTATTTTGTTATTCCATTTTTAAACGACGGCATTCACTTTTTATTTGCTACAGTGTCTTTCTGAAATAACAAAAATTACTCCAGAAAATAAAGGTTTTTTTCCAAATTGGAAAACATGTTCCAAGATACAACATGTTCGTATACCTAGGAGTAAATACTCGAATGAAATTTAAAAGTGTCGCAATCGAGAAAATTTTGCCAGTACTGTACTTTGTCTTCTGTCTTTTACACTATTAGGCCATGACACACCAATAATCAGTAAGCGATATCAAATTAAGAGGAAATTTATCAAAGACCAGTTGCACGTTAAACACATTTGGAAACTGAAGCTACTGGTAACTGAGAAAAATTTCCAATTTCAATACAGGTAAAAACTCAGTTAATTTGCAAATATCACATGTCCCATGGTAAAACACCTTCTTCTGTTTCAAGTTACAAGACAATATACGACTGACGAAGTATGACTTAACTGTCCACAGGTTATATAACCAATTTTTAAAATACGTAGAATTCTAACTGTCATTAAATTCTGTAATTGAAGCATTAACAGTATATTCGTAATAGATTTAGTGTACTGTACAGCACTTGAATATGTAGAGCTTGAAATATTTACAAACGTCGCACAAAGGACAACCTCACGCCTAGTAACAACAGAAACTGTAGGATATGGCAGAAACTGCCTATGTTGGTCTCTAGTGCACATTTCTTCACGTTATTCTAAACCCAGTCACTAGACGGAAGTATAGACCAAGAGACATCATGTGATCCCAGGTACAGTACCTCTGCGTACAACACACCTCCCCCTAAGTTTAAAAGCATTGTTTCTGAAATTCTGTTAACTGTCACACCATAAATCACTGTATCATCTTCTAAGACGTCATGATTTTATCACCATACATTTAATATTCTATGTATTCTTCTCTATTTATATTTCGATATATATTGTTTACGATGCACAAGCGGATTATTAATCATTTCATTGGCTGATACTGGCTAGCACCGAATACTAACAATTTCTGTAGTACTCCATGTCTGCGAGTTAATTAGACCTGAGCACTGACAGAAAGGGCGATATGGGCCATGCATTCCTCAGAAGCTGCTGTCGGCTTAAGAGGGGCTTGGACGAGACTTGTGTTCTGCAGGAGCGGACATTTATTGCCCTGAGAGAGACTAGAGCGAGGAGGCGGCGGTTTACATTGCTGGAGGCCGCAGAATCCCCATAGCATGGATAGTACAGGTGGGAGGCTGGACTGTAGTGGAACAAAATAAATTTCAGCACAGAGTATCTGGAGAAAGAGGACTGTAGGTAGAACAAGGCGAAATGGCATCCATCTAGTGTGAAGGAATGTGAGGGGTCAGAAACATTGGTTACCTGCCAACCTCCAAGCAATCTTCTCACAGAAAGCACCAGACTATGCTTCCCACTGAAAAGCAGAGATTCGTATTTGACTGACAGATGCTAAGGGTGTAGGAGGGAAAATGGAAACTTTTAGAAAATCTTCTGATAAGACGATAAGCTTGAGGTGACTGGTTGGGAGATTCATGACCCGTGTAATAGGAGGTAATATTTCTGTATCAGCCACGGGGATTTGTCACCTGAGTGTAGACATACACGTCATGTCACCAGGAGGGAGAGGGGTGTGCTGTGAAGAGGCACTTCCCTGCAGGGATCGATCGACGACATTTTCCTTTGAGATCGACGTAGAGACTTCACTGGAGTGAACCACAGCAGAGGATCTGCCAGTTAGATTTTGAGAAATGTCGCTTGTGACACAGCGAGTGCCTGAACATAGATTTTATTCTGTTTACTTGACTGACGATTCTTTAGCTCTCTGTGGAATCTTAACGGAAGAATACTTGACTAGAATTTCTGTTACTGGCTAGTGTGCAAACAGAAATCTTGACTTGGCTTCTGTCTTGTACTGAGGTATTTCAACTCTAGGAGTTTGTGGGCGACATACTGTGTCCACCGTGTTGGCAGAGAATTGCAGGTACGCCACATACATCATCTGCACGGCGCCCAATGCCCCAACGAGACCGAGCGAGGTGGCGCAGTGGTAGCACACTGGACTCGCATTCGGGAGGACGACGGTTCAATCCCGCGTCCGGCCATCCTGATTTAGGTTTTCCGTGATTTCCCTAAATCGCTCCAGGCAAATGCTGGGATGGTTCCTTTGAAAGGGCGCGGCCGACTTCCTTCCCCATCCTTCCCTAATCCGATGAGGCCGATGACCTCGCAGTTTGGTCTCTTCCCCCAAACAATCCAATCCAATCCAATCCCCAACGAGAAGATCATCTGTACAGTACAACTGCTCTTCGTACTTCAGTAGCTGGTATGTGCACTCCAGGTCCAAGGATGGGCAAACACACAATAGATGTTTCACAAGCTGCGACATGGTCACGAATTAAACATTGACGCGAGAGAAAAATAAACTTTCTTTGCTTCACGTCTAGGGTCACAAATTTGTATGTCCTCAGACTACTGGTTTCGGTCAATAATGACCATCTTCAGATCTGTTTTAAACAAACATATCCTAATATTCTGGAGCAAGAATGGCATCGTCAAATGCTGGCGCTGATTTTGTGTTTAAAATTTGACGATGCCACTATGACTCCAGTATATTAGTACATGTTTGTACAAAACAGATATGAAGATGGTCATTATTGACCGAAACCGGTAATCTGAGGACATAAAAATTTGTGACCGTAGGCATGAAGTAAAGGAAATTCACAGTAAGTGTGTTGGGTTCCATTTGTTTGTCCACTACGTTTTTTCTGATAGTGTCAGTCAGAATGTAGATTTCTCTTTGTCACCACTAATCAGTATCAGCTAATTTTGGGTCCGTCAGGTAATGGGAGCACAGTCTATAGTAAGTCAAACATATGTTCTGCCAGTATCGAAATTACACGTAGGGTAGAAGCTAGCATTGTGTACTTCATATTTATATAAATTTTTGCACTCTACTTGTTTTTCGAGAATAAATAATTTACATTATCAAGCTGTGATTCATTTTAGTAGCGTCCTGACAGAAGTGATTGGTTTTATGTGCTAGACGGAAGTTAAGTAAAACCATAATACGATACTTCGTTTTATGGAAATACCTAGGTGTAGGTTGTCAATAGCAGGATCATTTAAATTATTTGTACGTGCGAGAATTCCATTGCTTCCATTGCGGAAGCAACCACTACACACGCTATACTCGTATTTTACATAAACCACGGGAATTTACAACCTTGCAAGATGTTGGCTATAACTCGTCACTTTGGACGGCTGTAACGAATTTGTACTGCATCCTGTGACGAATTTAAACCCTGGCCGGTACCCTCACTTAGTGTGGCGTAATTAAGGGGAGGGGGTTACAGGTAGGTGGTACTTGCAAGCCATCAGCTGCCTGTCCATTGATTGCGTTTCAGTTACGAGAGGTCGCATTCCTCTGGGAGCGTTTAACAGCTTAACGGCTTATGGCTTCATTACCAACTCGCTTGAAAGCGGTCCTGTGAGGCCTTTTGTCTCCCAAATACACTCCACTGTTATCGTATACGGCCCATCTGTTTTCTCGCGTCATTTTGCCGCGAACACGCGCTCTGTAGGTAGACTGGATAATTGTCGCTTAAAGTATAAGGAATTACATAAATAATTGTGTAAATGGTAGTTCACAGGGAATTTCAAATCCTGCATAGGTTATAGTTTGATATCCAGATATTAATATAAAACACGTTAAAATACCACGTTCAGAAGATATTCTGACGTCATTCCTTCCATGAACAGATGTAGAATCGCTAAAAGTCACAATTAAGCAATAAAAATGAAAAAAAACTGCTACACACAACGTCTGTACCAGTAAATAAATAGGAAAAGTATATATCTGTTCAAAAAGAAACGAAACCTTGGAATGAACTTACCAGCGTACTGAAACTGAACTCTCGTTGGTCACATTTCATCGTAAATTTTTGACCACTTGAAGCGTCACATTCAGCTATTTGATTCTTAATGGGCTTTGTCTTTCGTGGAATAGCGGATTCTGTGTGTGGAATGAATTAGGAACCGTCTGAGGAGTAACATGTTTGCGTTAAATATCTGTCAGATTGGAAGAAACTACGCAAAAGGTTGCAATAGGTCAAACACAGCGTATTGGGTGGAAGTCGAGAGCCGCATAAAATGTTATCAATCTGGCAGTACGTCAATAAAAATTCTAAAACTAGACGATGAATGCGTTTAAAGCTATTGAAGACTTTCTTCAGAGACCAGCAATGAATGAACTTCAAATGTAGGAATTTGTTAAATTAGTACTTAGCCGAATTGGATTCATGTAAAATTTTTGACATACTTGCTGTAATGTGAGCACAGGTGTTTTTAATCGTGTATATGAAGAAGACAGGGCTATTAATTTCTTACGGCCGGGGACCAGAGCCTTAATAAATTACAAAGAAGACAAGATGGTTTTCAGAACAGTGTTTGTCAAAACGATGTTACTTTTCTTGGGCTGGGCATTGATGTGTGTGATGTCCTTAGGTTAGTTAGGTTTACGTAGTTCTAAGTTCTAGGGGACTGATGACCTCAGCTGTTAAGTCCCATAGTGCTCAGAGCCATTTGAACCATTTGAACCACTTTTCTTGGGGAAACAACATAATCAACATACGTATTTATAAATTAAAGTGTTTGTAGGTGAAGTTGGTGATACCTCCAAAAACAACCACCACCATCATTGATTTTTGTGTTTGGTTATCCCGTTGAGCGCTAGAGTGCGGTGCCAGATGTTTTGGTTGAAGTGATCACCATCACATCCTTGGTGGTCACCAAAACAGCGTCTGTCTCTTTCACATTACTGTATATTCCGTCCGCCCCCGGTAGCTGTGTGGTCAGCGCGACGGAATGTCATATCTAATGGCTCGGGTTCGATTCCCTGCTGGGTCGGAGATTTTCTCCGCTCAGGGACTGGGTGTTGTTCTGTCCTTATCATCATCATTTCATCCCCATCGACATGCAAGTCGCCGAAGTGACATCAACTCGAAAGCCTTGCACCACGCGAACGGTCTACCCGACGGGAGGCCCAAGCCACATGGCATTTCCATTTATTGTATTTTCCAAGAGAAAAAATATGAAATAGTTCTTAAGTGTTCACTAGCTTTTACGGTTATTCTGGTATCTTGTCGAATGTTCAGAAATACCTTCGACTGTTCTAGAGTACAACTAGGAAATGGCACATATCGCACTGATCCGCATTCTGGTCAAATAGTCTTAACCATTGTAGTGTAGCATAGCAAACACAGACCAACAACTGAAATGATAAATCGAAACCATCAGCTGCCGACGGGTGTTGTTCATATACACTCCTGGAAATTGAAATAAGAACACCGTGAATTCATTGTCCCAGGAAGGGGAAACTTATTGACACATTCCTGGGGTCAGATACATCACATGATCACACTGACAGAACCACAGGCACATAGACACAGGCAACAGAGCATGCACAATGTCGGCACTAGTACAGTGTATATCCACCTTTCGCAGCAATGCAGGCTGCTATTCTCCCATGGAGACGATCGTAGAGATGCTGGATGTAGTCCTGTGGAACGGCTTGCCATGCCGTTTCCACCTGGCGCCTCAGTTGGACCAGCGTTCGTGCTGGACGTGCAGACCGCGTGAGACGACGCTTCATCCAGTCCCAAACATGCTCAATGGGGGACAGATCCGGAGATCTTGCTGGCCAGGGTAGTTGACTTACACCTTCTAGAGCACGTTGGGTGGCACGGGATACATGCGGACGTGCATTGTCCTGTTGGAACAGCAAGTTCCCTTGCCGGTCTAGGAATGGTAGAACGATGGGTTCGATGACGGTTTGGATGTACCGTGCACTATTCAGTGTCCCCTCGACGATCACCAGTGGTGTACGGCCAGTGTAGGAGATCGCTCCCCACACCATGATGCCGGGTGTTGGCCCTGTGTGCCTCGGTCGTATGCAGTTCTGATTGTGGCGCTCACCTGCACGGCGCCAAACACGCATACGACCATCATTGGCACCATGGCAGAAGCGACTCTCATCGCTGAAGACGACACGTCTCCATTCGTCCCTCCATTCACGCCTGTCGCGACACCACTGGAGGCGGGCTGCACCATGTTGGGGCGTGAGCGGAAGACGGCCTAACGGTGTGCGGGACCGTAGCCCAGCTTCATGGAGACGGTTGCGAATTGTCCTCGCCGATACCCCAGGAGCAACAGTGTCCCTAATTTGCTGGGAAGTGGCGGTGCGGTCCCCTACGGCACTGCGTAGGATCCTACGGTCTTGGCGTTCATCCGTGCGTCGCTGCGGTCCGGTCCCAGGTCGACGGGCACGTGCACCTTCCGCCGACCACTGGCGACAACATCGATGTACTGTGGAGACCTCACGCCCCACGTGTTGAGCAATTCGGCGGTACGTCCATCCGGCCTCCCGCATGCCCACTATACGCCCTCGCTCAAAGTCCGTCAACTGCACATACGGTTCACGTCCACGCTGTCGCGGCATGCTACCAGTGTTAAAGACTGCGATGGAGCTCCGTATGCCACGGCAAACTGGCTGACACTGACGGCGGCGGTGCACAAATGCTGTGCAGCTAGCGCCATTCGACGGCCAACACCGCGGTTCCTGGTGTGTCCGCTGTGCCGTGCGTGTGATCATTGCTTGTAGCCCTCTCGCAGTGTCCGGAGCAAGTATGGTGGGTCTGACACACCGGTGTCAATGTGCTCTTTTTTCCATTTCCAGGAGTGTACATCAGTGAGGACAGCTGAAAATGTGTGCCCCGACCGGGACTCGAACCCGAGATCTCCTGCTTACATGGCAGACGCTCTATTCATCTGAGCTACCGAGGGCACAGAGGATAGTGCGACTTCAGGGACTTCTCCCTTGAACGCTACCCGTAGTTTCAGCTGTCACCATTGGTGTATATCAACAACACCTGTCGGCAGCTAAGGGTTTCGATTTAATCATCATTTCATTCTAGAGAAGCTGCACAGTCATCAGTGGTATCTGTTATTTCGGGAACAGTTACCATCTTCATATAGCTAAATACTACCCGGCCATTGACCTTCTTCTGTGCGAATGCGCACACTTTGCCTGAACTCTTACGGGACTCGTCAGCTTAGTCTGGCACGAGCTATGAGTGAATGGGCATATATCTACTAGGAACTCTACGAATGTAGGTTGTGGACAGTTGGGAATGTGGGTCTCACGGGAAGCGTGTCGCACTATCCTCTGTGCCCTCGGTAGCTCAGATGGTTCGAGCGTCTGTCATGTAAGCAAGAGATCCCTGGTTCGAGTCCTGGTGGGGGCACACGTTTTCAGCTGTCCCCATTGATTTATATCAGCAACACCTGTCGGCAGCTAAGGGTTTCGATTTAATTATCATTTCATTCTAGAGAAGCTGCCCAGTCATCAATGGCATTTGTTCTTTCGGAAACAGATACCATCTTCATATAGGAACAATGTTTGTAAAATACAGGGGACCATCATAAATCGCGCCGACTTTAGTGCCATTATTGTCCTTTAGTTAAAGTGTCACTTCTATACGTCTCATTGCGTATTTCTCTCAGTTATCTTCTGTACCATGCTGAAGCAGTTCTTTCTATGTACGGTCCAAGTCGCATGGAGCTATAGGCAGTGCCACATCACGCGGAAGTTAGTTTCGTCCTTAAGTTTTGCACTCCAGTTTAATTGTTATTAATGCTAGATTAGGTATGATCAGTGTGAATGAACTACTCTTCATTCAGAAAAACCCCAGAAACCCAGATCCATCATTATTTCTTTTTATTCAGAGTATGCATGTTGCTATCGCCGCCAGAATGTTCGGGAGCTGTAGGTAATCGTTTGAATGCGTGCATGTTCTTTTCAGCGAAAGACGGCTTTATTGATGCCCTTACAAAGCATCTAGTGCCCAGCAGTTAATCAACATACAATCGGCAATTTGATACAAGTACATGTGCGCTTATTGATTCATTTTTAGAAACCATCTTTCAATAAATTCTGGGAGTAACTGCATATCTCCGCTATAACCTTCGAGTCCCTCAACCCTCTATTTCCGCAACAAATAGATACATAAATAGATATTTAAATTCGAAAATTATCGTAGATCTTAGCTGTTAACATTCGACTGAACGTATTATAAATTTTCTATGAGGTGACGGTGTCTGTAATTCAAATGCTGTATAAATCTAATTTAGGCACGTATGTAACGACATCGCTCACCTGTTTTGTAGCAAACTCTAGCTAGACACTGACGGTTGGTAAAGAAATTGTTCCGCTACGACAGGCAATCTCGCTGTTGGCATCGTTAAATGTTCATTTGCAAACTCGCGCACTGCGCTCCCACCCTGAAACAATATTGCTGTCCGCGTTATCGGATTCAATTCGTCAAACGAAGGACCACAATAAAAGTTTCATTACTGTCCTTTTTGCTTTTCGTCATATATCGAAACGAGTGAAATATGTCTCTCACTTTTGACAGAAGTGGAGCAGCAGAACTATAATTCAAGCGTATGACAGCGTCCTCTCACTAGCCAAAACGGATGCGTCCCTGTTTCGGAAATATGGTGCCATACAGCTCACTAAGCATTCCAGCACTGCTTTCTTTATGATAAAATGGCGGCAGAGACACGAGTATCATCGGTTGCTCAATGACTCCCATGCAATACTGAATTTCTGTTGTTTATAGCAATTCATAAGAGAGCGACGTAGGAATCAATGTGGCATGGTTATTAAGGCACACAACTGGAAAATTAACCCTCACAATACCAAGGACACGGGGGAGGAGTAGGTACTCTAGTCTGGTACTTTATATTTTAAAATTCTGAATATAATATTTATTGTTTTTAATAATTTCGGTACTTCATGCCCACTTTTTGAAAATATCATTGTCTAGTCTGGTACTTTCATTCCCTGTAGACCACGCGGTGCATCAACTATCTGCTTTCACCGCCTTCTAACTCTGGCAGTCTCTCTCTACCCTGCGGAAATTCCTAATGCTGCGATGTCTTTCTCTGTGTCATCTTTCCACCTTATACGAGGTCAGCCCAATTGTCTTGTTGCCTGGAGAGTTCCTTTATATATATTTTAAAATTCGAAAAATAATATTTATTGTTTTTAATGATTTCTTATATCAGAATCAGTAAAAGTCTTAAATTTTTCAGTAAAACTTAATCCTAAAATTGAAGTCTTAGTAGTAAATGTGACTTTTTGCTGCAAATGTCACATTCACATTTTCAACTGCGGAAACCTTCTTATTATCTACGTAACATCGTCAACTTTTGTAGTCCTGTCATCCTCAGTTGCGTGTAATATTACGGTGTGTTGATAATTTTTACTTTTGGAGCGTCTAATAACAACTGAATGAAACACAATTTTCGTGCCATACGCTTTTCGTCTTTATTCTTTGAAGGCATCTTCAGTGGCAGATTCCGTGGATGTTGTTCTACATGCTGTGTTCCATTTTTGACGGTGTTCTTCTTCTTATAATAGCCATTTGAAAATTTGTTTCTCAAAGTTCACAGTACCAGGAACTGAACAATTGATGTGATGTTATTTGTTACTGTGTCGGCAACACCAACCGAAACACAGCAACAAAACAGGTCTTTAGTTCAATTACGTATAAGAAGATCAGCACCCAAAATGTAAGAAAAACGCAAGATGTAGAACAACATCTATGGAACACTGAACATGCCTTGCAAAGAATAAAGACAAATGCTGTGGCTGGTTCTGTGATTCCGCCTAAGAGAATACGTGACACCAGCAGTTAAAATACTACCACACACGGAACAAAGTTTACAAGCATCACGGACAGATGCTGGACACGATTTTCCTCCATTAGGTTACCTTGACGACTGTGGTGTCAGGAACGACATCCGGCCACGAAGTCGAATAACACCATAAATTCCTGAAAAAGCAGATAATTTACAAGAGGGATTGATTACAGAAAAGGACATATTAACCAGAACCTCACAATTCTGATAATCCATTATGAAGTTTGTTGTGAAATATCCGGCATAGTTTGAAAATAGTAGTAGCATTCATACATATAACACTACGAATAAAAATAGTCTTAACTATCCATACTTAACCTTACTCTTAAAGGAAGAAGCCAAGTATGCAGGCACCTCACTTGTGAATGAAATGTGCTAGCAGATACTATTCGTGCAAACTAAGTTGTTTCTCGGGACATAAACCATAAAGGCATTTCCCATTTACGGTTCCTTCATCCAGTGTCAACTTAGTTTGCGTGGACGGTATTGAAAGTTTTAAAACCAAATTTAAATCTGGAATTCATTCTACTCCATACATGAATTTCTGGGAGATAGGACGTATGTGCTTCGGGTACATTTATCAAGTTCTGCTGTAGATTAAAATTCTAAAAAAATCCGGTTATGTAAAAGGCTAGAAAGTAACCATGTTTTTTCAGATGAAATGCACCTTATTTGTAAATGTACTAACGCATTCCATATCACGAAAAGCTGTCTTGAATGTGAACCGTAAAACATGTAAAAACGTCAACAAAACCAAAAATCATCTATTACTAAAATTCCGTCAGTGATGCGCTGCAAGTTCACTACAAGTGATATAAATTAAAACGTTGTTGAATTATTTTTACGTCGTGTATAGTGAAATGTTTGAATGTACGTTCTTCGGTGCTGCATTTACCATTAAATTGCTTGATAACTAATAAACTGCCGACTTTAAGTAATGCTACAGGCTCCTTAAACAGTAATGAAGTAATGTGCAAGCAAGCTGTTACTTCCGGACAGTTATTACGAGATTTCTCATTTCTGTTATTTAACTATGGGAAACTTAATTACAGACTCTTCTTGCTTATATTAATTAACTGTCGAGAGCTACTGGCGACGAGTGCGCAGGGATGCATCTGAATTTCCGGAAATATCTAATCATAACTTCCTACAAACAAAAGCTACCGCATCAGAATGACATGTAATAATAGTAATAATACTTAGAATGAGACATTCACTCTTTACCGGAGTGTGCGCTGGTACGAAACTGGCAGATTAAAACTGTGTGCCGGACAGAGGCTCCAAATCGGGACCCTTGCTTTTCACGATGTGGCTCCGTACTGTGTTCTCGAACGGTTGTTGTTGCTTCACGTACTCAAGCCCGCATCTCGTGGTCGTGCGGTAGCGTTCTCGCTTCCCACGCCCGGGTTCCCGGGTTCGATTCCAACGGGGTCAGGGATTTTCTCTGCCTCGTGATGGCTGGGTGTTGTGTGCTGTCCTTAGGTTAGTTAGGTTTAAGTAGTTCTAAGTTCTAGGGGACTGATGACCATAGATGTTAAGTCCCATAGTGCTCAGAGCCATTTCACGTACTCAGTCTATTTCCGGGCACATGTTCGTAGGACATTTTTCCCTCTATTTCTAGTCAGGAATCCGTCCCTACAGATTCTCGGTTTTATTAAAGTTCACCTTGTATATATGACTTCACCGAAAGATTCATTTATGTTTGGCGGGTCTCTTGGGTACCACTTTGAATGAAGGATTATCACATAACCCCCCCCCCCCCCCCCAACTAACGCATCCATGTCACAACATATGTTCAGAGCGGTCTTCACGGGATTGCAGGTGATAGGGATAGTATCGGTTGTCATGTACAATACACATAATCCTAGTTGCTATATACAGGGTCAATATTAATAATCGTACTTTGGTTTACACCACGTTGGCGGACCGCTTGATTGAAACTTTCACTAGGGTTCGTCTCAATATCCTGCAGAACCCGGTCCTCTAGATCTGATGTACTGTCAGTCTGCAACCTCCCTGCACGTTCGTCTGTCTGAAAGGCCCCATGATCACACGAATGCACAAAACGGGATGCGTGATGTGGTTGATGTCTGTGAGGGTACTTGTTTCAGTATAATTGTGCTGCCTCTCGACCGTATCCATCTGCTTGGCCGTGCACAAACACCATCTCGGCTTGTTACCGGCATGAGTACCGGACCATTCTGCTGCTTACAGTACCCTGCGTCAATCACACAGCCTGCAACACACAAGGAACACACGGCGCGTGATCAGTCCTCAGCGCCTTCTACCGTGGCAATGATGCGTTGCCCTGCAGTTTGTCGCTTATCACTGCCATGTCAGCAGCGGAGTGCCACATGACCACTCTCTCATGTTCCCGAAGTCAGACTGTCTGAATTTGTACTGTTGGCCTTTTTATCTTAATCTTGTAAGAGAATTGTATTTGGTTCCCGTTCTAAGCACACAAGACAAAAACTTAGTACACCCCTAGCATACATCACGTTAATAACGTATAATATCTCTCGTAGCCTAGTTAGTGGCTTTAAATGGGCGAGGAAACAGGGCTAGGGAAACTCGCACGTAACACCCGCACAGACGCTTATAAACCGTCATTACTGTCTAGCTCTGTACGGAAGTACATCAATAGGAGACTGTAATACACTGAAGAGCCAAAGAAACTGGTACACCTGGGCAACGTCGTGTAGGGCCTCACAAGCACGCAGAAGTGCCGGAACACGACGTGGCATGGACTCGAATAATGTCCGATGTAGTGATGGAGGCAAGTGACAGCATGAATCCTGCAGTGCAGTACGAGCGGGTGGTGATTTCTTATGAACAGCATGTTGCAAGGCATCCCAGATATGCTCAATAATGTTCGTGTCTGGGGAGTTTGGTGGCCAGTGGAAGTGTTTAAACTCAGAACAGTGTTCCTGGAGTCACTCACAAGGGAACCTCCCCATCGCACCCCCCTCAGATTTAGTTATAAGTTGGCAAAGTGGATAGGCCTTGAAAAACTGAACACAGATCAATCGAGAAAACAGGAAGAAGTTATGTGGAACTATGAAAAAAAATAAGCAAAATATACAAACTGAGTAGTCCATGCGTAGTATATGCAACATCACGGATAACATCAGGTCAGGAGCGCCGTGGTCCCGTGGTTAGCGTGAGCAGCTGCCGAGTATGAGGTTCTTGGTTCAAGTCTTCCCTCGGGTGAAAATTTTAATTTTTTTATTTTCAGACAATTATTATCTGTCCGTCCGTCCGCTATATTTGCTGGATTCATATTGCCCACGGAATACATCTCACGTATTTAATGCACTCTCGTCCAAAGTAGCGAACAGTCAACTGCCAGCCAGGGAGCCTCGTTAGGAGGAATACTCTGTCTTCCGTGCGTTGTAGTCGACTGACGTGTGTTTCGGAGTTTGTTTAGGTGTAGCGTCCCCATACTACGGCGCAGTTACCTCGCATCGGACGGACAGATAATAATTGTCTGAATATAAAAAATGAAAATTTTCACTCGAGGGAGACTTGAACCAAAGACCTTTCATTCGGCAGCTGCTCACGCTAACCACGGGACCACAGCACTCGTGAGATCACTTCCTCCATGAAATTGCCTATGTTATGCATGAACTACTCAGTTCGTATATTTTGCTTATTTTTTTCGTAGTTCCACACAACTTCTTCCTGTTTTCTCGATTGATCTGTGTTCAGTTTTTCAAGGCCTATCAGCTGTGCCAACTTATAACTACATCTGAGGGGGGTGCGATGGGGAGGTTCCCTTGCCAGTAGCAATTCTGGACGTGTGTGGTGTCGTAAGGCCCTACTGGAATTGCTAAGTCCGTCAGAACGCGCAACGGACATGAATGGATGCAGGTGATCGGACAGGATGCTTACGTAAGTGTCACCTGCCAGAGTCGTATCTAGACGTATCAGGGGTCGCATATTACTCGAACTGCACACGCCCCACACCATTACAGAGCCTCCACCGGCTTGACGAGTCCCCTTCTGACATGCAGGGCCCATGGATTCATGAGGTTGTCTCCAAACACGTACACGTCCATCCGCTCGATACAATTTGAAACGAGACTCGTCCGACCAGGCAACATGTTTTCAGTCATCAACAGTCCAGTGCCAATGTTGACGGACATTGGCGAGGCGTAAAGCTTTGTGTTGTGCAATCATCAAGTTACACGAGTGGGTTTTCGGCTCCGAAGCCCTTATCGTTGATGTTTCGTTGAATGGTTCGCACGCTGACACTTGTTGATAGCTCAGCATTGAAATCTGCGTCACTTTGCGGAAGGGTTATACTTCTGTCACGTTGAATTCTCTTCAGTCGTTGTTGGTCCCGTTCTTGCAGCATCTTTTTCCGGCCTCGGCGATGCCGGAGATTCGATGTTTTACCGGATTCTTGGTATTCACGGTACACTCGTGAAATGGTCGTACGGAGAAATCCCCACTTCATCGCTACCTCGGAGATGCAGTGTCCCATTGCTCGTGCGCCGACTTCAACACCACGTTCAATCTCACTTAAATCTTGACAACCTGTTATTGTAACAGCAGTAACCGCGATCTAACAACTGCGTCAGACACTGTTATCTTATTGATTGGCGACTTCATGGAGTGCTGTGTGCACAACGACCATATATGTGAAATTAGAAGGAAGGTCAGCGTTGGCCGTAATATTGATGGTTTATTGACAGCAAAATCGATTTTCAATAACATAGTGATCATCTTCAGTGCTGCGGTGTACAAATTAAACTCATAGGCACTGGTGTCAAGTTATTATCAGTAACCAAAGCTATGAAACGATCACGATAGTTATTGTCCTTGCTTTTAATTTCATCGAACGTTATTTTGACTGTGCTATATGCTGAATCCGTCCTTCCGACAATCATTAATTTATCGATTCCTTCACATTTTTCATCAGCCATTTTGCTTTAGCTTCCCTGCACTTACTGCTTATTTCGCTCGTAAGTGACTTTTATTTCTGTATTCCTGAATTTCCCTAAACGTTCTTGTACTTTCTTCTTTCCTCGATCAACTGAAGTAGTTCTTCTGTTATCCATTGCATCTTCGCTGTTACTTTCCTTGAACCTACGGTTTTCTTTCCAACTTCTGTGATTGCCCTCTTTAGAGATGTCCATTCCTCTTCAACTGAACTGCTTACTGAGCCATTCATTATCGCAGTATCCATAGGCTCACCGAACTTCAAGCGTGTTTTTCATTCCTTAGTACTTCCGTATCCAGTTTCCTTGCGCATTGGTTCTTCCTTACTAATCTCTTAAACTTCAGCCTACTCTTCATCACTACTACATTGTGATCTGAGTCTACAGTGATGAGACAAAACGGAATTCCATACTGATGAGCCAAAATATTATGACCATTGTCCACAGTCTGTTGGTGCTAACTGTAATATGTTTCGTGGTTTTTTAATATTTTTGTCTGATCAGGTAGATCTCATGGTACAATGTTTTCTTCCCAGTGGTGAAACTGTGTTACAAGTTAATAGGGGCACCGTTAACATAGCTGGTATCATCCAGGACTGGGTTTGTGAGCACAAGGATGAATTGTCGGATCTCCCCTGTCCGCCACAGTCACCAGATCTCAAGATAATTGTGCCTTTGTGTTGCTCTGTAGAGAAGGCTGGGTAATCGCTATCCTCCCCCATCCTCGCTACCTGTTATTGCCTCAATTTTTCAGAAAATGTGGACCTGTATTTATGCATTTCGACCGCCTGGAAGCTGTTTTCAACGCCAACGGTTGTCCTACACCATATTAGGCGCGGTAGCGTGTGGAGATTCTGGAGTTTCTATATTTTTAACGTGTGTATACGTATATGGCTACCACATTACGTATTCTGTGAAACAAGATAGAAAAGTGAAGTAGAACTTGGTGCTCTGTCGACGTGATGAAACTTGTTTTTGCTGCGGGGAATACTCGCTGGAGGTAGTAAAATTGCGGGTGGATGCGTCGAACATCAATAGCTTTATGCAGCTGAAGCGTACGGAGATGATAAGGAATTACTTGTCACAGGAGCTATTATACGGCATTAAAAAAGAATGACTTGAATCACGTCGAATATTGGAAATATATATTGCAGCCTCTTTAGTTTTCACAGTAAAATATTGTATTAGTTACCAGCTTACATAAATTTTTTTAATAATGGTCAGCTCTGTATCGACACACAAAATATTTATCTGTATTAAAATGATTTCATCACCTATAATGAAAATAAATTAAAGACGTCATTGTTTTCTAAATTTGAATCCATCCTGGGACATTTACAAATTCTTTCCTCAATGCAGAGCCGGCCGGAGTGGCCGAGCGGTTCTAGGCGCTTCAGTCTAGAACCACGCGACCGCTTCGGCCGCAGGTTCGAATCCTGCCTCGGGCGTAGATGTGTGTGATGTCCTTAAGTTAGTTAGGTTTAAGTAGTTCTAAGTTATAGGGTACTGATGACCTCAGATGTTGAGTCCTATAGTGCTCAGAGCCATTTGAACCATCCTCAATGCAGCAGTTTGTTGGAGACTCTAGCAAAAATAATATCTCTGACGAAATTGCTTCCTTTGTGCACCACACAGAGAGATCCCTCGGCTGATGTTCTGTGAAACATACACTAACTCGTATTTGAATTTACACTCAATTATTTACACTGATATTTTGAAATACATTCTCTGTACTAGATGCTGTTATTAGAATGTGTGACTGTATTTTGCAAAAATTCCAGAGACAATGTAATTAGGTTTTATTCTGTTGCTGGTGTATGAATAGGTCGGAAAATATATTTTTCAGTCAGGCTATGTCTGCAAACAAAATTTTAACTTATTTTAACAGTCTCAGTTTAGCTTTCTAGTAACAAACATCAATAACCTGCATTTCATAGCGAATGAATGAGATTGATAAGAACTGTCAGAGATTAATAGCTCGAAATTCCTTCTCCATTATCAGATTTTAATATTCTCACATGAGAGACACAGTTTTTATGCAGAAATCGATGAGTGGCGAATTCGTTGTCAGTTATTGCTGCTGTGGAGCTAGAAATTCAAGCCGCAGTACTAAGCAGTGGATAATTCCGTCAGCAGTGTCCATTTGGGCCTTGTCGGGTATTTGATTAAAACAGAATGACTTCATTCAAAACTGTATTGGCATGCATTGAGACCCTCGCTGTAACGATTCTCACATAAATATTTTGTCTCTATAGGATTGGCATTATAACTGCAATAAAGAATCGTCGATGACGGTTTAAGTAAACTAAACTCTGCCCGAACAGGCTATGAAGGCCCAACGGTACCGACCAGCCGCGGTGTCATCCTCAGTCCACAGGCGTCACTGGAAGCGGAATGGAGGGGCGTGTGGTCAGCACACCGCTCTCCCGGCCGTATGTCAGTTTACGAGACCGGAGCCCCTAGCTCTCAATCAAGTAGCTCCTTAATTTTCCTCACAATGGCTGAGTGCACCCCGCTTGCAACAGCGCTAAGCAGACTGGATGGCCACCTATCCAGTTGGTAGCCCAGCCCGACAGCGCTTAACTTCGGTGATCTGACGGGAACCGGTGTTACCACTGCGGCAAGGCCGTTGGCCATCGAAGACGGTTATCAATATTAAATCCAGAAATCATCACTAGAAAAATTAGGTGTACATTTAGTTTACGGAGCGTGTAAGTTTTGCTTGTGCCGATTTCGCGTACTCGCAAGATATGTTAATTTTTCTTATACTGATGACAGGAGCTCTCATGACCCGCAAACTCTGCTTGTATCGAAGGCGGTAGTCCGGAGGTAATGCAGGGTTTCGTTTGTCACCTAATTGTAGCATCAGAATTTCATCAATTATCGGGGTTAAATTTTTATTTAATATTCTGCGATAATATAAGTAAAATCAGTACCAATCCCCTACGAACAACGGAACTTGCAGAGGTGGGGTGACTATCATGGCTCAGCAATGCAGACACAATGGAGGGGTATCTGTGCATGGGGGGAGGGGCCAAGGGGATGCAGCTCTGCTTCGTGCCTTAATGATGGTGCCATCCTCTTCGGTTAAGTATTCCGTGGGTAAAATAGTCCCGCATTCTAATCTCCGGTTGGAGACTACTCAAGAGAATGTCCTCACCACAAAAACATAATCGACTTTCTACGAGTGGAATTGTGGGTTCCTTAATTGAAGAGGTTGGTTACAGAATATAAACCTGGAGATGCATACTGCGAAATACTAAAGGCCGGCTTCAAGAAGAACGAGACGTCTGGCCAGGTCAGTACAGGGTAATAAATACAGTATCGAATGAGGAGGAGAAAGTCTAATAATGTATAAGAAAGTAGGATTAATGATAAACTAGAAGGAACAGCGTAGTGAATGTAGTGCCATAGCCAAAATAGACACGAAGCCAACACACACTGCGGTAGTACAAGTTTACATGATAATTAACTCCGCAAATGAGAATGAAAGAACACATGAAGAATAAAAGAAATTAATCAGATAGTTCAGGGCGGCAAAAATAGTAGGAGAGCATGAGCTAGGGAAAGGAATGAAAGAGGGAGACGCCTGGTAGAATTTTACACGGAGCATAATTTAACCATCGCTAACAATTCGTTTAAGAATAATGAAAGGATGTTGTATATTAGGAAAAGAGCTGCAGACACTTGTAGACTTCAGATTGATTGTGTTAGCATAAGAAAAGCATTTCTAAATCAGTTTCAAACTGCAAAACGTTCTAGGGGTCGATGTGAACTCTGGTCATATTGATTATGAACTGTAACTTAAAACTGGAAAATTGAAAACAGGGATGGAACTAAGGAGATAGTATCTGGATAAATTGAGGGACCCAAAGGTTTTTGAGTGTTTCAGGTGGATTATTAGGCATCATTTAACTTAAACCTGGGAAAGGAGTAAGATAAGACGAACTGATAGCTTTGTGAGACGAAATAGTGAAAGAAGTTAAAAACTAAACAGATAAGAAGACAAGGCGTATTAAAAATCCTTGGATAGCAGTGGACATGTTGAATTTAACTGATGAAAAGAGGAAATATAAAAACGCATCAAATGAAGCAGGCGAAAGGTAATACAGACGTCTAAAAAAATGAGACTGACAGACGCAAAACGGCTAAACATGAAAGTATAGAGCACAAATTCAAGTTTCATAAGCATGCGTGACTAGGGGGAAGATATCTGCAGGCTGTAGGAAAAATAAAAAGGCTTTTGGAGGAAATAAAAAAAGGAGCCGTTTGAATAACAACAGCTCAGATGGCATAACAGACTAAACAAGGAATTGAAAGTTGAAAGATGGAAGCAATATATAGAAAGTTTGTGGAAAGGTAAGGTTACAGGAAAATGTAACAGAAGCAGAAGAGAAAGTATATTTAGATTACGGCAGTATGAAGGGAAAAGAGAGGGAATGGGCGTGAGAATGAAAATGAATGTTCACAAGTGGGTTGTATTGGAGTTCCCTTCAAGTCAAATGTCAACTGAGCTAAGTACTGAATGTGGCGACAACAGTCTGTTTCAAAATCAACACTCATTCGCCACATTAATTCTTCCTTCGCTTACCCTCCTTACCACAAATGACAATAATTGCCTCCATTTGTACTGGAAATGCAGGACACACAAGGGGCCTAGTCGTGTTTAGCAGCTTCAGCGTAAAACCCTTCACTAACCGGATAGCATCTATAGATGTTGTCCCAGCGCGGATATAAAGCTCTCAAAAAATGGTTCAAATGGCTCTGAGCACTATGGGACTTAACTTCTGTGGTCATCAGTCCCCTTAGCGGTCGCGTGGTTCCAGACTGAAGCGCCTAGAACCGCTCGGCCACCACGGCCGGCTATAAAGCTCATGAATTCGTTGTTCGAACAGTGAGGCTGTGGTGAGGTGATTAAAGCTTTCTATTCTTCTAAATGATCTGATAAGTTCCAAATTATGCATGCATGCCAGTAACTATAAACAGCTAATAAGACGTTTTGCACGTGTTCGAGTACAAAGTAACATGTTTCGTCGTTAATATCAGAAATAATCAGTGCTATTACACTGAGCCTTCTAGAAAACATGCTTACAAAAGTTATTTACGATTTTACTCTGTTATTCTCGTATTTGCACGCAGAGTCGCATTATTTGAATACAATTACGTGGCGTGCATCCGAGATATCAATTGTGCGGCGGGTAACGCTAACCACTAATTAGCCAACCCGAATCATTTCACTTCGTAGGCACTTACGGCTGGAGCCAAAGATGCACGAAGTGCTGCGTCTGAATATCGTTATTCTAATGTTAGTGAAAATTGTTATAAATTTCGATTTGAAATAAGTGGCTTAAAGCTTGCTATTGAAGGTGTATGCAGCATAATAAACAATTTAATTTGAATTATACTTGATCAAACATTAATAAATGGCTCTAACAAATCTGGTACGCAGGCTCCTATGTCAGCAACCAATTAGATTATCCTCGTATTAAAATGGCGAAATTTCTCACGGAATTGGTACTGACTGTACCATCTGTTGTTTTCTTCTCACTCCATCTCTCACATCTATTGTTATCTCAGCCATACTATGGAGTGAATCTCGGTATAGCAACTTATTGTTCCGAAGCCAGAAATACCACAAGATGAGGTGGGAGATATGATACTGCGAGAAGGATTTGACAGAGCACTGAGTAAGCTAAGTAGAAGCAAGGCCTCTGGAATAACAGACATTCCTTCATAATTGCTGAAATCCCTTAAATTGCCAATCATGACAAATTATTGCATCCTTTGTGCAAGATACATCAGCTGGGTGAAGTGCCTTCAGAGTTCAAGAACAATGCAATAATTACGATTCCTAGGAAGGTAGGCCCTGAACAGATGTGAATACAACCGAACCATCAGTTTAATAAATCATGGATGCAAAATACTGACGTTCAATATTTTCAGAAGGATGTAAAAACGTGTTGAAATCGTCCTAAAGGAAGATCAGGTTGGGTTATCGAGAAATGTAGGAAAAGGCAAGGCAGTACTGACCATACAACTTATTTTACAAGACAGGCTATAAATAGGTTGATTTAGACGAAGCTTTTGACAATTTCAGCAAGACAATACTCTCTGAAACTTTGATAGTGGCTAGTATAAAATACAGGGACCGAAAGGTTGTCTACAACTTGTATGGGAACCAGCCTGCAGTTGAAGCTCATGGATGGAAAGCACTGGTTGAGGTGGGCTGGGGCATGTAGTAGCCTGTTGTCAATGTTATTCAGTCTGAATAATAAGCAAGCACTTTATTTTTTTTATTTAGCGTATGGCTAATACAGACATCATGAAATTAAATTACATATACATATGTACAGTCGTGCTCAAAAGTATCCGAACGACCTGAATTGCATTTCGCCTGATACGCATGCAACCCACATAACGCAGCTGTCTAGCAGGTCCTCTAATCGCTCCTTGGTACAGTCGTTTGACTAATGAAAATGGTTTCAACAAGTCACCACTAGAAAATTCTGCTCTGTATCGCAAGAACTCAAGATGTAAAGTAATACCACGGTACTACAAATATCAGGGCACACCTTATCACAGATGAGACTGTCCTTAAGGCTTTTAAGCTCACATTTATTGCAATAAATGACATACCTGTAATGTTACCACTCCCATTATTACGCCAGATAGGTAATGCACGTAGTAAGTTCGTCGTATTCATGATTTCCTCTTAAAAGTAACATACCGTACTTGTTATGTAACACAAAATGACATTAAAAATTAAAGTTATTCACGAGCAGCTAGTTGAGAATATGTATGAACTTCAAATCGTCACGACGAATCGTCTCGTTCTGCATATGGATTCAAACCCAGGTCATGCAGACTAATATTTCGTGATTGATGGAAACTGACAGTCGCCGGCCGCGGTGGTCTCGCGGTTAAGGCGCTCAGTCCGGAACCGCGCGACTGCTACGGTCGCAGGTTCGAATCCTGCCTCGGGCATGGATGTGTGTGATGTCCTTAGGTTAGTTAGGTTTAAGTAGTTCTAAGTTCTAGGGGACTGATGACCACAGAAGTTAAGTCCCATAGTGCTCAGAGCCATTTGAAACTCACAGTCATTCCTGACTAGGCATACAGAGAGTCATATACCTCGATTTCAAACAGTATCAGTTAGCAAATACCAACTTTAAATTATGTAACGTAAACATTTTTAACGGACGCGAATTTCTACCCAGCACCTATTGTCCCTGTTAACGAACTACGAGAGATGTTAAATATTGCTTCTTCACAAGTAACTTACTTGAAATGCCGTGAGGTAAAGCTTTGTGTTGGACAGGGATTCGAACCCACAACCTAATCGGATTGTTATTGAAGCACAATCAACTATGACATATCGGATTTTCTCGGCAGTAGCTGGATGTTTTAACTGAAATGACGAGACGAAACATTAATTTTTTCCTTCACAGAACTCCAACCCGGCACCTATGGCTGTTATATTCTAGAGAAAACGAACGTTAAATAAGGGTTTGTTACACCAGCAGCGACATGTGAGCATGTTTGAACTAGAAATGACGAAGAGTTCAGTGCTGACTGGGAATCGAACCCCACACATATCGTTGTTGACTACACACACAGAGACGTCAGCTACCGAATTTTTCTCCACCAGTGGCTCGGAATAACATCCTTGAACTTACAGTGATCACTCAAATAGTTCTGTGTCTCACTGGGAGTCAAAAACGTCAGATATCGTTAGTGTTGACAACGAATGAAAATGCACTAAAGATCAAAATTATTATCAACCAGCAGATAGGTGCTCTCATGCTAGAGCCTGATAATACATAATGAATCTGCAGTTTTGAACAAACAACAAATTGTAGTCGAGCTGTATTGTCGCGAAGGAATCAAATTCCGCGTTAAGGGCGGTCTGAGTTGCATTCCACGCTCAGAACCAATTTTATCGACATAGAGAAGCTCAAGTAAAAGATGGAATAAGTGTCCTGTGACCCTACATAGCGTTTGTTTCGTCACTAGAAATAAATAACTAGTATAAGAAAGATTATTGGTGATAGAGTTCCCAAATTTCGCCACTCCTGACTTTATTGTGGTTCAGCGTAACGTCTACTTGGTAGAGAAGGAATATCATGTTTAATGTGAATTTCATACCTCAATGCCATTACACTTTCTTCACTTGGCGTAGCCAGAAGAGAATAGAATCTGTCTTTCCCCATAAAAAATTATCGGCAGAAGCTGGAATCGAACCCAGACAACCATCATAGCAACCTATTATCAATCCAACAGACCACCAAATGTTCTTCTCTGAGACTCATTTTTCTATCATAACACCGTTGCGGCACACTCGATGATAATTCTGACACACAGGCTCCCTGTGGTGGTGTGCAGCATGTTCAGTACATTTATTTACCTGGTTGACCGAATCGCTATGAACTAGCTGCCTCGGCGACCCAGTGCATACATTCGACTCTATTTTGTAATCACCGAAACAAAATCACGTAACTGCCACCTACACAGAACTGCCAACAGTAAAGGATGCAGAAATTTAGGTAGGAAGAGTTCCTTTCCATATCTGTGAACGTTGCTGTATAAGACCATTTAAGAATAAACTAAATTCCTTTAGCTACGCCAATGTTTAAAGAAATCGAATAACGGCACTTAATCGTGGTTTGTGAATCGTGTACCGACAATACATTGCCGCATTTCGCTGGCTGGATGGCAAAAAGCTTACTGACTAATTTCACAGAAGGAAAAGGGGGACGTAGCGTCTCCCACTCGAAGGTCATGTTGTTTTATTTAAATGATTACAAAATCAGGTAAAACGAACAGTGAGGTTGTCAGTATAAGCATATTACTGTTGTCAGTATGAAGTTGCACCGCCCAGGGCCTGTAATGATAAAGAGCCCGTTTAGGTCAGACATACTGTATACAGAAGTGGAAGAGAGACCACCACTAAATTCTACAATCCGTATGCATTGCATACACACAGAAATTACTGTTACAGTGTACGTATGGAGCCCAATGAGCGAATTGCATATTTTCCGGTGAGAAAGAGCACTGGCAAACAGTCTTCGCTACATTAGGTTACTTAAAGTGGTGTCACTCTGAGCTAGAATTTATGGTCAGCGACTAAGTGTAAGGACAACTAGTCGGATGCGGGTTTTGCAACTGTGCAATATTTTCCTACATTACAGAAGCGAATATTAAATTTGAACTAATATTGTGAAAATTTTGACTTGGGTGGCTTAGAATTAAAATCTTCCTGTCCATTGCAAAGGAAAACAATTGATTTTCTAAAACATTGTCTGTCATACTCAACTTGAAACAGGTCACGTCGACCAAATCATGTGGAAGAACAGATAGCGACGTATATTAGAAGGCAGTAGGATCCCTTGGCTTTTGGTTTGGCAATATTCGACAGCCATTTCAAGGCGCAAGTAAATCAATAAAGACAGTGCGTTTTTGTTATCAAGTAACGTCTTCAGCAATTTCTTTAGTTTTAATGTAATCTACGAGTAATTGCTGATGTTTGTCATTAACATGAAATGGATTCCGTAGACAGGGAAAGAACCTCTTCTTGGGCAACTACTTCTATAATGACCAAAAGGCCTTAAATGATCTTCAAGCGCATGTGTTCCAGCAACGGTATGAAGAAAATGATGGTAATAATGACGGTAGTAATCGAATATCCGGTAACTTCACACTTCACAGTAGATTTTTTCGAACTAAGATATTTCCTGAATTAGTGAAAATTTCAAAATGGCTTCACATCGAGGCTATGTTGCCTAGAAGAGTCTTTACATACTGCTGACATGAGAATAGCATAATCTCCGCTTCAGAAGCTTGCTTCTTCTTAACCATTTAATAGACTCACATTTTTTCCGCCGTGACTAATGTTGTAAGCTAAGCACATCATCTGTTACAGCACACTCCTGGGGTTGGGAAATGTGGCCACAATGGCCTGGTGGAACGAACTATCACAAGTGCAATGCGTGGATTCAGGCATTTACTTTTAAGAGCCACAAACAGATTCACTTTACCTCTCGTAACCTCAAGAGAAAGATGTTATAATCCAGAATCCGCATTACACATCACGTTCCTTCATTCCCAACTGGGCAGAGCCAGTTCACATTGCGAAATGACATAGGTGGAGGTCATGGTAAACAGAAATACCGTCGCCAGTAAACTTAATTACATTAGAAAATTTTATTTTATTTTATTTGATGAACCGATAGCCATTTAAAGGAACAGGGCTCTTATTTTACTTGTACTTGATTGAATTAGGGACGTTGAAAACTTTGGTGTTGGAATGTGATTCGAATTCTTATCTCCCCTTTCGAGGATCTGAATCCCTCGGAACAGTATAGTTCGATCATTTCGTTCCTTTTTCCAAGACTGCAATCTTCTCTAGGTCACCTCCAAAGGTAAGTATGTGGGTCTGATTCCTGTTCCAGTACAAAAATATTCATAATTTCATTTCAAGCCCTATCACGTGCACACCGGCCTGTTAGTGAAAATTAACGTGCATTTTTAATGTTTGTTCATGTGTTGCCAACAATTTCTGGTCAAACACGCATACATCTTACTGTTGGTGAGTAAGCAACTGATACTTAAGCTATATTCGTGGACGATAAAGAAGAACGATAGGAGTGCGGTCCGATTGTCGCTCAGGCACAAAAATTTGTATCCTCATTTTAGATTCAAACACCTAGCAGCTGGTAAGAAAAACCGATACGTAACATTTGATTTTACTTAGTTAACAATCCGATTACGTGTTGGGTTCGTATCTCCGTCACAGAACTTCACATCATGCGCTTCATCTTTCAATGCATCCACACTTTGTTACTACTGAATGGAGGTACATCAGACATCTTTCGTGGTTAGTTAACAGTGATGAAAGGGTCTTGATAGGAGTCCCGGTTTATTACAAAAACTGTCGTCTTTTATTTTCAAGTTTAGATTTGGTTACTGACATTGGCGAAAATCCGGTAATTCATGACTCTTCACAGCTAGTCAGCAATATGATTAGATTAGATTAATACTTGTTGAATAGATCTTGAATACGACATTTCGTAATGATGTGGAATGTGTCATTTTAATGAAAGATTTCCTTACATACCGGTATTCAATTTCTTTACAACAATTTTTACCCTCTCTCTCACTCCTTTTATTTTTACCTCTCTTTCTCTCTCTCTTTCTCTCTCTCTCTCTCTCTCTCTCTCTCTCTCTCACACACACACACACACACACAGTCTTTTATTATTTTTATTTGTTTGGTGTGCTCGAATATCGGCGAGGCACGATCACATCAGTTCGTCTTCTTCCTGCTGGTACTGTAACTGAGATTTGGCAACAAGGAAAGGTATGTTTGGCAACCCTGTGATCGATGAGTTACTTCCTGGTGTGCACGGAATTAAGCCTCAAAGTTCACTTGGTTTTTCCTGTCATTTCCATTAAATAATCTGAGTTATTATCGCTTGAGGTGTAACAAAAGATCGTAAATTTACGGTTTTCAGCCAGGAAAGCCGTTGCACGTGGAAATCACAACTAATATCGTCCTTTACATAACCGTTTACGAGTTCTAGTCACTATTGGTCTCGTAAGAGGAAGGCAAAACACATACCTCTTCGCTAGGTCTGTGGGGACCTGCTGACCTGTGAAATAGCGTCTGTTATGGTTCGCGGTTCCAGTCTCACTGACTGTCACTCTTTTATCCCTTCGGTGAAAGAGCTATATGAAGTGAGATCAAACATCGATAGGGAAATCGCAAGAAAATACTTTCAGCTCATAGTGCAATGGTGAGAAGCTTACAATGCTGCACAACAGGTACCGCTTCTTTCCGCTGCTGACAAGCAAATTTTGGATTTCTAGGAATACATAATTTTATTTATGAAATGCCACATTTGCATACCTGTTGAGTATGACACAGCTTACCATTTAAACACAGACCCAATCTAAATCTAAGTGAGTAGTATTTTACTAATTCGTGCCGATAGAAGCACGCTCGTGTACAGATACTCAGTTTTACTAAAAAAGACTTTCGTCGTAAGGTTATCGTGGGTAATTTTATTTCATTTCTTATAATAAAGTGCACAATTTTCGTAAGGCTTCTTTTAGTGTTGTTAAAACAATACTAAACATGAGAGAGAAATTAATTATCAACGATATATGCGAATTCTCTGATATTATCTATAACAGTCTGACAATGTACATGCAGTTTATTGATTACATGCATGTAGAAAACTTGTTCTGAGTTAAAGCAGTCAAACAAGGTTTGAAGAAGAGTAAAATGCCACTACCAGACGACAGCTAATGTAGATAATACTTTTCTGACTATTTTGGCACTATGCGCTTGCCCCATACATAATACAAAAGCTTCGAGATGCATCTGCTGCCTGAAAAGAACAAAATGTCGCAGAAGTTAGCCCTTTTTCCACATGTAGCTACTTTGGGTTGAGAAGTGAAGGGAATTATGTTCAAAGTTCCATTAAATTGATAACTACAGAAGACAGCAGAATTGCGTTTTAAAAAATGTAGCAGCGAATGTAATAGTACTCGCGACGTCTTAACCACTGTACGCGATGCATACCGTTACGCTAGTAGCTGTCACATAGCTGCAGCGACACCAGAAGTCAAGAACAGTTCCTCCAGAACTTCCGCATTCCACAGTGCTGTGAGATAATGCATATGGCCAGATCTACGAGTAGATTTGTGAGAGACAGACAGTTACAGCTTTTCCTTTGCACTGCACGACGTTTTCAACAAATGGACAGGAACTCTTCCTACCTAAATTTCTGCATCCTACACTGTTGACAGTTCTGTGTAGGTGGCAGTTACGTGATTTTATTTCGGTGATTACAAAATAGAGTCGAATGCATGCACAGGGTCGCCGAGGCAGCTAGTTCATGGCGATTCTGTCAACCAAGTAAATGAATGTACTGAACATGCTGCAAACCACTACTGGGAGCCTGTGTATCAGAATTCTCATCGAGTGTGCCGCAACGGTGTTATGATAGAAAAAAGAGTCTCAGAGAAGAACATTTGGTGGTCTGTTGGATTGATGATAGGTTGCCATGATGGTTGTCTGGGTTCGATTCCAGCTTCTGCCGATAATTTTTTTTATGGGGAAAGACAGATTCTATTCTCTTCTGGCTACGCCAAGTGAAGAAAGTATAATGGCATTGAGGCACAATAAAGTCAGGAGTGGCGAAATGTGGGAACTCTATCACCAGTAACCTTTCTTATACTAGTTATTTATTTCTAGTGACGAAACAAACGCTATGTAGGGTCACAGGACACTTATTCCATCTTTTACTTGAGCTTCTGTATGTCAATAAAATTGGTTCTGAGCGTGGAATGCAACTCAGACCGCCCTTAACGCGGAATTTGATCCCTTCGCGACAATACAGCTCGACTACAATTTGTTGTTTGTTCAAACAGCAGACTCATCAACATGTCCGCATATTATCAGGCTCTAGCATGAGAGCACCTATCTGCTGATCTTTAATGCATTTTCATTCGTTGTCAACACTAACGATATCTGACGTTTTTGACTCCCAGTGAGACACAGAACTATTTGAGAGATCACTGCAAGTTCAAGGATGTTATTCCGAGATGCTGGTGGAGAAAAATTCGGTAGCTGACGTCTCTGTGTGTGTAGTCAGCAACGATATGTCATTGTTGATTGTGCCTCCATAACAATCCGATTAGGTCCTGGGTTCGAATCCCTGTCCAACACAAAGCTTTACCTCACGGCATTTCAAGTAAGTTACTTGTGAAGAAGCAATATTTAACATCTCTCGTAGTTCGTTAACAGGGACAATAGATGCTGGATAGAAATTTGCGTCCGTTAAAAATGTTTACGTTATATAATTTAAAGTTGATATTTACTAACTGATACTGTCTGAAATCGAGGTATATCACTCTCTGTATGCCTAGACAGGAATGACTTTTAGTTTCCGTCAGTCACGAAATCTTAGTCTGCATTACCTGGGTTTCAATCCATATGTAGAACGAGACGGTTCGTCGTGACATTTGAAGTTCATACATATTCTCAACTAGCTGCTCGTGAATAACTTATATTTGTAACGACATTTTGTGTTAAGTAACAAGTACGGTATGTTACTTTTAAGAGGAAATCATGAATACGAGGAATTTACTACGTGCATTACCTATCTGACGTAATAATGGGAGTGGTAACATTACAGGTATGTCATTTATTGCAATAAATGTGAGCTTAAAAGCCTTAAGGACAGTCTTATCTGTGATAAGGTGTTCCCTGATATTTGTAGTATCGTGGTATTACTTTACATCTTGAGTTCTTGCGATACCGAGCAGAGTTTTCTAGCGGTGACTTGTTGGAACCATTTTCAATAGTCAAACGACTGTACCAAGGAGCGATTAGAGGACCTGCTAGACAGCTGCGTTATGTGGGTTGCATGCATATCAGGCGAAATGCAATTCAGGGCGTTCGGATACTTTGAGCATGACTGTACATATTGACCCACAAGAAACTTAAGTTTGTCTTTACAACTGAATATCCAGTCCTTCAATCCAGCGCACTGCATCTGGAGTTGCTAGCAGGAAGTCCTCCTTGGCGCCGTGCTAGTCTCGAGTCCCACATTCACTGACAGTTCACTGACAGTGTGGTATGGAGCCCTGCAGTCACAGGCTGGATTAGGCAGCGTCTTCCACTTAAAGAGAGCATCCCTGCATCGGCCATGGCCGGTACGGATTCTGTTGAGAGTAGTCCAGGTCTTGCGTGGTAGGTCGAATCCACTTAGAAGTTTAGCACCTGAGAAGACGTTATCCAGGGTGTGTACATCTGTTGCTGCTTTCCAGCGACATTTCCATTCTTCAAGAGGTTTGAAATCCTTAGCAACCATGTCAGCAGCATCGCACAGAGTTGGATGGCGTGATTTCAGTCTCTTACGATTTAAAACTGGCAGGTCGCTATGCATTGGTAGGTTAGAATTCCTGGAGATCTTGTGGAATTCTCTCATAAGGGTAGTACATCTGCGTAGATCAGGAGGCATTATACAGGTTAACAATGGAAGCCAATAAACTGGAGTACATACGATTGCGCCCGATATTATGCGCATTGTCGTATTCAGCTGGATATCAACAAGCCTTGTATGATGACTGTTCGTCCAAATAGGTGCACAATACTCAGCACTTGAGTACACCAAGCCCAGAGCTGAAGATGGCAGGGTGGTTGCTGAAGATCCCCAGGTAGTTCCGCATAGCTTATGGAGGATGTTGTTTCGAGTCATCAACTTTTGAGCTAAGTTAACAAGGTGTTGTTTGAAGCATAGTTTACGACCCAGGATGACACCAAGATATTTTGGGTTCCAATTATGACGAAGAATTCTGCCTCTGAAACTTACTTCCAGTTTCACGTTCGCCAACTGGTTATTTAGATGGAAGCAACACACTTCTGTTTTACTCACACTGGGTTGGAGTCTCCAGGATTTGAAGTAATTATCTAATGCAGACAGGTCATTTGCTAGAATGTCTTCTGTTGTCTTCATTTCCTGATGTTTTACGGCTAGAGCCAGGTCATCGGCATAGTAGTATTTTTTGGACGAAGTCTCAGGTAGATCAGATAGATATAGGTTGAACAGTAAGGGTGAGAGAACTGACCCTGGAGGCAATCCGTTGTTCAGCTTCCTCCCCTTACTTATGTTGCTTCCAGTGATTACTTGGAACTTCCGATCACTTAGAATGCTGTTAATCAGTCGAGCCATTGTTCTGCAGGATATGATGCGGAGAAATTTGTAGATAAGGCCTTCCCTCCACACAGTGTCGAAGGCTGCAGTTAGATCAACAAATGCCACAGATGTTTTCTGCTTCATTTGGTATCCTGACTCTATAAAGGATGTGAGAGACAATACTTGGTCGCAGCAGCTACGCCCTGGTGTGAAGCCTGCCTGATCAACTGGAACGTCTAGCATAGCTCTACTTATTCTGTTATATACTAGCCTTTCAAAAAGCTTGTGGCAGCAGCTAAGTAGGGCAATGGAGCGATAGCTTTCGACCTTGTTGCTGGGTTTGCCAGGTTTCAGAACAGATATTATCTTCGCCTTTTGAAACTCCAATGGACGTTGACCAGTCAGCAGGATGTCAGTGAAGAATTCTGCCAGCCATTCTGGATGGATATCATCGAATCCAGGCGCCTTAAGAGGTCTGAGGTCCTTCAGTCCTGAGTCAATGTCTGAAACTGTGAAGGGATGGGTATACTCAGATGAGGGAGATGCCTTCTTTTTTCAGGTCACAAAGCTGTCGTCTGATATGTCTTGTACGCTTCTTGTCAGGAGATACGCTTGAGGTAGTAATGATGTGGGAAGCAATTTGGTCTGGCGTTACTTCGGAATTTTTTCTGCATGCTGGTGCACTTCCTCCCAGTTTTCTCAGAAGACTCCATGCTTTCCTGCTCGAGTGGGTTAAGTTCATCTTTTCGACTGTATCTGCCCATTTCTGCCTCCGGGACATGTCCAATCTGGACAATAGTTCCGTAGCTATCTCTGGGTCACCACTTTGCCGGAAGTGTTGGTACAGTGTTTCATTTTCATCATTCCGTCCTGGAACGTATTCTTCTCGGTATCCCCTTGGCATACACTTTTCAGCTGTTGCTGTTACTGCACCAATGAAGCGTTGATAGTTAGTATGTGATGGAGGTATCCATAGAATGGTCTTATCCAGTTTCGTTGAAAACTTCATCCAGTCAGCTTTCTGGAAATTCCATCGATCATATGGAGTTGACCGTATGACAGGGACCGTGCAGCCAATTTCTATTATTACAGGTCTGTGTTGGCTGTGAGGAAAGGCATCCATCACTTTCCTTGTGGCGTTGATGGGAAAGCCAGTTTCGTTGCAGCTAAAAAAAGCATAAGTCAGGATTTGAATCCTTGTCCCAAGCATCTGACCTGAAAGTGCCTTGATCTTTGGCATCAAACACTAGATGGAGAGTATTCTCTTCGACCCATTCTGCAAGCATGCTCCCATTTTCATCATTTTGACAGTACTTCCAGAGTTTGTGGTGACTACTGAAGTCTGCTATGTAAATTGCAGGATGTTCTGCTGTGTGTAAGACAAAATCGGGCCATGTTGTTTTGGGTGGTTTGTAAACATTTGTAATAGTAATAACGTGCAATTGTATGACAACTGTATGTATATCTGCCTCCACACTTACAGAATTCAGTGAAGCTTCGTTTATGTTGTTACGGACATACATAGCAATTCCATACACCTCGTGGTAAGTTACACCAAGTGCAGAATATCCAGGAATTCTACCTCGGCTTCGGAATATTTCTTCGCTGGAAACACGAGTTTCCTGAATGACGACGACATCGATATTGTTGTCCAGCAAAAATTTTGACAGGTAGTCACACTTTGCCCTGCTAATGCTTTCGATATTCAGTTGAAGGAGTCTGATAGTTAGTCCAATGTTTCTTGTTAATGAGCTCTGAAAAGAACTGTTTCTGCTATTTAGTTGATATGTCATTGCCAGGAGATCCTATGGATAGTCTGGCTGCTTGTAATCACTGTTGCTCGACTAGCACCACCCAGGAGGCACGTGTAGAGTATTTTAAGGTAAACCTACGGACTTGAGCAACGTTACCTCCCAAGCAAGCACTAAGGAAAACGAAGGAGAGTTTTGAAGAGGGAATTAAAGTTCAGGGAGAAGAAATAGAAACGTTGAGGTTTGCCAATAACACTGCAATTCTGCCAGAGGAGGTGAAGAACTTAATAGAGTAGTTGAACGGAATGGATGTTGACGTGGAGAGAGATTAAAGGAGGAATACAAAGAAAAGTAAAACAAGGCTAATGGAATTCAGACGGGTTCAGTCAGGCGATACAGAGGGAATTACATTAGGAAATGAGACACTAAAAGTAGTAGATGAGTTTTGCTATTTGGGTAGCAATATAACTAGTTATGATCGAAGTAGATAGAATATAAAGTAGGCACTGAAAGTTGTAAGAAAAGTCTTATTTGTGAAAGAGGAACTTGTCAACATTTAATTTAAGTTTCAGTGTTTTGAAGTATTTTCTGTGTTTATTTGTTTCGAACGCAGCATTGAACGGGAGTAAAACGCAGACGAAAGCAGTTCTGACAAGAAGAGAACAGAACCTTTCGAAATCTGGTGCTGCAGGAGAATCTTGAATATAAGTTGGCAGATCGAATAATTTACGAGTAGATACTCAATCCAATTGGGAGGAAAAGAAATTTAAGGTGCAAGTTGACCAACAGTAGAAGCTGGACTGAAGTGCTGTCACACGCTACACATCTATACGCCGAAGTTCTGGATAGCAGAACAAAAAAATACGAAGTCGCACTTTTGTTCGACGGTAGTCATCATGCATTGTCACTGTGACATTAATTCATTGTGTAACGTTATGAACCAACTTTTTTTTCAGACTAAATCGATCACTTCATTTTTTAGTAAATATGTCTTTTTTAAACCTACATTATCTCGTTCGTATCTTATGGCTCATTTACTCTGAGAGTTCTTAAAACAAAGCCCCATGGAACAAACCATTTTCATCGGAGATTTCTTACTAGGGTTGAAGTCCTATGCTATAAAATCTGTGAAGATCTTGGTCAGGTGACATTCTCCTTGAAAGATTCCATAATAGGAATTCGTTACTAGTTACGGGAACGACAATCTGTTAGTTTCAGTTGTGTCTGAACAATCAAAAGCGATATAGCAGTCACAACAGCTATACGCTGTGTACAGTTTTCCGGTCCTGGCAAGAAACTGAAAACACATAAGCCTGATAAGTGTATTTGTCATGATGTCACGCACTATATAGCAAACTGTTTTGTTAAAAATGTACTACTGTTTCCTGTCTTGGAACAGAAACTTTCATGACAGGACAAGCCAGTGATAATTTACAGTAACGCATATTGCACAATTATTATCGAAGCTATACCCATTGACTAAATTATGAAGAAACCAAGGAAGTGTTCAATTTATTTTGCGTGTTCCCCTAAGCTGTTGAAGCTTTTGTAACAATGAATTATGATAAGCATTACCCTGCATACATGAAATCCAATTAAATGTTAAACACTTTGGCCAGCCGAAATTTAGTATATGTGAGAAATGAAAATAACAGTCAGACTGAAATCGTCTGTGTTACACCGTAAGGCTCAGCTGAAATCACTAAACAAAACGTGTCATCAATCGCCTTTTCAGTTTTCCTTTAAAATTTTCTTAGTTCAGATACGCTTACGCTTTTAAACTGGTTTCATCTTGGTGGAAACCTGTTTATCGTTCATTCTGTCGTCACATTTTAGGTGGAGTGCATTATGACAGTTCCATCTTAATGATGCTGTATCAATTTAAAATAAAATAATTTGTATGTAACAAGAATAGGAAAGGACTCGATTTCGAGTCCTGTGGCATACCAGTAATGATTTTTTTTCTGCCAGGACACAACTTATGCAATTTGACGAAGTGCCCTATACGTATGAGTAGGCTTCTTGTCAATCAAATATGATGCCAGTCATACGTATTAAGGCATTATCTTCTTCCTCACCCAATCGAAGCACGAGTTTAAATTTTGTTTGGTTTGATTAACGTTTGTTTTAACCCTGCCCAAAATTTTTTGTAAATGTATTTGTGTATTTTATATATCTGTCCATTCCTTGGACGTTTTCTTTTTAACTCTGAATGCGATAATGTGCTTTCATACTAGTAATACGAAGGCCATATAACTACTTACGTTCATTGCAGCAACTTACTTCTAGCAGATTAATTTTGACTTTCTGTGACCTCAGCATTTCATTTGAAATATAAACCAGCTTCTTTCTCATATTGTAGACGAGTACTTTCCTCTTGATCCAATTTACCGCTGCAAAATTTTCTGAAGTTATTTGGTCGTTTAGAACATGATTTAGTCTACGAAATACATTCTGCTCTCATTATGGGAATCGTGGAGAGGTCGTTTCTATAAGCGTTTTTGAAATGGAAGCTTTCCGTCTGTTTTCAGAATTTGGCTGGCAGCAATCCGCAGCCTGAAATCAGCCGGTATTTTTGTTTTCATTTTCTTTACTCCAGATCAGTCGTCTTGAGCGAGCAGACAGCTTTTCTTGCCAGCCCATACTGCCAACACTATCAGCTACAATCCTAAAAAGTTCTAGATAGCCCTAAGAAAAAGATTTTACTAAGACCTTTATGACGGATATGTTACCAACTTATGGAATTGTGTTATTAGAAGCTGATCATTGTAATATTATTTGATTTAAACTATGACTTATATTTACATTGATACTCAACTTTATTTGAAGACATTATTTGTAAAAATCAAACTTCAGGAGGATGTTTGACGTATATAGGATAATTCTTAATATTTAGAAGTTACTAATGCTATAAGTAAATATAATACCATTAATAATTTTTTATTTCAGATAACAACACCAAATAAGGTTCTCTTTAACTCTGAAGTTAACTGATGAGTGAAGAATTTAATCATACTGAGCAGAGATTTTACTTCTTCTATATATGTATAGGATCAATTCTCATTGTTTTAAGGAAATTCTTTTACGTAGTTTGTATACTGTCTTCACTTTGTGCTAAAAGTTATTGAAAATTGTCATATCAATTTTGGTATATTTAGGGATTGTACTATCGGAATAGACAGTATCTGTCAAGTAATGGTTCAAATGGCTCTGAGCACTATGGGACTTAACACCTGTGGTCATCAGTCCCCTAGAACTTAGAACTACTTAAACCTAACTAACCTAAGGATAGCACAAACATCCATGCCCGAGGCAGGATTCGAACCTGCGACCGTAGCAGAAGCGCGGTTTCGGACTGCGCTCCTAGAACCGCTAGACCACCGCCGCCGGCTATCTGTCAAGTAATATCCTTGATATAATATGCTCACTGTACACTGATAACGAAGGTACGAGCATACGGAATAGGTTCCCAGATATGTGAGTGGCTCGAAGACTTATTACGTAATAGAACCCAATGTACTTTCCTGGATGACGAGAGTTCATCAGACACAGGCGTATCGTCAGGAGTGTCCGCGGGCTTTCACAATAATAACAAATGAAATGATGTTGGTGTGTGGCCCTCAACTACGTACCCTCCGACTCAGAGTTGCGATATTAAAAGTTTTGACTGGTTTCGTTGTCTAGGGGCTGGGATATGTAGTTGCTGCATTGCAGGCCAAATACTTCTAAGTCTACAGTACACGATAGGAATACACACATGAATCGAATGGTCGAAGTTTTCTATCACTCGGCAATTGCGTATTACGAATGTAACATATAAAGTTATGAATGAAAGATTGCAATTAAATAAAATCTGCAGGTACTATTTTAACGACTGTAAATGATGAGTACGACAGTAGAAGTATTTTTGAGACTGCGGTATATTTCTGCAAAACACTTTTTGGTGTCGATGGTCCAGCAGTTAAATAAAATACAAGTTGAATAACAGGGAAACAATAGATTCCTACTTCACGTAATTAGTTACGAACAACAACACATCTCACGAGATATTCACTTCTAAATGAACACTACGTCTTCACTGCAGAAGCCACGGAACTCACACAAGTGCTCAAGTCGGCACTCCAAAGTATTTCTATCCTCCGTGACGACGCGTAAACTGCTCCACTGTCCAAGTCTTTCCGCCGCGTCCCGCACTTCCCATGTCCTGTGCCGCACTGTCCAGAACTACCGCACTCCCAGAACTGCCGCGTCTCCTCTCCGGAAACGATGCTCCTCCCCAACCTCCATACGTCTCTCTTAGTAACGAGCGCTGTGATTGGCTAGTGCGCTCCCTCCATGCCTCCAAGCCAACGTGCACTCACAAGCATATTTAAACACATACCAAATACTGGATTTACATTGAAATAACTTGAAATTAAATAAATATTCCTACGGCTGGACCATAAAAACGCTCTAACACGTATTATTAAATACATAAATAAATTAAATAAACACATGTCAAAGGAACCACCCCCCCACAAGAACCATGGACCTTGCCATTGGTGGGGATGCTTGCATGCCTCTCTGCGATGCAGATAGCCGTACCGTAGGTGCAACCACAACGGAGGGGTATCTGTTGACAGGCCAGACAAACGTGTGGTTCCTGAAGAGGGGAAGCAGCCTTTTCAGTAGTTGCAGGGGCAACAGTCTGGATGAATGACTGATCTGGCCTTGTAACACTAACCAAAACGGCCTAGCTGTGCTGGTACCGCGAACGGCTGAAAGCAAGGGGGAAACTACAGCCGTAATTTTTCCCGAAGGCATGCAGCTTTACGGTATGGTTAAATGATGATGGCGTCCTCTTGGGTAAAATATTCCGGAGGTACAATAGTCCCCCATTCGGATCTCCGGGCGGGGACTACTCAGGAGAACGTCGTTATCAGGAGAAATAAAACTGTCGTTCTACGGATTGGAGCGTGGAATGTCAGATCCATTAATCGAGCAGGTAGGTTAGAAAATTTAAAAAGGGAAATGGATAGGTTAAAGTTAGATATAGTGGGAATTAGTGAAGTTCGGTGGCAGGAGGAACAAGACTTTTGGGCATGTGAATACAGGGTTATAAATACAAAATCAAATAGGGGTAATGCAGGAGTCGGTTTAATAATGAATAAAACAAATAGGAGTGCGGGTAAGCTACTACAAAGAGAACAGTGAACGCATTATTGTGGCTAACATAGACACGAATCCCACGCCTACTACAGTAGTACAAGTTTATATGCCAACTAGCTCTGCATATGACGAAGAAATTGAAGAAATGTATGCTGAGATAAAAGAAATTATTCAGATAGTGAATGGAGACGAAAATTTAATAGTCATGGGTGAATGGAATTCGGTAGTAGCAAAAGGGAGAGAAGGAAACGTAGTAGGTGAATATGGATTGGGGCAAAGAAATGAAAGAGGAGGCCGCCTGGTAGAATTTTGCACAGAGCACAACTTAATCATAGCTAACACTTGGTTCAAGAATCATAAAAAAAGGTTGTATACATGGAAGAAGCCTGGAGATACTGACAGGTTTCAGATAGATTATATAATGGTAACACAGAGATTGCCGGCCGGTGTGGCCGTGCGGTTAAAGGCGCTTCAGTCTGGAACCGCGTGACCGCTACGGTCGCAGGTTCGAATCCTGCTTCGGGCGTGGATGTGTGTGATGTCCTTAGGTTAGTTAGGTTTAAGTAGTTCTAAGTTCTAGGGGACTGATGACCACAGAAGTTAAGTCCCATAGTGCTCAGAGCCATTTGAACCATTTCTGAACACAGAGATTTAGGAACCTGGTTTTAAATTGTGAGACATTTCCAGGGGCAGATGTGGACTCTGACCACAATCTGTTGGTTATGAACTGTAGATTAAAACTGAAGAAACTGGAAAAAGGTGGGAATTTAAGGAGATGGGACCTGGATAAACTGACTAAACCAGAGGTTGTACATAGTTTCAGGGAGAGCATAAGGCAACAATTAACAGGGAAAGAAATACAGTAGAAGAAGAATGGGTAGCTTTGAGAGATGAAATAGTGGAAACAGCAGAGGATCAAGTAGGTAAAAAGACGAGGGCTAGTAGAAATCCTTGGGTAACAGGAGAAATATTGAATTTAATTGATGAAAGGAGAAAGTATAAAAATGCAGTAAATGAAGCAGAACCGACATTTGAAGCTGATTGCAGGAAGATCCCACTGCCGCCAACATACATTTCGCGTAGGGACAGCGAACAAAAGTACGAGAAATTATAGTTAACGGGGGGGGGGGGGGGGGGCTATATAGACAGTCGTTTTTCCCTCACTCTATTTGCGTGTGGAACAGGAAACGAAACGAATGCTAGTGGTGCAGTGTACCATCTGCTACTCACCATACGGTGCCTTGTGGAGGATGAAGGTAAATGTAGACATAGAGATTCCAGATTGGGTTTCAGTAAAGCAATAATGCATGATTTGTCTTCACCTGATGGATAGTTTCCAGAGGCACTGTAGCAACTCCTGCTGCATGCTGAGATATGTCTTCAACGGGAATGCCTTCTTTTTTAAAAGTTATTTTTTTACTGAGAACACCAAGTTCCTTTGTACCTACTTTCTCGGCTGTAGAGCTAATTTAAATTTTTGCTGTTAAGAAAATACGTGGTCTCTCTTTACCCTTTTGTTTAGTAGTCTCCGAGAAAACATGATGCGGAATTTAATATCCGTGTTGAAGAAATATATTGAAATGTACAGAACAGGTGCTTTTAATATCCCGGTATGCGAGGTAGTTACCAAGCGGGCTCCCAGATCCCGCTACAACTGCGTTCGCCAATAAAGTGGATGTCGCGATGTCATGGCCTGCAAGCAGATTTCTTTTTGCGCCATGCCTTTTTCTTGCCATGGGGACACGCTAACAACTCAGATTGCGTACCTGGTATTTCCGTGGTTTCTGTTTGGAACGTTCTCCTCTGATACTTGACTGCTTCGAGGACCTGAAGCCGTATTTACTGCTTACCACAAGCAGTCGCGTGAACGCGTTACATGAGAACGCATTCAGATCTGGCTCAAGCCTTGATTTTTACTAATGATTCCATCAAGATTTCTGATCACGACAGGCCCTGGGTTTGGTTCAGGCTCCCGTCAAGCCATCCCGGTTTAAGTTTTTCATGGTTTCCCTAAATTTCTTAAGTCAAATGGTTTAAGACCCTCCGATTTCCTTCTCCAATCCCGGTTTGTGGTGTCCGTCATGATCTCGTTGTCGACAGCACATTAAAACATAATCTTCATCCCTTTCGAGGAATGTGAGGAACAGCACCAGTGGCCAAACGGATCTGGCGCTGAACAGTGGCTGACCCTACCACGGGGACGTAGTATATTGTTGTGTACATAGTTCCACGTAGTCAGCATGTGCACAACTTTCCCACTAGAGCGCGCCCCGCTAAGCACAACAGCGCAGGCACAGCGCTCGTCCGTCTCCGCACTACGAGATGGCGCTGCCTTAGAGACAGACCAAATTATGCTTCCGCCGATCCGCATATTAATATGTAACGCAGCCAATGAGATTGCTGCTAACATAGAACCTTTTCTCCTCGCGGATCACTCTCGCCCAGTGACACCTGAACACGCGAGGTATTATAACGAGTGTACAGACCTCCGATTAGTCAGTCTGCATTAGTCTGTACGAGTCTGCATTTATCTGCACCTGTCTGTACCAGTCTACATTAGTCTGTACCAGTCTATAGTCCAGTTTCAGTCTGCACCTAATAAGATTATCATATTCCTGTACATAGCCATGAAGATAAACGAATAGACACTTTGTTAAGTATCAGAGATATGTGAGAATAAGATTAACGTACCAAGACCAAAGGAACTTCAGATTGTCATTTGTAAATAGCATCCAGAATCAAGTTACGTAATGTTTATGCTTGTTATTATTTTAATAAATGTGTGTGAAAATTAATCAAGTTCTGTTTAAAGTTGGTCACCTACAATCTGCTACTCTAAGCGTGCAAGTGGCATTTCTATCGTCTGACCTAACGGCAGAAGATAAACACGCCACGATAAGACCACGAGACATATTGCTGACACTCGCCTACTTCGTTAGAGTGACAAGTCAAATAATCTGATGGTGTGTGTACCGCAGGTCTTACAGTACGCACACCACAGATATACAGATGGAAATAAACTGCATGACATTCATTTCACTACCGGTTCATCATTTATGTCATCTTAGTGAATCTCACAGTCCGTCTCCATAGCTGAGTGCTCAGCGTGGCTGAAAGCCATGCGAGAGGCCCAGGTTCGATTCCGAGCCGAGTGTTGTGTTGTCTTGATCATCATTTCATCCTCATCGACACACAAGTGGCGTCAACCAAAGAGACTTACACCAGATGGGAGGCTTTTCAGTGACTCTCATAGATTTATATAAAGGGTGTAAAAGATAATTGTTTACAACGCGAGTTCGAGACGAACAAAGTGACACAGGACACTTGTGGTCTATCAAGCCGAGAAACAGTGTCAAAATGGTCAACAAAAGCCACCTAAGCAACAGTACTGCATGAGATTTCGACTAAAACCCTCCTTCACTACTAAAAACCCCTTGTTCTTGCACATAAAAACTGTAAAATTGACGTTTTTGTAAATCTTGCCTCAAAAGATTGTATATTTTAACAGCGTAAAATTAACGATTAAATCCTTTTGTTTATCTGGCCTTCTTCCTGCGAAATTAGTGGTTGTAAGAATTAAATTTAGAAAATTTTATACGTGACTAGTTTTAGCAAAGCGTTTAAAAAGATCTCTTTTTCTTTTATTACTCTCATGGAAAAGTTTAATAATGTCAATGAAATTGCCGACTATGCCGGTGGCGTTGGAGCGTGAGGTGTTATCCCAAACCTCGCGCGATGCGCATGCGCTGTAGCTGATTTTTATAGGCCAGTTTGACGTTATTTCCCGACTTGATAGACGACAAGTCTCCATATCAAATTGTCTATTTCGACTTCCCATACATCACTATGGTACGTTGTAAACAGTTATCACTTATATCCTGTATATATCTGTGGTAGAATGAGACACGGTTTTGCACTGAAGCATATCACCCAGTGGTGCTATTACTAGGTACTGCGGCGACGAAAATATTGAGGCAGGCCTGGAGGCATGCTCAGATAGTCTACTGGTTAAGGCGACTGCTCGTGAAAAGCAGAAAATCCAAGATAAGCTCCCAGTCAGGAACAAATTTTAATTTGTTTCGACAGTTTCACTACACTGGAAGTTCAAAATTTTTGTACAGGTTTCGGTAAGATATTCTTTGTCACAAAATCTTCATTGATTTCATCCTCATTGACGTGTTAATTTCATTTCAGTAAATCTAATGCAATTTATACTCAGTGTATTGGCAATGGCATGTGGTGTTCACTATGGTATAGCATCACCAAACAGAAATGTTCACCACAGACTTTGTGTCAGCAACCAGGACATGTGTTTAATAAATCAGTATACACTGTGTCTCAGGAGGAACTGTCAAAATGCAGGGCTGTGACAGGGACGATCATTAGAAGCAAAGACGGCTGGTTAACATGGGCTCCAAAATGCATACCTTAAGAGCTTTGAGCATTTCTCCATCTTCGATACTGTCAAACAAATCCCTTCTGCTGCAAGCTCTTTGGTTTCCATATTTGGGAGGAGGTAGTATGGACCAAAACAAGGAAAACACAGCTATGAGCATTTGTTCAGTGGAAGTTACAGTAGCGAAGATGAACAAGTGCTAATAGCTCTTAAGGTATGCATTTTAGGGCCTACGTATGCTTGACGTTTTTCCTTCGCGTGATCCTTTCTGTCGTATCCCTGAATACTGGCCATTCCTTGCGAGACATGGTGTATATCCAAACAGAACAAAAAATAAGTCATCCAGACAGGATGTCACGGCAGTACAATGTAACACCGCCCAACCTAGGAAAATGAAATCCATTCGGTGAGGTAGGGAGTCCACAAATTTCTTCAAATATCCCTTACCCAGCTAAAGCCACTCACTGTGAATGGGTCCATAGATCTAACAAATTCAGTGGATGTTGATTGCCGTGTTTCCTGGTATTCCAAAAAGTACCAGGCTGTTATATGACTTTAGCATAGGGTGGTTTCAACAAATTAGAAAAATGTATCTGAAACCCAGACAGCACATCAGTTATCGTCTTAGAAGGGAGGGGTGATCACAGCATACCCATGTGAAGCAGGAAGTGGCGGGATTGGAATGTAGCTGTGAGGAGGGGAGGGGGCGGGGGTTCGTGGGCGCAAATCCTTAACAATTTCTGACTGTATTTATTAATCAACTTCAAGAAATCTTAGCGCATGCACAAGGCACTTAAGTAAGGAATTCAGCGCTCAAATTACTGTAAAGCAAAACTTAGCATATAACGCAACAGAGCACTCGGTAAAATTATTTCCTGGTTTACATAATGAAAACTACACCAGGTACTTTTTTTTGCTTAGCACAACGTGTTTAGAGAATTTACTCTCATTTCCAAGTGCGTTTGTGCATTTGGTTACATGAATATGTTCGGTGATGTTTTCATGTGTGACTTTCTGCCTCTCTTTGCGTCTTTTTGAGATTATAATGTAGTGTGCCTCCACCGTCATGCAGAATATCGTACACACGCAAATCATCACTTACGCTGTTTGCATCCAAAACATGCTACAAAGATATTACGACACTACCGTTTTCTAAACAAACAGTGTAAGTGATGGTCTGCGTGTGTGTGACATTCTGTATAATGGATCTGTATAATAATCTCAAAATGATCAAATATGTGTGAAATCTCCCTAAGCTTACGCATTACTTAACCTAAATTATCCTAAGGACAAACACACACACCCCCATGCCCGAGGGAGGACTCGAACCTCCGCCGGGACCAGCCGCACAGTCCATGACTGCAGCGCCTTAGACCGCTTGGCTAATAATCTCAAAAAGACGCAAAATAGGAAAAGAATCACACATGCAGACATCACTAAACATATTTATGTAAACAAAGGCACAAATACACTTGAAAGTGAGAATAAATTCTCGAACCGCGTTGTTCTAAACAACAAAAAATAAATAACTGGTTCAAATGGCTCTGAGCACTATGGGACCTAACTTCTGAGGCAATCAGTCCCCTAGAACTTAGAACTACTTAAACCTAACTAACCTAAGGACATCACACACATCCATGCCCGAGGCAGGATTCGAACCTGCGACCGTAGCGATCGCGCGGTTCCAGACTGTAGCGAATAACAGGTTCAGTTTTCATTATTTAAATTAAGAATGGAACAGCCGCAGGCTGTCCTGAAACATCGAATACGATGAACTAAATTTGAAATAATTTCCCTTTAGAATTTCTTCAACTTTACGACCCCGGGACACAAAACAACATGCCACAAATAATAAGGCAGTAGTAAAAGGACTGAAAGAAAGACCGACAATAACCAAACTTATCCCAGGAAACAATAGCCCAAAATACAGCAAATCAAAAGGCATCACCCTAGCTGGTACTATACAATCAAGTAACAAGAGGACTGAAACTAATAGAACGTATCAAACCAGGTTACCTGCTGCTCGCCACAGCCACAATAAATGGAAACAACAAATCAATGAACAACAGTAGCAAGCACAGATAAAAATTCACTGAATAAATAAACAATAAAAGAGAAATTCTCAAGGTTTAAATCACTAGACGCTGGAGCAGCGCCATTCTAGTTGCAGTGTGCCCCATGACCGATTCAAACACACCAAGCCAGACGCAGTCGTCTGCATTACAAAGATTAGCACTCAGCGTAACCGGCACAGCCTTCTGTAGCCGTCGTAGCCGAAGATGCACCGCAGATGATAACAACTTGTAACATGGCAGCGCCGCATTCTGCGGATCCACGAAGCGAAGTGCTGTCTCCTCGTTCATAACGGAACCGATGCTCTGTGTTGACACGAATTTACGGCAGATCCAGACCGCAGAGTCCACCAGGCTGCTGCCCTGCTTTGCTGCACGAACTTCCTACTCCGCTTCGTCCAGCCAGCTGCCCTCACGAGAAGTATCTAGCTTCAATGCCTTCTTGTTGGTCTGTGCTGCAATTCCCTCTGTGAAGTCATCCACATGAGTACTAAGAGGAAACCGCTAAATTTCGGTCGTACGATAAATCACACAAATCTAAACGCTGCGAATTCAGCTAAGTACTTAGGAATAACAATTGCAAATAACATATCCTGGAACGTTCACATAGACAATTTTCTGGGGAATGCTAACCTGTTATTTATTGGCGCAACCCTATGAAGATGCAATAGGTCTACTAGAGTCCGCCCACACTACGGTTGACCGGCCTCGTCTAGAGGACTGTTGCGCTGTGTGGGATCCTTAGCAGATGGCATTAATGGAGTACATCGAGAAATTTCAAAGAGGGCAGCTCGTTTTGTACTACGGCAAAATAGGCGAGAGAGTGTCACGGGTGTGATATGCGAATTCCGGTAGCACCCCTTAAAACAAAGGCGTTTTTCGTTGCGTCAGGATCTTTTCACGACATTTGGGTGACAAACTTTCTCCTCCGAATGAGAAATTGGGAGAAATTATCATTGTAATAAAATAAAGGAGATCAGCTGGCACAGAATGACTCAAATGGGAGCTTTTTCCCGCGCACTGTACAAGAGTGGAAAGGTAGAAAAATAGCTTTAAGGTGGTTCAGTGAGTCCTCTGCCAGACAGTTAATTGTGAATTGTAAAGTAATCACGTAGATGTAGATATCGGTGTCAACAGTAGCAGCCCCGTTCCCCATCTATATGGGACCGCTATTACGTACTCTCATGCGGAGACGTAAACAAGACCGGCTGGTGTGCCATTCCCGTCGTGGAGACGAAAACGAAGACTTGTCCGCCAGAGCTCACAGCCCCCAGTGCTGGCTGCAAGTAGTTGCTGCTCTCTTCACTCAGTCAAATGTATGTGAAATCTTATGGGACTTAACTGCTAAGGTCATCAGTCTCTAAGCTTATACACTACTTAACCTAAATTATCCTAAGGACAAACACACATACCCATGCCCGAGGAAGGACTCGAACCTCCCCCGGGACTGCAGCGCCTTAGACTGCTCGGCTAATCCCGCGCCGCTCTTCACTCAGCCGCAACTCACGCCTCATTGTCATACGTAGTCACCTCTCAGTTCGACGTGGCACTGCATTTGGCGGACTAGTAGATACGGACGCCCACTACCGCAGCAGGAACTCATGACCAGCTCTGACGCCAATTGCTAGCCAGTGCAAGAATTCCATTGCCCAATAAATTCCAAGATCACGGCCCAATCATCACAAAGATGTAGAAGGAAGGTCAGCACTTGGTGACCGGGAACACTGAAATGAACATCCTAGTCCATGTTCACGGAAACCATAATGGGAGGGCCCAATCTATAATACGAAGACTACCCCCAAAACATCGCATACCACCTGAAATCTGAATTGAATTCTTCACTTATTCTGTGTTAACTACCTCATTCAGCTGCTCGTGCAATCAGCGCCCTCCATTATTTGGCAGCGCCCTGCCAAATCATAGCCCGTTGAACATCACCACACACCGCCATTAAGATACTGTCCAGTTTCTGTGTTGTTTGGCCCACTGCACGCGTGCAGCTTTACGAGTCGCTGTGAGGTATGGCATTTTGCAAGGTACCAAAACCCAAATTTGTATTGCATGCAGTTCACATCCCGTTGTTCGCTAAGAAACAGGTCGAGATGGACCAGCACTCGGTGGCAGGAGCAATTCCTGTAGGGTTCCAAGTTGATTGTATCACTCGTCCTTGACCCCTGTCGTTTAGGGTCGTTTTACGGCCATTGGTTCTTACGCCACATAAGGTAGCCACGAGTGACACCATTTCTTGTAGACAGCGTACATTGATACAGCATCATTCGTGGCATGTTGATTGGCACGTCGAAACACGATAATTCCTTTCTACCATTCTGCCACATTACATCATGTCTACTCCTGTTCCTGCGCTGACTCCCTGTTACTGCGATGTCGGCCGCCATCCGATCGGCCGCACTTTCAAGCACGTGCGCCGCCAGTTAACGCCGCCGAGCTTCCTAGAGCCGCCACCGCGGCACACGGACGCTGACATCAACGATCATGTCGCTACCGATGAGATGCAAACATCCCCTTCATCGGGCTACAACGGCGGATGCACTTAAGTTCGAACATTCATGCACCGACCACATTTTGTGCGTTTGCCACTTGAATAATATTTAAATATTTTGATAGTGACCAGGGCTCGTAACCTACAGAATATTATCGCATTCTAGAATTTTTTGTAAATCATCGGTATCTGTATATATTTCTGTATGCATATCTACTATTAGCAACTGACACTTCAAAAACTGCAACAAATTTATGGGGCATGGGTGTGTGTGATGTCCTTAGGTTAGTTAGGTTTCAGTAGTTCTAAGTTCTAGGGGACTGATGACCTCAGATGTTAAGTCCCATAGTGCTGAGAGCCATTTGAACATTTTGAACAAATTTATGTATTATTTTTATTATTTGATATTAGAACTAGAATAAATATCTGAATTCTCTTTTCACGAACAGCATCTATTCCTCGTTCGTGATTCCACTAAAGAATCACACAGCATCCAAGGGAAGTTACAACAGACTGGCGACGAGGACGTGATCAGTCTGCGTGGTTCTTTGGTGGTTACAGGAGCGAAAAACAGATGCTGTTCATTAACAGAGACTTCAGATATTTCCAGAACGAGATTTTCACTCTGCATGGGAGTGTGCGCTGATATGAAACTTCCTGGCAGATTAAAACTGGGTGCCAGATCGAGACTCGAACTCGAGATCTTTGCCTTTCGCAGGCATGTGCTCTACCATCTGAGCTACCCAAGCACGACTCAGAACCCGCCCTCACAGCTGTACTTCCGCCAGTACCTCCTCTCCTACCTTCAATTCAGATATTAATTAATTCTACACGTAACATCAAATAGTAAAAGTAATACATAGCTTTGTAACAGTATTTGGAGCGCCATTTGCTAACAGTAGATTTGAATGTAGAAATACATACAGGTAGAGAAGATTTATAAATACCCTCCAGGTTAGCCGAGAGCGCTGATGCGCTGCTTCCTGGACTCGGGTAGGCACTCCGGCCCAGGATCGAATCCGCCCAGCGGATTAATGACGTGGGCCGGTGTGTCGGCCAGCCTGGATGTGGTTTTTAGGCGGTTTTCCACATCCCGCTAGGTGAATACCGGGCTGGTCCCCACATCCCGCCTCAGTTACACGACACGCAGACATTTGTAGCACTTCCGCACTATTTCATGGTTTACACTAGACGCAGACAGCTGGGGTACACTGATTCTGTCCTGGGGGGAACGGGGTGGCGGCAGGAAGGACATCCGGCCAACCATTTAAATTAACCTTGCCAAATCCGTTGTAACAACGCCGACCCTGCGAACATTGCGGGACAAAGGTGCAAGTGACAGAAACAAGTGACAGACACTACCACTCTTCAATACAATGTCTATTCAGAAGACGTCGAGTCCTGGCCACTATGAAAGTCTGTAAATGTTATTCAACTGACGAACCCACGAAATGGGGTCATTGCATGAATGTTCGAACTTAAGTACAACCGCTGGTGGAGCTCCGGAGAGGGGATGCTCGCATCTCTTCGGCAGCGACGTTACCATTGGTGGCAGCGCCCTGGATCCGCGGTGGCGGCTGTAGCAAACGCTGCGGCGTAACTGGCGGCGCGCGTGTTTGAAAGTGCAGCAGACCGCACGGAGGCCGACACCGCAGCAATCAACTGGATCACGCACGCTCCACTTCCCTACCGTGACTTAGTGTGACAGTTATTGAACTATGTAAAAAAGAACGTTACAAAAAACGGCGTGCACACAGTTTATTCAACATGTAAACGTAAATCCAGATATCCGGATTTAGGTTATGTCAGGTTCTCCTGCCGGACTGGCCGTGCGGTTCTAGGCGCTACAGTCTGGATCCACGCGATCGCTACGGTCGCAGGTTCGAATCCTGCCTCGGGCATGGATGTGTGTGATGTCCTTAGGTTAGTTAGGTTTAATTAGTTCTAAGTTCTAGGGGACTGATGACCTCCGAAGTTAAGTCCCATAGTGCTCAGAGCCATTCGAAACATTTATTTCAGGTTCCATATGCTGCCATCATTGGCGATGATGTGGCTTAGACGAATTGCGAAATTCTCCAAGACCCAATGAAGTGTCGGAACATCGATGCTGTCAATGACCTCCTGAATGGCTGTTTCCAGCTCGGCAATAGTTTTGGGATTGTTGCTGTAAAACTTGTCTTTAATATAGTCTCACAAAAAGGAGTCGCAAGTATTCAGATCCCGAGGATACGGCGGCCAATCCCAGAGACAGAATGCGGTCCCCAAAGTGCTCCACCAGGACATCAAACAATCTCCTGCTTCGATGGGGTCGAGCTCCATCTTGCATGAACCACATCTCGTGGAAATCAGGGTCACGTTGGAGAATGGGGATGAAGTCATCTTCGAAAACCTTCATGTTCTGTTCGGTAGTCACAATGCCAACAAGGAATATCACACCGATTATTCCGTGACTGGACATTGCAAACTACGCAGTTATCTGTTGAGGGTGAAGAGACTTCTGGATCGCGAAATGCGGATTCTCAGTCCCCCCAATGCGCCAATTTTGCTTATTGACGAACCCATCCAAATGAAAGTGGGCTTCGTCACTAAATCAAACCATAATAATTCCCATCATGAAACTTCCTGGCAGATTAAAACTGTGTACCGGACCGAGACTCGAACTCGGGACTTTTGCCTTTCATATCAGAGCACACTCCGCTGCAAAGTGAAAATTTCATTCTGGAAACATCCCCCAGGCTGTGGCTAAGCCATGTCTCCCCAATATCCATTCTTCCAGGAGTGCTAGTTCTGCAGGTATGCAGAAGAGCTTCTGCGAAGTTTGGAAGGTAGAAGACGAGATACTGGCGGAACTGAAGCTGTGAGGACGGGGCGTGAGTCGTGTTTGGGTAGCTCAGTTGGTAGAGCACTGGCCCGCGAAAGGCAAAGTTCCCGAGTTCGAGTATCGGTCCGGTACACAGTTTTAATCTGCCAGAATGTTTCATATCAGCGCACACTCCGCTGCAGAGTGAAAACTTCATTCTCAATTCCCATCATGTCCCGGAGCCAACTGTGCAGTCCTAACGCAAACCGTTCGGAAGTTATGACGATTTTGAAACTTCCTGGCAGATTAGAACTGTGTGCCGGGCCGAGACTCGAACTCGGGACCTTTGCCTTTCGCGGGCGTTCTATGACGATTTTATTTATACAGTTCAATAATTGTCACCCTGTACATCAGTTACATCAGTGTTGGACGGTCACACGACCGCCTGGTACACCAGTTCCACACTCCAAAGAGACGTACATGTACTCTCAACGGGTGACTATAGTTCAATTCTTTTATCTTGGAAGTTCGCGCATGCCCGCCCATACGCGGGAGATTGCTGCGTTGCCAGTTGCACGCGCCAAGAGAAGCAGCGCCATTGTATAGTTCGCATACTTACGTTTAGGGGGGAGCGCGCAGTTTATGAAGTAAAGCCACCACGGCTGCATTAACCCTTTCGCTGCTACAGAGACGTGCTCCCCGCATTCCGCGCTGTGCGCGATTTTGTCATCACTGCACTGCTCGCCTGTGTAGACACATGGTGTCTCGACTGCTTTGCTACACTTTATCATTCGATTTCACAAAAACTGATACCTCCCCCCCCCCCGCCCCCCCATAAATTACTAAATTTTGTTTCGATGTTCAACGCAGTTATTGTGCAGCATTAGATGTATTAAACTATTGCACGAAATTTTGAAGAGTTTGCAGCGGTAAAAGTCCATAGCATATACTTTCCATATGGTTGCCACTAGAAATTTCAAAAAATTACATTCAAACGAATAAAATTCATGAAGTAAAACACCTCGATATTGTTTTTAAATAAAGAAAATATAAAGCACCGAACAAGGTTTGAACTCAGAGTCTTTTTTTTTTTTTTTTTGTTTTGTGGAGATGGATCAGGTAGTGGGCTGGCGGAGGCAAGGTGGGCAGTGATCGCAACCCGAGGCCTGTCCACGATGTCTCCCCCCTCCCCCTCCCATCCTGGGGATGTGAAGTGGTACAAAGGATGCAGTTGGTGTATTATTGTGAGTTTTTTAAATTTTATTTATTCATTTTTTTATTTTTTTTAACAGTAAGGGAATGAAAACTAGTAAGTGCACTCTTTGCGTCTAGTTGGGGACGCACATAACTAAAACCATGCTAATAGTTGTAGAAAAAGGGATAAAGAAATAGAGCAAAGTGCGGGGCGAAGGAAACCATGAAACAAAACTGAAGGGTGGAATCCATACCACCATTAACCAGTGCTACATCTTGCACCGGATGGGAAAACTAAAACTGCGAAGACCTTTTCGCACCGGGGACAAAAAGAGGAAATGGTGCAAATACTGTTACAGAGTGTGAGGGTTCACAACGAAACTTTCCATCTGCTGTATCATCCAGTAATGACTTCTCGTAAAGATGAAAGTAGATCCCACGTTGTACCGTGTGGTGTTCTATCATCGTATTGTAATTTTAGCTTCTCTTACACGTGATGTTCCAGCTACGTGGAGGGTCGTGGAACGCACTCCACCAAAAATTGGAAAAATATTGTCGATACTTTGGGTTACGGAGGATCTTACAATGTCGTTCCTGCAAATAGTTCCAAAAGTCTAAAGTGTCCTTAGTGCCGCCTTGAAACAAATAATGCACTGCATTCCACGAAGCCACGTCATTGCATTAGTTTTAGTGCGTGGGTAATACGTTTCATCCTGGAATAAGATAGTCGACGATACCCGAAGGAAGTATGCTGACATTTGCCTAACTAAGTGCCACACTGCCGTAGACACGCCACAGCTAAGACAGTGTTCATCGTTGTCTTGGACGCCACAGCTCGTGCACGTGGGTGAGTCTACCACGTGGATCGCATGTAGCCTTGACCTGGTCACCTGCTTACCGTTGACAGTGATATACCACATCGCCGTGACGTCAGTGTCCAGTGTTACACGGTGAATTGTCCTCCACACTACTCGCCAGTTGACGTTCGGGTGCTTCCTCTCCACGACGTTATCGGGTCGTCCACGTTGCAGGACCCTATAAACCGTCTTTGCCGTCGCCAGTTGAGTCGCTGGTAAGGCAAGTCGAACGTAACTGAGTTCGAGGTAAAAGACACCGATGTAGAAGAGCGAGGAGGGGACGTGGTGTATCGGCACAGGCGGCAACAGGGAGGGCGGTGCTAGTTCTTCTATTAACAAACTGGTCAGACTGTCCGGACGGCGGTGCCATAGTTTGACTAATGTACTCACAAATAGGGCGACCGCTCTGTCATAAACGTGATAAAGGCCAAGCCCTCCCCGATCCGGGGGAAGGGTGAGAGTCTCATATTTGATCTTGAAAAGCATTCCTGAACTCACGAAGGAACCCAAAAGCCGCAAGTATACGGCGAGCTAACATCACCTGTATAGGTAATATCTGGGCGATGTGCGGATTACGTGACGCTAAATGTGTCTTAACATACTGGGTCCGTTGGACGATGTCCAGGGCTCGTAGGCGGTTGTTGGCAATTCCAGTCCGAACATTCCGTAAAAGCCGTCGAAAGTTGTGAGCAGCGGTCCGTCGTATATCGTCTGTAAAATCAATGCCGAGACATTTCAAACTATCTCTGAGCTGTAAGGGGGTGACACTGTTCTCAGACAATCCGACCCCGATGTTCATCGCCACCGATTTTGCGACGTTGATACGACTACCAGTGGCCATGCCATATTTCGTTATCCAATTTAGTGCGCTAGCGGTGTCGTCACCGTTGCGGATGACAATCACCAGATCGTCAGCGTACGCTTTACACCGGAAAGTGTGGCCTCGTAACGTCATACACGTTAGTCGTTGGCGCAGGCCGCAGAGGTGAGGTTCCATGGCCACAGCGTAAAGTAAAGTGGACAGAGGGCAGCCTTGGCGTATCGATAGAGAAATGGTGAGGGGCTGCGAAGGTCGGCCGTTGACGATCACCTTGGACGTCGCGCCACGGAGTAGCCGCATGACGACAGTGACGAATGGCTGTGGGTACCGCATATGTTGGAGGACCGCTTCCAAATAGTCGTGGTCCACTCGGTCGAAAGCTTGACTAAAATCGATTGCCGCCAGTGCACCCTTCAGACGACATGCCCTCGCCAGTGAGATCAAGTCACGATATTCACTGAGTGCTGTTTGAATATTATTGTCGCCTCCTAATGACGTTTGATCGGGTGAGATAACATTCTACTTCTACATCTACATTTATACTCCGCAAGCCACCCAACGGTGTGTGGCGGAGGGCACTTTACGTGCCACTGTCATTACCTCCCTTTCCTGTTCCAGTCGCGTATGGTTCGGGGGAAGAACGACTGTCTGAAAGCCTCCGTGCGCGCTCTAATCTCTCTAATTTTACATTCGTGATCTCCTCGGGAGGTATAAGTAGGGGGAAGCAATATATTCGATACCTCATCCAGAAACGCACCCTCTCGAAACCTGGACAGCAAGCTACACCGCTATACATTTCGTAGGGTCTGGCGTATCCGCGCCGCCAACAGTCGAGAAAAGATCTTAAAGTCGCAGTTCAATAGCGTCAACGGGTGGTAGTCCTGCAGTCGTGAGCCACCGAACGGTTTGTGAATAGGAATAATCATCCCTTCCACAAGGGCCGCAGGTAGCGGCACGTCCGGGGATAGGAGTTTGCGACAGATGTCCGTCCATCGGGAGGCTAATAAATATTGAAAAGTCCGGTAAAATCCAAGGGGAGACCATCAGGACCCGGAGACTTGTTGACAGCTCCTTTTCTTCTTCTGTAATTTCTTCCATCAAGGCCGCTTCCATTGCCGGGATGACGGTGCCGTAAATCGTCTGAGAGACGTCCTCCAGTGCTGTCGGATCAGGGGTCTGAGCGGAATAGAGTCGGGAATAATGATTGTAGAACGCTGTGTTTGTGTCTTGCGAGGTGAGGCGATGACCGTCCTCCGTGTCGATGAAGCGTATCAGCGCTCGTTGGCGTCGTTTACGTTCACGAAGGACGTGGAACATTGACGGGCGTTCGCTCGGAATCCGATCCTGCGTCCTCGAGCGGATGACTACCCCTCTAGGTGGCGTCGCATATGAGCGAGGATCTGAGCCTTAGCACGGTGGAACGCCGTTTGTCGTTCCGGAGATGGCGCCATAGCATCGCAGTCGCGCAGGACCCGGAAGTAAAAGTCGAGTGTATGTCTTCGCCAAGTAGCGTGGTCACGACCGTAGGTTATCAACGTTCGCCTCAGTGCCTGTTTGGCGCAGTCCAATCACCAGCGGATCGTTGTGGGATATGCACGGAGGCGATTTTCACACGAATGCCACGCATCCTCAACGGCTTGGCGGCAATCCAGGTACGACAGGTGAGCGATGTTTTAATTTCCACGGGCTGCGGCTTCTCCACACTTCTTGCCGCCGCAGGGTGACGGCACAAATGTAAGCTGAGTGGTCCGAGAATGCTGCAAGCCACAGTTTCACATCCTGTGTTCCAGCGGCGAGAGAGCGTGAGACATAAATCCGATCGATACGACTGGAAGAGTGACTTGTGAAGTGCGTGAATCCCGGTCGGTGGCCGTGAAGATGTTCCCAAGTGTCCACCATCTGCAGGTCTCGAATTAGCGTCTCGAGTTCCGGGCACGGATTACGTCGTGGGAGTTGGTCTCTGGGCGCCAGTACGCAATTGTAGCCACCTCCAAACACGGTCGTGGCGGCCTTGGAAGAGCGGGGCGACGTCTTCCGCAAAGAATCGTGAACGTTCGCGACGTTTGTCCGTCCCGGAAGGTGCGTAGATATTAATAAGGCGGACTCCCAGTACTGTGAGTGCCACTCCTCTTGCCCCAGGCAGAAACAGGATATCGTCCGCCACTATCCCTTCCCGAAGAAGTACAGCGACACCGCTGCCTGTAGGGGAAGCTGGAGAGACGCAAGCATCGTAACCGTACATGCCTGGGAAGTCGTCGACATACTCTTCCTGGAGAAGGGCTATGACGATGGAAGCAGAGTTCAACATATCCTGAAGCAAGGATAACTTAGCGCGCGTCCGTATAGTGTTGATGTTTATAGTTGCAACGCGATAAGTTTGAGGTCTATCCACAGCATCCGTGTTGGCCATCAATACCCTTGTAAGGCTGTCTCGTCTCTGTAACTGACGGCGGGAAAGGATCAACACTGGTGGGGTAAATTTCCCCCCGTGTCGTCCGACACGATGGGCGAGGAGTGTTCCTCACAGTCGTCCGCCCAGTCGCCATGAAATACCATCGGCTGTTGGTGGCTGTTAGTGGCTGCTGCGGCACTCGGCGCTGACTCCATCGGCTCTGCTGGCTGGGAATCGGCAACGGCTGTCTGCTTGTGATCCTGCTGTTCTGTGGAGTCGGAGAGGCTGAAGCCGTCGCCACGGCGATCTGTTGAGTTTGAAGTTACATCACACTTCAACCATTACGCTAACACAGCTCGTCGTTCAATAGATCTGACGGAGGACTTTAAAATAGCACGCAAAATACCGACAAACACTGTTGGTATGACTATGAATTACTCACATTTCGTCGAAGTACAATAGGAAATAAACAATTACCGCTGTTCTTTATAGCGAAAAAGCGGTTAGTGAGAACGATACAAACACCTTTCCTTAGCCGGCCGAAGTGGCCGTGCGGTTAAAGGCGCTGCAGTCTGGAACCGCAAGACCGCTACGGTCGCGGGTTCGAATCCTGCCTCGGGCATGGATGTTTGTGATGTCCTTAGGTTAGTTAGGTTTAACTAGTTCTAAGTTCTAGGGGACTAATGACCTCAGCAGTTGAGTCCCATAGTGCTCAGAGCCATTTGAACCATTTGAACACCTTTCCTTGCTATCGCCTGAATTAGGAGGCTTATTGCTTATTTGGTTTAATTAATTAATAGAATATGAAGCAATTGGTATAATGAATGCTTTTTCCCAAACTTTCTATAAAAGAAAGTCTGCTATCTTGCTTTTGTTCAATTACTTTATTTATGACTGAACGTTTCTAAAACTGAAGACACCCGTCCGTGCTCTGCAGTCTGCACTGCAGTCGAGCTCTGGCAACGTCGTTCTCTGTTCATTGGCTGACTGTGTTTTGTGACGTCAGATGCGCAGAACGAACCTGAACTTGGCCGCCGTCGTAAATGACGCGCACTTTAGTACTTCATCCTGCGTGCACGACGCCTCGGACCGTGCGTGTGCTGACGCGGCGCGTGTCACGGCGTGTTGCAGAGCGCGAGTGCGAGGAGCTGCTGGAGCCCGACCTGGGCACGGTGACGCTGACGGGGCGGCTGTTCGGCGACCGCGCCACCTACTCCTGCCAGCTGGGCTACCACGTGGTGGGCCTGCGCGAGCGTACCTGCCAGGCCGACGGCACGTGGTCCGGCGACGCACCCGCCTGCAAGCAGAACGGTGAGTCGAGCCGCCTCGCTGCGCTGCGCTACTCTCCCCTGTGGGCAGCCACATGGCACCTGTAATACCGAATCTGCACCAGGTGCAGTGCTGCTACTTGTAATCTGGAAGCATCCCTAGGGTTGTTGCTTTAATATCATTCCATTTCCCAAACTAGTGACCCTCCACATCAGTTTTCACTCTCCAGCTCAGATAAATCCTCCAACACTCAAGTGTACCAAATAATGGGACTGAGGAACCACCAGGACTTTTTACTCAACAAAAATTTCTTCGCTAGTTCATCCTCAGTAAGACATTATTTTGGCCCGATAGAGAGTGCTTAGATTAGAGAAAGCTTTTGACAATGTTGACTGCAATACTCTCTTTCAAATTCTGAAGGTGGCAGGGGTAAAATACAGGGAGCGAAAGGCTATTTACAATTTGTACAGAAACCAGATGGCAGTTATAAGAGTCGAGGTGCGTGAAAGGGAAGCAGTGGTTGGGAAGGGAGAGACACAGGCTTGTAGCGTATCCCTGATGTTATCCAATCTGTATATTGATCAAACAGTAAAGAGAACAAAAGAAAAATTCGGATTAGGTATTAAAATCCATGGAGAAGAAATAAAAATTTAGGGGTTCCCCGACGACATTGTAATTCTGTCAGAGACAGCAAAGGAACTGGAAGAGCAGTTGAACGGAAAGGACAGTGTCTTGAAAGGAGGGTATAACATTAACATAAGCAAAACAAGCATAATGGAGTGTAGTCGAATTAAGTCTGGTGGTGCTGAGGGAATTAGGTTAGGAAATGAGACACTTAAAGTAGTAGATGACTTTTGTTATTTGGGAACTAAAATAACTGGTGAGTGGAGAAGATATAAAGTTTAGACTGGCAATGGTAAGAAAAGCGTTTCTGAAGAAGGGAAATATGTTAACATCGAGTGTAGATTTAAGTGTCAGGTATCCATGTATGGAAGTGAAACATGGGCCACAAACAGTTTAGCAAAGAAGAGAATAGAAGCTTTTGAAATGTGATGCTACAGAAGAATGCTGAAGATTAGATGGGCAGGTCACGTAACTAATGAGAAGGTACTCAACAGAATTGGAGAGAAGAGGAGTTTGTGGCACAACTTGACTAGAAAAAGGGATTGGTTGGTAGGACATGTTCTGAGACATCGGGGGATCACCAATTTAGTATTGGAGGGCAGTGTGGAGGGTAAAAATCGTAGAGGAAGACCAAGAGATGAATACACTTAGCAGATTCAGAAGGATGCAGTTTTCAGTAGTTACTCGGAGATGAAGAAGCTTGCACAGGATAGAGCACCATGAAGAGCTGCATCAAACCAGTCTTTGGACTGAAGACCACAACAACGACATGGGTCAAATGCAATGGCGCATCCAGCTATATTGAAATGGTGCCAACAATGTGACTGAGGTCGCACAGATGTGGGTGATGCTGATCAGGGCGGAAAGTCATCGACGACCACAGATGACAACGCACAGGCAATATTTTTGGCATGGGAGGGAAAGGATGGTTACACAGTTGTTCTCCAATGGCTCTGTTGCCAACAAATGGCTTTCTGCCGTCAAGGAAGTGAACAGTTGGTAAAACGTTCCACCTATTATTTACATAAACGTCTGTACTATGTTGATAAACAGTGTCACATATCTGTGTCACTTTTTAGGTGTAGTACAGCATTCCATAGTAAAAGTTGCTTATCCTTGAATAATAATATGAAACATACTTTTTGAAGTCCCCTCATTTTTTTTCTTGTTGATAACTGTTAAGGAAGTCATCTACTTTTAAACACACCAAGAGATACACAAACACACACTAAGCCTTTACATTTCTGTCTGCTATTTGCTGTAAGAGAAATAAATTAGTAACAGTCCCTCCGTTCCGACCAAAGCTTTGAACAGATAGTGACACAAAGTTTCATAAAATACAGAAAATTTGTATCATGATGCTCTAATGGAGTGTCAACTTACAAATAAATTTATTTTTGGATGGAATCCACCTTGAGCAAAGAAAGGAACCTCAAGGCACCGACACTAAACAGCCTACGAAAAATCCACAAGCAGGATATACCGATACATCCAGTTGTAAATTTCAGAAGGGCACCTGCATATCACCTAGCCAGAGAAATACACACATACTTACAGAAACATTATTCATATATAAACTACAGAAACATGCACAGCTCCAAAGAGCTGAAACAGGAGATCAAAAATATCAACATACTCACAACAGCAACCTCAACATCATTTGATATCAGATCCATGCAGACAAATATCCCATCAGAGAAACCATCAACACCATCAAACAGAAATTTGAACAACAGAAAGATGTTCCCAAACCTCACATAATAGAAATAACAAACATTCTAAAATTAATCACAGTGTAAAAGTATTTCTCATTTGCAAATCAAATCTTCTCAAGAGATGGGTTTCCTATGGGGTCACCAGTCAGTGGACTCCTAGTCAACATCTTCCTTAATCACGCTGAGGGCAAAATATGTGAAACCATAGTATGAACCATGCAATGCAGAGTAGTAGTTTGGCATCACTACGTAAATGGCAACAATTTCTTGGTGAACCACCCAGTTCATCCAAAAATTCGAAAATTACATGAACGCAAAATCGGCCATAGAAAGAGAAAATGATTTCGTTCACCTCACAACACACAGACATGAAAAACAACACGAATTTTCCATATTCATTGAAAGTCACCACCATACACAAAATCTCAAACCACCAGATTATGCATAAGCAAGTAGGTTCCTAGTACATGCTCCAAAAACTGAGCCAAACTCTACTGAATGAAGACCACTACAGATAGGGATTACAGATAATCAGACAAACAGCCGCGGAGAATGTTGATAACACGAACAGTGTTCGCAAACTGAATCACAAATTTAGAACAAAAATGAAAGGAACACGTAGCAAACAAAAACAAACAGATCTGCACCAACTTACAGACACAGACACACTGAGTATAAACAAATAGAACATACACACAAACACACTTCAACGAAAAACACCCAGAACAAGCAAAAAGAGAGAGAACTAAGGATAATCAGTATCGATACAAACACAATCTATCTGCTATGCACCAGCTGACATGTAAGGACAGAAATTCAGTTTATAATGGACAGAGAAGCAGAAATTTCTGTATTAGCTACGTAGAGCACTGAAAAGCAGTAAAACGTAACAGCTGTCATTTCACATGTGTAGTACACCTTACGAATATGGATCGCAGATCAACAGACATCAACACCAACCTAAAAACTCTAAAATGTAGCAACAGCTGCTCTCACAAAAAATAATTAAGAAAAACTGCCAAATACAGAAGGCCATAGAGAACACAACTCTCTGCATTGGAATGCTGTCCTCTGACCTCAAAGAACTCTCAGACGACACTAATTGTTAAATACACACACACACACACACAATCTTCCACATAGAATAAAACAATATTAATCATAAAATTCCTATTGTAAATGTTCGATTAAAATAACTTTCTACATTAAAGTCTGTTTGGTTGCAGATGGGTAAACAAAAAGCTGTAAATCAAAACGTAGAAAACCCCCAAAAAAAAAAAAACGCAGCATGTGATAATAAGGATATAATAATAAAAAATTTATCTGTTTTTCAGATTAATGAAAGTTTTCTTAAAAATGCAAATTCATATACGCACAGATAGTAATGAGTAATTTTCTTCTTATTTAATACAAAGAAAATAAAAAATCTCACTGATGGTTCTGTAACATAGTTGAAACATATTTGGGTAAAAGAAGAAAAAAATGTGTTTGCTCAAGTCGGATCCCATTCAAAAACAAATTTACAAGTGGTATACTTACAAGAATGCGACACAAACCCTTATATTCATCCAGTGCCATTGACGATCTCAAATGCCCCACCCAGATAGCATAGCAATGAAAGCACCCACTTCCAGGACACGGGGAGTCACGTTGGCCCCGGATCGAATCCGCCCGGTGGATTAACGACACGGTTGGATTTGTCGACCAGGCGGTTTCCCACATCTAACAAGGTAAATTCCGTGCTTGCACCCACGTCCCGACTGATATACATGCGACGGCAACATACAGAAAACATTCTCACACTTCAGCGTGGGATTTACTCCAGATGCAAGGTAGATGGGGATTACTTGAATTCCGTCAAATGCTGCGTCAGGAGCGACATCTGGCCATCAACTGCCACTAACACTGCCCCAACCCGTATAACACTGCCGACTCCACATAGAAACGGGAACTGGGAAAAGAAGATTCTTAGAGTATACCTGCAGGGTCCCTTTCCACAGCAATGTTGGTTGTCTGATTCAAAACCACCAGTGCTCCCACTGTCTAGCAGTAACTGATGTCACAAAATTAATACACACAAATTCGTCTGTAAAGGTCATCTGTCGGCACTCAGTGGTCGCTGAGTCGGGGCACTGGCTCGAAAATTCGAGCCTTCATCGACACTGAACAGCAGTCAACATGGTTCTCTGAACCAGGTGCCTGCTGCAGAGGCCCATATGCAGCAACGTTCTCTGAATGGTCATTGAGAAGACACTGCTGGTATCCCCTTGGTTCATCTGTATGATCAGTTGGCTCAACAGTTGCGCGTCTACTCTTCCGTGCATGTCTCCACAGTTGTCATTCACGCCTATGGCCCGCCGTGCTCCACAATTTGCTTAGCGCCGGTTTTGCATGACGCCATTTTGCCATTTACAGTATACTTTAACCACAGTGGCATGTGAACAGTTTACAAACCTCGCTGTTTCGGAAGTACTGCCACCGTTGGCCCGAAAGGCAATGATCATGCCCCATTGGACGTCATATAAATCGATCCGTTTCCGTATTACGAAAACGACAAGCTTTATATTTCCTCGACACTTAGCGCTGCCGCCTGTGGTCTGTGAGTGGTTTTTCCACGTTGATGTCGAACACAGGCGGTGGTCACATTAATGTGGCTGGATCGTGTATATCTTCGATACTAATTGAAATATTTTTGATGTTGTATTTCAGTAATTAGTAGGGAATATGCTACGATTCGACTTAGGTCTTTCAGAGCTCTGTCTAATTCTTCTTGGAGCATCATACCTTCCATTTACTTTCCATCTGTTTCCTCTTCCTTTCCACAGTAGTGTCTTCAATTACACATCGTTTATGTAGCCTTACAGTAAATTCCTTCCATCTCTCTGCATTCCCTTCTTTGCCATGAACTGGCTTCTCGACTTTGTTGATTGAGTACCGGTGCTTCTATTTTCTCTGAACGTTACTTTAATTTTTCTACACACGGCATCTATCTTTGTCGCAGTCATGCATGCATCCACAGATTTGCATTTCTTCTCGAACTATTCCCACCAGGACTGTTGATACTTAAGAAATATTGCGAGTCCGATACATCGATATTTAAAAAATCGTCATTTTCAGCCCGTGATATAACGAAAAAAGCTGACGACATATCGACGGAAAAAATATCGACGTACCAGCATATAAAAATATCTGCTGCAAATTGTAAATATAATGCCGGTTTTAGAGCTCTAAATTTAAGTGTTGATTTATTATTAGATATGCTGTACATCAACAAGCTACTAGCCTTCTTATCCCCCTTACAAGTTAGATCAAGAATAAAAGGAAAATGTTGCGCATTCACGCTTGGCGATAACCACTTTGCTAAAAATGCTAACTGTATGAAATGGTACAATAAAAGGTGTCCGATGGGTCGGTTGTTCGGTTTTGTCCCATATCGGATTTTTTCGGAACACTTCATGCCGACTTTCTGTTTTTTTGTTGTTTTTTTTTTATTTTCTGCAAATGCACGCAACCTATCCGTTGTGTCAAAATTGCGTCGTGAAGTTCATCGTTGCAGTTTCCGTAGTTAGTGCTGTGTGCTGATCATGTCAGAATTTCCCCTCACATATCTTCGCCCACCACAAAGGCGATTCTTGTCATTTAGATTTTTGTTCATCATTTTCAACAACTGTTTTTTTGAAGAATGCCGATGTGAAATGATAGCACACAGGTTGCCTTAAAATGGTTTTTTTACCGCAACTACTGTGCTATTCTTTCATATTGAAAATCTTGTTATTCCATTCACACTGCAACCCCCAGTGCAATCGGACTTCTTCTTTGTGCTACCTGTATTGCTTCTCGCGGTCAGAGCGGAAGACTGGACGTGATGAAAGCTCAAAAAGTAGTAAGACTCTTTCACGAAAGATATCGATATATCGATATTTTACCAGCAGCCCTAATTCCTACCTTGCCATTTTGCACAACTGTATAGTTATGCGGTGGAGTTTCTGAAATGTAATAGAACATTGGTTGCATTTTGAACCCTGAATGCTCGGGGCATCGCTAGCCGCAGCCAGTGAACACGCCGTCTCCCCACGCGTGCCCGCAGTGTACTGCACGTCGCCGCCGGTGCTGGAGCACGCGCGCCACAGCGCCCTGCCCGAGCAGCAGACGTTCGCGCTCGACTCGACGCTGCAGTACCAGTGCGTGGCCGGCTACATCACGCGGGGGTTCCCCCGCGCCAAGTGCCTCGCCATCGACGGCAGCGCCTCCTGGTTCGGGCCCGACATCAGCTGCGACCGTGAGTACACGCGCACCTCCTGCTCATAGCTCTAGTGTGTGTTGTCAGGACTGCTGTTTATTGTGATAATTTACAAGACTCATTACGGCCCTTATAAATAATTCTGTACACTACCTAGCGACATATAAAAATGAATTGTTTGCTAGTCTCTGTGCATTTCTGTAACGTTCATCCCTTGGTGGTGAAACTTGGGAGAGCTGTGCTCACGCCCCCGAATATTTATATGGTGTAAGAACCACCCATCACTCATAAGGGTGCATTTGAAGAGTGTGTAGCATACAAGTTTAACTCACGAAAGTACTGAGTAATGTCAGTCATATTGTTGTAATGTTGGTGCATTAAGTTGTTCTGAAAGCGGTTCTGATATTCAAGATAACAAAAGCGGGTTAAATGCTGTGAGCTATCTGGGGAAGTTAGCCTTACATTACTGAGCAACTGTTTCACCAGGTATCCAGTCTAGTTTACCAAATTCCCAACCAGACTAACACTAATTATAATCTTTTAATAGTCAGACAACCGGTGATATATATATAAAAATAGAATTTAAATAAAGAGAAATAAATCAGATTATATTTAGACATTTATTTTAACATTGATCATTGTACCGTTAAAATTGCAGCATATTAAACTTGATTCTAAACTAAACTGGTGCCTTATTTGGGATTGTCAAAATGTGAGTTTGTAATCTTATGTGGTGGCCATGCGGTTCTAGGTGCTGCAGTCCGGAACCGCGGGACTGCTACGGTCACGGGTTCAAATCCTGCCTCGGGCATGTATGTGTGTGATGTCCTTAGGTTAGTTAGGTTTAAGTAGTTCTAAGTTCTAGGAGACTGATGGCCTAAGATGTTAAGTCCTATAGTGCTCAGAGCCATTTGTAATCTTACAGAACATCAAATATGGAGCCTAGATTGGGTGACTGCATACAGCACTGCATTCCTAAAATAACACACAAAGAACGTTGAAATATATGCAAGAGGAAATTAACCACAACCAACTGATTCAATTTTCACCCAAAAAAGTTACGGTCGTAGCGCAATCCAGTCCGTCATGAAATTACCACACACTGGTATACTAAATTCATACTAATTGCCTGTGAAATCTTCTCAAAAAGAATAGCTGAGGGCTACTTTGATGATTACACCAAATGCTTCACGTGGTCAACTTGGTTTACACAAAGACTGTAACTCCACAATAATTTTTATAATTAAAATAAATCACATCGAAACGCAATTTACAAAAGAAAAACCTCGAACTGGTTACTATCGTCTTACTATTAACCTGATGGGTCAAACAATGTATAAGCATGTGGTACTGGTCTCACATAGTACACCCCACGTGGGTTGAACATAAAAAAAGTTGCTATATTGAAAAATATTGTCAAGACGAGACGCTATAATCTCACGCACATTTCCATTTAAGATTGATGATCTTAGTTAGAGTTACGGATCATCAAAACGTGGTTCTAATTTACTCACAAAGTAGTGACAAAGCAACTACTGGAAGATATTCTGAACTTCACACTCGAATTACACTGCGTTGCAATTTAAGATAACGTAAGATATTTTAGATCTAAACCTGAAATAAAGGTGATTAAATTTTCAGTTAGGCTGAACTTAAGAAATCCGTTGTCCTACGGACTTAGCAGAGATGCGCTTAGCCAGAGATCTTACCACTTCAGACGCTCGCCACGGACAGACTGGCGTGGGCCTCTACCGAGGGTGCTTCACAGATACAAAACGGAAGAGACCAGAGAGGCAGTTTCCTATACCAACATGACAATGGACCTACAGGACCATACTAAGAATAGAAACCTCTTTGCTTTTAGAAAGCGTAGCTACCTGTTCCGACGTTGGTCGCACTGTTCTCTAGCAGACAGACTTGTCTGCTACCATCAAGCATGCAACTAGAAATACATTTGCTCATTCATCCTTTCACACAGAAGGGAAGGGGGATGACAGTATCTTATCATATACAGTATATAAAAGAAAGCGGATGTAGGTTCCACATGAGACTGTGTGACATGAATTACATATAAAATGTGTTTTAAAGTGCAGTAGTGTGACAGATCGTCCTTGATTATGTGTAAAAGTAGCACGTTCCACTGCTCAGTCTCCCCCCAGATGGAGTCAGTAACACCACAGTAAATTCAGAAGTGGGATGTATGCCGCAAATGACAACAGATTTAAGAAATTAGCGTGAAAGGAATCCAACAGAGACCTTTCATTGTGTGTTTATATCACTCATTATGTGCACAATTAGATTTCTACACTGAAGCGCCAAAGAAACTGGTATAGGCACCCGTATTCAAATACAGAGATATGTAAACAGGCATAATACGGCGCTGCGATCGGCAACGCCTATGTAAGACAACAAGTGTCTGAGGCAGTTGTTAGACCTGTAACTGCTGCTACAATGGGAGGTTATCAAGTTTTACGTCAGATTAGACACAGCATCTCCGAGGTAGCGATGAAGTGGGAATTCTCCCGTACGACCATTTCACCAGTGTGCTGTGAATATCAGGAATTCGGTAAAACACCAAATCTCCGACATCGCTGCGGCCGGAAAAAGATCCTGCAAGAACGAGACCAACGACGACTGAAGAGAATCGTTCAACGTCTCAGAAGTGCAACCCTTCCGGAAATTGCTGCAGATTTCAATGTTGGACCATAAAGAAGAGTCAGCGTGCGAACCATTCATCGAAACATCATCGATATGGTCTTTCAGAGCCGAAGGCACACTCGTGTACCATTGATGGCTGCACAATACAAGGCTTTACGCTTCGCCCGGGCCCGTGAGCACCGACATCGGACTGTTGTTGACTTTAAACATGTTGCCTGATCGAACGAGTCCTTTCAAATGGTATCGAGCGGATGGACGCGAACAGCTATGGAGTCAACCTCATGAATCCATGCCTGCATGTCAGCAGAGCGCTGTTCAAGCTGGTGGAGGCTCTGTAATGGAGTAATATGGGTCCTCCCGATGCGCCTACATACGACTCTGACAGGTGACACGTGCGTGAGCATCCTGTCTGATCACCTGTATCCATTCATGTCCATTGTGCATTCCGACGAACTTAGGCAATTCCAGCAGGACAATTCGACACCCCAGACGTCCAGAATTGCTACACAGTGGATCCAGGAACATTCTTCTGTGTTTAAACACTTCTGTTGGTCACCAAACTCCCCAGACATGAACATTATAGAGCATATCTGAGATACCTTGTAACGTGCTGTTCAGAAGAGATCTCCACTCCCTCGTACTCTTAAGGATTTATGGTTAGCCCTACAGGATGCATGGCGTCAGTTCCCTCTGACATTACTTCAGACATTAGACGAGACCACGTCACGTCATGTTGAGGCACTTCTGCGTGCTTCTGGGGGCCCTACATGATTTTAGGCAGGTGTACCAGTTACTCTGGCTCTTCAGTGTAAAAATTTGTAGGGGTGGGTAATATATTGCAACCACCCTTAGAGTTGGCGTGGCGGTAAGACAGATGTGACATGTAAAAATATTCGATAATGAGTGTTATTAGAATCAAACGCTTCAATATTGCCACCTAGACCGGTGTCGAGTTCACTGACGCAGCTTCGGTAGTGTCAGCAGCCTTTCGCGTTGACAGCTGTCATGGCTCGTCTCTCACTTAAGGACTATACACTGACGGGCCAAAACATTATGACCACCTGCTTAATAGCTTGTTTTTCCATCTTTTGAACGAAATACATCACTAATTATGTGTGTCAAGGATCCGATAGTTCGCTGATAGATTTGTGGAAGTATGTGACATTAGGTCTCTACACAAATATCGCGTAATTCGCGTAAATAACGAGCAGCTGATTTGCGTTCGCGGTGGTGACGCCCGATAGCGACTCGGAGGAGTTCCACAGGATTTTCTTCAGGCGAATTTAGTTGCCGATACATGAACGTGAGTTCACTATAATGTTGTTCTAACCACTGTAGCATGTTTCTGGCTCCGAAACGAGGTCAGTTATACTACTGAAATATGACATCGCGTTCGGGGAAGACATCAAGTATAAGGGATGTAGATAGTTCGCAGAATCAGAGGCTCTTAGATTACTACCACAGGTCCCATGCCAGCGCAGGAGAATATCTCCCACCAGCCTTTATCTGTGGCGCACTGCACTTTCCGAGCCGCCGTTCACCTCTATGACGGCGTTCGTGGAGACGACCAGCGACCTAGTGTAGTAAAAAATTGATTTATGGGAAGAGCCGGGACGTTTCCATTGATCGAAGGTCGAGTTCCTATGGTCCCATACTTACTGCAATCGTAATAGACGATGTTGGGTCCACGTGTGAACACATAGTGGTGGTCTGCTGCGAAGCTCTATGTTCAACGATGTACGATGAACGGAGTGCTCCAAAACACTTGGGCCTGCACCAGAATTGTGCTCTTTCGGCTAAGATGCCGCAGATCACCGTCTATCCTACTTTACAGAGGAGAAAAGCCTCCTGACCTCACGTTCTGTGAAGATTTCATGGACGTCCAATCACCGCGCCTGCTGGTATTTTCACTGTCCTACCTCTTTCGGTAGATGCTCACGACAGTAGGACGGAAACATTCGACCAGCTTCACCGATTTCGAGATACCCGTTCACAGGCTGTGCGTAACAATAACTTACCATTTGTCATAGTCGCTTATCTCAATGTATTTCTCCATTTGCAGCCCATATCTTCGCTAGGGTGATCCCCCGCCCTGTCTACTCCGCTTACATTCTTTTGTTACCGCGTCGCGTGCCCGAAAGGTCACCAGGCGCCATCCATCGTCTCGGTGGGCAGTGGACATAATATTTTGGCATATCATTGTAGACTATGGAAAGGTGTCCAGAACACTGTGGGTCACAAAAGCAAAATGTAATGGGTTGTCTAGCAGAAACTAGTTTTAATGAATGGTCAGTTACAGGTTCTCTGGTTTCCTGCCGGTAGTAATTCCATGAGCATTCCCTGACTTAAGTCAGGAACATACTGTTTTTTTTTTTCTCCACAGGTACCAGTTGCATCAAACTAATTAAATCACAAGATCACGTCTGACTCAACTTCTAGCATGCCTCCATTCTACTCGCAGTTGTCCCACAGACACACTTTACTCCAAACCCACCATCAACTTCAATACAGCTTTCGCTGATCCGTCAATACCGGCAGGAAGCTCTACCGCATCCCATATCCACTGACCAATGATGAAAGCTACTTCCTTCTAGGCAACCCACTTCAAAAAGGAGTCACATTCTGTTCTTGTGCACCACTATGTTCCTGACAGTTTCTCAAAGTCTATATTTCCTACGCCGAAAGAGAAGCCGCTACATCTGGCAGCGCAAGAGGATGCTTGCTTGATGACTATGCGATGGAATTATTAGATAGATATGATTTTTATCTCTATTGGTGTTTCTTACATGTTTGCAAATAGGTGGAGCTATCGATAAGTAATGCATCACATTCTTTCTCCGCCAATTTCGGATGAAAAAACTTAGAAATTTGTTTTGGGACATAGGAAAATATTTTCGCTTCAGCCCCTACAGTTTCAAAAGTTTCCGATAGGTGGCGACGCTATACGTAACCTTCAAAACTGCGCTAATAACTGAGGAACATTCCAAGCAGAGATCTGTCACTGAGCTTCTTTTGGTGGAAAGATGGAGCGTCGGTGTTATTCATCGGCGCTTGCAGAATGTCTGAGGAGACCAGGCAGTGAACAAAAGCACGTTGAGTCGTTGGGCGAAGCGTCTATCATCATCGCAACAAGGTCGCGCACACATGTCATATCTACCGCGTGATGGCCGGCCGCACACAGCTGTGCTACCCTCAGGAAATTGAAGAAAAGACTTCAGCGTGTTCGACGCCACAAAAACGCTAGCGAACGTCTCCTCCATGACAACGCAAGGCCTCACACAAGACTGCGCACCCGAGAGCAGCTCACAAAACTTCATTGAACAGTTCTTCCTCATGCATCCTACAGGCCAGATTTCGCTTCTTCCGACTTCCATCTGTGTGCGCAGTGAAGGATGCATTCAGCGAAAAGCAGTACGTGGATGATGGAGAGGTTGTTGATGCAGAAAGACGTTGCCTTTGAAGTCGACCAGTAGTGTGGTACTATGCAGCCATACAGGCCCTCCCAGTAAGGTGACGCAAGGCCGTCGCATTGAACGGAGATAAACGGGGTTTTGTAGCTGAAAGAGTAGGGACTAACATGGTGTGTTGGAATCCTGAATAAAACCACCCTCCTTCCTAAAAAAATTGTGTTGCATTATTTATTGAACGCATCCTCGTACGTTATAACGGACTGCTGGATGTCAAAATTCTTGTCTGGGATCGCGTGCGTCTGAAGATTTCTGAAGCTGTGGGTGATAGAAATCTTCAAGTGTTGAATGTTATGGACCTCGAGAGAAATTTCGTGCAGTAATTAGCAAAATGGCATCATATATTTCTTCTATGTTGATTCAGTGGCCGAATTAACAAATAGTACGCATTAGCTTCTAGTATCATTTCAGTAGATTGAATTGGTTCGATTTCACGCTACAGTGGACCCGACTGGCGAATTAAATATATCCTCTTTAAGAGGACTTTGTGCAAATGAATGGAAACCTGTTAGGAGGTGCTGGGGTCAGAGTGGGCCATTTATCTTGAGCTGGAGGAGTCCGCATCGGCAATAAACGCATTGGAATTGCTAAAGAGTCCGGGAACACGGGGCTGGCGCCAGCGCTGCCCCCCTCTCTGACCGTCCTCGCCGCCAGTCAGCGATAAGCCTGCAGGCTCGTTACAACTTCCATCAGCCCCCGACTTGGGCGCGCAGTTCCCGTAATTTATATTTGGTGTTGTAATAGTTTTCCAGGCACAGATACTGCTACATTTAATTTAGTTGTCTGCTCTGCATTTTGAGAGGCAATCAGAGATCGTCAGCGGTAAATCCAGCGACTTACCTCGGCAATACGAGGTGTGATTGGAAAGTTTTAAGAATGGGCTTGTAGTTGTACAATGGTGGTACTTACATGCTACAGTGATGCATCTCCTTCAAAATAGTCCATTTCTGACCGAACACACCGACTCCAACGATGTTTCCACTTTTGGAAACATTCCCGGAAATTTTTTTCCTGAAGTGTGTTAAGGACGCTCTCCGTATTTGCCTGGATGTCTTGAACTGAGACAAATAGCTTCCCTTTCAGTGAAAATTTCAGTTTAGGAAACAGGTAGAAGACCGCAGGAGCCAAATCAGGGGAATATGGCGGTTGTGGAAGCATGGGAATTTTGAATTTAGTCAAAAATTCAACGATGGAGAAGGCACGATGAGCTGCAGCATTGTCATGGTGTAGCACCCAACTCCTGTCCTTCCACAACGCAGGCCTTCTCTTCCGCACCTTTTCGCGCAAACGCTCAAGGACACATTTCTAGTATTCCTGGTTATTTGTCTGTCCTCCAGGGATGCACAATGCTGGTACAATCGAAAAAAATCAGGAACAGTGTCTTCGCATTCGACGACTTTGCAGAGCCATTTCGGTCGTGGTGAACCTGGAGTTTTCCATTGCGAAGACTGCACTTTGGTTTCAGGATCATGTCCATATACCCACGATTCGTCATCTGTAATCACCCTATTTGACAAATATGGGTCATTTTTAGTCCGATTAATCAGTTCTTGGCACACTTCAAGTCGGTTTTGTCTCTGGTCACTTGACAACAATTTCGGAATGAATTTTGCGGACACTCGTCGCATATTCATATCTTCAGTTAAAATTGACTGAACTGCTTAGAAACTTAAATTAAGTTCATCAGCCATCTCAATAATTGTAAGTCTACGATCAGAGGGCACTAATTCGCGAACTTTCACAACATTTTCATTCGTTTTTGAGGTGGAAGGACGGCCAGATCGTGGTTCATCTTCAGATTATTCGCGGCCATTTTTAAATCTGTTTAACCAGACAAAAACATTTGACTGGCTCATACACTTATCTCCAAAAGCTGTTTTTAATAGTTCGTAAGTCTCAGAAGCTGATTTTCCGGTTGCAAAACAAAATTTCACACAAATTCTTTGCTCCGTTTTTACGTCCATTTTTATGCAGACAGAATCCGGCAACAAGCCCTAATGGACCCACACTCAACCAGCTGCCACAACGAACTGAATAAAGGAAACGCAGTTTCCTGTTAGAGGGCGTTAAAGGACAAAGCAATGACCCACTCCCCATCTTCCGTGTACCTGCCCGCCAAACCAGCAAGCAGTTACGAATCCACTCTCAAAACTATCCAATCACACCTCATACATCACAGTTATGCATCTGGACAATCCAGCAGGTAGCAATCGATTGGCTATAATAAATTCAACATATATACCACATGAGGAAAGTAGCTGTTCTGAAAAAGAACACATTCCTGAAAAACTCGAACTCAACAAGTTACAGGCCAACAAAATGAAAAATGTCACCACACCATATACCAGACATCAAGAGAATACATCTACTTATTCTCTAGAAAGAAAGATTCAGCCGATTTCACAATACTACATTTTCTACCTGAATAAAAATAGAAACTTAGGGTAAATTTTATCTCACGCGTAGAAACTAACGGTTTACCGTGGAGCTAGTTGTAAGTGTCCATTTAATGCGGTTGCTGGTAGAGGTCTCGATCGCTCTTTTATTACCCCACGTGTATCGAGAAGAGATGTCGATAGATAACACAGTAACAAAATGTGGTTTGCGTTCTCCGTATCAGCAGATGCAGTTCGGTCAGTGCAGTTCGGCGCGATTTTCGTCGAGAGTACAGCACCGCATAGGCTAAAGCTCAGAGCCTGAATTTTTATTCTTCGACTTCGACAATTCTCAGTATTTTAGTGGTATTACAGTCGGTTGTAAACTGCTTTTTTTTTTTTATTTATTTATTTATTTTTTTTTTTTATATACGAACTTGAGATCCCCATCAGGTCACCATAATACAGCCATCCACAAACATTACTTCCTAAGAAGTGATAGTTATGAAAACAGTTCTTTCTGTTGTTGTCGCAGTAAAACACCTTAATTGAGAACACTTTGAATGAGGCCTTGATTCTGTATTGTAAGTAGCACGGTTCTCACATTTCCCATGACTGTCAATAAAATCTGGCCATGAACTCCAAGATTTGTATTCGAATTTCATTTTAAATTTAAAACATTCCTTCTTCTTTTGTTTTGAAAAAAGCTAGGAGATGTTACTTACTATCATTGCTATCATAAAATTGAATTTCTTCAGCTTCTGGAGAATAACTGGATGTATTCTCTAGATGACTGGTATATGGTGTGGTGACATTTTTCTTTTCGTTGGCCTGTAAATTGTCGAGTTCGAATTTTTCAGGAACGTGTTCTTTTTCAGAAATGCTACTTTCCTCATGTGGTGTATCGGTGTCAGATAGAGAATCCTCTTGGAGCAACTCCAATTCCTCCTCATCTTTCAGCTGCCTCACCACAGTCTGTCACGCAAAAACATGAAGATTTAGACGTGACGGGGATTACAAATTCAAAATTTACTTTTGTACGACTTTTTTTTAATCATCAATATTTTTTGCTTCTAAGGAATTAGTCCCATAAATAGACCTTCCATGAAATGACGAAATAATGTGAAGCCCGGATTATCATAAGAGCAGAACCGAGAGTAGAATGACCATCTTCGAACTGCAAGCAACTATACATCGCTAGGACTGTGCGGGATGACATTCAGATTGCTCGGAAAAGTCAAATAGTAGATGCACGTAAATTCTACGATTTGTTAACAATGTTTACCTCACCTTCTATACAGCAGCCACAGTGAATGCATCAATTCCAGGTCGGCTCACGGAAGAATAAGACAGATTTAACTATCATTTGGATGTTCGTACTGCGTCTGGTGATGGGGACGCTAAACATTTTTGAAAATGTAAATGATAATTTCGATCCTAAAATTAATTGTAAAACGTACTCCAAGGTTGCATGTGCATACTTGTAAGAGATATACCCTTGTCTAATCAGAAGGATCTTTTGAAAATAAAAACCTATTAGTCTTATACATTAGTTAAAATTCATCCCAAGTTTCCATATTCATTCCTGTAGATGATATAGGTTTGTGAAATCGATGAATCTTTTGAGATATCCTATATTTCAATATCAGAAACATGTCGCCAACCAGATTCTTACTTTACTGCTCTACATAATCATTTCCATTATTCGACTGTTGCATAATTATTTCAGTGATACATGAATTTCATGTGTCGTAGTAAAATTTCATCAGCCTATAAATCCGACTGCTGTGTGCATTCTTCTCCTCAGTATCATTTCCTAAGCATTTCCCTCTTATGAACTCTTGAACTACTTGAAAGGTGACTCGCATAACTCCGTTCTTTATTTGAAGGTTAGCAATGAAAAACGTTCTACGCATGCTATTTTTTTATAATGCGTTTTCATTACTATTTTGCTCTCGTTATTCTGTTGCATGCCCCTAAACGTGTTCCAAGTGGAGCAAATCTTCAAAATATTCATTGATTAGGGCTGCATGGTCTTTGTGTCAAGCAGTGCTTCTTTCAGGAGTTCCCTCACGTAAAGCTATGAACCCAATCCATGTAATTCCAATGCATGCAAGTAGCTTCTTTCCTTTTAAAGGCGCCGCTGAAACATTGTTATCAACGTAAGATCTCCAAACGCAGTATGCTCAAAGTGTCTCATACTCCGCAAGTAGCTATTAAAAATTCTTATTCAGAAACAGAAGAATGAAAAAGATGCCAGTGTGCCCAAAAGGGGAAAGATCATTGCAGAAGTATGCAATGTCGCACATTCATCTGAAAGACCAGCCATGTTTTATCCGATGCAAAACAGAAAGACATGTTGGCGATGTTGAATTTCTCAACAGCAGAGAGTTTTACAGTCTATGCAATATCTCATCCAAGAATAGAGTTGTGAAAGAAATAGTAGTCAAAGTAGTCAAAGTAGAGGGGATCTTTTTACATAAATTTAATTTTGTTATTCTCTTGTAAAAGAAATGTAGGAGGAAGGAGAAATGGTTTTGGTTGAGCAGTTTGTCTAGTTACCATGTTTCTATTGTATTTCTGCAACCATTACCACAAATAAAACATAGTACGCCTGGATTAACGGCATTTGGGACAAATACACTTAGAACAGTCAGTTTCCTGGTATGGCACATAGAACGTTCTTAATAAATTATTTATTTTCTAGCTTATCTCATTATTTTTCGTAGTGATGAGGTGGCCAGCATAATTCTGTGATAACAGAACCTCTTCTCACTTTTTTATACAAAAAGTTATCTACAAGAACATAAGTTGTTATTTGATTCTCCTGGCAAATATGACAAACCTTAATAATTCTGACCTCTCTCTCAGCGGAACTTTGTGTCACACAGTTCATTTTTATACAGGAACGGAAAGCACAATGACGACACGTTTACACCGCCACCCACACACGTAGACAAGATGTAGAAGAAACCATTCAACCTTGGATAGAAGCCGTATGTCAATCTGCACTACGAAAACTCCCTTTAGGTCGCCACTTCCTAAATCATTCTAGTATAATTGTCCGTAATTCTGTTTGGCGGTTGGTACGACCAGCCTAAAGCAAACTGTCCAGTGACGTTGTCTATAGTTCCAAGAGAACAAATATCACTGCAATAGTGCAGTGGTCCTAATTTTTCGCACCGCTAACTTTTGAGGTGTGGAAATCTTAATATTACGGATAATTTAGTAATCAGCTTACAGGTCATCATCACTCTGTATCCCCACTTACATATTATAGATCATTCACAACGTTTCTACACCGGATGTTGCTGGCCAAGGAGTCCATACATTTCAGGATATACTCTTAGTTAATTAGTAAATTTCGTGTTTCTGTTATTATATCACATTAAGTCTTTCCTTGTAGCTATAGTCATTAAATATATCCACAGATATTCAATATTCTTGCTGAACAAGTACAAGTGGGATGACTTTTGTACATACACAACTGATAATCAAGTACCACAGGACTTAGTCAGGAAATGTGGAAGTGAAGATTTACATGAAAAAAAAACCCTGTAAAACGAATACGAAAAAGGAGCGGGTGAAAAGATTTTCGTGCTGTCTCCCGTGTGACACTGACGGAACTTAAGTTTAAGACAACACCATCAAAGTTGCTTCATTTTCTAACAGGAAACGTACAGCCCAAAATCTAGGCTGCCAGTCCTCATCATACCAACCAAAACTAAAGTGATGGCAGTGCCTACATTCTAGCTACTTGTGGCAGATCAAGAGCTCTGACAAAGCACATAGACTACAGTAAAGTTGGCGGAAGACGACCCGTGACATCTGGCAGAGCTCGTGCCAGTTTTCAACTGCTTAGCGCCAACGGCTGCAGGCCAAAACAATTGTCTATAAAGTTGTGGCAACATCTAGGTGTTGCCATAGAGACGTACATAGTCACGTTACGTGTTTGTTTGAGGCAGACGTGCGAAGCAGTCACGCCATGTCCACTGCAACTGTCAGGGATTTTTCTCTCGCCGCCTTTATATAGCAGATTCAAATCTGTACAAAACACTAAACAAGTGTTTTCATTTTTTCCGTTTGTGATCTTTCTCTCTCTCAACCCTACTTTACTTTCGCGGCTGCCATTACTTTTTCAATACACTGGCTGCTTTATTGTTGTAAAGGTGCCATTTCATGCGTCAAAATTTCTCCTGTTGCATGGAAGCAATACCATGTCTTACAGTCATAACATGATTCGAATGAAACACGCTGCTGACACGTAAGAAGGGATGAGATAAATCGCAGGAACACTAGCTTCTAAAATGTCCTACTGTACAGAAGGTGTTCAGACATTTTGAATAGTCACCATCATCATCATCTCCTTGCAAGGATTAGTTTTTTTTTCACCTGTTTCTGTCTCTATCATCCATCCATCCGTCTCTTACGAGGTCTACGTAGTTCTCTCTTTCCAGTCGGCCGATAATTCATTTTTTTGGCACTCTGTTTTCTGTCATTCTATCAACATGATCCGTTTCATTCTATTCTCTTCTATCTTGCCATTAACTGGAAAGACTTTCAAATCTCAACTTTCCGTTCCATTCCTTATTTTATCCCCTTGATTACAACATCTTACATAGCTCATGAACTTCTTTTCCGCTGCCTGTAAACGTGATTTTTCTTCTTTTTTTTATTACTGTCTATGATTCGGAACCACAACCAAGAGCAGGTACAGGCATAATTTTATAGAACATTTGTGTTCCATTTCTTGTTTTTCTTCCCAAACTTCTTCCAGTTGTTCTGCATACAGCTTCTGATTTACTAACTTTCTTCTCAATGTCTTTGCCATATTAAAACTAATATCAAAGCCCAGATAAGTGAAGTGGGATACTTGTTCTAAAATTTTCTCATTTATTATTATTTTCGATCTGACTGGATTATTTCCTCTGAAAGCCATTATCATTGTCTTATTTGCAGATATAGTTAAGTTGTAGTATATCGCGGTTTGGCTCAATCTATATACTGCTCATTGTGACTTATCTTCTATTATTTCCTGTATAATTATCTGGCATCAGCTTATAACAGTGTATTTAACTATACGTTACATCCCATTTCAGTCCCTAACTGAATTTCACCGTTCCACTTTATAGCTAGATCGTCAATACATAAATAAAGTGGGTGACAGACTGTACCCCTTTTCGAATACCATGACGGTCAATTTTCATATGACATTTTCGAAGCTGACCTTGTGACTGTTTTTGTATTTACATATAGACCCTTTAAGGTATTAGTAAGGTGTTTAGGAAAATCTTTTATTTCCAGTAGTTTGCACAAAAGGGATCTTTTCACCTTGGAAACGTCTTTCTGATGATCTGTAAATGTTAAATGCGCTTTTAAACCAAATTCCCGACATTTTTCAATAATTTATCTTATTATAAATACATTATCGTTATACGAACGTTACTTTCTGAAGCCTGGTTGTTCCTCTAAGATTATTGCATCAGCGATATTTTGCAATGTTGTTGAGTGTCTCGCCATTATTGAGTGAGTATGGATGGCGAATTCTGCTGGATTGTCCGTTTCCACTTTGCTGGGTCGAGTCCACTAAATCATTTCGCTGAACTACTCTGCTAAATGCTTGATCCGGACATTCTTAATTGTTAAATTTCTATTCACTTCTGATCAATGCTCTTAAGAAAGCAATGCATCATTAACATTTATCAGCTGCTTTTGGTTTCTAGTGCCGAAACACCGTTAAGTAATGTGTTGTGCTTGAAGAACCTTCCGCGCTGGGAATGAGGAAGAACACGGTACTACTTCCGTGCCGCACGGCATTTTGAGATGTCTTTGTCTTTTCCGTTTGCATCGCATATATGAAGGTCGATTGTATTTAAATGCAGAGTTCCACAAACGCAGACGTCGTTTTTTGAGAAAAAGTATACGACAAAGAACTTAAAAACTTGAATGAATTCATGAGACTCGTTGTACTATGAGCGAAAAACTTAAGTGCTACACTAACTACGCTTTCTTCACATTGTCTGCACGGAACTGCGGAATTTCGACGTGTTTCATAATGGATAAACCGAGTTACCTGGCGTGCTAAGGCGTAAGCGGGAGAAAAATGGGGCTGAATAGTTTTCTGCTGTATTGTCGTTTGCATGTGATCGGAGCAAAGAAGGAATTACGGAAAATCTTTTAGCTTAATCGAATGTGCAATGTCGGACTGATTCAACAGCGAATAGTGGTTTCAGATTATATAAAATAGCCCGATGCGCCAGTGAGAGAGAAAACTGTGTAGAGATTTTCTTAATAACATTGCTATCCTTGAATCTCTCTCTCTCTCTCTCTCTTGAGGTCATTAAATATGGGAACATTAAATATTTCTTTTATATTCAGCTGGATGGTTTGAATATTGTGTAATGGTGAATTTAAATCTTCAAAATTTTACTGGCGTCAATTTCTGTTCGCGATGATCTGATCGATTAGACTTCGTTGAGATAAAACATGCAGCTTTGCAGCTTCTGTGTAATAAATGTAAATGATAATTGTCTCAATGAGATGGCCTCAATGGCGGCTATGCAAATCGTGACCAAGTCCGCTAATTCTTATAAAAAAATAAAAAAATAATAAAAAACGTCACTGACTGATCCACGAGTTAAGCTAATGAAATAATAAGCATTCAATATTTAATAAATATGTTATATTGGAATAAAGACGTACGATGCAGCTGGCTACTGAAACACTCATTATTATTTAAGAAGACTAACATGGAACATTCACCCCAAGAGTTACAAGCAAGAAGTAAATGAAAAGGTAACATAATTGACAGATATATTATTTTTACTCGTGGAAAAAAAGTCGGCGTACTACAGAGAAAACATGAATCTGTGATATATTAACATTTAAACATTATTCGAGTTCCTCGCTCGACAGAAACGCATAATATTCTGTTTGATTACATACTCAAGATGAAATACACAGCCGGCCGAAGTGGACGAGTGGTTCTAGGCGCTACAGTCTGGAACCGCGCGACCACTACGGTCGCAGGTTCGAATCCTGCCTCGGGCATGGATGTGTGTGGTGTCCTTAGGTTAGTTAGGTTTAAGTAACTCTAAGTTCTAGGGGACTGATGACCTCAGAAGTTAAGTCCCATAGTGCTCAGAGCCATTTGAACCATCTTTTTTTCTTATGCACGGTTCAAGACTGAGAAAACCACTATGTCAAATATAACTACGTGCGTACGAAAATACGAAACGTCGCTTTCGATGTCCTCGCAGTGACTCACTATTCACCTGAACTTGATATCTCTTTTAGCAGCGAGATGAAATGTAGCATGACTCCAGCTGATACCAACAGTAACGACGTCTGTCGTGCCAGTGTGTACGAACGGAGGCCTTGGTGGCCGCAGTACATTCTTTCTACAGTGTCACAGCGCCGTTTGACACACATACAACCAGGGCTTAATTTCGGCCGGAATGCATCGGACCGCCGTTCCGGCACCTACAAGGGAATTTTTTTAACTCACTGGAGATTTATAATAGTACACATGTATTGAATCGTAAATTAATTTGCCCCTGCGCCGACACCACGGACGTGACAGTGGATGATGAACGTGGTGCGATAGGCAGAGGCGTGGGGCAAAGTACTGTGTAACTAGAATAATATTTCAGTTACTAGAAAATTCGTGGTCAGCTTTTCTAAAACCTGGCAATACAGGTGTACACCCAAAACTTCCGCTTCACCGAGAAGCTACAACACATCTTTTGGAACGTTGCGGTTGGCAGCAGTTGAAAACATGACATCATAGTCACGAAGACTACCGACTTGTACCGACATGTTACGAGTAGAGCTAAGGAGCGAAGTGACACTGCTATGGAGACCGAGGATAGCAGCTGTTGTTTGGGTTAAATCTTGTGGTTCTATTGTTTTCATTATAAGAAATTAGGTTGTAAAAACCTGAAATTCAGAACAGCATTTTGTAACAAATGATTTCTCGTTTTAAGCTTAATCGGAAGTTTTCAAAAGTCGAAACTTGTGATTTTTATGGCGGGGCTGGGTAGGGGGTAGGACGGTTGAAGAGATGCGTTTCGGCAACTGTCATTATCGAAGACGCTTACCAATAAGAACTCTTAACGCGAGATTTTCTGTCTGAGGTGAAGGATTCTTTCAATTGTGACAATTACTGCTTAGTATCGGGTCATATCCATAAACACAACTTTCGTTGCAAGTGAAACCTTTGAGAGAAAGTCGTATTGTTTTGAAGAAGTTGTTTAAGTATCCGACAAAGTCCCACGCGATATTGCTTCTGATTGTCTTGCAATAGCCGTGACACAAAGTTCACCACAGCCCTTCTCATATACAATTCTTCTGAGAAAATACCTTTACATATACCAAAACTTACTGCCAATGTTTTGTAAAGGTCTTGGATGGTCTGCCTACGAACCTGCAGGATCGGGTCTCTCACCTTCTGAACATTTTCCGGTGTGGTGGAGGTTATGACCGACTGGAACGGCCGTCACCGTCATCATCATTCGATGTTCGCCCATTTCTAGTACACTCATATCACTTGAAGTTTGTGTTCAACCTTAAACATTGTTTCCAAAGGCTTGCTTCAACACTTGTATCTTATCTGCGGCGGTTTTCCTAAGTTTAAAACAAAACCTTATACAGACAAAACGCTCTTTCAGGAAAGCCGTAGACTTTCGAAATACGATAGTGGAAATATACTCCAAACAACTAACAAAAACATATTTTGAATGATGTTCCACAGTTTTTGTAAATTGTAAAGCTGGCATCATGTAACACATGTTATTTTGATGCTGTGTTTTGGTTGATATTGCCAACTGTCGGCAACACGAACCGAAACATAGCATCAAAACAAGTGTTCAGTTCCTAGTGCTGTGAAGTTTAAAAACCAGAATTCCAAATGGCAGTTATAAGAAGAAGAATAATAGCGCCCCAGAGGGGGGGTGGGGGGCTGGCAGCAGCGTAATATGCTGCTCTACAGCCTACAGAAAAGTTAAAAAACATAATGAGAATATAAACAAGCAAGAAAAAACGGTGACATTATTTGTAAGTAGGCTGTTTAGGTTTTTATGTTGGTAAAGTCACGTAGCGCTCTATATGAAAATCGCTGACTTTGCTGTGTGCAGTGTGTAGCTGGTTTGCATTGTTGGAATATTTGCTATTGTAGTGTTGGGCAGTTGGATGTGAATAGCGCGTAGCGTTGCGCAGTTGGAGATGAGCCGCCAGGAGTGGTGGATGTGGGGAGAGAGATGGCAGAATTTTGAGAGCGGACAATCTGGACGTGTGTCCGTCAGAAGGAGTAAATTTGTAATGCTGGATATCATGAACTGATATATATATATATATATATATATATATATATATATATATATATATATATATATATATATATGATGACTTTTGAATATTTTTAAGTTAAATACGTTGTTTGTTCTCTATCAAAATCTTTCATTTGCTAACTATGCCCCTCAGTAGTTAGTGCCTTCAGTGGTTACAATCTTTTATTTAGCTGGCAGTATTGGAGCTCGCTGTATTACAGTACTTCGAGTAACGAAGATTTTTGTAAGGTAAGTGATACATGAAAGGTATAGGTTATTGTTAGTCAGGGCCATTATTTTGTAGGGATTATTAAAAGTCAGATTTCGTTGCGTTAAAAATATTGTGTGTCAGTTTGGTGTTGATCAGAATAAGTAAAGAGAGAAAAAAACTGTAAAATGGCGGAATATTGCGGAACTTAAAATATAAAAACACTGCGGTGATAATGTGGATGAAGACACAAAATAAGTAGACAGGCACAATTGAAAAAAACAAGGCGACAGTCTGGTTTCTGCTCGCACGAGATAAAAGAAAAATACAAGCGATAGTATGGTGGCTGTTGGCAACACTGACAGGGGACGCACAACACTGAATACTCAGTTAAAACAGCACTATACAGGTGACACGGCGGTAGATTGGCGGGGGGGGGGGGGGGGGGGAGAGGACCCGGACCGATGAGGGGGAAAAGGGGGAAGGAGAGAACAACATATCCACGGACCTGTCACTAAAGAAGCCTTACAAAGAATAAAGGCGAAACGCGTATGGCACGAAAATTGTTTCATACAGTTGTAATTAGACGGTCAAAAAGTAAAAATTATCAACATACCGCAATACTACAAGCAACTGAGGACGATAGGATTACAAAAGTTGAAGGTAAGGTGATATGTGATGTCATCTCTACGATTAACAAAACCACTCATCTCGCAACCACTTGCCGCGCTGATTCAATGAGGATGCATGGGGACCACCTAGCGACATTTCTGTGTACTCGTAACTAGCGCAATATTAAAATTTGGGGGTCTTTTGAATATTATCTCACAAGTTACTACTACAGCTATTGCGCCTATAAGTCATTCGTTTGAGAAACATTCACCATCTGATTCTCTTGCGACTTCTGCAATATACTTTACTTTTGAGTATTCATTTTCTACCGTGTGCATCCTCCGACAGGCCCGCACGCCAAACAATCGTCTCGTCTGCGTGTCCAAGTCGACGCCTTTCAGTGATATTGCTTGCGTCGTGGCGTGTGGGGACACACCCCTTTCCACACAGGCGCCTCCCAACGTCTCCAGGCGGTCTCTTTGATGTGAGGTGTCTGTTTGTCTGAGCACTCGTGCAGATCTATCAGTCTTCAGTAGCGATGTTGTATGTGTTTGCCCGCCAGTGTAACCGTAGAGGCGTTCCGCGTCAGTAGGAAGTTTTTTTTACATACTGCGCAGTAACGAAAGGCCAAATTAGAGGCTACCCATTACTTCTGCCTGTTTCTAGACTTATTACCAGTTTACCAAACAGCCATAACCGCAATTCATCAACCAAAATTTGCCTCTTCGACACTTCAAAAATTTTCACTTACCAGCACATTACGGAAAGATTGTGTATTCAACACTCTAAAATGAAATTAAAATGCACTGCTGGCAGATAAAACTGTAACACCAGGAAGAGTAGCATATAACATTATCTTGCTTCTTGCGCGTGCACAGAGTGAGGCAGCTAACACAAACCACACCACACACACTGAAGCACCAAAGAAACTGGTATAGGCAGAGGTATGTGAACGGGCAGATTATGGCGCTGAGGTCAGCAATGTCTAAATAAGACAGACAGTGTCTGGCGCAGTTGTTAGATCGGTTAGTGCTGCTACAATGGCAGGTTATCGAGATTTAATTGAGTTTGAACGTGGTGTTATAGTTGGCGCACGAGAGATAGGTCACAGAATCTCCGACGTAACGATGAAGTAGGGATTTTCCCGTACGACCATTTCACAAATGTGCAGTGAATATCAGGAATCCGCTAAAACATAAAATTTTCGTCATCGCCGTGGTCGGAAATGATCCTGAAAGGAGGAGACCAATGATGACTGAAGAGAATCGTTGAACGTGACAGAAGTCCAACCCTTCCGCAAATTGCTGAAGATGGCAATGCTGGGCCACAAAGAACTGTCAGCGAGCGAACCATTCAATATAACATCATCGATATGGGCTTTCGGAGATGAAGGCCTACTCGTGAACGACACAAAGCCTTAAGCCTTAAGCCTCGCCATCGACACTGGATTCTTGATGCCTGGAAACATGTTGCATGGTCGGATGAGTCTCGTTTCAAATTGTATCGAGCAGATGAACGTGTACGGGTACGGAGACCTCATAAATCCATGGAGCCTCCACGTCAGCAGGGGACTGTTAAAGCTGGTTGAGGCTCTGTAATGGTGTGGGACGTGTGCCGTTTGAGTGATATGGGACCACTGATACGTCTAGATATGACTCTGACACGTGACACATACGTAAGCATCCTGTCTGATCATCTGCAACCATTGGTGTGCATTGTGCGTTCCGACAGACTTGGGCAATTACAGCAGGACAATGAGACTCCACACACCAGAATTGCTACAGAGTTGCTCCAGGAATCCTCTTCTGAGTTTAAACTTCCGCTGGTCACCAAGCTCCCCAGACATGAACATTATTGAGCATATCTGAGATGCCTTGTAACATGCTGTTCAGCAGAGATCTCTACTCCCTCGTACTCTTAAGGGGTTATGGACAGCCCTGCAGGATTCATGGTGTCAGTTCCCTCCAGCACTACTTCAGACATTAGTCCATGCCACGTCGTGTTGCGGCACTTCTGCGTGCTCGCGGGTGTCCTACACGATATTTGGCAGTTGTACCAGTTTCTTTGACTCTCCAGTCTATACCAAGAATCAATAAATAAATCGATGTGTAATTTTCTCCAACATGTATTTCATTGCCTTTAAGTACTTGTAAAAGTTTGGTGTGCAGTTAGTCTAGTACTTGTCCTGTCCAGTGTCTCAACCAGGTCGCAAGAATGAGTACTGCAGCGAACCAATAATTTTGTCAACGTGTTCACGGACAGAGATCATACCACACTGCTGGTTACCACTGATTACACCAATTTAGATTTTGCTCGTTAGTACATCACTGCCTAACCCAGTTACTAAGTTCTGTAATTGATATATCTTAATAACTATACGACTGATAAATGAAGCAAATGGCCCCTATTGTCATCAACAGACTAGTTAAAAAGTTTAATCCTGTTTTAAAACTGCCTTGTGTCGGGACGAACACAGTCGGTTACAGGGAATTAAATTACAGGAGCATCATTAACAGCATCACACTTCACTGTATGTGCCAGCTTGTTGATTGAGGTAATTAGATTCGTATTAACGTTAGCTGTGGTATGCCATACTGTTTAATCGGTTTTATACGTTTGGATTGTGTTCTAACGCAAGTTCGAGAATAAATATATTTGCAGGAATTGTATACTGATGTTTTATTTATCACGTTCTATGTTTTCTATTTGGTAAAGTTTCACCACATTTTGTTATTTATTTTCTTGGTTTACGCAAAAACATGTAGAGCCGTCGAGTTTCCTAGCCTGCGAGTACCTTTCTTAGGAAGTGTAAATTAATTTCGAAACTACTCAATTTCCATTTTATGCAGCGAGTTTCATTTACATGCTTTGAATAGCGTGCAATGGACATAAATTTTTAACCGTCAGCTGTAGCATAGATCTCCTCTGGGAACATCTGTAGGCACCGTTCGCCATTCAAACCATGACACATGCTATAATTTACCTATTTCCACACCATCTATTCATGTGTATTCTTTCGCACTGGACCTCCAAGACATAGACACAAAACGGCCGTAACTTAATTTACGACATAAGAAATTCCCTACATTTATCTTGCCTGTACCTCAAGTAGTCTCCGTACTATACGAATTCACCCTATACGTGCTTCAAAGATGGTATATGTAGAACAAAGAAAATACAATGATTAGCCAGAACCAGTCTGGAACTGCGCTACGGTCGCAGGTTTGAATCCTGCCTCGGGCATCGATGTGTGTTATGTCCTTAGGTTAGTTAGGTTTAAGTAGTTCTATGTTCTAGGGGACTGATGACGTCAGCAGTTAAGTGCCATAGTGTTCAGAGCCATTTGAACCATTTTTTTAGCCAGAACATTATGACCTCCTAATAGCCTGTATATCCACCTTTGGAATGGGTAACAGCAGCGACATGTAGCATGGAAGTAAAGAGGCATTGTTAGGTCGATGGAGGGTGTTGGCACTATATATGCACATACAAGGCACCCAATTCCCGTAAATTGCCGGGAGGGCGTGATCAACTCTGACGCCACGTTCAATCGCATCCCAGATGTGTACAATCGGGTTCAGGCTGGTGAGTTGGAGGGCCAGCACATCAATTGGAACTCGAACCACTCCATCACACTTTTGGCCCTGTGACATTGCGCATTATCTTGTTGAGAAATCGCTGCCACCAGGGAACATGATCGTCATGGAAAGGTGTACATGGTCTGCAAACAGTGTACAATAAACTTTGGCCGTCATGCTGCCCAGAACGAGCTCCACTGCACCCACTGATATCCACGTGAATGTTCCCCCGAGCATTATGGAGCCGCCGCTAGCTTGTCTCTGTTTCACAGTACAGGTGTCAATTAGCTGTTCCCCTGGAAGACGACGGATTAGCGCATTCCCATCGGCACGATAAAGAAGTTATCGGGATTCATCAGACCATGCAACGCTCTGCCACTACACCAACGTCCAGTCCAAAAGCTCCCGTAAATTCCGGGGAGGGCGCGATAAACTCTAACGCCACGTTCAATCACATTCCAGATTTGTATAATCGGTTTCAGACCTGCTGATTTGGGGCGGAGGGAGGTTAGCACATCAATTGGAACTCGCCACTGTTTTCCTCGAATTCCTCCATCACACTCCTGGCCTTGTGATATTGCGTATTATCTTGTCGAAAAATCACTGCCTCCAGGAAACATGATTGCCGTGGAGGGGTGTACAAGGTCTGCAACCAGCGTAGCAGTCATAGTTGCTGATGTCGTGGTGTTAACTTTGATACCCCTACGGGCCGTCCGCTGCGGAACCCCATCGTTAGGAGTGTTTGGTGCAATATGTGTTCAGACACACTTGTACTCCGCCCAGAATTAAAGTCTGATCTTAGCTCCGCTACAGTTCGCCACCAGTGCTGTTTTGCCAGTCATTTCAACCTACAGCGTCCGACATCTGTAACGAGGGCTGGCAGCTGGCCGCTCTGCCTCACCACGTCTGGACGTGGTCTCACCTTGGTTTCGCCACGTGTTGAAGACACTCACCAAATGGTTCAAATGGCTCTGAGCACTATGGGACTTAACATCTATGGTCATCAGTCCCCTAGAACATAGAACTACTTAAACCTAACTAACCTAAGAACGTCACACAACACGCAGCCATCACGAGGCAGAGAAAATCCCTGACCCCGCCGGCAATCGAACCCGGGAACCCGGGCGCGGGAAGCGAGAACGCTACCGCACGACCACGAGCTGCGGGCCAGACACTCACCACAGCACTCCTCGAACACCTGACAAGTCGGGCTGGTTTCCAAATGCTCGTGCGGGGCCTTCCGGCCATCAGAATCTGCCCTCAGTCAAACTCAGATTGCGAGCTTCGTCATTCTACATACGGACAGCACGCTCATTTACACACATATCAAAAAAAGTTTTGCATCACACCGGTTACCAGAACTCCTGAAGACAGACGTTGACTGTGGGTATTGTATCACAGACACAGTGCCTTTGACTGTTCAGAGATGTCACTAAACCCGCCCAAAGATGTAAACAACCATGCAAGGGCAGCGCGTATTAGACGGAGGGGGTCCAACAGCCCATCAGTTCCAGTCATTCCACCAGGAAGGAGGTACACGGCTCGTGTTGTCTGTAGTTCAACCATGCCTAGACGGTCAATACCGCGGTTCGATCGCGTCTGCATTCTTACTTTGTGCCAGGAAGGGCTCTAAACAAGGGAAGTGTCCAGGCGTCTCGGAGTGCACCAAAGCGATGTTGTTCGGACATGGAGGAGATACAGAGAGACAGGAACTGTCGATGACATGCCTCGCACAGGCCGCCCAAGGGCTACTACTGCAGTGGATGACCGCTACCTACAGATTATGGCTTGAAGGAACCCTGACAGTAACTTCACCACGTTGAATAACGCTTTTCGTGCAGCCACAGGACGTCGTGATACGACTGAAACTGTACGCAGTAGGCTGAATGATGCCCAACTTCACCCCCAACGTCCATGGCGAGGACTATCTTTGCAACCAAGACACCATGCAGCGCGGTACAGATGGACCCAACAACATGCCGAATGGACCGCTCAGGATTGGCATCACGTTCTCTTCACTGATGAGTGTTCGAAAATGCTTTCAACCAGACAATTGTCGGAGGCGTTTTTGGAGGCAACCCGGTCAGGTTGAACGCCTCAGACACACTATCCAGCGAGTGCAGCAAGGTGGAGGTTCCCTGCTGTTTTGGGGTGGCATTATGTGGGGCCGACGTGCGCCACTGGTGGTCATGGAAGGTGCCGTAACGTCTGTACGATACGTGAAAGCCAACCTCCGACCGATAGTGCAACCATATCGGCAGCACATTGGCGAGACATTCGTCTTCATGGGCGAAATTTCGCGCCACCATCATGCACATCTTGTGAATGAATTCCTTCAGGAGAATGACATCGCTCGACTTGAATGGCCAGCATGTTCTCCAGACATGAACCCTATCCAACATACCTGGGATGGATTGAAAAGGGCTGTTTATGGACGACGTGACCCACCAACCATTCTGAGGGATCTACGCCGAATCGCCGTTGAGGAGTGGGACCACCTGGACCAACAGTGCCTTTATGAGCTTGTGGATAGTATGCCACGACGGATACAGGCATCCATCAATGCAAGAGACATGCTACTGGCTGTTAGAGGTATCATTGTGTACATCAATCTGGACCACCACCTCTGAAAGTCTCGCTGTATAGTGGTAGAACATGCAATGTGTGGCTTTCACGAGCAATAAAAAGGACGGAAATGATGTTATGTTGATCTGTATCGCATATTTCTGTACAGTTTCCGGAACTTTCGGAACCGAGGTGATGTAAAACTTTCTTGATGTGAGCATTACATTCACCGTGCGTCTATCTAACTGGCAATCATTCTTCGTCAGGTGACAATGCTATCACCTGGACGGTCTTACATCGTTGGTAGGTCAGTAGTCGTAATGTTGTGGCTGATCAGTGCATGTTGAAAACGCTGAAGGAGTCTCAGGTGACTTCCAAATCACACCTGATGTTTGTTCACAATCTGTCTTATCATCACTTTTATCCATTCTTTTGGTCGACATTAGCGCGTGTATTTGTCTACGCTTCCGAATACTGAACTAACTTTGTGATCTATTTAGGATTTCACATGATTCTTAATCAGCCGAAATCATCACATGTGAAACTAACTTTGGCTGCACGCCAAGGGCTGCTGTTGTTCATTTTCCAATTCACCAGTGGCCCAGTAGGCACTTAGCGTGCACTCTGTGGAGGGTGTCGTTCGTGTTAGAGGTGGTACTCTGATGATCTGGTGGTCTCCTTTGTACCAAAACTTCGTCAGACTCCTTGATCTTACCGTGAACACGAAAGAGAATGTTCATGGTAACATTCTTTGTGACCAAGTGTTGGTCTTTCTAATACATCTTCGTACTGAATACTCTGTTGAAACTTCTCTGTTCCAAGATGACATGAGCTGTGCTCACAGGGCTACCCGTATACGTCCATCATATGACTATGTGACAGGACAGTTTTTCTTTAACAGTTTCGAAACATATGCAGATCACCAATGAAAGTCCCACTGAATCGGAATACTTAATTTACGTCGATAAAATTCATTTACTATAGTTCCAGTGATTATCAGTAGATTACTTTTCCAATCTTGCTGTTCTGTTACTTTTAACTCATATTTTCATGTGATATAGTAGTGTGAAATACTGAGAGCACCACAAGGTGATGTGTAGGGATAGGCACCAGCCGAAGACTCACACGCCAGGGACGAGTTCTTGGAAAGGCCACCGGCAGTTGTCCGAAGGGTCACTGCCCACTGCGCAGAGGTGCCGCAATAAGTCAGCACATTGTACGTAAATGCAGATAACATCCCCCATTAAAGAAATACGTGGTGAAATTGTTTTCCGACCAGGAAATGGAGTGAGAACTGGCCTTCTTTAGCTGGAACGCACCGTTTTACGCAGGCTGGTGAAGGCTGGACGTTTCCCCCAGAGAAGCACAGAGAAAGATAAACATGTCAGTGATAGATATGGAATGCCGCGCGGGGTAGCCGCGCGGTCTAAGGGCATCTTGTCACGGTCCGCGCGGCTCTCCCGTCGGAGGTTCGAGTCCTCCCTCGAGTATGGGGTGAGTTGTCCATAGCGTAATTTAGTTTAAGTTAGGTTTCGTAGTGTGTAAGCTTATGGACGGATGATCTAAGCAGTTTGGTCCCATAAGATCTTACCACAAATTTACAAAAAAATAGATATGGAATGCCCAGTCCTTGGCCTTTGAAAGTGTGGGAGACCGACAAATGCCCTGACTTTGCAGGAAAACGATGTTTATATGTTTGTTTGATGCGAAACATGCTACTGTCGGCAGATGCAAACAAACAAAAAATAGTTAGAGTCACTGGATGTTAATAAGGTAGAGCATCTCAATGGCCAAAGAGACAGAGAGAGGGAGAGAGAGAGTGACCTGAGTTTTTTTGGCAGCGTATGGTAGGGCATAAGTAATTGGTTATACAAGTGCGGTGAAGGAGATGAGTTTTTGTAAAGTCCAGTTTGATCGATAGGCACTCGGAAGATGCGGCTATGAGCCAATCAAATACTGTAAGAGATGGAATGTGAGGTTTCTTTTTATCTCACACTCGACTGCAAAGCAGATGGGAAAGTGGAGTTCTGAGAGGACTTGCGAGTCTTGCCACTGTGACAACCAAGAATTTTCCCTCCCCTTCTAAAATACAGTGGAAGCTCGCGGGATTTTCTCCACAAACATTTGTTGTATTTCTGTAAACGACTAGAAGTTGGCACTGGACAGATTCTCACACAGCTCGTTTACCATTCTGTCTATGGTAAGATGGCGGTGAGTTGTTATCTGCATATGCTTCTAGAAAGCGTCCGCGGTCATTTCTGGCTACCGCCAAAGGACCACTCGTAGTCCGCACAGCTCTAAAAAGGCGCTTTGAGGTATCCCGGCATCGTTACCTGCGGCAGCCTTCTCACGCAGCTCCACCGTCCTAGAGGGTATTCGGGGAAACCTCACTAAAAGACGCTCCTCGACCGCCCGACGCATGAAGCTTGCCGCTGGCCTTTCTCACCACGTTCCAGCAACACGAAATTTAACAACAAGCTCATGCTCCACACTTCATCAGCCCGATTCCTCCATCCAGAAACTTTCAGATGATACAACACCAATGAATTTACTTATCGTCACTTAGTGACGTGTGACTAACCAGTTACGTCATAAAATAACAAACTCAGCCATACGCATATTACAAGACCCATTGATACATCAAAATTGATAAACTGAGAGCTAATGGCCAATACTAAAACTGAAACTATTTGGGGCGTTCGATAAGTAATGCAACAGATATTTTTCTGACAGCAGGTTGGTTTTATTCAGGATTACAGTATACCACATTGTACACCAAACATCTGGCTACAAAACACTATTTTTCAACAGTCTCTGCGTTCAGTGCGACGGCCTTACGTCACCTTACTGGGAGGCCCTGTATGCCCGCATTGTACCACTCTACTGGTCGACGTTGGATCCAACGTCTTGCTGCAACAATAACCTCCCTCCCCATCATACACGTACTGCTTCCCAAAGAGCCCATCCTTCACTGGGCCAAACAGATCTGGAAGTCGGAAGATGTGACATTCAGGCTGTAGGGAGGATGAGGAAGAACAGTTCAAAGAAACTTCCTAGCAGATTAAAACTGTGTGCCGGACCGAGTCTCGAACACAGGACCTTTGCCTTTCGCGGTCAAGTGCTCTACCAAGCTACCCAAGCACGACTCACGCCCCGTCCTCACAGCTTTACTTCCGCCAGTACCTCGTCTCCTACCTTCCAACCTTTACAGAAGCTCTCCTGCGAACCTTGCAGGACTAGCACTCCTGAAAGAAAGGATATTGCGGAGACATGGCTTAGCCACAGCCTAGGGGATGTTTCCAGAATGAGATTTTCACTCTTGAGTTCAATGAGATTTTGTGAGCTCCTCCCGGGCGCACGGACTTGGGTGAGGCCCTGCGTTATGGAGAAGGAGAAGTTCGTTCGCATTTTTGTGGCGACGAAGTCGTTTCTTCAGTTTGCTGAGGGTAAAACATTAAGACTTCAGAGTTGATCGTTGCTCCATGAGAGAAGACATTAAACGGAACAGCCCCTTCAGAGCCCCAGACAGCCGTCGCCATGGCTTTAGCGGCTGAGGGTGTGGCTTTGAACTTTTTCTTCGGAGGAGGGGTGGCTTGGCACCACTCCATGGATTGCCGTTTTGTTTCTGGTTCGAAATGATGAACCCATGTTTCATTGCCTGTGACGACGCTCGACAAAAAATTTTCACTGCCAGTCTCGTAAAGCATGAGCAGTTACTCGCAGACGGTCCTTCGTAGCTGTTTGTTAGACGGCGAGCAACGCATTGAGCACGCACCTTTGAGTACCACAACTGGTGGACGAAAGGGTCACCACTATCAGCAACGACGTCCAGTTGAGCAGCACGGTATTCGATTCTGATACATCGATTACCTCGAATGAGAATGTCTGCACGTTTAGACATTGTAGGAGTCACAGATGTGTTACTGTCGGCCGGCATATGGCAGATCGGATAGGTTTGCGCGACGTTGTAGCGATGATGAAAGACGCCTCGCCCAACGAGTCACCGTGCTTTTGTTCACTGCCAGGTCTATGTAGACATCCTCGCAAGTGCCTACGAATATCTGAAATGCTCTGGCTTCCTGCCAAAAACACTGAATGACAGCTGTCTGCTTGGAGCGCACCACTGTTATAGACGCCATTTTGAAGGCTACGTGTAGCACCGGCACCTATCGGTACTTCGTGTAACTATAGAGACTGTTTCAGGAATATTTCATGATGTTCAACAGCAGAATCCTCAAATGACCGAGAAAAATGTGTCGCATTACTTACTGAACACCCTCGAAGTAAAGCAAAACTATATATATCCGAGTCCCGCTCCAGCTACTGCCGGGTCTGGGTGCTGACGAGTCCTCTCCATTTGGCTCGGTCCTCCCACCACTTTCCTTCCTTTACTTGCTGCCAGGTCACACCTCTCCTTTCTACAGATATTCTCACTCACACTTTCCACCGTGTTCTTGGGCGCCCTCTAGGTATTTTTCCATCCACCTTTAGTTCTTCCATAATTTTGAGGAGTCTCTGCCCACGCATCCTCTTAACATGCTAATCTCTACATTCCTTACTCTGTCCATTTTTGTTTTTCCCTTAACTGCTCTGAGAAATTTCATTTCCCCTGCTTGCAGTCTGCTCCAGTCCCTTTCTGTCATTGTCCACGTTTCTTCACCATAGGTGACAATAGGGAAATACTAATTCTTATACATAAGGAGTTTTGCCTTTTCTGAAATTTCCTTATTCCAAACCAGATGTTTTATTGTTTGGTAGAAATTGCCTCCTTTCTGTAACCTCCTATTAATCTCGTTAGTTATTCTTCCATCCCTAGATATTTCACTCCCTAAATAAGTGAAACTTTCTACCACTTTGAGGGGTTCTCCATTCAAGGTAATATTTCCGTTGATCCCTTTCTCTCTTCCAAATACCGTTACTCACTCTTATCTTGATTTATTTTTAATCCATACCTTTTCAATATTTCCTTCCACGCATCAAGCTGTAACTGTACATCTACCTCTTTATCACCCCATTTTACCATATCATCTGCAAAAATCATCTTCTTGTCTTTTTCTTTTACTATATCTTTAAGTGCCCTATTCATTCCCTCCATCACAACATTAAAAAGTGCAGGAGATAAAATACTTCCTTGCTTAAGTCCTTGTCTTATTTCGAAGTATTCAGTCCCCCAGTGGTGTTCTAATTCTACAATTGTGTCCTCTGTGTATTGTCTTCATTACATTCATGCATCCATCTTCTATATCTATCTTATTCATTTCTTCCCAGAGTCTTTCCCTGTTAACTGAGTCATGTCCTTTTCTATGTCTATAAAAACCATTATCACCCTTTTGTTATACTCCCAACTCTTTTTCCATCAGTTGACGGATAGAAAATATCAGGTCGATCTTGCTTCTTCCTTTCCTAAACCCATGCTGTTCTTCACTCAGCTCCTTTTCTATCTTTTCACTTATTCTATTTAGTAAAATTCTTTCAAAAATCTTGGCTGTATGACTCATAAGGGTTATTCCTCTGTAGTTTTTACAAAGTCTTTCATTGCCTTTCTTGAAGATGGGAACAATGTCTCCTGTTCTCCAATCGTCAGGTATTGTACTATTTCTCCACACGCTTGATAGTACTCTATACAGCCACTGCATTCCCACTGGACCTGCTGCTCTTGTCATGTACCAAAAAATTCTTTTAAGTGAGTCTTCAAACAAAACTTCGCAAAGAACATTCACGATGTGTACATAAGTTTACTTGGGTCACATCGAAATGCTTGCATTCTTTGGTGTAACTGGCGCACTAAACCTCGTAGATTCACAAAAAACTCTACAGAAGAACGTACGTGTTATGTACACCAATTAAAGTATGGAAATATTTGCCTCTCAATAAAGCATGATAGTTCTTTGCATCACTCAAACACATGATTACAGACGTAAATACACGAGAACGCAACACAAATTTCAAGAAACAGGAGCGCACGAAAACGAAGCTCGACGCAGCGTAACAGGCCCCCTGCGGGATCAACGGTTTAAGGGAGGATGTGTGACAAAACACAAGGGTACATATAAGCTAGTGGAACTTACTGTGTGAGAATAACTGAACACAAATTTGTACATCTTGTCATGATGTTATTGGCTACAATCTGGACTTTTTTTCGATTTTTTTGTAAAAAATTGGTCAGGGCGTTGGTGGATACTTTTAGAAAACTACTATCACATGATGAACACTTCCCTTATGACTTTCAAAATGTGGTAGGTCGTTCATAGTAACTAGATAAACGAGTTTATGCAAAAGATTATTAATATCAGACTTAGAGCTCTCGTATCAGTTTTTTGAATTTATGTTTATGATATGTAGCAATCTTCATATCACAAAAATTTAAATAAATTTGACAGTGATACACTATGAAAAATTTTGTAGCACAAGTCTGCAGCAAATTTCATCTTTTATCTGACATTCCTTATACACAGAAAGATGGAAGTGGCAGGAAATGCAGAAAAAGGATTTTATTAGCACTTACGCCAGAAACAAGTACCTTAATGTTGGGCATAACCACACATTTTAGGCTTCATGTGGCTCTTCTCTTTTAGTCTGACCTTTCTTTGGCAATATCCTTCACTGACGTTTCAGAAGTGGCTATCTACACATCACTAGTCTTCTTCAGTATGTTTTCAGTGAAGCTACTTCCATGAAATCCTAGTCTCATAAGAGTCCACAATCCTCCAGTGTTACCATTACTGAACACCAGACAAGCACCATATTAGGAAATTTTGAGAACAGTAGATGTGCGCAATGACCTCTTTGGCCATCTCTTCTAACTGGGGTTATCAAAGCTCTAGTTTTGGTTTTGTGTTCCAACATGTTTGCATTTATTTAACAAATCATAATTAATCGCATCGCAAATAGGTTCACAGTCTTTTGTACTCTGCAGATGTCCTCTCTTATGGCAAGAAAGGCCGAATAGTGTAGAAGAGTGAAGGTGGCACTGCGCATTGATTGAAACAGGATGGCTTTCACATCATTTGAAGCACTAATTGAACTCTGAAAATTGAGACAATATTTCTAACATGCTGCAGAAGTATCTGGTGGCAAAAATAATTCAACATCTTTGACGCATTTTACCCTCATCCCCCCTTAGCAAGAGTAATTCACGTGCGGTAGGCATCACCATCACATCATGAACAGCACTGATAAGACATGGAAGACAGCACAAAAGGCAGCTGAAACCCAAGAAACGTAACGCCATACAAGGTATAATGACCGACAGAACAACTTCGCTCACACACGTGAACGACATGTGGCAGCGTCAGCTGAGCGTCATACTAATGTCCTCAGGACGCCGTACTCCACACACACAGCAGCGAGAAAGCAGCAAGCCGGCGGCTTACACGCGTTGCTGGTGAGTCTACAGCGTCAATCTGGACGCGGTATTCCGTCCACGGCATCGAGGTAACGACAGGAAGACCGCTTGTTCCCGATGCCCGCTAGTCCACAATATCAATGCGGCGCTGGTCCTCCGTGCAAGACACCGAGAGATGGCAGACGAACAGGCGGCTTGCACTCGATGTGCGCAGCGCAGGCGTGGCCCCGTGATGAGCGGTCGCGAGTACATCTTCAATACTCAGGGCCGGCCCTTTCCCAAGGCACTGCAGCGTATCATGTCTTTCATCCTTGTGCCTAGGGTGACTCGTGATTGGCGCCCCGCGCTAGCCAACGCTGCTCGATATCCCCTCGTCCACAGATTACCAGCATCACAGCGAACTTGGGGCAAACCTCTCTGGTATCGACTGCGAGAGACGTGCTGCCACGGTATCAATTAGTCTTCAACTGCACAGCGTAATTCCGTGATAATGTTACAAACATTCACGGATGACGGAGAAGGGTAAATATAAGATGGTTCAAATGGCTCTAAGCACTATGGGACTTAACATCTGAGGTCATCAGTTCCCTAGGCGTAGAACTACTTAAACCTAACTAACCTAAGGACATCACACACATCCATCCCCGAGGCAGGATTCGAACCTGCGACCGTAGCAGCAGCGCGGTTCCGGACTGAAGCGCCTAGAACCGCTCGGCTACAGTGGCCGGCGAGCCCAGAGGTGTTAACATGAACTGTTGCGAACCGGTTATTAGCTGTGGGACTATGGACACGCACACCGCGTCTTGCGCTAACGCCGCAACATCGACAGAGAATCACTTGGAAAATGGAATGGCGCGCCGTGGTCTTCAACGATGAAAGTAGATTCCGCCTGGCCGTAAGTGATGGTGGTTTGCACGTACCACATAGACCTGGCGAGCGCTGGCTCGTAGAGGGCATCCTAGGTCTTATGGTCTAGGTTGCAATAAGCGACAACTCTCTGTCACATTTGGCGTTCCTTGAGGGGACGCTAACCAGCGTACGGTACGTGCAGAATGTTGTTAGATCCGTACTTTTGCCGTTCTTGCGACAGGAAGCTGGTGTATTGTTCCAACAGGATAATGCTCTCTCACACAGTTCTCTGCAAGACTTGCACCAACTTCCCTGGCCCGCACGATCTCCGAACTTGTCTGCAATCGAGCACGTCTGATACATTATGGGACGAGAAGTGACTCTGTGACTCATCAACCAACAACCCTTACGAAACTGTTTGAACAGGTCGCGCAGGCGTGGCATAACGTATCCCAGGACAGAATTAGCCATCTGTACATCTACATCATACTCCGGAAGCCACATAATGGTGTGTGGCGGAGGCTACTTTCGGTACCACTCTTTGATCCCTCCAACCCTGTTCCACTCGCGAATAGTGCGCGGGAAGAATGATTGTCGGTAAGCCTCTGTATTAGCTCTCATTTCTCGAATTTTCTCCTCGTGGTCAATACCCGAGATGTATGTCGGGGGGAAGTAACATGTTATTTGACTCCTCCTGAAATGTGCTGTCCCGAAATTTCAATAGTAAATCTCTCCGTGATGCACAACGCCTCTCTTGTAACGTCTGTCAGTAGAGTTTATGTAGCATCTCCGTAACACTCTCTCGCCAGCTAAACGATCCCGTACGATCGACTGAATGCCACATTCAGTGCCTGACTGCCGCCCGGTTGCCTACACCACGTACTAATGTGCGTTTTTCAGCATGGGTCGATACATGGTATCTCAGAACCGCTTGCGTTATTTATCTGTAAATGTGATCATTTCAAAAAATGTTGAGTAAATTGGAAACTTCTAAAGGATGTTTTTCCGGGCAGTTTATACAAGGTGGTCCATTGATAGTGACCGGGCCAAATATCTCACGAAATAAGCGTCAAACTAAAAAACTACGAAGAACGAAACTTGTCTAGCTTGAAGGGGGAAACAAGATGGAGCTATGGTTGGTCCGCTAGATGGCGCTGCCATAGGTCAAACGGATATCAACTGCGGTTTTTTTTAAATACGAACCCCCATTTTTATTACATATTCGTGTAGTACGTAAAGAAATATGAATGTTTTAGTTGGACCACTTTTTCGCTTTGTGATAGATGGCGCTGTAATAGTCACAAACGTATAAGTACGTGGTACCACGTAACATTCCGCCAGTGCGGACGGTATTTGCTTCGTGATACATTGCCCGTGTTAAAATGGACCGTTTACCAATTGCGGAAAAGGTCGATATCGTGTTGATGTACGGCTATTGCGATCAAAATGCCCAAAGGTCGTGTGCTATGTATGCTGCTCGGTATCCTGGACATCATCCAAGTGTCCGGACCGTTCGCCGGATAGTTACGTTATTTAAGGAAACAGGAAGTGTTCAGCCACATGTGAAACGTCATCCACGACCTGCAACAAACGATGATGCCTAAGTAAGTGTTTTAGCTGCTGTCACGGCTAATCCGCACATCAGTAGCACACAAATTGCGCGACAACGGGAATCTCAAAAATGTCGGTGTTGAGAATGCTACATCTACATCGATTGCACCCGTACCATATTTCTATGCACCAGGACCTGCATGGCGACGACTTTGAACGTCTTGTACACTTCTGCCACTGGGCACAAGAGAAATTACGGGACGATGACAGATTTTTTGCACGCGTTCTGTTTAGCGACGAAGCGTCATTCACCAACAGCGGTAACGTAAACCGGCATAATACGAGTATGTACTATTGGGCAACAGAAAATCCACGATGGCTGCGACATGTGGAACATCAACGACCTTGGCGGGTTAATGTATAGTGCAGCATTATGGGAGGAAGGATAATTGGCCCCCATTTTATCGATGGCAATACAAATGGTACAATGTATGCTGATTTCCTACGTAATGTTCTACCGATGATACTTAAAGATGTTTCACTGCATGACAGAATGGCGATGTACTTCCAACACGATGGATGTCCGGCACATAGCTCGCGTGTGGTTGAAGCGGTATTGAATAGCATATTTCATGACAGGTGGATTGGTCGTCGAAACACCATACTATGGCCCGCACGTTCACCGGATCTGACGTCCCCGGATTTCTTTCTGTGGGGAAAGTTGAAGGATATTTGCTATCGTGATCCACCGACAACGCCTGACAACATGCGTCAGCGCATTGTCAATGCATGTGCGAACATTACGGAAGGCGAACTACTCGCTGTTGAGAGAAATGTCGTCACACGTATTGCCAAATGCATTGAGGTTGACGGACATCATTTTGAGCATTTGTTGCATTAATGTGGTATTTACAGGTAATCACGCTGTAACAGCATGCGTTCTCAGAAATGACAAGTTCACAAAGGTACGTATCACATTGGAACAACCGAAATAGAATGTTCAAATGTACCTACGTTCTGTATTTTAATTTAGAAACCTACCTGTTACCAACTATTCGTCTAAAATTGTGAGTCATATGTTTGTGACTATTACTGCGCAATCATATTTCTTTACGTGCTACACGAATATGTAATAAAAATGGTTGCTCCTATTTAAAAAACGCAGTTGATATCCGTTTGACCTATGGCAGCGCCATCTAGCGGGCCAACCATAGCGCCATCTGGTTTCCCCCTTCAAGCTAAACAAGTTTCGTTCTTTGTAGGTTTTTCGTTTGACGCTTATTTCGTAAGATATTTGGCCCGGTCATGATCAATGGACTACCCTGTATAATTGACCTACTAAAAGGCGTCCGAAGCTGTAAAGACTGCACGCAGGTGACGCAGTTGTCTGTAATAAAGTGGCAACGCCAGATGACAATACTGATTTGCAGAATGACCTACAGGGGATGGATGAATGGTGCAGACTCTCGTAGTTGACACCGAACGTAAACAAATGTAACATTTTGCGCGTACATAGGAAAAGGAAGCGACTACTGTACAACTACACTAGTGGTTACAAATTGCTGGAAACAGTTCCTATCGTAAAATATCTAGGACTAACTATCCAGAGCACCCTTAAGTGGAACGTCCACGTAAAACAAGCAATAGGAAAATCACATGCCAGACTGAGATTCATAGGAGGAATCTTAAGGAAACGTAACTCATCCCCGAAGACTTATAAGACGCTTATTCGATCTTACTAGGTAGGACCGATCGAAGAGATAAAGAATATCCAATGAAGAGCGAGCACGTTTCGTCATGGGTTCGAACAGTCAACGCGAGAGCGTTACAGACATACTTTACAAACTCCAGTGCAGACGTTACAAGAGAAGCGTTGTGCATCAAGGAGAGGTTTACTATTGAAATTTCGAAAGAATAGTATCCGGAAAGAGTCGGGCAACTTCTTACTTCCTCCCACGTACATCTCCCGGCAATCATTCTGCCACATACATTCGCGAGCGGAACAGGGTAGGGTGAATTAGTTAGCAGTCCCAGAAGTACCCTCCACTACACACCTTTTGGTGGTTTGCGAAGTACGATGCAGACAGAAGTGCCACAAGCGCAGCGCGCAATAACGTTTGAGCCACCAGCGGTGCTATATTGTACGTTAAGCGAAGCGCCCCAGAACCGGCGCGGAATCAGCGCGGCACGTTAGTTTAAGCGCGGCGTCACAGATAGGGGGCAGACGGCAGTTAATCTGTGGGGGCGTCCAGCGCAGCGGCGGTGTCCACAAAGCAGGCGCAATTAATGCTGAGGTGCGGTTATCGTATGCAGGCGCACGTCCGTCCGGCGACAGGTGGCGCGTTGCGATGTGCGGGCCGTCGCTGACAGAGATACGGGACACACACCCACATAATCGATATTTCAGTCGCGACGCACTTTGTCCACTGTCAGGAGCCGCCCCACTTTGCAAAGAAGGGATTAAAAAACAGCACAATTACCTTTCCCACGTCGTGTAGGGTCACCTGAAGCATCCAACGAACAGGAATTTCGGTGTACATATGTCATCAATGATAGCCAAATAGGTTTTGTACCAATCCAGTGTCTTGGTGCTACTAGCGAAGACAATTTAACACCCATGTATGACTGCATGGTTTCGCGGCAATATGAATTAATAAAATTTTCTCAGGCTTCCAGCCGCGTCGGGTGGTTAAAATCCCACGAGTTTTCGACCGAGCTCTCCTTAGTCATTGTCAAGTGGTAAGACTGACGATGGAAGTCGAGACAGATGGTGCATTGCCCTTCCTTGACGTCCTCGTTCGACGGAAAACCAATGGACACCTCAGCCACAGTGTCTACAGGAAACCGACACTCACAGATCAGTATCTGCACGCTCTCAGCCACCACCATCCGGCACAAAAACGTGGCATTCTGAATACCCTCGTCCATCGTGCTAAAGTCTTCTCAGACGCTGTAAGTCTGCCACTAGAACTGAGCCACCTCCGAAAAGTCTTCCGGGAAAACGGGTACAGCCACGGACAGGTGTCACAGGCTATATCTGGTGTGACACGCAAGAAACACACCAACAGAGGAGAGAACACCGCCGAAGAAGAAAGCAAGAAACCTGTTTTTTTGCCTTTCTTTGTTACATTGTCCGAAAAGATTAGCCGGCTCCTGAAAAGATAAGACATTTCATCGGTGTTCAGGCCCCCAGCCAAAATTCTACAGCTCATGAGGCCTGTGAAGGCAGATCTAGGGCTTAGAACGCCTGGAGTGTACAAGATACCATGTCAGTGTGGCTGTTACTACGTCGGCCAAACAGTACGCCCTGTGGAGCAACGCCGGACGGAAAACGAGAGGTGCTTACGCCTACGCTATCCAGAAAAATCAGCCGTGGCAGAACACGCCATAGAAAATGGACACCGAGTTCTATTCGACGAACCATCTGTCGTTATGAGGACGAAGGGATTTTGGGATAGCGTCATAAAAGAAGCTATTGAAATAAAAACCTCTGAAAACACCATCAACATGGACGGCGGTTTGCTGCTCAGCACAGACTGGGATCCAGCCATTGCGAGGTTGAAACGGGCGCGACGGACGTGGGATGAAAACATTACCATATATAGCGAGGAAGAGAGCACCAGTGACGTCACTGCCAGCAGTGCGGCTCTATAACGAAGCTGTCACGGCGACACAGATGTCAGTCTTACCACTTGACAATGACTGAGGAGAGCTCGGTCGAAAGCTCGTGGGTTTTTAACCACCTGACGCGGCTGGAAGCCTGAGAAAATTTTATTTATTAAATATCCACTAATTACTTTTCCATTACAGGCTACTGTGACCCAGCAGCATTCGATTCTGACTGTTATGGGCTATGAGCGAGTGCAATGATAATCCTTAATTCACCTAGCTATGAGGTAACTCCGCGATTCGGTCGACGACCGCGCGATGTCGACAGCCCGCTGTGTCATCTTCTGCCATGTGGCGTCATTTGAATGTGTTGTAGAGTCAACACCCGCTCTACCCGCCGTGGCGGCATTCCAAACCTTGGAGTCGATACTTCTGATTCACTTAGTTCCTCACTTGGCTTCGCAAGGCTGAACTAACCCATTCCAGTCTTCCCACTAATGAAAAGTCCCTGGCACTACCGGGCACTCAAAGCACGTCCTTTCCGTATGGCAGTCAGACATGCTGACCACACCAGACAATTATGACCACCTACCTACTAACACCGGATGTGTCCACATTTGGCACAGATACCAGCGGCGACGCGTCGTTGTATGGAAGCAATGAGGCCTTGGTAGGTCGCTGGGGGAGTTGGCACCACATCTGCACCCATGTAATGTCCGTAAATTGCCGGGAAGGAGGCGATGAGCTCAGACACCACGTTCAGTCACATCCCGGATGGGTTCGATCAGGTTCAGATCTGACGAGTTGCCCGCCAGCGCATCAACTGGAACTCGCCACTGTGTTCTTCGAGTCACTCCACCATACCCCTGGCCTTGGGGAATGGCGCATTATCTTGTTGAAAAATGCCACTGCAGTCAGGAAACACGATCGTCGTGGAGGGGTGTACGTAGATTGCAGTCAGTGTGCGGTACTCCTTGGTCATCACAGTGCCTTGCACGAGCTCCACTGGACCCACGGATGCCCACCTGAATGTTCTCTAGGGCATAATGCAGCCGCCGCCAGTTTGACTCTGTCCTGCAGTACAGGTGTCAAGGAGCTGTTCCAGTGAAAGACGACGGATTCGCTCCCTCCCACAGGCATGATGAAGAAGGTACCGGGATCATCAGACCATGCAACGCTCTGCCACTGGTCCAATGTCCAGTGCCCATATCAAACGTAGTTGCCGATGTCATGGTATCTTAACTTTGGCACGTGCAAGGGTCATTGGCTGTACAGGACTAGCGTTAGGAACATTCCGTGCACTGTGTGATCAGACACACTTGAACTCTATCCAGAATTAAAGTGCAATGTTAGCTCTCCCACAACTCGCCAACTGACCTGTTTTACCAGTCTGCCTAGCTTACGGTACGCAGGTGGCTGCCCAACCCCACGACGTCTAAAACGTGGTTTCATCTTGGTTTGGCCTCGTGTTGAGGACACTCACCACAGCACTTGTCGAACACCGCACAAGTCGTGCAGTTTCCGAAATGCTCACGCCGAGCCTCAGGGCCTTCACAATCTGCCCTCGGTCAAACTCAGAGAGATCGAGGAGCGTCTTCCCCATTCTACAGATGAACTCCACGCTTACTGACAGTACATGCGCCGGGCGTGTGTCTGACTAGCAGTCATTCCTCACCAGGTGACGCTACTATCGCCTGGACGGATTTATATCCATAGTAGGTCACTAATCGGTAGTCATAATGTTCTGGCTGATCAACATATACACACATCAAAAAATGTTTAGCATCACCGCGGTTCCGAGAGTTCCGCAACCTGTACAGATAATTGGAATAGAGATCAACATAAACATCATTTCGCCGGCTGGTGTGGCCGTGCGGTTCTAGGTGCTTCAGTCTGGAAGCGCGTGACCGCTACGGTCGCAGGTTCGAATCCTGCCTCGGGCATGGATGTGTGTGATGTCCTTAGGTTAGTTAGGTTTAAGTAGTTCTAAGTTCTAGGGGAATGATGACCACACAAAACAGCAGGGAACCTCCACCTTGCTGCACTCGCAGGACAGTGTGTCTAAGGCATTCAACCTGACCGGGTTGCCTCAAACACATCTCCGACGATGGTCTGGTTGAAGGCATATGCGGTGAAGAGAACGTGATGCCAATCCTGAGCTGCCCATTCGGCGTGTTGTTGGGTCCATCTGTACCGCGCTGCATGGTGTCACGGTTGCAAAGATGGGCCTTGCCATGGACGTCGAGAGTGAAGTTGCGCATGATCCAGCCTATTGCTCACAGTTTGAGTCGTAACACGACGTCCTGTGGCTGCACGAAGACCATTATTCAACGTGGTGGCGTTCCTGTCAGGATTCCTCCGAGTATCGATAGTTCCTGTCTCTCTATATTTCCTCCATGTCCGAACAACATCGCTTTGGTGCACTCCGAGGTGCCTGGACACTTCCCTTTTTGACAGCCCTTCCTGGCACAAACTGACAATGTGGACGTGATCGAACCGCGTTATTGACCGTCTAGGCATTGTTGAACTACAGACAACACGAGCCGTGTACCTCCTTCCTGGTGGAACGACTGGAAATGATCGGCAGTCGGACCCCCTCCATCTAATAGGCGTTGCTCATGCGTGGTTGGCCGGACGGGGTGGTCGAGCGGTTCTAGGCGCTACAGTCTGGAACCGCGCGACCGCTACGGTCGCAGGTTCGAATCCTGCCTCGGGCATGGATGTGTGTGATGTTCTTAGGTTTGTTAGGTTTAAATAGTTCTATGTTCTAGGGGACTGATGACCTCAGAAGTTAAGTCCCATAGTGTTCAGAGCCATTTGAACCCTGCGTGGTTGTTTACATCTTTGGGCGGGTTTAGTGACATCTCTGGACAGTCAAAGGGACTGCGTCTGTGATACAATACCCACAGTCAACGTCTATCTTCAGGAGTTCTGGGAACCGGGGTGATGCAAAACTTTTTTTTATGTGTGTATATTTAGGGTGGACCATTTTAATCCATAACGGGGAATAACTCGAAATGGAGATGAGATATATCAAAATGCCTTTGATAAAAGTTGTAGGTGGAGTAGCGGGTCAGGCATTGCTATTAATGACCGTGACGTTGAACGTGATTTTCAAGGTGATTTGGAGGTCAAAGTGATTTTATAAAAATGGGAACCCTAATATTTGATACAAGATTTGAAAAGCTCGGTAATTTTTAAGTGTAAAATGATACATTATTGAAGGGCGTGAACTAGTTCAATTAAGGTCAAATAAATAAATATGTTATTAGGTCTAGTAGGGATTAATTTAGAATAGAGGAGGAATATAGCAAAACACAGTGTTAGACACAAACTGGTAAGAGGGTCCCAAGGAATGACAGGCAAGGAGACTCATCCAGCGACTTGTAAATCAATCATCTAAGTTTTATTTATGTTTGCTCTGTCTTGAGAATGCCACAACATTTATACGCTGTGATATATTTATTTCAGCCAATAAACACGCTAAAATCTCTGTTTGCTCTTTCCAAACCCGGCGTCACAAATAGGGTTTTCCACGAAACGAGACTCAGCCTTCGAATGACCTTCTGTCATTACTTTTAAAATCATAGTTGTTGGTAATGTGACGTGACACTTATTCCCCATTCCAATCTGGAGCTAAGATTGTACTTTGCTCTGTCCCTCCTCCCTTCCGAGTTAATCCCTACTAGAACTAAAAACATATTTGCTTATTTGTCCTCGATCCTTGCTATGACCTTGGATAATGTATCATTTTATAAGTAAAATTTGCCCTTACTTTTAAATCTTAAATCAAATATTAGGTTTCCCATTTTTTAAAAAATCACTTGAACCTCGAAATTACCTTGAAAATCACGTTGAAGGTCACGGCCGTTAGCAGCAACGTGTGACCCTCTTTGCCACCTACAACTTTTATCTAAAACATTTTGCTGTATCTCATCTCCATCCCGATTTATTTCCTATTATGTATTAAAACGGTCCACTCTGAGTGTGTATATATACATCTACACGTCTTCAAGATCGCACAAAGTTTAATGGGCAAGTTCAAGCAGGACCAGCTAGAGTGTCCGTCCTACAGTATGGACATGTCGACCTGCGACTTCTGTGTGTTTGGTCCACTTCAAATTCCTTGCGTGTTTCACAATCTCTCACTCCAGGAATTTCAGTAGGAAGGAGGAGGTCATCAGATTGAATGGAATTTGGATTCCGGTGCTGAAGAGGATGTGTACCACTCTTCCACCATGAGATGATAATAACAATGGACGACAGCAGTCAACGGCCAATTGCGCTCGCATATTCAAAGCACGTGGCGTTACGCCACTGCGCAGAGGTTCGCGGAAGTGGAATTTAGCTGCAGTCAGTAGCGATCCAAGGTGTGAATCGGACATTCGACAAAGCTACGATCTCCCTTGAAAATTACCTCCGCAGATGGAGACGAAACGTCGAGTTTTAAAGTGAAACCCCTTCGCCCACGGCATAATAGACCGAAATATTTTATTAATTTTGACAATTCCGGCTGTGAAAGTTTACATTTTACAATTCAGGGTGTGCTTTACGTAATTTAACATCGAGCTCTTCTTTTCTTAGCATACAGGAAACGAATTTCTTGTTCCAACCAAATAATTTCTGCTTTTCTTTGGCTACTTGTGCTGCAGGTGACTTGGTGTCTACATTGACTTTTACAAGACCAGGAATTATATTATAACTCAGACAGAATTCGTTAACTTTAATGTCGAGAATAGTTTTGGGTGCAACTGTACAGTTGTATTCTTGAAGTAGAGCTTCGTGTGAAATGCTTGGCACGCCTTTGAGAGAATCAGTCATCTTGCTTGGATTGGAAGCTTCTGTTGACTTTTTTTCGATGTTTACGAATTAAATTTGGTTTTTCTAAACTCTGTCTTGTACGAAACACAGTGCATTTCTTTTTCATTTACCCAAATATGTTTCGACACCTATGTGTCGTTTTCTGTCCGTCAGATTCATTTCTGTTAAATGTAACACAAAGTTCATGGTTGTTTATCTATAACACATCCATTTTATATCGTCTATTTCGATTTCTCACCTGAAAATTCCATTGCTAGTGAAAACCGGCATGAAAAATTTCATGTACACCAGTAATGTAATTTTCGGGCGACCAATTTAAACAAATTAACAACATTCACATGGCATAGTTTTTAGGTCTAATTCTGAACTGAATGGCCTTTTCTTGGCAGGACGCAAGGTTTTTCGAGAGCTTCCACAGTCCATGCTAGAAATTTTTCCGTAACACATCAGTCCTCCCCTCTTTGTCACCGGCTTGTTAATATGAAAACAGCAATATTTAATGTCAGTTTTGGATCCACATTAAGTAGTATGTTCCATTTAAAGCTAACTGGGAGCGAGGCAGTTCGAAGTTCGAAGAAAGGCAAAGTAGATGCAATAGCAAAACACTGAGTCGTTCGTATCAACCTTGGGGTTCAGTAGGGCTTTCCTTTACTTACAACTAGCGTTGCCCAGGAATTTATTGATTCCAGTCTTTTATCAGTCCACCTCCCCATGCCTCCTCTCTGTGTCCATCTCCTTTCCCCACTGTCCGCCTGCTCTCTCCACTCAGCTCTGTCTGTCCATCTTCTCATCCCCCCTCTCTTTGTCCACAAACTGACAGAGTAAAACAGTTCAATGGCTGAAGAAAGACGAGACATATCCAGTAGGATAATGCCTATCGAAACACTGTGATGTGAAAGCAACCTTTGGGTTGAGGAGAGTTTTCCTTTATTTACTACTAGCTGAGAAACAATTTCCCAGCCCAGGTATTCATTTATTCCAATTTTCTATTAGTAGAACTCCTCCTCCCTCCTCTCTCTGTCCATCTCCTCCTCGTCATCTCTCTATTCATCTCCCCCCCCCCCCCGTCTGTTTCCATCTCTATCTCTCCTTCTTCTATCTCCTCATCCGCCCCCCTCTGTCTATCTACTCCTCATTCCTCTCATTATCTCCTCCCCTTCTCTGTTCATGTCCTCATCGCCCCTATTTCTGTCCACTTCTTCCTCCCTCCTTCTCTTACATCTCCCCGTTGTCAGCGCCCCCCCCCCCCCCCTCACCACCCAATGGATGGTTGGTGATATTTATCCTCACAGTATCTTTTTTGCAGATGGTAAGTAATACGTGTACAGTGTTTGCTTGAAATCGATTCAGGGACCTAAGTGGGGGCATTTAACGTACACACATACTTGGTACACACTACATATATTTCTACATTTTTATAAGATTTAGATATAGAGAAATACCTGATCGAATCTGTGATCTATGAAATATTCCCTTTTTTATAGGACGTCGTTTGTATGCTATCAGTCTAAGGTAAGACTTTGAATGCCTGCTATTAACATACTTATATGGATATGGTGTCTGTTCTTTCGGACATGGCCGAAAAAACAGACACCATTGATGATCTGCAGCCGTCTAGAACGAAATTATATATTAATACCTTCAGCTGCTGACGGGCGTTGATATATATCAACGTGGACATGTGAAAATGTGTGCCCCGACTGGGACTCAAACCCGGTATCTCCTGCTTACATGGCAGACACTCTATCCATGTGAGCCACCGGGGGCACAGAGGATAGTGCGACTGCAGGGACTATCTCGCGCACACCTCGTACGAGACCCACATTCTCACCTTATATGTCCACACACTACATTTGAAGTGTCCCTACCCAACACATTCATTACTCTACCAAGTCCCGTAAGAGTGTGTTGGGTAGGGACGCTACGAATGTAGTATGTGGACATATAAGGTGAGAATGTGGGTCTCGCAGGAGGCGTGCGCGATTGTCCCTGCAGTCGCACTATCCTCTGTGCCCCCGGTGGTTCAGACGGATAGAGCGTCTGCCATGTAAGCAGGAGATCCCGGGTTTGAGTCCCGTTTGGGGCACACATTTTCACCTGTCCACGTTGATATATATCAACGCCCGTCAGCAGCTGAAGGTATTAATATATAATTCTAACCTGCTGTTAAGGTGGCTTATGAGATCCGGTGGTTCAGGCCAGTTGTAAACTAGCAACAAACATTGTTTCTGTATGTTTTTAAGGTTCCGTGCATCATTCTGTACAAACGGAACCTTTACAGGGTCGCTTTGTAGGCCGTCCGTCTATCTGTCTGCGTGTCTGTCCGACTGCTAAGAATTCTTTTTGTCAGGAGCGGGTAAATATATCAGGTTCAAAATTATAAAATATATAGGGTCTATTTCCCGTGAGGGGGAATAATTTTAAGCTTCTAAAGCGCAATCAGAAGATTCGGTCATTTACATCACATATTTTGATATTCGCAAACTCACGCGTCAAAATCTATAGTGTACTTCTCGTTGACGTAGAATCACGAAATTCTGCAAAAAGGAAGGTTTTTTCAGTACAAGTAAAGCAGAAAATTTGAAACTTTTTAAACTCTAATTACATCACATAAATATATCTTTGTTAAACTATAATTACATCACATTAAAATACATCTTTTGCTATTTCAACATACATTGCGTTCATCATCCGTCAGAAGTATGACAGACGAACATTACTGCAAGCAAACATAAAATGTAAGTTGTAGTCATGTTTTAGTAAACAAATCAAAAAGTTTTTTTTAAGTCTTTCTCTCTACACCTATGAACTACGTCGCCTGCTTGCTTCTTTCTCTACGTCAGGGCTAATCTGAGGAACTACTGTCGAAATTTTGATGCAGTCTTGGAATTCCTAAGGACCAATATCTTGACAGTATCGATATCGATAGCAGGCAAAAATCGTTGAAATACACGATTCTTAGCATAGATGAACCGTATAACATTAAATTTGTACGGAACTCTCAGCGCGCGTGTCCTACTCGCAAATGGACGATTTTTTGTTTGGTTATGTATTTATTGGTTTTTCTTTCATTTATGCCATCCATCTGACATTATATATATGAAATACTGTTCATATGTATTTTCTCTAGTACGTGTACTATGTCCAGAGAGAAAAAAATTAATGTAAAACCAGAAGAAGAGGGAAAAGAGGCAGTTAAAGGACACTTGCGTAGAGAGACAAGAAATGACGTTTGTCTGCGTACTTGGCGATTTGACACGCGAGAAGCACAAGAAGTTCCATTAAATGACACATCCAATTAACTGTAGACGTGAAATGTTATGTCCAGCGAACGCAGGGAAGTTAGTTCCCAGTGGAGCCTCTTAGTGGCTCGATTCCCTAGACAAGCGCAAAGAGTTATAGTAAAGGATACTAATAATTAATAATAGTTGCGGAAAGTGTTGTAAAGTGAGGACATTTCAACATGGAGTGGCACGTTTATAACAGAGGTGTTTACGGTGTACTGCTCTTATTGAGAGAAAGTCTGTTACGATTTGTAAGGTCTTCTATATAGACAATACATTTAAATTTTTTCATTATTGTTTTCATACGCTAATATCTGGCCTTTGTAAACCACCCGCGACGCTTTTATATTCTCTCTCTCGCCACGTGCGAACTATTAGCTCTATAGAAAAAAAATAAACAGAACATTTTTGTAGGAAATTTAATGTCGTTAAATGTTTTACTGTATTATAGTTTTCAACTTATTCAAGAAAAACGAACAGAAGTGATCTTCAAGGGTTCTTCCATACCCACAATTATCCCTCACTACTCAGGATTTCTAGTATGTTGTTCGTGGCACTTATTCCTACCACGTCCAAAAATTTCCTACTACACAAACTATTCCTGATGTTCGACTTTTTTTGGTCTCTATTGATTGGGCTATTACGCCACCAGCATGGTCACCTGTTTCGTTAACATTGTCAATTTAAATGCCTCAGTGGGGTTAATGAAAGGAATACGATTCTTATAAACGCTACTTTAAAATTAATTACGTTGACAATTCGGTGCAAATTTAACCCTTATAAACACAGCAGTTTCGTAGTCAGAAGGCCTGATGAATACAACGATGCAACTGTTTATGTTATGCTGTTAAAATTCACACAACTGTTTGGTGATATTTTCACAGACGACAATTTTACAATTTGTAAGCGCTTGACTAAGCCTGTGGCGTAATAAGACCAGTCAATCTCTCCTCCCTCACAGGCCATGAAGGCCCAAAGGTAGCGACTGGCCACCGTGTCATCCTCACCCCAGAGCCGTCTCTGGATGCGGATATGGAGGGGCACGTGGTCAGCACATCGCTCTCCCGGCCGTATGTCAGTTTCCGAGACCGGAGCAGGTACTTTTCAATCAAGTAGCTCCCCAGTTTGCCTCACAAGGGCTGAGTGCACCCCGCTTGCCAACAGCGCTCGGCAGGCCGGTTGGTCACCCATCCAAATGCTAATCAGCCCGACAGCGCTTAACTTCGGTGATCTGACGGGAACCGGTGTTACCACCGCGGCAAGGCCGTTAGCAAGGCCAGTCAATAAAAAATCAAAAAATGTCGAATGCGGGGAAATATTTTTCTTCGTGGTACGAGGGAGTGCCTTGAACAACGTACTAGAAATGCTGACGGGGGTGTGTTTGAAAGTCAGTTTTCCAAGTTTTTCTTGAATAACTACAGCGTCTAGAGAAAATCTATCCCAGTACATAATTTAACAAGCTTACGAATGGTTCACACAGTTTAAAAATGGCCGGACGGATGTTATAGATGACCCTCGTTCAGCACGCCCTTCGACGGTGCTCATGTCAGCAATGTCAAAGAAACTGTGCGTGCCGATCGAAGACTGTCTGTCCAAGAGGTTGCAGAAAAATGTAACATTTCGGTTGGACATGTCATTATATCCTGACACAGCGTCTTGAAATGCGTCGTGTTGCCGTCAAGTCCGTCGCACCGCTCATGAGTGAAGACCTGAAACATTTTCCCTTCGCAAATTGTGAAGAGTTTCTGTAAATGAGAATCATAACTGGTGATGAGATGTGGGTCTACGCGTATGATACTGAGCCGAACGTTCAATCTCCACAATGGGTCATGAAAGGTTCAAACTGTTAATCGATCTTATTATCAGGACGTGTTGCGACGCCTGCGAGAAAATGTGAGAGCGGCATGAAATGTGACAATTCATGCCTCTTGCATCTCGATAACGTGTCCGCACATTCACCACTTCTGGTGCGTGACTATTGCACAGAAAACGAAATCACTGTGTTCCCTCATCTTCCGTACTCTCCAGACCTAGCCCCTGCGTTCTTATTTCCAAAGTTCAAAACCCCGTTGAAAGGACAAAGTTTTGCAACAATAAACGAGATGGATGAAAATTCATAGACGGCGCTTTGAGCGATGTAGCAAGACACGTACCAAGAGTGCTTCAGGAAGTGGGAACGGCGTTGGGAGCGGTTATCAATTGTGGAGCAGAGTATTTCGAAAAAAAAATTGAAATTATCGTGTTGCATTGATGGCCTGGAGGCCCCAATCGGTAAAGTCCGGCCGCCAGGTTGCAAGTCTTCATTTCAGGTGACGCTACATTGGGCGACTTGTGTGTCGGTGATGATGGAATGGTGATCAGGACATCACAACACCCAGTCCACGTGGGGAGAAAATCTCCAACCCATGCCCGCTGAATGGTAGGCAAACACGTCACCACTAAGCTAAGCAGGCGGACAGTATTCCGAGAAGCGTAGAAAAGTTTTGTGGACAATTTTATTGAACGGACCTCGTATTCAGGAAAGGGAAGTTGCCGCACTACACACAGATTCAGAGATTGCAGGATCACTATCCATCTTCATACGACATTAGGCAGACGCAACATACGTGGACAATGTTTACCACCGAAAAACATGAACAGTATAAGTAAACTAGAAATAAACAGAGTCACGTGGGCTTTCAGAGTCTAATAAGAATTAACATTTTAAACAATATACTGTTTAAACACTTCATTCTCATATTTAATTAAACAAATCGCTTTCGAAGCATTCTCGCAGGCGAAATTACGTGAAACGTTGTTATATTTACTTATTGGTCCTATAATTTGCATCGACAGTGTTGGAAAATTTGATTTTACTGCTCTCTAGCTGAATGCAGCTCATATTACGCTAAGGCATTAAAGCATTAAGGTATGAAACCAATAAATAAATTTATTCAGAATCTGCAAAGCTTCCAGGCTTCTTTGAAAATAATTTTATGCTGAATGCAGCTCACATTTCGCTAAAATATTGTTGCCAAATTCGATTTCTATCCTATTTAGTTGAATGCAGCTCACATTACGTTAAGGCATTAAAGCATAAGGTATGAAACCAATTACAAAAATTATTCAGAATCTGCAAAGCTTCCAGGCTTCCTTGGAAATAATTTTGTGCTGAACGCAGCTCACATTTCGCTAAAGCGTTAAGGTATGGAACCAGTAACAATTTATTCAGAATTTGCAAAGCTTACTGGCTTCCTTGGAAATAATTTTATGCCGAAGTAAAGTAGCGAAAGAACACAAGTAAAGACGCAAAATTAAATAAAATCAATATTGATACATTTATAGTTACTTTATGCCAATTCCTCAAATCACAATATACATCCTATTGTGGATATAGAGATGTAGTCAGGATGTGTCCCACGTCCTCTCACACTTAAGTGGCTGCTAATGTTCCTTTCCTTCATCGTTAATAGATATATCTTATATTACCAACTTAAATAGCAATTCGCCACAGACATCGCCATCCGGTTGAACAAATGTAATAACATACAGTGTGTTTCAAAGTGAACATGTGGGTTTTAAGGCTTTGTAGCATTTATTACGTTCAACTTCCAATCGTACATCAAATAGGAAAACAACTCGAACAGATTTTCTTACAAGTATTCAATGTGAGCTCCATTCGTGACACATCGAGTAGATAAGCGAGTTCTTCCCAAACCCTAACCAGTGTGTTCAAAATGGTTCAAATGGCTCTGAGCACTATGGGACTCAACTGCTGTGGTCATCAGTCCCCTAGAACTTAGAACTACTTAAACCTAACTAATCTAAAGACATTACACACATCCATGCTCGAAGCAGGATTCGTGTGTCTGGAGTGATTGTTGCAAAAATGCCTTTTCTAAAGTAGGGTAGATCAGTTGGTGGCAGAGACACTTACACATGACCCTTTATGAACCCCACAAAGGTAAAAACTGCATGGTGTCAGATCGTGTGTGAAAGCAGCGTTCATGCAAAACAAGCTCTGTCATCCTGCCCTTTGAGGCCAATCCAGCGGTCAGATACAATGTCGTTTAATCAATCGCGTACTGATTCATGGCAGTGAGGCGTCACCCCATCTTGCTGCCAAATTATGTTCTGTTGTTCATCTTCTTCGCATTGAAGAAAGAGCCACAGTTCTAGCGCATCAAGAAACAAAACGACAGTTACAGTTGCTTTACCGGAAATGAAAGGCCCATAAACTTTCCGCTGGGATATGTTTCAACTGTACCATCTCGTTGCGATTTGCTTACCGCCGGATGCGCACTTTATTTCACTTAGGTGAAACGTCGATTTATCACTGAAGACGACACGATCCAGAAAATCTTCCTCATACAGCAACGTTTCGTTTGCAAAGCCAGCACGTAAACCGTAGACTGTAGGCTTTATAGCTTGTAACAACTGCATTAATAAGGACATAACAGTCTCCTTACAAGTCTCCGCACAGACGTCACTGGAATTGCTAATTTACGACTAGCATTTAGAACTGATTTCTTGGGACTACGCGTGGAAGACTTTCATTGTTCAACACGTTTTTCGGTCACTCTTGGCGGTTCCATACTGTTACCATTGCGCACAGATATACAAACAAGGCAGTTTGATGATGGATATGATTAATAAAAGTGCTTGATTTTCTCTGTCATTTGATGTTTTATTTGTAACTTAAGTTGAATGTAGTGACCTGAATACTAATTTAGAAACACCTTCATGTGGCTGTGTTTATAAAAATAAACGTTTTTAATACACAGGCTGTTTAAAAATGTGTCACAATTTCTACAGGCCAAAGTATTGGTCAAAAGTAGAGGAGAAGTGTCTCCAATTGCATGTCCGCAAACCAGACAACGTGTGTATTATGCAACAAATAGTATGCAAGTATGGTATGGAATAAACGCTTTGAAGACTGTGTAAGCATTTTATTCTTTACTTTGAATCGTATCACATAACAAACATCAACCAATAAAAGTATTTTCACATATATGATAAAGTTAGAAAGTCAAACAGTAAACAGCTTTTTCAAAGAGTAAACCTTTTCCTAATTCGCGTAATATTCTTCAAATCAATAAGAATCTTGTACTTAGAACTTTCTAAAGTAGCATATATTCTTCCTCATGGCTCAAGCTATCTCCTCACCATATTTTATCCAAATTGATTCTACGAGATAGTAATAATAAATTTAAACGTCATGCATGATGCGGCACTTTTCCATGCATCTCAGTGTTTATGTCGTCATATATCCCGAAATATGTGTCGTACGTAGAAATAATTTTGCAGGTACGTTCATTGGTGTATGCTGATATTGTCTGCAAAATGTATCGTGAATATAGTTGGTTGTAAACAAATAGTAAGTTCAAACGTCATGACTGATCCGAAAATGAACAGCGAAAATATAGTAAGCGACAAACTTTTTTTCTTTTCATTATGATGTAGGTGATGTCAGCGAGAAAAAGTTTCGTAAAGATTTGAAATTGTGTGCAAAGTTTGTTGCAGGTATGGAATAAACGCTTTGAAGACCGTGTAAGCATTTTATTCTTTACTTTGAATCGTATCACACAACAAACATCAACCAATAAAAGTATTTTCACATATATGATAAAGTTAGAAAGTCAAACAGTAAACAGCTTTTTCAAAGAGTAAACTTTCTCGTAATTCGCGTAATATTCTTCAAATCAATAAGAATCTTGTACTTCAAACTTTCTAAAGTAGCATATATTCTTCCTCATGGCTCAAGCTATCTCCTCACCATATTTTATCCAAATTGATTCTCGTTCACAAATACCGAATGAATAAAATCTGGGTACTAGCGCGTAGTGATCTATACTTCTTTATCACCCTACCCCTAACCATTTGATAGGGAGGCGCTTCTTACACCCACAGCGATTGTTTCCAGACAGTAAATAATATTTGTACCAAGTTTGGTTGAAACCGCAACTATGGTTTCGGAGGAGATGTGGAACATACAAACATACATACACACATTCTTGTAACACGTATGAATATATTTTTTTCCGTGATCCGATCTTGAAGAAATATAGCCTGTCGGCGCCCCTACCTAAGCTAAGGTTATCAGTGATATCCCCACAGAAATCCGACTACCAGTTTTGGAGATTAGTGTGTTCAGAAAGACAGACAAAAAAATTTAGTAAAACTGTAAATGACGGTATCTTTTTATTTTCCTTGATACAATTTTGATGAACTAAAGCCTGTGCTCAGGTTACCTGTGAAATCTGCTTGAAAATTCGTCTAGTGGTTTTGGAAATTAGAGTGTTCAAAGACAAACAGACATACACGACGATTTTACAGATTTTTTGTTAGTATGCGTGGGCAGATGAAAATCCTCGAGCAATCATGGAGGCAAGGCATCAGAACAGCGTCAGTATCAACGTGTGGGCAGGACATGTCGGTGACAGACTCACAAGGTCATATACGTTACCAGTCAGACTGACTGGTCAAAAGGGGGCTGTCGAAGATCACAATCATTTTTTTTCTCTTGACTTTGCTTGGTAGCCTCGATTATACATCACACAGATGATTTTTCTGTGCGCTGTAGTCCCTTGGAAAGAGAATATGCATGGTGCGACAGTATTTGAAGACATCCGTGAAAGCAGGTTGTATATCACATTTTTGGCAAGGTTTAGTCTTCACTGGAATAAAGTGGTACATCACATGAGACATGCTACAATAACAACAGGTATGTTTTTTCTGTTTTTTCAAGTTCAGCTACTTGTAGTTTTAAAATTGACCCCCAATAAAGAACGCTGTATAGGCAATCAATGTAAATGGCAGACGTGGTTATTGTGAGTTTCACTCCAAAGGATATTGCATCGTCAAATAAAAGCACAGAAAGAAAAATAGATCGTTCCAATTCGAAGCAGAACGATATGAAAAGTGATAGGAACAGTGCAAAATGGTATTTTTTTTTACAGCTGATAAAGGCATGCCCGAAAGAACCACATCAAAAGTGACACGTACAAGAACATTGTTATAAGTATAACGTAAAAATTGTATACTAGATTAATTTCCTTGGTTTGGCCGTTGGTTTGAGCAAATCAGTAACTGGAAAACGATACGTTTGTGCAACTACCTTGTTTCGAGAGTATATTTTACAACAATAGAGCATAAGTTTATTGTTTCTGGGCATAACTTGCAGCCTTGGAACCGAATATTGCATTACATTAATCAGGAAAGAGAAAAGTAATGTATATCATGATTACCTATGAATGGAAGTATATAATACATATAATACCTTATGCTTGTAAAGTAAACTTTTCATTGTAAACGAACTGAGCCAGAATGAATTTGTTGCTATCAATCTGACTCAAACTTGAAAATTACTACTAACTTGATTGAATATCAGTGCAGATGATCCGAAATGCAGTGTATCTGCACCTTAGTGATAATGTCATTCAATTTGGGAACCGTACGTCTTTCTCCGCTAAAAACAGGAAATAAAATCAATCACAACATCCCTACATGTGTTATGATGTTTCCTGCAGTGTATAAAGCGCTTCTTCCTCTAACGGCAGAGAAAATTAGGGACTTGGTGGATACTTGTAAACACCTTCATGAGCAATGCAGTGAATTTTATGTAACTTATCTTCTGCGTGAACAGTTCAATTTATTTTTCCTCTGTCTCATCGTTTCTTTCTTATTATTTCTTGACCTATATAGAATTAGTCTTTTTCTTAGTTTAGAGGTTAATTAAATAAAGTCATTGTGTTATTTCCGTATGTCAGATAATACACTGACGGAAAAAAATCGCAACTCCGAGAAGAAGTTGTACAACAAAACGAAAGTCGGTAGGTGTTTCTACATGTGGAAGATGATGTCCGTTCAATTTTCGCGCCAATCGCATAAGAGTGGCGCTAGTAACACCACTATGAAGCTGCAAATAAGGTTTGTTTTAAATATGCGTTGCAACAGTCTTGATCGTTAGTTACCTTCTTTTGACATAAGACGTGGTGAATTGATGTTAATGAACAATGCCTTTAATGCAAAAAAGACGCCATTATCAACACCTCACACCGGCCAAGCGCCACCAGCAGTATAATGTTTCTTCAATTGGGAATCATTCCACATTTGTTTAAAAGTAGTGTTTTCTTCAATTTGTGAGCATATTGATGCTGATAGAAATTAATTTCTTGCAACATAAGCAGACTGATGTTTTCATGTGATGAGCCTAGTGTAGAAAGAAGGTAAAGTTTTCAACTGCTTAGTCAAAGTTTGTCACCTCCAGTGATCAACTTGTAGTCTGTATGTGTATTTGCGTGAATCTGATCACGCGATTTTAAGTTGGTTCTCTGTTTCTGACGTAAGAATCTTTGTATGGCCCAATCACTACGCGTGAACAAATCAAAGACATTGTGAGCACCGGCTTTCCTGCTCCCTAGAATAAGTGATTCTGTGTAGAATGAGCCTCAAGTTGCATAATTTTGTCAGACATAATAGTAGTTACAGAGTTTATTAATGTTAGTGGGAAGGCAGTGACATCGGCTTCAGTCAGTGTGTAGGTTAGTCTCTTTCACCTGTGCGGTTCAGTGGTGGTGGAGATGTTTGTCATTGTTTTGTGCAATCTTATTCTAACGTCAGTGCAGGATTATTACCCTCTTTCAGTGGTCTTCCAATCTCCAAGCACTTGCCTCTAAAGTCACCCTCACCGGTTCTCCCTGTAATTTTATTTAAGCATTGTTATCGTGCAGGCAAGGGACTGCATAATGTTACCGTTAGTTTGATAACAGTTCATATGTTTCACGTGCATTGTTGACCATTATAATAAATCATCAGTTTTAATAAGAGTTGTTTCCGAAATAATCGCCCTTGTCATGAATTCCCGCATCCTGCACTTGTTACCCCGAAAGATAAAGGAATCAGGTCCTCCTAAATTCAAAATAATATGTAATCAGAGTTCATGCGTAATGTGTTTTTATGTAACGTGCACTACGTGTCCATGTAGTTTAACAATATCACAGGGACTGGACTCGTAAAATGTCAGAGTGCTGATGAAGTTTCAAAATAAACCTGACCGGTTGATATTGACTTACAGTGCACAAGAGCGAGACAAAATTTATATAAATTACTTGCTTCTTCCCTTCATCTAGGGAAAGTATGAAAGTCCATGGTTATATGGCAGTTAGCGCAATTACTCAAGCATAATTACAGGCAGTCCATAGGCTTCAGTTGCCCTTAAAATGCGAGGTGGAATCCAAACGAAAGTACGAGAGGAATTCAATAAGTAATGCAACACATTTATTTTTAAAAGCAGGTTGGTTTTATTCAGAACACACCATATTATGCCCCCCCCCCCCCCTTTTGGATACAAAACGTTTTTCAACAATAATACGCTGGAGTCCTTTCCTTAGTTTTCTGGGGGTAGAACAATATAGGTCAGAGTTGATCATTGCATCATGAGGGATGACAAAAAATGATTCAAATGGTTCTAAGTACTATGAGACTTAATATCTGAGGTCATCAATCCCCTAGACTTAGAACTACTTAAACCTAACTAACCTAAGGACATCACACACATCCATGACCAATGCAGGATTCGAACCTGCGACCGTTGCGGCAGCGCGGTTCCGGACTAAAGCGCCTAAAACCGCTCGGCCACAGAGGCCGGCGAGGGACGACATCAAACACAATAGCCCCTTCAGAATTCCAGACGGTCGTCGCCATGACTTTACCTGCAGAGGGTGCGGCTTTGGACTTTTTCTTCGGAGGAGAAGTGGTGTGGTGGCGCCACTCAATGGATTGCCGTTTTCTGTGCACTTCAAAGTGATGAACCCATGTTTCATAGCCTGTGATGATGTTCGACGATGATTTTCACGCTCAGTCTCGTAGCGTGAAAGCAATTCCGCACAGATAGTCCTTCGTTTCTCTTTTCGGTCTTTGCTAGGCGGGCACACACCTTTCAGTACCCCAACTGTTGGACGAGTGTATCAGCGCTACCAACGTCCAGTTGAGCAGCGACGTGTTTGACTCCGATCCATCGATCACCTCCAATAAGAGTGTCCGCACGTTTTAACGTTGCAGGAGTTGTAGCTGTGTGTGGCCGGCCGGCTAGTCGGAGATCGGACAGGTTTGTGCGTCCTTCGTGCATTCACGACAGACGCCTCGCTCAAAGACTCGGCGTGCTTTTGTTCACTGGCCAGGTCTCCGTAGACGTTCTGCAAGCGCCTGCGAATATTCTGCGACGGTTTGATTTTCCGCCAAAAGAAACTCAACGACAGCACTCTGCTTGGAACGCACCTCCATTGCAGACGTCACTTTAAAGACTACGTGTAAGGTCGGCGCCCATTGGAAGTCCGTGGAACTATAGGGGCTGAGGCGGGAGTATTTCACGATGTCCCACAACAAATTATGTATTGTTTCGACCGAAAATAGCGAAGAAAAAAGTGTTAATGTTACTTACTGAACGTCCCTCGTAATTTCGGTACGCTTGCCTGATGATGTGTATTACCGATTTCTGCGCGACAAATCATCAGCGCTGTTGGAGAAACCATTGACTGTGGTTTACGCTCAACGGAGCACCACCCCATTTCCTACTGATCGTGCGACAGTACCCCACAGCAACGTTTCATGGGTGATGAATCGGTCTAGGAGGTCCGTTAGCATTGCCTCACCTTTCACCATACCTCAGTCCGTTGCGCTTCTGGCTATGGCGACATTTAAAGGCACTGGTGTATGTCCAAACCATGTACAAAGTGCAGACGTTACAGGAGCGTGTGACCGATACATGTGATATAATCCGAGCGGAGCCAGCTGTGATTCGCAGCGAAAAGAGTTCAAGGATGTGTGGCAAGCGCCTGCAGCGCTGCCTATAGTGTCTACTTCTACCTAACACATCGATGGGAAAGAGAAGACAGATTGCCCCATATCTCGACAGGTATTGGTTTCCTGACATGCTATTATAGGTATTTATGTTCTCGTTTTCACGGATACTACTTCCTGTAGGAATAACTTGTAATAGACCAATATATTGAAAAATCCGCCTCAGTTACGAATATTTTCTGGTCTTTAACCAGGTTTCGGCTGGATTAATCTAGCCTTCTTCAGAAGCATAAAATTACTATAACATGCCAGAGTAAGGCACGGTCAACACTAAAAATTAAAACCTATAGTACAGTGGTACCATGTCGAATTAAAACTACTTAACTGAAGTCCAGCCCCAGCATCACTTCACCACGTGGTCGGTTGCCAGCGGCAACTACTTTGGCACTGACCGTTGCACGCGGAATTGCACTGAGCACATAGCAACTCGTGCGAATGCGCATACGGAGAGTCAAGGCTGTATATCATTGGCTGGCTGTATATCACGTGTTGGAAGCTGATAACCATAATAGTAAGCAAACTAATCATTATTTAGATGAAGTCCCTATGTGTCTTAACTATACGCAAATTATATTAAATGGTAGGAAATTTACTTGGTTGGGTATATAAAGTTTAAGGATAACCTTTACGACTTTAAACACATATGGTCATTGTGTAAAGTATCCCCATCGAACATGATTAATAGCGAACACTTTACTTGTCTTACTTATTTAAAACTTTAATCATTATCTATAATTTAATTAGGATGTAACTAGGCGTACGGCGTCCCAGTCATCACACTTAAATACTATTGACCGACATAGGTCAAGCATATTAATTAAAATGTGGCGGAGAGTACAACGTCTCCGTCATCACGCTTACGTGCTATTGACCGACATAGGTCAAGTATACTAAAATATAGTCTACGATGTACGTTAGACGGGAAATATTTTCTATAGATGACATTGTAAGTAACGCGATACACGTGCAACGTATCGTTATCATTGAAAAGGGAAATATTTAGAGCAGCTATGTTCTACTTTACTTTGCTGCATAATTGTTAAATTCATCTATGCTATTTATCGACATAGGTCAGGCATATTAATTAATCTGTATTATTATTAAGTTGGTGCATAAACTCGTCGCATTTTTTCATAAGTTTAATGAACACTTCTCAGAGACATTAGCCATCAATAATACATTCCCCTTCTCTTTTTGCAACAGTCTGCCAACGCCTGGGTAACTTCTCCATTTCGCGACTGTAGAAATCACGTGGTTTTGAGGCGAAGAACCCGTCGAGCCATTTTCGGAGCTCATTCTCTTCCGGTAAAGAAGTTCTTAAAGGCTGTTCAATAGAGAGCGGAAAATGTGAAAATCTGAGGGTGCAAGATCAGGTGAATAGGGTGGGCGCAGAATGACTTCCGAACCAAACTCCTGTATAGTGTTTTTTTATCAGCCTAGCAGGATGCGGCGAGCGTTATCGTGGATTAGCACACTTCACGCAGTCATCCTGCTCGTTCTTCCTAGACTGCATCTGCAGTTGTTGACAGAAAATATCAGTGCTGATGGTTACACCTCGGGGAAACAATTTATACTAGTCCACACCGTCGCTGTTCTACCAGGTGCATAACATTATCTTTTGTGGATGCGCGCATGTCTTTGTACGGAGAACTGCTGCTTTATTTGCACTCATCCATTTCTTTCTCTTCCTTATCTTAGCGCAAACACACTATTTCTCATCACCATTAACGATACGGTATAGGAGTAGTAGGTGATGTTCATGAGCTAGTTCATGACGAGAAAGCAGAGATTCACTTATGGCCACTCGCTGCCTTTTTGTGATTTTGCCTTAGAGCATGCGATCTATATACGTGGGGCGTTTGAAACGTCCTTGCAAAGACCTAGAGATGGCACCATCGGCGCGTATCGAGGTCATGTGTAGTTAGTAGAATCTTTGGAAAGAACGCGCACCAAGTTTCAGCCATATTGGTCTATTTCTTTGTGTTTGACATTCGTGTGAATCAAGGAAGTCGAGTGATAAGAAATGGACGAAAAAGAATTTCGTGTGGTGATTAAACATTACTTTATGAAAGGCAAAACGCCTCAGGAGACTAAAGAGAAGCTTGATAAATATTATGGTGACTCTGCACCTTCGATTAGAACAGTTCATAAGTAGTTACAAAATTTTCGGCGTGGCCATATGGGCAAAAGTGATGCTGAACGTCCTGGACGCCCTGTGCAGGCTACGACTCCAGAAATCATCGATAAAATCCATGATATGGTGATGGATGACAGGGAAGTTAAGGTGCGTGAGATTGCTAGTGCTGTGGGCATCTCGAATGAACATGCATAAAAATTTGGACATGAGAATGCTATCCGCAAGATGGGTTCCGTGATTGCTCACACTTGAACAAAAACAGAATCGTGTGAAGTGTTGCAAGGCTGGTTTGCAGCTGTTCAAGAAGAATCCGCAGTGCTTTAAGCGTCGTTTCGTCACTGTGGATGAAACATGGATACATTACTATACTCCTAACACCAAACAACAATCTAAACAATGGGTTACCAAGGGAGAATCTGCACCAAAAAAGGCGAAGACCATTCCTTCGGCCGGAAAGGTTATGGCGACTGTCTTTTGGGATTCGCAGGGCATAATCGTCGACTATCTGGAAAAGAGTAAAACTATTGCAGGCGCATATTATTCATCGTTACTGGACCGTTTGAAAACAGAACTGCAAGAAAACCACCGGCGATTGGACCGCAAAAAGTCCTTTTCCATCACGACAATGCACCAGCGCACACCTCAGCAGTTGTGGTCGCAAAATTATTGGAAATAGGATTCCAACTCGTTTCACATCCCCCCTATTCTCCAGACTTGGCTCCCTTGGACTGCTATTTGTTCCCCATTTTGAAGAAATAGCTGGCGGGACAAAGATTTTATTCAAACGAGGAGGTGATTGCAGCAACTAATAGCTATTTTGCAGACTTGGACAATTCCTATTATTCGGAAGGGATTAACAAATTAGAACAGAGTTGGACGAACTGTATAAGTTTAAAAGGAGACTATGTCGAAAAATAAAAAAGGTTTACCCCAAACACGTAACTAGTTTTTATTTTAGCACGGACTTTTCAAACGCCTCTGGTACACCCGAATTTTGAACCTTCACCACTGCATGCAAACGTTCCACGATCGTGCAATGATCGCAGTTCATTACATTTGCCATTTCTCGAGTACACTGACAGTGATCAATTTGGATTAACGCGTTTAAATGATCTACATCAAACCCCGAAGGTCTTCCTGAACTTGAGGAATAACTAAGGTCAAAACGATCCTCCTTTAAACAAGAAAACCATTTTCTTGCCGTGGTCTGCTCAATGACATTGCCCGTACACCGGTGCAATTGTTTCTGGCTGCCTAAGCTGCTGTCACCCCTTTATTCAAACAGAAGAATACGTTGGAGATGTTCAGATTTCTCCATTTGGAATTCCATTTTCTAGCGTTCAGAGCCCCACTCACTATCTCCAAATGACAAAATGACAACAGTGAACTACAAATAATAAATGACAATCGGTAAATAAACCCATAGCAACCGGTATACCAACTTGCTAAACGAAAACGTTACAAACTTATTGACCAACCTATTATTACGTATCTTAAAATTAATTACGATAACTACTACTATTATTTCCTATCGAATTAATTCGTCAATGACGGTGGACGAAAAGGGATCGAGGCTTTAAACGACATACAAGAATTTCATTCCAACTGTAGATAAAATTACTTCAGTATACGGACATATTCTCAGCGCTATATCGTTAGCGAGATACTCTATCACCTGCAGAACGTAAATTTAATGCTGGTGAAAGAAAAGAATGAGAAATGCGTATCATTAGGTAAAATAAGTACGATAAATTAGACTATATGGGACAGCGCTGGCGAAGGCATACTTTTTAATTTTGCCGGGAGAAGCTATTCCCCTGTCTTACAGACACCCCTCTCTACAGATTATGAAACTTCATATTTATGGCGTTAATTTGGCGGCTAACATGGACAGAACGAAACTACTTTACTCAGCCGCTACAGTCGAACGTGTACATGCCTATCACTGCACGATTCGCGCTTCGTCGAATTATGTTGTTGTTTTATACTTCGAAAAGCGTAGGAAATTCTTCGCATTGAGAATCCAGTGGCGTGGTTGGTATATTATTCATGAAATTGAGCTTAGAATCTTGCTGCCTTATAATGGCTCTGAGCACTATGGGACTTAACATCTATGGTCATCAGTCACCTAGAACTTAGAACTACTTAAACCTAACTAACCTAAGGACATCACACAACACCCAGCCATCACGAGGCAGAGAAAATCCCTGACCCCGCCGGGAATCGAACCCGGGAACCCGAGCGTGGGAAGCGAGAACGCTACCGCACGACCACGAGATGCGGGCGCAGCCTTATAATGCCGTACATGTTAGATAAGAGCAAAGTACCCTCTCTCACGCTTATTATAGGCTCGCGTGCATCCGGAGATGGTTTGGTTCCGGAGGACATCACCGAACGACACTAAATTTTGATGTCTTAAGTATTTCTACGTTACTAGGTTGGATTCCTTCTTTTTTATGGGACTGATTTCATCCAAAAGAGGAATATTAACAAATCCTAAATAGGAATATTGGAAAGAGGTGTAGGGCAGTCTGTTAACTTAAAATTTTTCTCGGAGTCAACAAAGAACAGACTTGAGCTACATGGGTAGACAACGACCTTTAGTGATGTTGCACATGACAGAATAAAACGTTTTTCGCTTCAGGAAAATGTATTTCGATCCTTTAATGAGTGACCTAACGTTGCTTTTGGAATATGGTAAAGAGAAGCTGACTAAAAATGCACCAGTGGAAAAACTAGCTGTTAGATATGGTACGAGTGCTACATATAGTTGAAAAGTATTGCAGTACTATGCTACGTGTACCGGTATTGTAAATAAGAAACATCGTTACAATTACTGTTCTGTTAAATTCTCCATTGATGAGTAACACTGTACCTTAACTTCGTTAGTGCACACTGTACTCATACGAACCTTCAATCGAAGACGGCTGACTGAATGACCGGTGCGTATTTTCCTTTTGTTTCCATTTGTTTGCTGTCAGCTCCAGCAAGGGGATGAATTACGTCACTCCTAGTGCCGGCCCTATCTGCTAGTTGTCCAGTCATTTGGTAATTTTACCTGTAAAGTTTTCTGGAAGTTTTAAAAATTGGTATTTTTATATGTTTCGATGTACTTTTCCCCCTCGTATTTTTGCCACTCGCGCCGCTCATGGGAAAGCTGGTACCCGAAAACAGGCTTTTCCGGCTCATTTTATGACGAAAATAATTACGCAATAAATTAAACTAAAGAAAATTTCCTACGATTTATCTGGTAACCTTTTTTTGTAAAATAATAGTTATAGCGCCACAAAGTCTACTCTCGCACAGGTTTTGGGCAAGAAACTCATTTCTTTTCATATCTCCACTAGACCTAATACGAAATTACAACACTCTTACGAAATTTAGCGAATTTCCTTCTCTTCCCTATCCTTAACGGTCCGGGTTTTGCGAGTTTATCGCCATCAGTACCGATCAAACGGCACAGATAGAAATTTCTTCCACAGATAGATACGTCTTCCACTTTACCCGCGATACGATTATCATCTTTATTGTAATCCTCTTCTTCCTCGATTTCGTCACGCGTTTGCCCGAGAGCAGTCTCAGTTTCTTCCTCGTGCTGGATCTTGCGAGTTGTAGCAGGTACCATTGCAATTCGTGCAAATAACGGAGCCATACTGCATCCGCAGGTTCTTCGACATAACTTTTTGCATTAGCAAGAAATAAGTTTTAATAAGGTTTCCAGAGATGATGGGTATAATGTGGTGCCAGGAATTAGCCTATTCTTACTTTTTTGCACTGATCCTGATCTTTGCTCTGTGTACCCTTGGTATTAATTAGTATGTTTGCTTCTAAAAGTCTTATACTGATATTTATGACATGCTATCCATATTATTTACGTAATGACAAATGTAACGTGGTGGCTTAAACCATTTAACCCTTATCCGTGAAGATGGTCCATGACTGAAACTTGTCGATATGTAGGCTGATGTTCTAACATGCATTTTATACGCTACTTGACGGCTGTTGATTGCCATCTTCCAAAAATGTTTAATTAGAATTCATATGTGAGGAACGAAGTCAAAAATGTAAAAATATGGAATCAGTTTGACTTCCCTTGTCGATAGGATTCATTACTTCGTGAGAATAAAGACCTACCAGTGTTTCACAAGAACGATATTGTCTGAGTCCGTGCTGAATATTTGTCAATAAATCGTTTTTTTCAAGGTAATTCACAATATTCGAGCACAGTACATGTTCCAGAACCCTAATGCAACTCGGCGTTAATGATACGGGCCTGTAATTTAGTGGATTACTCCTGCTTCCTTTCTCTGGTATTGGTGTGACCTGTGCAACTTTCCAGTCTTTATGTACGGATCTTCGAAGAGGGAGAGGATACACGTGATTGCTAAGGCGGGAAACTCCCCATCGCACACACCTCAGATTTTTGGTAAGATAGCCCAGTGGAAACTACGCTAAAAACTGAACACAGATCAAGCATGAAAACAGAAAAAAGGTGTACTGAACTGTGCAGCCATGTCTCGATCCCCGAGTCAACAGCTGGGGACGTTTGCAAGACAACAACCATCTGCACGAACAGTTCGACGACGTTTGCAGCAGCATGGACTATCGGCTCGGAGACCATGGGTGCGGTTACCCTTGACGCTGCATCACAGACAGGAGCGCCTGCGATGGTGTACTCAACGACGAACCTGGGTGCACGAATGGCAAAACGTCATTTTTTCGGATGAATGCAGGTTCTGTCTACAGCATCATGATGGTCGCATCCGTGTTTGGCGACATCGCGGTGAACGCACATTGGAAGCGTGTATTCGTCATCGTCATACTGGCGTATCACCTGGCGTGATGGTATGGGGTGCCATTGGTTACACGTCTCGGTCACCTCTTGTTCGCATTGACGGCACTTTGAACAGTGGACGTTACATTTCAGATGAGTTACGACGCGTGGCTCTACCCTTCATTCGATCCCTGAGAAACCCTACATTTCAGCAGGATAATGCACGACCGCATGTTGCAGGTCCTGTACGGGCCTTTCCGGATACAGAAAATGTTCGGCTGCTGCCATGGGCAGCACATTCTCCAGATCTCTCACCAGCTGAAAACGTCTGATAAATGGTGGCCGAGCAACTGGCCAGTCACAATACGCCAGTCACTACTCTTGATGAACTGTGGTATCGTGTTGAAGCTGCACGGGCAGCTGTACCTGTACACGCCATCCAAGCTCTGTTTGACTCAATGCCCAGGCGTATCAACGCCGTTATTACGACCAGAAGTGGTTGTTCTGGATAGTGATTTCTCTCGATCTATGCACCAAAACTCCGTGAAAATGTAATCACATGTCAGTTGTAGTGTAATATATTTGTCCAATGAATACCCGTTTATCATCTACATTTCTTCTTGGTGTAGCTATTTTGATGGCCAGTAGTGTAGTTATATCCGCTTGTCCATCATTTCAATTTGCCAAAAATCCCGCTGATTTTCTATACTCTGCTGATATCCAGCGCGGCTGGTTACACCGGGGACTGGATAATCGTGGGCGCCGTGTTCGCTTGCGCTGTAAGGCCCGGCAGGACGAAGTGGACCGCGGCAGCGGCAGGCGGAGAGGGAGAGAGCGCGCTCAGCACATCCGTGCGCCTCATTAATTCATTAGGCCGTCAGCAGTTCGCCAAGTTCGTCACCGACGTGGGGCGGGAACAGGCGGGGGCGCGCCCGCCGTCTCGGAATACCTGCTTCCGCCGCTCTACCCCCTGTAGTCGGCGCTGCATCCGTCATCCGACGTCTTACCCTGTCCGTATCACTGCCAGTCGCCCAACACACACACACACGTTAACTGTAGTCTGTTCAAAGCTACACTGCGCTGACAAAAATGATGGCTTACCTCCCAATAACGTATCGGACCTCCTTTTGCCCGCCACAGAGCGCCAACTCCACGTGGCATGGACTCAACAACTCGTTGCAAATCCCCTGCAGAAATATTGAACCATGCTACTTCTACAGGGAGACGTATTCCACCGTGTACAAACTCTAGGAATTGGTCGATAAGGAGATATGGAACAAAAAAGGTATAATGAATTTACTGGGTGATCAAAAAGTCAGTATAAATTTGAAAACTGAATAAATCACGGAATACTGTAGATAGAGAGGTACAAATTGACACACATGCTTGGAATGACATGGGGTTTTATTAGAACCAAAACAATACAAAAGTCAAAAAATGTCCGACAGATGGCGCTTCAGCTCATCAGAATAGCAATAATTAGCATAACAAAGTAAGACAAACCAAAGATGATAGTCTTTACAGGAAATGCTCAATATGTCCACCATCATTCCTCAACAATAGCTGTAGTCGAGGAATAATGTTGTGAACAGCACTGTAAAGCATGTCCGGAGTTATGGTGAGGCATTGGCGTCGGATGTTGTCTTTCAGCATCCCTAGAGATGGTCGATCACGATACACTTGCGACTTCAGGTAACCCCAAAGCCAATAATCGCACGGACTGAGGTCTGAGGTCTGGGGACCTGGGAGGTCAAGCATGGCGAAAGTGGCGGCTGAGCACACGATCATCACCAAGAGATCTTTCAGGCGTCAAGCAATATGGTGGGGTGGTTCTAATAAAACCCCATGTCATTCCAAGCATGTGTGTCAATTTTTACCTCTCTGTCTACATTATTCCGTGGTTTATTAAGTTTTCAAATTTATACTGACTTTTTGATCACCTGGTATGTCTGGAAATGCATGGTTTCCATGCTATAGATCATTTACTCACTCTCGCTTTGTTACGGAGACTGCGGTGTAGTACCTACTCTACCATGCAGGCACAGTTACATGGTTTCCTCCCAGAGTGTGCTACTGTTTCTAATACGTCACGCCCTGGCGCCGTATCCTGCCATAGTAATTGGTATTGTGTCCGATTCACTTCTCTTGCCGACTCTCCGTCTAGCGGAGGTGATACAGCCTTCTACACAATGGTTTGATATTCGAATCGAGAGCTTGCCGGCATGGCAATGGATATAAGTCTTCCTAAGTAAGAGTGATTTCAGGTGTGTCGCAGGGGAATGTCGTAGGACCGTTGCTATTCACAATATACATAAATGACCTTGTGGATAACATCGGAAGTTCATTGAGGCTTTTTGCGGATGATGCTGTAGTATATCGAGAGGTTGTAACAATGGAAAATTGTACTGAAATGCAAGAGGATATGCAACGAATTGACGCATGGTGCAGGGAATGGCAATTGAATCTCAATATAGACAAGTGTAATGTGCTGCGAATACATAGAAAGAAAGATCCTTTATCATTTACCTACTATATAGCAGGTCAGCTACTGGAAGCAGTTAATTCCATAAATTATCTGGGAGTACGCATTAGGAGTGATTTAAAATGGAATGACCATATAAAATTAATCGTCGGTAAAGCAGATGCCAGACTGAGATTCATTGGAAGAATCCTAAGGAAATGAAGTCCGAAAACAAAGGAAGTAGGTTACAGTATACTTGTTCGCCCACAGCTTGGATACTGCTCACCAGTGTGGGATCCGTACCAGATAGAGTTGATAGAACAGATAGAGAAGATCCAACGGAGAGCAGCGCGCTTCGTTACAGGATCATTTAATAATGGCGAAAGCGTCACGGAGATGATAGATAAACTCCAGTGGAAGACTCTGCAAGAGAGACACTCAGTAGCTCGGCACGGGCTTTTGTTGAAGTTTCGAGAACATACCTTCACCGAGGAGACAAGCAGTTTATTGCTCCCTCTCGCGAAGAGACCATCAGGATAAAATCAGAGAGATTAGAGCCCACACAGAGGCATACCGACAATCTTCCTTTCCACGAACAGTACGAGACTGGAATAGAAGGGAGAACCGATAGAGGTACTCAAGGTACCCTCCGCCACACACCGCCAGGTGGCTTGCGGAGTATGGAAGTAGATGAAGATGGTGTTTAGTTACGCAAAGGCAAATGGCAACGGGCAGCGAGGTTGTATCAGGAGTCCTATCCCCGCCGACAACAACCACAGCATTCAATGTTTGCAACAGTTTTTCGCCATTTGTCTGAGACAGGTTCGTTTCGGGAAGCAGGAAATCCTGAGGGACGTACCGTTAATGTTCGGACCCCAGACTTGGAGGAAAATGTGAATAACACTGTGGAAGGCGACCGCCGTGTCAGTACCAAGCAGTTGGTCCACCAGTAAAGAGTAAGCCAGGCGACCGTGTGGAACATTCTCCATGACAATTGTTACTACCCTTATCACTTACAGCGTGTGCAGGACTTACTAGCGCTAGAATTTCCACATCCATAGCAGTTTTGTCACTGGTTTGTTCACCAGGCAAACACGATTCCGGGATTTCTGTCATCCATTCTACTCACAGATGAGGCCACCTTTATGCGGGGTAGTATCTTCAACTTTCACTGTCATCTGTGGGATAACATGCAGAACCCTCATGGTATGGTGACAGCGAATTATCAGCATCGGTGCAGCCGGAATGTTTGGGCCGGGTAATTGGCGACCGTATTGTAGGACCAGTCTTCCTTCCACGTCGCCGTTTCTTTCGGGTGACTTTACCTTCTGCTGGAAGAAGTGGTTTCCATGATTCGAAAGGTTTGTGGCTGCTACATGATGGTGCTCAAGCCCACTTCACCGTTAACGTCCGGACGCATTTCTATCGTGTCTTCCCTGTTCGATGGATCGGACGAGGGGATTTAGTTGCAGGGCCTGCTCGTTCACAGGACCTCAACCCATGCGATTTCTAGTTATGGGGCCATCTCAAAGATATCGGGGATGCAGAGCCAATTCCAGATGTGGAGACACTGGAGCAGCGTGTTAAAGCTGCCTTTCACACTCCTCGGATGCAGCCTGCCCGATGTGAACGTGTAAGACAGAACATGGTATGACGCGTACACACATGCGTTGAGGCACTTGGAAACCATTTTCAACAAATACTGTAATTGTGGCTGCATGCCACAGCGCGTATTAGACCATTTATTATTGAATAAATGGTCTCTAGCATGGGAACCATTTATTTCCGGACATAAGTTTATTAGGGCTTTTTGTTCCGTATCCTCTCATCGATCAAACCCTGAAGTTTGTACTCCGCGGAAAAAATCACCCTGTATAGCCGTCCTTATTTGCGAAATACTGTCGGTGTAGGATGTTGTACACGAGCTCACCTCTCGATTATGCTCCATAAATTATGTCCTGGGGAAGGGGGGGGCGAACAAGGCCAGGTTATAGTTGGAAGGAAGGGTATATGTCACAGTGAAGTTCAATGTCTTGGAGGGGGAGGCGCTGGAAATTGCCCTGATGAAGGAGATGGAGGGTGTGGAGGTGGAGAGAGGGAGGGATACAGCGATAGAGGCGCGGCAACGGGCGTGGGTGGGGTGGAGAGGAAGGAGGAAACCAGGGGGTGGGGTGATCAAGCCTGCGGACAGTGTAAAGGATGCGGAGATGTTGGAGGAAAACGAGGGGATGAGTTCATACAGAAGCCATGTGGGGGAAGGAAGGCGGATACAGAAGGCAAGGCGGAGTGTATGGCGTTCGAGGATTTGGAGGGCCTTGTAAAAGTGGGTGGGTGCGGACATCCAGGTAATTCTGGCATAACAGAGGATAGGATGGATGAGGGATTTGTAAGCGTGGAGGAAGGTGGAAGGATGCAATCCCCATGTCCGGCCAGACAGGAGTTTCAGAAACACTTCCGTCAATGCACTGCCATTTTGTACCCTGTATATGCGATACTACCGCCATCTGTGTACGTGCATATCGTACTAAGTAGTAGTCTGATGGTTTTGTTTCGAAAAATGGATGGCTAGCTTTCTAATTAGGCTACTATTAATTTTTCTGATCCACTTACTTGAACCGCCAAAGAAACGTATCTGTATTCAAATATAGAGATATGGAAAGAGAATACGGCCCTGCGGTCGACAAGTGTCTGGCGCAGTTGTTAGATCGGGTACTGCTGCTACAATGGCCGGTTATGAAGATTTAAGGGAATTTGAACGTGGTGTTAAAGTCGGCGCACGAGCGACGGAACACAGTATCTCCGAGGTAGTGATGAAGTTGGGATTTTCCCGCACGACCATTTCACGAGGGTACCGTGAATATCACGAATTCGGTAAAACATCGAATCTCCGACAACGCTGGGGCCGGAAAAAGATCCTGCAAGAACGGGACCAACGACGACTGACGAGAATCGTTCAGCGTGACAGAAGTGCAACCCTTCCGCAAATTGCTGCAGATTTCAATGCTGGGCCATTAACAAGTGTCAGCATACGAACCATTCAGCAAAACGTCATCGATATGGGCTTTCGGAGCAAAAGATCCATTTGTGTAACCTCGATGACTGCACGGCACAAGGCTTTACGCTTCGCCTGGGCCCATCAACATCGAGATTGGACTATTGATGACTGGAAACATGCTGCCTGGTCGGACGAGTCTCGTTTCAAATTTTATCCAGCGGAATGACGTGTACAGGCATGGAGACAACCTCATGAATCCATGGACCCTGCATGTCAGCAGGGGACTGTTCAAGCTGGTGGAGTCTCTGTAATGATGTGGGGCGTGTGCAATTGGAGCGACGTGGGACCCCTGACACATCTAGATACGAATCTGACAGGTGACATGCACGGAAGCATGCTGTGTGATCACCTGCACCCATTCATGTCCATTGTGCATTCCATCGGATTTGGGCAATTCCAGCAGGACAATTTCGGCACCCCACACGTCCAGAATTGCTACAGAGTGCCTGAGTTTAAACACTTCCGCTGGCCACCAAACTCCCCAAACATGAACAATGTGGACCATACCTGGGATGCCTTGTAACGTATTGTTCAGAAGAGATCTCTACCCCCTCGTTCTCTTACGAATTTATGGAAAGCCCTGCAGGATTCATGGTGTCAGTTCCCTCCAGCACTACTTCAGATATTAGTCGTGTTTCGGCACTTCTGTGTGCTCGCGGGGGTACTACACGATATTAGGCAAGTGTACCAGTTTCTACATCTACATCTACATCCATACTCCGCAAGCCACCTGACGGTGTGTGGCGGAGGGTACCTTGAGTACCTCTATTGGTTCTCCCTTCTATTCAAGACTCGTATTGTTCGTGGAAAGAAGGATTGTCGGTGTGCCTCTCTGTAGGGTCTAATCTTTCTGATTTTATCCTCATCGCGAGATATACGTAGGAGGGAGCAATATACTGCTTGACTCCTCTGTGAAGGTATGTTCTCGAAACTTCAACAAAAGCCCGCACTGAGGTACTGAGCGTCTCTCCTGCAGAGTCTTCTACTGTAGTTTATCTATCATCTCCGTAACGCTTTCGTGATTACTAAATGATCCTGTAACGAAGCGCGCTGCTCTCCGTTGCATCTTCTCTATCTCTTCTATCAACCCTATCTGGTACGGATCCCACACTGCTGCGCAGTATGCAAGCAGTGGGCGAACAAACGTACTGTAGCCTACTTCCTTTGTTTTCGGACTTCATTTCCTTAGGATTCTTCCAATGGATCTCAGTCTGGCATCTGCTTTACCGACGATCAACTTTATATGATCATTCCATTTTAAATTACTCCTAATGCGTACTGCCAGATAATTTATGGAATAAAACTGCTGCCAGTTGCTGACCTGCTATATTGTAGCTAAATGATAAGGGATCTTTCTTTCTATGTATTCGCAGTTTCTTTGGCGCTTCACTGTATAAAATTATACGTGCTTATCGCAGCAATGAAACGTATCTTAAATAGAGCAACCAATAATGAGAGAAAGAACAAAAGCGATACAAAAAACATTAGAGCAGTATTGCAGCAATTATAACGTAAACAGTAATATTTATTTTGTGGGATATAGAGTGAATTCCAGAGAAAACTTATTCGGAGACCACATGAATCTACACTCATGCTCATAAATTAAGGATAATGTTGATACATGGTGAAACAACGCTCTGGTGGGCGGTTTGCGGGTTTAAATCACCTCAGGGTATGATCATGCGGTGCATTTGACCGGCGGTCGTCACACAGTGGCGTTGGCAGCAGTCCACATACGCAGAGATGTGTTGGTGCATGCCAGAGTACGGTGCAGCAAGTAAGTGTGCTGAGGAAGGAAACACCTCATCGTTTGCTGGAATGTGCCGGCCTATGGATGAAGCTCTCTCTATCCGGGCAGACCCCCTTTCACCCCACCCCCTCCTCCACACTCTCGCCGTGCCAGGCGCTATGTCAGTTACCTTAGCCCGCTCGAAGAACAGCCTGAGATTCAGTTTTCTTTCAAAATGTTGCCATATCGATACCTCACAAATTGCAGCCGAAAATGCTTTCATCACTAGTCATACTGAATCGGTGTTCGTAAAATAATTTGAGCAGTTCGGAGCTCGGTAGATCCAGCCAGCAGATCAGTCGCGTCGCTGGCACGGACAGCGGTAGATCAGAGGTTCCGAAAAACGGGCGCTGGGTGTGGACTGGACTGCGCGGGATGTATCCGCTCAGCGGGCAACAGGTTGTCCGAGTTGTTTGCGCCGCCGGCCAAATATTTGCCGAGCTCTCCGGGGCCCGCGCAGCGCCGCTGCCAGAGGCTGTCGGCGACGTCCGAGCGGTCGGACCACGCCCACTGCCCGCCTGGGCAGTGGCCACCCAGCACAGTGGTGCAGCTCCCGCTGCCGCCACAGATCACTCGCTTCCACCCTGGTCATCGGGTGTCTACATATTCCACTGTTTTTTTAATCGTAACACCACAGGAAATACTTCATACTTTACTATCGTCAATTTTTGAAATCTAATATTTATTTATCTGATGAAATTACGTTTTCCTGGAAACATATTGAGTCTCAACTTCATCTTCGATAAGAATAGTAGCTGAAGAAATAAATTAAAATTGGTGCTTACGCCGGGACCTGAACCAGGGTCTCCTTCCTAATAGGCAGATCTGCTGTCCACTACACCAGCCTGGCACTGTAACTAACGCGGCTATAAGGATTACAGTCATAGTCCAGTGCCCCCCCCCCCCCTAACACAACTATCCCCATCCCCGTCTTAAATCGACAGTACTGGCGTAGCTTAATATGTCTCCTGGAAAACGTAATTCCATCACATCAATAGATCACCTATGCCTGAGGTACAGGCAGTATTTCCCCATTAGCTACAAAGCTGGGGTGCTTTTCCAGTATCAGAGAGCAATGCTGATGATTTAAAAAGGGGAAAAATGAAGATGAGCTGAGGTGTGAATTGAAATCTGTGTTAGTGAGGGCACTGTAGTAGGGTAAACCATGTTGCTTTCTTATCCACAACGCCAGTTGGTGTAGAGGATAGCACATCTGCCTAGTAAGGGGGGATCTGGGTTCAATCACTGCAGTCGTACAAATTTTAATTCATTTCTTCAGCTTCTCTCCTTATCGATAATATTTACTTATTCTGGTAATCGGTTTCAGCCAAACACGACCGTCTCCAGATCACTTACTCCATGGTGACATGTGGAGCCAGTAGACAGAGAAGCGTATCACAACCTTGTCAGTGAAAATTAGTTTCAAACACGATACGGAATGCTCCTGTCAGTAAATACAGGTCCGCCTCAGCCAGTTCACGAGCAGGCATATCGAAGGGAGCTGCAGGCAGTGTGCATTTGGAGTCAAATACATCGCAAAATCCATTGCTCACATTGGCACGGCATCAACGAACCAAACAAGTCAGCTAGTGGACCGTCCTTGACTGGGGACGTATAGTGTGCTGACATGATTCACTACTTTCCCTTCTTCCAAAAGATGCAAGACAACGAGCGTACCCACTGTTCAATAGGTTGCAGTGTGGGGAGGGTGTATTTCATGCAGAGAGGTTCTGTGGTATTTTGGGAATGACTGTACTTAAATGATTGTACTTACAGGGTGACAGTTATTGAACTATATGAAATAAAAGCGTCATAACTTCTAAACGGTTTGCGTCAGGATGTCCAAACTGTACGGCTGGCCGCGGGGCAAGATGGGAATTAGTACGCGCATGCATGGTTTGGTTTAGCGACGAAGCCCACTTTCGTTTGGATGGCTTCGTAAATAAACAAAACTGGGGCATTTGGATGACTGAGACTCCGCATTTCGCTATCGAGAAGTCTCTTTGCTCTCAATGGGTGACTGTGTGGCGTGCATTGTCCTGTAACGGAATAATCGGTGCGATATTTCTTGATGGCACAGTGGCTACCGAACGGTACGTGACGGTTTCGGAAGATGATTTCATCCCCATTATCCAAAGTGACTCTGATTTCCACAAGGTGTGGTTCATGCAAGACGAAGCTCGACCCCATCGAAGCAGGAGAGTGTTTGATGCCCTGGAGGAGCGCTCTGGGGACCGCATTCTGGCTCTGGGATACCCAGAGGCCACGGTCATGGGACTCGATTGGCCGCCATTTTATCCCGATCTGGACACGTGCGACTCCTTTTTGTGGGGCTATGTTACAGACAGGGTGTGTAGCAATAACCCTCAAAACCATTTCTGAGCTAAAAACAGCCATTCAGAAGGTCATCGCCAGCATCAACGTTCCGACACTTCAGTGGGTCATGCAGAATTTCGCTATTCGCCTGCGCCACATTATCGCCAATGACGGCAGGCATATCGAACATGTCACAACCTAACTCCGAACATCTGTAGCGACGTTTGAACGTCGGGTAAAGTGTGTGCACGCCGTAGTTTGTAACTAATTAACTTTTTTTTCATTTAGTTCATTAATTGTCACCCTGCTCTCATTCAGCTTACTGCGAACACGATCAAGAGGTTTCAGTATTCGCTGCGACAAATTTTTGTTCTTTCTACTACATATTAATGATTATTCTGTGGATACTTCCGTCTTTCAAGACGATATCAGCCGTGTTCACAGAACTCAAGGCATTTTCATGGTTCGACGAATACTCAGACGCCTTTTTTCACGTCGATGGCCCGCAGAATTACCCGAACTTAATCCCAACGAAACTGCCTGGGTCTGTTAGAAAAAGCGGATGGAACGTAGCAAAAGCAATGGCTTCAGCTGAAGATGGAGTAGCTGAAAAGACTCCCTTCTTCACAAAAATGCTGGCTTTAATAAGCCTAGTAGAAACGTTAGTGCTGCTTGGTATCAGGGTGATATCCCCTGGAGATGACTTAACTTTTGTCCGGTCTGCTTGCTCCAATCTCTGCCTTCCTCTGCACTTTTTGCCCTCTACGGCTGGCTCTAGTGCCGTGGAAGTTATTCCCTAATGTAACACGTATGCTAACATCCTGCACCCTCTTCCAGTCACTGTTTCCGGATTCTATAGAGAACCAACGTCGTCATTTCTTACCTCACCAGTCCACTAAATTTTTAGCACCTTTCTGTAACATCACATCTCACACGCATAGATTCAATTCCTTTTCGGTTTTCCCTCAGTCTGTGATTCACTTCTGCTGTGCTCCACACATACACTTATAGAAATGCATACCACAAATTAAGGCCGTGGCTTGATACTAGAAGACATCGTCAGGAATGTTCTCTTCTCTTGTACTAGTTTGCTTCTTATATCCTCCTTATTTCGCCCGTCATACGTTATTTTGCTTCCAAGGTATCAGACTTCCCTTAGCTCGCTCGCTACGTGGTCTCTTATTTAGGTGTTTATCGCTAATTTCACTCTTTCTACTCATCATTACTATTTCTTCTTTTGCCATCAGCCCACAATATGTACTCATTAGATTGTTCATTCCATTCAGCAGATCCTGTAATTATTGCTAACTTATACTGAATATAGCAATGACACTAGCGACTCTTCATCATTCACATCGTTTCACCCTGAATTCCAATCCCATTCCTGTCTCTTCTGTTTATTTCCATCATTGCTTCTTCGACGTAGAGAACGCCGTACACAACGGCGCCCAGCTTGCTATCGTGTTCCTTGGCGTCATGAAGGCATTCCACACAGTTCTGCTCAGACGTTTAGTGAACAAATACGCGCTTACTCTGTCTGACCAGATTTATAATTAGATTCAAAAGAAGACGACGTAGCCAGCTGATACAGTCGAGATAGGCTGCGCCTTTTGTTTAGTGTCCTCTAGTGGCGTGCCAAAGCATTGCACAGGTCGCTAAGGTCTACGGGGTGCGTCTTTGAGTATTAATCGAAATTGCAACCTAATTAGAGGATCCACCATTTAGACGCTTCCCGCACGGCTAAAAATTTATCCGCACGATCCTTATCTTAGACCGTAGTCTCTGTAACAATGTATGATTGAATAAATTGTCTCTAGCATGGAAACTATACATTTCCGGACATAAGTTCATTAGACCTTTTTTGCTCCGTATCCTCTAATCGATCAATCCCTAGAGTTTGTACACGGTGGAAAAAATCACCCTGCATACAACAATCAATGAAGTTATTTTATCAGTTCTCTTAGCTTTTCTCGCGTTCGAGATTACAAAATCAACGAAAGAAAAATATTTCTTTGTACAAGTCATTTTATTGTTTCTCAAAATGACGGCCTGTAAAATTTATACATTTTGCATGCGTTCGAAACAATTCTGGCAACTTTGTTTTCACTCTGACACTTTTACCTCTAAAACAGGCTTTTGGAATCATTCAGTCCTTCAGGTTGCGAAAATCACTTTTCACTTACTTTTTGTTTGACATAAAGTAGCAAAAAGAAGTCAGGAGGTGCATACGAGACGTAGGATATAAATTCGATTTTTCCCGTCTAACAATCGATTATTTCACCTGCTGTGTGACAGCTGCCATTTTCATGACAAAAAAGGATGGGACGTTATGAGTTATTTTTCCTGGTGTCATTGATGATTTGTGGCCGACAAATTGCTGTAGACCATACAGCGTACGGTAGGGTTCACGGTGTGTGTGCGCAATAGCAAGTTGCGACGCTGACGTCACAGCTTACCCTGCCACCTCTCAGCGGCCTCTACTGCCATACCCTATTTTCGTATCATTGTGTTTTTCAGTGAATACAGAATGGTTTACAAGTATGCGAGTTCTTTCGGTAATTGATGATTAAATGCAGACTTACGTTAGAGCTGTCAGTGTAATGACGGGTCCTAAGAGCAAGTTTGAAACGTTGTCAGTGAAAAACAACGGTTTTCTGTGCGGTTGCAAGTTGTACTAAGCACTGCAAAGTTAGGAATCAAGGACTGTACATTCCCTAAGAACAACGAGACGAATCAAAAAAAAAAAATGGGTAAAGTAATAGGATTGGAGTTATGCCACGAGGAGCAGTGAAATGGAAACCGAAATCCATCACGTCGGGACTATGGAATGGTTCCATTCTAAAGTACTCGCCGCACGCGTTGAGAGATTCATCCCACTGGGAGACGAGACGATCAGTTCCAGTTTCACAAATTGCCTGTTGACTTCCGTCTCGGGTTCTTCGGCCGATGTTTGTCTGAAAATTTTTCTGACGTTTCACCAGCACCAAGTCAGAAAAATTATCAAAGAAACGTCGGCCGAAGAACCCGAGACAGGAGCCACCAGGCAATATGTGGCCACAAAAGCTTTAAAAATTTTGTAATTCCTTAATTCTTGTTACGTAGAGCGCGGTCGGACGCTGACGGAACCACAACCGCAGCCACTCTTGCACTTCCTTGTCCGACTGAAACCGACGTTCACGAATGTCTTTCTTCAGGTTGCGAAAGAGGGGAAATGCCTCAGTGGAAGATCTAGGCTGTCGGGAGAATGTTGTAGTGTTTCCCAACCAATTCGCTGAGCTTAGCCTTCGTTCAACTGTGTTTGTGTGTGTGTGTGTGTGTGTGTGTGTGTGTGTGTGTGTGTATGTGTGTGCGTGCGTGCGTGTGTATGTGTGAGGGGCTATCGTGCAACAATATGATTCCGTCCGGAAGCATTCCGGCGACCCGAAGGTAAATGGCAAAGCCAACAGTGGAAACATATCACATCTCCCAAGCCAACCACTGATATGAACAGTCAAGTTGCGTCAGTGTGCATATACAGGTGGTTTTAATGTTTTAACTTACATTTACTGCACTAAAGATGGTCACGCATAGACTGAAATCTAGATATACAGTGAATATTATTTGCTACTAACTACTGTTGCCTTTACTACTTGAAATGAATACAATCCCTGGTCACAACTGTTTCCCTATGGAATCAAACCTGGGAAGAGGAAAATCTTAAAGAGTTGAAGAAAAATGTTGAGTTCTTAGAGATGTTTGCACGTTATATTGCTTATAAAGGTAAATATCGACAGTATTTCAATCTAACTGAACAGGAAGGAGCTGGCTCCATTTTCTGGAGGAGCTTTATTGAGGCCCAGTGAACAGTATACGGAATTCCTTGGAAAAATGGAAAGATAATTTGGACGACCCCACAGAAATTTCTTTGATCCAACTAAAATGTTGTTGTAAAATTACAGAGCATTATAAATGCGAAATATCCAGGAATGGAGGACTTTTCTGTAATGTGCTTTGTAAGTGTTGGCACTTTCAACAGAATAAAAGTTACCAACACCAGCAAAAATGCCAAAGTAATTAGAGAACTGAGAGCGAACAAAGATAAAAAAATCAAATGCGAGCAGGACTCGCGCACCCAGGCTGCAGACCAAACTTAATTATGTATACAGACAGTTCATCCATCCCGTGAATCAGGAATCTCGATGATTTTTTGACTGTTATCGATATTGATACTGGCAAGATATCCAAACACTTGGCATAAATGGCCGTATGTTTTGACTGCATTGACGATGAGGCTTACATTTTTTACACAGCCAAGGGACGTAGACTTCAGTATGTGACATAAATTTCTTCATACGTCTATCCTTTCCAAAGGGACAAGGGTCTTCAGAGACGAATAGACACATAGTCTGATAATATGATATTTTTGTTGTGTAATATAATTACAGATTCACAGTTTTCGGATTTTTTCCTTCACTTACGCAATGAAACCTTACTTCTTGCCAAATTTCTTGACTCTAGGTCAACGGGAAGCATCCTCTTTGTTTTGATGAGTGAGTGTGCGAGTAGCATATTATGTGACACAAATGGGCGTTTCTATCGACCGCATTGACTTATAACGTTACACGCTTTACACCGGATCGAACCGCACACCTTAATATGTGACATTTATTTAAACTTGATATGTTTACCTGTTCTTGAGAAAAAAGGATGCTAACATACGGACGGGAAACAGATTGATAACGAATGTAAAAAATGTTTTTTTTTCCCTTCTGATATAATCACCACTTAACAATTTTCGGATTTGTTTCTTTTGTTTCAATGTGAAACCTTGCTTCTTATCAAATTTCATGATTCTGTTTCATCATGAAGTACCATATATCTTTTGATGAGTGAATTTGTGAGTATCAGATTATGTGACATAAATGGCCGTATTTCTTGATTGCGTTGACTTGCAGGCTTAAGTTTCTTACGTCACCAAGAGACAATAGAGTTTAGTATGTGACATAAATTTCAACTTGATGAGTCTACCCGTTACTGACAAAAAGGGTTCTCAACAGTTGGATAGACAGATGGACAACGAAGTGATCCTATGACTATAAGGGTTCCGTTTTTAACGAGTGAGGAACGGAAACCAAAAAATGAAGGAAAAGAAAAAAAAAATACGACATAATTTTTGAAAAATGAAGAAAACCCATTAGTACAGTTAAAGATTATGGTATGTAAGCAGAAACTTGATTATGTATATAAATATAACTGATATACAAAACTTTTAAAAAATTAATATTTGCGGTTCTGAAGGGTTTAGAAGAACACCACAGGTCTATATAGTCTCTCCTCGTCGAGGTAGTTGTTATCTTACCATAATGTCCATTTTCCATTTACTTATTCCTTAATAATCACCTGTTATCATATGTGGCCTTGTGCACGCAAGAAACACATACTCTGGTAAGGCAAAACACTGTGGCCACCTCCTTAATAGCGTGTTAGTCCACCTTTGGAATGCAATATAGCAGTGGTTCTTGGTACGTTTCCACAAACATGTAGCACCAGATGTCTACAAGCAGGTAACACTGGGTGGTACAGAGGTCCAATGTGGGCTGTATGTATCGTATAGCAAACTTAGTACATACCCTAATTTCCGGGAGGGAAGGACCGACTGGTCTCCGGCACGAATCCGCCCGGCAGATTTGTATCGAGGTGCGGTGAAACGGCCAGTCTGTGGATGGTTTTTAGGCGGTTTTCCATCTGCCTCGGCAAATGCGGGCTGGTTCCCCTTATTCCGCCTCAGTTACACTATCTCAGCGATTGCTGCGCACACAAGTTCTCCACGTACGCGTACACCAGCATTACTCTACCAAATAAACATAGGGGTTACACTCGTCTGGTGTGAGACGTTCCCTGGAGGGGAACCGCACAATAACCCTGGGTTCGGTGTGGGGCGGCGGAGGTGTGAAGTGGACTGCGGTAGTCGTCGTGGGGTTGTGGACCACTGGGGCTGCGGTGGGGATGGAGCCTCTCCGTAGTTTCTATGTCCCCGGATAACATACAATACAATACATACCCTAATGCGTTAATGTGGAACCGATTTAAGCTGGAAAAAAAATTAGTTCCAATTTTGGCCACTTGCTACAAATATGGCGCTGTGAATGCAAGGAAGACTTTGGAATGTTTCCATTGGTAATGACTAGGAATGCGGCGTGGGCAGAAATTGTCAAACATGTGGGAAAGGTATAATGTTGATTTTATTATTAACCGCAGTTTACACAATTTGCTCGACATGAGCACCAGAAACGTCGACACGGAGCTGTACAGCGCCAGGTTTGCATCTGGTAGCCGATATTGTAACTAATTTTTTTCAACATAAATCGGTTCCGCATTAACGCATTAGCATATCTACAAAATTTCGCTGTCATACGATAGTTACCGGACCTCCATGATCAGGCGAATTTTGTGGCCGAGATATCGAGACATCATCTCCTCGAAACACTGTAGAACGTTCCTCGCCTTGTGATACGTACAGTCATGCTGCTGGAAGAACCCATCACAGTCCGTTGAAGACATCACGCATGGAGGGATGCAGGTAGTTGATGATGCCTTCAATTACTACCACAAGTCTCATAGATGCCCAAGTGAATGTTCCCGGTAACGTAACATTGTCCCCATTGTCCTGCATCCATTGAGCGATGCTGTTGTTTCTCTGGATGATGGTGTATCCGCACACGACCATCGACCGACTGTACCAAGAACCTAAAATGATACAACCCCGCGACATATTTCAATTGATCTGCGATCCAATCTCACTGATCCCATACCTACTGGAATTGGAACTGATGGTGTCGTTAGGTCAACATGGGAAACTGTAGGGGTAGTCTGCTGTAGAGCCGCATGTTCAACGATGTGTGTTGAACTATGTGCTCCGAAACGCTTGTGCCTGAACCAGCACTGTACTCTGTCGCCAGACCTGCCGCGAATTGCGGCGTATCCTGCTTTGCAAAACTCGAAAGCCGCCAACACTACGTTCTGTGATAAGGATGGGCGTCCCACAGCTTGTCGCCTACTCGTGGTTTCACCGTCCTTCTCCCACTTTCCATAGACGCTCAACGAGAACAGCGGACCAGCTTCGCCGTTTCCGAAATGCTCGTTCCCAGGCGCTAGGCCGTTGCAGTCCGCTCTTTGTCAGAGTTGCTCATATCAGGGGATTTCCCATTTGCGACCTGTTTCGTCGCTAGAATGATTCCCCTTTTGTATCTTCTCCGCTTATACACTGAGGTAACAATAGTCATGGGATACCTCCACGTACCGTGTCGGACCAGGCGTAGTGAAGCAACTCTACGTGGCATCGACGCAACAAGTCGTTGAAAATCCCCCTGCAGAAATATTGAGCCATGTTGCCTCTATGACCGTCCATAACTGCGAAAGTGCTGTTGGTGTAGGATGTTGTACACGAACTGACTCCCGACTATGTCCCATAAATGGTCGATGGGATTCATGTCTGGTGATCTCGATGTCCAAATTATCCGCTCAAACTGTCCGGAATGTTCAAACCGCTTGCGAACAACTGTGGCCCGATGACATGGCGCTCTGTTATCCATAAACATTCCATCTGTGTTTAGGAACATGAAGTCCATGAATAACTGCATAGGGTCTCAAAGTAGCCGAACGTAAGCGTTTCCAATGAATGATCGGTTCAGTTGTACTACAGGGCCCAGTCCATTCTATCTAAACGAAGCCCACACCATCATGGAGCCATCGGCAGCTGGCACAGTGCCTTGTTGACATTCTGAGCCCTTGGCTTCATGGGATCTGCGCCACACACTAACCCTTACCATTAGCTCTTACCAATTGGAATCGGGACTCACCTGACCAGCACACCGTTTTCCAATCGTCTAGGGTCCAACCGATATGGTCACGAGCCCAGGAGAGGCGCTGCAGGCGATGTCATGCTTTAGCAAAGACACTCGCGTCGTTTTTCTGCTGCCATAGCCCATTAACGCAAAATTTCGACGCACTTTCCTAATAGATACGTTTTTTGATACGTCCCGCACCGATCTCTGCATTTATTTCACGCTTGTCTCTTGTAGTATACAGAGAAGTTGCAGCATTAGAAAATTGTAGTGAAATGCAGGAAGATCTGCAGCGGAAAGGCACTTGGTGCAGGGAGTGGCAACTGACCCTTAACATAGACAAATGTAATGTATTGCGAATACATAGAAAGAAGGATCCTTTATTGTATGATTATATGATAGCGGAACAAACACTGGTAGCAGTTACTTCTGTAAAATATCTGGGAGTATGCGTGCGGAACGATTTGAAGTGGAATGATCATATAAAATTAATTGTTGGTAAGGCGGGTACCAGGTTGAGATTCATTGGGAGAGTGCTTAGAAAATGTAGTCCATCAACAAAGGAGGTGGCTTACAAAACACTCGTTCGACCTATACTTGAGTATTGCTCATCAGTGTGGGATCCGTACCAGATCGGTCTGACGTAGGAGATAGAGAAGATCCAAAGAAGAGCGGCGCGTTTCGTCACAGGGTTATTTGGTAACCGTGATAGCGTTACGGAGATGTTTAATAAACTCAAGTGGCAGACTCTGCAAGAGAGGCGCTCTGCATCGCGGTGTAGCTTGCTCGCCAGGTTTCGAGAGGGTGCGTTTCTGGATGAGGTATCGAATATATTGCTTCCCCCTACTTATACCTCCCGAGGAGATCACGAATGTAAAATTAGAGAGATTAGAGCGCGCACGGAGGCTTTCAGACAGTCGTTCTTCCCGCGAACCATACGCGACTGGAACAGGAAAGGGAGGTAATGATAGTGGCACGTAAAGTGCCCTCCGCCACACACCGCTGGGTGGCTTGCGGAGAATAAATGTAGATGTAGGTAGATGTAGATCACTGAGAACCCTACGGAAACGTGGCTGCTCTCGGTCGTTAATTGAATGCCGTGGGGCACCGCGTTGTTCTTGGTGAGAGGCAATGCCTGAAATTTGGTATTCTAGGCACACTCTTGACACTGTGTATCTCGGAATATTGAATTCTCTAACGATTTACGAAACTGAATGTCCCGTGCGCCCAACTCAACTATGTGATCAAAGTCTGTTAAGTCCCGCCGGGAGGCCACAATCACTTCGGAAACCTTTCCACGTGAATTACCTGAGGGCAGTCCGCCCCAGTAGCTGAGTGGTCAGCGTGACGGATTGCCGTCCTCTGGGCCCGGGTTCGATTCCCGGCTGGGTCGGAGATTTTCTCCGCTCAGGGACTGGGTGTTGTGTTGTGTTCATCATCATTTCATCCCCATCCGGCGTGCAGGTCGCCCAATGTGGCGCCGAATGTAATAAGACCTGCGATATGGCGGCCGGACCTGCCCCGCGAGGGGCCTCCCGGCCAATGACGCCAAACGCTCATTTCCATTTTCCTGAGGGCAAATGATAGTACACTGCCCTTTTATGCCTTGCGGACGAGATACTACTGCCAACTGTCTACAGTAATGGAAATAAGTATTCATACACTAGAGCGTGGAAAAGTAAACTGCCTTTATTGACAATACGAAACCAAAAACACTGATTGGATATGCACTATACACATTGGCCAGTCGCCAATGCAGCTATGCATATAGAAAGTGAATGAACAAGCCTTTACAAAACAAAATACAAAAACGTCTGTCAAGTTCTCTACTGCGCTGGGAATTAAGTATTCATACACCAACAGAAAATGACACTTGTAACAAAGCCAGAACATATTTAATACTTCATATGCATACCCTTCCGATGTATTACTTCTCGCAACCTCCGTGGCATGTAATGGACCAATTTTCTTGTAGTTTCCGACGTGATACCTTCCCATTCTCGAAGGAGAGCCTCTTTCTAAGAGGCCTTATTACAGATGTCGTGTTTTCTCACTCGTGTTTCCAGCTCACTCCACATGTGTTCGATGGGATTCAGGTTCGGATTCTGAGATGGTGTTTTAAGAGTGTGTGGAGTGTTGCAGAGCAACCACAGCCGGACAATTTGTGCCGTATATTTGGGATATTGTCCTGTTGGAAGTAATAATTTCTAGGAAGACCCAATGCGTCAACACTCTGTTGTAAGTTCTGTTTGAGAATGTTCATATACACAAATCTATCCATGGTACCTTCCACAAACACTAATTTCCTGACACTGGAGGCTGACATACAGCCCCATACCATCACTCCACCACCTCCGTGCTTCACCGTGGGTTGAATGTTGTTTCGGTCGAGGTCTGTATTCGGTCTTCTCCAGACCAAGATCCTACCATCATTGCGCGCGATATTAAATTTACTTTCATCACTAAACAATACAGTATCCCAGAAGTCTGCTGTCTTGGATACATGCTGTTTCGCAAATTCCATCCGCCACTTCCTGTTCTTCTTGCTGATGTAGGGCTTTCGTCTCGGGACCCTGGCTCTGTAGCCCGAACGATTGAGAATGGTACGAACTGCCCTTGGAGTGATGTCCTTTCGGAAGTGGTAATGTGCATATGCGGACAGTGCCGACGTTGTCGTTTTCGGGTATTTCTTGATGATTCTTAGTAGCATTCTGGTCTGCCTTGTTGTACGCTTCTGTGGACGACCGTGTCGTTCACTGTTTGTTACTACATGTCTGTCCTTATATCGCTTAATGATAGATTGCACAGTCGCTCGACTTCGTCCTATAATATGAAACTTCCTGGCAGATTATTTGATTGTTACTTACGTTCCGTGGGTGTTACTGTAGTAATAATGGCTAAGCCATATCTCCGCAATATCCTTTCTTTCAGGAGTGCTAGTTCTGCAAGGTTCGCAGGAGAGTTTCTGTAAAGTTTGGAAGGTAGGAGGCGAGGTACTGGCAGAAGTAAAGCTGTGAGGACGGGGCGTGAGTTGTGCTTCGGTAGCTCAGTTGGCAGAGCACTTGCCCGCGAATGGCAAAGGTCCCGAGTTCGAGTCTCGGTCCGGAACACAGTTTCAATCTGCCAGGATGTTTCATATCAGCGCACACTCCGCTGCAGAGTGAAAATCTCATTCTGGATTCGTCCTATGATGTTCGCAATTTCGGCATACGACTTGTGTTGAAGATATTGGGTGACAACGATGTTTCGTTCCTCAATGGTCGTTTCCTTCCCCTTGCGGCCCATTCTGCTGTTCCATGGTACCCACGTCCGACGTGCTGTTGCTTCACGGCCGCCACACGACTACACAAGTGTGGCATGCACTCCGGGGCTGCCTCAGCCGTCTGTTTCGTTGAAAGTAGTCCGCTGTATGAATACATTTTGCCCTGTCGTAGACTGTGCGTAGTGTAACATATTTTATTTTCCCAGAACAGATTCATGGCATACGGAAACTTCATTACCAAGAACATGGTTATCTGACGCTACATCATCGTACTTATTCGTATCGGCGCTGTGGGTGATTTACTATCCCAACACACCATTGTAGTTTGTCACCACTACTGTATGAATACTTATTTCCATGACTGTATGTGCATACCGCACAATCTGTGTGACCACAGTGTATACTTTCCTTGCTGCGTCACATCCGCAACATCAGGTAGCATTCAGTGCCGCAGTGGACAGTGCTCATAATGTTTCGGCTCAGCCGACCGTAGTGGCCGAGCGGATCTAGGAGCTACAGTCTGGAACCGCGCGACCGCTACGGTCGCAGGTTCGAATCCTGCCTCGGGCATGGATGTGTGTGATGTCCTTAGGTTAGTTAGGTTTAAGTAGTTCTAAGTTCTAGGGGACTGATGACCATAGAAGTTAAGTCCCATAGTGCTCAGAGCCATTTGAACCACTTTTTTTTTTTTTTTTTTTGTTTCAGCTCGGCTCGTTGGTGTATGTTGTACAGTTCTTCAACTTACCTCGATCCAGATGTTCCAAATTCCAGCTTTTCCCTAAGTCTTCCACCGTCTTTTTTTCTACTACACGGTCCATCTCTCTGCTGCCTCTCCGTGGAACGGGATATTCACGAGTTACTGTCGCGCATCTGAAAGACTACCGCGTGCCCGATGGCTCAGCCCAATAGTTGGGTGAAGTAGGAGCTGCAGCAGAGATGCATTGAAGGCGGCAATCCTCTTAGCGGCTCCAGACGGCACAGGAGGGCCCTAGACGGGGACGGAATCCTTTTTTCCGCGCGGGCGCCGCCGGGACTTAAACAGCGCGGAGCAGCTCCTGAGCCCCATCGCAGCTGAGCGCCGCTCGCCCCTTATAGCCGGCACCTCCTCACCACGGTACCTGTAGCGGCGGCGCACCGGCTCTGGACCGGACACAGCGGCCGAGGCCGACCAAATCGCGTATGCTGAGGCTCTGGGAAACCCCGTCTCACGCGCTAGTGGTGTAGTTCAAAGTACGAGGGTGAGTCAAATGAAAACCTTAAATTTGTGATAACAAATCGAAATTTCGCGCCGTTATCCTGTAAGTTGGTAAGCGTGCTACAAACAGCGTGCAGAATGGCCTGTAGGTGGCAGCATAGTGCAGATGCAGACATACCGTCGCAGTATCAGTATAAAGATGGCCGCCCCACTTGCGACTTGCACCAGGGAAGAACAGCGTTCTGTTATTCGGTTTTTGCGTAGTGAAGGTGTGAAACCTATTGAAATTCATCGACGAATGAAGGTTCAGTACGGTGATACATGTTTGTCACAGCAGCAAGTCTACGAATGGAGTAGGAAGTTCGTAAATGGTGTGACTTCAGTGGAAGACGCTCCTCGTCCAGGTCAGGCACAACGAGTTGTGACTCCACAGAACATTACAGCAGTTGAAGCCATAGTGAAGGTTCAAAATGGTTCAAATGGCTCTGAGCACTATGGGACCTAACTTCTGAGGTCATCAGTCCCCTAGAACTTAGAACTAGTTGAACCTAACTAACCTAAGGACATCACACACATCCATCCCCGAGGCAGGATTCGAACCTGCGACCGTAGCGGTGCATCATACACTTTCACAAAGTGTCTGCAAGATGGGTGCCAGGGCAGCTGACTCCTGAAATGAGAGTACGACGTGTTGATGCTTCGGCGCTTTGAACGAGAAGGTGACGGCTTCCTTGCAATAATCGTTACTGGGGACGAAACCTGGGTTCACTTCCACCAACCAGAAACGAAGAGAGCGAGCAAGGAATGGCGCCATTCCTCATCACCAAAACCAAAGGCGTTTCGAACAGAACCATCAGCAGGGAAGGTTATGCTGACTCTCTTCTGGGGCCAAAATGGTGTCATTTTGAAGCATTAAACGCCTAGAGGGACCACTGTCACCAGTGCATCATACACAGATCTCCTAAAAAATCATCTGCGGCCTGCAATGAAATTAAAGCGACGTTGATCGCTGTCAGCAGGTGTCCTTTTGCAACATGACAATGCAAGGCCCCACACTGCCCGTACAACAGTTGCAACAATCACAGATCTGCATTTTTAGTGTCTTCCTCATCCACCATACTCACCAGACCTTGCCCCAAGTGATTTCCGTATTTTTGGACCACTCAAAGACGCAATGGGAGGAAAGAAGTTCCGTTCTGATGAAGAGGTAAGCCACGCGGTGCATGAGTGGTTGCACGGACTACCAAAAGAATTTTTTTCTAAAGGAATTTATGCACTTCGTAAGCGCTCGAGGATATGCATTGAGCGTGGGGGAGATTATGTTGAAAATTGATACAGATTTGTACCACTTCTGCATGATAAATAATATTTAAAAACATATTTAAGGTTTTCATTTGAGTCAAATGAAAACTCGCCTCGTATCTGGGACACGTTATTCTCGCTCATTGCGGTCTTTCTGGGGGCCGAGATTGTCCTCTGTAGGAATAAATATGCAGGGGATGGAGAAAAGTACGGAAAGACCATGAGAAATGCATGCTTTATCATACCAGGTGTAGAAGTATGAAACCGGAATGTCCCTATAGATGGTGCTAGCCGTCATTCTACGGCCTGCGGGACTGCCTCTGCGGCGCCATCTGATTCCTGTGACTGCTGACAACGAATGTCAACACACAGTAACTCAAGTTCCGTACATCTGTATCTATTTCAAACCCGTAAACATGTCGAGTTTCCTGCCTACGATTTGCGTATAGCATTGGGTTTCTGTTATCATTTGAAGAAAACTACTACAGAAACGGAACAAAATCGACAAATGTAAAGGTGATATTCGGAGTACCACAGGGAAGAGTGATAGGACCGTTGCCGTTTACAATATACAAGGTGGTCCATTTATCGTGATCGGGCCTACTATCTAACGAAATAAGCGTCAAACGAGAAAACTACTAAGGACGAAACTTGTCTAGCTTGAAGGGGGAAACCAGATGGCGCTATAGTTGGCCCCTCTAGATGGCGCTGCCATAGGCCAAACGGATATCAACTGCGTTTTTTTTTAGTAGGAACCCCCATTTTCATTACATATTCATATAGTACGTAAATAAATATGAATGTTTTAGTTGGACCACTTTTTTCGCTTTGTGATAGATGGCGCAGTAATAGTCACAAACATATGGCTCACAATTTTAGACGAACACTTGATAACAGGTAGGTTTTTTAAATTAAAATACAGAATGTAGGTACGTTTGAACGTTTTATTTCGGTTGTTCCAATGTGATACATGTACCTTTGTAAACTTATCATTTCTGAGAACGCATGCTGTTACAGCGTGATTACCTGTAAATATCACATTAATGCAATAAATGCTCAAAATGATGTCCGTCAACCTCAATGCATTTGTCAATACGGGTAACGACATTCCTCTCAACAGCGAGTAGTTCGCCTTCCGTAATGTTCGCACATGCATTGACAATGCGCTGACGCATGTCGTCAGGCGATGTCGGTAGATCACGATAGTAAATATCCTTCAACTTTCCCCACAGAAAGGAATCCGGGGACGTCTGATCCGGTGAACGTGCGGGCCATGGTATGGTGCTTCGACGACCAATCCACTTGTCATGAAATATGCTCTTCAATACCGCTTCAACCGCAAGTGAGCTATGTGCCGGACATCCATCATGTTGGAAGTTCAAAATGGCTCTGAGCACTATGGGACTTAACTTCTGAGGTCAACAGTCCCCTAGAACATAGAACTACTTAAACCTAACTAACCTAAGGACATCACACACATCCATTCCCGAGGCAGGACTCGAACTTGCGACCGTAGCGGTCGCGCGGTTCCAAACTGTAGCGCCTAGAACCGCTCGGCCACCTCGGCCGGCGTCATGTTGCAAGTACATCGCCTTTGTGTCATGCAGTGAAACATCTTGTAGTAACATCGGTAGAACATTACGTAGGAAATCAGCATACATTGAAACATCTTGTAGTAACATCGGCAGAACATTACGTAGGAAATCAGCATACATTGCACCATTTAGAATGCCATCGATGAAATGGGGGCCAATTATCCTCCCTCCAATAATGCCGCACCATACATTAACCCGCCAAGCTCGCTGATGTTCCACTTGTCGCAGCCATTGTGGATTTTCCGTTGCCCAATAGTGCATATTATGCCGGTTTACGTTACCGCTGTTGGTGAATGACACTTCGTCGCTAAATAGAACGCGTGCAAAAAATCTGTCATCGTCCCGTAATTTCCCTTGTGCCCAATGGCAGAACTGTACACGACGTTCAAAGTTGTCGCCATGCAACTCCTGGTGCATAGAAATGTGGTACGGGTGCAATCGATATTGATGTAGCATTCTCAACATCGACGTTTTTGAGATTCCCGATTCTCGCGCAATTTGTCTGCTACTGATGTGCGGATTAGCCGCGACAGCAGCTAAAACGCCTACTTGGGCATCATCGTTTGTTGCAGGTCGTAATTGACGTTTCACACGTGGCCGAACGCTTCCTGTTACCTTAAATAACGTAACTATCCACTGAACGGTCCGGACACTTGGATGGTGTCGTCCAGGATACCGAGCAGCATACATAGCACACGCCCGCTGGACCTTTTGATCACAATAGTCATACATCAACACGATATTGACCTTTTCCGCAATTGGTAAACGATCCATTTTAACATGGGTAATGTATCACGAAGCAAATACCGTCCGCACTGGCGGAATATTACGTGATACCACGTAGTTATACGTTTGTGCCAATTACAGCGCCATCTATCACGAAGCGAGAAAAGTGATCCTACTAAAACATTCATATTTCTTTACGTACTACCCGAATATGTAATAAAAATGGGGGTTCCTACATTTAAAAACGCAGTTGATATCCGTTTGACCGATGGCAGCGCCATCTAGCGGGTTAACCATAGCGCCATCTGGTTTCCCCCTTCAAGCTAGACGAGTTTCGTTCTTTGTATTTTTTTTCGTTTGATGCTTATTTCGTGAGATATTTGGCCCGGTCACTATCAATGGACCACCCTGTATATTAATAATCTAGTAGAAAGCGCCGGATGCTCTTTTTAAGGCCATTCGCAGATGTGAAAGTTGCCTATACCATAGAAGCAACGCCAGAAGATAGTAAGAATTTGCAGAACGACTTGCAGAGATTTGATGAATGGTGCAGGCTCTGGCAGTTGACTCTGAACGTAAATAAATGTAACATCTTGCGCATACATAGGAAAAGAAATCCACTACTGTGCAGCTACACTGTTGATGAGAAACACTTAGAGAGAGCGTCTTCCGTAAAATATCTAGGCGTAACTATCCAGGGCGACCTTAAGTAAAGTGACCACATAAAACAGATAGTGGGAAAATCAGATACCATACTCAGATTAATCGGAAGAATCTTAAGGAAATGTAACTCATAAACGAAATAAGTGGCTTATAACGCGCTTGTTCGACCGATTCTTGAGTACTGTTCATCTATCTGGGATCCCCACCAGGTATAACTGATAGAGGAGATAGGGAAGATCCAACGAAAAGCGGCGCTTTTCGTCACAGGATTGTTTAGCTGGCGGAGATGCTAAACAAACTCTACTGGTAGACGTTACAAGAGAGGCATTGTGCATCACGGAGATATTTACTATCGAAATTTCGGGACAGCCCTTTTCAGGTGGAGTCGGGCAACATAGTACTTCCCCCTCGTACAGCTCTCGTGTTGACCACAAGGAGAAAATTCGAGAAATTAGAGCCAATGCAGATGCTTACCGAGTGGAACAGGGTTGGAGGGATCATATGGTGGTACGGAAAGTATCCTCCGTCACACACCATTAGATGGCTTGCGGAGTATGATGTAGATGTAGAATCGCATCGAATGTTTTTCGAAGCTTTCGGCGAACATGCTTTTGGGAAAACACAGTGTTTTGAGTGGTTCAAAAATTCAAAAGTGGTGGTTCTGCCACGAGAAAGGACGAGCGCTGGAAACGAACGAAAAAGTTCGAAGGCAATGAATTGCAGGCCTTATTGGATGAAGATGATACTCATACTCAACAAGATCTCGTGGAACAATTGATGATGACGGAATATGGAAAAAGGCAACACAAAGTCATATTGCTCCATGATAAAGCCCCATAACACACAGCAAAAATGGTCAGGGAAACGATCGAGGCGTTCCGATGGGAAATACTAGGGCACGCGGCTTATTCTCCAGACTTGGCTCCACCCGATTATCATCTATTTGCATCACTGGGACACGCTCTCTCTGAACTACGCTTCAATTCGTATGAAAATGTACGAAAATGGCTCGCTGACTGGTTCGCTTCAAAAGATGAACTTTTTTTTCGGTGAGGCATTCATAGCATACCGGAGAGGTGGGAGAAATGTATAAATAGCAGTGGAGATTATTTTGGATAAAATATTGTTTATCGGTGACAAAGAATAGAGTGTAATTATTGCAACCAAATCCAGTTTTCATACTTCTACCTCTGGTAAATGCTAATGCTAGCCTAGTTAATTAGCACTGAAGTTAGCCGATCAGGCCTTTGCGCGTGCAAATTCGAGCGTTCTCCCACCCCTCTAGAGATGGTGTCGCCAAATGTATTCTTCGTTTGGTTTCCTAAAACCGAGCAACAGAGCAATATAAAAATTGGACGTCAGACGCTAGTAAGGATAAGCAGAACCAAAGGCTGAGCAGTCTCTTGCGCTTTCATCTACGCTATGAGAACAACTTGGCGGACCGCTTGGATTAGTTAAATCGAAAACAGCGCAACGTATCGAAATTTTTACTTAACAGTTATTTCTCAGTAAAACCTAAGCTGCAACACCGTTTCAAGTTTTTCAGCCTGTTTCTGAACACCCTGTATGGTACTTTGACTTAAGTCCAAAAACTTGAAATTCAGAAAATAATGGCAGTAACCAGTCCCCTCTCTCCCGTCCCTCTATCCTTTAAAGAATCGAACTTCCATGTATAAAACAGTATCAGACTTCTCATTACTTTACTAATGAATTACTGTGTTCGATGTTTGGCATTCAGCATGTAAAACCTACATGGTAGTAGATATTTTAGTTTTTAACGCATGTCAAAGCTCATATCATCATATATCCTGAACTATGTCTCGAACAACTTCATACTTTTGGTTATACGTTCAGTAGTATGTGATCATACTGTCTGCAATCGCTGATGCTGATAAAGTGAATGGTAAAGATATACAAATTAAACCGTCATGCCTGATGCTAAAATTTTACTGCAAGAACAGCGGAAATCTAGTAAATTTTCTCCTTTCTTCATTTTGTGGGGTGGTGTCAGCGATAATTATTTCGAAAAGCTTTGAAATTATGTGTAAAGTTTGGTGGAAGTATCCAAATACTGGACGAATGTAGTCTCTATAATTTGCGCAGCGTGAGTTACGCCACCTCTATACACATACACTGTTTCTAACTGTAGTACTTGTCTTACTGTGTTAAACCTTTAACGTAAGATTGTACGAGGAAAGAATGACTTCTTAAATACTTCTGAGCGCTCTAAAATTAGTCTAATCTTGTCTTGGCGCTCCATACGGGAACGAAACGCCTGTGGCTGAAGAATATCTACATATTCGTCTCTTAATACTGGTTCTTGAAACTTCGTAAGCACGGTTTCAAAGAATAATTGACTTCTATGTTGAAACGTCTGCCAGTTCATGTTTTTAAGTATTTTCGTGACGCTCTCTAGTGAGTCAAACAATCCTGTGACCGTATGTGCTGCCCTATATTTTGCACGTTCAGTAACACCAGTCAGTCCTGTTTGGTACGCGTCCTACAAAAAAACAATCGAAAGGCCTTGGCGGCCCCCTGGGAAGCCGACCGACCACCGTGTCGTCCTCCACCAATGGCGTCACTGAATATGATTTCGAGGGGCATCGGATCAGCACATCGCTCTCTTGGCCTTTGTCACCTTTCGTGAATTGGTGCCATTACTACTCGGTAAAGTTGCTCCTTAATTGGCACCCTGTTCCATTGCTCCTACCAAGGAAAAATTCCTGGCGATACCGATAATCGAACCCGAGTCCGTCAGTATCGCAGGCACCAGCGCTGACCCTTCAGCTTCGGAGGCAGACATGCGTCCCACACGCTTCGATGGGACACACACACACAAGTGATTTGTAAGTAATCCTTTTTATAGCCACTATACATCCGTAGTACACCGCCAACGAATCAAACTGTGCTACCTACCTTACCCATAATGAACCTATCTGATCAGTCCACATCATGTTCCTACACGAAATGAATTAAATGAATGAATCGATAGATGGGAATGAAGCAGTGGGGATGAAATGATATCGGCGCAAACCTTTCGGCAATTCAGAACCTGCAATGTAGTGTGAATACACTATTCCAACGCAATATGTTGAGAATTCGTAGCTGGAATCCTGCTTAGATACCCTAATGATTAAGGTGACTGCACGTCATAAGCAGGAAATCCGTGTTCCAGTCCACCACCAATTCTCAATTGTCATCACATATGTGTCCAATGCAGTTCCACACTTACCGGGTGATCAAAAAGTCAGATTAAATTTGAAAACTTAGTAAACCACGGAATAATGTAGATAGAGAGGTAATAATTGACACACATGCTTGGAATGACATGGGGTTTTATTAGAACCAAAAACAAAAACCAAAGTATTGCTAGACGCGTGAAGATCTCTTGCGCGCTTCGTTTGGTGATGATCGTATGCTCAGCAGCCACTTTCGTCATGCTTGGCCTCCCAGGTCCCCAGACCTCAGTCCGTGCGATTATTGGCTTTGGGGTTACCTGAAGTCGCAAGTGTATCGTGATCGACCGACATCTCTAGGGACGCTGAAAGACAGCATCCGACGCCAATGCCTCACCATAACTCCGGACATGCTTTACAGTGCTGTTCACAACATTATTCCTCGACTACAGTTATTGTTGAGGAATTATGGTGGACATATTGAGCATTTACTGTAAAGAACATCGTCTTCGCTTTGTCTTACTTCGTTATGTTAATTATTGCTATTCTGATCAGATGAAGCGCCATCTGTCGGACATTTTTTGAACTTTTGTATTTTTTTGGTTCTAACAAAACCCCATGTCACTCCAAGTATGTGTGTCAATTTCTACCTCTCTATCTACATTATTCCGTGATTTATTCAGTTTTCAAATTTATACTGACTGTTTGATCACCTGGTATATCAGTTGTGTGTTTAGAGAGAGTTTTTGACAGTGTTGATTCGAATACAGTCTTACAAGTTCTGAAAGTATTAGCGGTAAAATTCGAAAGGAAGCGAAAGGTTATTTGCAACATATACAGAAATCAGATCGCAGTTACAAGAGTCGAAGAACATGTAAGGGAAGCAGTGGTTATAAGACGAACAGCAACAAAAGTAAATCAAGAGTAATAGAATTGATGATGGTGATGAGGTCCCACACTCCGAGGAGCGTAGAGGACGATGCAAGAAACCCGCACCACCGACTAGGCAAGGTCCTAGCGGAGGTGGTTTGCCATTGCCTTCCTCCTAATGGAATGTAGTCGAGTTAAATCAGGTGATGCTGAGGGAATTAGATTAAGAAACGGGCACTTAAAGTAGATGAATTTTATTATTTTCATAGCAAAATAATTTATTATGGCTGAAGCAGAGAGGGTATAAAATTCAGATTGGCAATAGCGTTTTTTAACATCTAATATAAGTTTAATTGTAAGGAAGTCCTTTCTGAGGGTATTTGTCCTGAGTGTGGCCTTGTAAAGCTGTGATTCGGGAACGATAAACACTTCAAACAGGAAGAGTGTGGTATCGCCCAGAGATCGCGGTGTCACATCAAAGTCGACAACGCGAATCGATACCACAGACATTAGCGAGAGCTGGCTGCAATCCGCAGTGATGTATGGGAGGTGCTCCCACAGACTACAGACTGCAGCGCACTCAAACTGAGGTCAATATAGGGTTGGGAAATCCAGTGCACTCCCACTGAGGTCAATATAGCGTTGGGCATACAACAACTCAGCCCAGTTCGAGACCTCAGCTACAGCAGGCGACATCATCGTCTAGGACCAACGGAGTAGTTAAAGTTTGAAATGAACTTGTAGTATTGTTAATGTTGAACATCGTACTTCAAGAGAACTGTTTATTAATTAGTGCACCACGTGATGCTTTGCTAGGCTATGGCAGCTGTAAACTATCCAGTAGTCCTGTGGCAAGGAAATGCGTCAAACTTACATAAATCTTCTACTCATTAATGTAATAAAGTGAACTAATATTTCATGTATTCTCGTGTGATGAGACTTCTCCCAGAGCAATCAAGGAACCCACAGTTGGGAGCAGACGCAAATAGTTTCATCTCCTCACAACAAAGAGAATACAAACTTTTGAAATGTGGTGCTACAGAAGAATACTGAAGATTTAATGGGTAGGTGGTCGGGTAAATAATGAGGAGGTACTGATGCGAATATGCGAATAGGAGAAAAAAGAAATTTATGGCACAACTTGAGCTAAAGATGGGATCGTTTGATAGGATGCATTTTAAGGAGTCAAGAAATCGTCATTTTGATAACTGGACAGTGTGGACTCTGGGGTGAGTATAATATCAGATCGAAGTAAATGTCGGTGTCAGTAGTGATTCCGAGACAACAGGCTTGCGTAGTATTGAGTAGCGTGGAGAGCAACACTAAACCAGTTTTCGAGCTGAAGACCACAATAACAACGACAACAGTAGTTCTGGTATGTTACGTAACGAACAAGATGCAATTGTGTGCAATATAAGACTACCTTTGTAACTGGATCAGGTATTACTAGCAAATAGAACACAGTATGGCGTTCTTACCAAAAAGAAATCTTCACACGTAAAAGCAACGCAGGTGTAATGCCACCATCACTATCAAAACTAATAACGTCCATTAGATTTTTCGTGGGTCATGTTATATACTGAGAAGTTGCAACGCTTCAGAACTGTAGCGAAATGCAAGAATATCTGCAGGGGGATTTGAGCTTGGTACGGAGATTCACAGTTGACCCGCAGTATAAACACACGTTGAGAATAAGGCTGGCCATCTGACAAAGAGCGCGCAAAGAATAGACTGCAAGAGAGACGCGGCGCATATGCAGGATCTAGTTGCTGTATTCGGAGACATAGCAAGACGTGATCTGTACAAGGACGCCTGATACAGATAGACCCAGCCACATATACCGAAGATACAACGATACATTGCAACCGACATGTGAAACGTAACTGCACTGGCTAAGAAGCGTCACAAAAGCGTATGCTCACGTCGTTAGTTGAACTACAAATCCACACGTAAAATAATCCACACACGTAATTAATATATTTTTCATACACAAATGTAGAATATATAAAATGTTCTTCATATGCAACTGATCTGCAGCACTCACAGTCTCACAACGCGAAGCACATCTTAACTGGCTGTCGGCAAGACTGAAACTATGAACATGTAGCCCGTCTATACATAACCTCATGGTCCGCCGGAAAGACAGTAATTCTTCTCTCGGCCAGCACGGAACACTCCCATGACAACACGACAACGTACGAACTTATTTGGGCTCTTCATAGCATTTTTTATGTTTCAAATGTTGTTAGATAGTTTTCATTGACGCTTTCTAATGTCCACATTGTTGGGAGACCATTTACACGTAGGCAAATTCCTATTTTAGGTTTTATTTAACAACTAATAAGTAATGAATGTATGAGTTTTTGAACGTACGCAGCACCCCAGTAACCAATCAAACTGTTGGGTCTCTCCGCAGGTGCATCTTAAGGTAAACGAAGCAGTCTGCTAAGCTATGGTGCCGCGTGGAAAACGACACGTGTAGTTTTGGTACCCTACACTGATCAGTACACTGTAAAGTCATCGACTGCCTGCGACAATACAGTGCTTGACACTGTCACCTCTATTAAATAGCCGTAACGCTGCAAAGGAATATGAAATGGAGTGCGCATGTAAGAATTGTAGTAGGAAAGGCGAATGGTCGCCTTCGGTTTACTGGGACAATTTTAGGAAACAGTGGTTCATCTGCAAAGGAGACCACATATGGGACGCTGGTGCTGCCCATTCTTGAGTACTGCTCGAGTGTTTGGGGTCCACACCAGGTCCGATTAAAGGAAAACATCGAAGCACTTCAGAGGCGGGCAGCTAGATGTATTATCGGTAGGTTCGACCAGCACGTAAATATTACGGAGACGCTTCGGGAAGTCAAATGGGAGTCACTGGATGGAAGGGGACGTTCTTTTCGCGGTGCACTACTGAGAAAATTTAGAGAATCGCTATTTGAGGCGGACTGGAGAACGATTCTACTGCCGCCGATGTGCATTTCGCATCACGAGCACGAAGATTAGTGACATTAAGGCTCGTATAGAGGAATACAGTCAGTCGTTTTTCCCTCGCTATGTTTGCAGCTGCAACAGGAAAGGAAATGACTGGCAGTCGTACAGTGTCTACTTTCCACCATGCACCACACGGCGGCTTGCGAAGTATGTACGTAAATGTAGAGTGAGGGGAAACAGGATAAGCGAAAATGATAATGAGTGTAATCTTCCTTCCATCCCTCCACCCCCACCCCCACCCCACCCCAAGGATCCTAGATCCTGTCTTGATTCAGCACAAAAGTTTAATATGTCATCAAGGTTCACCTGAGCCTTGTCCACCCCTGGTAGCTGAGTGGTACGAACCGTCGGTAGCGGTCCACTTTCTTCGGACATGTCGTGGCGCCCCTGTTTTCTGGACGCTATGGTCACCTTTATCATGGGAGGCGATTTCAACTGCATCCTCCATCCGCAGGACCAAATGCCTGGTTATTCGCCATGCCCGGCGCTGCTCACCTTAACCGAAGATTTTCATTTAGTGGTCGTTTGGGAGAAAATTCATGGCAATACTCCCGGTTTTACCCATTATACAGCACATTCTGCGAGCAGACTAAACCGGTTTTATGTCTCTGCCCACCTTGGCAACGAAGTTGCCCAAGCTGACCGATGGACCCTTGCATTTTCGGACCACTGCGTCGTCATTTGCTCCCTGGCTATCCCACCTCAGTCAGTGTGGTGCAGCAGAGGTTACTGGAAGCTTAATACCTCCCTCCTTAATGATCCACACTGCCGACAATGTATTGCCATTACATGGGCATCTTGCGAAAGACGCCTCCCACAGTACGCATCCACGTTCCATTGGTGGCTCAAATGCGCCAAACCTGCCATCAGAAAGGTCTTCATGCAATGTGGCAAGGAAGCAGCAGCATGGCATCGAGACACCACAAATTTTCACTTCGCCGTCCTCCGTGAGCTCGATGCGCTCCCTCCATCACCTGAAACCCATAGGGAACGACAGCGTACTAAAGCTCGTCTCCTCTCTCTCCAACGTGCACGACTGCATGGTGTTGTGGTGCGTTCCCGACGACAGGACCTCCTCCACGACGAAACCCCATCCACAATCCATGCCGCATCCGACCATAGTCGTCGACGTCGACTTTTCGTCCCCAACATCACGACCTCCGACGGTGTTCACCACACAACAAAGGTGGCAGTGGTGTCTGCCTTTGCTGAACATTATCGCCAATTTTATGATGATGAACCGATGGCTACGCCAATTCCTGATTATCTCCGTCCTTCCCCTGATCGGACCCTCACCGAAGCGGAGTCAACGTCCATGATGTCTGCAATCACCGCAGAAGAGGTGGTAGATGCGATCAACAAGGGGGCCAAGAACAAATCACCAGGACCAGATGGTCTCCCCGTGGAGTTCTACCGGGCGTTCACCACGTTAATGCTTCCTCGCTGGACGGAAATGATTCAGGAACTCTTTTCTCCGTCCTTCCCAATTCCACCTGAATTCGTCACTGGCATTCTTCTGCCTGTGCCTAAGCCTAAGGGAGGGTCTCATGTCTCTGCATATCGCCCCATTACACTGCTGAATGCAGACTATAAAATCTACGCACGCCCTTAGCAGTGCGCATACGCACCGTCTTACCAACGGTCCTTTCACCGGAGCAGACTGCACGTGGTTGTGGGGCCACCTTACAAACAGCCCTAGGAGAATGCCGTGACCTCATCGCGCAGGCGTCGGTTTCTCGCCTTCGTGCAGCACTGGTATCCATCGATTTCACGAGTGCCTTTGATCGCGTTCGAAACCCATTCCTCCTCATGATGGCGACACGTATGGGGTTCCAATTACTTTTTGTCGGTGCCATTCGCCGGTTACTACTTCCCGCGGTCTCGATGGTACAAGTCAATGAGAGGCTTGTAGGGCCGATTCCTATACGCCACTCTGTGCGTCAAGGATGCCCTATGTCTACTTTACTATATGCCATTGCACTTGAGCCCCTCCTCACTGGTCTTACCTCTAGACTGCAGGGTCTCACTTTACGTGACTACACCTTTCACTGCAGGGCTTATGCGGACGACCTCCTCTTTCTTACTGCTCCTCCACGGGCGCGGCCTCCCGGTTGTGGTGTCGACCCCACTTCCAGTCAGTATCACCGTTCGTTACTTGGGTATCGAATTTACGAGCTCCACACACCGCACAGTAGCCCTCGCTTACCGGCGGATTTTGCAGTCGATTCGGCACCATGTCCGCTGTCAAGTGCACCGCAACTTAAACCAACTCCAACGTGTGTCCTATGTCAACATGTATGTCACCCCTAAACTGGTACACGTCGCCCAGATCCTCCCAATGCCGTTACTCCTTGGCTGCCGCATCCAATCAGCCTTTGGATATTTCGTGTCAGCAGGGGCACTTTTCAAAGTCCGCTACAACACTCTAACACTGTCTCCTGCAAAAGGTGGCCTCGGACTCGGCAACGTGCGGGCACGATCTTCTGCACTCTTTGTCCACACTATGTTGCGGCACTGGCAGGGACCGGTCCCGTCCTTAACACGCAGTCTCCTAGATAACCTCCGACCAGCTTCTCTAGCTCCACCAATCAATGTGGCACCTATTTCTCCATTAGTGTACCACGTCGCCAGTTGTTTCATAGAACTCAGCTACGTTCGGACCGATCTTCCAGTCACCCGTCCTCCCCGTACAAAAGATTATTATCGTTTGTTCATGCTGTCCAACCCTTGCGACCCCATGGTGCTACAGCATCCTGACATAAACTGGCGAACGGTTTGGGGGTGTGTGCATGCACCCTTTTTACATTCGTCTGTGTCTGCACTCTGGTATGTTTTAGTCTATGGCAAATTCCTGACTAATAGTCGACTTTATCGCACAGGACTGGCCACCTCCCCACTCTGCCCTGACTGTCAGCTCGAAGACACCGACCTGCACCGTCTTACGCGCCCCCCAAAACGAAACGTATGGCTCCTCATCCAACGAATCGTGGGCTTCTACCTCCGTGCCCCGCCAACGACGGTAACCCCGGATTTCCTGTTGTTGCCCCAAACAATTCACTACCCTCTTGCTAAGCACCATACCCTTATCTGGTTTCGAGGACAGGCTTTAGAATACTTCTTTCAGTGTGGTCCGCATACAGTCCTTGACTTCTGGTACAAAGTTGTGACCGCGCATAGCACCCTCACCCGAAAACCATCTTACCGACAAACTTTTGCCGGTTATCTCCGCAGCGTCTTCCTTGGGGCGTGCCATGTCTACCTGTCACATGATGCAGCACCCTTATCCATGTTCTCATGCATCGACCCAAAAAAAAGATATAATAACAATAATAAAGGAAGAAGACAGTTGTTTAACTAACAGTCATTTGTATATGTTTAAATGGTACCTTGAAGAACTCTTGCATAGTGTATATATATGTACTGTTAGTTTGTTCAATAAAGATTATTGAAATAAAAGGAAGAAGACACAATATGTTATATATTGTTGTATTTAATGTTATTCTAATATTTTGTTTAACTAACACTCATTTGTATGTGTTTAAATGGTACCTTGAAGAACTAAAAAAAAAGTGATCAGCGCGACGGAATGTCATACCTAACGGCCCGGGGCGATTCTCGGCTGGGTCGCAGATTTTCTCCGCTCAGGGACTGGGTGTTGTGTTGTCCTTACCATCATCATTTCACCCCCATCGACATGCAAGTTGGCGGAGCGGCGCCAACTCGAAAGACTTGCACCGGGCGAACGGTCTATCCGACGGGAGGCCCTAGCCACACGGAATTTACGTTTACCTGAGCCTTCGCTCCCTGCTGCAGAATGAAAGATTCTTTCAAGAAACAATATCTAGGCTTGAAACATTCCCTTTGAAAAATTATGAATGACTGTGCAGGTGCCGGCCGGTGTGGCCGTGCGGTTAAAGGCGCTTCAGTCTGGAACCGCGTGACCGCTACGGTCGCAGGTTCGAATCCTGCCTCGGGCATGGATGTGTGTGATGTCCTTAGGTTAGTTAGGTTTAAGTAGTTCTAAGTTCTAGGGGACTTATGACCACAGATGTTGAGTCCCATAGTGCTCAGAGCCATTTGAACCATTTGAACCACTGTGCTGGTAAACTTCTACGTTATTTGATACAAAGACGGCTGAGTAGAAGTGAACGTACTCAAACAGTTCTCTCTTTACTTGTTCTGATCATCACTAAACTGACACACAATATTTTTTTATAGCGCAACGCAGTCTGCCTTTCAATAATCCCTACAAAAGAATGGCCCTGAGTAACTATAATCTATACCTTTCATGAATCACTTACCTCACAAAAATCTTCGTTACTCGAACTACTGCAATAGAGCGAGCGCCAATACTGCCAGCTAAATAAAAGATTCTAACTACTGAAGGCACTAACTACTGATAGGCGTAGTTATCAAATGAAAGATTTTGATAGAGAACAAACAATGTATTTACCTTAATAGTGTACAAAAGTCATCATAAATATATCTATCGATTCATGACATCCATCTTTACAAATTTCTTTTTTCTGGCGGACACACGTCCAGACCGTCCGCTTATAGCAACCTCTCAAAACTCTGGCATCTCTCTCTCCACATCCACCACTGCCGGCGGCTCACCTCCAACTGCACAACACTACACAAGCGAATATTCCAACAATGAGTCCAACCAGGCACAGACTGCACACAGCGCAGTCAGTGATTTTCATACACTCCTCTACGTGGCATTACAAACATAAAAACCTAAACAGCCCACTTACAAGCCATGTATAAGCCGTTTCTCAGTGATATCCTCCCTTCCAAGAGCGCTAGTCCAGTAAGGTGCGCCGGAGAACTTCTGTAGGATTTGGAAAGTAGCACTGTTGTCTTGTACTGTACTGTATTGATGTTAACCGGGGGCCTAGAAACGGGGGAGAGGCTCCATCCCCACTGCAGCCGCAGTGGTCCACAACCCCACGACTACTACTGCAGTCCACTTCACCCATCCGCTGCCCCACACCGAACCACTCTTTCAGGGTTATTGTGCGGTTTGGCCCCCGGTAGATCCCCCCAAAGAACGTCTCACACCAGACGAGTGTAGCCCCTATGTTTGCGTGGTAGAGTGTGGTGTACGTGGAGAACTTGTTTGCGCATCAATCGCCGACATAGTGTAGTTGAGGCGGAATATGGGAATCAGCCCGCATTCACCGAGGCAGATGGAAAACCGCCTAAAAACCATTCACAGACGGGCCGGTTCACCGGACCGTGACACAAGTCGGCCGGGCGGATTCGTGCCGGGGGCCAGGCGCTCCTTCCCAGTCCAGAAAGCCCTGCGTTAGACCACAAGGCCAACCGGGCGGGCCAAGTAACACAGTTACTCCGGCAGACAATAAAATGATAATGGCTGAATAGCAAGAGACGCTATTACATATACACTACTGGCCATTAAAATTGCTACACCAAGAAGAAATGCAGATGATAAACGAGTATTCATTGGACAAATATATTATACTAGAACTGACATGTGATTACATTTTCACGCAATTTGGGTGCATAGATCCTGAGAAATCAGTACCCGGAACAACCACCTCTGGCCGTAATAACGGCCTTGATACGCCGGGGCATTGAGTCAAACAGAGCTTGGATGGCGTGTACAGGTACAGCTGCCCATGCGCCTTCAACACGATACCACAGTTCATCAAGAGTAGTGACTTGCGTGTTGTGACGAGCCAGTTGCTCGGCTTCCATTGCTCAGACATTTTCAGTTCGTGAGAGATCTGGAGAATGTGCTGGCCAGGGCAGCAGTCGAACATTTTCTGTATCCAGAAAGGCCCGTACAGGACCTGCAACATGCGGTCGTGCATTATCCTTCTGAAATAAAGGGTTTCGCAGGGATGGAATGATGGGTAGAGCCACGGGTCGTAACGTATCAGAAATGTAACGTCCACTGCTCAAAGTTCCGTCAATGCGATCAAGAGGTGACCGAGTCATGTATCCAGTGGCACCCCATACCATCACGCCAGGTGATACGCCAGTATGGCTATGACGAGTACACGCTTCCAATGTGCGTTCACCGCGATGTCGCCAAACACGGATGCGATCATCATGATGCTGTAAAAAGAACCTGGATTCATTAGAAAAAATGACGTTTTGCCATTCGTGCACCCAGGTTCGTCGTTTATACCATCGCAGGCGCTCCTGTTTGTGATGCAGCGTCAAGGGTAACCGCAGCCATGGTCTCCGAGCTGATAGTCCATGCTGCTGCAAACGTCGTCGAACTGTTCGTGCAGATGGCTGTTGTCTTGCAAACGTCCTCATCTGTTGACTCAGGGATCGAGACGTGGCTGCACGATCCGTTACAGCCATGCGGATAAGATGCCTGTCATCTCGACTGCTAGTGATACGAGGCCGTTGGGATCCAGCACGGCGTTCCGTATTACCCTCTTGAACCCACCTATTCCGTATTCTGCTAACTGTCATTGGATCTGGACCAACGCGAGCAGCAATGTCGCGATACGATAAACCGCAATCGCGATTGGCTACAATCCGACCTTTATCGAAGTTTTCTTCCTTACACGAAGCATCACAACAACGTTTCACCAGGCAACGCCGGTCAACTGCTGCTTGTGTATGAGAAATCGGTTGGAAACGTTCCTCATGTCAACACGTTGTAGATGTCGCCACCGGCGCCAACTTGTGTGAATGCTCTGAAAGTTTGCATATCACATCACAGCATCTTCTTCCTGTCGGTTAAATTTCGCGTCTGTAGCACGTCGTCTTCGTGGTGTAGCAATTTTAATGGTAAGTAGTGTACTATTACATGTAACTTATCGAAAATACATAACTTTCGAGGCTCACAACCGACGTTTTCGTTGTTAGTAAATAGCAATAGTTTAGCACCCATAACCTTTTAGCTGAAGCACTTATGAGTTCCGTGAAGTGAATCGCGAAATATGCGTAAATTATATGGTGTCATAGAAAGTCACCGGAAAATTGTAGAGCATGATGCACAGCAGAAACGAATGGACGTGTGGAGGGAGACAGAGAGAATGTGTGTTGGGAGTCTTCTAAACGCCGAACTCTCAGCTGCGCAACACGAGCCCCTGGGCCAGGGCACGGCAGTCTTTCAGAGACGCCCGCCGGTACTGTGTACTCCTTATCTGGACACCTCGCGCCCCGCGCCACACCTCACATCCGCCGCAGTGTGCCCGAGCCGTAAGCTTTTATCGCGCAGCGCCTTATCACGTGGCCGCTTCCCATCCCTGTTGTTTGTTTTCTTCTGCATCCGGTCGCGCGCGGCGTGTGCTACGGGCAGCACACTCGATAACATCACTGCCCCACAAATTGTCTGATCAGCAGCCATTTCTCTGAATAACAGTATACGCAGAGCCATTAACAATAACATACAATCGCTCACTCGACTAAAGATCCGTATCCAGAGACTGGAAAGTTGCACCGATCACAAGTATTCAAGAAAGGAAAGAGCAGTAATCCACCATATTACAATCCCGTATCATTAACGTAGATATGCAGCAGGATTTTGGATCATATCTTGTGTTCGAACACTATGAATTACCTCCATGGGGATAGTCTATTAACATATGGTTTCACCAGCTGCGACATAGTCGTGTATGTGAACAGTGATCCAACACTGTCAAATGTTTTTTATTCCAGTCTTTGATCACAATATCAGTTCTTTTGACGATGACCGGTTTCAGTCAGTAATGACCATCCTCAGATCTTTTCTACACCATCTTCTAAAGTGATGAGGCCGTAATGGCATCGTCAAAACATACAAATATACTCAGCACAGCATCGTCACATAGATCTAAAATGACTGGGTGGACGATGTGGCCTGTTCTACACCTTATTTTAGGTCTATGTGACGATGCTGTGCTGAGCATATTTATATGTTTTGACGATGCCATTACGGCCTTATCACTTTAGAACACGGTGTAGAAAAGATCTGAGGATGGTCGTTACTGACTGAAACCGATCATCGTCAAAATAATTGATATTGCGATCAGAGACAGGAATAAAAACCATATTGACACAGAGTCAACGCGGATTTAGAAAATATCCTTCTTTTTAAACATAACTAGCTCTTTACGCACACGAAGTGTTGAGTGCTATCGACAGTCGATTTCAAATTGGTTCTTCATGTCTAGATTTCCAGAGGACTTTTGGCACCTTACCTCACAAGCGGCCTGTAATAAAATTGCGTGGTTGTGGAATATCGTCGCTGTTATGTGACTACATTCGTCATTTCCTGTCAAAGGTCTCACTTCGTAGTAAGTGGCGGAAAGTCATCAATTAAAACAGAAGTGATTTCTGGCGTTCCCCAAAGTAGTGTTATAGGCCCTCTGGTGTTCCTTATCTACATAAATGATTTAGGGGACAATTGTTTGCGGAAGATGTTCTCGTTAATCGTCTAGTGAAGTCATCAGAAGATCTAAACCAGTTGCAAAACGATTTAGATTGTATGGTGCGAAAACCGGCAAATGACCCTAATTAATGAGAAGTGTGAGGTCATCCACATGAGTACTAAAAGGAATCCGTCAACATTCGTTTACACCCCAGCGGTAGAAATTACCATCTTATAATTTTTCTAGGCTGATTTAACAAACTTTACATTACTGCAAGTTTAATAAAAATGGAAAACTGCACACAACGAATTAAATACCACGTGGTTATAACTCAACCCAGCTCCTCACAGAGGTCCAGTGTGGACTGTACTTATCGTATAGCACCGATACGTGATAGATATTCTAACGCGTTAATGCGGAACCGACTTAGGCTGCCAGGCCACACTTCTCCTTTCCACAGATATTCTCACTCCCGTTTTCCACCTTGTTCTTGGGCGTCCTCTAGGTCTTTCTCCATCCATCTTCAGTTCTTCCATAATTTTTGGGAGTGTCTGCCCAAGCATCCTTTTAACATGCCCGTACATTCTTTATCTACTTTTTTTCAATTTCTTCTCTCATACTTTCTTGTTTAAGGTCCTTTCTCATATCTACATTCCTTACTCTGTCCATTCTTGTTTTTCCCATAACTGCTCTGAGAAATTTCATTTCCCCTGCTTGCAGTCCGCTCCAGTCCCTCTCTGTCATTGCCCTTGTTTCTCCTCCATAGGTGACAATATGGAGGTAATACATAAGGAGTTGTTCTTTTTCTGAAACTTCCTTATTCCAAATCAGGTGTTTTATTGTTTAGTAGAAATTGCTTCGCTTCTGTAACCTCCTATTAACTTCGTTGGTTATTCTTCCATCGCTAGATATTTCACTCCCTAAATAAGTGACTGTCTACCACTTTGAGGGGTTCTCCATTCAAAGTAATATTTCCGTTGATCCCTTTGTCTCTTCCAAATACCATTACTTCACTCTTATCTTTATTTATTTTTAATCCATACCTTTTCCGTATTTCCTTCCACGCATCAAGATGTAACTGTGCATCTACCTCTTTATCGCGCCATATTACCATATCATCTGCAAGAAACATCTTTTTGTCATTTTCTTTTACTATAGCTTTGGCCGAGCGGTTCTAGGCGCTGCATTCTGGAACCGCGCGACCGCTGCGGTTGCAGGCTCGAATCCTGCATCGGGCATGGATGTGTGTTATGTCCTTAGGTTAGTTAGGTTTAAGTAGTTCTAAGTTCTAGGGGACTGATGACCTCAGAAGTTAAGTCCCATAGTGCTCAGAGCCATTTGAACCATTTTTTACTATATCTTTAACTGACCTATTCATTCCCTCCATCACAACATTAAAAAGTGCAGGAGATAGAATACTTCTTTGTTTATGTCCTTGTCTTATTTCGAAGTATTCAGAGCTCCCCAATGGTGTTCTAATTCTACAGTTGTGTCATCTGTACAGTGTCTTTATTACATTAATATGTCCATCTTCTATATCTATTTTCTTCATTTCTTCTACATCTATATCTACATGACTACTCTGCAATTCACATTTAAGTGCTTAGCAGAGGGTTCATGGAACCACAATCATACTATCTCTCTACCATTCCACTCCCGAACAGCGCGCGGGAAAAACGAACACCTAAACCCATTGGCCCGCAGCTTGATTATAAGTCGCTTGTGAGGAACGGTGTCAAAAGCTTTCCGGAAATCTAGAAATATGTAATCAATCAACTTGAGATCCCCTGTCGATAGCGGCCATTACTTCGTGCGAATAAAGAGCTAGCTGCGTTGCACAAGAGTCGAAGCAGTTCAAAAAGTATGTGGTAGAACATAATGTTTGAATACAGTATGTGCTCCAAAACTCTACTGCAAACCGACGTCAATGATATAGGTCTGTAGTTCGATGGATTACTCCTACTACCCTTCTTAAACAGTGGTGCGACCTGCGCAATTTTCCAATCTATTGGTGAGCGAGCGGTTGTATATGATTGCTAAGTAGGGAGCTATTCTATCAGCGTAATCTGAAAGGAACCTAATCGGTATACAATCTGGACCTGAAGACTTGCCCGTATCAAGCGATTTGAGTTGCTTCGCAACCCCTAAGGTATCTACTTCTAAGAAATTCATGCTAGCAGCTGTTCGTGTTTCGAATTCTGGAATATTCCATTCGTCTTCCCTGGTGAAGGAATTTCGGAAAACTGCGTTCAATAACTCCGTTTTAGCGGCACAGTCGTCGGTAACAGTACTATCGGCACTGCGCAGCGAAGGTATTGACTGCGTCTTGCCGCTTGTGTACTTTACATACGACCAGAATTTCTTCGGATTTTCTACCAAATTTCGAGACAATGTTTCGTTGTGGAACCTATTAAAGGCATCTCGGATTGAAGTCCGTGCCAAATTTCGCGCGTCTTTAAATTTTAGCCAATCTTCGGGATTTCGCGTTCTTCTGAACTTCAAATGCTTTTTCCGTTGCCTCTGCAACAGCGTTCGGACCTGTTTTGTGTACCATGGGGGATCAGTTCCATCTCTTACCAATTTATGATGTATGAATCTCTCAATTGCTGTTGCTACTATATCTTTGAATTTGAGCCACGTCTCGTCTACATTTGCATAGTCAGTTCGGAAGTAATGGAGATTGTCTCTTAGGAAGGCTTCTAGTGACACTTTATCCGCTTTTTTAAATAAAATTATTTTGCGTTTGTTTCTGGTGGATTTGGAAGAAACGGTATTGAGCCTAGCTACAACGACCTTATGATCACTAATCCCTGTATCAGTCATGATGCTCTCTATCAGCTCTGGATTTTTTGTGGCTAAGACGTCAAGTGTGTTTTCGCAACCATTTACAATTCGCGTGGGTTTGTGGACTAACTGCTCGAAATAATTTTCGGAGAAAGCATTTAGGACAATCTCGGAAGATGTTTTCTGCCTACCATAGTTTTGAACAAGTATTTTTACCAACATATCGAGGGAAGGTTGAAGTCCCCACCAACTATAACCGTATGAGTGGGGTATTTATTTGTTACGAGACTCAAATTTTCTCTGAACTGTTCAGCAACTGTATCATCGGAGTCTGGGATCGGTAGAAGGAGCCAATTATTAACTTAGTTCGGCTGTTAAGTATAACCTCCACCCATACCAATTCGCAAGGAGTATCTAATTCGACTTCACTACAAGATAAACCATTACTGACAGACACAAACACTCCACCACCAATTCTGCCTAATCTATCTTTCCTGAACACCGTCTGAGACTTCGTAAAAATTTCTGCAGAACTTATTTCAGGCTTTAGCCAGCTTTCCGTACCTATAACGATTTCCGCTTCTGTGCTTTCTATTAGTGCTTGAAGCTCAGAGACTTTCCCAGCACAACTACAACAATTTACAACTACAATTCCGACTGTTCCTTGATCCAAGCACGTCCTGTATTTGCCATGCACCCTTTGAGATTGCAGCCCACCCCGTACTTTCCCGAGGCCTTCTAACCTAAAAAACCGCCCAGTCCACGCCACACAGCCTCCGCTACCCGTGTAGCCGCCAGCTGAGTGTAGTGAACTCCTGACCTATTCAGCGGAACCCGAAACCCCACCACCCTATGGCGCAAGTCAAGGAATCTGCAGCCAACACGGTCGCAAAACCGTCTGAGCCTCTGATTCAGACCCTCCATCCGGCTCTGCACCAAAGGTCCGCAGTCGGTTCTGTCAACGATGCTGCAGATGGTGAGCTCTGCCTTCATCTCGTAAGCAAGACCGCCAGCCTTCACCAAATCAGATAGCCGCTGGAATTCAGAGAGAATTTCCTCAGATCCAAAGCGACACACGTCATTAGTGCCGACATGTGCCACCACCTGCAGCTGGCTGCACCCTGTGCTCTTCATGGCATCCGGAAGGACCCTTTCCACATCAGGAATGACTCCACCCGGAATGCACACGGAGTGCACACTGGATTTCTTCCCCTCCTTAGCCGCCATATCCCTAAGGGGCCCCATTACGCGCCTAACATTGGAGCTTCCAATTACCAATAAGCCCACCCACTGTGATTGCCCGGACCTTGAAGGCTGAGAATCATCCTCTGAAACAGGGCAGGCAGCTGCATCTGGCTCAGCCAGAGACAGTGCCTGAAACCTGTTCGTCAGACGCACCGGGGAGGCTTTCTGATCAGCCTCCGGGGACGTCTTTCGCTGCCTGCCACGCCTTGGAACGACCTCCCAATCAACGACAGGCGAGGGCTCAGCCCCACTGCGGGCAGCAACCGGGGCAACCACAGCGGCAGACCGATCTGGGGACAGACGGGACGAGGTTGACATCCCCGTGATACCCAAGTCCGGCTCCCCACAGTGGTGCCCATTGGCAACAGCCTCAAACTGCACGACCGAAGTCAGCGCCGCTTACAGCTGTGAGCGAAGGGATGCCAACTCAGCCCTCATCCGAACACAGCAATCACAGTCCCTGTCCATTCTAATCGATGTTGAACAACAGTTACTGAAACATGAGTCCGTGCCTAGATAACGCAAGGGAAACACGCAAAGAATGTATTAACTAACCTGTATAAATGCCAAACGACTGCGCTACAATCTGCCTGAATTTACGATTACAGTAACTAAATCTCGAAATTACACCTCCTATACGAAACTCACACGCAATTTAAGTAAGAATCTACGAAGTAAACACTAAAGCGCGATGCTACAACTCTCAATCATTATAATACGCCCGAAATTTATGAATTAAACAATGGAAGTACCCAATAACACGCAAAGAAATTAAGAATTAAACTATGTAACAAATAAGTAAGCTAGGGGTATATGACTTGCTGCTGCAGCAGAGTCTTTCTCCGTTAACTGAGTCATATGCCTTTTCTATGTCTATAAAAACCATTGTCACCATTCTGTTATACTCCCAACTTTTTTCCATCAGTTGACGGATAGAAAATATCAAGTCGATCGTGCTTCTTCCTTTCCTAAACCCATGCTATTCTTCACTCAGCTCCTTCTCTATCGCCGGCCGAAGTGGCCGTGCGGTTCTAGGCGCTGCAGTCTGGAACCGCGAGACCGCTACAGTCGCAGGTTCGAATCCTGCCTCGGGCATGGATGTGTGTGATGTCCTTAGGTTAGTTAGGTTTAACTAGTTCTAAGTTCTAGGGGACTAATGACCTCAGAAGTTGAGTCCCATAGTGCTCAGAGCCATTTTAACCTTCTCTGTCTTTTCACTTATTCGATGTAGTAAAATTCTTTCAAAAGTCTTAGCTGTATGACTCATAAGGGTTACTCCTCTGTAGTTTTTATAAAGTCTTTTATTGCCTTTTTTGAAGATGGGAACAATGTCTCCTCTTCTCCAGTCGTCAGGTACTGTACTATTTCTCTACACATTTGATAGTACTCTATACAGCCACTGCATTCCCACTGGGCCTGCTGCTCTTATCATGTCCACTGATACAGCATCATGTCCTGGTGCTTTCTCCCCATTCATTTTCTTCACAGCTATTTCCATTTCTTCCCGTGTAAATTGTCCTAATTCTGATTCCCAACTTCTCTCAATTTCTCCATTATTTGTTGTTTCCTCGCGTACCTGTTCCTCAGTGTTTAACAGTTTCTTAAGATGTTCTCTCCATAGATCTTTTATATTCCATGGATCTTCAATCACAGTACCATCCTCCGTTTCCACCTTTACTGGTACTTCAGAAGCCTTCCTTTTATTTTTCACCATTTCATAGAACATTTTCTTATTGCTCTTCACATCTTCTTCAAGTTTTTTTGTAAACTCTTCCCATGCCTTTTTCTTTGCTGTTTCCACTATTTCTTTGCACTTCTTCTTTTCCTCTACATATCTTTTGTGGTCCTCGTCATTTTTAGTTTCGCACCACTTTCTCCATGCTCCATTTTTTCTTCTAACTTCTTAGATTATGGTATCATGCCACCAACTTGTCTGTCTTACTTTATCTTTCCAGATGTTCTACCTCATACTTTTTGAACTGCTTCGACTCTTTTGAATAAACTCCATTCTTTTTCAACATCGCAGAAAACTTCTTTTGCAAATTTTTGGGTGATTAATTCTCTTTATTTCACAGCACTTTCACTCTCCTTCAGTTTCCAATCCCATATCCTTATCACTTTCTTGTGTTTTCTATTTTTCACACACTACCAATCTGTTGGTATTACTGTCTATTATATTATCAACAGTGTAAACAGTTTGAACTACTGCAATTTAATATTTATTCTCTTCAACTGCTCTTATAAGTTCTTTGCTGACTCCGACAGAATTACAATGTTATCGCCAAACCTCAAAGTTTTTATTTCTTCTTCCTGAACCTTAATTCACTTTCCACGCATCTCCCTTTCCTTCACAGTGCAGAATGAATAACACTGAGGGTCGGCTATATCCTTTTCTCACTCCCTTCTCAACAACCACTTTCCTCTCACGTCTTGGTTGCTGTAAAGTTGCAGATTACCTTCAGCTCTCTATCGTTTACCGCTAGATTAGTTTATTCCATCAGGAAGTTGAAGGCAGAGCTCTGTTAACGACAAGGTCAGGCAAAACGAATGTATGAAACCCCCTATTTCCCTTGAAAAGACCAGAGCTATGCGCCACGGTTCTCGTACGACAGTTCGATTACCGCGAGCAGATCACTGTGCCCTTATTCTGTAAGAGACTGCGGAGAGGTTACGAAATTTATGCTAAGTCGTTACTGCGCGCCGGGGCCTCCGTGGAGCAATTCACTGTTCTCTGCAGTCTCTCCTCCTCCTTCTGGCCACTTTCTCGAGATGAAAATCCGTTTTACCGCCGGCAATCAAATAAGTTACCTCTGAGTCGAGTGCCGTCGCCGACAGCAATATGAAGACTTCATACCACCGAATCCAAGTACTCTGATGACAAATGGGAGATGCGCAGAGCCATAAAATCTATTTGCGGCGATAGGAATGTGTCTACTATCTCGTTAGAAAAAACGAGCGACAAATGTGAAAAAGCTACAAGAGGTGTTTATGGTTCGCCGTAAATTTCGCTACAGCGTAACAATCCTGTCCGAGAGAGAGATAGAGATAGAGAGAGAGAGAGAGAGAGAGAGAGAGAGAGAGAGAGAGAGAGAATAAAAGGCGAAAGGCGACGACAGTACTACATCCTATTGCTGCGCTCTTTTATCAGTAACGAAAGAGCTTGCCAGGCACGAAAACAGAAAAAATGAGGAGTAATTTTGAAAAATACAGCACTGAGCTGAATAGCTTAGGTGGCCTGTCCGCGGGGACGTCGTGAGCAGCAATAAATCTGCGTTTTCGCCGGCACCAGCGACGTTAATCGCTCTTTATGCAGCGCGCGGCCGTAGCACTGCGCTCGCCGCCCCGGCAGCCAGCAGTGCCCCACGCCCCCTCCCCACAGGGCCACAGCCAAGAGATCTGCGCGCGCCCCCGTGCCAGATAATTCCCGAGTTTAGTGCCCCGCTGGCGGCAACTTGCCGCGATTCATGGCCCCAGGCGAGCCGCGGCCGGATCCCGCGACAGCCGCGCTCTAATCAGGATGCCGGGTAGGCCGGTCGCTGGGGGCCTCTTCAGGTATTATTCCGGCGGACTTCCGCGTCCTCAGAGCTACAGCCGCGCCCCACTTACTGAGAAGCCGTTCCTCTACAGATGGCCCTCTAGAGGCAGAGGCTGCAGTGGGAAGGAGGGGGTGGGAGGCAAGAGGGAGGAGGGGGGGGGGGGAGAAGAGGAATGTAGTGAGACACAAAATTTGACAGGGCAGTGTAATTTTTACAGCAGCTGGGGTGCTGCTACGTTTGTGTCGTAAGGAGACCACTAAGCCAGATTCATCATTACTCCAAGGTTCTGAGATTGTAAGCTAAACTTTAAATTCTCACTCGGCACCTAATTTGCTGTACATTATTTCGAGCATCGCTCAAAGGCGCATCAGATGTTCCTCTAATGTTAGACAAATCATTTTACAAAACATTTCCCATTTTCTTGTTTTCGAGTTACACTACTGGTCATTAAAACTGCTACACCAAGAAGAAATGCAGATGATAAACGGGTATTCATTGGACAAATATATTATACCAGTACTGACATGTGATTACATTTTCACGCAATTTGGGTGCATAGATCCTGAGAAATCAGTATCCAGAAAAACCACCTCTGGCCGTAATAACGGCCTTGATACGCCTAGGCGTTGAGTCGAACATAGCTTGGGTGGCGTGTACAGGTACAGCTGCCACAGTTCATCTAGAGTAGTGACTGGCGCATTGTAACGAGCCAGTTGGTCGGTCACCATCGACCAGACGTTTTCAGTTGGTGAGAGATCTGGAGAATGTGCTGCCCAGGGAAGCAGTCGACCATTTTCTGTGTCCAGAAAGGCCCCTACAGGACCTGCAACATGCGGTCGTGCATTATCCTGCTGAAATGTAGGGGTTCGCAGGGATCTAATGAAGGGTAGAGCCACGGGTCGTAACACATCTGAAATTTAACGTCCACTGTTCAAAGTGCCGTCAATGCGAAAAAGAGGTAACCGAGACGTGTAAATGGCACCCCATACCATCGCGCCGGGAGATACGGCAGTATGGCGATGACGAATACACGCTTCCAATGTGCGTTCATCGCGATGCCGCCAAACACGGATGCGACCATCATGATGCTGTAAACAGAACAGAAACAGCCCGGAAGAGTTTACTGATAAAGAACCTGGATACATCAGAAAAAATGACGTTTTGCCATTCGTGCAGCCAGGTCCGTCGTTGAGTACACCATCGCAGGCGCTCCTGTTTGTGATGCAGCGTCAAGGGTAACCGCTGCCATGGTCTCTGAGCTGATAGTCCATGCTGCTGAAAACGTCGTCGAACTGTTCGTGCAGATGGTTGGTGTCTTGCAAACCTCCCCATCTGTTGACTCAGGGATCGAGACGTGGCTGCACGATCTGTTACAGCCATGCGGATAAGATGCCTGTCATATTGACTGCTAGTGATACGAGGTCATTGGGATCCAGCACGGCGTTCCGTATTACCCTCCCGAACCCACCGATTCCGTATTCTGCTAACAGTGATTGGATCTCGACCAACGCGAGCAGCAATGTCGCGATACGACAAACCCGAATTGCGATAGGCTACAATCCGACCTTTATCAAAGTTGGGATCGTGATGGTACGCATTTCTCCTCCTTACACGAGGCATCACAACAACGTTTCACCAGGCAACGCCGGTCAACTGCTGTTTGTGTATGAGAAATCGGTTGGAAATTTTCCTCATGTCATCACGTTGTAGGTGTCGCCACTGGCGCCAACCTCGTGTGAATGCTCTAAAATGCTAATCATTTGCATATCACAGCATCTTCTTCCTGTCGATTAAATTTCGCGTATGTAGCACGTCATCTTCGTGGTGCAGCAATTTGAATGGCCAGTAGTGTATGTTCATAAAACATGAAATATGATATACACCGAAGAGCCAAAGAAACTGGTACACCTGCCTAATATCGTGAAGGGCTCCCACGAGCACTCAGGAGTGCCGCAACACGACGTGGCATGGACTCAACTAATGTCCAAAGTAATGCTGGAGGGAACTGAAACCATCAATCCTGCAGGACTGTACATAAATCCGTAAGAGTACGAGGAGTTGGAGATCTCTTGTGAACAGCGCGTTGCAAGGCATCCCAGATATGCCAAATAATGTCCATGTCTGAGGAGTTTGGTGGCCAGCGGAAGCGTTTAAACTCAGAAGAGTGTTCCTCGAGCCATTCCGTAGCAATCCTGCACGTGTGGAGTGTCGCATTGCCCTGCTGGAATTTCCCAAGTTCTTCAGAATCCACAATGGACATGAATGGATGCAGGTAATCAGACAGGATGCTTGCGTACGTGTCACCTGTCAGGGTCGTATCTAGACGTATCAGGGGTCCCATATCACTCCAACTGCACACACCCGACATCATTACAGAACCTCCACCAACCTGAAAAATGCCCTGCTGACATGCAGGATCTATGGATTTATGAGGTTCTCTCCATGCCACACGTCCTTCCGCTCCAACCACCTTGAAACGATACTCGTCAGACCAAGCAACATGTTTCCAATCATCAACTGTCCAATGTTGGTGTTAACGAGCCCAGGTGAGGCGTAAAGCTTTGTGTCGTGGAGTCATCAGGGATACACGGGTGTGCCTTCGGCTATGAAAGCCCGTAATGATGATGCTTCGTTTAATGATTTGCACGCTGACAATTGTTGATGGCCCAGCACTGAAATCTGCAGCAATTTGTGGAAGGATTGCACTTCTGTCACGTTGAACGATTCTCTTCAGTCGCCGTTGGTCCCGTTCTTGCAGGATCTTTTTCCAGCCTCAGCGTTGTCGGAGATTTGATGTTTTACCGGATTCTTGATATTGACGGTACACTAGTGAAATGGTCGTACGGGAAAAATCCCCACTTGATCGCTACCTCGGAGATGCTGTGTATCATCGCCCGTGCGCCGACTGTAACGCCACGTTCAAACTCACTTACATCTTGATAACCTGCCATTGTATCAGCAGTAACCGATCTAACAACTGCGTCAGACACTTGTTGTCTTATATAGGCGTTGCCGACCGCAGCGCCGTACTCTGCCTGTTTCCTTGTCTCTGTATTGAATACGCATGCCTGCACGAGTTTCTTTGGCTCTTCAGTGTACGTTCACACCTTTTCGCCCTTAGTGTTTCCTGAGGCGCAATAAGGAGACCTCACCCTAACCCCGAAAACAACCGTCGCACTGTAAACCCACCTCCTCTGTGCTTCAGTGATGTCACTACACATGACGCAGGTAATGTTCTCTAGGCATTTGTCAAACACACACCCTTCCGCCGGATTGCCAAAGAGTATAGCACGATCCACTACTCCAAATCCTCCATTTCCAGTCATCCGCTGTGCAGTGGCGTAGCTCTGTACGCCACTTGAGCCTTCGCTTAGCACTGACTACGGAAATGTGTGGCTTTATGAGGGGCTGCTCGATCGTTGTACCCAATTCTTTTAAATTTACTACCCACGGCCACTGTGCATTGTGCCGCCTGGACTGCTGGTAGCGCTTTGGAAATCACAAGTGATTTCTTCCGTTGATTTAATGAGATTTTTTACAAGCAAGCTATCCAGTGCTCGTTGTTCCCTCTCACCAGTAACATTAGGCATTCGTAGTCCTGGTATAGCTACTGTTGTTCCTACGCGTTTCCATTTCACAACCGCATCACGAACAATCGACTTGGGCAGCTTTAGAATGGTTGAAATGTCAAAATGGCTGGTTCAAATGGCTCTGAGCACTATGGGACTTAAAATCTGTGGTCATCAGTCCCCTAGAACTTAGAACTACTTAAACCTAACTAACCTAAGGACATCACACACATCCATGCCCGAGGCAGGATTCGAACCTGCGACCGTAGCAGTCACGCGGTTCCGGACTGAGCGCCTAGAACCGCTAGACCACCGCGGCCGGCCGGTTGAAATGTCCCTGGTGGATTTGTTACTCAGGTGATTTGCAATGACTAGCTTCTGTGCACTCCTGACCGACCCATTCTGCTGTCACATACATACATACACAATTTAATACTTGTTCCATAGATCATGAATACGACATTTTGTAATGATGCGGAACGTGTCACTTTAACATAAATTTTCTTTACACAAAATAATTAATTAATTTCTTTTTTGGGGGGCTACTACTTCATATCTAAAAATTCATCTATTGAGCAGAAGGAGTTGTCATTCAGAAATTCTTTTAATTCATTTTTAAATGTTGGTTAGCTATCTGTCAGACTTTTAATGCTATTTGGCAAATGACCAAAGTTTTTTGTGGTAGCACAATTCACCCCTTTCTGTGTCAAAGTCAGATATAACCCAGAATAGTGAAGATCATCCATTCTTCTAGTGTTGAAGCTATGCACTTATTTTTCAATTGGGATGGATTATTAGTATTGTAACAAATTTCTTAAGTGAATATACGTATTACGAAGGTATTCTGAATATCCTGAGTTCCTTAAATAAATGTCTGCAAGGTGATGTTGGGTGGGCTCCAGCTAGTATTCTGATTACACGCTTTTGTGCAATGAATACTTTTTCTCTTAAAGGCGAATTACCCCAAAATATGATGCCATATGAAAACAGTGAAAGAAAATAGGCATAGTAGGCTAATTTACTGTTTATCACCAAAATCTGCAATAACTCTAATGGCATAAGTAGCTGAACCTAACTGTTTCAACAGATCATCGACATGTTTCTACAAACTCAATTTCTCATCAGTGCACACAATGCAGAAATTTTGAATATATCGTCTTAGCAGCAGAGTTCTGTTCATAGTCTATATTTATTAATGGTGTTATGCTGTTTACTGTAGAGAATTGTATGTACTGTGTCTCTTCAAAATTAAGTGAGAGTCCATTTGCATAAAGCAACATAACAGTTTTCTGAAAGACGTTATTTACAATTTCCTCAGCTGATTCTTATTTTTTGGGTATTATTACTATACTTGTAGCATCAGCAGAAAGAACTAGCTTTGCATCTTCATGAATGTAGAGTTGCAAGTCATTTAGATACATTAAGAACATTAATGGACCCAAGACTGAACCCTGTGGGACACCATTCTTGATACCTACCCAGTTAGAGGACTCTGCTGATTTTTGCAGACTATCTGTACTGTTAATTTCAACCTTCTGCATTCTTCCATTTAAATTTGAATTAAACCGTTTGTGCACTGTCCCACTCATATGACAATACTTAAGGTTATCTAGAAGAATTTCGTTATTCACACAATCAAAAGCCGTTGACAGTGGGTGACGTTCTGCTTCTCTACTGACAATGCAATACTCTCTGCCTTCTTTTGTACTGCCGCCTCCTCGTCCTGTGTTACATAACGGCGTCTGGATACTTTCGATCAAGAGATGAAGCTATATGGTATCAACTCTTGATCTCATGGATAAATTTGTTTATTCACTACTTGTTTTGCCTAACTTATCACTGTAGTATTTTAAACTGATATGTGACTTTCAGATAACTATAGTTATTGTCTGGAATTTATATGCAGAGGATACTCCCGTACATGGATGCGTGGCTATCTCTGCATTGAGACAAAGGCCAGTCTCCTAAGAGGCTAGCGCGGATCGTCAAGTTCTCGCTGCAAAAACTTGTGGCTTACCAGCAGCTCTGAAGGCAGCAATAAAAAGTATTACAGTGAAGAAGAAGTTCGAAACAAGGCTAGACGTGCAGAAAAGTGTAAGACTTGCGCCGCATTTTATGAAGTTTAAAGACGCGTTAGAAGCCTCCGAACGGGCAGACTGTGGTCCTTCAAAGGCACGTGAAACGACGATCAGAAGCTTTTAGTGAGCAGGCGACCTGGGTTTGAATTCCCGCTGTAGTAAAAATTTTCATTAGTCACTTTAGACTTCATATATACATCACAGATGTTGGAGACTTCAAAAGGTCTCTGGAACTATTATAGTTTCATTTGATAAATTTAAGTGTTAGGAAGTCTTTTCTAGAGTTATTTGTCTTAAGTGCAGCCTTGTGGTCGCGCGGGATTAGCCGAGCGGTCTAGGCGCTGCAGTCATGGACTGTACGGGTGGTCCCGGCGGAGGTTCGAGTCCTCCCTCGGGCATGGGTGTGTGTGTTTGTCCTTAGGATAATTTAGGTTGAGTAGTGTGTAAGCTTAGGGACGGATGACCTTAGCAGTTAAGTCCCATGAGATTTCACACACATTTGAACATTTTTTGGAGCCTTGTGCAGAAGTGAAATATGTACAATAAGCAGTTCAGACAGGAAAAGAACTGAAGGTTTTAAAAATGTGATGCTATAGAAGAATGCTGAGGATTAGACTGGTTGACAGAATAAGTAATGCGGGGGACTGAATGAAACTGGAGGAAAATGAATTTTATTTCTTTAAAGACAGTACAGCCATTAGACTGTTGTTTATTTACAGTGTTACATTTACGCTTACACAATCATAATTTCGGCTTCAAAGTGCCATTATCAAGTGTTTTAAGTGTTATAAACTGCCTAAGGTGTCATACGGTCGTACTAACATACGTTATTAGACACATTGTCCAAGAGTCGATATTTCTGGCAGAGCCTACTGTTTGTTTCATTACTGAGTACCCCATTTTGACTAAGGGGGAGGGGGGTTTATAAGGGTTGTATAGGTAGACCTAGGACAGAATACAATAAGCAGATTCAAATGGATGTTGCTTGCAGCTGTTATTCCGGGAAGAAGAGGCTTGCACAGAATAGACTAGTTGGAGAACTGCAACAAATCAGTCTTCAAACTGAGTCACTATACCACCATGGTCGTCCACATAAATTTACCAAATATGTCATGAGAGTGTTATAAGAGACAAAAAGAATGTATTATGTGCCAGTGGCTCAGACTATTCCATGAGCCCGGACATAAAGCATTTATTACACTTTGTTAAGTATGAATACCAGAAAGGAGAGTTCTGTTTCAAAATATTTCATTATGTGACGCGAAGAATACCATCTTCTCAATTGGAAAGTAACGAGAAACGGTGTTGTGGAACGCATGCTTCGTTCGTTTGTGAAACATTCTCGCCTTCACGTTTTTGAGCCCGCTGCTGTACTGTGCACACAGGAAGGCGGTAGATAGTATCTCTTTCCTTCCATGCTAGTTTTCCACTTCAGCCTTCTCCGATAGCCCGACTAATGGAGCAATCATATTCCACGTATTGAACATCGCTAAATCATACTATGGAACATATTACAAGTCTGCATACAGGGTGACAATTATTGAACTACACTCCTGGAAATGGAAAAAAGAACACATTGACACCGGTGTGTCAGACCCACCATACTTGCTCCGGACACTGCGAGAGGGCTGTACAAGCAATGATCACACGCACGGCACAGCGGACACACCAGGAACCGCGGTGTTGGCCGTCGAATGGCGCTAGCTGCGCAGCATTTGTGCACCGCCGCCGTCAGTGTCAGCCAGTTTGCCGTGGCATACGGAGCTCCATCGCAGTCTTTAACACTGGTAGCATGCCGCGACAGCGTGGACGTGAACCGTATGTGCAGTTGACGGACTTTGAGCGAGGGCGTATAGTGGGCATGCGGGAGGCCGGGTGGACGTACCGCCGAATTGCTCAACGCGTGGGGCGTGAGGTCTCCACAGTACATCGATGTTGTCGCCAGTGGTCGGCGGAAGGTGCACGTGCCCGTCGACCTGGGACCGGACCGCAGCGACGCACGGATGCACGCCAAGACCGTAGGATCCTACGCAGTGCCGTAGGGGACCGCACCGCCACTTCCCAGCAAATTAGGGACACTGTTGCTCCTGGGGTATCGGCGAGGACCATTCGCAACCGTCTCCATGAAGCTGGGCTACGGTCCCGCACACCGTTAGGCCGTCTTCCGCTCACGCCCCAACATCGTGCAGCCCGCCTCCAGTGGTGTCGCGACAGGCGTGAATGGAGGGACGAATGGAGACGTGTCGTCTTCAGCGATGAGAGTCGCTTCTGCCTTGGTGCCAATGATGGTCGTATGCGTGTTTGGCGCCGTGCGGGTGAGCGCCACAATCAGGACTGCATACGACCGAGGCACACAGGGCCAACACCCGGCATCATGGTGTGGGGAGCGATCTCCTACACTGGCCGTACACCACTGGTGATCGTCGAGGGGACACTGAATAGTGCACGGTACATCCAAACCGTCATCGAACCCATCGTTCTACCATTCCTAGACCGGCAAGGGAACTTGCTGTTCCAACAGGACAATGCACGTCCGCATGTATCCCGTGCCACCCAACGTGCTCTAGAAGGTGTAAGTCAACTACCCTGGCCAGCAAGATCTCCGGATCTGTCCCCCATTGAGCATGTTTGGGACTGGATGAAGCGTCGTCTCACGCGGTCTGCACGTCCAGCACGAACGCTGGTCCAGCTGAGGCGCCAGGTGGAAATGGCATGGCAAGCCGTTCCACAGGACTACATCCAGCATCTCTACGATCGTCTCCATGGGAGAATAGCAGCCTGCATTGCTGCGAAAGGTGGATATACACTGTACTAGTGCCGACATTGTGCATGCTCTGTTGCCTGTGTCTATGTGCCTGTGGTTCTGTCAGTGTGATCATGTGATGTATCTGACCCCAGGAATGTGTCAATAAAGTTTCCCCTTCCTGGGACAATGAAACCACGGTGTTCTTATTTCAATTTCCAGGAGTGTATATGAAAAAAAAAAACGTAGTTACAAACTACGGCGTGCAAACACTTTATTCAACATGTAAACGTCGCTACAGATATTCGGATTTAGCTTATGACATATTCAATATGCCTGCCATCATTGTCGATGATGTGGCCAAGACGAATACCGAAATTCTGCATGGCGCACTGAAGTATCGGAACCATCGATGCTGTTGATGAGCTCCTGAATGGCTGTTTTCAGGTCAGCAATGGTTTTGGGTTTATTGCTGTACACCGTGTCTTTAGAGTAGCCTCACAAAAAGGAGTCGGATGTGTTCAGAGCCAGAGAGTATGGCGGCCGATCGAGGCCCATGCCAGTGGCCTCTGGGTAACCCATAGCCAGAATGCGGTTCCCAAAGTGCTCTTCCAGGACATCAAACACTCTCCTGCTTCGATCGGGTCGAGCTCCGTCTTGCATAAACTACATCTTGTCAAAATCAGGATCACTTTGTATAAGGGGAACGAACTCGTCTTCCAAAGCCTTCTCCTTTGGATGCATTACCTGCAAATAAATCCAGGGTACGGCTATGGGCACCCACATCAAGGAATATCGCACCGATTATTCCGAGACTGGGCGTTGCACACCACACAGTCACCCGTTGAGGGTGAAGGGACTTCTCGATTGCGAAATTCGGATTCTCAGTCCCATAAATGCGCCAATTTTGCTTCTTGACGAACCCATCCAAATGAAAGTGGGCTTCGTTACTAAACCTAACCATACAGCGCATACTAATTTCTATCACGCCCCGTGGCCAAATGTGCCGTTTGAACGTCGTAACGACAACCGTTGGAAGTTATGACGATTTTATTTCATATAATTCAATAATTGTCACCTGTACTACATACATTTCTGAAGTGAGTTGTTTGCTATGCTCGTATTATTTGAGCACTTAAGAAGAATTCCATAACCCTTGTTTCACTTTTGTTGAAATTCGTCTTATAGTCTCTTTTCTCTTCTATTCCGGTTTTCCCGCAGTCCATATTTCACTACCATACAATAATGTGCTCTAGATGCACATTCTCAGAAATTTCTCCCTCAAATTAACACCTATGTTTGATACTAGCAGACATCTCTTGGCCAGGAATACCCTTTTTGCCAATGCTAGTCTGCTTTTGATGTGCTCCGTCCGTCATTGATTATTTTGCCATCTAGGTAGTAGAATTCCTTAAATTCAGCTACTTCGTGGCCATCAGTCCTGATGTTAAGCTTCTCATTGTTCTCATTTCTGTTACTTTTCATTACATTCGTCATTCTTCGATTTACGGTCAATCTATATTCTGTACTCACTATGCTGTTCATTCCATTCAATAAATCATATAACTTTTCCTCAGTTTCACTCAGGACAGCAATGTCATCTGTGAATCGTATCATTGATACCCTTTCACCTTGAATTTTAATTCCACTCCTGAACCTTTCTTTTGTTTTCATTATTGCTTCTTCGATTGAACAGTAAGGGCGAAAGACTACATCCCTGTCTTACACCCTTATTAATCCGAGCACTTCGTTCTTGGTCGTCCACTCTTATTATGCCCTCTTGCGTCTTGTCAATATTATATATTACCCGTCTCTCCCTATAGCTTACCCCTATTTTCCTCAGAACTTCGAACATCTTGCACCATTTTATGTTGTCGAACGTGATTACCAGGTCCACCATTCCTATGAACGTGTCTTGATTTTTGTTTAGTCTTGCTTCCTTTATCAACCACAACGTCAAATTTGCCTCTATGATCCCTTTTCCTTTCCTAAAGCCAAACTGATCGTCATCCAACACATTCTCAGTTTTCTTTCCCATTCTTCTGTATATTATTCCTGTCAGCAACTTGGATGCATGAGCTGTTAAGCAGATTGTGCGATTTACAGCCAATTTTTCTTCGTGATCGCTGCCACCGAGGAACTACAAGCTTATTTATGACCAGGTATGCTACAACTGGAGTCGCCAACTGCGTGAATATCTGACTGAGACTCTACCGACCCGCTGTATTGGTCGTCAGACAGCCGGTGACTCAGCACTTCTCAGCTGGCCGCCACTGTCACCGGATTTGATACTCTGTCGCTTATTCCCGTAGAGTTTCATTAAGGACGACGTTTACGCACCAACAGTACAGCAGAACAGAAGAGTTGAATAACCGGATCCGTACTGCCATAACATCGGTAACGATGGACATACTTACCCAAGTATGGGAGGAATTCGAGTATCCATGTAATATTGTTGATGGATGACGAATTGAACATGTGTAATGTATATTTGAGTGATTCGTAAATAAGTGTCCAATGTTTCATAGTTGTTTTCCTTACAGTTTAATAAATATGTGAGTTCTAAATACGTGAAGGTTAAGTTGGTACAATTACGTTGTAGGTACAGTTCCGATCAACATAATTTTTCGCGCCGTTTTTCAGTTTCTCACTGTTGGTAGCATTTACATTTGTGGGGCGTCGCAGTGCGGAAGGTTTCTGCAGCTCTTTCTTTTTTTCCTGAATACACCAGCTTGTATTACAGAGTTATAATTTTTTTCTTGTTGAGAGGTAAGTGAAGTTCTGTGGCATTTATAGAAAAGACCGTGTGGCATGTGCTGGCATTTCTTGGCACAGTTCAGTACCAATTACTCGTGATTTCACTCTCCCCAACAGCACATTTTGGATCAGAAGAAAGGTACAATTTCGATACCCTAGTACACATTTCGATCAATGCAGTTCTTTAGTTTCGTCCGTAAAAACTGTTAACTGTAGACATATTGTCCACTACATATAAGTTCTGTATATTTAAACATATTTTCTCTCTCGTATTTTTAAAGCAAACTCTTATTTTTTTCTCTTAGACGCCCCAAAAACGACCACAAAAGAAAATCTACAGTAAATGGAGTCCAACTGCATTACGTGAGGCAATAAAGAATGTAATGGTTGGAGACTTGAGCCTTCGCGCTGCATCAGAATTATACGACATACCTTTCAGCACTCTGCACGGTAAGGTACAAATTAAAATGAAAATGCAAGCTGGATTACCTCCAACTATAAAATGGTTAAAATTGCTCTGAGCACTATGGGACTTAACATCTGAGGTCATCAGTCGCCTAGAACTTAGAACTAATTAAACCTAACTTACCTAAGGACATCACACACATCCATGCCCGAGGCAGGATTCGAACTTGCGACCGTAGCGGTCGCGCGGTTCCAGACTGAAACGCCTAGAACCGCTCGGTCACAGCGGCCGGCTCCATCTATAGAAAGCAGAACTGGTCATCCAGCGGTACTCAATTCTGTATTGGAGGATTGTTTGGTCCAAACAGCTTCATTTCTGGAACAGTGAGGATTGAACCTGTGGCCACTCCAGTTAAGAGGAGCCGCTTTTCGGTTGGCTGAGAAAAATAATGTGAAACATCCATTGAACTTAGAAGCGAGGTTGCTGTAATCGATTGGTTTAGGGTATTTATTAAGAGACACGCTAACCTTAGCCCGGGAAAACCCGAGGGTCTTCTGCGAGCCAGAGCTTAAGGCGTAAGTAAAGCAAAAATAATTATTTCCAGAATTTGGAAGAAATTCCGAAGTAATATGATTTGCTTGGGTGTATTTATAGTATAGGCGAGTCCGGCTCCGGCTTTCCTCAAAACAGACCCCCAAGAATATTTAGTCGTAAAGGTAATTAAGAAGTTGCACCTTCAACGTTATTCGAGGGTCCTGCTCCTTCAGTCCCCACCAGTCAAGCTACTACCAGCGTTATGGGCGAAGAACGCATGTCTTTAAAAGATGTAACTGATGGAAATGAAAATGCCGTTTGGGTAGGGCCTCCCATCGACTAGACCGTTCGCCTGGTTCAAGTCTTTCGAGTTGACGCCCCTTCGGTGACTTGTGTGTCGATGGGGATGAAAGGATGATGATAAGGACAACACAACACCCAGTCCCTGAGCGGAGAAAATCTCCGACCCAGCCGGGAATAGAACCCGAGCCGTTAGGTATGACATTCCCTCTCGCTGACCACTTAGGTACCAGAGGCGGACGATATAACTGATGAGCACGGCAAATTCGTAACACCAGCATCCTGTACCATTTCTCAGCACGGTGCTGTCCAGGACATATTGCTAACACCAGAGGAAGTAGTATTGTCTCGGAAAGGGAAAACACAGACATCAATTCGACTCACTCAGATGAAAACTTGGAAAAACTCTACAGCAAGAGAAATCTTTTTAACAGGTAACAAAGAAAGAATTAACAAATGGAAGTATAACAAGAAACAGAAATGTAGGTCTTTGAGTAATGATGAATGAAGTAGTAAAAGCTTCAAATCGCCAGCAAAAAACGAGAATAATTGTGGATTTTGTGTCTTGAATTATTATAGTGAGGTATCACTGGCAAAGAGTGACTGGATTCGCCCCAAAATATAATGTTTGGTACCGCAAAGTTTGCGTCGGTGCCCGATGGATGCGGCGCTCAACTGCGCGGTTATCGGCGCCCGTACGAAGTCCCAGTTTGTACGCAATCCAATCTAGCCACTGTTGCAAATGATGAGGACAACACAAACACTCACTTCCCGGGCAGAGAAAATCCCCAACCCGACCGGGAATCGAACCCGGGACCACGTGATCCAGAGGCAGCAACGCTAGCCACGAGACTACGAGCTGCGATCGTGCCCGACGGAGGAAGAGCTCTTTATGTGGAAAATGTCAACGATCAGAATTGTGTCAAGAAGAGATCACAATTGTACCTAGTGTGGTACATTTTCGAACAATTTTACTCAATTCTGTAACCTTTTCTTGCGTTTAAACCAACACTTGTAATGGTGTAATACACTCCTGGAAATTGAAATAAGAACACCGTGAATTCATTGCCCCAGGAAGGGGAAACTTTATGGACACATTCCTGGGGTCAGATACATCACATGATCACACTGACAGAACCACAGGCACATAGACACAGGCAACAGAGCATGCACAATGTCGGCACTAGTACAGTGTATATCCACCTTTCGCAGCAATGCAGGCTGCTATTCTCCCATGGAGACGATCGTAGAGATGCTGGATGTAGTCCTGTGGAACGGCTTGCCATGCCATTTCCACCTGGCGCCTCAGTTGGACCAGCGTTCGTGCTGGACGTGCAGACCGCGTAAGACGACGCTTCATCCAGTCCCAAACATGCTCAATGGGGGACAGATCCGGAGATCTTGCTGGCCAGGGTAGTTGACTTACACCTTCTAGAGCACGTTGGGCGGCACGGGATACATGCGGACGTGCATTGTCCTGTTGGAACAGCAAGTTCCCTTGCCGGTCTACGAATGGTAGAACGATGGGTTCGATGACGGTTTGGATGTACCGTGCACTATTCAGTGTCCCCTCGACGATCACCAGAGGTGTACGGCCAGTGTAGGAGATCGCTCCCCACACCATGATGCCGGGTGTTGGCCCTGTGTGCCTCGGTCGTATGCAGTCCTGATTGTGGCGCTCACCTGCACGGCGCCAAACACGCATACGACCATCATTGGCACCAAGGCAGAAGCGACTCTCATCGCTGAAGACGACACGTCTCCATTCGTCCCTCCATTCACGCCTGTCGCGACACCACTGGAGGCGGGCTGCACGATGTTGGGGCGTGAGCGGAAGACGGCCTAACGGTGTGCGGGACCGTAGCCCAGCTTCATGGAGACGGTTGCGAATGGTCCTCGCCGATACCCCAGGAGCAACAGTGTCCCTAATTTGCTGGGAAGTGGCGGTGCGGTCCCCTACGGCACTGCGTAGGATCCTACGGTCTTGGCGTGCATCCGTGCGTCGCTGCGGTCCGGTCCCAGGTCGACGGGCACGTGCACCTTCCGCCGACCACTGGCGACAACATCGATGTACTGTGGAGACCTCACGCCCCACGTGTTGAGCAATTCGGCGGTACGTCCACCCGGCCTCCCGCATGCCCACTATACGCCCTCGCTCAAAGTCCGTCAACTGCACATACGGTTCACGTCCACGCTGTCGCGGCATGCTACCAGTGTTAAAGACTGCGATGGAGCTCCGTATGCCACGGCAAACTGGCTGACACTGACGGCGGCGGTGCACAAATGCTGCGCAGCTAGCGCCATTCGACGGCCAACACCGCGGTTCCTGGTGTGTCCGCTGTGCCGTGCGTGTGATCATTGCTTGTACAGCCCTCTCGCAGTGTGCGGAGCAAGTATGGTGGGTCTGACACACCGGTGTCAATGTGTTCTTTTTTCCATTTCCAGGAGTGTATTTGTGTTATGTCTTGGCTCTGAGCACTATGGGACAACATCTGAGGTCATCAGTCCCCTAGAACTTAGAACTACTTAAACCTAACAAACCTAAGGACATCACCACACATCCATGCCCGAGGCAGGATTCGAACCTGCGACCGTAGCAGTCGCGCGGTTCCGGACTGAATCGCCTAGAACCGCTCGGCCACCGCGGCAGGCAATATTTGTGTTACATACTCACTAAACATCAAAGAACAAGTGCAATAATTTAAATTATCTCTTTCCACAATCTGTTTCTTGTTACAATAGCATTTGTCCGAAATGATCGAAACTGTACCACCTTACTCTAGTCTTCTTGAAAGATCCTCTATTACCAACATTTAAGGAACCTACAGAAGCCGTACTTTTCCTTTGTAGTAGAGATAACGAGACATGTACAACACATTCGGCGCTACACCTTGTCTGTCTACTGCAGACGGTATAACGGTGTAGGAAAGGCGACTGCCAGTGTGGCTCACGAAACGTGCTCACTGGCATCTTACGGATAGGCCGGCCCCTATATCGGGGATGTTTGCAGCGGCGCACTGCAGAGACGGGCTCGGGAAATACGCTCCGTTCCACTCGAGTTAATGTTTCTCCATCGCCATAATTGCTGTTATTACTATGGCCGCCAGTTTCATCGAGATTAAAATCGCGGAGGAAGGCGTGCGCCGAGCCATATTGGTCCGCATTCCGGCTATCAAAGGGCGCGAGCAGCACGCGTTGTCCTATATTAGCTGCGCCGTTCCGCAGCGGGGCTTCTGGCAGGCCACTCCGTTCGACGACTTGTATTTGCAAGATCGGCCGGAAGTGGCGTTCTTCCTGCTGCCTAAGGCGCTCGCGATGTATTAATCGCCCTACTTTCACCTTTTTTGTCGCATAAACGTTCGCGTAACGTTTATTGCACCATGGGTGCCTTCGCCAGAGGCTGAAAGGGTCAGAAGGTAGCAAAAGGAAATATGCAACACTTAAGAATGCGTTTTTAACAGAAACTGCCTTATAAGTCCTGGAGTAACCGTAAAAACCTTTGGCTTCTGATCTCCCTCCACCATTCAAGGCACACTACTGGCCATTAAAATTGCTACGCCAAGAAAAAAATGCAGACGATAAACGGGTATTCATTGGACAAATATATTATACTAGAACTGACATGTAATTAGATTTTCACGCAATTTGGGGCATAGATCCTGAGGAATCAGTACCCAGAACAACCACCTCTGGTAGTAATAACGGCCTTGATGCTCCTGTACATTGAGTGAAACAGAGCTTGGATGGCGTGTACAGGTACAGCTGCCCATGCAGCTTCAACACGATACCACAGTTCATCAAGAGTACTGACTGGCGTATTGTGACGAGCCAGTTGCTCGGCCAACATTGACCACACGTTTTCAGTTGGTGAGAGATCTGGAGAATGTGCTGCCCAGGGAATCAGTCGAACATTTTCTGTATCCAGAAAGGCCCGTACAGGACCTGCAACATGCGGTCGTGCATTATCCTGCTGAAATGTAGAGTTTCGCAGGGATCGAGTGAAGGGTAGAGCCACGGGTCGTAACACATCTGAAATTTAACGTCCACTGTTCAAAGTGCCGTCAATATGAACAAGAGGTGACCGAGACGTGTAACCAATAGCACCCCGTACCAACACGCCGGGTGATACGGCAGTATGACGATGACGAATACACGCTTCCAATGTGCGTTCGCCGCGATGTCGCCAAACACGGATGTGACCATTATGATGCTGTAAACAGAACCTGGATTCATCCGAAATAATGACGTTTTGCCATTCGTGCACCCAAGTTCGTCATTTATACCATCGCAGGCGCTCCTGTTTGTGATGCAGCGTCAAGGGTAACCGCACCCAGGGTGTCCGAGCTGATAGTCCATGCTGCTGCAAACGTCGTCGAACTGTTCGTGCAGATGGTTGTTGTCTTGCAAACGTCCCCATCTGTTGACTCACGGATCGAGACGTGGCTCCACGATCCGCTACAGCCAGGCGGATAAGATGCCTGTCATCTCGATTGCTAGTGATACGAGGCCGTTGGGATCCAGCACGGCGTTCCGTATTACGCTCCTGAATCCACCGATTCCATATTCTGCTAACAGTCATTAGATCTCGACCAACGCGAGCAGCAATGTCGCGAGAGGATAAACTGCAATCGCTATAGGCTACAATCCGACCTTTATCAAAGTCAGAAACGTGATGGTACGCATTTCTCCTCCTTACACGAGGCATCACAACAACGTTTCACCAGGCAACGCCGGTCAGCTGCTGTATGTGTATAAGAAATCGGTTGGAAACTTTCCTCATGTCAGCACTTTGTAGGTGTCGCCACCGACGCCAACCTTATGTGAATGCTCTGAAAGGCTAATCGTTTGCATATCACAGCATCTTCTTCCTGTCGGTTAAATTTCGCGTCTGTAGTACGTCATCTTCGTGGTGTAGCAATTTTAATGGTCAGTAGTGTATAAGCTTTTTGCTGTTCCCTTATCTCAATATACAGGGTCTTTCTGTAAAAGCGTGTAAAAATTTAACAGGACATAGAGGATGCCCCACTGGACAATTTGAGTTCGGGTACCTAGGATCGGCGAACCCAACTTAAGGAGATAATAGGAATAAAATCACATTTCTGTCTACTTTTTTTATTTACATTAGTTACAGTTAACTGAAAATACCGTCATTGACGCTTGAACGTACCATTTGTACTGTATCTTACAAAATGAGCTGAAACTGACGGCCATCAACCTTAATGCAAGAATGACGTCGGCGAACAGGCTTCTGACGCACCCTGACAAATATCCCTGGTGTGTTTCAAATCACGCCACAGGCAGCTACAACCCTGGGTACTAATTTCATCTCCGTATCCGCTGGGGTCTCATACACAAGTGACTTTAGGTATCCCCATAGGAAACAATCAAAGGGATTCAAGTCAGGTGACCTCGCAAGCCACGGAATAGGACCTCCCCTTCCAATCGACCACTGTAAATACTGTACCGGTACTGCTCCATCGTATTGTACTGTACGTCTCTGGATACCAGTGAGTAATGAATGGGTCTGTCGTTGATTCATAGCACTTTCTGTCATGGGACAATGTAAATACGATACAACAAGACACACCTTATGGACAAGTAAAGAAAAAAAAACTTGCATCAGTACTTTCTGGTTATCAGACTCGTCCTCCTCGTTTCCTAGCAGGAAATAAAGAATGTACGTGTAAATAAACAGCATAGTACGTGTAATCTGGTACGAATGTTATTGTAAATAAGCTGGAAAATAGCAATGCTAGACAAAGCGGTAGACAAGTTTACTTCCAAATCTCCTTAAGCTGGCTTCTTCGACATCAGGTTACCTATCTCAAATTGTTCAATGGAGCATTCTCTGTGTTCTGTTACATTTTCGTACGCTCTTACGGAAACACCCTGAACATAGGACAGAAGATATTTTGAAATAATCATATCATTTTTGTTTTGATATAAGTTTTGTTTCACCTGAAGCCAGAATTTATCTTTATTTGATGGCAGCCATTATTTATCTTACCGCCTGACAAATTCAACATCGCCTAGGTATTCTTTTCGTCAGTTTTATATCGAAAAGAAATCAAAAAATGAACTGTTTTTGTAGCGAAGTATCGAAAAAGTTTAATTTCCATGTATTCGTTAAAATACCTTTGAAATTATGGGAAATATGCATAAAGTACAAATGTATAAATTAAGATCCTGGACAGTTTCCATGCGCTGGGCGCAGCTGCTTCGTATATCTACAACGTGATTTTGTAAACGTCTCTCTGGTAACGCCCCTCCATAACCTTAGAGACAGCTACTGTTATCGCCAACAGCCGTTTACACTTCGTAGTTGAAAGAAAGCGCTGCAAAGTGGCTGGGATTTCCGTAAGCTGACTCGACTATAGGTTTGTCTTAGTTGTAAAGAATGAATGTATTAAAAGGTCATGCACGATGGTCACTGTTTATAACGTCATATCTTTTTAACTATGAATCTTAAAATGATGTACTTGTCTAGGTACATTCAGCAGCATATGTGGATACTGTCTGCAAAATATGTTAGCAGCAGAAGAGTAATAAACTTCAGCGTCAGGCATCATGCGGCAGTTTTTCATGCATCTCAATGTTTATATCTTCTGAACTGTATTAGGTGGGTGGTTCTTACCCCTACAGCGATTGTTGCCTGATAGTAAAGGATATTCGTACCAAGTTTGGCTGAAATCGCTCCAGTGGTTTAGGAGAAGATGTGGAACATTCACACACATACACACATACATATTTTTCTGACAACACTGTGAGCAATTTGGCAACGCTGTGTTGTTCTCCTTGTGTAGACCGTTCTGTTCATCCCTTCCAGATGCTCAGCCCGAGTTTCAGCCACCTCGTGATTTTTGAGAGCGCCATCAGCAAAGTTGTGTTTTCCTTGTGTGTTACGAAAAAGAAACAGCGGAATTTAGAACAACTTCACGCCATTACGTTTTGTGTTAAACTTGGTGAATCAACAAGTGGACCTCTGAAATGTTGAAACAGGCCTATGGGAAAGATTCCTTGTCAAGAGCACAAGTTTTTCGCGGGCACAAATAATTTTTGGAAGGCAGAAAACACGTGAAGTTGAATCCCGCTCAGGGAGGTCTTCAACTTCAAAGACCGACGAAAACGTCAAACATGTGTGTGCTCTTGTGAGATCAGACCGACGTCTAACAATCTGGATGGCGGGTAATTTTTAAACACTTTCACCGTACATCAAATCTTGACCGACGTTTTGCACATGCGAAAGATTTGTGCCAAAATGGAGCCGAAAAATCTCTCAACTGAGCACGAGGACAATCGAAGAAATGTGTGCGTTGATCTTCTTAGGACTGCCAATGACCACGATGGTTCAGTAGTGTGATCGCAGGTGATGAACCCTGGATTTTTTTCGTACGATCCTGAGACAAAGCGGAAAATTGAAGATGACACACTGAGGCATCTCCTCAACCGAAGAAACCTCCAATGAGCAAATCAAGGATCAAAACAATTCTGATTTGCTTTTTGACAGTAGGGGGTATCGTGCATAACGAATTTGTTCCTCCAGGACAAACGGTCAACCAACTGTTTTACAAAGACTTCCTTGAAAGGCTCATGAAAAGGGTTAAAAAAATGGTTCAAATGGCTCTGAGCACTATGGGACTCAACATCTTAGGTCATAAGTCCCCTAGAACTTAGAACTACTTAAACCTAACTAACCTAAGGACATCACACACACCCATGCCCGAGGCAGGAGTCGAACCTGCGACCGTAGCAGTCCCGCGGTTCCGAACTGCAACGCGAGAACCGCTAGACCACCGCGGCCGGCGAAAAGGGTTAATCGAGAGAGAATTGACGTTGCAGACAAGTGGATGGTGCATCATGACAACGCCCCATGTCACACGGCGACATCCAGCACGGAATTTTTGACCTCAAAAGGCGTTCCTGTTATTCCACAGCCCCCCCTATTTACCCGATCTGAGCCCGTTTTTCTTTTCCCGATATTCCACAGCCCCCCTATTCACCTGCTCTGAGCCTATTTTTCTTTTTCCGAAACTGAAAAATTCTTAAAAAGAGGTCAGTTTGGCACTCTGGAGAACAATGAAAAGAATATGACCGTCAAGTTAAAGGCCCTACCAGCTAAAGCCTTTCAGCTCTCCTACCAAGGCTGGAATCAAAGACTCCCACCCCGCTGTGTAGCTGCCAAAGGGAACCACTTTAAAGGAGACAAAATTGTTGTCTGAAAAAATAAAAACCTTGGTAGATAAAAAAATCAGAGTCATCGCTATTCTCACACACCTCGTATGTATGCGTTCATTGTATTCGTGTCTTGATTATGTGCAGTTTTTGTCATAGATGTTGTGCAGCAGGTCGTTAACGGAAGAAGAAAAATATTGCGTTGTCAGATTTCACATCTTGAAAACTCGCACCTGATGCTTCCAAAAACAGGGGACTGCATCCAAAGTAATCCGTATTATAAAAACAGAGAACTACATTCAAAGTAAGGCAAATTATGCTATTACGAGTACACCAGGCTGCTTAAAGCACACGCACGCGCGCTCGCACGCACACACGCACACACATACATAAACACACACAAAGGCGTCTGTACAATGCCACGAGCCGTTTCTTCGCACTGTGGTGATTTACAAAGAAGACGGAAGGCAAATTAGAGTTTAACGCCCCCTCGACATCGAAGCCATTAGAGACGAAGAAAATGCTCTGATTGTTTTTAAAATTGGGGAAGGAAATCGGTCGTTCCCTTAGAAGGGAACCATCCCAGTATTTGTTTGGAACGATTTATGGAAATCACGAGAAACCTAAATTAGGCTGGCTGCATGCAGATTTGAACTGTCCTCCCGAATTGTGTTGAGCTGTAGCTTTACTGACTACAAAAAACGTTTCCAGTAGGTTATTATATAAGACTTCATGACATAATACCTATTTTACATCATCATCTGAAGCTACTCAGCTACTGATAAACTTACAGCTAATGGACTGCTACAACATGTGAAACTGAGATAACAATTATTTTACGATTTATATAAATGTGTTCCACATAAAGGTGTGATAAGGCAGTGCGTAATAGGCGTATGGAGGAAATTTTCATCAACATCCACATCTACAGGGTGTGTCAAAAAGTCACGGCCGAAGTTTCAGGAAACATTCCTCACATATAAAAAAATAAAATGTGTTATAACTATGAACATGGATCCGGAAACGCTTTATTTCTGTATTAGAACTCATTTTATACTTCTCATCTCTCATTCTTACGCTAAATGTTCAACACATCCTATCGGTTTGGAGTGCAAAGGAAGTTGTAATTCTTAGGTTCACCATCAGTGTTTTTCATTGCAGTGAAACGGAAGTAATTTTGACATGTGCCTCACTTCACTGCTTGTGTTGACGTGCAACTAACCCCATTGCTCTACTATAACCAAGCAAGCACATAGTATGATCTATTTAGTGTTCATCACGGACTGTCCTAGCATGTAGCATCAACTATTAAGTGTCCATCGCAGGCTTGGTTTCCGGTACAGTCCAACGGAAGTGTACTCAAGTGAGGAGTTGGCAGGCGCCCATTTGCTGTACAGATTAGCAGTTGGTAATGGCCGTGGCGCTCAAAGTTCGAATCGGGAGAAATTTCCAGAACGACAGTGACCCTACAGAATGCAATTGGTCATCGTCTTAGGAAGCATGGGACGTTTACGCCTATTACTCGCAGCTGGGGGAAACCTATAAGGACGAGGATACCTAAAGCGGAGGGGGAACTTCTTGTGTAGTCGACGATAACCCTAGTGTCAGCGCGGGACATACAGCTGCAACAAGTAATGTTGATTACATGACTGTCTGGAGAGAGTTGTATCCGTACCATGTACAGCGTGAGCAGGCATTATCAGTACCTGGTATCCTTGCATGGGTACACTTCTGCGAATGGTTCATTCAACAGGGTGCCAGCCCGCAATTTCGTGTGAATGTGCTGTTCACGGTTGAGGATTCGTTTCAGCGTGTCCAGATTGTAAATTTTCACAGTCAGCATGTGTGGACTGTCGAGAGTCCTCGCGAAGTTGGGCAGTCACATCATCAACAAAGATTTTCTCTAAACGTTTGGGCCGGTATTGTTGGTAACTGTTAGGTTCAAAAACGGCTCTGAGCACTATGGAACTCAACATCTGAGGTCATCAGTCCCCTAGAACTTACAACTATTTAAACCTAACTAACCGCTAACCGCTAACTAACTAGAACCGCTCGGTCACACAGGCCGGCGGTAACTGTTAGGGTCTCATGCTCTTCCACCCAGGCTCAACAGAGACTTACGGAGCTGTCTACCCGTCCTGCTGGAACATGTGCCATTACGGGTGCGACAAAACATATACTTCATGCACGATGGAGCTATTCCTCATTTCAGTGTTAATGTTCGTGGGCTTCTAAATAAAAGATTCCTTGGCGAATGCATGGGTAGAGGTGGGTCAATTCCTTAGACTCCACGCTCTACGGACCTAAACCCGCTATACTTTTATTTGTGGGAGCATTTCGAAGCTCTTATGTACAAGGCTTTATACCCTTACTGTTAAAGACTACGAGGCATTACGCAGTTCTCCAGGAATACACTAGTGCTTTAGGATTTCAATGCGACGATGGATTGATGAACATACCTTTGCTAACACAGGGCATTTTGAATATTTGATTTGGGAAGTGTTCTATACTGCGCTGTTATATTCTTTTCCTGTGTGATCTCCGTGATTGCCGGCCGAAGTGGCCGTGCGGTTAAAGGCGCTGCAGTCTGGAACCGCAAGACCGCTACGGTCGCAGGTTCGAATCCTGCCTCGGGCATGGATGTTTGTAATGTACTTAGGTTAGTTAGGTTTAACTAGTTCTAAGTTCTAGGGGACTAATGACCTCAGAAGTTGAGTCCCATAGTGCTCAGAGCCATTTGAACCATTTTTGATCTCCGTGATTAACTTGTTGACGAGTTGTAGAAACTGAGTTCTATCATACAAATAAAGCTTGTGCAGACCCGTGTCCATATAACATATTGGGTTGGTGCATAAGTTCGTAGCTTTTTTCCATGCCTAAGAAACGCAAGATACACATAACAGAGACTTCAGTCATCAACAATACTCTGATGCGAAAAAAAATCGTAACCCCAAGAATTAATTAACATAGAGCGATGAAATTTTGGGAATACCTTTGTTTAGGTAGCCTATTTAAGTGATTAACATTGCAATATAAGAGGTTAATGTAAGCGCGAGGTAAGCCTTTGCAAATGTGAAATTCTGGTACATTAATAACTGGTGTAACTGGCGGAATGTTGACTATAAGTATGTAAACGTGCACGCATTTTGTTGCACAGGTGCCTGATGTCAGTTTGTAGGATAGAGTTCCATGCTTGTTGCACTGTGTTATTGCTGTAAAACTCCGCTTCTTCGACGTGGGATTTGGGCTGTGACGTCGCCTGTTGTTGACAATCACTCTCTACCTCGTCATGTTTGCTTTCAGTTTCTTCCGCTGGTGAATCTTCTGCATTGATTGACGTACCGGTACTGCAGCGTGGGGTTGTGGCATCACCAAGACCGGTGCCATCTACTGGCGCGTCCAGAACTACAGAATGGAGCTGTGACGTCACTTCGACCTGTTCGGTTGAAGGTGGCGTACTCGATTTGTCTACTGAGATACTTGACTCAGAGATCGAATCCATGCTGAAAATATTGTCTGAAACAGTAGTTTCCATTACTGTTTTTTAAATTTCACCCACAGCTTTCAGCGACAGGCTGATATCTTCTTCATCTGTACTACTGCCGTCACAAGTTCGACGTTTCTTGTTAGTGACTGTACTACGTTTTGCAGCCGGATTGTCAACAGTGTCTTTCCTAAGTAAAGGTGGAAATGCTTCAAGAGTATTTTGTGGCCTGTCGTCCACATTTCCCGTAATGCTGGAACCTTCACCACCCGTCATCTGATTTTCGGTCACAAGATCAGCCAGTGTTAACCTTTTACGCTGTTGTAAATTATTCTGCAATACAAACACCTTTTCTGGACAGTTTTGCCGGAGATGCCCACTTTCGTTACACATGTGACTAGTGAAAGTCAGTCGATTGTAAATAACGTGCGCTTTGTAACCACAAACCAAAATATGAGATGGAATGTTTTGCTTGACATGCATATCGACAGAACGAACACCACTAAAGCATTGCAATCTATGTTGGCTTGACCATCGTTCATTACGAATTTGCTTTAGATGATACGTCTTTTAAGTAGCAGTTTTCTATCTCATGGGGCAAAATGAATACTCTGACTTGTTTATAATCAACATCAGCATTTGAAATCATAACTGTACTCACCGAATTATCGCGATGGCGGAATTCAGCTTTTCCTTCAAATTTCTGGCAAAATCCGTTCCAGCACCAACGAGGAAAGCAGCTTCACAAAAAAGCAGTATTGCTCCAAGTCATAATAAGCAGTGTGCGTCTGATCCGAAGTAATGCCAATAACGTCAACGATCCAGTCATGAATTCCCTGTAAACTTGGCTGAACATTACGGGTTGCTTTGTCAAATTCAAAACTTAGGGTAAGCTTTGTGAGAAACATGGTTGCCATGTCAGCAGTTAACAGCTCGCGAAAACAAGGAAATTAAAATGCTGCATCACCACAATCACAATTTTACACAACACTTAACCCAGAGACTGAAAGTCGTAATATCCAAACAGAAGCGCCACAGCGCGTCCGCTCAGGACGGCCGCAAAAGCCGCTCTTCTGGTCCCAGACAAACGAAACTTTTGTGTAATTGCCTGTCGAAAGACTATGAACCATAATGGACACCGCTAAAAGTGCAACTGTCTGTAATACAACTATATTTTTAAATTATTTCGCAGTGCGAACCAAACTGCAATCTCTGTTTACGTTGCTAAGCAGAGATACTGCACTCGGTCGGTTAATGCTGTTTGTGGATGACGCTGGAGTTGTCGTCCAATGATGTCCAATGTGTGCTCGATTGTAGTCAGATCTGGTGATTGAGCAGGTCAAGGAAACGTGGCGAAGCTCTCTAGAGCATGCTGAGCTACAACAGCGGTGTGTGGGAGAGCGTTAACTTGTTGGAAAGCGCCGGCCGTTGGTGGCCGAGCGGTTCTAGGCGCTTCAGTCTGGAACCGCGCGACCGCTACGGTCGCAGGTTCTAATCCTGCCTCGGGGATGGATGTGTGTGATGTCCTTAGGTTAGTTAGGTTTAAGTAGTTCTAAGTTCTAGGGGACTGATGACCTCAGATGTTAAGTCCCATAGTGCTCAGAGCCATTTGTTGGAAAGCACCCCCTGGAATGCTGTTCATGAATATCAGCACAACACAAGATTGACGTGCAGATTTGCAGTCAGAGTGCATGGGATAACCACGAGAGTGCTCCTGCTGCCATACGAGATCGCACACCATAATTCAACTCCAGGTGTAGGTTCAGTGTGTCTAGCACGCAGACTGGTTTGGTTGCACGCCCTTAACTGGCCTCCTCCTATCCAACACACACGGCCGTCACTGGTACCAAGTCAGGACCAGCTTTCATCAAAAAATACAACACACCCCCACCCTGCCCTCCAATGAGCTACCGAGCGAGGTGGCGCAGTGGTTAGCACACTGGACTCGCATTCGGGAGGACGACGGTTCAATCCCGTGTCCGGCCATCCTGATTTAGGTTTTCCGTGATTTCCCTAAATCGCTCCACGCAAATACCGGGATGGTTCCTCTGAAAGGGCACGGCCGACTTCCTTCCCTGTCTTTCCCTAATCCGATGAGACCGATGGCCTCGCTGTTTGGTCTCTTTCCCCAAAACCAACCAACCAACCAATCCAATGAGCTCTCACTTGACACCGCTGAAGTTGCAAATGGTGGTGGTTTGGGGTCAGTGGAATGCACGCTACAGGGCGTCTGGCTCGGGCCTGTTCTTGAAGTAACCGATTTTTAACAGTTCGTTGTACCACTGTGGTGCCAACTGTTGCTATAATTGCTGCTGCAGATGCAGTCGATGCACCAGAGCCATGCGCCGAACACGAGTGAACCGTGTGTGGCTCGCGTTGGTGCCGTTGGTAGGTTGCCATCGTGTAATAGGGATAGTGGCGTCTCGTTTTCTTCTTATGTTTATTGGCGCCACTACGTTGCCAGCGTTGTCTGTCTGCAAGTGGCAGCAGCAGCGTTTATCCATATCTAGTACCGTGGTACTATCTTTGGAAGGACGTCAAGTGTTTTCCGGGTCTGGTGTGTCGGGAGTTCGGTTGGGATGGAGCAGCAGTGAGGTCCAACAGCGCAAGAACATGACGGGACCACTGGCAGCACGCAGGCACTGCCGGATCGAGGGGCTGTAGTTGCGAGGGCGACAACCTCGTTCTCCACCGGGCCCAGGACGTTTGAGTTGAGTGAACATTAACCAAGTAGTGAAACCTGCACTATTTTGAGATCACGCCGTTTGTTCGTGCTTTGCTGCTCGCAGGGTCGCTGAGACGAAGAGCAACGAGTGGAGAGTTTGGAGTTGGTGAAATTAATTAGCCTTCCTCCACCTTTTATTATAATCATTGAATTCCTTGTGTTTATTGATGAAGTTCAACCAGCGGTATTTTCCTGCCTAGTGGCCGCTAACGCCCCAGTTACCTGTCCTGGAGGTTAGCGTATTTTCGCGGCAGTGTACCTTTCCTCGCCTTGCCGCTGCTGTCCGGTAAGGCGTGTAGTTCGACAGCCTCCTTGATTGTGATTCGGATATTTGTTTCTTTTGGACTACTTTGGTCGCATTTCCTTACTGTCAAACTTATATGCAATTGGTTCCAAATGAAGTGTATGTGATTTTAAAAAACAAACTGAGCAACCAACAGTAGCTGAGTGAGGCCCCGTCTACATCGAAATCTGCCTTTCCCTAAGTAACCCACTTCTCAATGATGGTCTTCCCTCTCGGTACTGCCACGTGACTGTCCAGAGCCTGGTCACTTGCGACCGTACATCCTCCACCACTGCAAGCCATTATGTACAGTCGCTACATTCTTGCCAGTATCGCAGAAGGAAAAACTAGCTTCTCGGAGCGATATTACACGACATCGATCAAAGCCAGTGAGATGTTAATAATGGCGTCTTTGTCGCCTTAAAGACATTCCTGACTAACATCAGCTCACCACGCCCAATTTGAAGGTAACTAACGCTCACGACCGTTAGAGCGTGTATTTAAAGCAAACCTCATTTGCGTCCTCATGGTGGCGCTATGAGCGCCTCTATTATGCGACTGGCACGAAATTTGAATAGACATCATCTTTCAGACGTAGAAACACGCCTACCAACTTCGATTTATTTTTATTAAAAATGAAACTCCTCCAGCTGTACTTAAGATTTCATATTTATTTGGCTATTAGTTTCGACATTGCGTCAACGCCATCTTCAGGCCCTATATACCACACCAAACATAAAACAAACAACGTGAGACATCAGTTGTCTGTTAGCTATTGTACAAAATAAATATATAATAAACATATTATATAAAGGATGAATTGATTAAAAATAGTTACATTTCGTTCATTTTCATTATGATGCAATTTACCTTGACATTAGCAATTTATATGGTACAAACAAGTACAAATGAGGTTATATACACACGGTTATTTCCATTACAGATCAATACCAGACATTTGGGAATAAAATGTGGGTATATATGTGTCTAGGTGACAAACCTTTACTCTTAGAGATAATAATATAGGCATGAAACAGTACTAAAATTGTGTTAAAAGCGAATAATAACACCCTAAACCCATCTTTGCGTGCAAAATTTAACTAACAGGAAGGAAAATATGCATTGCCAATCAGACATATGTTTATAAATAATTTATAAATAGTGAATGGAGGGAAAGGTGGAAAGGAATTACGTTTGCATAACACTGTATCGTCATCACTATAAAGTAACAAAGTGAAATAGGTTACTTAAGCAACATCATTCATAACGATGCGATACACAAGTGAGGAGGAACTGGAAAAATGGTACGGAACCCAGTTAATATACACTCCTGGAAATGGAAAAAAGAACACATTGACACCGGTGTGTCAGACCCACCATACTTGCTCCGGACACTGCGAGAGGGCTGTACAAGCAATGATCACACGCACGGCACAGCAGACACACCAGGAACCGCGGTGTTGGCCGTCGAATGGCGCTAGCTGCGCAGCATTTGTGCACCCCCGCCGTCAGTGTCAGCCAGTTTACCGTGGCATACGGAGCTCCATCGCAGTCTTTAACACTAGTAGTATGCCGCGACAGCGTGGACGTGAACCGTATGTGCAGTTGACGGATTTTGAGCGAGGGCGTATAGTGGGCATGAGGGAGGCCGGGTGGACGTACCGCCGAATTGCTCAACACGTGGGGCGTGAGGTCTCCACAGTACATCGATGTTGTCGCCAGTGGTCGGCGGAAGGTGCACGTGCCCGTCGACCTGGGACCGGACCGCAGCGACGCACGGATGCATGCCAAGACCGTAGGATCCTACGCAGTGCCGTAGGGGACCGCACCGCCACTTCCCAGCAAATTAGGGGCACTGTTGCTCCTGGGGTATCGGCGAGGACCATTCGCAACCGTCTCCATGAAGCTGGGCTGCGGTCCCGCACACCGTTAGGCCGTCTTCCGCTCACGCCCCAACATCGTGCAGCCCGCCTCCAGCGGTGTCGCGACAGGCGTGAATGGAGGGACGAATGGAGACGTGTCGTCTTCAGCGATGAGAGTCGCTTCTGCCTTGGTGCCAATGATGGTCGTATGCGTGTTTGGCGCCGTGCAGGTGAGCGCCACAATCAGGACTGCATACGACCGAGGCACTCAGGGCCAACACCCGGCATCATGGTGTGGGGAGCGATCTCCTACACTGGCCGTACACCACTGGTGATCGTCGAGGGGACGCTGAATAGTGCACGGTACATCCAAACCGTCATCGAACCCATCGTTCTACCATTCCTAGACCGGCAAGGGAACTTGCTGTTCCAACAGGACAATGCACCTCCGCTTGTATCCCGTGCCACCCAACGTGCTCTAGAAGGTGTAAGTCAACTACCCTGGTCAGCAAGATCTCCGGATCTGTCCCCCATTGAGCATGTTTGGGACTGGATGAAACGTCGTCTCACGCGGTCTGCACGTCCAGCACGAACGCTGGTCCAACTGAGGCGCCAGGTGGAAATGGCATGGCAAGCCGTTCCACAGGACTACATCCAGCATCTCTACGATCGTCTCCATGGGAGAATAGCAGCCTGCATTGCTGCGAAAGGTGAATATACACTGTACTAGTGCCGACATTGTGCATGCTCTGTTGCCTGTGTCTATGTGCCTGTGGTTCTGTCAGTGTGATCATGTGATGTATCTGACCCCAGGAATGTGTCAATTAAGTTTCCCCTTCCTGGGACAATGAATTCACGGTGTTCTTATTTCAATTTCCAGGAGTGTATTAAAAGGTAGTCAATGGTGTAAAATAAATACACATGAATCAATTCATGAATCTACTCATTCCAACAAGAGAAATGTAAGCTAACATGCCACCAAAACGTACCATTTCAATGTCGGTGCCTCATTTATGGACGTAACCCAGGTCTAAAATAATCTAATTCTAATAGGCCTGCATTAGTAAAAGAACGATCAAGTAGATAACAATGCTCCAAATAGAAGTAAACAGGGTGTTGTCAGTCATAACAGTTCGTCACATATGTAAAATACTTGTTGTTCCTCTAATAACTAATTACTAAAGAAGAGTACACAGTAAGATATACAAAGTACAGGTCTCGTATTGTTATACGTAATCTAGTCAAGGGTTGATATAAGTCAACAACACTCATTGAAACGCCTTATCACCCACTTACTTGGACGACTAAAGTCTAACATTTGTATCATGACTACACCATAAGTACTCACTCATTTCTCCTATCCTATATAAATCTGTTCTTGTATAAAATTACTAATTTAAATATGTTGACTACCCACTCATTTACGAGAACGATCATGAGAGGGGGGGTGGAGGTAAAACTATTTATTTATTGATTTATGTCACAAATCTTCTTGGTACTGCGATTTTTTTTTCCTTCAGTGTATATCGTCCTTCACTATTTTCAACAGTCTGCCAACGCTGGGTAACTTTTCGATTACGCAATTGTAGAAATCGTGTGATTTCGAGGCGAAGAACTCGTCGAACCATTTTCAAGGCGCACTTTCATCCGGAAAGGAAGTTCATTGGAGCTTGTTCCATATAAAGTGAAAAAGGTGAAAAGATAAGGGCAAAAGATGACGTGAATAAGATGGGTGCAGAATGACTTCCCAACCAACTCCTGTATAGTGTTCTTTGTCAGTCTATCAGAATTCGGGCAGGCGTTATCGTGGAGTATCACCGCTTCACTCAGTCGTCGTGGTCGTTGTTCTTGGTCTGCGTCTACAAGACGTCTCGGTTGCTGACAGTAACTGTCAGCTGTTATGGTTAAACCTCCGGGAAGCAATTCGTAGTACACCACACCGTCGCTGGTGCATCAGATGCATAACATTATCATTTTTGGATGCATGCAAGTCTTTGTACTGAGAGTTTCTGCTTTGTTTGGGCTCATCCATATCTTCCTTTTCCTTGTTAGCGTAAAGACGACATTTTTCGTCACCAGTAACGATACATGGTATCAACAGTCGATGTTTTTTTGGAGCCAATTGAAGAGGAACAAGCAGAGATGCACATATGACCAATGGCTGATTTTTTTTGATTTCGGCTCAGAGTGTGCTGTACCCATACACCCGATTTTTGAACCTTCCCCATTGCTTGCAAATGTCGCACAATAGTGAAATGATCACAGTTCATCACATTTGCCAGTTGTCGAGTACACTGACGTGGATTGTTATGAACTAATGCGTTTACACGATCCTCTTTTAAACCCGAAGGTCTTCCTGAACATGGAGAGCCACTAATGTCAAAACGATCCTTCTTAAAACGAGAAAACCATTGTCTCGCCGTGCTCTGTCCGGCTCCATTCGTCTGAATGTATTTACTGGAGGCAAACCGTCCTGAGGCGATCACGCGCCGCTAGTAAAAGTGACAAAGCTGTGCCTCCCCCCCCCCCCCATCCACCTTGTCACAACTTCCTGTAAAACTACTTTTCTGCAATTTTTTCTTGGCTTACTTAGAGAATTTTGTGATATTATATTTAGGTTTTAAAATCATGTAGCATAGAGAAAACGACTGTCCAGTCAGATTTGATACAAGAACGACATGGGTTAAACATGTAGCACGGTGACAAGCAAAAGGCACAAGATGCTTTTATTTAAGTATTTTTCTTCAGTTCCTTAAATCTTTAAATATGATATACCATTTTGTGGAAAATCGTGACCTGATGGCACAAAGTGAAAGCAATTTTCAAAAACATTATTAGGAACTGATTCTACAATATCTATTTTTGAGAAACCATATGTTACAGTTTTTAGACATGCCTGTGTTGTTATCAGTCGCTTAGAAATACATTATTTTTCCATCAGTCGAAGGGACTAGCTTTCCTTAGAAGTGAATGTGGTGCAATGATACGATGAACATGAACATGAATTATCGATTCGTCTGGGGATCATAGATCGTCAGAAAGCTATCGGCTCCGTTTCAGCAAAACCTGCACTACCTGCCCGTGATGAACAAGCGATTGCTTCAGTCTATGTTAGCACTCTGAAGCTTTCATTAGCCTACATCAGGACGGTAGTGGGAATCTCAGACTCGAAGGAGATGTCAGACAAGGATGTTCCACACACCAAAAGTATTCTCAGCAGCGCTCAAGGAGATTGTAAGAACCTTAAATTGGCAAAAAAGGGAAAAGGGATGAGGAACACGTGTTCATGGAACTCAAAGAAGCCATCTGCGTTTTGGGGATGACATTTTATTGTTTCACTGCTGTCAGTGCCTGACTGAGGGATGGCGAGATGGGCCCCCGCCATGGTCATAGACAAAAAGGGACACAAAAACTGAAGGAAAAAAAGCGAGAAAGAACGACTGCTGAGGTTCAGATGTAATGCACGTTGACGGACGCTAATGTACGATGGAATTTCAAAAGAGTCCGCATGACGAGCGGTAGAGAGCGTTAGTCGCTGCAGTTACTCTTGCTCAGTCTTGAGTTTGAGATATCCTGCAAGCCGATGTTCAGTATAAGCGTAACAATTGCAAAATCGACATGAATGGAGATGCTACGTCCCATCGCTCGTGCGCCAACAATAACACCACATTCAAATTCACTTAAATCTTGGTAATTTACCATTGTAGCAGCAGAAGCCGAACTGCGTCAGACACCTGTCTTGCCAACCACAGCTCCGTGTTCTGCCTGTTTACTATCTCTGCATTTGCCTATACCACTTTCTTTGGTGCTTCATTGTAAATGGACAATACTTAATGGGCCATCAGATGTCAGATTAAATTGTGCCGAACACGTAGTAAAAGCACAGTATTTCACAACTATGTACGACTGAGGTATCGATTTAAACACAAAGACATCTTAGAAGGAAATCTTACAAGTATAAATGGACGACTCACTTCGTCGGTGGATAGCCTTCGAAGTAAATTTACCAACTACTTTGTTAATCTAGGTAGACTTGAATATGCGGATCGTATGACATGAACGAAAATGTACTTGTTAACAACAGAGTTCTCCTCATCTATATTTTTCTTTTTTTCTTTAGTTATTTCCCACAAAGAAAATCAAAACCAATTCCTCCCAAGCTCACCGTCTCAAAATTTTATTTTTAAGCAACTCCGATGCTACATTTCAAAATGCTGTTTCTTTTTCTACTTCGTCAATTAGTAGCTGGATGCCAGTAATCTCGAACCTATCGTTCTAACCGTGCGTCAACGGTCGTTTTTGCGTCTACATACTTTTTCCGTGAACGCTGCGTTAAAGTGCGTTCATGTGATCGGTTCTAAGTAGAATGTTAGATGTCTAAACGCGCGATTCGAAAACGCGCCTCGTATCTCCGTCATTTGAATTTACTTACTTTACGCGATCAGGTCCAACGAACCGCTGCTGCTTTGAGAGACTGCCTCCACTTCAGCCTGTCTTCGGCTCCTTTCTGCCATCCTTCCATCAGTCCCACTCTCTGAAGGTCTTTGGATATGCAGTCACTCAATCGAGTTCTAGGTCTTCCTACGGGCCTTCCGCCGGTTGGCTTGGCGCTAAGAACAGTTTTCGGCCATCGGTTGTCCTGCAGTCAGCCGGCCAGTGTGGCCGAGCGGTTCTAGGCGCTTCAGTCTGGAACCGCGCGACCACTACGGTCGCAGGTTCGAATCCTGCTTCGGGCATGGATGTGTGTGACGTCCTTAGGTTAGTTAGGTTTAAGTAGTTGTAAGTTCTAGGGGACTGATGACCTCAGACGTTAAGTCCCATAGTGCTCAGAGCCATTTGAACCATTTTTTGTCCTGCAGTTGAGCTACATGTCCCGCCCACGGTAGAAGTCGTGTCTTCTTAATAGCAACGATGTTCGGATCTTTGTAAACATCATACCACTCTGTATTGTGATGAATCCCCCATTTTTCACTCTCATTATCGTAAACTGGTCCAAAAATCTTCCGAAGGACTTTCCTTTCGAATGTCGTCAGTCTGTTCAGATCTTGCTTGGTTGTAGTCCGGGTGGCACATCCACATAGTAATACTAGCTGTAGAAGTGTTTTGTAGATGTTTATTTTGAAATGTCTTGACAAACTTCTGGTTCTGAATTTACCATGAGAATTAATTGGGAGATGTGCGGGAGTTCACTTACTTCCCACGTTCCTATCTTCTGCCTACAACAAGAAGCTTTACCTCCACCCGTGACTGTAAGTACACGCTGTTATTACGGTGTCATTTCGTCCACGTAACATCATAAATAGACGACTGCTACCGAAAAGACGTCTATTGTTAGCGTGATTTATTTGGCAATGGTTCGCTTCGATCACGTCGTCTACACAGCTCGCCAATGGTCAGCAAAGTTTTTCCCGATACTTCACTTCGGTATTGTAGAATCCAAAATGTCGGTGAACGGGGTGCTGAAGCAAATATAATATTTGACCGAAGGCTTCCGATGTTTACAGGTTTCTGCAGACTGAGGACTGTAGCCAAACGCGACGGTGGATGAAAAAAAAAAAAAAAAAAAAATACGTGGAAGGGATATGCAGTTCGAAAGACGTGGAAGAGATATGCAGTTCGCATGACCCTCCAGCCAGTAGTTTTCTGCTCCGTAGATTCGGTTGCTGCGATCTGCTGTGTAAATAACGCAAGTTAAAATTTCCGAATGTATAAAATCACTTGTGATACGTGTCCTGTTTATTATATAGGACAAACTGGAAGGTCTTTTAGTGTCAGGTACAAGGAACATATATTGGGAAAAAGAGGCACTAATGAACATGGTTCGTCTTTCGTTGATCATCTGCTAATTTCCGGACATGAACCGAAATTCGTTGAAGAAACTTACATTTTACATAGACAAAAGAAATATCTTAGGCTCAATATACTCGAAGAGCTGGAGATTTTAAAGCATATTTCTAAGAACGATGGTCTCATCGTCAACTATAAAATCATTGTCAATGATCAATAAAAACTTTTTAAATGGTTTTAATCCACTGGTCGAATAATTTTGATTCCTCAATTTTTACTATATTTCCTTGCCTCTGATTCCGAAACATCTCATAGATGTGAGATACTGAAGTTACCATCTTGCTAAAATTTTCTGTATTCTACAGCTGTTCGTAAAATTTTTCTATGTTATTCTGTTCTTCGCGTAATAGTAATTTCTGTAAAGTCTAATATGACTCTTAGTCATACTTAATCTGCTTGATTACTGTGTATTTTCAAAAATACATTAAGTTCTCTTCCTTTATATTTCGTTTTTAAAATTAACTCTTTTTTTCAATTATTTCTCTTATACTGTTTCAAATGGGAACATTCCAGTGTCCGCACCCGATAGGCAACGCAATACATATTGATTTCGTGGCAGCAATATAAGCCACTGGGCCGATCAGTGTGATGTTCCTAGCGAGGCACACGTGGCAAAGACTGGAACGTATGTTATTTTGTTGACTTGAGCAAATCTGCTCTGAACCCTGACCATTACTTTTTCGCAATGTAATTTTATGTAAGCAATCTTTGTACGTCGTGGCAAGTGTCATCTTGGTTAATGTGTTTTATGTGTAACTTAATTTTCTGTGTACTATTTTATAGAGTTATCAGAATTTCATTCTGATGTAGACACCCTTAGTAGAAACCTAGTTAATGCACCAAACAGTTATTCACAACCGGTTGGCTGTATAACTCTATGTTGAAACTACTGTACGGTTGTCGAGTAACAGCCGTGTTTTAAAACTGTAAAAGTGAAAAACAGCCTTCTGTCGATGATTAATAATATTACGGGAGTTGTTAGTCGTGCATATAGACAAGTATACTCTGTTCATTTAAGTTGAACCCTCGTACAAAAAAATACATGCTCTGCTATTGGTGATCGGTTGCAGTGCTATTTTTTTAAGTATGTACTAAAAGTACATCAAACTGTTGTTTTAGCAACATTATGAGTATCTGCCAGATGTAATTTTCAAAGTTTCTCTGTTTTGTTTTCTCCGCAGAACCTTCATTACTATCCTTCTTCAACATCTTACAATAGTCGGCCATCATATTTTCAGTCCATCTTCCTCTTTTCCATACTCTCAATCTCCTTAGTCTTAGTAGTTTAGATATTGAACATACACCAATTCGCTTTCTCTTCATTTTAACGTCCCAGATTTTAAGAGCAGTGGCCAATATGTGAGTGCAGGAAGTATAATTTTGCATTCATGTTACAACCCAACTATTTCAATTTTCCAAACATGGTTTGGACGATATTCTTGTGATCTGGGTAGTTTCTACTCTCTACAAACCTTTCAGCTGCAGATATGAATTTTCTGTACGCGAGAACACACATCCCTATATACATAGTGCTGGATGCACTTTTCTTCTGATCTGTAAGCGATTTATGCAAGATGTTTCCAGTTCGAGACATTAAATGTCTCCGATTTGGACAAACCTTCACACTCCAGTGCTTTCGGTTTGCCCAGCTTCCCCACTGACGTAAGAAGCAAGACATTTCCGTGTATCCAGCTCTCTGCCCTAAAAAAATTCTTATAACTACGGATAAAAATCTTCATTCCATTATGGAAGAAATGTACATGATAGAATAAAACAGTTCCAGCGAGCTAGTGCGACGGCTTACTCACCTGAAGATGGCCCACAGGTGGAGCGCCGAAATATTGTGTCAAGATGACGTTACGTTCCGGCTGGAAACCGGATTGATCATCAAAACTAAGAACAGTTTTGAAATCAGCACAAAAATTTAGTCAAATAGGCGTTAATTTTCGTTCATCTGGAATCACGCAGACTGATGTAATTTTAGCGAATATCTTATACGTCTATAAGGGGCAGTCAAATGAAAACGAGGGAAAAAAGTTTTCAAAACTAATTGCCAAAACTGTTAATAGATCTTCCCCACTGTGAGACAAGGGGGCCAATGCCTTCAAGAAAAAATGTTTGCGGTTGCCTACACAATGCTGATTGTATTCAAGCGCGCACTTCTTCGAGCGGAGCATATCCACGGCTGCGAATACGTTTCTTCAGGGTTCTAAAAGTGTGGAAATCGCATGGGGAGAGATCGGAACCACACGAAGAGTGTGTAAGGGCTGCCCAGTGGAACTTCTGCAGCGTACTCGAAACAACCTTGCCATATTTGAGCAAATCCTGAAGGGAGATATTCGTGACCATCGGTTTGTTTCGTACGAAGAGGTGTACGCCTGGGTACAATCATGGTGCCACTGGCAACCGCAAACATTTTTCCAAGAAGGCCTTGACCGTCTTATCTCACAGTGGGAAAATATATTAACAGTTATGGTGGTTACTTTTTAAATGATAAATAGTTTACTTACTTTTATTCTATCTCGATTTCATTTGGCTGCCCCCTTATACATTACGGAGGGCAGGTTAGTAGGTCCATAATTTTGTGTGCCTTGCCCGTGTCTTTTTTTATGAAGCAAGGTAATCACAGTACTGCTCCAGCTTTGGGGACTTTATTTAGGAAAGTGTTCTCTGACTTAAATTTAGTCGTTTAGATATTGAGCATACATCAATTCGCTCGTGCAGTGTGGCTCTTTTAGATTGGTCCAACACTCAAGCCCGTTATGTACTACGCAGAAGTACATCAGACGCCCTCAGTACATAATATTTGTATTTTTCTGACAATATTTGATCCGTACAATTTTAAAAGACGTTACATTTTGTGACGTCTCGTTTTGTCTCGGCTCGATGGTGATGGTTGCCCCAGTCGAGATGACGTGGAACGGCGTCCGTCGATCACGACAACGCCAATCTGTAACTATTATAAAAATAAACTCCTCGAGCGGTTTCGCTATTTTTCAGATACTGTCTCTCAAAACTGATATCAAAGTGTCGATGGAGCAGCACGCCGGAGTGTGTCCGCCGCCCTTGCTTGTAATTAAAGTAATGGTGTTCGATGTCTATCGATCTTCTCCACTGCACTCGATAACGCGATGACTCCCTTGATCTGAAATGATGACCAAAAGTCCTTCGGGTGTTCGCGACACACTTTTCAGTTCACGCGAACTTGCTGACTGTAGTTCTTATGCCTGGTTTGAGAATGGGTATTCAAACGTTGAAAATATAGTGTCTTGAATCATCAATCCAGCACCCAAGCCGATGTCACAACATGATTTTTCAAGGATATTGAGTTGTTAATTATTATTCCGTCGTCAAGGCGTCGCTACGTAGCGTATTTAACAACTACACGACGTAATTTCAGAGATAGCATACCCTTGAGCAATGCTCAGAATGCGTCGTATTTCGGTGTAAACTTATTGCTGTCTACAGTTAAATTGTCACTAAATCACTTTTCACTTTTATGTTATCCGGAGAATCAGTTAATTCCACAAATACACTTTAAATGTCCCTTAAATGATGTATGCGACACGAATAATTAAGGTTGAATTAATGTTTATTATTCTAAGTAATTATTTGTCCCTACACTAAGCACACACACCGATTTTTCATTCAGGGAATTGCGTCTCTTAGCATCAGCAATTCTGACTTTGACGATAGCTTCTGACAACATTGCGCAATTGTAAGTTCTTCGTCATTGCGTTTATCTGTTGCCTACTCAAGTCTAATAATTGATTTTATGTCGGCGATCAGTCTTTTATGTTCGTGACTATTAATTATCACGAAGGCTAAGTCCCATCACAAATCAGCAATCGCACGAGTTATTTTTCTGTCACATATACACTATCCCGTTATCTATCTAAACGGTAAAGGTGATTTTACTTCAGTCCGACTTCTGACTAATACTTCCAACCATAAAACTTTTAAACTTCTGGTCGGTTTTAAAACAATCTAGTAGCGCTAAACACGCGTACTACTATTGCAAGAGTACAAGAGAGAAGTGAAGTTAACATCTCCATTGCCGAGTTACATTGTAGTCACAGCGAACTTACAGCTCGATGCGGGTACAACTCTCATCTAGGATAAATGTTATCTTTGGTCAATTTATGGTCTGGGCTGTAACCTTCGTAAATAATAATTCTTTTTAATTCTTTCTTTAAAGTTTCTGTTTCGTATCATATGGTACTCTTTCATTCAGTCCTTTCTTTATGATAAGCGTTCGTATTTACATAACATTCTTGTTATTCAAACTGTTAAGAGTGTAAATTTTGTTGTCAGTAGCTCTCATCACTGTCAGGCTGACTGATTTTTCTGTTTCTTTTTGCAAGAAAAGAGTGTTCATTATGGATTCTATAATTGGGATGCTACATCTGACACATTTCGCCGAGATTTATCTAGTGTTAGTTGCTTTGATTTAGTTTCACTATAAACCCTAGTTTCACAGAAGGCAGGTATAAACTCTGACGTGTTTCGGTAGCCTGAAAGATACAGGTCATTGTTAGTCCCTTGAGAAATGTCCTCAATCAAGCGGTTCAGGGAGGGTGTAATCACACGCGGACAATATGGGCGTAGCTGCACGCCGGGACACGGCTGCGGTTTGGGCGCCTGTGGGGTACACGTATAGGCAATCCGCGCTACAGGCCCACCTGCTGCACCCGGCGTGTTTGACCCACTGCGTTGAGACGTGTTGCTGATTACGTCTACTCTTGCGGTACCTCTACTCCGTTTCCAACAGGCGACGTTAATGGATGATTTAGAGGCGATGTAAACTGCAAATTGGTAGTAGCGTGGAAACCATTTCTCAAAAAAAAGTACGTTAATACCGGATATAAATATAACTGTCAGGGTGTCTTTTATGAAGGTATTCATCTGCAGTGTGTACTTGTATGGAAGTGTAATGTGGGCACTAAAACGTCAAGACTACAAGAGAATAGAAGGTTTTTAAAATGTGTCACTGAGGGATTTCCGACTGCCAAGCGGAGCACAAAAGTTCAGTTCCCGGAACTGCCACGAATTTGTTCTTGATGGGAGCACTGGAATGTGGTCCACTCAGCCTCGTGTTGTCAACTGAGGAGCTACTACGATGAGGAATAGCGGCTACATGTTCTGGAAAGTCATCAAAGCCTGGGAGAGGTCTGACTTCAGGAAGTCGTTTGCAGAAGATACTTCCACAAGCTCTTTGACGTGGAAACACCCTCCAGCAATTCGACTTCAACAAGTTTCGCCAATTTGCAGAATTAGCTCCGCAAGTAAGTGGAAACAGCTTCCTGCATATTGCTGCAAGTAGTTGCTGAACTTGTCAGCTGCTAGAAGTTTGAGAAAAACTTGAAGAAGTTTTGTGCGTACAATACCTTTACTAAAATGCCGGTGTCGAAATGAAGACTGGCCAGTTATACAGTAGCCAATTATGCGAGGGCTATTCGGAAAGTACGGAACGATACGTCGCGAAATGGAAACCGCAGTGAAAATCAAAACTGTTTTATTTGCTACCGTTAGTTACAACTTCCAGCTACTTATCTCCATAGTCGCCGATCCGACTTAGACATTTGTCGTAGCGTAGTGCTCACTTTCCAATACCCTCGTTATAGAAGGTAGGTTCCAGTGCTTTCCACCAACTCTCTACGCTGTCCTACAGCTCGTTGTCTGGGCCAAAATGTTGTCTTAATATCCAGCGGTTCATGTGAGCAGAGATGAAACTCAGAGGGAGACAATTACGGGCTGTATTGTGGGTAATCAATAATTTCCAATTGAAAACGATGCAGTAGCGTCTTCATTGCCCCTGCAGAATGCGGCTGATAATTTTGAAAAAGAAAACGCACAACTGTTATGTAATGTTGGCTGGATAGTTTCAGGCGAAATTTCTCACTAGGCCCTCGTACTTGCCGGCAGACACTATTGTTCTAGGTGTCTTTATGTGCTCCTTGTGTGTGCAGAACTACAAAGAACGACGAAACGCGATCGACGGGTATACTAGAGACACTGCCCAACACACCTGCACAAAACTTCATCGGATTTTCAGTGTGGTTTCCATTTCGTGACTGATCTTTCCTTACTTTCCGAATAACCCTTGTACACTACCTTCAAAAACCACACGCTGTTTATTTTCGCTGTAGGACTAATAGTTTGCGCATAGTGAGCGAGAGAATATGAAAATCCTGTGCGTGGTTTTTCAAGACGTTGCGGGTTGCATAAAACCCATAGGTAGGGGCAGGTGACTCGCCCTGTATGTGTTTCAGAGTTCCAGTGGTACATCTGTTTCGGCCCATCTGTGGTTGCGCCAGACTTCTTGCAGAGAGCTGCAACACACCACTTTCCGGCTGAAGAGCACAAAAAAACGATCGTGTTTGAGCATTTGGTTTAATTTATGTTTCTAGCGACATAACTGCTTCGGCATTGCGTTGAGTATCATCTTATTCATGGTACTTTAACGCTCACTCACGGGGACTTTGTGATTCTGTTGCATATGTTCTTCAATACCGCTAAACTCAAATAAGTAGTACAAGTACATGAACAATTGCGTATTGCGATAATACTAACACAAATGTATATCCTATTCGGATTAAACACATTTGAGTCGGTGCAGGCTGAGAACTAAATTCTATAAACAAACAGTCACTTCCTGAAGTAAACACCCATCTAGAGACAAGTCAGTTACCACATCGCAGGAGGGTCGTGGTGGCCACTAACATCGTCGCCTGTTTATGCGTGGGCAACCGAACTCCAGCCTGCCTAAATGATGCTCTCCGACCGAGAATCGGCTTCCTGGCTGATAACTTGGTGTCGAGGGATTCTGATCTTTTGGCTCCGCTGATAATGAACTCTACTGAACTCTCGATGAGCTGTCGATGAAATCCGCCAAAGAACTGTAGATGACTCGGTGCACTGTGTTTTATGAAACCGCGCGTATTACTTCACTGATTCCGCGCACCTGGCTGATGCTGCTAGCAATAATGTGCGTCCCACTGGTTGGCTTCACACAGGAGTGACGTTATCGTTGTGCGCGAGTGTTGCTCGTGACAAGCCTTGGCAAATATGCGATCGCAGCTAGTGGCATCTGGGAATAACTGCTGGAATCCTCGCCGCTTTTGGCATCACATCGATGCAGGCATGCTGACACATTGCTACGTCAGAAAGGTGGACTACATGGCAGGGGCAGCGACATAGGATACAACTAGAGTTCTAAAACTACCGTAAGCTACCGCAACTATTATAAGTACATGTAGACTTCCGTCTTTTTCCTAGTAGCCTTAGTCAGTGAATACTGTAACCGCATTACGTCTACGTTAGACGTGCTGCAGACCTATCGGAAGTTGTCTCATTTCTGTGAGTCTGTTAGCGTATGTGATTACTGTCTTACTAGATTCCCCTAGAAACCGGAAACGGTGAACCGTCTAGAAACTGAATGAGGAAATTTCAATGGCTGCGTAACCTACAGAACACTTTTGCTGCCGTCTGCTACTTAAAAATAAAAAATATTTATAGGAAAATTAAAGTTGTCATGGTTTAATTCAGGTTTTATTCGAAAATTGTTTATTTGTATTGTGAAACAGAGGGGCACTGTAGCAAAAATTTAAAAAAAGCAGTAAGCCTTCATCACATAGCCCTAGTACACGCAGTTTCCTCAAAAAAAGGTAAAAAATGCAAAACAAAGACATCAGTACTTCGTCGAGCTTGTACAAAACATGTTCCTGTTATTCACAACCCACTTCCGCGCGTATTTACAATACCAGGAAACTCTTCCCTTTGGTCACGCTGAATAACTTTCCATTTAGTACTAAATTACCAAAAGTAATTATCCATGTGTTTTTAGGTATGTGCATGTAAACTGTAGTTGTATCAAAAGTAATTGCTTTGGTTACATAAAAGCACGGAAGTTAAGCGATCAAATAATTCTTCTTACTTATAAAATGCAATTTATATTTTGTAAGGATTAAAACAAACAATGGACTAACACGGAACGATGTGTGGTTCTAATTATGTCCAAAACAAACAAAAGTACACGTACAAACAACAAAGAGAAATTGTCGAGTACGAGTTGCTCTTTCGTACATTGATTTAAGTTTCTTCCCCTACAAATGCCACCAATACTACCGGCAGTCCTACCATTTACTATGTCATTACTGTACCAAAACTACCGAACCCTACTTTTGGTAGAGCGCAACTCTAGATACTACAGATACGTCAGACATTTACCAAAGTAATCTGTCACGCTGCCCTGTCTTTCAGAAGTCGCCGTTTACACACTATAATCAGTCAAGCCATTATGCAGTTTAGTTTATATTGCAGGTCACGTGTGTTTACAGAATAACGTTCATTTCCGCAGCTACCTCAAATTCGGTAGGATGTCGGTCGAAAACTTCGTCCAGTTATCTAGATCACGGTAGCCCGTAATTTCCCAAATAACATAAGACAAATGCCAGGATAGTTCCTCTGAAAGGTCAGGTCTGATTTCCTTCCTATCCTTTCCCGATAAAGACCTCATCAACTAGAGAGGTTAAACGATAATCTTCCTTTTTTTGAACTCTAAGTTGCAAAACGGTTAGTACACGCAAGAAGCGCTGCTGATTATAAACTGTGATTTTTTTTTCTTTCGTGTGTCACGTGTCTAGTGCTAAAGCAAGTATGAGTATTTCATGTATCTTTTTGATGGTATCATTACAGTTAATTCCATAATATGATAATGTAAATACTACAACTATTTCGGGTCATGGTGAGTTGCTGTCTTGTCTTCACAAATTCAACTAATTATTGTAAAAAAACATAATACGCCTATACCATTTGTACACAATCCTCTGGGCCTTCAGGTCGCACCATATCTGAGTTAAAATCTAACTTTCGAAATCATCAACGTTTGCTTCAGGAGCTGAATGTTTGCTTATAACAGTAATTTCAACTGTACGCTCATTGAACACTCAACGTCGCTCTGTCGAAAGGCTCCTTGCCGTTAAAGAAATTGTCATTCAACGGTGCACGTTAACAGCAACAGGAAAATTCGGGGACCACTACAAGAAAGCCACGACACGAATCCGCAAGATGCGAACTTGCAGGTCAAGTTGACGATATACCATTTAACGGTGAAAACACACACGCGACCACAGGCAGATTCAAACTGTCAAACGGTGAGCGTCGCTCTACCACGAGGCAATCTCGCCGGCGCAACCTTGCGGGCAGCAAAATAAATCGCAAACAACTGGCACATACTAGCAACCAAGAGTCTAGTCTGCATGAGGCAGCTTCGAATACCAACGGCCACAGTTTAAACCACCACGTCCTCTTTAAGGGGGGGGGGGGGGGAGGGGGGTGTTACAATACGTAAGGAAAGAGCAATCTTACCACAAGAAGCCGGGAACTCGATAATACCAAACGGCAAAACATCAAGCCTTCAGGCACATCGCCTCAGTGCCCTTCTGGATGAGTCGCAACCGAAAACTGCGACAAGGTGTGGTTTCCCACCTCAAAGCAGCTCACCGTACGATAAAATACCGCTCGCGAAACGGCCGTCCACGCGGGCCACTTACCACAAACTGCCCGTACGCTCGTACGTCCTCTCTCTCCAAAAGCCGCCAGCGATCGCACGCTAAGCACCGTGACCCCCTCTGGCAATGCGCCAGCGGAAGGAGAGCACGGCTCATGGTTGAATTTCCAAATATGCTGAAAAATATATTTTTTTATTTTCTGACTGAGGAGTCAAATACCAGCTTTCGTAGTTCTAGTCTTAAAATTCCTGTAATAGCAATATTCTTTCAAAAACCATTTCATCCCCTATTTCACGCCCTTAGGAGTGGAATTTCAGACAATCCCTTCTTAAACGATGCATATAATATAAGATCCACGCCATCTCCAAACTTCTAGTTTCTGTCTTTAGCTGGGCTGGGCGATGATGAGGCAGTGAATCACAGTCTGACCCTATTTCACACCCTTAGAGGTTGAAATTCCAAAAACAGTAAAACACGAATTTTTTCATCTACATTCGAGAAGCTAAACACCAATTTTCAAAGATTTACCTTTAAAAATGTTTCTGCACTTTCGTAAAATGTTTCACCCCCTATCCCCCCCCCCCCTTTGGGGTTGAATTGCCAAAAACAGTGACATGCGTATGTTTTATTTCTAAAAGAGAAGCCAAATATGATTTTTCATAGATTTAGCTTCAAACCATGTACAATGAAATATTTCCATAACGGTTGAATTTCCAAAAACAGTGAAACACGTATTTTCTATTTCTAACTGAGAAGCCAAATTTAAATCTTCAAAGATTTAGCTTTAAAAATGCTTTCGTAATAAAATATTTTCATAAAAATTCTCATCCCCTAGTCCATCCCTTTAGAGGTTCAGTTTCCATAAACATTGGAACGCGTAGTTTTATATTCATAACCGAGAAGTCAAATATCAGTGTTCATAGATGTAGCTTTAAAAACACATCAGTAATTCTTTGACAACGATATGTTTTCAAAAAAAGCTTTCACCCAGTATTTCTCTCCCCCCCCCCCCCCATAAGTTTAAATTTTCAAAAATGCTGAAACACTTATTTCTTTATTTCCGACCGAGAATCAAATACCAGTTTGCACAGGTCCAGCTTCAAAATTGCCTTAATAGAATTTCTTTAAAAAGGAAAAACCTTCATCCCCTATTTCACCCCCTTAGGATTGGAAATTCGAAAAAGCCATACGACGGCTACTGTATAAGATCGACATCTTCTCCAAATTTCAAGTTTCTGTCCTCAGCTGTTTGGGCTGGGCGCCGATGAGTCAGTCAGTTAGTCAGGACATTGCCTTTTATGTGTAGAGATCACCTTTGAGTATCTAAGGACGTCGTCCAAAATTAGAGAACACACATAACTGTCCTGGTCTTGAAAAGAGGCGAAGACAGTTGTCAAACACCTGCCGCCCCATTGCTCTTTCCTCTTGCATTGGGAAAACGCGGGAACAATTAGTTAAACCACGGTTGGAGTGGTAGCTCGAATCGAACAACCTCTGGGCTATTTCTCAATTTGAATTTAGAAGGAAAAAAGGCACAACTGTCAGTATGACTCTTTTATCGCCAGACACCCTGACAGCCTTTTCGAAGAACGAAAAGACCTCAGCTATGTTCCTGCATATCAAGGGATGTTGTGACAATGTAAATACAGATCTTTTGCTCCATAGGCTTACAGCTTTAGGCGTCCCGGAAAAAAATGGTTTATGGACTGGGATGGGTGATTTCGGAGAGGAAGATTGTCATCAAGTTCCATCGTAAACTGATGGGACTCCGCATTGCCCCAACTGACCTTCCACAAGGAGTAATTCTCACTCCTCTGTTATACGCTGTGTACGCTACGGACGTGGAATCAGCTCTTCCCACGTTGACAATACTTCAGTGCACGCAGACGAAATTTGGTTGTATACTCACTCCGCTTTTTTTCCAGAATATGAAGCGGCACTTTCCTTTGTCATGTCCCAAGTGAAAATCTGCCTCCGAACACATGCCATAGAAGCTTCAAGTGATGAGTCAAATCTCGTCGTATTTTCCAAGATTGCGTCTCCACCAACTCTCGACATAATGATCGCAGAGTTTAAATGTTACCTAGTGTCATCGCAGGTTCGGTTCTTGGGCGTCTTCTTTGAATCTCGCTTGTCGTGGGTCCCTCACATTAACCATGAATAAGTGGCTGTGAAAAAGCACTAAATATTATCTGATCAGTTTTCCGAATTTGGTGGGGCTCTCGTACCACCCATTTACTGACGTACAAAACCTTAATTCGATCAAGACTTGACTACGCTATCGTGGCGTTCCACATTGGCCGAAAGGACTTCCAGAGGAAATTGGACGAATTGCAGTTGAGATGTATTCTGCAGTGCTTTGGCGCTGTGGGCTCTACCCATACGAAAACCCTCTTAATTGAGGCCCAGTATGCCTTTACACAAAAGAAGGCAATTGGTCGCGGACAAATTTCTACTCAACAGGATGTCCTTCTTAAATTATCCATTGCATTCCAAACTGGAGGCCCTCGGCTTCATTTACAGGAATAGCGCCTCCTCTGCCCCCCCCCCTTTTCCCTGCTTTAGTGATTAGCCGTAGAACGTACGTTCACCTGCCAACAAAAACCCTCAGCGGTCGTTCACTCCGTATTTATATCTACAATTAATCAGACCTCTCCCACTAAGTGCATATACATTTAGATGGCATGTCACTATCATAAAATCCATTCATCTTTCGCAATATAATCTGCGTTGTATACTACAAATGGCTGGACTTTTTGTACATATATATATACTCACGGCTCCAAATTAAGAGAGGGAGAAAGGGCGGGTTGTGCCTTTCTCTGTCCACAAACATATGTCTCAAAAATGTTTCAACTGCCGAAAGAAATTTCGATTTCTTCTGCGGAAGCTGTAGGCATACTAGAAGCCTTAAAATGTGTCACCTCCTTTCATGTTTCCGAGGTCCTCTTTTTACGTGATTCTATATCCGTTTTATAATCTCTAAGGCATAGGAAGTGGAATTCTAAAACGAATAACCTCGTCTTGGCAATCATTTGCCAATACATCCAGTGTGAAATCCAAAGGCAGCGGATAGAATTCCTGTGAGTTAAATCTCACTGCAGCGTAATTCATAACGAAGGAGTCAGAAGCCACAAACTCCGCAACTTTCACCGACCTCAAACTTTCGCTCTCTGAGCTGTACCGTCTGGCCACACCGAATGCCCATTAGTTATGGCAAGACGACTGGAACGTATCTCAACTATTCAGGAGAAGTTATTACTCCAGCTTTCTGCTTGTTATCCCATGTAGACTTTGCTTTCGCAATGTTCGCTTACCCTGATGACTGACATGTACCCTCCGCCGTATGAGATTCAACCACCGTAACTTTCCGATGCACCGCCACCCTATTGGAATTGCTCCAACCCCGCTCTGTGAGTGTAATAACACTGCAAAAGGTGACAATCACATACTCTTTGCAAGTTCAAAGAGGCAAAGGCAATCTGTTTTACAATAGTTACGTCGTCTGAAAGTAGAGTTTCCTACGAGTGCCAGCGTTCTATTCTCTTTAAATATTGCCGTATACTCCGAAGAACCATTCAGATTTTACAATCTGCCATTACATCTTTGTAATGATAACACAGCAATGTCAACTATGTTAAATGTTATGTTGAAACATATTTTAGATGTACAGGTATTTTAATTTAGGCTCTGAACAGTTGTATTTCTAGTGCTCCTACTTTTAGTTTTATTTATTAACTTGTGGTGCCGTGTAAAACTGATACGCAGCACGTTCATCACCTCTATACACATAAATGATTTGGCGGACAGGATGGGCAGAAATCTGTGGTTGTTTTCTGATGACGCCCTGGTATACGGTAAGGCGTCGAAGTTGAGTGGCTGTAGGTAAATACAAGACGACTTAGAGAATAATTCTTTTTGGTGTGATGAATGGCAAATGGCCCTCTACGTAGAAAACCGTAAGTTAATGCAGATGAGTAGGCAGATCCAACGTGTAACGTTCGAGTACAGTATTACCACTGTCCCGTTTGACACAGTCAAGTTGTAAGTTATTACCGAATAACATTTATTGCAGTATAGCAAGCAGGCGCGTATCACGGTGGCTGCAGGATGGTGTCTTCGATATGACTCACAGTGTAGCTGACGCTAGTAGCCGTGAGAACGGTCTCCAGTACCATCTAGTAGGAACGTAAATACATACCCCCTACGAATCTAAATGGCTCTGAGCACTATGGGACTCAACTGCTGTGGTCATAAGTCCCCTAGAACTTAGAACTACTTAAACCTAACTAACCTAAGAACATCACACACATCCATGCCCGAGGCAGGATTCGAACCTGCGACCGTAGCGGTCTTGCGGTTCCAGACTGTAGCGCCTTTAACCGCTCGGCCACTCGGGCCGGCACGAATCTAAATGAACCATAGTAATTACCAACCGATTTGTTCAAACTTGGTGTACCATCTTTTGTTATTAAGAAAAGAATCCTGTCAAAATTTCAGATTTTTATCTGTTATAGTTCCGGAGATTGAGAAAATTACTTAAATGTCCTAAAACCTACACTTATGTTCCAAAACTCAGTTAGGAACAATAGCAGTTTATCTTTTATTATCATCCAAAGTCATAACAAAGTTTTCAATATATAAAATTACTTAATTGGAATTTTTCTTTTCAAAACTTTAATTACTCTGCATTTCATAGTGTAAAAATTATCCAAAATTATTATCTGCTTATTATTTTGTTGTGTGTATACACGGGAATGAATGAGAGAGTGTCTGTGGGACATACGAAAAAACTTAATACTATTTTATATAAAAACTTACGAAATTGAATCGTGGGAAACTTGTGGTATAACCACGAAGCTGATGACGTATGTCGACGTGTGCTTGCTTTTGTAAGAGAGCTGCCAGAACAGAAGTCGGAAGTGGAATTAATTTCTAAATTAATTTAAAGATTATTTTGCATTTCGGTCTATTTTATTAAAAATTATATTAGAAACTGGCATTGGAATGACTTCAATGATTTTCTGATTAGGTATTGGCTCAGGCAAGTTTCCCTGCGAGAATGATCTAGCAGGAGCATCCTGATTGGTCATTCAAACCATTAGCCAATCAGAATTAAGCTGTTCCCACACGCAGAAAGTTAGATAGGCATAGAGTGGGGTGGCATCGATAGAGTCGCTCGCCAACCTTCGTGCGTGTAACATCATGCTAAATGTCCCCGAGAAAATAACTTGTAAAATGAAGACCTGTTGAGTTCATTGCTGATCGGAAGTGTCATGACTTAGGCAGTTTAAGTTACGAACATTTTGAGGACAATTTGATTAATTAATTGATGTGTTATGAGCGTGTTATATTTTGGTCTTAGTGAAATTCCGTGTGGCATTTTCCATATACTTTATGGAATACTTGGGTGAGCACTTCTAACTTTGAAGAACACTGATACGACCGAAGTTTCAACTCGCTATAGTAGTGGGTCAGTAACTGTCACCGAGCGAGGTGGCGCAGTGATTAGCACACTGGACTCGCATTCGGGAGGACGACGGTTCAATCCCGTCTCCAGCCATCCTGATTTAGGTTTTCTGTGATTTCCCTAAATCGTTTCAGGCAAATGCCGGGATGGTTCCTTTGAAAGGGCACGGCCGATTTCCTTTCCAATCCTACCCTAACCCGACCCTGCGCTCCGTCTCTAATGACCTCGTTGTCGACGGGACGTTAAACACTAACCACCACCACCACCAGTAACTGTCAGATCGAACATTAATCGGGTTGGACTGGTAGATATTCTGGCAGATTATTTTTTTTCGTGTGAGAACATTTTGTACGGACTTTGAGATAGGAATAGTAGAACCGTTAAAAATAGTAAATTCGGACTTGATAGAAAATTTATGTGCTTCCTTAAGATTAAAAACCAGTTTACTAAAATTTCCGAAGGCTTACTTCAGGTAAACCACCCGAAATTTGTTAAAATGAACTTGCAGGAACTGATTCGCAGCTTGAGTTACGCGGCCTCTGTGTGGTAGGTATTAGGTCGTGGTTTCATTAACGCTGCATTACACGGCCTAGTGGGTATTTACTACTGCAGAGTGAAGTGACGTCGTAAGGAAGCCGTACTGAGGTATGTGGACAATAAATGAGAGAGAGAGTAAAATCGAGTAACGACAACAAAACCCGCCCCACCGCAAAGTCGTTTAAACATATAGGCGTAACGTTGCAAAGCGATGTGAAGTGGGACGAGCATGTGACAACTGTGTCAGGGAAGGCAAATGGTCGACTTCGGTTTATTGCAAGAATTTTAGGGAAGATTGGTTCACCTGTAAAGGAGGCTGCATATAGGACGCTGGTGCGACCTATTCTTGAGTACTGCTCGAGTGTTTGGGATCCGAGACACGTCGGATTGAAGGAAGACATCGAAGCAATTCAGAGGCGGGCTGCTGATGTATTACCACTAGGGTCGAACAACGCGTAAGTGATACGGAGATGCTTCGGGAACTGAAATGGGAGGCTCTGGAGGGAAAGCGCCGTTCTTTTCGAGGAATACAATTGCGAAAATTCAGAGAACCGCCATTTGAAGCTGGCTGCCAACACGCACTACGATTAAGGACCACGAAGATAAGGTGTGAGAAATTACGGCTCATACGGAGACACATAAACGTTCGTTTTTCTCTCTCTCCATTTGCTAGTGGAACAGAGAAGGATATGACAAGTAGTGGTGCATGGTACCCACCTCCACGCACCGTACGGTGGGTTGCGGAGTATCTACGTAGATGTAGATTTTTTTACATGTACCCGTGTACCTTTATTGACATTTGTGCCACTACAACAATGTTAATCGTAAATGTTGTTATACTTCTATCACTGTTATGTCTTCAGTTTATGGGCTGTGCTACATGTCTCTTATTTAACGTTTAGCTGGCTAAATGGCCGTTAGCTGCCAGGGGCCACATAAATGAATAAGTAAGTTACGGTGGCTGCAGCCAAAAACGAATGACTACCGGCCCAAGTCTCCGAAGTGTATCGACTTGCACCAATACAGGACCAGGGAGGTTAAAGGCCATCTTCTTTAACACACTTTAAATGGAAGCTAAAGAGCCCTCCCCCACCCCCTCTCCCCCCTTTCCATACACGAGCGACTGATCGCAGCTATTCGTGGCATGCGATATCGCTTGCAATCGGTCGCTCGTTTCGACATCCCACACGTCATCGATCTGGCAGACAGTTTCAGTCAGTGTTCTGAATGTCACTGTGTCGAAACTTCTGCTACGGAAAATTAACTTCTGGGTTTAGCAGCAATTGCAGTTGATTTCCGAAATCACAAGAATACTTGAAAAATATAAATTTAAAATAAACGAGAAATATAATTTATTAAACTTATTTTGAAACGCTTTTGTTGGGAACTGTAAATTACTTTACAGAATGTATTACATTTTCCACTAACGCCAAATGGATTGTGTACATCTTTCCAGCGTGTCAATACAATTCCTTTTACGTTTATTAATCCTCAGTTCCTTTTTTACTCATTATTCATATAGTATACTGCAAATTTTTACACAGCGTACAAGATGTGTCAATAGAGATGTTGTCAATAGCAACTCTACTGATTACCGTAACACCTGTTAAAAATTGTATGAAGGAGAATTAGATCATATTGAAACTTCCCCTTTGAACAATTCTACAGGACTGTGCTTAACCTGACACACAATATTTTTAGCGCAACGCAATCTGACTTTCAAAATTCCCTACTAAAGAATGGCCCTGACAAACATTAAACTATACCTTTCACAAATCACTTACCTCACAAAAATCTTCGCTGCTCAAGCTACTGCAATACAGCGAGCGCCACTACTGCCAGCTAAATAAAAGATTCAAACTACTGAAGGCACTAACTACTGATAGGGATAGTTAGCAAATGAAAGATATTAATAGAGAACAAACAATGTATTTACCTTAATATCATCACAAGTCATAATATATATATATCAGTTCATGACAAATTGCAAACCTCCGCCATCTCTCTCCCCACATCCACCACTGCTGGCGGCTCACCTCCAACTGCGCAACGCTACGCGCTGTTCACAGTCAGCTGCCTAACACTACAATGGCGAGTATTACAACAATGCAAAGCAGACACAGACTGCCCACAGCACAGCCAGTGATTGTCATACAGAGGTGGCGTTACCAATAAGAAATCCTAAACAGCCTACTTACATAGAGAAAACATAAACAGCCTACTTACATAGAGAAAACATAAACAGCCTACTTACATAGCCCCCATGCTCCCCACAAAAATTTTTACAAATGGTGTTGGGCACTGGCCAATACAGATTTGACAAAAATTTTTCACAATTACAGTAACAAAGATATAAAATGCACACACTTATTAATATTATGTTGGTCAAAAGATCAAAATTTCTCACAGTCCATAAAGACAGTCCACATTGTTCATCACAGTAAAAATGCAGAGCTTTTCTCAAAGTCCAAGCAGTAAAAGAAAATGCACATAGAAGTAGTGGATTTCCATGCAGTCTTGAAGAAGTAGTGTTGACCTTCCAACGGAAAGACAGTGCTGACTCTCGACATGCAGACAGGTAATGGGCCACAACAGAGCAAACCCACAGCAGAGTCATTCGAAGTTTGGAAGAATATTGGTAGGTAGGTCATCACAGAGCAGACCCACTGGAGTCCTGGTAGAGATTACGGTATTGGTGGGCCACCAGAGGTGCAGACCCACTGCAGTCCTTGTAGAAATAATGGCGTTGGTAGGTCATCATAGATGCAGACCCACTGTAGTCCTTGTAGAGATAATGGTATTGGTGGGCCACCAGAGGTGCAGACCCACTGGAGTCCTTGTAGAGACGGCCAGCAGCCATCCGTTGCGACTGTGCAGGTGCACAATCACCATCGAAGATTCTTGTGGAGAATATAGCAAGTCCATAAACCACCACTTGTCCACTCACAAAAAATTTGTTTGACATGTCCTTAGAACCAGCAATGCCGTTATCCAGTCCCTTGCTGAATTACCAACACACGTGCAAACACTATCAGTCCCTACTTCTCACATATTGTCCATATACTATGACCAACAGAAATGTGTGCAGTGAAATGGAACTTACAAGTTACTAATATCATGAACTGGTGACAATTACAATTTTATAACAGAAGAATACAATAACAAAGGTACAAAATACATCATTAAAGAACATAACAATATTGATAACAATTGTATTACAGGCTTTACAAAAGAATCGATATAACATATACATCAGTGTTCCAGGAATTATGACATTAGTACATACATAGAAGATCAGAATAACTTGCGAAACATCAACTTCACACATGAGCATTTAAACAGAATGAATAATGTCTAACATCTTTACAAAGTAAATAACATATTATTAATGCCAATTATATTCGAGGATAACAGTATTCCTCATCATAGTGAATGTAGCTTAATATTAAAAGAAGAAAAAATTCTATGAAACTACACAGAGACAGGAAGAAAACAAATACACAAGGGTACACACACACATAGTGGGATAACACCAATAGGAAAGGACAGGGTTCGTTTTCAGTGTAACATTTGGTACTGCAGTCCAACCCAAAACTTCACATATCTTTCCTCTTATTTCATCCTTTGTTTCCACCCAAAAAATTCTATCTAAGCATGCTTTCTGTATTTATATGTTCATACATTTCTTACCTCAACATTTATTTCCAAGAAAATCCTACCTAAACCTGTTTTCTCAATGCATTTCTTTACCTATTCTCCATAGTCAGTTTCTTATATAGTCTACCCCCTCTTAAGCTAATTTAAATCTACTGAGCTCAGATGCTAAACTAAGGAACGAGGCAATGCAGCATCACATAACAAATCAACACCAACAGCAATGCAAAAAATGCAAATTGGCAAAGCTAGCAGCATAAATGAGCAAAAGTCAAATTCAATAACACTATGCCTGGCAAACAGCAGCAACTTATACCTAAACATGACATAGCGCAAGCAGAAAAAATATTACACTAAAATGGCCATGTCTAATACCTATGTCACATCTTAACATTAGAGTGATGCATCACAAAAACTTACGCTAGTAGATAAGTTACCAAATCGTAAAAAAATTATTTATGCAATTCCTGTGAAGGGAAATGTTTTTTTTTTTTTGTGCTCCCTCATTTGTTTTGGATAGATCATAAAATTATTTACTGGATCTGTAGGCATAAAATATTTATATTAGTACATATATTAAATTTTATTTTAACCAATGCTGCAGTGCAGCTAGAAACTTGATATTAAACAAAATGTGTAAATAAATACATTAAGCAAGCCATATGGCATTTTTCTTAACTAGCAAGGCAATAGCTGTGAAATGTTTCTCATCGTTTCATTAGGCATTTCAGTAAATATCATAAATTACGAGCTCCACAGTATGCTTTCAACAAGGAGATGTCAGTAGCGCGGACAATGGCCTTCCCTTTCTTTTTTTTTCTACCTGTGCCGCTAAAAAGGGCTCGCAATAATGGCTTTTTCTCCAGGCGTCTGACACAGCTGGGTGCCCGCGACGCATTACGTGCAGGTGGTCACTTTGGTTTCCAACATCCTGTTTCACAAGTCAAGAGTCCCTACCCACTATTCATTACTCCTTACCTTATTACACATATACGTATCCATCGACACTCGTCAATATTTCGTCATTATAAATATGAAGCATATTCAAATAACTCGTATAGCCTCAGCCTATTAATCACAAACATACCTCAGCAGCATAATACACATCGTCGTCGTAAAAATAACCTCATAACACTTCAGTCAAATCTTAAAATCGTCGTAACTTCCTCCAATAATTAAAAAAAATTCTCTGCTCATGTCAAAAGTGTCATCTGCCTCAAACGTACTTTAAAAATCATAATCCCTTTACCAAATACATCATTCAAAGCTCTCATAGTATCACAATGGTTCCGAAAAAATATGAACAGTTTACAATGCACAGACAAAATACAGTTTCATAAGTATAAAGTTACCCAACTGTGTATTGCGTAAACATCTGTCACTGATGTAATAAAAAAAATGTTTATCTCTCAGTTAAATGATCAGATAGCTGTGTAATTTGTGTGTTAGAGAAATAAGGTACCGATGTGTAAAGTTGTATAAGCAAATACCATATTAGCTAGGGTTCCTTGTGGTTGCCACACACATGGTACACAAAGTAGGCGTGTACCCCCCTGAGGATTTATGTAATTATACCCTCAGGTGTTACAGATTACAGCAATGAAATGAAATATATCACGGAAAACTTTCTTTGTAATTAAAAAATCTTTAAAAATAAATGTTTTAAGTACAAAATCTCTCAAATGCGTGTCCTGTAGCGCTAAATGTGCGTCTTGCTGTAAGATAATTCTGTGGAAGTGTCGTAATTATCGTCCTCCGAAAGCTAAGTTCTGCAGAAGTCAATGTACTTACCCCATCAGAAACGAAAGTGAAATGCTTTGTGTATAGATATCATAATTATTATGCACATTACTATGATCAAGAAAATACTATACTGTAAAGTATTGTTGTGCTAAGAAAAGGGCCTCACATTGTAGCTTACTACTAAAACATGTTTTGCTTTCCAGAAGAAATTCAGAAAAACTGTGCGGATATAAAACAGAAACACTGCAAAAGCAACATTGTAAATTGTCACTCATTAGTAGCGTCGTGATAAAATCGTGTAACTGTCACATAAACTAACACTGTGTCATCTGGTATCTCACAGAAAGTACTTTAAATCCAGAATACATTTTCAGGTCAACCAAAATGTTGCCTTAAAATCTCATTAGCAGTACTGGTAAATGTTCTAAGTATGTGAGCCTTATAGTCGTTACGTAACCGTGCAACAAACAAGCAAGAATGTACAAATACAATACTGTGTCGTCTGTTCACTATAACAATGCATTCGTAATTTCTGTTTAAAATGTTCCCTAGGTTCTAGACTGGATATTGTACTTCAAACATTGTTGTATGTTAACAGTTTCTTAAGTCTGACAAAGCATTTAAGTAATGTGAAGCGAAAAGTTTTATGGCAAAGACAAAGTTAAAAGGCAGATTATCTGTCAATAAACGGTTTTACATGTGAAATGTGGTGTAAACCTTTACTCTTCCTAGTACGCAGAGTTTCAACTTCCACGCAATTATCATGCGGTATTCGTCGGTAAAGAATACTGGAATATTTCTCAAGGTTAGCGTCTATGTTATTTTTCTCTGAGCCAGCCGGCGCACGCGGGTGCCTGCGGTGCGAGTCATTGTCTGTCTCTTTGTTGGCGCGCGTCGTTATTGGGATTAGGAGGCCTAACTTCCACAAATTCGTCTCTCCGAGAGGGCCCAGCTCTGTTTAAAGCTCGCCAATTCTGATGGAATTCAGGTCTGTCGTTTTGTCGGTAGTTTACACAGTTTCTTTCGTGTCGGTCATGTGGTGGAGAATTTCTCCCTGAATCGTAACTGCGCGCTGAACTGTTGCGTCTGAAATTATTCTGTCTCCCTTGATAATAATTGTTTTGGTTCCCATATTGTCTGTTTCTCTGATTGTCTCTGTAATAGTCATTACTACGGAAATGCGATCTTTCTCTGTAACTATTATTACTCTGCCAGCGGTTGTCATATGGATGGTGTCCGTTTTGGTCACGATTTGCGTTGTAAGAATAGCCTTTTCGTGTCCAGTTATTGTTTCTGTCATCACGGAATTGTGACGTGTGTGACCTGTAATTGTTGTGCTCCTGCTTTCCGCGATTGTCAGTGTCAATTTCTAATTCTTGTAAGAGTCCCTGAAATGCTTCAATGTCGTCTTTGCAACGTCCTGCCAAAATAATATGTCGTAAATGTTCAGGCAGTTTGATTAAGCAAATGCGGATGAGTTCTGAGGGGCTGTATGGGTTTGAAAGATACTGATTCTTATGCAACATGTCTTCAAAATATTTCATAAGACTGGAAAATTCAGATTGTTCGAAACATTTCATCATTATGATGCCATGTTTTACTCGGTCTTGTGTGGCTGGAGACCAATATGCTGAGAGGAAGGCATGGTAAAACTCTCCTTCACTGTGGCAATCGTGAATTACCGATCGCATTCTTACAGCAGGTTCATTCTCTAAGTAGCCACACATAAATTCTAATCTGTGTTCCAACGACCAGTTGGGAGGAAAACAATGAGAGAATTGATGGAGCCATGCTTGTGGATGAATGTCGTTGGCAGAATTCTTAAACGTTTTGAATTTACGTGTAGTAATGAACAGCTTATAGTCAAAATCATCATGTCGGCGAGTCGCATGTCGGTCATTGTTACGTCGCTTCGGCGGTTCCATCTCAAAATTCGGTGCACATTCCCAATTTCTTTCATTACTTCCGAAATGCCCTGTGTTATTATTTTGCAGCTTTTCCGTGTTTCTAAGTCCCTCTTCCCGTGTTGGAGCGCGAGTGTCCTCTGAAATACGTAATTCTTGTATTACCTGTGTTAGCTGATCTTGTACTTCCCGGATTTCTCTTTGGTGTTGCGTATCAATTTGATTCAGATTTTGTTTCAGTTTCCTAATTTGTTCGCTCTCTTCTGTGTTATTAAAGACTACCGGTTTTGTGTCATTCAGATTATCATCTACCTTCGTAGATAAATTATTTAGGTGATCCGAAAGTTCAACTACTTTCTCTGATAATGAACTAATTTCCTCCATGTGTCTTTCTACTGTGTCCTTTAAGTTTTCCTGAGTTTTTGCAAGTTGCGTAACCGAATCGGTAGATGCAACTGAGTCAATTTTAGCTTGCAAGGTCTCATGATTTTCATGAACAATAATTTGCAGTTCTTTTATGGCTGCTTCGTGATTCTGTAATGCATTTTCATGCCGCGAAAAAATAGGTTGAAAATGCTCACAAATTTGTGTTTTTACGTCGTTACAGACTTTTTGACATTTCGATTCGATTTTATGCAACTCAGTAGTTAAATCTTCACGTGTTTGTTCAAGTGTGGTGTCTAACTTTTGAAGATTTTGTTCCATTGTGTCTAACTGTTGCTGTGTTTGTCTCTGGTGTTGTTCCATTGTGTCTAACTTTTTAAGATTCTGCTGTGTTTGTCTCTGATTTTGTTCCATTGTGTGTAACTGTTGCTGTGTTTGTTTCTGATTTTGTTCAAGCGTTGTGTCTAACTTTTGTAGCCTTTGTCTCATTTGTTGCATTAACTGTAATAACAATGCACTGGTGTCTGAAACATGTTCCTCAGTGCTTTTCGGCAGTGAATTTGCACCGGCAACATTCACATTTTGACAAGCGGAAACCGTGTCTTGACTCATTTGAGAAAACGGTGAGGACGCAAAACCTGAATCTACAGTGTTTGCAAAATTGTGTCCTATCATTTCGGATTCCTGAGGCGAGCTGTTGCTGACCGATCGATCGATAATGCTTCCCTCTTCACTAATTGTTTCACTGTCCACGCCATTGTTTGCCGCCCGCTCCATTTCCCTATGCACAATTATCAAATTACTACTTTGAACATCAGTTAATTCATTACTCGGTGGCGCTAACACACTGCTTTCATTTTCACTGTCATTTCTCAGTTTACTTTGGAGCCTAGTATTACGTTTTTCACACGCCATTATTGTCACAGTATTTCACACGACAACACAGAAAGACACAATTTGAAGAGCAAAAATAAGAGAACACATTAACATAACACTGAAAATAATATCTAGTTAATTACAGCTGCGAAATACTTGGTGCAAATCTATATGCATGCCACAACTGTTTTACTGTACAACAATGAAAGGCTACAACTACAAAGGAGATTCTCTCTACAATTACGCGCTAGCAATAAACAAAAATTACACTAAATACACAAACTACAAGAAAAATCAGAAGATTCCAGTGAGGTATCCTAGGCTAAGGGTCGACATATGAAACGTCCCCTTTCAACAATTCTACTGGACTGTGCTTAACCTGACACACAATATTTTTAGCGCAACGCAATCTGACTTTCAAAATTCCCTACTAAAGAATGGCCCTGACAAACATTAAACTATACCTTTCACAAATCACTTACCTCACAAAAATCTTCGCTGCTCAAGCTACTGCAATACAGCGAGCGCCACTACTGCCAGCTAAATAAAAGATTCAAACTACTGAAGGCACTAACTACTGATAGGGATAGTTAGCAAATGAAAGATATTAATAGAGAACAAACAATGTATTTACCTTAATATCATCACAAGTCATAATATATATATATCAGTTCATGACAAATTGCAAACCTCCGCCATCTCTCTCCCCACATCCACCACTGCTGGCGGCTCACCTCCAACTGCGCAACGCTACGCGCTGTTCACAGTCAGCTGCCTAACACTACAATGGCGAGTATTACAACAATGCAAAGCAGACACAGACTGCCCACAGCACAGCCAGTGATTGTCATACAGAGGTGGCGTTACCAATAAGAAATCCTAAACAGCCTACTTACATAGAGAAAACATAAACAGCCTACTTACATAGAGAAAACATAAACAGCCTACTTACAATATGAAATGATAAGGGACTTGAGAACAACTGCTACTATAAATACAATGAAGAGCGAAAGAAACTGGTACACTGGCCTAATATCTTGTAGGGCCCCCGCGAAGACGCAAAAGTGCCGCCACACGACGTGGCATGGACACGAATAATGTCTGAAGTAGTGCAGGAGGGAACTGACACCATGAATCCTGCAGGGCTGTCCATAAATCCATAAGAGTGCGAGGGACGAAGACCTCTTCTGAACAGCACGTTGCAAGGCATCCCAGATATGCCCAATAATGTTCATGTCTGGAGAGTTTGGTGGCCAACTGGAGTGTTAAAAGTCAGAAGAATGTTCCTGGAGCCACTCTGTAACAAGTGTGGAAGTGTGGGGTATCGCATTGTCTTGCTGGAATTGCCCAAGTCCGTCGGAATGTACAATGGACATGAATGGATGTACGTGATCAGCCAGGATTCTTACGCACGTGTCAGTTGTTAGAGTCGTATCTACACGTACCAGGGGCCCCACATCGCTCCAACTAGACATGCCCCACACCATTACAGAGCCTCCACCAGCTCGAACAGTCCCCTGCTGACATGCAGGGTCCATGAGCTCCTGAAGTTGTCTCCATACCTGTGCACATACATCTGCTCGATACAATTTGAAACGAACACTCGTCCGACCAGGCAACATGTTTCCTGCCAACGACAGTCCAATGTCGGTGTTGACAGCCCCAGGCGAAGCGTAAAGCTTTGTGTCGTGCAGTCATCAAGGATACACGAGTGGTTCGCACACTGCCACTTGGTTTGCATGGGAGAGTAGCAAGATAGGTTCAGAGGCAGTGGGTTATGCATGTTCCTTTTTGTACCACTCGGTCTGGAGGAAATTTTCGTGATGATGGGTGTGAGAGTCGAAGTGTGAGATATAGCAAAAGATCCACCCTCCTATCCAGAAAGTGCACTGTAGCGTTAGATAATTGCGAGACCATAAGATAGAGAATCACCAATGTAAAGCCATGCGCACTGGGCGGAGTTTCTCATGTGTAATTGTTGTATAGAATGTAATGGTGAGTTTAGGTTATCTTTGAATCGTAATAGAATTTATCGGAATAAAAAAGATAGTGAAAAAGAAAAATATTGGTGGCCTTGCTCTTCGAATAGTGTGTAGTCATGATATCCAGAATTTATAATGTGTGCGCCATTCATATTCAGTGCAGCAGTGCAGCAGCAGTAACCGATGTAACAATTACGTCAAACAATTGCCTTGCATAGGCGTTGCCGGCCGCAGCGCCGTATTCTGCCTATGCAGGCCTATACCAGTTTCTTTGGCGCTTCAGTGTAGATTCGTCCTGAACATTTAAATTAAAATGTCCTCTTAACATTACAGTACGGTAGGTTACAGGGTGGTCCATTGATAGTGATCGGGCCAAATACCTCACGAAATAAGCGTCAAACGAAAAAACTACAAAGAACGAAACTCGTCTAGCATGAAGGGGGAAATCAGATGGCGCTATGGTTGGCACGCTAGATGGCGCTGCCATAGGTCAAACGGATATCAACTGCGTTTTTTAAAATAGGAACCCACATTTTTTGTTACATATTCGTGTAGTACGTAAAGAAATATGAATGTTTTAGTTGGACCACTTTTTTCGCTTTGTGATAGATGGCGCTGTAATAGTCACAAAAATAAGGCTCACAATTTTAGATGAACAGTTGGTAAAAAATAGGTTTTTTGAATTAAAATACAGAACGTAGGTACGTTTGCACATTTTATTTCGATTGTTCCAAAGCGATACATGTACCTTTGTGAACTCATTATTTCTGAGAACGCATGTTGTTACAGCGTGATTACTTGTAAATACCACATTAATACAATAAATGCTCATAATGATTTCCGTCAACCTCAATGCATTTGGCAATACGTGTAACGACATTCCTCATAACAGCGAGTAGTTCGCCTTCCGTAGCATTGAAAATGCGCTAACGCATGTTGTCAGGCGTTGTCGGTGGATCACGATAGCAAATATCCTTCAACTATACCCACAGAAAGAAATCCGGGGACGTCAGATCCGGTGAACGTGCGGGCCATGGTATGGTGCTTCGACGACCAATCCACCTGTCATGAAATATGCTATTCAATGCCACTTCAACCGCACGCGAGCTATGTGCCGGACATCCATCATATTGGAAGTACGTCGCCATTCTGTGATTCAGTGAAACATCTTGGAGTAACATCGGTAGAACATTACGTAGGAAATGAGCATACATTGCACCATTTAGATTGCCACTGATAAAATGGGAGCCCATTATCCTTCCTCCCATAATGCCGCACCATACATTAACCCGACAAGGTCGCTGATGTTCCACTTGTCGCAGCCATCGTGGATTTTCCGTTGCCCAATAGTGCATATTATGCCGGTTTACGTTACCGCTGCTGGTGAATGACGCTTCGTCGCGAAATAGAACGCGTGCAAAAAATCTGTCATCGTCCCGTAATTTCTCTTGTGCCCAGTGGCAGAACTGTACACGACGTTCAAAGTTGTCGCCATGCAACTCATGGTGCATAGAAATATGGTACGGGTGCAATCGATGTTGGTGTAGCACTCTCAACACCGACGTTTTTGAGATTCCTGATTCTCGCGCAATTTGTCTGCTACTGATGTGCGAATTATCCGCGACAGCAGCTAAAACACCTACTTGGACATCATCATTTGTTGCAGGTCGTGGTTGGCGTTTCACATGTGGCTGAACACGTCCTGTTTTCTTAAATAACGTAACTATCCGGCGAACGGTCCGGACACTTGGATGATGTCGTCCAGGATACCGAGCAGCATACATAGCACACGCCCGTTGGGCATTTTGATCACAAAAGCCATACATCAACACGATATCGATCTTTTCCGCAATTGGTAAACGGTCCATTTTAACACGGGCAATGTATCACGAAGCAAATACCGTCCGCACTGGCGGAATGTTACGTGATACCACGTACTTATACGTTTGTGACTATTACAGCGCCATCTATCACAAAGCGAAAAAGTGGTCCAACTAAAACATTCATTTTTCTTTACGTACCACACGAATATGTAATAAAACATGCAGCTGATATCCGTTTGACCTTTGGCAGCACCATCTAGCGGGCCAACCGTAGCGCCATCTGGTTTCTCCCTTCAAGCTAGACGAGCTTCGTTCTTTGTAGTTTTTTTGTTTGATGCATATTTCGTGAGATATTTGGCCCAGTCACTATCAATGGACCACCCTGTATAATGTATCATTTTGTTTACAAGATCAAAACTTTTAATATATGGTATAGGTATCTCATAAATATCTTAAAATCATAAGATGGAGTCCTCTGCGACGTGACTACGAACTTCCCATCACTTCTAGTGCCATAGCTCAAGCTTCAAAACTCTGGTCACAGCAAAATCGGAGGGAGCATTTGGATTACTTCTTATTACAAACGGTAACTTCGGCTCCCACTTTACTTCTCAGCGAAGTTTGTGGTCCCTGGATAACTACAGGGTGTTACGAAAAAGGTACGGCCAAACTTTCAGGAAACATTCCTCACACACAAAGGAAGAAAATATGTTATGTGGACATGTGTCCGGAAACGCTTACTTTCCATGTTAGAGCTCATTTTATTACTTCTTCAAATCACATTAATCATGGAATGGAAACACACAGCAACAGAACATATCAGCGTGACTTCAAATACTTTGTTACAGGAAATGTTCAAAATGTCCTCCGTTAGCGAGGATATATGCATCCACCCTCCGTCGCATGGAGTTCCTGATGCGCTGATGCAGCCCTGGAGAATGGCGTATTGTATCACAGCCGTCCACAATACATTTGGTACCGGGGTTGCGTAGATAAGAGCTTTCAAATGCCCCCATAAATGAAAGTCAAGAGGGTTGAGGTCAGGAGAGCGTGGAGGCCATGGAATTGGTCCGCCTCTACCAATCCATCGGTCACCGAATCTGTTGTTGAGAAACGTACGAACACTTCGACTGAAATGTGCAGGAGCTCCATCATGCATGAACCACATGTTGTGTCGTACTTGTAAAGGCACATGTTGTAGCAGCACAGGTAGAGTATCCCGTATGAAATCATGATAACGTGCTCCATTGAGCCTAGGTGGAAGAACATGGGGCCCAATCAAGACATCACCAACAATGCCTGCCGAAACGTTCACAGAAAATCTGTGTTGATGACGTGATTGCACAACTGCGTGCGGATTCTCTTCAGCGCACGCATGTTGATTGTGAAAATTTACAATTTGATCACGTTGGAATGAAGCCTCATCCGTAAAGAGAACATTTGCACTGAAATGAAAATTGACACATTGTTGGATGAACCATTCGCTGAAGTGTACCGTGGAGGCCAATCAGCTGCTGATAGTGCCTGCACGCGCTGTACATGGTACGGAAACAACTGGTTCTCCCGTAGCACTCTCCATACAGTGACGTGGTCAACGTTACCTTGTACAGCAGCAGCGTCTCTGACGTTGACATTAGGGTTATCGTCAACTGCACGAAGAATTGCCTCGTCCATTGCAGGTGTCCTCGTCGTTCTAGGTCTTCCCCAGTCGTGAGTCATAGGCTGGAATGTTCCGTGTTCCCTAAGACGTCGATAAATTGCTTCGAACGTCTTCGTTCTGGAAATCTGTCTCGATACAAACGTACCGCGCCACGGCTATTGCAGCCCGCATCTCGTGGTCGTGCGGTAGCGTTCTCGCTTCCCACGCCCGGGTTCCCGGGTTCGATTCCCGGCGGGGTCAGGGATTTTCTATGCCTCGTGATGGCTGGGTGTTGTGTGATGTCCTTAGGTTAGTTAGGTTTAAGTAGTTCTAAGTTCTAGGGGACTGATGACCTTAGATGTTAAGTCCCATAGTGCTCAGAGCCATTTGAACGGCTATTGCCCCGTGCTAATCCATACATCAAATGGGCATCTGCCAACTCCGCGTTTGTAAACATTGCACTGACTGCAAAACTACGTTCGTGATGAACACTAACCTGTTGATGCTACGTACTGATGTGCTTGATGCTAGTACTGTAGAGCAATGAGTCGCATGTCAACATTACCTTCCTTCAATTGGGCCAACTGGCGGTGAATCGAGGAAGTACAGTACATACTGACGAAACTAAAATGAGCTCTAACATGGAAATTAAGCGTTTCCGGACGCATGTCCACATAACATCTTTTTTTTATTTGTGTGTGAGGAATGTTTCCTGAAAGTTTGGCTGTACCTTTTTGTAACACCCTGTATAAATTCTACTCAACGTGGGCAAAGTGAAACGAAACACAACTCCACAGCCACGCTTAATAACTAGAGAAACGGTCGCAGCCATATTGTCAACGCCTCTGCTAATCAGCCAGGCAGCCATTTTCGTACACGAACCACATGCGATCCATCAGATAGCCTGGGATTTCCATGTGACTAACGATCAGCGACCGATCGCTGCGATTTCCCCACAAGCGTGCTATCTACGAAGCGGTCGGTCGCCCATGCGGTGGATCGCTGCGATCCGACGCTCGCTTATGGCGAGCAAATTTTTGGTGTGGATTGTAACCTCGAAAAAATAATTTGTTCAAGTGACAAGGATGGTGTATCTTATGATTTCAGTTATTGTAGTGGATCTTTTTGGGTTGTGGGTTGTGGTAGGTGGACATTAGGCTGCGGTCACATTTGCACCGATATTGGCGCATTCCGCCGACGACCGACATCGCTCGAAGACGGCCGATCTTTTCAAATCTGTGCGCCACTAAGTGCGCAATCGCAATTTAGCCGATCTCATCGCCCGAACGTACAGATTTCGGATGACAATAGGTGGAATTTAAATCAGTTTGTTTTTTTCGGGTCATAATGGCTGACACGACGTAAACATAGACTGTGGGAAAGTGGTAAGTTTAGTGAAAGGAGTAGCTTGCGGTATCCTGAGGATGAAAAATATAATATCCTCGGAATCTATGGACTGAAATCGCAGGTTTATTGGATACCACAAATAGGTGAAATCTTTATCGGAAATTTTAGGTGTGGATTGTAACCTCGAAAAAATAATTTGTTCTAGTGACAAGGATGGTGTATCTTATGATTTAAGTTACTGTAGTGGATCTTTTTGGGTTGTGGTAGGTGGACATTCGCTGTCCTCAAATTTCTGTTACTGATTATTGGCGTTTTTATGACAGTAGGTTGGTTGTTCTGTTCCATAAGGTAGTTTGCAAATGTGATGCATGTATGTTTATCCACTTTACAGTGCTTGAGGTTTCAGAGCATCCTATGTCAGACTGGACTCACATTCGGGAGGACGACGGTTCAATCCCGGGTCCGGCCATCCTGATTTAGGTTTTCCGTGATCTCCCTAAATCGCTCCAGGCAAATGCCGGGATGGTTCCTTTCAAAGGGCACGGCCGACTTCCCTGCCCATTCTTGCCTAATCCGATGAGACCGATGACCTCGCTGTCTGGTCTCCTCCCCCAAAACTACCCAACCCAGTCTTATTCCAGACTTCGTGTTTGTCTTTCACACGTATGCTGAATGACAGTCATTGAGGGTTAAGTGGCATATGTGTGCACAACTTCACACAAATTCAGCGAAACAGATTTCTGGAGCTTCCCTATGGCTGCGATTTGGACTGTATTAAAAAATCCTGTATCAATTAAAGATGCATTTCTGGCTCAAGTAGAATTAGGAATGACACTTTGACATCTGGCGATTACATCTTTCCATTGATTAGGCCTATAGCACGTTCTGAAAACTACAGTTTCAAAGTTCTTATTTGACGCGTTGGATGTTATTTACCATACCCTAAATGCTACTTTACGAGGATAATATTTTCACTCTTGCGCCACAAATACTACGAAATTTTTTATTTATTCTATATGCCCTAAAAGACACTGTAATAGGGTTCATTTTCTTTATTAAAAACTACACCGAATCTGAAGTAATACTGCCACAATAAACCTTCCTACGTCTATTCTCAAGTCCAAGTCCTGAAAGAGCAAGGAAGTTTTCAGTATTAGAATTTAGACCTACTGCCAGCATTGCATTAATATTCGTTATTAGAGTAAAGTAAGTTGAGGCTGAAACCGCAAATCTACTTTTCATTAATTAAATAATACTTGCTTACTCACACACAACTTTTATCCATTCATTACGTAATAGAAACATCTGCTTTCACGTAAATTAACCATTATGTGCTCATAACCTCATTGGCAAAACCTTTATACACCGTAGTTGCCACTGTAACATAATACACGATACTCTGAGAACCTTTGGAGAGAACCTTAGTGCGGCGTATTATTGAAACTACATACACTAAAGCGCCAAAGAAACTGGTAAACAGACACTATACGGCGCTGCGATCGGCAACGCCTATATAAGACTACAAGTGTGTGGAGCAGTTGTTACATCGGTTACTGCTGCTGCAATGGCAGGTTATCAAGATTTAAGTGAGTTTGAACGTGGTGTTATAGTCGGCGCATGAGCGATGGGACACAGTATCTCCGAGGTAGCGGTGAAGTGGGGATTTTCCCGTACGACGAGTGTACCGTGAATATCAGGAATCGAGTAAAACGTCAAACCTCCGACATCGCTGCGGCCGGAAAAAGGTCCTGCAAGAACGGGACCAACGACGAGTGAAGAGAATCGTTCAACGTGGCAGAAGTGCAACTCTTCCGCATGTTCATGCAGATTTCAGTGCTGGGCCGTCAACAAATGTCAGCGTGCGAAACATTCGACGAAATATCATAGATATGGGCTTTCGGAGCCAAAGGACCACATGTGATGTGTACCCTTGATGACTGCACGACACAAATGTTTAGGCCTCGCCGGGGCCCGTCAACACCGACATTGGATTGTTGATGACTGGAAAAAAATGACTCTGAGCACTATGGGACTTAACTTCTGAGGTCATCAGTCCCCAAGAACTTAGAACTACTTAAACCTAACTAACCTAAGGACATCACACACATCCATGCCCGAGGCAGGATTCGAACCTGCGACCGTAGCGGTCGCGCGGATCCAGACTTTAGCGCCTAGAACTGCTCGGCCACTCCGGCCAGCGATGACTGGAAACATGTTGCCTGGTCTGACGAGTCTCGTTTCAAATTGTATCAAGTGGATGCACGCCGGCCGGAGTGGCCGAGCGGTTCTAGGCGCTACAGCCTGGAACCGCGCGACCGCGGTCGCAGGTTCGAATCCTGCCTCGGGCATGGGTGTTTGTGATGCCCTTAGGTCAGTTAGGTTTAAGTAGTTCTAAGTTCTAGGGGACTGATGACCACAGCAGTTAAGTCCCATAGTGCTCAGAGCCATTTGAACCATTTTTTTGGATGGACGTGTACGGGTATGGAGACAACTTCGTGAATCCGTGAACGCTGCGTGTTAGCAGGGGCTGTTCAAGCTGGTGGAGGCTCTGTAATGGCGTGGGGCGTGTGCAGTTGGAGTGATATGTGACCCCTGATACGTCTAGGTACGACTCTGACGTAGGCATCCTGTCTGATCACCTGCATCCACTCATGTCCATTGTGCTTTCCGACGGACGTGGGCAATTACATCAGGACAATGCAACACCCCACACGTCAAGAATTGCTACAGAGTGGATCCAGGAACACCTGCGTTTAAACACTTCCGCTGGTCAGCAAACTCCCCAGACATGAACGTCATTGAGCATATCTGGGATGCCTTGCGACGTGCTGTACAGAAGAGACCTCCACCCCTCGCACTCTTAAGGATTTATGGCTAAAGCCCTGGAGCATTCGTGGTGCCAGTGCCCTCAAGCTCTATTTCAGACATGAGTCGAGTCCATGCTAAGTCGTTTTGCAGCATATCTGCGTGCTCGCGGAGGCCCTATACGATATTAGGCAGGTGTACCTGTTTCTCTGAACCTTCAGTGCAGTTTCCGAATAGCTAGCGATATAATATAAGAATCTTGCAGAGGTTTTTCAAGACGTTACGGGTACTCAAAAACTCATTGGCAAAACCTTTGCACACCGAAGTCGCACTATAGCATAATAAGCCCTACTCTGTACAAAGTGTTTTGGAGAAATCATTAGTGAGGTGTATCATTGAAACTACGTATTTTCGTAATACATGGGTATTTCGTAAAAGTTATTTGGGGATCCAATAACAGAAGACAGAGTCTAGAGTATTCGAAACTTTCTTTTAGAGACAGGTATAGCTCATTTGACATGTTTTTAATCACAAATACCGTGGTATCCATCCCACCCATGGATGTTAAAATCTAACCTACCTGATTCTAACCTAACCTAACCTGCTCGACCCCGCCAAAACCTGACGAATGAGACTGGACGCACCGTGACCGTGACCTCTGGCGACGGCGTCTGTCGACCGTTGTCGCTGCCACTGTGTACGGCGCCCTTTTTAGTGGCGAGCGGAAGCTGAGCTGTGTGTCGTCACGACGTGTTGCAGCGCGCTCGTGCGGCCCGCCCGCGGACACCCAGCATGGCTGGCACGCCGGCGAGTGCTACACGTTCGGCTGCCGCGTCACCTACCACTGCGCAGAGGGCTTCGAGCTGGTCGGCCGCCCGGACCGCTTCTGCCAGGCCGACGGCACGTGGAGCCCGCGAGAGCTGCCCGCCTGCGTGCGTAAGTTGCGCTCTGCTCCCTGTTCACTTCTCTCTCTCTCTCTCTCTCTCTCTCTCTCTCTGTGTCTCTGTGTGTGTATGTGTGTCTGTCTGTCTGTCTGTTTGTTTCAGTTATCTACCTATTGCGTGCATCGTCCGGGGGACATTCAGTAAGCAATGCAGCATATTTTTATTCATTTTCAGGATTCCAGTACACCATAAAAACAAAACCCTATTTCTCATTAGGGGAGGCCACGACGCTGGGATTGCAGATTTGCTTCAAACTTTGTACATCTTTGGTAGACCATTAAAACAACAGAATGTGCAAACAGCAAGGTCCACAATTCTGTCAATTCCGAGAAAATCGCGAAAATAGTTTTACGCATCTTTCATATAACTCATGTATCTATGCGAAGGTGCTAGCCGCAAGAAGTCGTTGCGGTCAAGCGGTCAGTGTTCGCGCTATACAAGAAGGCTGTGGACTAAACCACAGTGCGAATCCCGCTTACTTTTATTTTTTAATCTTTATTTTTATTATTAATTATTATTATTAATTATTATTTATTAATCTTTATTTTTTCATCACTGGTCACTTTATTTAATTTACATGACATGTGAGAGGTAATATAATGGGTATTTCCATTAAGTATTTACAATGACTTTCAATTTGTGTTTTCCATGTCTGTATGACAAATACCATCCTGCAACGTGTAATGTCGAGAGCACATCCGACGAGTAATTCTACATTACTCTTGTGGTCTGGCACATTGTGACTTGCTATTTTACTGATTCTGAATAACGCCATTCGCATCATTATTTATCGAGGTTTCACTTGAGCTTTCCAGGCCCGTCTCTCATCCTTGAAAATATAAATATAAGTTCAGATGGTTCAAATGGATCTGAGCACTATGGGACTTAACATCTGAGGTCATCAGTCCCCTAGAACTACTTTAACCTAACTAACCTAAGGACACCACATACATCCATGTCCGAGGCAGGATTCGAATTTGCGACCGTAGCGCTTGCGCGGTTCCAGTTTGAAGCGCCTAGAACCGCTCGGAAACCGCGGCCGGCTAAATACAAGTAGTAAACAGTCAGATAATAAATGAAATTGACTACAACTTCATGAAAATTCACGTGCCTTTGTTTCATTATACGAGGGCTATCCACAAAGTACATTACGTTTTGGAATTAAAAATAAATAGAGTATTTGAATTTTTTTTTGTTATATACAGATGAAAGCCACAATTAAATACTACTTTTCTACATAGTTGCCATATAAATTAAGGCACTTATCGTAGCGATGGACGAGCTTGGAAATTCCTTCGTCGTAAAATTCGGCCGCCTGCGCCTTCAACCACGTGACCCCAACGACGTGGCTTCGACTTGTCACAGTAATCTCCGTTCCGGGCGCCGGCCTCGCGCCACCTCACTGAGAGGGCCTGTGTGCCCTCATGGTACCGCTCTACGGCTCAACGTCGGAGCCAACGTCTTGCTGCATCAGTAACCTCCCCATCATCCACGTACACTCACGTTCAGAAAAAAACAGAACACCTTGAACGGCTATAGATAGGACCTTCATATTCGCAGGACGTGTACATTAGTATGTTGTGCAGAAGTCGGCCCGCGGCGGGTTCAAGTTCAACATCGATATCGCGGCGCAACACTGTCTACACGTAAAATGTGCCTGCGGGTCTCGTCTCGCTATAAACGGAAGGTAACGGATCAGTGTGACTTGAGCAGACGTGCAGGATGCCTCGCGGACGCATGCGCGGACCGTACCACCAAATCAGTAAGTTTGAAATAGGGCGCATCGTTGCCGTGAGATAATGTTTATGCATCCATCTTGGAAATTCCTGCTCGTGTGGGGCGGTCTTTCGGCACTGCAAAAACTGTGTGCAGAATGGTTGCGGAAGGCCTTAGAACACGGTGAGATGGATCAAGTCGCACCAACCAGACCACCCCCCCCCCCCCCCCCCAAGAAGAACGACACCTCAGCTAAATGTCATAGCAGGACACATCTGCATCCTCTGCGCCTCTGGCAGTGGAATAGTGTAACACATCGTACACTGTCAGCGGTGAGAGTCATTCGCTATATACAGGGTGGTCCATTGATAGTGACCGGGCCAAATATCTCACGAAATAAGCATCGTGATACCACATACTTATACGTTTGTGACTATTACAGCGCCATCTATCACAAAGCGAAAAAAAGTGCTCGAACTAAAACATTCATATTTCCTTACGTACTACACGAATATGTAATAAAAAATGGGGGTTCCTATTAAAAAAAAAACACGGTTAATATCCGTTTGACCCATGGCAGCGCCATCTAGCGGGCCAACCATAGCGCCATCTGGTTTCCCCCTTCAACCTAGACGAGTTTCGTTCTTTGTAGTTTTTTCGTTTGACGCTTATTTCGTGAGATATTTGACCCGGTCACGATCAATGGACCACCCTGTATAAACGCACTGGTTACTTGCGCCTCCTCCACTTCTCCGCCTACCCTTGACGAATGTCCAGAGACAAGCTAGACAGCAATGGTGTGTGGAACGACGTCACTGGGGACAGGAATGGCATGTTTTCGGTCGAATCCAGGTTCTGTTTATCTGAAAATGATGGGCGTGTTTTGGTTCGCCACAGACAGCCACAGTGGCTGCATTTGCGTAAGCCATACAACGCTAGTTTAAGGCCTTATGGTGTGGGCTGCTATTGGGTAGAAGCACAAATCACAGTTGGTGCGTGTCCAGTGCACTGTGACCAGTGTCACCAACGTGAAGGACATCCTGCGGCCCGTAGCCATATCCTTTCCGTACAACACACCAGGCACTGTTTTTCAGCAAAACAATAGGCGACCACATGTTGCTACACCAACACGTGCCTTCTTGGTGTCACATGATGGCAGTCTTTTGCCCTGACCCACCACATCATCAGACTTGTCGACAATCGAAAATGTGTGGGATGTGGTGAAACGAAGGGTGCAGGCTGAGACCCAATGCATACCACAGGACGCCGTTCACGCCTTATACGGGGTGTTAAAGAAGTCTCTCCACAGTGCCGTATGACTGTTAGCAGCGCCTGCCGTATCATTGTTCGCCTGCCTGGATTACTTCCCTTCAAGTGGACTCTCCCAACATTCCTCTGTTTCGTTTATCTCAGCCGGAGACAGTAGTATGGTTGGTGTGTGTCGTTACGTGTTGACGTGAACGTTTAAGTTTAGTTCCTTTGTTCGTTTGTTTCGTTTTTGTCACTGTTAAAATGCTAACCACTGAAGAACGTGTCTTTTCAGTCGAATAAGTGTTCAAAACAGGCGGTAAATACACAGCTTCAGTTAGTCAAGCATTTAATTCAGTTTTCCCGGAGACAACACTCCCACATCGCGATACTGTGCGAGATATGATTAACAAATTACGAAGTAAGGGTTCAGTGACAGATCCACCGAGAAGTGGTCGTCCTAGCGTTATGTCTGAGGAGAAACTACTCGATATTTCCGATAAAATCTCCATGAGTCCGAACAAGTCAGTAACAAATATGTTAAGTGAAATACCGAAGGTTATTTTCAACAAGATGGTGCAACCGCGCATGCAGCTCGTGTTTCAATGTCACTGGTTGCTGATGTTTTTGGTGATCGCATAATTTCACAGGGACTTTGGCCTCCACGATCGCCTGACCTAACACCACCTGACTTTTTGTTAAGGGGTGCAGCGAAAGCAACAGTCTATAAAAACCGTCCAAAATCCATGGAGGAATTGAAAATATCCACTTTCACTGCTTCTGTTAAAGAAATGTCACAGCTTTTGTTTGAAAACACTATTAGACGAATTGAATAGTGCATTCAACAACAGGGGGGACACTTTCAACATCTAATGTGAAAATTTGTAAGTAAAAATGAATATTCAATAAATTAATAACTTGTATTTCACTGAGTTTCGTTTCGGTATGTTCACTGTGACATACGGCACGCGCGGCTAACAACGATACGGCACTGCGGAGAGACTTTTTGAACATCCCGTACTTGTCGATACCATAGTTATGAGGGGGCATGCCGGATCCTGTGCATACTAGGTAAAGGACACACGCTGAACCGAGGTGACTAAAATGCTAATCATTTCTGCAGAACGTAATAATTTACATGTCCTGTGAATATAAACGTCGTATCTCTAGCCGCTCATGGTGTTTTGTTTTTTTCTGAACATGAGTGTAATGCTTTCGGCGGAGTGCATCCATCACTGGGCCAAACAGATGCAAGTCGGAAGGTGCGAGATCTGGGCTGCATGGTTGATGAGGGAGAACAGTCCAATGAAGTTTTGTGAGCTCCTCCCAGATACCCCGGCTTCGGTGAGGCTCTGCGTTGTCATGGAGAAGGAGAAATTTCATTTTTTGTGGCAACGAACACGCTGAAGCCGTTTGTTCAATTTGCTAAGGGTGTGCGGCCGACCGGCACATGGGAGATCGGACAGGTTTGCACGACCATGTTGCGATGATGGCAGACGCTTCGCACAACGATTCGGCGCGCTTTTGTTCCCTGACATGTCTCCGTAGACATTCTACAAGCGCCTATAAATATCTGCGATGCTCTGGTTTTCGACCAAAAGAAACTCAATGACAGTTCTGTGCTTGGAACGCACCTCAATTACAGGCGCCATATCAAAGGCCACCTGTCGGAACTACGTGAAAATATAGGAACTGAAGCGGGAATATTCCACGATGTCCCAAACAAATTCCTCAATTTTTTTCAACCGAAATAGGCCAAGAAAAAATGTGTTGCGTTACTTATTGAACGATCGTTGTAGTTGAGGCCTCTCCCTATCACAAGCAATGAGTCAGTTTTACATTTATCTCATCTTCTCAGCGGAAAATATGCAATACGCAGACCATTTACATTATGATTTCTGAAGTTTCTTTTTTTCCTTTCACACAGTGTTTTACACTTCACTACCATCTATATCTCCAATACCTGTGTACAAGATATTCTAGAGTGGACACCACATGTTATCCTCATTACACGCTTCTGTGCGACAAACTGTTTTTTTCCTCCGGGACGATTGATCCTTGAATATGAATCCGTAACACATTATTCGGTAGAAACAGGAAAAGTAAGTCAATTTTTCTACTTTTTCATCTCCAAAGTAGAATATTATCCGCAACGCGAAAGTTGCTGAGCTCGAACGTAAAGTGTGACTGTTAGTTGGGGATGGCGAAAGCCGACAAGATAAAACCTATACCGGTACCTTAGTTCAGAATAGCCGGTGTTTATCGGTATTTCTTTGGTCTCAAATGTTCAAATGTGTGTGAAATCTTATGGGACTTAACTGCTAAGGTCATCAGTCCCTAAGCTTGCACACTACTTAACCTAAATTACCCTAGGGACAAACACACACACCCATGCCCGAGGGAGGACTCGAACCTCCGCCGGGACCAGCCGCACAGTCCACGACTGCAGCGTCCTAGACTTTGGTCTCAGTTACAACAGTTTCTGACAAATAACAGGGTAAAAAAAGCAGTATATAAACTGGCAGTGGTGGTAATATTTTGTTTGTATTTTAATTAAATTAAAAAAAAAAACAATGTTTATCACTAAAATTTCCACTGCTTGCAAATATTGCGTTATTATAGAAAATTGAGAAAGCCATCAGTGCTCTTAAATAATAACAATGCAGACAGAGACGAGCAACGAACACATGACATAAGAATTGGACCAATACTACCGACAAAAATGTATCTGTTGCCGTCTGACGTGAGCTATAAGACGGTACGCGTCTGCGAGCAGTATGCACGACTTGCCCCCCCCCCCTTCCCTCCCTCCACCCCCAGCTGCTATATACAGTAGTTTTTCTCGATGTCGTTGCTGATCATCTGTGGTATTACAGAATGGCGCCAACCCTAGTCGGCAAGTATTTTACAAAGTTGGCAGCAATGAAGTACTATGCGCCAATTGTTTTAACCCTTTCAGACATTCTGGCTACAACTGTGCACATTAACTTTTACTGTGTCTTCGCTGCAACAGAAGTATTTATCCAATGGAAACCTGATGTACAAATTTGTAAATGTTCTGCCTCTTCACTAATCGCAAGTGCCAACTGCTGGGCATCACTATGAATCAGCAAGTCAATGCAGCAGCTCGTGGCCACCAGAAAATACTGACGTCGATGGTTCACTATCTTCTACAGTATTATTGAATATTGCTATTTTCTATGATAATTACTTGGTTCAAATGGCTCTGAGTACTATGGGACGTAACATCTGAGGTCTTCAGTCCCCTAGAACTTAGAACTACTTAAACCTAACTAATCTAAGGACATTGCACACATCCATGCCCGAGGCAGGATTCGAACCTGCGACCGTAGTGGTCGCGCGGTTCCAGACTGAAGCGCCTAGAACCCCTCGGCCACCGCGGCCGGCATGATAATTACTGAATGACCATGTTACTGTTCATTACGATAGAGAATTTTTCGTAGTTAATTATTTTAGTCTATACGATGAAGCCGAGTGTACGAGGCGTGATTAAAAAATTCCGGAACTTTGTCCATAAAATTTTTCTACGCTTACCTATTTCTTACTGTGCATGGTCTCCTCCGATATACTCTCTTCCGCAATTGATACACAGCTTCCAACGCCGTTTCCACTTCCGGAAGCAGTCTTGGTAAGCCGCTTGCTGGATCCCGCGAAGCACCGTCTGCGAATTGTCTTTTATCTCGTCTATCGTTGCAAAACTTCGTCCTTTCAACGGAGTTTTCAACTTTGGAAATACAAAAGAAAAACCCGCAGGGGCCAGGTATGGAGAGCACAGCGGATGAGGCAGCATAGTGATTTCGTTTTGCGTCCAATAGTCATGCACCAACAGGGATGAATGTGTGGGTGCGTTATTGTGATGCAAGAGTCACGAATTGTCCGCCACATTTCTGGCCGTTTCCTTTTACCATTTCTTGGAGGCGTCGCAACACGTCCCGATAGTACCACAGATTAACGACTTTTCCCTGTGGCACAAATTCAAGATGTACTAATGCTTCAAAGTCAAAGAGAACTATCAGCATAGCTTTGACAATTGACCTGACCTGACGAGATTTATCTTGAACCTTTCCCTACCCACAGTGAAGACTGACGCTTGGTCCCACCTTCATAACCGTAGACCGACGTCTCATCACCAGCTATGATTCTCTTAAAGAACATCTCGTTCTCATTTGCGCGATCCAAAAGCTCTTCACAGATTCCGAAGCGAAAGTCTTTTTGGCCTTGACTCATGAACCGTGGGACGAACCTGGCGGCAACACGATGCATTCCAAGATGTTCAAATGGTTCAAATGGCTCTGAGCACTATGGGACTTAACATCGATGGTCATCAGTCCCCTAGAACTTAGAACTACTTAAACCTAACGACATCACACAACACCCAGCCATCACGAGGCAGAGAAAATCCCTGACCCCGCCGGGAATCGAACCCGGGCGTGGGAAGCGAGAACGCTACCGCACGACCACGAGATGCGGGCATCCAAGATGTTGTGTCAGGATTTAATGACGTGATCCACCTGAAATGTTACATTCTTCTGCAATATCTTGGACAGTCATTCTTCGTGGCAAACACAGTTTCGTTGACATTCCTGACCTAAGCGCCGTCGGTAGACGTCGAAGAGTGTCCTGAACGGGGGTCATCTTTAACTTCAGTCCGGCCGTTTTTAAACCGTTTCAACCATTCGCACCACCAAGTACTGCTTCGGCACTCATAACCGTAGGTTTCCTGCATCATTCGGTGCATCTCTGTAAAGGTTTTCTTGAGTTGCACTCAAAATTTAATGCAGACGCGTTGCTTCTCTAACTCTCCTACTTTGAAATTCGTAAATTGTGCGACACAATGTTCTACTCAATCCAGCACAGAGCAATAACTAACCGACATACAAAAATGAAACTTCCAGCAGCTACACATTAAACGCATGCATGTGGAGAGATGCCAACCTCATTTCGCTCCAATACACCTCTGACGCGAAATTACGAATATTGTGGATTTTTTGAACAGGCCCCGTACAAAGTATGTTTTGCAAACGGGTACATCTCTTTATATAAATCTTGCATCTAAAATCATTAAAAAATAACCTACGAGCAGTGCCACATTAAGAACAATTTTCATTCTTCCAGAAAAAATTCAAGTCTGAAAGGGTTAAAATATTACGGCTTTATGTGCTATTCCTGTAAAATAAAAGAGAAAGGAACTTACGGCAGCAACAATAAATTAAAAACTTAACAAGTCATTCACAGTTTGATAAAAAAAAGAAGGTAGCTAGTCTGCTGCCTGTGTGTGCATAAAATGACTTTCTCCTTGTTGCTCTTGGAAACGGACAATTTAACATAGGTTTTCAGTCTGTTCGGTATCTATTTTTATTACTGCAAATAATAGCAATAAAAAACCGAAAATCGGTGATTTCAGAAACCGTTTACTTCGAGCGGTTTTAACAGTCAGTTTAAACTGGAGATGAAAAAAAAAAGAACATTAGAGCCGAAAACCGCTTGTTTCAGCAATAATCATCGTCCCTACTTCTAATTCAGATCCTTATAAACATCCAAAAAAGACTATTCTCTTTCGTTTGTGGGTTTACCCTGATGCATTATTTCCAATGATGTGCTCAGGCCTTGTACCCTACTTGTGCTGCGTTTTATCGAAATTCTGTAACACCCATTTGCGGAAAACTAGTTTTTAATTTTCAAGAAGGTATTACTCACATTTTCAGTGCAGTTACTCCGTTAGGTGTGATTATAATACTAGTATTGTCAGCAACCAGAACCATTTCTTCTTCTAGGATATACGACAAGAATAAGAGCAGACCCAATGTCGAACACTGTAGAACACCCACATCATTGAAAGTACACCTATAGTGTTAAAAGTACCGTCAATAGGGACAACTACGCCGCTTTTATTTCTTTTCTTTAAATTACTGTGTGAACTGATATTTGCGAAAATGCTCTAGAGGCGTTATAAATCATTAACCCTAATCCCTAGTTTCATAATTTATGGAAACATAATAAATTATGAGAACATTTATGCGATAAAAATTTGCAAATAGCGATGACAAAGTTACCAGAGAAACTGGGCAACGTTGTCAACTGCATTAAAACAAGCGCAAGTCACAAAAAAGAGAGGAAACGTAGTTAAAACTATGAAAATTTGAAAGACAAATATGTATATAAATATTCAGAACATTAAAATAGGCAGCTTTAAATCTACAACAATCGGACTTGAAAGGAGATTCAGAAGTTTCATCAGAGAAGGGTCCTTAATGTTCTGTAGAAACTGAAATTTGTTGAATCTGAGTATGCCTGGTTAGGTGGAAGAGAGGGCCTGAAGGCCCTAATCTTGCCAGGTAAAATAAATGCATAAATAAATAAATAAAATCTGCCCAGTTTACATTGTAAGGAGGCAAATAATGTCTTGCACATTGAATAAAGTTTCGGCAGGCATGTTTAGGAATTAAAAACCTTTCTCTTAGTTAGTTGTTCGAAGATATGACACCTTGAACTCTCTGTCTCCAAAGAACAGACAATGACTTCTTTGAAGTGCTCCTCTTCTTCGTCATTGCTCAACGCAGTCGGGCTCCTTGGAAGACAAACACTAAATTTCATTTGTGATGGTTATAAGCTAACTGCTACAGATTCCAGTTGTCTTTCCAATGTACATTTCCGTATGAACCATTGCAGAGATAGCAAAATACATGTAATATCGTCGCCATTTTGATACCTATGGCCTCCTACCTCTGGCGTGATGTGTCTTGTCATTTGGAAACGTGTAAAACAAAATAAAAACGCACGCTCTAAAATATATTAGGGAAAATGTTGAAAAGAATATGTAATTCTAGGTTGGCAAAGTTATCCCATTTCTTCTAAAGTTCCTAGTGCAGCACTGCAGTTGTCTTTTTAACTTAAACGCGACGACTAAAAGCGATTCTGAAACACAATTATATGTTATATTAAGAAAAACAAGCAGCTCTTACTCAGATGTGAATTAAGAGCAGGTGAAACACTTTTGTAGACAACCAAAAAGTCTTCGCTCCAAGTCGAGAGGAAGAACATCATTAAAAATTGGAAATCCCTGACAACGCTGAAAACACACAAATGTCTGCTGCGTGCAATGCAAATAGTGACGACTCTGTTAGGTCAGAGGTCAGAAATTCAGTAGAGTTTCAAATATAATGTTTTCGAAAACCGGAAAAGCTGCCCAAGTGCAGCTTCGGTTCGCGAACATTTTTTCCCCGCAAGCGACGTACTGACACCATTTGGCATCCCCTTCCCTATCTTCCCGACATTGGTTAATGTCGAGAGGAGAGGGAAGGGGGTGCCGAATGGTACCAGTATGTCGCTTGTGTAGAAAAAATGTTCGTGCCTTTTCTTGCCATTTAACTCGTGTCATAAATACACTAGATAGTAGCGTTCACGCTTGTTGCGCGGTGGGCCAATGTAAACTGATAATCCCGTCAGTGAAATGGAATCAGATGAAAATAACTGCACCAAGCAGTGAGCCACGAGACACATGAGATTCAACGAGCAGCAGCAACGAGCAATTCTTCCTGAGTATCTCCTTTTACCATATAAACTGGCTTTGATGTCGATGCTACTGCCAATCTACACTCCTGGAAATGGAAAAAAGAACACATTGACACCGGTGTGTCAGACCCACCATACTTGCTCCGGACACTGCGAGAGGGCTGTACAAGCAATGATCACACGCACGGCACAGCGGACACACCAGGAACCGCGGTGTTGGCCGTCGAATGGCGCTAGCTGCGCAGCATTTGTGCACCGCCGCCGTCAGTGTCAGCCAGTTTGCCGTGGCATACGGAGCTCCATCGCAGTCTCTAACACTGGTAGCATGCCGCGACAGCGTGGACGTGAACCGTATGTGCAGTTGACGGACTTTGAGCGAGGGCGTATAGTGGGCATGCGGGAGGCCGGGTGGACGTACCGCCGAATTGCTCAACACGTGGGGCGTGAGGTCTCCACAGTACATCGATGTTGTCGCCAGTGGTCGGCGGAAGGTGCACGTGCCCGTCGACCTGGGACCGGACCGCAGCGACGCACGGATGCACGCCAAGACCGTAGGATCCTACGCAGTGCCGTAGGGGACCGCACCGCCACTTCCCAGCAAATTAGGGACACTGTTGCTCCTGGGGTATCGGCGAGGACCATTCGCAACCGTCTCCATGAAGCTGGGCTACGGTCCCGCACACCGTTAGGCCGTCTTCCGCTCACGCCGCAACATCGTGCAGCCCGCCTCCAGTGGTGTCGCGACAGGCGTGAATGGAGGGACGAATGGAGACGTGTCGTCTTCAGCGATGAGAGTCGCTTCTGCCTTGGTGCCAATGATGGTCGTATGCGTGTTTGGCGCCGTGCAGGTGAGCGCCACAATCAGGACTGCATACGACCGAGGCACACAGGGCCAACACCCGGCATCATGGTGTGGGGAGCGATCTCCTACACTGGCCGTACACCACTGGTGATCGTCGAGGGGACACTGAATAGTGCACGGTACATCCAAACCGTCATCGAACCCATCGTTCTACCATTCCTAGACCGGCAAGGGAACTTGCTGTTCCAACAGGACAATGCACGTCCGCATGTATCCCGTGCCACCCAACGTGCTCTAGAAGGTGTAAGTCAACTACCCTGGCCAGCAAGATCTCCGGATCTGTCCCCCATCGAGCATGTTTGGGACTGGATGAAGCGTCGTCTCACGCGGTCTGCACGTCCAGCACGAACGCTGGTCCAACTGAGGCGCCAGGTGGAAATGGCATGGCAAGCCGTTCCACAGGACGACATCCAGCATCTCTACGATCGTCTCCATGGGAGAATAGCAGCCTGCATTGCTGCGAAAGGTGGATATACACTGTACTAGTGCCGACATTGTGCATGCTCTGTTGCCTGTGTCTATGTGCCTGTGGTTCTGTCAGTGTGATCATGTGATGTATCTGACCCCAGGAATGTGTCAATAAAGTTTCCCCTTCCTGGGACAATACAGTGTATTTGTATGATTCTAGAAATGTAATACCTTACATCTGCCTTACCTCTCTAAGATACTGAGATGGAACAGCTACAAATCTCACACATCGCTTCCTGATCGATACATCCTTTCTTGACAAAAGACCACTCTTTCGTGTAATCATCTGAAATCGTGGCGGGATGTCGGGATTAGGAGGTCCATAACAATGACGTTCTCGATACATCGGGATGGGTGGCAACCCTAGACAAAACATTCAATTATTTTTCAGTATACACGGTAAGGACAGAAAAGCTGAAGAGTTCTGCTAGCACGTCGATGTCAATCAGATTCTTCTATCTCACACAAAAATGACTGTGGTTACTACCCGCAAGTTGAGAGAATTTCTTAACCTTTAGGTTCCATTTTAAAAAAATTTTGACACCGAAGACAGGCCGCCTAAAATAATTTCAGATTTTCAGTTGTCCGATCAGGAAATTCGTGTTTCTGCGGAAAAAAATATAAAAATCATGGAGAAGAATAGTCTCGATAATTGAAATAAGAAATACAATAATCGACACTCAAAGCTGTCTGAAAGAAAGGAAGACTGCCAATTTTATTGGCATGGCAAACCACGATGAATTTGAACAAATTAAAGAATGAGATCCCCAACCAAGAAAAAATTGATTTCGAAATTTGGAAAGAAAAATGGTCTATTTCTATTAATAAATACCAAGTATTTGATTGCATAATGCAATCTGAAACCGCAGATTTGGTGATGATTGAAAACACTATTATATAACTGACTAAAACTGGTTCAAATGGCTCTAAGCACTATGGCACTTAACATCTGAGGTCATCAGTCCCCTAGACTTAGAACCAACTACTTAAACCTAACTAACCTAAGGACATCACACACATCCATGCCCGAGGCAGGATTCGAACCTGCGACCAGCAGCAGCGCGGTTCCGGACTGAAGCGCCTAGAACCGCCGGCCACACCGGCCGGCACTAAAACTGATGTGAAAATTTTAGGCGAGACTTGTTTTCAGGAATATAGGTATCTGAAGAGCTTTTTAGAAACTAGGCGTGACTATGTGTAAACATTCCGTGGAAGAAAGGTGGATTTACTTCCTTAAGGAAACCAAAAATCATGAACATTTGTGCCACTTGCTAAAATTATGGGGTTTTTTTGTTTTCTATACCCGCACACAACAGTATTTTCGCAGATGTTGGCCCAGAGTACTGATGAAAGAAATCGACTGCTACCAGGGACTGTAGAATCAATGTTACGGTGATAGTTTCACTACATGCCGACTCGCACAGATATTTATAAATACGTTAAAGGGAAAAAAAGACATGCTTGAAAAGGTGAAATCATCCGAAAAATATGGTGTACCAACTACTTCTGCTAAAAGAAGTTCCATACAAATGTGTTCTAAATAAAAATTAAACAAATTTTTACTTCATTCCTACACCCCCATCTCAGTGTATCCCGACATGGTCACAGCTAGATATGACAACCCAAGTCGTGTCGTGATGTCGGGACAAGAAAGTCCATTACGGTGACGGTCCCGATACATCAGGACGGAGGCAACCCTGTATATAACAAAACACTTGACAACCAGTGACCTTTCAGGCAGGAGTACTCACCGCAGTGACGTTATATTCAGGAGGGTGTGCCTTCAGCCAGATGGCAAGAGTAGAGAACGCAGGAAAATCATTTGAAGTAAGTGATATGTACCTGTACAATCTAGATGTTTATTTGGCGGAGCATTTTGCGCCTTATTGTGTCTGGCAATAAACGAAACTGCAATTCATTTCATTGAGTATAGCAACTCGAAAGGGGACAGTGGTCCAGCGAAGGAAACTCGGCCAGGACCTTTTAGGGGAGTGCTAGGCTTCAGTGTCGCAAGAGTGTAGGCGCAGACGCACATTTATGATTTTCCAACATCGTGGTCAGTTGACAGAAGAGGGACCGGACTTATGCGTAGGTCAGGTAGGCCGAAACGGGCACTTGCAGTTGCAGTAGACGTGCTCACGCATATAGAGAAAGAGAATAGCATATAATCTGAAAAGTAGGTGACCAACAGACAGCAGCACTGTTGCTAGTGTAGTAGGTAGGGTTCATTGTTGAGTTCATTTGGACGCCGATTGTTAATGTCACTGCCGCGACTGCTATAATGGTTGTGTTTCGCTCGATTCGTGTTCAAGTTGTGTGTGTGTGTGTGTCAGGTACTCGTTTTTAAAATGTAACCTATCCGACACGATAAACAGCGTGAAGAAGCTAGGTGGAACAGAAAACTATAGAACGAAAAAAGTAAATACCGTACCGGTAAAAGATTTGGGGATTAATTGCGGAGCCCTTGTCATGTTTCTTTCAAGTAAGACCTTTATTGTTTACCACTCTGTAATAAGGAATCTTGCGTTCGCAAGGCAACAAAAAATGTATCAAACCATAAAACGTGGGAAGTTGAAAAGAAACTTTTGCGTGTGTGGAGAAAGGGGGGGGGGGAGGCAGCCCCGGATCTATGATAATACCGAGCCGGGGCAAAAACTTGATAGCGCCCCCTTCCCCCCCCCTTTGATTTTTCTAAAATGTGTTCATTTTCTAGCGCATCTTTCTGAAGAGTTTGATATATAAAACATAATTATATGCTTATATGCTTGAGGAAATGTAATAAATGTTATGTGGTCTTAGTGTGCCGAAGTGCAGTGCCACGGCTCTTCACACAGCATTCTTCCATCGCACGCCACTATATTTCGCTCTGTGGAATCCAAAAGTGTATATTTTGCAATGGAATCTATCAAACCTATATTCCAGACAGAGGAAATTAAAATGTCATTTTGTGCATCTCCTTCTCCCAGTCGGCCGGTTTCGCATCCAACCCCCCCCCCCCCTCCCCCCGCACCAAGCAAAAAAAATATATATATATATAATAAAAAAATAAAAAATCGCACTTAATACTGGGTGGGATTATTTGTGACCGGGAGAATAAAAACTCTTCAGGAAATTTGCACCCTTTCTTGCCTATTAGTTAATAACTTTCTCCTTTGCGTGACATAAAATAAATAGGCCGAAAGGAAACATAAAACCAGTAAAGACAAATTACATGCGAGACAGTACACATTTCTTCAATCCTTACGTCCCAGCATTTTTTTTGCTCTGTAATCTTGCTACAGCTTTGCATGGCGTGCCTTCCTTTCTGCGAAAGAATCTATTACCTCACCAAAGTTCGTCAAACGTTTTGCTACATGAAAAATAAAAATTGTCGTCTGATACCGAAAAAGCCGTTTACACGAATAGTACCCAAGACTGGTCTGCTTTCTCGATTTGATTATGTCTATTTTGTCACTATCTGGTAGGTAAAACGAAATAGGCCTTTCTGGTATTGCAGCAGTTGTAACACACGCCAAATAACCTTGACTGTTTAGCCACAGATGATCGATCTAATGCACCTGATTTATATAAATAGCACACAGAATGTAATTCACGAAGTACCAATATCAAAATACCTATTGGCCTACAAGAAAAAAGTTTTATCTTAGGAAATATTTTCACATTTCATTCATATGCTCCAGTTTCTCAACCATGAGATCGTAAAGTAATAGTAGTACGAAACTTTTATATAAATTTGGAATCGTCATATTCTTCCAAATGATGTGTGTGCTGTCCATGTTTCTTCTCCTTCCTAGTTCCAACAAACACTCTTGTCATCACTAATTCTCTAGGCGCTTCAGTCCAGCACCGCCCTGCTGCTACGGCGCAGGTTCGAATCCTGCCTCGGTCATGGATGTGTGTGATGCCCTTAGGTTAGTTAGGTTTAAGTTGTTCTAAATCTAGGGGATTGATGACCTCAGATGTTAAGTCCCATAGTGTTTAGAGCCATTTGAACTAACTCTGTACCTATACCTGCCATTGTCAAAATTTATACTCTGTTTATCCTAACTAACCCTGCCAGAATCACCGGTTTAGTTATCCCGCGTTTATTGCCCGGTTAGACGTTATTACGTGTTCGTACAATGCATTTGCCGCGCTAGTAGTGTAGCGATCTGGCAAAAATTGTCTATCAAAATTTCATTTTCTTGGATACATCGAGAAGATAATATGTAATCTTGCTTACATGTTATTTCCATTCTAGTAGTATGAATCTATCGATTTCGCTAATAATTATAACAACGCTTATCTTTCGCACAGCCAGTCAACCACATAAACAGACAGCGATTGGTTTCTTTGGCTTAGCTCTTAGAGCCCCGTCCCCTTTTGTCTGCAAGAAAGTTTATTTCTAGATGCGATGGGTATTCAGACATCACGTATTCTGTGCACACATTCAAAAATCATCTTACGATTCGTTCAGAAATCAATTTAGAATGTGTTCAAAAATGTTCAAGACAAACAGTGATGCTTTAAAAATCATATCAACAATCGATAGACTAACGTGCACTGGATACTAGGCGCTTTGTGAAACAAGGTTTTTTCCGTCAAGAATATGAACTTGGCGCCCCCTAAAATTGCCGTCCGGAGCAGATACCCCGGTTTGTTGAAGAGTAGGGAGCGGTCAGCCAAATTACAGTCATTTTGCGCTGAAGTTGGATTCTACCTCGAAATTTGATGTACAATACAATGTCTCAGACTTTGGGCAAGTATATATCAATACATGTTTTCGAAAATAAAAATAATCATAAGTATATTTTGTTCATTCAAAAGTATAAGGAAGAAAGAATGTTAGGTTAATATGGTTGTTTGCTACTTTCTTTTTTTTTTATTTTTTTTTATTTTATTTTTATTTTTAAGAGATCAAAACCCACAAGGGGCACAAAGAATACACATCGACATATTAACGATATGTACTATAGAATGTAGTGAAGCACACATATAGATATCAGTTGTTGTGTTTGAATTACCGTACTGGTGCCCGTTAAATGAGAACAGAGGTTAGGTTTTTCAGAACAGAGTTATGATTTATGCCAGATAATCCATAAAAGGTATATATATGATGTAACTTACCAAACGAAAGCGCTGGCATGTTGATAGACACACAAACATACACACAAAATTCAAGCTTTCGCAACCATCTTTGTTTTTAGATATAAATATCTGCTTGTGTCTGTGTATGTGCGGATGGATATGTGTATGTGTGCAAGTGTATACCTGTCCTTTTTTCCCCCTAAGGTAAGTCTTTCCGCTCCCGGGATTGGAATGACTCCTTACCCTCTCCCTTAAAACCCACATCCTTTCGTCTTTCCCTCTCCTTCCCTCTTTCCTGATGAAGCAGCCGTCGTTTGCAAAAGCTTAAATTTTGTGTGTATGTTTGTGTTTGTTTGTGTGTCTATCAACATGCCAGCGCTTTCGTTTGGTAAGTTACATCAGCTTTGTTTTTATATATATTTTTCCCACATGGAATGTTATACACACACAAGTTTTTATAACGAAAAGTGTGTTAAATGTGGCGAAGTACGAGAAGAGATATCTGACCACACTACAGATTTATGTGATACAGCAGCATTTATTTTCACATTCGGTGGTTTTGCCAACTCAAAATCAGAGCATAATCTTCCAACCAAATGTAGACCTTGGGTTACAGTACACATTAGACTTTCACCTCAACGAAAATTTTAGGAGGTGGCGGGGGGAGCGTATATGGAGAGATCGCAGTTGGTTTTGCTTACTAGGGTAACCTAATTATTTTAGTGGGAATGCAGTACAAGCAAGAGGCAGGGGTGGGCAGTTGAGATGGAGGTCAAAATCTAGGAAGTTGGGTTGAGTAGGACCAAGTGAAGCAAATTGGGGAGAGGTTTTGAGGTTCTGGAGGAATGTGGATAGGGTGCCCTCACCTTTGATCCAGATAGCATAGATGTCATAAATGAATCTGAACCAGGTGAGGGGTTTAGGATTCTGGGTGTTTAGGAAGGATTCCTCTAGATGGCCCATGAGTAGGTTGGCATAGGATGGTGCCATGTGGGTGCCCATAGCCATTCCTCAGATTTGTTTGTAGGTAATGCCTTCAAAGGAGAAGTAATTGTGGGTGAGGATATAGTTGGTCATGGTGACTAGGAAGTAGGTTGTTGGTTTGGAATCCGTCGGGCACTGGGAAAGGTAGTGTTCAATAGCGGTAAGGCCATGGGCATTAGGAGTGTTGGTGTGTAGGGAGGTGGTATCAATAGTGACAACCAGGAACCATGTGATAAATGGACAGTAACTGTGGAGAGTCAGTGGAGGGAATGGTTGGTGTCTTTTATATAGGAGGGTAGGTTCCAGGTAATAGGTTGAAGACCGTGTTGGTATCGAGAGCAGAGATTCTCTCAGTGGGGGCAGAGTAACTGGCCACAATGGGGCATCCTGGATGGTTAGGTGTGTGGACTTTGGGAAGCATGTAGAAGGTAGGAGTGCAGGGAGTGGTAGAGGTGAGTAGAGAGATGGACTCCAGGGAGAGGTTCTGGGATGGGCCTAAGAATTTGAGTAGTGACTGGAGATCCTGCTGGATTACTGGAATGGGATCACTGTGGCAAGGTTTGTAGGTGGGAGTATCTGACAGGTGGAAGAACCCTTCCACCAGGTAATCCTTGCGGTTCAGAACAACAGTGGTGAAGCTGTTGTCTGCAGGTAGGATTGCAAGGTCAGAATCAGTTTTTAGATGATGGACTGTGGTTCTTCCTGCAGATGTAAGGTTAGTCTGCATGTTGAGGGATTTTGGAAATGGTAGTGAGGCAAGATATGAGGTCAGGAAACTCTGGAATGTTACCAGGGGGTGGTTTGGGGGCAGTGGGGTGGATCACGGTTGGATGGAGGAGTGATCTGAATTAGGCAAGGTTCAATATTGGTCTTTGGTTGAGTCTGATTGGTAGGGTTGGTAGCGAAAAAGTGTTTCTACTGTAGGGACAGGGAGAAGGTCTTTAACAAGTCCTGCATGATTGAATTTGGGAGTGGGGCAAAAGATGAGGCCTTTGGAAAGGACTGATATTTCTGTGAGGTAAGGCTTCTGGAGGAAAGGTTTATGACTGTGTTGTGGGTGTGTTAGGTTCAGGATTCTGTGTGGTGGTGGGAGGGAGTTTTGGGGGGTGGGGTAAGTGTAGTGCGAGGCAGGGTTTGTTAGCTATGAGGGGGCATGGGGGAGGTTTTGAGGGAAGTTGTTGTAAAGGCCGTGGACGGTGGCACACTAAGGTGGGAGCTGGAGGTGAGCATGATGGAGAGCTTTCTGAGGTGTCATCATGCATGTTGCTCAGGTTCCTGCAGGGAAAGAGTTTCAGTGTGTGTCTGTTGTGCCTATCTGTGACTCAGCATCTCCACTATAAATTTCCTTCAGATAGAAAAAATTCTGTCCAGAAATTGCTTGTGCAAAGCTAAGCTTGTCCTTTACTCACACAGTATTCTGAATAACATGGATGAAGGGCAACAAGCAGGTTCCTCTTAGACTTCCTGAAAGCTTTTGACACACTGTGCCACTGCAGACTGCAAACAAAGATCAGAGCATACGGTATGGGTCTTAAGTAATAGAATGCGGTAAGTTGTCCTATATGGCAAATGATTGTTAGAGGCAAGGGTATAGTTAGGTGTGCCCCAGGAAAATGTGAGAGGGCTGCTCTTAGTTCTCTATAGTCTATAGATAAACTATCTGATGGATTGGGTGACGAGCAACCTGCCATTGTTTGATGATGATGCTATAGTGTACAGGAAAGTTTCTTTGTTGAGCAATTGTAGGAGGACATAGGACAACTTAGACAGAATTTCTATTTGGTGTGATGGATGGCAGCTTGCTCTAAATATTGAAGAAGATAAGTTAATGAAGATTGGTATTAAAAACAAGCCTCTAATGTTTGGATACAGTCTTAATGGTGTGCTTCGTGACACAGCCGTATAAGTGAAATATATAGACAAAACAACAGGAAGCACTATGAAATGGAATGAGAACATAAGTTCGGTAGCAGATAAGGTAAATGGTGTACTTCAGTTCAGTACATGGGAAGTGTAGCTCATCTATAAAGACCACTTATAGAACACTCGTATGACCCATTCTTGAGTGCTGCTTGAATGTTTGGGCTCCCCACCAGGTCAGAATTAAAGGAAGACAGTGAAGCATTTCGTATGCATGGTGCTAGATTTGCTACTAATAGGTTTGATCATCACATGAGTGTTACTTAAATGCTCCCAGATACTCAAATGGTAATCCCTGGAAGGAAGATGACATACTTCTCGTGAAACAGCATTCAGAAAATATAGAGAACCAAGATTTCTGTTGATTGCAGAATGATTCTCCTGTACATTTCGCATAAGGACAATGAAAACAAGATTAGAGAAGTAAGGGCTCATATGGAAGCACATAGACAGTCGTTTCTCTCGTACTCCATTTGCAAGTGGAACAGGAAAGAGAATGGCTAGTAGTGATACAAATTACCCTCTGCTGTTCAATGTGTGGTGGCTTGTGGATTTTGTATTTAGATGTAAATGTAGCCTGTAGTATACACATTTGGGTATTACTTCAAGACATATATGGTTGATGAGCTATGAGGCTTTTGTTGTCTGTTTGTGGTTGTGTTGTGGTTACAGCCGTGCAGTGCCCTCCGCCTGACAATCCTGGCAACGGGAAGGCGATCTACACATCCTGCTCCTACAATTCGGTTGTCACGTACGAGTGCAAGGATGGATACACACTTGTAGGGGAGCCAACACGTAGGTGTGGAGCTGACAAGAAGTGGACTGGGGAGCAGCCAGAGTGCAAAGGTAAGTCTGGACTAGCTATGCATCAGAGTGTTTTGTGCTTCTCAACTTCGAAACGCATGCTGTGATGATGCAAAATGGCATGAAAATCAGAATTGGATCTCGCTGTAGTGCCATACAATCAGTAGTGCTCTTTTGAAGATTAGCTAGTAGGCCTGGGTTAAAAGTATTTTCACATAGATGTAAGGACAATAGCAGTAATTAGGATACATCAATAATAAAACTGAGATCGGTGAAGTATGCTGGGCTCTTAACAAGACTAATTTTTTTGAAAGCAAAGGAAATAACTGTAGATTACAGACTAGATTTGTAAAAATGATGTAGGCTATATATGAATGGGAAGACTGAATTTTTTAGAATTTAATATCAGATGATACTCACAAAATTATATGAGAGGAGCAGGGTGTGAATAAATCGTAGGCTATGTAAAATTAGAGCTCCAAATTTCTGATCGATGATTGATGCTATAAAGTTATTGGGCTGTTGAAATATTATTACACATAAATGAGAAGGAAGCCAGAGAATACTTAAAATCTGATGATACAAAGTACAAAGATTGTCAAATGTAGACATATGACTTGTAATAGTGGACAGTGGCATATGTATAAGTGCACATAAATAATGTGGTTCTTTCTATAGATCATAAAAGTGTGGCTTGGTGTCTCAGCATTCAGTATCAGGCTGCTGAATCAAAAGTTTGGTGTGAAATGTTTATCTGGTCCTGGAGCTAATACATCAACAAAAATAATCAATTTTTGAAAATATAATGTAACTGGACAGGTAGAAAGCCTACTCACCAAGCGGCAGCAGGAGAAAACACTTGTAAAAGTTAAGGTAATGTGCAGGCTCTGTCTTTTGGCAGAAGGGCTGAAGGGGGAATGAAGAGGGAAGAATCAAAGGACTGGCAACGTTAAGGAAACAGGGAGAGTTATGGAGAAGTCTTGGAACATTGGGTCAGGGGAGACTTAGACAAAATGAGAAGGAAAGACTGATTGTTGGGGATTTCACTGGATAAGATCTCATATGCTGTTGTTACATATGCTGTTACATATGCTGTTGTCCACCTGTATTGCAGATGAACAACACAGTTGTCACTTTATACCACCTGTATTACAGATAGCAAAACAGTTGTCAGTTTTCAAAATACAATAAGATATCCGGGTTTTGCACATGACAGTAAACTGACTCAGCTATTGCATCAAAGGCATCTCAGAGAAAGAGGTCACAGGAACATTCATTGCTACAGCTACAAGTGGAGGTTTAGCAGACTAAGCATGTCCATGCCATATTTTTCAGTGTCCCAATTAATTATTTAAACACAGCATATGCTGTTCAGATCAGCAGCTTCCTACAACTAACCAAGACTGTCATTAAGTGATTAAGATTGTGGTTTATTACCATTCCTTATCTTTGAAACTAATGAGCTGTCACTTACCACCACCCAGCATCTTTACAACAACAGAGCATCTTATCATTTCCCAATCACCAATAAATCTATTAATATGGGGGCAAGTATTTTATGAGCAGGAGACTGGAGGTAAAATTATGAATACTACAGAATTCTCGAAGCAGGAGAATAATGTCTGTAATGTACAGTGTGACAAAGAAATGAATAAGTCTTGGCTACTGTTACGGAATCTCATTAAGTAACAAAATGATGGGGCTTTTAAATATTTTTCTGAGGAAATAACAAATCTAATGAAAAGGAACTGTGCAATGCTGATTTCATCCAACATAAAGTAGATTTGCATATGTATGTGTGTATTAGTTTATGCGTATATGCATGTGAAGTAGTTTATGAAGCTTGTGTCAACAAAAGTGAAATAACAATTTCTGGTATGTCAGCACACTGTTTCTCTTTTTCCGTTAATTTTAATGTTATAAAATTTACTTACGTTCCTCATTTCTTTCTGGATGTCATGATTGCACATTTCTGACTATTAACTGTGAAATGTGTTACAATTGTTTAAGTAGTTGCATGCACTCTCTCTACTTGTAAACATATTTGATGACACCTCTTCAGGGGAAACAGAATACTTCTGTAAGTTCATATCTTCTTCAAAAACTCTTAATGTACGTCTGTACATGGAACACTAAATACAGAACATACGAAATTCATGAGAAGAATACTGCCTAATTTAATTAAAAGTAAAGTTTTGATGATCATTCTGTAGCTATTTATTTTACTACGCCATTTTGTTAATGCAGGTCAGCAATGTATGAAACAGTGATACCACAATGAAATGTAATTTGTAAAATATATTAATCCAAATCATGAGCATTACTTCTTCTGAACTGTGTACCATATTTCAATAACTGTCACCATTTTCTGTTCTTTTCATTTGTGATAGGTAACAGAGACATTATGGCACATAGAGATTTCAGTGATAACATTACATGCTGTGAACAATAATCATAATTCACAACAGTGAACTTTGCACAATGTTAGTCATCACTAATCTTAATCACTATTATTTCCTCAGCAGATAAATTTTTCATCTGTATTAATGCTATTTTTTCCTCTTTCCCTTAAATTATTATTATTATTATTGCTTATGCACATCAGTGCACCCAAAATTAAAATCAAGATACCAAAAAGGATGAAAATAAAGCCCCAAGAAAAACTTTTTTTTACTAATGTATGAAACATTTGAACACAAAATGCTGATGCCAACTGCTAAATGCAGTGCAAATAAGTTAACTACAAAATTTAATAACCCACTATTTCTTCTAGTTTCTGTAGTTCTGTACACATCACATAAATTGTGCTATTGTCACAGGAAACATGATTTTTCTTGTTCTTCTTTTAACCTTTTTTTGAGTCTTCATTCGCTAGCTTAACTTCTAACAGAATTATCTTTCACTGTATTAGAGCATGTGTGCAAAACTTTTTATTAATATTCATCAAAAAGTTATCAAAGTAGAGCCTCAGCATTCTGCTGTTACAGTCAGTAGATACTTTGAATCAAACGCATTCAAACTATCCAGGCTTGTGTAAGTAGCTACACATTTGCATGTAACAGATGACACATCACTCATGCCATTATACTTCTGTCTTTATTTGTTGTTCTCTATGAAGTACTGGAGAAAGATAAGTGACCTAATGCTTAGTGATATGCTCTGTTGAAATAAAAAGGAATGGACAGAAAAAGAATCATGACAGAAAGTGATACACAGACATATAATAACCAATAATTATTAACAACAGGCACACAAAAATTGTTAAGGAAGTAACAGACAATACGATTTTACCTATATATCTCCATCCAGGAAGAAAAATTCCCTTTGTTTTTTTTATGTTCGTTTTGGAATCCTGCTGTTGCTGTTATTAATAGAGGATGATAAATGTTTCAGTGTTTGATGTTAGCATAGTTTCTGCTCCCTGGTGTTAAGTCCATGTAAATGTGCATTTATCAGTATTAGATAATATATTGAAGACACAGTGCTAAATGTCTGACTAGTAGCTAAGACTCTGCTTTATTAAAATTATGTTTACTGTGCCTAAAATAATTTGCTGTTGCTATACATCTATGTTATGGATGTCTATCTGTTGCATGGAAGGAAGTGACTGTAAAGAGGCAGAACATCAGGTATAACTGCTCTGAGAAACCTGTATTGAATGAACACAAATAATTATGATATTGTTATAGTGGTGTACAAAATGAATTATGATTTCTCTTAATGATTTTAATGCATCGTGTAATTTTTCAGACTTTACCAATGTAGAAGATAAATTATGTGCAATGTTCACTGATAACAGGAGGGTATTCATTACTCTTCAGTTTTTTGGAACTGGGGTTCCTTAATTTTTAGGTGAGGAGAAGGAGGAACAAAGGGAAAATATATCACTAGATGTAAAAGGAAGACTGAAATGAGAAATCTCTCAGAATCAGTGGCACATACTGATACAAGTGAAATTTACTGTGGCGAATGAGATCTGAATTTCTGGAAAAATCAAAGTAATGTAACTAGAAAAAAGAATTTGTGGATCAGAAAGCTAGTGAAATGAATAGTGGTACTATTGAAAGATGGGGAAATGGATAACAGAAGTGAGCCTAACTGGTGGTACACTCAGAAAATTTGACAGTCAAAGCATCTGGTCAGATTGGCACTGATGAGATGTGAAACATACTTTCTGACAGGTTTTTTGCCCACACTCGTGCACCTTATTATCAAAATCCGCAGTGAACACTGTGTAGCAGAAAGTTGAACAGTTCTTGTGTGTGTGTGTGTGTGTGTGTGTGTGTGTGTGTTAGAACTCATGGATGTATATCTTTTTTTTACATAACGGTTCTCATGAGTGCTTATTATTTGAAAAGTGATGAAAATTTCATGTATTTTTTGTGCTGTAGTGGGTCGTTGTAGGTCATCCCAATGTAACATATTGTGCATATGTAGGTGAAGATATACATTACCATTCAATTTAACTAGTGGTAAAAAACCTCTGGTAACATTTACAACCATAAAATTTCTAACTGGAACCATCTGGGCCAACCTAAAGTGTGTGACAACATAAAAGTAATTGTAGAGAAAGCAAATGCCTGGACGATATTTATTGGAAGAATCTCAAGGAAATACATTCTGCAAAGGTGACCTACAAAACACTTGTTAAACTGATCCTTGAGTATTGCTCATCAGTTTGAGATGTTTACCAGTTTGGATTTATAAAGTTCATTTAGTATGTCTTCCAGATATGCTCAACAAACTTCAGTGGCAGTCACTACAAGAATGGCATAATGTGTCATGGAGAGGTTTTCTATTGAAAGTGAGAGAGCTTACGTCCCACTTCTATGGAACAGGGAAGTGGGAAAATGATAGTAGGATCAGATGTATGCTCAAATGTACAATGCAAGGTGGCTTGCAGATTATAGATGCAGATGTTTTTGTGTATGTAAGTTTTGCACTTAGGGAGGCTAGAAAGGAAAGGGATGCTTACAGCACGTGAATAATGAAACATTACTTTGAATTAACTTGCGGGAAGTCACTAACAGTGCATAATAGGTGTGTAGGCACGATAAAAGAAAAAAGGCAAATACAGGGTGTCCCATAAGGAATGGCCCAATTTTAACTTGTAATAATATTGAGACAATTTTCACTAGGTAACTGAAACAGCGCTAGATGTAATGAGCATGGTCCAGAGTTTCAGAAAAAATCTGCTAGATGTCGCTACGAGCACTGACCTGGAGCGTGCAGCCAGTCTCGTGCAATATGGCAACAGAAGGCTTATTGTGTTATTGAATTTAGTCCTACTCAATCAGTGATCGCAGTTGAGTGGGCATTTCATATTCGATTACGTGCTAAACCAATATCACTGAAGAACATTTGACAATGATATAAACAGTTTGAAGAAACAGGGTGCCTCTGTAAAGGCAAAAGTCCTGGCCGGCCATGTGTTCCTTAACAAACAGTGGAACAAATCCAACGAGCATTTGAGTGGAGACCCCATATGTCTACGTGTCATGCTAGCCGAGAACTTGCGTTACCACGTATGACAGTGTGGCGTGTGCTACGGCGTCGTTTAGCTCTCAAACCATACCAATTACAACTGGTACCAGCTCTTCAAGATACTGACGAAATGAAGTGAATGGACTTTAGCAATGCTATTCTAGGGTACATGGAAGATGACACTTTTATGTTATGGTTGATATTCAGCGATGAGGCAACTTTCCATATTAGTGGTAAGGTTCACCATCATAATGTGCATATATGGGGCCTTGAAAATCCTCATGAAACAATTGAACATGAACGTGGTTCACCAAAAGTGAATGTTTTTTGTGCTGTTTCGCAAAGTAACATTATGGACCCTGCTTTTTTGAGGAAGAAACTGTAACAGGACAATCATATCTTGCAATGCTACGGAACTGGTCATTCCCACAACTTGACTTCAACAATTTCATCTATCAGCAAGATGGAGCACTACCACACTGGCACAACAACGTGTGCAGTTTCTTCAATACCAGCGTGCCTCAACGTTGGATAGGGCATACAGCACCCCAAGACCAGGCTTTACTCTCTTGGTCTCCTAGGTCCCCTGACTTAACACCATGTGATTTCTTCCTGTGCTGTTATGTTAAACAATGCGTTTATGTTCCTCCCTTACCTCGTGACATTGATGAACTAAAAACCAAAATATCAGCTGCTGTAGCTTCAGTGACAAAGACGCCTTACGTTCAGTGTGGGATGAATTCGGCTATTGGCTAGGTGTCGTCCGTACAGCCAATGGAGGACATATTGAACATTTATGATGGATTTTTATAAACTTCTGTATTTTCTGAGTAATTTAGTATACAATTTGTTGGTGTTAAGCCCTTCTTCCTAATAAATAATGCTATTTAAAATCAGGTCATTCTTTTTGGGACACCCTGTATATCCTACATGTGGGACAGTTTACAGGCTAGGATAATATTAGATGCTGAGAGAAAATGTTTGCTGGCATTTGGAGATAGATTTAATAGTTTTCTGCATACACACAACAACTGAAGAAATTATTTTACGAGGAAGAAAGATTTGTGAGTTGCAATATTTTAATGCATGTGGGGTCATTGATATAGCAGTTGTAAGGTTCAGAAACAGTATACATTTCTTTTGGACACCAAAGACATAGGAAAGAAAACATATAATGTGAAAGAACTACCAAATTGTACCCATTACATAAAGATTGTGAAATTATGTGTTTACTGTGTCACAACAGATGTACATACAAAAAAAGTAACAAAAATTAATCACAGACATTTATTTTTCAGCACTGATTTGCCACACTCATAAACAAAACTCTCACCACTGCCCTTTTATTTCTCACAATTACCCCACTAGCCATGTTAAGAAGTAGAGTGTCTGTACACACAGTTTCTTTTCGTCTTCTTCAATTTTTATTTTTTGATTCATAAGTCTTCAAGCTGGTTTAGTAAGGCTCACAATGTCTCCCTCACCTGTGACAGTCTCTTCATCTCATAGTAGCATTTACACACAATGTTATGAATTATTTATTGTATATATTCCAAACAGTGCCTTTCCACTTCAATTTTTGACCACTGCAATTCCACTAGTAGTACCATGTAATTTATTTGCCCATGATCTCTTAGCACATATTGCTCAGTATTATTGTGCTAGCAGACAATTACTTCAGCAAATAACTGTATAGCATAAATATAATTTATCTCCTCCCAGAATTTATCAACATACTTTTCTAGCAGGATTTTCTTTTTCTGATATCATGTCTGTAATAGGGGATGAGAGTAAGGCAGTGGATGGTTTTGGACAAATTTCATTTAATCTTTATTAATAAATGACCAAATCTAAACATTATACGTAATTATAACAGCAACTTCACCCTGCGTGATCACAACTGTTTGACCATAGAGTACACTTTGTCGCACTATGCCATAATACTATAAATGTCAACAACACAGCTTCAAGTCAAAATATATTTAACAACATTCAACCATAAGAAAATGAATATTTTGTTTTACAACTGGTAGCAAATTATGCACGGCTCTAATGTCTCATGCGCCTTACATAGAAAACTCAGACATGCTTACTATTAAGGTACAGTGATTCGCCAAAGGTGACAAAAAAACTGAATGAGAATGATCAACACAAATTCAAAGACTATCATGACAAATATTTAAATTTACAGTTACTACAACTCTGAAACCAGTGATACTTCCTGCTTGCAAATCATGAAAGGCATTTACAAACAATCACAAATCAAAAGTGTTATCGAATGTGCATAACTCATGTACATCTATGAAGGTGGCTTGTTGGGTTGAGTAGGACCAGGTGAAGTAAATGGGGGAGAAGTTTTTGAGGTTCTGGAGGAATGTGGATAGGGTGTTCTCATCTTCGATCCAGATAGCAAAGATGTCGTCTATGAATCTGAACCAGGTGAGGGGATTGCGATTCTGGGTTTTTAGGAAGGATTCCTCTAGATGACCCATGAATAGGCCCATGTTGACGTCCACCTCAAAGATGGCTACATCAGTACCTCTGTCCATACCAAACCTACTAACCACCATCAACACCTCCACTACGACAGCTGCCACTCAATCCATACAAAGACGTCCCTTCCGTACAGCCTAGCAGCCACCTGTGGTTGTCGCATCTGCAGTGATGAGCAGTCCCTCTCGAAAAATTCCAAGGGTCTCACTGAAAAAATGGAAATGAGCGTTTGGCGTCATTGGTTGGGAGGCCCCTTGCGGGGCAGGTCCAGCTACCTTGGTGCAGGTCTTATTACATGCAGTGCCACATTGGGCAACCTGCATGCCGGATGGGGAAGAAATGATGGTGGAGACAACACAACACCCAGTCCCTGAGCGGAGAAAATCTCCGACCCATCCGGGAATCGAACCTGGGGCCATAGGACGGCAATCTGTCACGCTGACCACTCAGCTATCAGGGCAGACAGGATCTCACTGAAGCCTTCACTGCCCATAATTATCCTCCAAACCTCATACAAAAACAAATCTCCCGTGCCTTATCTTTCCAATCTCACACCACCTCCCAAAGCCCCACCGTCCTGCCACAGAAGAGCATTCCTCTCATAACTCAGTACCATCCAGGACAGGAGCAACTGAATTACATTCTCTGCCAGGATTTCGGTTACCTCTGGTTGTGTCCTGAAATGAGAAATGTCCTACCCACTATCCTTCCCACCCCTCCCACTGTGGTATTCCGCTGTCCACCGAACCTACACAATATATTCGCCCATCCTTACAGAATCCCTGCTCCCAATCCCTTACCTTGTGGCTCATGCCCCTGTAATATACCTAGATGCAAAACCTGTCCCACACATCCTCCCACCACCACCTACTCCAGTCCAGTCACTAACACCACTTATCCCATCAAAGGCAGGGCTACCTGTGAAACCAGTTAGCTAAGCTGCAACCACTGTGCTTTCTATGTAGGCATGACAACTAACAAGCTGCCTGTCCGCATAAATGGCCACCGACAAACTGTGGCCCAGAAACAAGTGGTCCACCACCCTGTTGCTGTACACACTGCCAAATGTGATACCCTTCATTTCAATGACTGCTTTACAGCCTGTGCCACATGGATCCTTCCCACCAGCACCAGCTTTCCTGAATTGTGCAGGCTGGAACTTTCCCTGCAATATATCCAATGTTCCTGTAACCTTCCCTGCTCCCATTCCAGCACTACACAGCCGTCATTCCACCACCACACCCAGTCTTTTTATTTATTTCTCTCTATTTCTCTCCTTCCCGCTACTTCCTCCCCCCCTCCCCCCCTCTCCCCTGCCCTCTGTCTAACCTGCTGCACTTCACTGCCCACCATCCCCACCATACTATCCCTCCCCCTCCCCACCGCAGGCTCCTCCTTACCCCCGCCCAGTCTCCACTCCCACCATGCACTGATGCTGCTGCTCGCGGTGTGGTTCCAGTTGCCTGAGACTGCAGTTGTGTGTGTGAGGTGTGTGTGTGTGTGTGTGTGTGTGTGTGTGTGTGTGTGTGTGTGTGCGCGCGCGCATGTGTGTGTGTGTGTGCATGTGCGCGTGCGAGTCTATTGTTGACGAAATGTGAAAGTCTTTTTGTTGTGCCTATCTGTGACTCAGCATCTCTGCTATATGGTGAGTAGCAGCTTTCCTACTCATAATATTATTCCAAGAAATATCTTTCATGGTGGAGGTTATAAATATTGTTCAGGCCCCAGTGCAGACTGAGAATCCAAAATAATAGGTCTACTAATTGTACAAACAATTCAATAATCTGAAGATATGATAGAATCAAAAGGACCCTGTGCCATATGCATTATACAGATGGACAGAGAATAAAAATAGAGTCTGATAGCAATGAGATGAATTCTAGCCTTTATACATACATTTTCCCCTGTACTCTTGATTTTGGCTTACTCGTCTTTCTTTATTCATCCTTTTAAACTTTCAGCAGTTTCTATTCAGCAATTTCTACACGCGTTTTCTCTCCATTATCCACCAAAGAATGTAATCTCAGTTCTGAAAACTCAATATTTCTTTTTCTTTCTGACAACAATATGTCAAACTTTAGTATGAATTTTTCCACATTGCATATCTCTAATCCATGTTTGTGAACACTGATTTACCAACTTTGTGTTTATTTCAATACGAAATTCCATTTTAATGCAGCTCAGAATTTAGTCCAGCAGATTTAGCTGCCCTGTGCCAATTTATTGAAGTGTATTCACAGAAAAAAATATAATTTTTTATGTATGTTTGAGAAACTGACTTTATACTAGCAGCATAATTTGCATGTTAGGCATATATATACATGCAGGACGAAAGCATTGAAGGAAACTGAGAAAAGTAGCATTAATCTAACAATTAGTGAAACCGGCAGCAATGTCATTGAGTTTATGTACCTTAGATAGTAGGGAAAATTGCTAAAAGTCAGCTTAGGAACATTCAGTTCTGCATTTGCTTGTAGATCATTTCTTTTAGAAAATGTGTGTCCGTGTTGCATGTTTGTTGAGTCCCAGTATTGAGCAACAGTTTCAGTGAGTCTGATCAATGAGTCAGAGGTTTTTGTTACATTAATAAAGTACTCTTTCTGTGTAATGTTTTAAGATAGTTTCTACCTTTAATGGAAGCTATTAATAATTAATTCATGTAAGAAAATATTGTTTAATTTTGTCTCAGTATTTTTATTTTCATTTTCCTTCTTCTTCACTTTCAAATCTATTTCAAAGGCTCTTTGCCCTAAGAGGCTAAATTCATTAACAAAAGATTGTATTTATAATTCTTCTAGTATTTGACATTACTAGATTTCAAAAATATGTTAGAATTTTGTTTCAAATTTACAGTTAAGTAAAAGTAATATGACAGTATCAGGCACGTCAGAGAGAAATTTTCATAGTAAGTGTATGCAATGGAATTTTTGATCAACTAATTGAAATATCAAAATTAAAAAAAAAAAAAAAATTATTTCCATCTCAGCTTCTTGGTGCTTTGAAATACATTAGTTGCTACAGATATGATAAATGTCGTATTGTCTGTTTTCCTGGCACAATTTTGTTGTGTAGAAATAAACTGTGGCCATCCGGGCATCCTGTACAATGGATGGCTTGAGAATATCGAGGCTGGTACTGGTCTTGGTGCAAGTATTATCTTCAGGTGCCATGATGGCATGAAGCTGGAGGGAAACACTTCAACTGTGTGCCAGATTGACGGTCGGTGGCGATATCCTTTGCCAAAATGTCTAGGTAAATATTGGCAGATTAAACCCATAAAGGCATAAGTGATTGAAGCCTAGTGTTTCAGTGCTACTTCAACAGTACTGTCTGCTTTAACTGCCAGAGCAACAATATTAATACCTTCAAAAGAATTTCAAGACTCTGTTCTACTGTATAATAGTTTTCATTGCTTTTGTTAATCAAATAACGTGCTTATGATATTAATTATTTGTAGTGTGATCGGGTTAGTTCTAGTTGTAGATTTATCAAGCTAAACTGTTTATCATAATTGTAATAACTTATAAGCTACATAAACAGTTATTAAGACTAATTCATTGTGCATGTAACACGTTCATACTGTTGTATTGGGAAACAAATGTGATAAGTAGGATTACAAACTGTAACAATAGAAATTTCAGATATATGATGTGTAGACGCCAAATACTTTATGAAATAACTGTACATAACCGTCAGTCTCATGTATGTCTGTGTAAATGGAAGGCAAATGTGATATCTTCTGTTTTTTGACTGTAGATTACAGATTTTTCACAAACTGGTAACAGCAACACTTACATTGAACTTCTCTAAAAAATTGGAAATGTCCATTGACATCTTCGCTCATATTGACCATAACTTTTACAGGAATAGTTTTCGAATCTCTGACTCACTGTTCTTGTATATGTTTCCAGAGCTTTCTCAGGATCACTCAAGTGTTTGTCGGGATGGTTCCCCTAACAAGACACTAGTCTTTTTTTCCTTAAATTCCTCCCAAATGAATGACTGTTTTCAATTCTTATGATCTCAACATTTGTTAGGCATTAAACTTTGACCATCTACATACACATATTTCATATTAGCTATACAAAAACAAAGTATACGCAGAAGAGCATGCCAGTTGAAAGATAGCCTCAAGAAGGAAAGTCTTCTGTATTGGCAAAAAAATTAGTTTTAACCACTTTGAATATAGTATAATTCACTATTTAAAAATGTATCACCATCAGTAAACAGGAGATAGGCTATTAAGTGTATTACAGTAATTTAGACTTTGGGCATTTTTGGTACTGTTACCAGAATTGGCAGACAACCATGGACAGATTCAATTAATTCTTTTTGCTCTATTTTTCTGTAGTCTCTGCACTGTGAACATATCTCAACTTCAATATATTTGTCAACTGTTCTACAGTGACTCTAACATTAGTTCAGTAAATGTCTCTTTCTCAAAACCGTGCTGAGTATAAGTCATGATCATTTGTACTGCAGATCATTGAACTGCTTTAGAATTTATTTGTTTTGTTTCATTTGTGCATGTAACACTGTTCCGTTCAAACAGTAGTTTTTTCTGTTTGCATATATGGATATTGCACATACTGTTGATATAATTAATTGATATAATAGTCTCTTGGTTGGACTTGCCAAAGTGTCAAATTAAGTACAGATTGTTTAATATAGGCTGTGGCACCAAGAATTTGGAACCGTAATTGCAAAACAATTCCAGTATCTCTCCAGGGTGTATGCAACCCGAGACATCTGGGAGATCTGGGAAAAACCCAGGAATTTATTCATTCGGGAGAAAACTGGGAAAAACCCGGGAATTGTTTAGAATTCCGGGAATTTTTCATTGTTTTGGTTTTCAGTTAAATTTTTATGATTTTGGATTGGTAAGAACCAATACTCTAACTAAGGATATTACTGTATCCCGCTACTGCAGAATAATACTGCAGCAACAAAACATGAATGAGAGAAAAAAAATGAAAATAAAACTTTAGTTGCAAAGGAAATGTGCCGTATACAACAACAAAACGCAGTGCTCATACTAGCGTCTGCCAACAGCACAGTGTGTCGAAGGCTTAGGAGGACTATGCAATGCTTCATAACAACAAATTGCCTCCGATGAGCATGATGTGCCAACTGTTTAAATTAGAGTCGTTTGAGAGCCGGCCGGAGTGGCCGTGCGGTTCTAGGCACTACAGTCTGCAGCCGAGCGACCGCTACGGTCGCAGGTTCGAATCCTGCCTCGGGCATGGATGTGTGTGATGTCCTTAGGTTAGTTAGGTTTAATTAGTTCTAAGTTCTAGGCGACTGATGACCTCAGAAGTTAAGTCGCATAGTGCTCAGAGCCAGTCGTTTGAGCAGTTGCGGGTGGGCTCTTGTGCATGCGCAGTTCTGTCGCGTATGCGTAGTACCTTCTCCCGCTTCTGCTTACTGAAGTGCCGCTGGGCACCACTACCTAATATTGCCCCAGTTCGGGAATATAGTAAATCTGGGGCTGATGCACAGAGCAGTCAGAGTTGTGGTGGGGAGGTGGGTCGTCTCCACGTGACCCGTCTTTCGTTCAGTGATTTTGTTGTTTCATCTTCGTTTATTGCTCTCACGTTAAATGATGATGAAATGGATTTTTGCCGCCGGGAGCTATCAAATGAATTAAAATACGTTCGCTTAGTAACGGAAGGCATTGGCTTAGTAACTGAAGGCAAAAATATGTTATTACTTTCAGATTTCATTTCCAATTTTCTGACAGTCAAGCATTAATCGCCTTGCAGAATAGTGAAGTTATTTTTGTCAGTTTGCTAAAGAGATTTGGCTTTTATTAATCTTTTCTCTGAGGCAGTCAATTTATTTGAAACAAAGACTTTAATTTCACACTCCTGGTTGGTTTCAAGTGTTCGCTGCATTTCAAGTGCATGTATGGCATTATACCATAATGAAGAACCAAACTTGAGATAATACAGCACTGGTACTCCAAGAAAATTTACATCCGAATATGGACATACGAATGTGCACTTTAAGCCGAATTATTCATTTTAGTGTGGTTCACAAAATTCCGATGCTCTTGAAGTATCCTCTGATGTCTTGTTTCTTTTATGACATAATATAAGATCTTTTAATATTTACACGTATGAACATATGGGCTTCCTGCGTCATCGTAGCTGCGCAAGTGTGGTGATGCCTGTTATCTGGCGCTCTCTTGCAACTGCTGAAACGAACCAATGTCTAACAGGTCACGGGAAAATATTGCGGATGGTGGTTTGAAAAGCTTTACATTCAAAGCAAATTTCCTTTTGCCCAAGATGAACTGTGTGTGAGAATGTACGATGAATTTCTTAAATCACAAAGCGTTTGACTCTCATTTTAAAATCAACTCTTTGAGGACGACCATTTAGAAGAATTTCGAGACCATATCAGGCATTTATGTCATTATTAAGAATTTTATTGGCAAATTTGTGTGATGTATCTTAATTTAAACCATGAACTTTTCTTATTTGCATGTTCGCGCTGCTTAAGAGTGATCTTGCTATTGACTGACTACATCATGTGTCCTATGCTGTCATCAGCGGGTGAGGTCAAGTGACATAAGCTATAACTGGTTTACAACAGCACATCGCAATCTCGATTTCAATGCTTCGGAAAGTGACATGCGGTGTTTGGTGGAATTCAAATTTATACCTTCGTGATAAGAAAATAATACCCCCACCCGGGAGTTTCGTTTTCTGAAGTGCCTGGAAATTCTAAGTCGGTATATAAAACCATAAAAATTCAAAGGATTGATGAGTTTTACAGTGCCGAGGAAGAGTGTACTGTCACTTAACACGGAAAAAGTGTATTTCCACCTGGGAGAACGTGTATTTTTTACCGGGAAATCCGGGAAAAAGGCGGGAATTTTTTTTTTCTTTGTCCACGTATACACCCTGCTCTCCTACATTTTTCCTGTTGTGACTTGAGTGCTGAACATGGAGATTTTGATAATGTTTAGTCTATATTTGGTTTCATTGAGCATCAAAATTTCTGTCATTGTACACTGAAGTTTTTTTTCCACTGTAATTTGGCACTTCTAGCAGGGGTTGCTGGCAAAAGGAATCAGTAGAAATCGTGTAACTGTGGACCAATAAGCTTTCAACTTCAACAGCAAGCAACATTTGTGTAGTAGCATTGTGTTGGCTATTGTTGAATTCCTTTTTCTTTTGCTGATAAATAATTTGTGGCAGTGGGTTTCATTGTTGAATGTATCACAATATAACACTGAAAATTATTAATGATAATATAATGTAAATGGATGGATCAAAATCTATTCACAAAGTGGTCGCGGGTGAAAACACACACAAAAGGGGTTTAACTTTTACAAGATTTCAGAGGCAGTGGCTCCTTCTTTTGGCAGAAGAGTTGAAGTGGATGGAAGGTGGATGAAAGGAAAGGACTGGAGATGTTTTGGGAAAGGGATACAGTCCAGAAATCTCACCCAGAACCCGTGGTCAGGGGAAACTTAGCGGATGAGATGGGGATGCACCAGGTGGGGTTTGAAAGCCTCAGAGGTTAAAGGTGGAAGACAGGGTAATATGCAAGACAGAGATTACCACTAAAACATCATGCATGAGTTAATAAGAGTGAAAAGCTAAGTAGACTGTATGTAACAGAAGTGGGAGGGGGGACAGTGAAAAATAGACATGTCAGAAAATGAAAGGTGTAGAAAATAAAATTGAGTGAAGAAAGGAGTAGTTACTATGAAGAAATGCTGAAACAGAAGGAATTAATGTAAATTAAGGCCAGATGGATGATGAGAACTGAGGACGTGTTGTAGTGCTAGTTCCCACCTGCTGAGTTCTGAGAAAATGGTGTCTGGAGGAAGAATCCAGATGCTGCATGTGGTGAAACAGGCACCAATGTCATGACTGTCATGTGGTGCAGCATGTTCTGCAACACAATATTGTGTGTCGCGTGTACGAGGGCAGATCAACAAGTAAGGTGACATTTCAAATTGCATGGCCAATGTACATTCGATTATCAAACTTTTTTATTGTTACATTGGTACACATGTCCCAAACATATGTTTACAGTTTCAAGTGTACAGCATACTTTGTTTTTGCAGATAGAAAGGTTAGACGTGTTTTAGGGTGCTGGACGATTTTTGATTATTATTAGAAAGTAGAGCAAAGATTTGCATCATATTTTGTGTGAAAAATGGAATCAAGTTCTCTAAAACACTTGAAATGTTGACAGTCACATACGGTGAGTCTGCTCTAAGTAAAAGAAAATGTTTACAAATGGTACAATCTCTTTCAAGATGACTAAGAAAATGCCAATGATGAACCTCGCTCTGGACGTCACAGCATATCAACAACAGATAATAACATCGAAGCACTGAAGAAAAGTGTTTTGGAAAATCGTCGAATTACCGTAAGAGAAGTTGCTGAGGATGTTGGCATATCAGTTGGCTCGTGTCAACGCAATTTTTTTTATGTTGTGCATATGAGACATGTGTCAGCTAAGTTTGTTTCAAAACTTCTCAATTCTGATCAGAAGGACTGTTGCATGAGCACCACTCAGGAGCTCTTGAATGATGTCAGTGATGATCCTGATTTGCTCAAAAGGGTCATAGCTGGTGACGAAACATGGGTTTACGGCTATGACATCGAAACCAAAGCCCAGTCTTCCCAATGGAAGCTTCCCGGAGAGTCAAGACCGAAAAAAGCACACCAAGATCGATCAAATGTGTCAAAGTTTAGCTCATTGTTTTTTTTAATTACCATGGCGTAGTGCATCATGAATTTTTGCCTCGAGGTCATACGGTCAGTAAGGAGTATTACCTTGACATTTTGCGCCGTCTGCAAGAAGCAATATGCAAAAAACATCCAGATTTGTGGAAAAATAATCCATGGCTTTCGCCTCACAACAATGCACCTGCTCATTCATTGTTGTTTGTGAGACATGTTTTGGACAAAAGCAACACAACAATGATCCCTCAGCCATGATATTGGCCCACTGCAACTTTTTCCTGTTCCCAAAACTGAAGAGGCCTATGAAAGGAGGTAGATTTTCAATGATGAGGAAATAAAAGCTGCATCGCTGGAAGTACTCAGGGCTGTAGCAAAAAAGTGCTTATGAGAAGTGCTTCGAGGATTGGAAGAAGCAATGGTACAAGTGTATTTTAACTGAGATGGGTTACTTTGAAGGGGATAACATGAACATTGATGAATAAATAAATATTTTTTCATAAAAATTTAAAGTCATCATACTTTTTGAATGCACTTCATACACACCCTCTGCCTGTGCCCATTCATCCAGACTGATAACTGGGTGGCAGTCATGTTGATGTAAAAGGCCGAACAGTGGTTACATAACAGCTGGTATATGACGTGTCATTTCACAGGTGGCTTTCCCTCTGGTAGTATATGTTTTGCCAGTTACAGGGCTGGAATAGGTGGTGGTAGAAGGGTGCATAGGGCAAATCTTACAGTGGGGATGGTCACAAGGGTAGGAGCTATAGGGTTGGGAGATGGGTGCAGAAGGAGCTTAGGATTTGACATGGCTATTGCAGAGATCGAGAGGGCGATGAAGAACTATTCTTGATGTGGTTGGCAAAATATCAAACAGAATGGATCTCATTTCAGGGCATTATTTTAAGAAGTCTTGGTCTTGAATGTATTAATCAACTACTTTGACAAGGCCATGACTTTCTAAAATCATGCCCTGAGATAAGATCCATTCTGTCTGAGATTTTGTCCACCACACCTAGAATTACTTTCCGTAGCCCTCCCAATCTCCGCAATGTCCTTGTCAGAGCCTATGCTCCTCCTGCACTCGTCTCCCTACCCTATGGCTCCTACCCCTGTGGCTGTCCCCAATGCAAGACTTGCCCTATGCACCCTCCTACCATCACCTATTCCAGCCCTGTAACTAGCAAAATATATGCTATCAAAGGGAGAGCTACCTGTGAAACAACACTTGTCATATACCAGCTGTTATGTAAACACTGTTCAGCCTTGTTCATCAGCATGAGTACTACACAGTTATCAGTCAGGATGAATGGGCATAGGCAGAGGGTGTATATAGGCAACACACAAAATCCTGTTGCAGAGCACGCTCTACAACATAACAGTCATGACCTCGGTGCTGTTTCACCACATGTGCCATCTGGATTCTTCCCCCAGACACCAGTTTCTCAGAACTCTGCAGGTGGAAACTAGCACTACAACATGTCCTCGGTTCTTGCCACCCATCTGCCCTTAATTTATGTTAACCCCTTTTGTCTCAGTATTTCTTCACTGTAACTACTCCTTTCTTCACTCCATTTTTGTTTTCTACAGCTTTCATTTCCTGACTTGTCTATTTTTCACCGTCTCCCCTCCCACCTCTACTACATACAGTGCATATAGCTTTTCACTCTTATTAACTCATGCACGATGTTTATGGTAAGTCTTCCCTGAGCCAGGGTTCTGGGTGACTTCTAAACTGTACCCCTTTCCCTAAATCTCTCCAGTCGTTTTCCTTCACCCCTCTTCCTTCCCCTTCAACTCTTCTGCTAGAAGAAGGAGCCATTTGCTCCAATAGTGTGTAGAAGTTAAATTGTTTTGTGTGTGTGTCACCTGCCAACGATTGGTGATTATATTTATCTATCCATTTACATTATATCATAGTATAAGGCATTATTAGTTTCAATTTCACTTAAACAGAACATTGAATTCTCTAATTTATGTGTGTCTCTTTGACTTTTGTAGAAGCATAAAACAGGTGTGTGCTGCCTGCATTGTGAGAGTATGGATGCGCTTGTTCTCTGCACACCACTACTATTCCATGGAAGTCTATGAGTGGGATATATTTGCCTTCTTGCTTCTGCTCTTAACAGATCCTCATTAAAAGTGCCAAGCTACACTGGACAAACTGTATAAATTTTGTAGTGAAATGGAAATGGAGATAAAAATCAAATCATCAATTATAAGCAAAGTTTTATTCAGAAACAAGTCTAATTGATTTTTGTAAGCCAGTAATTGAAAGTAGGCTATAATTTTTTTCTATTTTAACTGCAGGGACTTACTACAACCTGATGTTTTTCACAATGAGTCAGAGTGAGCAGAAGAGAAAATATGCAGCCTACCTTGGGTCATTGATTCGGCCACGAGATTTCAGTAGCTCTGCTTACGATCTAAGGAAGGACACAGAGTGTCACAACACGTTAACTAATTCATTCATAAACATAAATGTACATATAATGAAATAAACAAATATGTGGGATTAACTACTATTTATCAATGGATATCAGTTGTTTCAGGGTGGACTCTTAAAATTTTCAGGGAGTTCAGAGTTAGTTTAATGCCCCTAACCATCCTTTCTCAAAAATCAGCTTAGGAACTGTGACCATCACATGATCTTCACTGCATCCTACATTGGAAAGTTCAGCACTAATGTGATCCAAATTGTTTAAACTTTCATGAAATATGTCATCTCCTAAGCTGTTGATATGGAAATCACTGGGATAACATTTTCTGTTTGCACATGAACAGTGAAGATACCTCTTGATAGTTATAGGAATAATATCTGTCTTGCAATACGTTGTCCAGTCACACTAATGTGATCACCTTTCAAAATCCTGAATGACAGTCTTTTGCATTGTGGATTACTGTGAGACAGAACAGAGTCAATGACATTCTGGAGGTACCCACAGCCATGCTGACTCCATGCCGTGGCCAGCTGTGTTAGGTTTCTCAATTGAGGATCTGTGGTGTGGACAGCCTGATTGGGGTGGTCCCACAGATTGGGTTTGAATCGAAAGAGTTTGTTGGCCACGGGAGTATGGTAAATGCATCATGGTGCCCTTCGAATCATGGTAAATTCGTCATGGTGCTCTTCGAATCACGCACATACACTACATTGTGAGCTGTGTGATACATTGCATTGTCATGGTGGTAGATGCTGTCGTGTCAAGAAAAAACACACTGCATTTAGGGATGAACATGATCCCCAAAGATAGATGCATACCTCTGTTGATCCAGTGTGTTCCAGGATGATGAGATAACCGGGTGTCATGAAAACATTCCCTGGATCATAACACCTCCTCCTCCAGCCTCGATCCTTTGGGGAATTGTTGCAGGTTGTTTGCCATCTGTCCAGTGGAGCATAAAACATGATTCATCTCAAAAGACCACCTGTTGCCACTCAATGGACATCCAGTTGCAGTTTTGCCATGCAAATCCAAACCTTCGCCAACAGTGGACAGTAGTTAGCATGTGTGCATGAGTCAGGTGTCTTCTGCAGAAGGTCATACACAACACTGTTCTTTGAATGGTCATTGAGGAGATACTGTTGGTAGTCCTTGGTTCACCTGGCCAGTCAGTTACTCAACAGTTGCACATCTATTGGCCTGTACACATCTATGCTGCTGTTGTTCAACCCTGTCATCTATGGCACATGGTGCACCCCAGTTGCCTTGGCATGTATTTTGGATAGCACTGTTTTGCCATACACTGTATACTGTAGGCATTTTGGAAAAGATTCCACATTTGGTCCAAAAGCCAATGCTCTACCTGAACATAAGATAAATTACTCCATTTCCACATTATGACAACAACTGCACTGTTTCCTGCATCCCTTTGACACGCTTTATCTGTATACACCCTCCACTGCTAGTGTTGCCACATCCCATCTGCCAGTGGTTATTGCACATTGATGTCAAACCTAGGCAATAGTAGTAGTAATGTGACTGGACCGCATAGAACCATAATCTCTAATAATCATAAACATAGGGAGTGAGATGTCAGACAAACTCCTGTAGTAAGTTACTTTCAAGAATCTTTGATATATGTTGTGAATCAGATTGAGCTTCTGTAGAGATGTTTTCTTAATTATGTTTCCCAGTTTCAGAACTCTTGTCTCTGTTATTTCGCTCCAGATGTCTAGTTGATGTATTTATTTAGCTTAAGTAAACATTCACATTTGTATTCAAAGTTTCCACCAGAAAAAATGACACATTTACAGGCATGTAAATACAGTGTACCATGTGCATCCCGACAAAGTCTATTTTTGGTGGATGATTATTGCAGTTCAGAGACTTAATGATGCTGAAATGACATCCTGATTGAATTTTACTCTGAGGACATAGCTGAACCCTCTTTAATGCCAATATACAAATATTCCCTAAGCACTTTCAATAATTATTTGTATGGATTGAAAAGTTTTTTTTTTTTCTCAGAAGCAAAGATGTTACTCTCATTGGTGAGAATATTCCTCCATTTAACCAGTGTGTTGTGAGCGTCTGGGTTTTTGTACAAAGCCATTAAATTATTCATGTCCCTTGTGAATGATTCCATTTGAAGCATTAATGACTTGAATTTTATCTTGGAGGTCTCACATCTTTTCTTCGTTGTTCATCCTGCAGTTATTTGATTTGGTAACTAGTTGTTAGATAACAAACACAGCAATGTAGAAATTGATTTACTATCTTCTCACATTTATTGAAACGAGTAATATTGCCATGATCAGCTTGTATTCAACAGCTTAGACAATTCAAAATGGTTCAAATGGCTCTGAGCACTATGGGTCTTAACATCTATGGTCATCAGTCCCCTAGAACTTAGAACTACTTAAACCTAACTAACCTAAGGACATCACACAACATCCAGCCATCACGAGGCAGAGAAAATCCCTGACCCCGCCGGGAATCGAACCTGGGAATCCGGGCGTGGGAAGTGAGAACGCTACCGCACGACCACGAGGTGCGGGCCTTAGACAATTCTTACATTGCATAACAACATATCATGTACACTACAATTCGTTTGATAGAGTGGTTACCTATAAACTGTACACTTTCTCTATCGAGTTCTGACTTACAAATAACAAGAGGTTTAAGTTTGTTACATAGCAAACTTGACACTTTTACTGATGGACATAGTTACTGTACTGAGTCACATTGATAATTACTTTCTGATAGCTTGGGATGGACCAACACACTTACCCATAGAAGCTGACTGTATGATGTTAACAAAATAAATGATGATATCTGACAGACTGATAGCAAGACAGAGATGTTTTCAGTTTAGTGACTTACCACAGACTGCTTACATGGTGTTAGCTAAATTATGAATATCCGCTAACTGTATGATGTTTATTCATACTCTGATAGCTAAACAGAAATTGACTCAGTCATTGTTTACGTCCCTACTTATAAATGCACATAATAATAAAAATCATAATTTGTTATTAGATAAAATAAGCAAGACTCAGCCATTCACTTAGCCATTCACTTATAGTGGGTCAATGCATGGAGCCCAGTGACACTTGACAGAAAACAGCATTCACACGAGCTTTCTATCACTAGCTGTTTTCCCAGCAGTAGTACGGACACTCACACACACAACCACACAGACACCCAGATGCACACTGGTGGTCATGGCAATACTAATTATTGATCCTCAGTTACTGAAAGCAGTTGCCTAAGCTGATGGAGTTGGGATGGGGAATGAGGCAATGAGGGAGTAGCAGGAAAGAGGCAGGCCGTTGGACAGATGACTTTGAGGCTTCACGACAAGACAAAAAAAGGTACAGAGGGTACAACTAGCGAAGTAGGAAGAAGAAGAGGGAGAGAACTGAGGGAAAGTAGTGCATCACTGCATGATCTAGATGCAGAAGAAGTGGTATGGACAGAAGAGAGCAGCTAAATGCAAGGTAAGGCAGTGGGAACAGGTTAGCGGAGGTTTAGACCAGGGGGATCGCAAGAGTGCAGGATGTGTCAGACAGACAATGCCCATCTGCATAGTTCAGAGAAACTTGTGCTGGAAGGGAATACTAAATGACCCACATTGTGAAGCAGCTGTTGAATTCATTTGTGTTGTCATGTTCAGAATGTTTGGCAACTAGTTGGTGAAGTTTGCAGTTTGCACAGTTTGGTGGTCCTGTGAAGAGACAGTTGGCTACTTGTCATGCCCACATAGGATGCTGTAGAGTAATTGCAGCATTGTTGTTGTTGTTGTTGTTGTTGTGGTCTTCAGTCCTGAGACTGGTTTGATGCAGCTCTCCATGCTACTCTATCCTGTGCAAGCTTCTTCATCTCCCAGTACCTACTGCAACCTACATCCTTCTGAATCTGCTTAGTGTATTCATCTCTTGGTCTCCCTCTACGATTTTTACCCTCCACGCTGCCCTCCAATACTAAATTGGCGATCCCTTGATGCCTCAGAACAGGTCCTACCAACCGATCGCTTCTTCTAGTCAAATTGTGCCACAAACTTCTCTTCTCCCCAATCCTATTCAATACCTCCTCATTAGTTATGTGATCTACACATCTAATCTTCAGCATTCTTCTGTAGCACCACATTTCGAAAGCTTCTATTCTCATCTTGTCTAAACTATTTATCGTCCATGTTTCACTTCCATACATGGCTACACTCCATAATATACTTTCAGAAACGACTTCCTGACACTTAAATCTATATTCGATGTTAACAAATTTCTCTTCTTCAGAAAGACTTTCCTTGCCATTGCCAGTCTACATTTTATATCCTCTCTACTTCGACCATCATCAGTTATTTTGCTCCCCAAATAGCAAAACTCCTTTACTACTTTAAGTGTCTCATTTCCTAATCTAATTCCCTCAGCATCACCCGACTTAATTTGACTACATTCCCTTATCCTCGTTTTGCTTTTGTTGGTGTTCATCTTATATCCTCCCTTCAAGACACTGTCCATTCCGTTCAACTGCTCTTCCAAGTCCTTTGCTGTCTCTGACAGAATTACAATGTCATCGGCGAACCTCAAAGATTTTATTTCTTCTCCATGGATTTTAACACCTACTCCGAATTTTTCTTTTGTTTCCTTCACTGCTTGCTCAATATACAGATTGAATAACATCGGGGAGAGACTACAACCCTGTCTCACTCCCTTCCCAACCACTGGTCCCCTTTCATGCCCCTCGACTCTTATAACTGCCATTTGGTTTCTGTACAAATTGTAAATAGCCTTTTGCTCCCTGTATTTTACCCCTGCCACCTTCAGAATTTGAAAGAGAGTATTCCAGTCAACATTGTCAAAAGCTTTCTCTAAGTCTACAAATGCTAGAAACATAGGTTTGCCATTCCTTATCCTAGCTTCTAAGATAAGTCGTAGGGTCAGTATTGCCTCACGTGTTCCAATATTTTTACGGAATCCAAACTGATCTTCTCCAAGGTCAGCTTCCACTAGTTTGTCCATTCGTCTGTAAAGAATTCGTGTTAGTATTTTGCAGCAGTGACTTATTAAACTGATAGTTCGGTAATTTTCACATCTGTCAACACCTTCTTTCATGGGATTGGAATTATTACATTCTTCTTGAAGTCTGAAGGTATTTCACCTGTCTCATACATCTTGCTCACGAGATGGTAGAGTTTTGTCAGGACTGGCTCTCCCAAGGCTGTCAGTAGTTCTAAGGGAATGTTGTCTATTCCCGGGCCTTGTTTCGACTCAGGTCTTTCAGTGCTCTGTCAAACTCTTCACGCAGTATCATATCTCCCATTTCATCTTCATCTACATCCTCTTCCATTTCCATAATATTGTCCTCAAGTACATCGCCCTTGTATAGACCCTCTATATACTCCTTCCACCTTTCTGCTTTCCCTTCTTTGCTTAGAACTTGGTTTCCATCTGAGCTCTTGATATTCATGCAAGTGGTTCTCTTTTCTCCAAAGGTCTTTTTAATTTAACTGTAGGCAGTATCTATCTTTCCCCCAGTGAGATCAGCCTCTACATCCTTACATTTGTCCTCTAGCCATGTCTGCTTAGCCATTTTGCACTTCCTGTCGATCTCATTTTTGAGACGTTTGTATTCCTTTTTGTCTGCTTCATTTACTGCATTTTTATATTTTCTCCTTTCATCAATTAAATTCAATATTTCTTCTGTAACCCAAGGATTTCTACTAGCCCTCGTCTTTTTACCTACTTGATCCTCTGCTGCCTTCACTACTTCATCCCTCAAAGCTACCCAGTCTTCTTCTACTGTATTTCTTTCCCCCATTGCTGTCAATTGTTCCCTTATGCTCTCCTTGAAACTCTGTACAACCTCTGGTTTAGTCGGTTTATCCAGGTCCCATCTCCTTAAATTCCCACCTTTTTGCAGTTTCTTCAGTTTTAATCTACAGTTCATAACTAATAGATAGTGGTCAGATTCCACATCTGCCCCTGGAAATGTCTTACAATTTAAAACCTGGTTCCTAAATCTCTGTCTTACCATTATATAATCTATCTGAAACCTGTCAGTATCTCCAGGCTTCTTACATGTATACAACCTTCTTTTATGATTCTTGAACCAAGTGTTAGCTATGATTAAGTTGTGTTCTGTGCAAAATTCTACCAGACAGCTTCCTCTTTCATTTCTTACCCCCAATCCATAGTCACCTACTACGTTTCCTTCTGTCCCTTGTCCTACTACCGAATTCCAGTCACCCATGACTATTAAATTTTCGTCTTCCTTCACTATCTAAATAATTTCTTTTATTTCATCATACATTTCTTCATATTCTTCGTCATCGGCAGAGCTAGTTGGCATGTAAACTTGTACTACCATAGTAGGCGTGGGCTTCGTGTCTATCTTGGCCACAATAATGCGTTCACTATGCTGTTTGTAGTAGGTTACCCGCACTCCTATTTTTTTATTCGTTATTAAACCAACTCCTGCATTACCCCTATTTGATTTTGTATTTATAACCCTGTATTCACCTGACCAAAAGTCTTGTTCCTCCCGCCACCGAACTTCACTAATTCCCACTATATCTAAATTTAACCTATCCATTTCCCTTCTTAAATTTTCTAACCTACCTGCCTGATTAAGGGGTCTGACATTCCACACTTCGATCCATAGAACGCCAATTTTCTTTCTCCTGATAACGATGTCCTCTTGAGTAGTCCCCACCCGGAGATCCGAATGGGGGACTATTTTACCTCCAGAATATTTTACCCAAGAGGACGCCATCATCATTTATCCATACAGTAAAGCTGCATGCCCTCAGGAAAAATTACGGCTGTAGTTTCCCCATGCTTTCAACCGTTTGCAGTACCAGCACAGCAAGGCCGTTTTGGTTAGTGTTACAAGGCCAGATCAGTCAATCATTCAGACTGTTGCCCCTGCAACTACTGAAAAGGCTGCTGCCCCTCTTCAGGAACCACACGTTTGTCTGGCCTCTCAAAAACCACCCTCCGTTGTGGTTGCACCTATGGTACGGCTATCTGTATCGCTGAGACACGCAAGCCTCCCCACCAACGGCAAGGTCCATGGTTCATGCAGCATAGCTGACATATAACATGGATGCTTTCAGGCATGCCCCTTCCTGTTTTTGGGTAGGAAATGGGTGTGACTGGGCTGCAGTAGGACGTGTTTAGATGGATGTATGGGACAGGTCTTATTCCTGGACTGACCACAAAGGAACAACCATGGGATGCAGGATAAGGATTAGTATTCCTATAGGGATGGATAGGGGTATTCTGTGAGTTGGGTGGGCTATGGAACATTAAACACTAGTTTGGCGATTGTGAGTAGGATTTTTGGTAGGATGTCCCCAGGCCCGTATTTAGATAATGTTACACCCATGGGCCCACTAACTTTTTTTGCCACAACAACAAACTTAGTCCGTTTTGAAAAACATTTAGCAACAAAATTATAAACATGCTATTTAAAATAAGTGTATTACTTAAAGAAGAAATCTACAAAAGAGGATAATATTGTATGGAATTATAGCAGTTGATTATTATATCAACAAAGAATGACAGCAGTTCAATGGCTTTCTTCTTGCCTTGTTATCAGCAACCACATTTATCACATTTTCAGAGTCCAATTTCACAGTCAGATCATTTTCTATTGCTAATACAGTCAAGTGATTCAAACGATCTTGAATCTGAGAAGCATGTAAGTGGTTCTTAACCCTTCCAAGAACTGAGAAGGATTGTTCAGCTGAGCAGTTCGTTGCTGGTCTGGTCAAATAAATTCGCTGAGTGATACTGATGTTTGGATAAATATGAAAGATATATTTCTCTCTTAGCATTTTATTTAAGACTGGTAAACAAGGACCATTCTCACAGCCAGAACTTAAAAGGAAGCTTTTGATATAGACACGTTCTGTTCCAAAAGAATCCTCTATATCCCCTGAGTAAATATGCTGCATCTATTTTGCAGCATTCAGGGTCCATGTCCATCAAACTGGATAAGAAAGAGAACTTTCCAGAAAACTCTTTATAGACACCAAGATGATTATTGAGCTCTCCAGATAGTCTGTTCAATGTAATTAAATAATTGGTCTTCAGTATGTCACCTTCAGATTTGCAAACCACTGTATCATTTTCTGACTCATAAAAGAACTTCTTTCATTTCTACTCACGTTTTTCTTGAGATGCACTCATTTTGATTCCTTTGCAAACTCGAACGCTTTTTGCGTGTTTCGTAGTTGGGCCACCTGTAGCACTGCTTTACACCTATGCTAGGCACATGCATGATGATCTCTTTGGGGCCCAGTTTTAAATGCTTTGGTACCATTAGAAGAATATCTTCTTATCAGTGGGAGACAGTGTCGGCCGTCCATTGGCCACAAATTGAAAAGCGAATGGCCAGTCAGAAACCATGGTAACTGGGGAAAAGGTGCACTCGAACACATTAGCACAGTCGAAATGGCTTTGACCTAACTCAAATGAACCTAATAATAACTTCTATGGGTTTTTTT